>NC_136059.1:140640449-141840449 GCF_964261635.1 Lissotriton helveticus | reverse complement strand
CATGGGTTTCTCCGTTATTTTTGCAGGTTGAAAACAGGAACGCGGTGAACACATTTTGGTGATTAGTGGAATTGAAGACAAGGTAACTCGTTGCTTGAGTTAACCGGACTGATTTATAAGAGTTTAGATTTTGTTCCAGCCATCCTGGTAGACACTTGAGTTCAGTGGATATGTTCTGATTTTTGTTTTTACAGAATGATTTAGCGCTTGAGGAGCGCGATAGTAGTAAGTTGCTTTTCTAGCGTTTTGTACACGTGCACTAAGGTGAAGGTGAAGGCTTTTTCGTTGTTTGGAGTGATTAGCTCCACTTCACTATTTACTAACATTTTTTGTGCTTCAAAGACTCTCGAGTGATAGTATTGTTTTTTGCATCATTTTTCCACAGGCCCCCGACGAAGAGCTGCCTACAGCTCGAAATGCATTGGGCATACACAGATGAAATGTTATAATTGGAAAACAAACTGATTATGAAGTTTTTGAATATTGAGTTATAATAACATTTTTGAGTCAAATTGAATATAAGTTGTGTTTATTTTGTAATTGTTGGAAACTACTGTTGTGAAAACACACTAAAATTAATTTTGAAAAAGCAGAAGAGTGTACATTTAATGTGTAGCGCGTTCTGCGCTTGAGCAACAGTGCGCTAAGGTTAAGTGTTATTCACACTTAAGATAAGACCGCCTTTTGTAGACCAACCCTAGTCTGGGACATTATTGCAGCGTCATCCGCGTAAAGGAGTATTGGAATGGGTGTCCCATTTACTGTGGGGTAGTCGTGGTAAACTTCAGACAGAACGGATCCTACCTTATTAATGTACAGAGTAAAGAGCAGGGGTGCTAGAATGCACCCCTGTCTTACTCCTCTGTGGATCCGAAACATGTCAGAGCACTCACCCATCCTGCCAAATCTGACACGTGCGCCTGCCCCGTTATAGAGTTCTTTAATAAACGTAAGTATTTGATTGTCTAGACCAATATCAGATAATGTTTGCCAAAGCATCTCATGGTCAACACAATGAAATGCAGAACTTAGGTCCACATAAGTTACATAAAGATTCCTTTTTTTGGCATGGATATACTTAGCTGTTATTATTGCTAGGTTGAGTCCCTGTTCAATGGTTCCTTTGCCGGCCCTGAACCCATATTGCAAATTGGAGACGATCTCTTGCTCTTCCAGCCAATCCTGCATTCGGTTTAGAATGATACTGCCTGCGACCTTCATTAGACCATCAAGTAACGAGATTGGTCAGTAGCATGCAGGATCATTCCTATCCCCTTTTTTAAAAATCGGGACTACAATGGCCTCCGGCCAGGTTGTAATGAACCCTACTTTATTTGCACAGTTGAGCACATTGGTTAGCAGGGGTGCCCAAAGGTCAGGCATGTTCTTTAAAACGTCTATTGGGAAGAAGTCCGGCCCTGGCGCCTTCCCCGCCGGGCTTTCTATGAGTGGCTTAATCACTTCATCAAGATGGAACTGGATGCCCATTGGGAAGGAACTTCTCAGATTCTGGGCCACATGTTCCTCCGGATCTTTGGGCATTATTCCCGTGAGGTCTATTTTGTTGTACCGGCCTTCAAAATGTATAATGATTCAGAAAAGGGGGTGGTGATGGACAGAGTTTCTGAATTAAGCAGAATACTCCTACCCAGTCAACAGATCAGGGTTTGATCCATCACCGTTTTTTAGCTCACTGCACCATCCCAGCTCAGAACCTGGCTACATGCAAATTAGTCTGTCCCTGTCCCAGTGCATCATGGGAACAGGGCAAACCAAACTACCAAGCCAATTCTTATACTGGGAAGGAAACAAGCTTCCGGGGACCGGTTTCTGGCATTACAGCTGTCTTCGGCCCGGCTTGCTTGAATCCTGATGGTGCAATGAGCAAGGAACTCACATCTGAGTATATCCTTCCACGCTTATGGTGGACAAAATGATTCAGAAAAGGGGGTGGTGATGGACAGAGTTTCTGAATTAAGCAGAATACTCCTACCCAGTCAACAGATCAGGGCTTGATCCATCACCGTTTTTTAGCTCACTGCACCATCCCAGCTCAGAACCTGGCTACATGCAAATTAGTCTGTCCCTGTCCCAGTGCATCATGGGAACAGGGCAAACCAAACTACCAAGCCAATTCTTATACTGGGAAGGAAACAAGCTTCCGGGGACCGGTGTCTGGCATTACAGCCGTCTTCGGCCCGGCTTGCTTGAATCCTGATGGTGCAATGAGCAAGGGACTCACATCTGAGTATACCCTTCCACGCTTATGGTGGACAAAATGATTCAGAAAAGGGGGTTGTGATGGACAGAGTTTCTGAATTAAGCAGAATACTGCTACCCAGTCAACAGATCAGGGCTTGATCCATCACCGCTTTTTAGCTCACTGCACCATCCCAGCTCAGAACCTGGCTACATGCAAATTAGTCTGTCCCTGTCCTAGTGCATCATGGGAACAGGGCAAACCAAACTACCAAGCCAATTCTTATACTGGGAAGGAAACAAGCTTCCGGGGACCGGTTTCTGGCATTACAGCTGTCTTCGGCCCGGCTTGCTTGAATCCTGATGGTGCAATGAGCAAGGGACTCACATCTGAGTATATCCTTCCACGCTTATGGTGGACAAAATGATTCAGAAAAGGGGGTGGTGATGGACAGAGTTTCTGAATTAAGCAGAATACTCCTACCCAGTCAACAGATCAGGGCTTGATCCATCACCGTTTTTTAGCTCACTGCACCATCCCAGCTCAGAACCTGGCTACATGCAAATTAGTCTGTCCCTGTCCCAGTGCATCATGGGAACAGGGCAAACCAAACTACCAAGCCAATTCTTATACTGGGAAGGAAACAAGCTTCCGGGGACCGGTGTCTGGCATTACAGCCGTCTTCGGCCCGGCTTGCTTGAATCCTGATGGTGCAATGAGCAAGGGACTCACATCTGAGTATACCCTTCCACGCTTATGGTGGACAAAATGATTCAGAAAAGGGGGTTGTGATGGACAGAGTTTCTGAATTAAGCAGAATACTGCTACCCAGTCAACAGATCAGGGCTTGATCCATCACCGCTTTTTAGCTCACTGCACCATCCCAGCTCAGAACCTGGCTACATGCAAATTAGTCTGTCCCTGTCCCAGTGCATCATGGGAACAGGGCAAACCAAACTACCAAGCCAATTTTTATACTGGGAAGGAAACAAGCTTTCGGGGACCGGTTTCTGGCATTACAGCCGTCTTCGGCCCGGCTTGCTTGAATCCTGATGGTGCAATGAGCAAGGGACTCACATCTGAGTATACCCTTCCACGCTTATGGTGGACAAAATGATTCAGAAAAGGGGGTGGTGATGGACAGAGTTTCTGAATTAAGCAGAATACTCCTACCCAGTCAACAGATCAGGGCTTGATCCATCACCGTTTATTAGCTCACTGCACCATCCCAGCTCAGAACCTGGCTACATGCAAATTAGTCTGTCCCTGTCCCAGTCCATCATGGGAACTGGGCAAACCAAACTACCAAGCCAATTCTTATACTGGGAAGGAAACAAGCTTCCGGGGACCGGTTCCTGGCATTACAGCCGTCTTCGGCACGGCTTGCTTGAATCCTGATGGTGCAATGAGCAAGGGACTCACATCTGAGTATACCCTTCCACGCTTATGGTGGACAAAATGATTCAGAAAAGGGGGTGGTGATGGACAGAGTTTCTGAATTAAGCAGAATACTCCTACCCAGTCAACAGATCAGGGCTTGATCCATCACCGTTTTTTAGCTCACTGCACCATCCCAGCTCAGAACCTGGCTACATGCAAATTAGTCTGTCCCTGTCCCAGTGCATCATGGGAACAGGGCAAACCAAACTACCAAGCCAATTCTTATACTGGGAAGGAAACAAGCTTCCGGGGACCGGTTTCTGGCATTACAGCCGTCTTCGGCCCGGCTTGCTTGAATCCTGATGGTGCAATGAGCAAGGGACTCACATCTGAGTATACCCTTCCACGCTTATGGTGCACAAAATGATTCAGAAAAGGGGGTGGTGATGGACAGAGTTCCTGAATTAAGCAGAATACTCCTACCCAGTCAACAGATCAGGGCTTGATCCATCACCGTTTTTTATCTCACTGCACCATCCCAGCTCAGAACCTGGCTACATGCAAATTAGTCTGTCCCTGTCCCAGTGCATCATGGGAACAGGGCAAACCAAACTACCAAGCCAATTCTTATACTGGGAAGGAAACAAGCTTCCGGGGACCGGTTTCTGGCATTACAGCCGTCTTCGGCCCGGCTTGCTTGAATCCTGATGGTGCAATGAGCAAGGGACTCACATCTGAGTATACCCTTACACGCTTATGGTGGACAAAATGATTCAGAAAAGGGGATGGGGATGGACAGAGTTTCTGAATTAAGCAGAATACTCCTCCCCAGTCAACAGATCAGGGCTTGACCCATCACCGTTTTTTAGCTCACTGCACCATCCCAGTTCAGAACCTGGCTACATGCAAATTAGTCTGTCCCTGTCCCAGTGCATCATGGGAACAGGACAAACCAAACTACCAAGCCAATTCTTATACTGGGAAGGAAACAAGCTTCCAGGGACAGGTTTCTGGCATTACAGCCGTCTTCGGCCCGGCTTGCCTGAATCCTGATGGTGCAATGAGCAAGGGACTCACATCTGAGTATACCCTTCCAGGCTTATGGTGGACAAAATGATTCAGAAAAGGGGGTGGTGATGGACAGAGTTTCTGAATTAAGCAGAATACTCCTACCCAGTCAACAGATATGGGCTTGATCCATCACCGTTTTTAGCTCACTGCACCATCCCAGCTCAGAACCTGGCTACATGCAAATTAGTCTGTCCCTGTCCCAGTGCATCATGGGAACAGGGCAAACCAAACTACCAAGCCAATTCTTATACTGGGAAGGAAACAAGCTTCCGGGGACCGGTTTCTGGCATTACAGCCGTCTTCGGCCCGGCTTGCTTGAATCCTGATGGTGCAATGAGCAAGGGACTCACATCTGAGTATACCCTTCCACGCTTATGGTGGACAAAATGATTCAGAAAAGGGGATGGTGATGGACAGAGTTTCTGAATTAAGCAGAATACTTCTCCCCAGTCAACAGATCAGGGCTTGATCCATCACCGTTTTTTAGCTCACTGCACCATCCCAGCTCAGAACCTGGCTACATGCAAATTGGTCTGTCCCTGTCCCAGTGCATCATGGGAACAGGGCAAACCAAACTACCAAGCCAATTCTTATACTGGGAAGGAAACAAGCTTCCGGGGACCGGTTTCTGGCATTACAGCCGTCTTCGGCCCGGCTTGCTTGAATCCTGATGGTGCAATGAGCAAGGGACTCACATCTGAGTATACCCTTCCACGCTTATGGTGCACAAAATGATTCAGAAAAGGGGGTGGTGATGGACAGAGTTTCTGAATTAAGCAGAATACTCCTACCCAGTAAACAGATCAGGGATTGATCCATCACCGTTTTTTATCTCACTGCACCATCCCAGCTCAGAACCTGGCTACATGCAAATTAGTCTGTCCCTGTCCCAGTGCATCATGGGAACAGGGCAAACCAAACTACCAAGCCAATTCTTATACTGGGAAGGAAACAAGCTTCCGGGGACCGGTTTCTGGCATTACAGCCGTCTTCGGCCCGGCTTGCTTGAATCCTGATGGTGCAATGAGCAAGGGACTCACATCTGAGTATACCCTTCCACGCTTATGGTGGACAAAATGATTCAGAAAAAGGGGTGGTGATGGACAGAGTTTCTGAATTAAGCAGAATACTCCTACCCAGTCAACAGATATGGGCTTGATCCATCACCGTTTTTTAGCTCACTGCACCATCCCAGCTCAGAACCTGGCTACATGCAAATTAGTCTGTCCCTGTCCCAGTGCATCATGGGAACAGGGCAAACCAAACTACCAAGCCAATTCTTATACTGGGAAGGAAACAAGCTTCCGGGGACCGGTTTCTGGCATTACAGCCACCTTCGGCCCGGCTTGCTTGAATCCTGATGGTGCAATGAGCAAGGGACTCACATCTGAGTATACCCTTCCACGCTTATGGTGGACAAAATGATTCAGAAAAGGGGATGGTGATGGACAGAGTTTCTGAATTAAGCAGAATACTTCTCCCCAGTCAACAGATCAGGGCTTGATCCATCACCGTTTTTTAGCTCACTGCACCATCCCAGCTCAGAACCTGGCTACATGCAAATTGGTCTGTCCCTGTCCCAGTGCATCATGGGAACAGGGCAAACCAAACTACCAAGCCAATTCGTATACTGGGAAGGAAACAAGCTTCCGGGGACCGGTTTCTGGCATTACAGCCGTCTTCGGCCCGGCTTGCTTGAATCCTGATGGTGCAATGAGCAAGGGACTCACATCTGAGTATACCCTTCCACTCTTATGGTGGACAAAATGATTCAGAAAAGGGGGTGGTGATGGACAGAGTGTCTGAATTAAGCAGAATACTCCTACCCAGTCAACAGATCAGGGCTTGATCCATCACCGTTTTTTAGCTCACTGCACCATCCCAGCTCAGAACCTGGCTACATGCAAATTAGTCTGTCCCTGTCCCAGTGCATCATGGGAACAGGGCAAACCAAACTACCAAGCCAATTCTTATACTGGGAAGGAAACAAGCTTCCAGGGACAGGTTTCTGGCATTACAGCCGTCTTCGGCCCGGCTTGCTTGAATCCTGATGGTGCAATGAGCAAGGGACTCACATCTGAGTATACCCTTCCAGGCTTATGGTGGACAAAATGATTCAGAAAAAGGGGTGGTGATGGACAGAGTTTCTGAATTAAGCAGAATACTCCTACCCAGTCAACAGATATGGGCTTGATCCATCACCGTTTTTTAGCTCACTGCACCATCCCAGCTCAGAACCTGGCTACATGCAAATTAGTCTGTCCCTGTCCCAGTGCATCATGGGAACAGGGCAAACCAAACTACCAAGCCAATTCTTATACTGGGAAGGAAACAAGCTTCCGGGGACCGGTTTCTGGCATTACAGCCGCCTTCGGCCCGGCTTGCTTGAATCCTGATGGTGCAATGAGCAAGGGACTCACATCTGAGTATACCCTTCCACGCTTATGGTGGACAAAATGATTCAGAAAAGGGGATGGTGATGGACAGAGTTTCTGAATTAAGCAGAATACTTCTCCCCAGTCAACAGATCAGGGCTTGATCCATCACCGTTTTTTAGCTCACTGCACCATCCCAGCTCAGAACCTGGCTACATGCAAATTGGTCTGTCCCTGTCCCAGTGCATCATGGGAACAGGGCAAACCAAACTACCAAGCCAATTCGTATACTGGGAAGGAAACAAGCTTCCGGGGACCGGTTTCTGGCATTACAGCCGTCTTCGGCCCGGCTTGCTTGAATCCTGATGGTGCAATGAGCAAGGGACTCACATCTGAGTATACCCTTCCACTCTTATGGTGGACAAAATGATTCAGAAAAGGGGGTGGTGATGGACAGAGTGTCTGAATTAAGCAGAATACTCCTACCCAGTCAACAGATCAGGGCTTGATCCATCACCGTTTTTTAGCTCACTGCACCATCCCAGCTCAGAACCTGGCTACATGCAAATGAGTCTGTCCCTGTCCCAGTGCATCATGGGAACAGGGCAAACCAAACTACCAAGCCAATTCTTATACTGGTAAGGAAACAAGCTTCCGGGGACCGGTTTCTGGCATTACAGCCGTCTTCGGCCAGGCTTCCTTGAATCCTGATGGTGCAATGAGCAAGTGACTCACATCTGAGTATACCCTTCCACGCTTATGGTGGACAAAATGATTCAGAAAAGGGGGTGGTGATGGACAGAGTTTCTGAATTAAGCAGAATACTACTACCCAGTCAACAGATCAGGGCTTGATCCATCACCGTTTTTTAGCTCACTGCACCATCCCAGCTCAGAACCTGGCTACATGCAAATTAGTCTGTCCCTGTCCCAGTGCATCATGGGAACAGGGCAAACCAAACTACCAAGCCAATTCTTATACTGGGAAAGGAACAAGCTTCCGGGGACCGGTTTCTGGCATTACAGCCGTCTTCGGCCCGGCTTGCTTGAATCCTGATGGTGCAATGAGCAAGGGACTCACATCTGAGTATACCCTTCCACGCTTATGGTGGACAAAATGATTCAGAAAAGGGGGTGGTGATGGACGGATTTTCTGAAATAAGCAGAATACTCCTACCCAGTCAACAGATCAAGGCTTGATCCATCACCGTTTTTTAGCTCACTGCACCATCCCAGCTCAGAACCTGGTTACATGCAAATTAGTCTGTCCCTGTCCCAGTGCATCATGGGAACAGGGCAAACCAAACTACCAAGCCAATTCTTATACTGGGAAGGAAACAAGCTTCCGGGGACCGGTTTCTGGCATGACAGCCGTCTTCGGCCCGGCTTACTTGAATCCTGATGGTGCAATGAGCAAGGGACTCACATCTGAGTATACCCTTCCACGCTTATGGTGGACAAAATGATTCAAAAAAGGGGGTGGTGATGGACAGAGTTTCTGAATTAAGCAGAATACTCCTACCCAGTCAACAGATCAGGGCTTGATCCATCACCGTTTTTTAGCTCACTGCACCATCCCAGCTCAGAATCTGGCTACATGCAAATTAGTCTGTCCCTGTCCCAGTCCATCATGGGAACAGGCCAAACCAAACTACCAAGCCAATTCTTATACTGGAAAGGAAACAAGCATCCGGGGACCGGTTCCTGGCATTACAGCCGTCTTCGGCCCGGCTTGCTTGAATCCTGATGGTGCAATGAGCAAGGGACTCACATCTGAGTATACCCTTCCACGCTTATGGCGGACAAAATGATTCAGAAAAGGGGGTGGTGATGGACAGAGTTTCTGAATTAAGCAGAATACTCCTACCCAGTCAACAGATCAGGGCTTGATCCATCACCGTTTTTTAGCTCACTGCACCATCCCAGCTCAGAACCTGGCTACATGCAAATTAGTCTGTCCCTGTCCCAGTGCATCATGGGAACAGGGCAAACCAAACTACCAAGCCAATTCTTATACTGGGAAGGAAACAAGCTTCCGGGGACCGGTTTCTGGCATTACAGCCGTCTTCGGCCCGGCTTGCTTGAATCCTGATGGTGCAATGAGCAAGGGACTCACATCTGAGTATACCCTTCCACGCTTATGGTGGACAAAATGATTCAGAAAAGGGGGTGGTGATGGACAGAGTTTCTGAATTAAGCAGAATACTCCTACCCAGTCAACAGATCAGGGCTTGATCCATCACCGTTTTTTATCTCAGTGCACCATCCCAGCTCAGAACCTGGCTACATGCAAATTAGTCTGTGTCTGTCCCTGTCCCAGTGCATCATGGGAACAGGGCAAACCAAACTACCAAGCCAATTCTTATACTGGGAAGGAAACAAGCTTCCGGGGACCGGTTTCTGGCATTACAGCCGTCTTCGGCCCGGCTTGCTTGAATCCTGATGGTGCAATGAGCAAGGGACTCACATCTGAGTATACCCTTCCACGCTTATGGTGGACAAAATGATTCAGAAAAGGGGATGGGGATGGACAGAGTTTCTGAATTAAGCAGAATACTCCTCCCCAGTCAACAGATCAGGGCTTGATCCATCACCGTTTTTTAGCTCATTGCACCATCCCAGCTCAGAACCTGGCTACATGCAAATTAGTCTGTCCCTGTCCCAGTGCATCATGGGAACAGGGCAAACCAAACTACCAAGCCAATTCTTATACTGGGAAGGAAACAAGCTTCCAGGGACAGGTTTCTGGCATTACAGCCGTCTTCGGCCCGGCTTGCTTGAATCCTGATGGTGCAATGAGCAAGGGACTCACATCTGAGTATACCCTTCCACGCTTATGGTGGACAAAATGATTCAGAAAAGGGGGTGGTGACGGACAGAGTTTCTGAATTAAGCAGAATACTCCTACCCAGTCAACAGATCAGGGCTTGATCCATCACCGTTTTTTAGCTCACTGCACCATCCCAGCTCAGAACCTGGCTACATGCAAATTAGTCTGTCCCTGTCCCAGTGCATCATGGGAACAGGGCAAACCAAACTACCAAGCCAATTCTTATACTGGTAAGGAAACAAGCTTCCGGGGACCGGTTTCTGGCATTACAGCCGTCTTCGGCCAGGCTTCCTTGAATCCTGATGGTGCAATGAGCAAGTGACTCACATCTGAGTATACCCTTCCACGCTTATGGTGGACAAAATGATTCAGAAAAGGGGGTGGTGATGGACAGAGTTTCAGAATTAAGCAGAATACTCCTACCCAGTCAACAAATCAGGGCTTGATCCATCACCGTTTTTTAGCTCACTGCACCATCCCAGCTCAGAACCTGGCTACATGCAAATTAGTCTGTCCCTGTCCCAATGCATCATGGAAACAGGGCAAACCAAACTACCAAGCCAATTCTTATACTGGGAAGGAAAGAAGCTTCCGGGGACCAGTTTCTGGCATTACAGCCGTCTTCGGCCCGGCTTGCTTGAATCCTGATGGTGCAATGAGCAAGGGACTCACATCTGAGTATACCCTTCCACGCTTATGGTGGACAAAATGATTCAGAAAAGGGGGTGGTGATGGACAGAGTTTCTGAATTAAGCAGAATACTACTACCCAGTCAACAGATCAGGGCTTGATCCATCACCGTTTTTTAGCTCACTGCACCATCCCAGCTCAGAACCTGGCTACATGCAAATTAGTCTGCCCCTGTCCCAGTGCATCATGGGAACAGGGCAAACCAAACTACCAAGCCATTTCTTATACTGGGAAAGAAACAAGCTTCCGGGGACCGGTTTCTGGCATTACAGCCGTCTTCGGCTGGGCTTGCTTGAATCCTGATGGTGCAATGAGCAAGGGACTCACATCTGAGTATACCCTTCCACGCTTATGGTGGACAAAATGATTCAAAAAAGGGGGTGGTGATGGACAGAGTTTCTGAATTAAGTAGAATACTCCTACCAAGTCAACAGATCAGGGCTTGATCCATCACCGGTTTTTAGCTCACTGCACCATCCCAGCTCAGAACCTGGCTACATGCAAATTAGTCTGTCCCTGTCCCAGTGCATCATGGGAACAGGGCAAACCAAACTACCAAGCCAATTCTTATACTTGGAAGGAAACAAGCTTCCGTGACCGGTTTCTGGCATTACAGCCGTCTTCGGCCCGGCTTGCTTGAATCCTGATGGTGCAATGAGCAAGGGACTCACATCTGAGAATACCCTTCCACGCTTATGGTGGACAAAATAATTCAGAAAAGGGGGTGGTGATGGACAGATTTTCTGAAATAAGCAGAATACTCCTACCCAGTCAACAGATCAAGGCTTGATCCATCACCGTTTTTTAGCTCACTGCACCATCCCAGCTCAGAACCTGGCTACATGCAAATTAGTCTGTCCCTGTCCCAGTGCATCATGGGAACAGGGCAAACCAAACTACCAAGCCAATTCTTATACTGGGAAGGAAACAAGCTTCCGGGGACCGGTTTCTGGCATGACAGCCGTCTTCGGCCCGGCTTACTTGAATCCTGATGGTGCAATGAGCAAGGGACTCACATCTGAGTATACCCTTCCACGCTTATGGTGGACAAAATGATTCAGAAAAGGGGGTGGTGATGGACAGAGTTTCTGAATTAAGCAGAATACTCCTACCCAGTCAACAGATCAGGGCTTGATCCATCACCGTTTTTAGCTCACTGCACCATCCCAGCTCATAATCTGGCTACATGCAAATTAGTCTGTCCCTGTCCCAGTGCATCATGGGAACAGGGCAAACCAAACTACCAAGCCAATTCTTATACTGGGAAGGAAACAAGCTTCCGGGGACCGGTTTCTGGCATAACAGCCGTCTTCAGCCCGGCTTGCTTGAATCCTGATGGTGCAATGAGGAAGGGACTCACATCTGAGTATACCCTTCCACGCTTATGGTGGACAAAATGATTCAGAAAAGGGGTTGGTGATGGACAGAGTTTCTGAATTAAGCAGAATATTCCTACCCAGTCAACAGATCAGGGCTTGATCCATCACAGTTTTTTAGCTCACTGCACCATCCCAGCTCAGAACCTGGCTACAAGCAAATTAGTCTGTCATTGCACCATCAGGATTCAAGCAAGCCGGGCCGGAAACGGCTGTAATGCCAGAAACAGGTCCCCGGAAGCTTGTTTCCTTTTCAGTAAAATAATTGGCTTGGTAGTTTGGTCTGCCCTGTTCCCATGATGCACTGGGCCAGGGACAGACTAATTTGCATGTAGCCAGGTTCTGAGCTGGGATGGTGCAGTGAGCTAAAAACGGTGATGGATCAAGCCCTGATCTGTTGACTGGGTAAGAGTATTCTGCTTTATTCAGAAACTCTGTTCATCACCACCCCCTTTTCTGAATCGTTTTGTCCACCATAAGCGTGGAAGGGTATACTCAGACATGAGTCCCTTGCTCACTGTACCATCAGGATTCAAGCAAGCCGGGCCGAAGACGGCTGTAATGCCAGAAACCGGTCCCCGGAAGCTTGTTTTCTTTCCAGTAAAAGAATTGGCTTGGTAGTTTGGTCTGCCCTGTTCCCATGATGCACTGGGCCAGGGACAGACTAATTTGCATGTAGCCAGGTTCTGAGCTGGGAAGGTGCAGTGAGCTAAAAAACGGTGATGGATCAAGCCCTGATCTGTTGACTGGGTAAGAGTATTCTGCTTTATTCAGAAACTCTGTTCATCCCCACCCCCTTTTCTGAATCGTTTTGTCCACCATAAGCGTGGAAGGGTATATTCAGACATGAGTCCCTTGCTCACTGTACCATCAGGATTGAAGCAAGCCGGGCCGAAGTCGGCTGTAATGCCAGAAACTGGTCCCCGGAAGCTTGTTTCCTTTCCAGTAAAAGAATTGGCTTGGTAGTTTGGTCTGCCCTGTTCCCATGATGCACTGGGCCAGGGACAGACTAATTTGCATGTAGCCAGGTTCTGAGCTGGGATGGTGCAGTGAGCTAAAAAACGGTGATGGATCAAGCCCTGATCTGTTGACTGGGTAAGAGTATTCTGCTTTATTCAGAAACTCTGTTCATCACCACCCCCTTTTCTGATTCAAAATGTATAAGCCATGATTCTGCTGAGATGGCCTGATCTATTTGGGGACCCTGGAGACCTAGCAGGAACGGAGCATTAACTGCTTTCCAGAAGGCAGTATTGTCCTTCAATTCAGAAGTTTCGTGGAGGGCTGACCACAACAGCTTTTTTTGTTTTTTTTTCCTATTTATTATGGCAGCCCGATAGGTACACCTGGCTGTCTGAATATTTTCCCTAGACCTAGGGGAAGAATAAAGTGATTTCTTTAAAGCGACAAGTGCCTTGGTACAACTCCCATTAAACCATCCCTTAGTATCCTTTAGAGGGTTACGTGGTACTCTGGTCAATGAGTGTTTTATTCCTGAGCAGATTTTTACAAATGAACCAACAATATTTTGAGAATCGCCTTCATTGGACAGGCAGATTTTAAAATCCTCATAGGTGTTACTTACGAGTGTCTGAATAAAATTCGTAGGCACCATCTTGTCCCATTTAATGCGAAACCCATTTCTACTTGCTAATGTTGGAATTGGATTATGTATAATGTTGTTCTTTTGGTTCAAATCACAATCCCTAGCCTTCAAGGTTACAGAAATGTGATAATGATCGCTGAGGGCAATGTCGATGGTATCCCAGTTGAGCACAACCCCTGCGTATCTGGATGATAAAAGTGTAAAATCAATGATCGAATTGCATCCCCTCCCGTTAAAAGTTGGTCTGAATAATTTGGTGGGGGTGCAGAGTTCATTGATGAATGACAAAGAAAAATGAACTAATATAGAGTTGAACAGCTCCCCTAGTTTTGAGTGCGAGAAATGACTCAGGGCCCCTTCGTTATCATCCCCCATCCCGCACACACCCGCCGCTCCTCGGGGACATAGAGGGCAATTAAAATACCCTACCCATAACAAAGCCATATCTCCTGGAATATGATCCTTGATTCTAGTAAGATCAGTCAATAGGTTATTAATGGCGTGTTCTATTAATGCAGGAGAAATATTATTATAAAAGTTCACCAGCACCATATTTTGTAAATGTCCCTAAGAAGGGACTATGATTTGATAAAATTCATCAGTGGAGAACTTGACATTTGGGAGTCCCATAGTGGTTGAAATGTAAGTACACAAACCCCCCTTATGTCTGCCACTTTGGCTGGGGGTAGCCGGGGTGAAAAATGTTTTATAGCCCATAATGTGAAATTCTGTAAGCAGATCCTACTCTCCTACATATGGCACAAGCCGAACAGCATCACCAAGTACTCAAAAAGACCATAGCGGGTCTTAAAAGCTGTTTTCCACTAGCCCTCCCTCGCGCATGCGCACCAGATGGCATGTGCCCATTAAGTCCAAACAGGCGTTTATTACCGTCTTCTTTACTTGTTCCAACAGGACGTTGATTAGAGGCAACGGGTACCTGTTTTTCACCGTGACTGCGTTCAATGCGCCGAAGTCGATGCAAGCCTGCTACTCCCCATTTTCATTCGGTGTGAAACACAAAGAGGAAGCTGCAGGGGATTTAGAATGACGAATGAGTCCCAACGCCAAATATTTGTCCAGATAGGCCTGTAAATGAGTGTTTTATGTTTCGGTCAACGCATACAGTCTCATATTGCCTATGTGGTGGGAGGATTTCAGCCTTTCTTTAGCTGAATACGTCAGTGTAATCCCAGTAATCTTCTGGTAACTCCACTGTATGTTCAGCTGCGTTGGCGATGAGTTGACAAAGTGCCAATGCGGTGGCGGGGCTGGTACGAGAGTGAATGCAATGGTTCAGACAATACTCGGAGGTAAACAGAAGTTTTTTTCTCTATCAAATTCAGCATCGGGTTGTCTAGCCTTAACCATGGTAATCCTAATATCACTCCATATTGAGGTGCTTGAATGATATTAAAAACCAAGCTTTCCACATGGTCTTCTCCCTGCATGACTTCCAGTGCACTTGTGTGAAAGCAAATGGGTCCAGAGTTGAGGCATCTTCCATTCACCGCAAACACAGCTTCGGGAGTTTCTCTCTCCTGTAACGAAATACCCAATTCTTGTGCTTGTTGTTGGTTCTGTAGTGAAGGCAGGGCCTTGCGTACACACATTGCTATGTTAGCTTAGTCTTTTAGTCATTTAAACACCATTTTGCAGCTTTGCAGCTTTTTGCACACAACACTGTATGTAGCTGGTATTGTAAGTTAGTCTGCTTGACTTTTCTTCACAGGAGATAACGTTGTTTTCAACATCTCTAGACATACACCATGATCTCTGTCTGTACAGTGTGTGCAGAACCCTCCAAGGTTAACAAAACAATGTAAGATGTTATTCGGGCTGATAGGCTCACGCTCTAGACACAATATGCACACAGTTGCAGCTGATTGAAATTCTAGTGCCTTTATTATTGCACAGCATGCATGATTAGAACACTTGGAGAAAATCTGTTACCTGAGAGAGAGAGCTGCTGATCCTGATGTGATTCACTCCTGCTGATCTTGGAGGTATGGGTTGCCCATTCAAGCCTAAGAGACCTTTTATTATAATAGTACATAGCTCCTAGCAAGGGAGGGTGGTACAGTAGGCACTATAGGTCCTGTTTCCACTAGCATTATAATATGCTTTCTCCCTTTGTGTTTTATGGAATTGTACCATTGCTGATCGTATTATTTTTAATCATCTGCCTGCTTATGTTATAAAAAATACTGCATCTTAGAGCAAGTTGTTAAAAAAAACCTTTTCAACTATTCTGTGTCTCTATTTACTCACGTTGTGGACTGATATGAGAATATAATGAAAGAGTGTTCTTAATTCCCACCATTCCTGAGAGTATCCTAAGTCACATGTTCTAGGTTGTCTAATCATTGGTACCTTTGCTGTAGGATGAAGAGCTAATGAGAAACTGATGCTAGTCAGTACGGGGTTCTAGGTACTAAGGTGAGTTTTTGGGAACACCACAATTCATTGAGGTCCTGGGTCTCTGTGCACAGTTCTGTGTATGAGCAGAATCCCTGCAACAGTCCATGAAACACCTGGTAGCACTTGAATTCAACATAGTTTGCACCATATGCCTTTCACCATGTATAAAAAGGCGTATTTCCAAGTAGAAATGATCCTTACTACTGGCTGTATCGCCTTCGAGCGAAGGGATATATTTCTGGCTTGAAGCGGTCCCTTCCTCCTTCTCCAAGCTTATTTGTTTCCCTTCTGGGGTCCTGAAGTGACGAGGGAGAACTTCTTCTGCTCTGTTCTAAGATACATCGGTCCTAATGTGCACTCCTTAATGAAGTGCCCCTTCTTCCCACAGTAAATACACAGCCCTTTCTTTTGTTTGTAGTCTCTTTCTTCCGCTGTGAGTGAGGAATGTACCATACCTATTACCATAGGCTACTTCTTGGAGGCGTGGCTGTTGTCTGAAGCACGATAGTGCTCATATTTGGCATAGAACCTTTCCGTCCATTTATGTTTGGCTTTCCTCTTGTTAATGCAGTGATCCATCCGTAAGACCAGACTTATTAATTCCTCACACGAAGAGGGTTGAGGATCGATCTGGGCCAACACATCTTTCATCTCCTCTTTCACTCCTGACGAAATATAGACACTTGTTTGGCCTTGGGCTATTACGTTTCTGTGATCAGCCTGCGAAAGTCATTCAGATATGATAGCAAGTCTTTGTTCCCTTGCCATAATTCCAGGAGATATCTATCTGCTGAAAGCCTGGCTGATCTTGGTTGAAGGTTTTCTCGAATTCCAGAATGAAGGAATCCCAATCGTTTAGCGACAGGTCGTCCCTCCTTACTAAGGGTACCGCCAATTGCGCTGCATTCCATGCCAAGTATGAGATCAAGAAAGCCACCCACACCTTTGCATATGAAATGTAGCATTAATTGTGTAAGGAATACCTGCACTTTGCTACTCTCCCCATGGAACCTTTCTGGCATGGCCAAAGGAATAGGTGTAGGTATTTCTACCACCAGAGATGCAGCCTGAGGTGTAAGTCCTAGCCCTGTGTCAAATGGGTTTCTGTGTAGCCTCTCTACCCTGGCCTGTAGTGCCGCCGTTTCTGCCCTAGAAGTGGTTAGTTCTGTTTGCACTAAAAGTAGCGCGGTCATTACGTCGTCTAAGGTAGCCATACTCAATGCACAACCGGGAATATAGTAATCGTTGTGCTGTTTATTCTGTCAGCTGAATCTTGTATTCTCAGGATCGTGCTTTGCTTTATATGGTCACCCTCCTGATAGCCCCAATGTCTGAGTGAAACATATAGACTTGATGGGGTGATCAAGTGGGGGAAGGAAAGGATGGGAACTGTGGAGAGGAAGACCTGTAATACACATAATATATCGTTGAGAAGATAGTCTTCCCTATAAGCCATAGTAGAATTCCCCCCCCCCCACTTGTTATATCGTCATTTATGAATACCTGTAAAACAAAATACAGTGCATTACTAAACAGGAGCCCTAGTAGTAGTAATCCTCCTTAGCATCTACGTAATGGAATACACAGTTCAATATCATGTAATTTTGTATTCATACACAATATCTACTGTTTAGGCAATATAGATCCCAAACAAACACATACCAGGAATGTACTCCAACGAGCCTTAACAGGGAAAGGGGGGGAGAGCCTGCCTTCCAGGAATGCTCATTCTTCCCCTGTTATGAAAATATAGAAAAACATGGATCCCTTTCTGTACACACACTAAGGGGTAGGTTTCTGATGCCACAAACAATTAATATTTGCGCAGAGGAAGCAAAGCGCTATGTTAAAATACAATTTGCCACTTAGAATACCCACTGGACTTTGTGACCTTAGCAATAACCATGTGATGGCTTCCCAGTCGCTCTTTAGAAAAATACTGCCATGCTTCAGACACACATGATAACATTGCATATGGGCTACGTAAACACCCGCTCAATCTCCCTACATGAGTTGAGGCATCAACTCGCCAACACAGGAGACTACGGTAGAGCGGGACAAATAATTATCCTGCGTAGTGTTTGTCGAGAATGATTTCAGTTCAAACTAAATGTAGAACAAGCTATCACAGAGAGTTCTCCTTGCACGATTCGGAGCCCGACTCAGCCAACAGGGGAAACAAAAGGAAGATGTGGTATGCTGCATGTGCCAGATTCAACGTTAACTAGCTACACAACCCAAGACCAGAAAAATCAAACAGTGGTGCACTAGGCACCCTTACCGGACCCTCCTCACTGGCGATGCGGCTCCAGGACGGAATAAACTGCACCCGACTGGTGCCCCGGAAGTTCTTTTATTCTGGTGTTGCCTCACATATCCATGTTTGACACTGATTCCCATTGCCTCATGGTCTTTATAGTTTTTCCCGATTCCAAAGGCATCCATACAACTGACTGTGTTCTAGGTACACCCTGTTTTTCCAAGGTGCATTGCGACAGTTCCATTAAGATTCAGTGCATTTTTATGAGAGGTTTGCATCATGCTTGCACCACTCAAAGTGGTACATGCATGATGCAAACCTCTACAACAGATTTATGAAGGCATGCAAAGCCACTTTGCATGGATCTGAGTGGCTTCTTAATCTGTAATAAGGCAACAAGGCCAAATCACTGCGTAGCCTTACTCTGCCCTGGGTAGGCATTCCATGGGCATTGCAGTGGGTGTTCCCACGCGATTCCCATGGCTTTTAACACATTCCCAGATTTACAAGGACTTGTATACCTTGGAATGCACCAACATCTTAAACCTCCCCAGGTGAATCATAACGATGATAAATATCTTTATTTCTTCTTGTTTTTTCTCTTTCTGTGTCACTACCTTGGGTGGTTCCTGGTGGACCCAGTGGTTCCACAGAACCTAAGCCTATATCTATATTTTATATATATATATATATATATATATATATATATATATATATATATATATATATATTACCTACTGGCGGTCGCCAGTAGGTATATATAGTTAGGATTTTTTCTCTATGGGTTTTTTGAAAATTCTATGTCTAATAACTTTGGCGTTTGTGGACGGAATCGGCTGAAATTTTCAGGAAAATGGCACATTTTGTTTCTGAGCAGCCCTTGAAAATTTGGGGGGGGTTCGTCCAGTGGGGGCCGAGAAAAAAGGGGGGTCCCAAAACGTGTTTTTAACATTGAGTTTTCCATAGGGCGGTTGGCCTCACTTTTAGCCCGAACGGCTGAATGGATTTGCACGAAACTTGGCAAAATTGTAGGGACTGGTAGCCCGATGTGCCTTTTGTAGGTCTCAATATATGTGCTCCAGTGGATTTT
The DNA here is from genome assembly GCF_964261635.1 of Lissotriton helveticus. Classification (NCBI taxonomy): domain Eukaryota; kingdom Metazoa; phylum Chordata; class Amphibia; order Caudata; family Salamandridae; genus Lissotriton; species Lissotriton helveticus. The sequence continues at coordinate 141,821,151 of NC_136059.1, read as the reverse complement.
GAGAAATTAACGTTTAAAAAAAGATATATATCTGTAACAGCGGACCGGTTAGCGCTCTGGTTCGCGGACTTTTCGCGCAACGGAGCTTTGTGAAGCGAAGCTGATTGGTTCTCCGGCGTCTGTCAACATTCCAAACAGTCCGTAGCGGCCGCCATCTTGTCTCTCGGTAGGATCGAGAGACAAGAGGAGGTCAAAACAAAGGGGGAAATAACTATAAGGGGGCATAGTAGATCCTCGCTGACCCCCTAGGTTTGATGTGGAGGTTTTAAAAGGGCCCCGCGGGGCAAAAAAAAAACAAAATAATAATAATCGAACGGCTGAATGGATTTGCACGAAACTTGGCAAAATATTAGGGACTGGTAGCCCGATGTGCCTTTGCTAGGTCTCAATATATGTGCTCCAGTGGATTTTGAGAAATTAACGTTGAAAAAAAGATATATATCTGTAACAGCGCTCCGCTTCGCGTACTTTTCGCGTTACGGAGCTTTGCGAAGCTGATTGGTTCTCCGGCGTCTGTCAACATTCCAAACAGTCCGTAGCGGCCGCCATCTTGTCCCTCGGTAGGATTGAGAGACAAGAGGAGGCCAAAGCGAAGGGGGAAATGACCATAAGGGGGCATAGTAGATCATTCCTGACCTCTTAGGTTTGATGTACCATTTTGCCAAGTTTGGTGTAATTCCGTTCAGCCATTCAGGCTGTAGACGTATGTAAATGTCCTATGGAAAATTGCATGGGGAAAACACATTTGAAAGTGTTGAAATTTAGAACCAATTAAAATGTTACTTTGGTTTTGTATTTGTGTGTGATGAAAGTTAATTGGTTATGTATATATGTCAAATGAGAGGAAACCACAGCCATTTTGTGATACTACTGTCTGAGGTACATTTGTGAGGAATTTTTGGTGGTGAATTTCTGGTGTTTGATTTACACAGTACTAACACTTCTGCTACTTTTAAAAAGGTGAGTTGTTAATTTGTAAGGGGAACTATGTTGTACACTTGAAGATAATTTGAAAAATGTTTTCTGTTATTTATTTGCAGTCCTTCTGTTATACTAAATACTTGATGAAGTTAGTTTTATATTATGTATTACTAAAAACGATAAATGAAAGTGATTATTTTTTTCTGCAATTTACAGCAAGCAATTTCAAAATAAAATGGCTCACAATGAAGAGACCGTGGCAATTTCTTTTGAATTGTCCACTACATTGATTGAAATTGAGAGCACCAATAATGAAATATTGTCACAAGGAGGACATGACTTGTATGATTCCATTAGATTGATTGAAATGGACAGCACCAAGAATGAAATATTGTCACAAGGAGATGACTTGAATGATTCCACTACATTGATTGAAATTGAGAGCACCAATAATGAAATATTGTCACAAGGAGGAGATGGCTTGTATGATTCCATTAGATTGATTGAAATGGACAGCACCAATAATGAAATATTGTCACAAGGAGGAGATGACTTGAATGATTCCACTACATTGATTGAAATTGAGAGCACCAATAATAAAATATTGTCACGAGGAGATGACTTGAATGATTCCACTACATTGATTGAAATGGACAGCACCAATAATGAAATATTGTCAGAAGGAGGAGATGACTTGAATGATTTTTTTGATCAATCTCTTGATGGCGAATTTATCGAGTGTTTGGAGACCATAGAGTTACAAGAATCATCATTGCAGTCTTTTAATGAGGAGATTCCAGATGAGATGATTGAAGAGGAAATTACTGATGAGGACATGTTACTAGTTGTTTCAAATTTAGAAAATTCTGAAGAATAAATTTATATTTAGAAATCAAAAATTGTTTGAGACATTATTTATTTTTATTTTTAATTTATGAGGTTGTAGCGAAGTGATTGTAGTATAAAATGAGACTTATAGTATAGAGTGCAACATTTTTATGTTACATGGTAAGTTTACTCATATTTACTTCCCTTCTGCCACTATATTATCTCCAATGTGTATTTGACATGTCTTCTTCATCTCCGGCCTCCTTTCTCTCACTGTGTGTCTCCGATGCATCTTATCGCTGGTATTTTGTGTAATTACAGAAGAGAGTAAAATAAAATAGTTCGGAACGTGAAAAGGGGGCAAAGTAGAGTACTCCTCACCCCCTAGGCCTTTTTAGGCGGTCCCAAAAGGATCAGTTTCTGCTTTCCTGAGAGATTATGGTATGAGTTCCATATACCACAATAACTTGCATTACAACATGCAAGATATCTATCTCCTATTACCAACTTTTGGAGATATTCGCGCTAAGCGCGAATATCTCCAAAAAGTAACACCTGCCCTGAGCAGTTCTTAGCCATGTTATCCAATGGGAGGTGGATAACATGGCTAAGAGTATTAGCTCGGTAATGCATGAATATCGCTGACTTTTTAGCGATATTCATGCATTGCGGCCGTTTATTATCGCATTTGCGATAAACCTTGATAATAGTAAGGTTTATCTTCGATAATTTCTGACGATGCTTAGTGGTAAAAAATTGGTTGGTAAGCATCGTTAGCGATAAATATCGCTTAACTTTGGTAATATGCCCCAACGTCTGTTAACGTTCGATTCGAAGGAAATGAGGAAGTGTTGAAAAACATTGTCTGCGCCATCTTGCCTTTTTTGAAATGCCACACTTTTGTCGTGCACGGCAGCCATTTTAGATGTCTTGACCAGACCCACTCTCTGCACGCTGTCGATTCGTAGCATGGCTCCTCACCCTCGTAAGCATCTCCCCCAGGCACTGGTCACCACCGCTCTCTGTCTTATGCATGGGCAATAAACCTTCCCCCATCTGCGCTGCTCTTCCCTGAGAATCACACTCTGTGCCCGCCCGACACCTCCCTTTCGCCCTATTCACTACCGCACCCTCTGACACTCCTCTTCCTCTGTGTCCGAATGTCCAGGCCGGTCCTAGGCTATCAGCTAGCCCTGCAGATGTAGTTTATGGCCCCAGCTGTAAAGAATCACCCCTCTTCAAAGGAGTTATAGTAGATCAAGGCCCACACCCGATGTGATCCGTCACAGCACACGCGTTCCTACTATCTGAAAACCATCCTGTATTGTGATTGGGGAGGGGACCGAGCCTGAAGCGGAAGATTCCAGGAATGACTCTTTGTACATCAAAGTTTTTACAATTATGTGTCACATTAAAAATATATAGCACTCCAACAAAGTAGTAGGAATATAAAACTTTAATAACATATAAATATATACAACAAAACAAAAACAGTAAAAACATTTAAACAACGAAGAGACCGTGGCAATTTCTTTTTAATTATCCAATAGATTTATTGAAATTGACAGCACTAATAATGAAATATTCTTGTCAGTAGCGGTCTGTTGTGCGAATAGTTCCAAGGCAGCAGAACGCGCTGAAATCTAGATGGCACGAAAGTGATGTCTAGTAAGTTGCCGCCCAGCAAAAAACGGCGTGGGGCGCCGCGGGGGTGAGTGAGTCCAGTAGGCACCACAGCTATTCTTACCGGCATTGCAGAATTACTGCTGGGGACAATGCCTGTGCTGTAGCAGGGTCACAGCAGAAACAAAAAGGATTCTGTTGAAGATGTTGTTGGTTTTCAATTTGAAAACAGTTCTGGTGTCAACTGCTATGCTAATGTAGTGGTTAATGTTTTGTTTTCTCTAGAAAATGTAAAAGAGGGGGAGGCAGTCCAAAGTTCCGTTAAAAGGGCAAAGGAAAGGATCGGTGGTTTGAACTATCAGTCAAAAAGGGGAGGGGGTGCAATAATTTTTCCTACCGGGTCACACTGTGCTTTCACCGGAAGTAATGTCTGCAGGATTGTAGTAATTCAAAGTGAGGCTGGCGCCAGCATGGGAGCGCCGACGTCCCGCGGATACAGTTTCGTCACTCCACGGGCGATCATGGCAGTCATTCCCCATCGGGGGTCGGAGACTCCCGTGGCTCCTCTAGAATCTTCAAGGTCGTGGAGGACTACGGTGGTGGAGTCAACCAGTGACCGGGCCATTTCTTTATGTTGGGCCCGCTCTTGCCAGGTCGACCGCCATTTTGAGAGTTCGGCAGCTACCGGCGATCGCGGGGTCACATGAGCGGACGGGCTCCACCCTGCCGGGCGAGACGTTGCAGCATGGCCACAGTGGAAGAACCGTTATCTAGGTCGTTCCGAAACTGTGCAGCACTGTAGTTGTTAGGATGCCACCGCCTGGAGCGCTGAGGGTGCAGCTGGGAAGCCTCCACCTGGGGAGGCGGGAGAGGCCTGTTCGCACCGTCTCTCCCTCCCAGTGCACCCCACGGCGTCTCGCTTGAGATTTGTTATGGCCGGACCAGGCGATGAGGACGAGGGGGGGGTCGGAGGCATGTGCAAGACATCCCCCTCCAGTGTTGTCGCAGCCATTATAAAAGAAAGAAGTGTCCCGTCCGTCTTCGGGCCGGGCTTCCGGTGGATGTCGGCCGGACGCCCCTGGCTCTGGCCCCATGAACGGGTTTCTTGGTTTATCGGCTGCAGCCGGATCCCGTCGGCCTCGGCCCCCCGACCGTTGGTGGTCGGACCGGAAGAGCATGTGGCGGGACTACCTGCAACTCTCAAGGGCCACCGCGGCCGGACTGGGAGAGAGAGGGGAGGGTCGAGGAGACATTCCCCCCCCCTGCAACTGTTCAGCGTTGTAAAGGCAATCCCCTGGCCGGGTCCCGCTGGTCTCGGCCTCTCCTCCGGCTACACCCTACGTTAGGATCTCCTGGCCGAGGCGTGGCAGCAGGACCTGCCTTATATGGGCTGCTCCCGGCTGGGCGTAGCCGGAACCCTGCCCCACCTTGGAAGTTTCCAGAGTGGGGGTGGATGTTCTACTGACTTGCATTTTCCCTAGTCTATCGATTTTTTTGGCGTGGCAGGCGGTGGGACAGCGAGGGGTGATTTGGTTTCTCTTACTGTTTTTCTGGTCTCTCACCACTGGCATATTTTAACGTTTTCTTGTTTCTAGGACATTAATAGGTTTTATCATTACGTTATGTTATCGTTTCTTTGTTCGTTGTTTAATAAAAGTTCATGTTCATCAGTGGCCTACTGATTTTCGTTTTCCTATTTTTTTCTTTCCAGGTTGTTTCATGGTAAAGTTTCTGTTAACAGGATACAGTGATCACTTCGTTATTATTGCATATGTCCTTTTCACTAGGGGTGCTCTCTGGTCGGGCCAGATGACGTATCTCTAGTAAATGGTCCGGGTGAAAAAGGTGCATCAATCAGTGGGGAGTAGATAGGCATGACAGATTACAACGGGGGAGAACGGTCCGCATTACGTACCCTTTCACTACTTGCAAAGATTTTCCTACGTTTATTTGCAAACAGGGAATACCTCCAAAAAGAACTAATTCCCAAACAGTCAATGTTCGGACAATCAATCAATCAATGAGGAATGAAATAGGTACGACGTGTTAAAGGCTTGCGTTACCTACCCTTCACTATCTGCAAAGGGAGATAGAATATTCCTATTCTTCCTCGTTTGCAGGTAGAGAAGATCGTTAAGAGAATTAACTTCGAACAATTCAATGCTCGATTGAAACAATCAACAAGGGGTACTGTGAACACAAATGAACGCCGCTTATATACATACGCATTGCTATTTTCAACAGGTTGTTCCTAATGTTTCTATTTTAGCGAGGTCAAAAGAGATCCCATTAGTGGCCTACTGATTTTGCTCGATTCCTTTTGTTTTTTTACACGATTTTTCGCTATCTGCAAAGACTAAACAGAGTATTGCGACTCTGTGCTTGTTTGTAAATAGAGAATGAACCAAAGAGAACAATCAATCAAATGGAGAGAGAAGCAGGCACGACGGATTACAAAGGGGGAAAGGGCTGCGTTAACTACCCTTCACTATCTGCAAAGAGAGAGTACTCCTAATAGAAATGAGGGGTGGGGGGCAGCAATCAAAGCAGATCAGTGTGCATAAACACGAAAAAAAAAATTCTTACCACGTACTTGACATTCGACAGCTTATGATATTTGCTATTAAAAAACCATTGAAATTCACTGAAAAAACCATAGGTTATAGACCATATATAGTTAGGAATTAGCATTTACAAAACCTTGAAAATTCACTGAAAAAACCATAGGTTATAGACCATATATAGTTAGGAATTAGCATTTAAAAAACCTTATTTTACTCACACAAAACCATTGAAATTCCATATATAGTTAGTTGCACTAACTATATATTGCGCACCCGCAATCCACTGCTGATGATGTCACATATTACATCATTCATGACATGGTCAGTGACATCACTGATGACATCACTGATGACATCTCAAATGACATCACTGATGACATCACTGATGACAACATCCAGTGACTATGTTTCTGTAAAGTTAAAATATGTCTTACATATTGAAGAATGAGTGGATGTATAAGTGTCTGGACGAAGGATTTAGTAGGTGCATGACTGAATGTATGAGTGAGTGATTAAATGTGTCTCACTGAGTGCATGGGTTAGTGACTAAACTGTCTTAATTTGTGCATCATTATGTCTGTTGTTCTGTAAACTGCTGCATGTGTTGATCAGTAGCTATATGAGTAACTATATGGGTTATTGATTGATTGCCCAAGTATTTGCATGGGAGACTGAGTGTGTGTGTGGCTGGATGGGAGGTGTGTGACTCTGTACAGATCAATGTGTACTTGTATCAATGATTGTATAAGAGAGTAAGTATGTGTTAGTATATGGTTGAAAACGTAAGGTGCTCTATGTTTAACTGTATAGAGTAGAAAATGGAAGTGTGATTGATTCTTTACAGGACTGACTAGGTGTGTGAGTAACTCCATGGATGAGTGGCAGAGTGTGAGTGTCTGTATAGGTGTATGAGTGCATATGATAGTGTTGTAAAGATGAGTGATTGTATGTATGAATGATTGTATGGGTGAATGAGTGAATGTGTGTGTAGACGTAGGAATCAGTGAGTACGTATGTAGTAACTAGTATTGGTGTGTCAATGGTTTCAAAAATTATACTCTGTTTTTAACACTGGGTGAAACAGAGGTTATATTAAAATGTGAGGAGATGCATTGTATTGTCACATGAATGATATCATCAGTGATGTGATCATTGATGTCAAGTGAGATGTCATCAGTGATGTCATTTGAGATGTCATCAGTGATGTCATCAGTGATGTCACTGACCATGTCATGAATGATGTAATATGTGACATCATCAGCAGTGGATTGCGGGTGCGCAATATATAGTTAGTGCAACTAACTATATATGGAATTTCAATGGTTTTGTGTGAGTAAAATAAGGTTTTTTAAATGCTAATTCCTAACTATATATGGTCTATAACCTATGGTTTTTTCAGTGAATATATATATATATATATATATATATATATATATATATATATATATATATATATATATTCACAGAAAAAACCATAGGTTATAGACCATATATAGTTAGGAATTAGCATTTACAAAACCTTGAAAATTCACTGAAAAAACCATAGGTTATAGACCATATATAGTTAGGAATTAGCATTTAGAAAACCTTATTTCACTCACACAAAACCATTGAAATTCCATATATAGTTAGTTGCACTAACTATATATCGCGCACCCGCAATCCACTGCTGATGATGTCACATATTACATCATTCATGACATGGTCAGTGACATCACTGATGACATCACTGATGACATCTCAAATGACATCACTGATGATATCTCTTTTGACATCAATGGTCACATCAATGATGATATCATTAATGTGACAATACAATGCATCTCCTCAACTTTAATATAACCTCTGTTACACCCAGTGTTAAATACAGAGTATAATTTTTGAAACCATTGACACACCAATACTAGTTACTACATACGCATTCACTGATTCCTACGTCTACACACACATTCACTCATTCACCCATACAATCATTCATACATACAATCACTCATCTTTACAACACTATCATATGCACTCATACACCTATACAGACACTCACACTCTGCCACTCATCCATGGAGTTACTCACACACCTAGTCAGTCCTGTAAAGAATCAATCACACTTCCATTTTCTAATCTACACAGTTAAACATAGAGTACCTTACATTTTCAAACATATACTAACACATACTTACTCTCTTATAGAATCACTGATACAAGTACACATTGATCTGCACAGAGTCACACACCTCCCAGCCAGCCATACACACACTCAGTCTCCCATACAAATACTTGTGCAACCAATCAATAACCCATATAGCTACTTATATAGCTACTGATCAACACATGCAGCAGCTTGCACAACAACAGACATACTGATGCACACTTTCAGACAGTTTAGTCACTAACCCGTGCATTTAGTAAGACGCATTTAATCACTCACTCATACAGTCAATCACGCACCTACTAAAACCTTCATTCAGACACTTATACATCCACTCATTCTTCAATATGTAAAACATATTTAAACTTTACAGAAACACATAATCACTGGATGTTGTCATCAGTGATGTCATCAGTGATGTCACTGACCATGTCATGAATGATGTAATATGTGACATCATCAGCAGTGGATTGCGGGTGCGCGATATATAGTTAGTGCAACTAACTATATATGGAATTTCAATGGTTTTGTGTGAGTGAAATAAGGTTTTCTAAATGCTAATTCCTAACTATATATGGTCTATAACCTATGGTTTTTTCAGTGAATTTTCAAGGTTTTGTAAATGCTAATTCCTAACTATATATGGTCTATAACCTATGGTTTTTTCTGTGAATTTCATTGTTTTTTTAACAGCTAATATCTGTAGCTGTAAAATGTATTCTTCTTTAAATCCAAAAATATATTTTATATGTTTATGAATAATTTTTTTTTTAAATATTTTTTTTTCTTCGTTCCCGCTTCGCGAATCGGGAAGCTTCCCGTTAGCTGACCTTGATGCCGCGAAATAGACCGCGAGCCGGTAAACGTTTCTTTACCGCAAGTGCCGCGTTAGAAAACAACATCGTGACGCCTCCCGTCCGCATGACGTTCCACGTTGTCGCGTGATACGTCATATGACGTGCTACGTTAGCGAACTGGTACGCGAAGCGAGTGCCAAAGCGCAGGTTTCTGGAAGCAAACCGGGAGGCCCTGCAAAGCGCTTAACGTAAACACAGCAAGTCATGTGACTTGGTAATAACACTTTTCATTGGTTCATTTCACTTTTGGTTTCCTAATGATGTAAGACTAGGTCATATAATCTAAAATGAACACTTTTGATTGGTTGAGAACTCTTGTTTTTCCCAAATGATGAAAATCCCTCCTTCTTTCCTCACTCTGACTTTCATCATTGTGAGAGAAAGACCCTTTGTGATCACTGAGCAATGGCTTCTTTAGTAGCTTCAGCTGGTGCTTCCCCACCACCTCCACCACATCCAAGGAAGAGTGGACCACCTGCTCAAGTTGTAATTCAACAAGAAGAAGAAGAAGAGGAACAGGAGGACGAGCACGAAGAGAGGCAGTTTTTGCCTGAGCAGCCCAAGACGTCTCACCGGAAAGAAAACTTCATTTGGCAATTTTTTAAAATTCCCAAAGGTCAGAAAAAAGTAAATGCAAGATACGTAACTTGCCTTATATGTCAAGATAGACTGTCCAGAGGGACCGACAAAAAATACAGTTTCGGAAACTACACAATGCATCGCCATATGACTAGGTGGCATCCTAACAACTACAGTGCTGCACAGTTTCGGAACGACCTAGATAATCTCCCTATTATGGCCAGAAGATCTGTTGTACCGGAAGTAACGGGACCAGAGGGCAGGGAGATGGTGCCAAATATACAAATGAGATTTGGTGAAGTAAAACACACCTGCGTATTTTGCGATGGATTCATTTCCTACGGAGAAAGAAGCATCACTCTGATCAACAGAGCTATTGACTATCATATGCAAGTTTGTCCGAAACGCCCAAAATAATAAATACTTCTTTTTTTTGTTTTGTTGCTCCTGTTGAGCCCTTTACAATGAATCGTTTTCATTGCCCCCTCCAAGAAAAACCCAAAAAAATATAAAACTGTTCCGAAAAATTCAAAAACATTAAAAAAATGTTCAGAAAAATAAAAAAAAAAGTTCTTTTCAGAACTACCTCCCCGTTATTAAAAAATTGGTACAATATTTGGAACTGTGCCAACCTCTATTTCTCTTAGTTCGCTTCCTAGTTCGCTCGCTGGTACGCGAACTGGAAGCGAACCAAAAACAGTAAGTATAAGGGAAGGAAACACACACTTATGTTAAAAGAAAGACAGCTATAGGGGAGTAAACTAGAGATACTATTACCCATAATCCACTACTGATGATGTCACATATTACATCATTCATGACATGCTCAGTGACATCATCAGCAGAGGATTGCGGGTTTTTTGGCAACATGCCTTATCCACGGTTTAATAACGCTGCCTTTTGCTTTATATAAGTTTTCAAATTGTATGAAATATATACCAATAGGTCTTTATGAACCTTTAGGTAGTGCTTTTGTTCATGAGGTCTGGTCGCTTCCATACACATACAGATGTTTCAAAGATGATCAAGAAGTTTATCTGAATGGAGAGGAATGCACTGAGACGCCAGATCATTCACTAATGTGTAGGCACATACAGTTACACGATTCATGCAACAAACACCGACCAAATATGGCTTGCGTGTTGCAAGGCACGCCAGTTCCTGCTATCATCCCCACGTTCAAGTTGTTGGAAAATGGTAGTTATTTGATGCTCAATAATGAAGATTGTTCTGAGTTAATTAAAAGTATTCCTTTTATCGTAACAGTAAGTGAACGGGTTATTTGCTGCAGAAATGTTCTATTTCCTCCCACACATGAACATAGGGAGTTTTCAATCTGGCCACAAATACCAACCTTGGGACACGTTTCAACGGCATGACAAGAATAAGAGCTCTTTTGTCTCAGAGAGAGGTGGCCTTGAGTTCGGCCCGTGAAACTTTCGTACTTCACATAGCGAACACCCGTACACAGGTTTGCCTTTCAATTTCAGCAACATGTTTCCGACTATCTTTAACGCATCCTCCACAAAATCCCTGGCACACTTTTTTAAAGTTGTTACCAGTGGTCTCGTGACTTCATTTGAGAAAATCTTTGGAGTCATCCCTGCTCCCTTTCATTCCATTTTCTCCACTCTGGTTCGTGGATTGCATTTTTACTTGCATTACCAGCGGACGCTCTTGTGCTTTTTTACATTTTTAAATATGGATGTCCCTCCTATGCAACCTCCGACCCTGCAGCTGCTGACACTGTTCCGCAATCGCATGCTAGAATATTATGGCACAATGCCGTTGGCGATATTAAGCACGGCATATGGATTATCTTTTCGGTTCTCCTACTTCACCTGTGTCCAGCCTGTATTTCACTGCCTGACCTGTGATTTCGATTGGGCCATTGATTTGTGTCTCTGCGGACCGGTTTCTCCTGACGTCGACTTTAATCAGCTGATGACTCCTATCATTACTCACGAGTTGATTTGTCCTGGCGAAAGGATTATGGCTGTGGCATTGATGCATGGACTACTTGGTCCCTGGAATTTACTGGCGGCAGCACAGTCTTTCTTGGAACACAGCTTTCTTGAAAACCCACCGAGCTGTCCTCTGATGGTGATAGAGGATCCGGTGCTGGGAGAGCACGTATGTTCTTTTCCGCTTTTAAATTGGATGGCTGAACTGTTTTCGGATGAAGACGGTGACTTCCTGTTGGAGGCTGTTGCAGCTTATTTTGCATACACAGTTATGTCATAGACCTTTTTCATGTTTCATATGCTGAGTACTAGCATTTCATTGACAATTCATTGACTTAATTGTCAAGTTTTTATTATTTACCTTGCCTATTGGCTTAAGACTCGATAAAGTACTTGGCTGTTTTATTTTTCTTTAGCATTGAATTTTCCTAGTTTTTAATGCTTTACCTTGCGGACCGTCCACATATAAACTTGCAATCTGCTCTCATGAGATGGCACTTCTATTATCTTATTCAGTTCGTTTCCGGATCATGAGGAGGTGTCATCTAGGTCCTGGATATCTTTACACCGTGTTAAGTTAGCATGGGCTCATTACCGGTTTAAACGCCATTTTTCCTTTTTTGCAACTTCTGCACACGACATTTAGTTGTTGCTTTAGCTTTCCACCTAGTAGTTCATCGTGGTTTACATGAGAATAATATGTTATTGGTCTACTATCTGCTTTACTTGTTAAACTATATCTGTACAGCGAGTGCTAAAGTTTCAAGAACAACACGATACAGAATTGTTATGAGGTCTGATCTCCACGACTTCATACTCATAACATAAGTGCAACTTCTGCCAATTCTGGGCATGAGGCGGGTTTTATATTGCTTTGCCGAACACACATACACAACAGTTGATGCGGTTCACATGAAGAGAGAGCTGGTGTATGCTGATGTGATTCCTTCAAATCTAAGACACTAAAGTATGGGCACGCCCTAAACCAACACAAAGAGACCTTCTTAGCAAATAATATAATATGTGTATTAGGGAGGGTGAGATATAAGCAGCCGCGGGCCGTGGAGGGAGTTACGGTGAGGCAGGGAGGCGGGGAGGGGGAGAAGCAGGGTGGAGCCCTCTCTACCTTGCCCCTCCCCCTCCCCGCCTCCCTGCCCCACCGTAACTCCCTCCACGGCCCGCGGCTGCTTATAAGTGTTGCTAACTCTTATTCATTTACAGCATGTTAACATACTATCACCATTCACTTTTTATGTACTAGTAACTATGCTGGTAATTTTGCTACTGATAATATGTGTACTTTTATTATCTAAGGTACTACGCCTGAGAAGACGGCATTAGTAAATAAACATTTCAAATACACATGTGTTCTTCTTAACTCCATGTTCTGGTTTCTAAGAAATATATAACGACCGACTGTTCATGAGTTCCACGTATCCTGAGGTACTATAAGTTCATATTATGGATTGTCTAAACATTGAGAGTTTGTTATATCCAATGTGACACTGTACCTAGCTTGCTAAATAGTTTTTGATTACTAACGTGAGTTTTGGGACACCCTAATTCGCCGAGGTTCCAATCCTCTGTCCACAGTTCTGTGTGAGAACAGAAACCCTGCGACAGGGGCACCCCCGACCCTTGCTGGACCTTCATCACACTTGCGATACAACTCCAGCAATGCGCCACCTTTACGGCACAGATACATCACGCATCTGTGCTGTTTTTGCCCCGTGATGCGCCGCATTGTAAATGCAGCACACCATAGGTGACGGAACAGCGGCACAGAATGACTAACACATCCCTGGTGATGCGCCAGTCATCATAAATCTATCCCTATGCTTCTTATCTTGTTAGAGATGAACCGCCATATGTATCATCAAAGTTATTTGCATTTCCTAAATAGCGAACTTTAAGGAATAAATAGCGATTCTTTACCATTCCTAGTTTGCGATGAGCTATTTGCTAATTAGCCGAATGTAGCCCAATGAAGCCCAATGTAGCCCAATGTAGCCCAAAGATGGCCGCCAGACACACAAAAAAACAAATGTAGCCCAAATATCAGCCAGATGTAGCCCAACTATAGCCCAGTGACAGAATGACCAATCAGCTTCGCAAACCTCCGTTACGCGAAGCGGAGCGCTGTTACAGATATATATCTTTTTTTGAACGTTAATTTCTCAAAATCCACTGGAGCACATATATTGAGACCTAGCAAAGGCACATCGGGCTACCAGTCCCTAATATTTTGCCAAGTTTCGCGCAAATCCATTCAGCCGTTCAATTATTATTTTTATTATTTTTTTTTGCCCCGCGGGGCCCTTTTAAAACCTCCACATCAAACCTAGGGGGTCAGCGAGGATCTACTATGCCCCCTTATAGTTATTTCCCCCTTTGTTTTGACCTCCTCTTGTCTCTCGATCCTACCGAGAGACAAGATGGCGGCCGCTACGGACTGTTTGGAATGTTGACAGACGCCGGAGAACCAATCAGCTTCGCTTCACAAAGCTCCGTTGCGCGAAAAGTCCGCGAACCAGAGCGCTAACCGGTCCGCTGTTACAGATATATATCTTTTTTTAAACGTTAATTTCTCAAAATCCACTGGAGCACATATATTGAGACCTACAAAAGGCACATCGGGCTACCAGTCCCTACAATTTTGCCAAGTTTCGTGCAAATCCATTCAGCCGTTCGGGCTAAAAGTGAGGCCAACCGCCCTATGGAAAACTCAATGTTAAAAACACGTTTTGGGACCCCCCTTTTTTCTCGGCCCCCACTGGACGAACCCCCCCCAAATTTTCAAGGGCTGCTCAGAAACAAAATGTGCCATTTTCCTGAAAATTTCAGCCAATTCCGTCCACAAACGCCAAAGTTATTAGACATAGAATTTTCAAAAAACCCATAGAGAAAAAATCCTAACTATATATACCTACTGGCGACCGCCAGTAGGTAATATATATATATATATATATATATATATATCTGGTGTGGTTCTCTTTTCATTTGGTCATTCACAAGATTATAGACTGGTAAAACAAGCTGCTTTACATCCCTTCAAGACTTAGACTGGCTGCTCTCCACAACTACCGCTAGGATAGCTTTCTATAAAGGTTGTCTTTAATCTACCATCAATAACGAATCGTTTGGACTGGTGCAAGGTGCTCACTAGAATAGTGGACAGCATATGCCAGGCCAACTTCTCACAGTGTCTCTGTCCTCCGCGCAGGATAAGGCATGGTGGGCCTTCTCACAAGCCGGCTCTGCCTGCCTCTCTATGTTCTTGTCTCCCCGGTCTAGGCCCCTCCACTCCTCACACCCACCTTCTCAGTCCCTGCAGGTCGCTGCCTTCTGTGGACCTGTGACAAGCAGCAGGCAGCCCTCTCCTTCTTGTTGGCCTTCGGGTCTAGCAGGGTCTACTGTATCAATGTCAATCCCCAGACCATAGAAGGGTGGGAGTTGACCCTCAGGCCCGTAAGTCCTTTTTTTCACGTCAAACCTATAGTGTATGTTATCCAAAAGGGCAAAACCTATTTAGGGAAATATGAACTACACTACAGCAGCTTAAGTCATGATGGATCATTATTTTTGAGTTTTTGTGTCTTATCTCGACCAATTTCCTAGCTTTTCTGAGAATCAAGTCTCTGTCTAAAAAGTTCAAGATTCTTGCTATTATGGGCACCTGATGGGGGTCTCGCCATCAATGCCCGGTGTGCTCTTCCAATCACAAAGCATACAGAGAGTTTCTCCTGAGAGATTATGTTTTTTTTAGTCATTTGGTCAGAAAGTCTGATGAATGTCCCTCCTCAACTACTTCCAGGAAATCCACGAAATGCAGGTTAATGTCCTGTGCTCTGTTTTCCACATTGTCAATACTCCAGAGAGCATCTTTACTGGATTCCCGAAGCTCCGCCATCCCGGTGCCTAGATCTTTTAGAGCCTCCTCAGCTTCAGCGATGCAGTTTTCAGCCGTAGTGACTCTTTCCGCAATGTTTTGCAGGTCTTGACGGATCACTGACATAATATAGAATGCCAAAATATCGACCTACCAAAATATCGAGGTAAAAATATAGAATGGCAAAATATCGACCTCCTATCTCCAAACAGGTAAGTACAAAAATATCGAATCAAAAATATTGATGTAAAAAATATAGTTAGTAAAAATATCGAATTTTTTTAAATGCTTTAAATTATTTAAAAATTAATGGCTTAATAAATATAATGAACTTAAAAATACTTAAAATACTTAATTAACCTTAAAATTAATACATAATTAATGTAAGGAAAAAAACATACAAATTGATTTGTTAATACATATATATCTATATAAACGTAATATTATTTAAAAAATTACAATATTTTTACCGTAGGATAGCGGAAAAGGTAAAATTTACTATTACCACTCCAGTGAGTGCAACAGTAGGGAAAGCGTTGGATAGCGTAGGGGTAAAAATTACTATTCCCACTCCAGAGAGTGCAACAGTAGGGAAAGCGCTGGATAGCGTAGGGGTAAAAATTACTATTCCCACTCCAGAGAGTGCAACAGAAGGGAAAGCGTTGGATAGCGTAGAGGAGAAAATTACTATTCCCACTCCAGAGAGTGCAACAGTAGGGAAAGCGTTGGATAGCGTAGGGGTAAAAATTACTATTCCAACTCCAGAGAGTGCAACAGTAGGGAAAGCATTGGATAGCGTAGGGGTAAAAATTATTATTCCATCTCCAGAGAGTGCAACAGTAGGGAAAGTGCTGGATAGCGTAGGGGTAAAAATTACTGTTCCCACTCCAGAGAGTGCAACAGTATGGAAAGCATTGGATAGCATTGAGGTAAAAATTACTATTCCCACTCCAGAGAGTGCAACAGTAGGGAAAGCGTTGGATAGTGTAGGTGTAAAAATTACTATTCCAACTCCAGAGAGTGCAACAGTAGGGAAAGCGCTGGATAGCGTAGGGGTAAAAATTACTATTCCCACTCCACAGAGTGCAACAGTAGGGAAAGCGTTGGATAGCGTACGGGTAAAAATTACTATTCCCACTCCAGTGAGTGCAACAGTAGGAAAAGCATTGGATAGCAGGAGGGTAAAAAATTACTATTCCCACTCCAGTGAGTGCAACAGTAGGGAAAGTAAATATTTCATATATAAATAAAAATAAAATAAATAATAATACCAATTACACATTAATTAAAAAAATTAACACTTTATATAATATATTATTTAATCAATTAAAATGTAATTAAAAATTAATAAATAAAAATATTTACCTACTAATACAAAGTATTTACCAATTAACAATAAATTATTTAACAATTAGAAAATAATTACAAATTTGATAAAATAAAAAAATAATTTAAAAATAGAATTACTTACAATTAAATTACTCCCCACCCTATTCCCCTATAAACCCACAACCCACGACATAAACTACATTAATACAATTAACATAATTATCAATTAATAAATTAATTAAAACTAATTACCCATTATATTTTAATTAATTACCAATTAATAATTAATTAACTATTATTTCACAATAAATACAAATAAATAAATTAACATATTCAATTATTTATAATTAAATAACTTCCCACCCTGTTCCCCTATAAACCCACAACCCGCTACTGAAAATAAATTACTAAAATTAACATATTTATCAATTAATCTATTAATTTGAATTTATTACCAATTATATTTTAATTAATTACCAATTAATAATTAATTAATAATTAATTCAAAATAAATACCAATAAATAAATTAACATATTAAATTAATTATAATTAAATTACTTCCCACCCTATTCCCCTATAAACCCACAACCCGCTACTGAAAATAAATTACTAAAATTAACGTATTTATCAATTAATCTATTATTTGAAAATAATTACCAATTATATTTTAAATAATTACCAATTAATAATTAATTCAAAATAAATACCAATAAATAAATTAATATATTTAATTAATTATAATTAAGTTACTTCCCACCCTATTCCCCTATAAACCCACAACCCGCTACAGAAAATAAATTACTAAAATTAACATAATTATCAATTAATCAAATAATTAAAAATAATTACCAATTATATTTTAATTAATTACCAATTAATAATTAATTAACAAATATTTCAAAATAAATACCAATAAATAAATTAACATATTTAATTAATTATAATTAAATTACTTCCCACCCTATTCCCCTATAAACCCACAACCCGTTACAGAATTATATTACGCAAAAATGAAATACCATAAAAATAATTAATTAATATAAATTATAAAATAAATATACACTTTTCAAACATATACTAACATAAAAAACACTTTCAAATTGATATTAACTTACCTCAAATTCGATATTTTTGTAGTCTATATTCTGTCCAGTCTATATTTTTGTAGTCTATATTCTGTCCATTCTATATTTTTGTAGTCTATATTCTGTCCATTCGATATTATGTCCATTCTATATTTTTTAATTCGATATTAATGCTATCCTATTCAATATTTTTGTAGTCTATATTCTGTCGAGTCGATATTCTGTCCATTCTATATTTTTTAATCGATATTAATGCAAATCCATAATAAAAACTCGATATTTTGACTGTATACCGGTCTTGACGGAGTAGAGTCACCTCCGACCTTACTGCCCTTGAGGATTGTATTGCCTGCAGCAGTGTGGCCATATCAGGCGTTAGGGGTTGTGTAACTTCCAGTGGTGAGAAAGGTTTTGTATAGTGATCCATTTGTCCTTATCTGGGAGGTTTGGGGTCCTTGTCTTTTACCATTCTTGGATACTGTTAGGGGATGCCAATGAGATCTCTCCCTTGCCTCTGGGTGTGACTCAGATGTTTCCAGTGTCTTCTGCCTCTTTATCCCACAATGCCATTTCCCACCTCTCGATGTCCCCATTGCAGGTCCTTCTGTCTTCCTATGCTTCCTAGTTGGGCCTGACCTGCATGCATCCACTTGGTATACTGCAGCCTGGTCCAGTAGCCAGCGTACCTTTTGACTTGTTTTGTGGTGTCTGTAGGAGAGCAGGATCTGCTTACCATGGTTACCCCACTTTTTGCTGGTGTTTCACTGTTTTTTTTAATTTTAGTCTGGCTGGGGCCCTGCTATCCAGGACCCCAGCCCAGCTGATTCCTCTCTAAAATGATTTCATATACATTAGGTAGAGTCCAGTTTGGTTTCTGGGTTACCCTTGTTAATCCCTAGTATATGGTATCTTAGGTACCAAGGGCATAGGTACCCCAGAGGCCTAACAGGGGCTGCATCATGGTTCTTGCCACCCCTGGGAAGCCTTCCAAAATGACACCACAGGACTTTTACTGCAGCCTAGGTAAGGTGGTGCATGCACCCCTTACTAAGATATAGATTACCTACATCTACCTTTATTCACTGACACATAAAAACCTAAAAGTCACTCCTATGGCAAGCCTTTTCAATCCCGAAAGCAGAGTGCTTGGCTTTGTGTGAGTGGGTGCCCATGCATGAGCATGACGCTTCTGCAGCTTTTGGAGCCTATTCTCTGAGGCAGTTCTGTGTTGCAGCCAGACCATACACTCTTAAGTGCATTATAACCTTGCAGTAAATGCTAACTTTAGAGAGGCTGCATGGAAACATGTTGTGTTTGGTGTTCTCTGGACCTGTGACAAGCAGCAGGCAGCCCTCTCCTTCTTGTTGGCCTTCGGGTCTAGCAGGGTCTGCTGTGTCAATGTCAATCCCCAGACCATAGAAGGGTGGGAGGTGACCCTCAGGCCCCGTCAGTCCTTCTTTTCTCCCTAGGTGACCACCGCCAATATTCGCCCCCATCCCGACCAATTAGCCGGTGCGTCTTTCAGCTTGTTTTGTAGGGGTATCTCTCCCTCTCCCGCCCAGAACAAGCAATATAGGGCCTGCCTGTGGGCCAGTCCCACCTGCCTCTCTGCATGCTGCTGTGGGTGAAGCCCCTCCACCACCCGCTGTCACCTTCTCAGCCCAGCAGAGGGGTCACAACTTTCCTTAGACCGATGGCGAGCGGCAGGGCCTGTCACGGCGATTCCAGACCTCGGGCCTCAGGAGGGCAGGTGGTAAACCCCTGGTCCCGCCACTCCTCCTTTTCTTCTCAGTAAAGCAGAGTTCAACCTTCACTTCTGCTTGGCTCCCCATGTGTGGGTTGTGCCCTCAGGTCCTCTACTGCCCCATCTCACCTGATGCTTCTATTGACGGTTGGAGCAGGAGGGGGCAAGAGCATTCTCAGGTCCTGGGGCCTCCCAGCCACTCTGTCGATTGCTTGGGCCTTTCTCTGGCTCCAGATGGGTGGGGGGGAATTTCCCAGGCTGACTCTGGTCCCGGGATCATACGCCCCCACTCGCCATTTGGCGCAGGTGCCAGCCTTAGCGTTGTGCTGTATTCATGTTGCCAAAAGGTACATTTTACCCGTGACCTCAGGGACATTTTACCTTTTGGCCAGTTCCTGGGGTTGCGTCGAAACTGTACCCGTAAGGACAATTACTTGGAGGAATCAGACAATCTCAGAATACACCTCCTAGAGAGAGGATGCCCAAGGAGCCTCCTAAGAAATGCGAGGGAAAGGGCAGGATTTCCTTCTTGAACTTAAACCTAAAAATACATGGGAGCAGGAAAGCCTTGTGTGTGCTACAACATTCTGCACCAAAAGCAACAAAATAAAGACAATTGTCAACAAGCACTTGCACCTAGTGGCCGGTGAGATAGGGATCAATGAACCTCCCATGCATGTCTTCAAGAAAGGTAAAAACATGAGGGATTATGTTGTCAAATCATTATTACCTACCAAAACCAACGATAATCATATGACCCTCTGGAACATCCCACCCGTCAAGGGCCATTATATGTGCGGACAGTGCAAGGCTTGTGCTATCACCAAATACATTCATCAGTGTACATATAACAACTTCACTCACACCATGCAGAGACACACCTATTGTGTTTTTATCTAGGAACCTATATCGATATTTCTATTTTATGCCTTTGTACGGTTATAATTAATAATATCCCTGTAATGGCATAAGGAATCATATCCATATCTAGTTGTAGCCCGTGCAGTCACATCAAGCAAGGCTACTTCCCCGAGCTCCTACAAAGCACAACGAGTTCTATAAACAAACCAAACCTCCAGCAACCTGGGAAATCCTCACTTGCTTTTGTTTTGATTTCATCCTAGAACTCCTGTGCAGCACTGTAAGAACGGCCAGTTCTTAGTGACATCTTTATTGACGTCTTATGTCCAACCTTACGTCAAACCCGGCACCTTTCAGGTATAAATATACCAACGTTGCCTTAAGCAAACACACGGTGGTGGTTTTGGAGCGGAGCAGCCAAACTACTTCCCCGAGAGCCCAGCTGATGCGAGAGCCCACGGACGCTGCCCCTCCTCTTTGACGCGCTGAGAAAGACGCTGTTTTTTTCTCCAGCTGAGAAAATCCAGCTCCGGCGTTTCCAGCCTACCCTTGCGGGGTGCTGGGATATCGAGTCCTGAAAGAGAGATACCAGACCTCCTGCATTCTATTACCCAGGTACGGAGCTGACAAAACCCTTAAAGAGAATTCTTGAATCAGATTCTTGGCAAAACCAACTTAACTTAAACTGCTACTTACTTACTCCTTCCCACGTATTAGGCTTAGGTAAGGTACACCGGGGTAGGCGTATTTTAGAAGCACCAGTTGAGTACGTTAGTCAATGTATATATGTATGTATATATTTTATCCATTTTAAAGTATCTTATGGCTAAGAAACCACATCAATGCTTTTACAGTATTATTTCATAATACTCTTTTTACTGTACGCACTTTACTTTACATTAAGTATTGCAAATATGGCAATTCATTTCTCTTGCATGGGAAAGAAGACTGTTCAATAAATTACACCTTTTTATTGAAAACGCCCGTCTCTCTTTTCTCTGCCCTCTGGTGAAACTAACAACGCACAATTGACTGAGTGAAATAGCTGTCTATTGTTTCACATGACTCTAGAGATATACTATTATTCTGAGGGAGCAAAGTTGTCATGTTATATGGTTGTCAGAAGCTAATCCCTTCTTGTCTATCCAGGAAGGTTAAACTCCTCCTCGTTTATTCGAGAAAGCTTGTAGTGACCTCTGAGCTAGCTGGCGAAACTTAAGTCTAATATAGTCAGTAGAGACCTAGTCGACCTCAGTCCTATGTCTACACTGCTGAATATATTATTCCAATGCGCTGAGCCTATTGGGAACATAGGAACTACACTACATGGTGACCAACGTTTGGTAAGGCGATAAAACTAACGCAAGACATTAGAGTAACTCAGTCGTGCTTTTTCACACAGACCCTTTTTCCCGTAAATACTCCAAAAGGCGTCTGGAGTGGGTAAGAGGTTAAAATCCGCCGAAACTTAGTAGGAAGAGATTCCTATGTATACTTTTTGGTTTAGTCAACGTTGAAGGATACAGTGTTCCAAAATATTGTGCACCTAATCTTTGTCTCCTTGAAACCTGATCTGCAACAAAAAACTTTTTACCAGTAAAAATGGTGGAAAGTGCGGAAGAAACGGAAGCAGCTAGAATAGCAGCTCAACTCCTAGAGGAGGACACGAGTCTCCTACAGAATGACCAAAATGCTATACTCATTCCGGTCAACATAAGAAAAACTATAACTATTAAACTTATAGAAACCGGACTGACATCACGAGGTGGTACAGTCATATTCGTGGTAGAGGCCCATGAATATCGGCAGACAGAGGTATTCTATTCATGGATAAACTTTCCTGCAGAAAACGCTGTAACACACAAATTCCACTATTACAAAATAGAGGAACCTCCGGATGAACACACTCCTTTCGAGGACATTGAAATCCCACTAAATTACCAAGAGCCCCTGCTCTGGTTTAAAGGCGCCCTAAAACATAATAATCACATAACCAGGCTCGGTCCACTAGGTAGACCAGGAGCAACGTGGCCGGTTCTAGCCAGCTACACAACACACCCAGACTACAAAACAATGTCAAGCGAACAACTCCTAGTCAAACTAAAAGAATTAACAAAGGCATATAGAGAATTAGTTCAATTGGCTAGAGAAGCAGCATATGTGGCGATCCGCCAGAAACTGAAGGAAACATATATAGCAGAACAACCATTTGAACTTGCCAGAATCATAGAAAAATCCTATGAAGAACTAGGTAGAGATAGTTTGGGTGGTAAACCGGTAAAACCCCAACTAACTGAAAATCCTGAAAAGATATTTATTAAAAATAATCTAAATACTCCAAAAAAGAACTGGGATGGAAATAAACAATCCACTCCCAAAGGGAAAAGATTCCAGTCCAGAGGTAGGTCTCCTCAGCGTAGAGAGAGATCTCCAAGCCGAGAAGACAAGTCTCCCCAAAGGGAACACTCTGAAAAAAGATACAACCTTAGAGATAGGGATAAAATAAGAAAACCTGACAGATATCAAGATGTTGACACAGTTCCCTCTTGATCCTTCTCACTCAATCTTTCTCGATCTTCCTCACAGAAATCGGAAAGAAGAGGACGTTCAGAACAAAGAGAAGAGCACGTCAAGTCCAAAGACAAGGAACCCGCTCAAAGTAAAAAATCACAATTTCCAAGAAAGAAGGTAGCCATTATTAAGATAATCAAGCATGCCGAGGATACTGAGGACACAGCTGAAAAACGGAGAGTGGGCCCAGACAATGCTAGACAGCGCAGCAGAAGTGACCATAGCTTGCAAGATCCTGATGAATCATCTGGAGACAGTGGACACAAATGAATACATTCAGGTGGAAAAAGCAGATACCAGAGTTAGCAAACCTCATAAAATATACAAAATAACATTACGTATAGAGGGGGATAAGACTAGGAAAGTAAGGGGTCTGTTTTGGGATAACCTTTCAAAAGGCTATGACATCCTTCTAGCTGAGAAAGACTGGCCACCAGAGTTTGTCAGGGAGTGCCCTCATGGCGAAGAAATGATTATGCCTGCCTTCTCAAATCATATTCCAATTCATAGAAAATACATATATGCAAGAAAATGGGCAGTCGCCCAAGCTCCTGCATTATATAAAAATCATGTAGGATGGGATGAGGACTCCCCTCCTCACAAAATCCAGTTAAAATGTCAACCAACGGCACAAAAACAGTACCCAATTAAGCAAGAAGCTAAAAAACAAGTCAGGGAGATCTTAGATCAACTTGAATACCAGGGGGTGATCGAAACATGCACCTCTCAAATGAACAATCCTTTGTTTACTGTCTCCAAACCAGACAACTCTAGTCTTGGACTACAGACACCTTAACTCATGTTGCAAGACATTTGCAGTACAAAACTCACATAGTGCAGCACTAATGAACAACATCATTCGCAAAAAATACAAAACAACATTAGACATCTCTAATGGATTCTTTTGTCAAAATATTGCACCTGAAAGCAGGTACTTAACCGCTTTCTCAATAATGGGGTCACAGAAAATTTCTGGCGACTCCCACAGGGATTCAAGAATAGCCCAGGATTATTCTCAGCAAGGGTAACAGAGTTACTACAAATATATGATGATGAGGCATTATCTTATGTCGATGACATCTATCTCACAGATGATAACCTGGATACTCACTTGAAAAGAGTGAACACCATAATACTTGGTTTTGCAGCAGAGGGTTACAAATTCAACTTTAAAAAGTCACGAATTGCCCATCTAACTGTCCTATTTTTAGGATATGAATTATCAAGTGAAGGCAAAAGCCTAGCAGACAACTTCTTAGAGAAGTGCGGTGTACTCCAAGCACCAAAAACACTGAAGAACTTACAATCAATACTAGGTTTCCTGAATTTCGGAAGAACTTACATTCTAAACTATGCGGAGAGAGTTAAACCTCTCTATGAATTAATAAAATCTGATTTTAAACCAATTAATTGGACTCAGAAACACACAGAAATATTGAGATTACTGCAAACTGACATGTGAGCTAAAACGAAATTACAAACTCGCGATAACACACACAACCTTGTAATCAGAGTCATCCCAGGAAGATGCAGATTCACATACCTGACCTCTAATGAGGGAGAAACGGTACCAATAGCTTACAAATCACATTTGTACACACAAGCTGAAAGAGCTTTTGGTTATACAGAGAAAATTGTAAATACGGTCAAATCTATTGTAGCAAAAGAAAGAGCCCAAGCCCAAGGCAAAAGAATAACTGTTTTTACAGCTGAATCAGCTCTTGAGCCATTATTAACCCCAGTTAACCTAAAAACGGTGGCACTAGATCCGAAATGGATACAATGGGAAAATTCTCTTGCTGCAAAGGAAGTGACATACTATTTTGACCCGAATTTAAAAAAACTGAAAGACCTAGAATATGAAGAAGAATATACTCTGCCATTCGAAATTCTGCCTCTCCAACAGTACTCTTGTGTAATCTATATGGACAGATTTGCACAACATTACGATGTGGATAACATATCCTACAGCGCAGCGTGCGCGATCGTTAAAGGTCGCTGGCTTTGTGGTAAATTCAGATCAAAAGTAACAAACACTGAATCACTGAGAAACTGTTCGGCTCAGCGAGCTGAAATCAGATCTTTAAAGATGGCGCTTGAAAATGCCGATCGTGAATTCCCGACACTAATAGTGTGCGATTCATATTTTTGCGTCAAATCTTACAATAATGACTTGCACAACTGGGTTCAAAACGATTACAAAGATGACACAGGTGCCACAATAAAGCATAAGAAGCTTTGGTAACAGGTAGTTCTTTTACAGAAAGAACTACAGAAGACTCACGTGATACATACACTGATTCATCAACGTGATGGCGGTCACGTTGCAGGGAATTCATTGGCTAATACAGCCACAGCGGAAGCAACTCAATCGGCTTCCGTAGCCACAAAAAAGCTTTCAGAAAAATACATAGACGGGGAAACGATGCTGGCGGTAAAAACGTCTTCAAAAAGCGACTGTGCAGCACTACCCGTGAATTATCCACTCAATTATACATACAAAATTGATGCAAACTCCGTTCCTTTTGCTCGAATACCTGGAGTGGGGGATAGAGTAATTCCAAACATGAACAGGAGAATCTTTTTAATAGCGGATGCACACATGGGATTGGGTCTAAGGCACCAAGAGATTAAGGAATCTCTGAAAGAATTACAATCGGAATACTGGTTGCCGGGGATGAGCCTGCAACATTACAAATTTGAAAAGAGCTGTCAAAACTGCAACAGAGATCGCAGTAGCGAACCGACCGGAGTAGTGCCATGGCCATTCTAGTAGTTAGCATAAGGCTATCTATACGTAAAGTCCAGCATCCCATTGAAATCATTTTAAGACTAGATACACTTAAAAATTTAGGCCCCAGCGTTCGGCTGACGCCAGAACTGTTATAAAAGATTTGCGAGTCTATATCGGCACATACGCAATTGGCATGCTACATTCTGATCAGGGTCCTGCTTTTAGCTCTCGAGCTTATAAGGAGGCCATGACCAGCATGGGCATTGCATTGCGGTACTCTTGTCCCTTCCATCCTGAGGGAAATGGGATTGTGGAAAGAAAAAACCAGGACATACAGCAATCTATAACGGCAAAGGTATTAGGTTCGGGTGATGGTTGGGTCCAACATTTAACAAGTGTCCAACGTAGTCTTAACAATCTGCCAAGAAATTCTCTTAAAGGTTTCAGCCCGTACGAACTATTGTTCGGAACCAGAATGCATATTCAGGATTTAGATAGTCAGACTTCAGTGGTAAAAGAAAATAAAGGCTTTGATATCAAAGATCGTTTGGCTGTCTTACAGGATTTAAATGAAACAAGAAAAACCCTGAGCAACATAAAGTTAAAAGAGCAGCCAACAACCACTGAAGATAAACCACCTGTCCCAGCAAGGCCTGTCTGGATTCCAAAGATTGGGGATCTGGTCAGAGAGAAGATTGCGGTGAAGAAGGAATTTGGGCCTTCTTACAGAAAAGCAGTACCTGTCTTAGCTATCAGCGGAACAAGATCAGTTGTACTACCGCCCCTCGCTGGTAAAAAGGAGAACCGAGTTGTATCCATCGACCTGGTAAAACCACAATCATGTGGCCAATAATAAGTAGTAGGCCAAGTGGACTCCCAAGGAATAGCAGAATACCAAAATTTGCTACAATCCAAAAGGTTTAAACTGAGAGACTAATCACATTTGATAAACCTGAAGTAAATAAGAAAGGACTATGCAACAATGCCATGGAACTTTTGCCTCTTTTAACCCAAATTGAAACAGTTCGTCGAGAAACACCAGCCTACAACGATGTAACTTCAGAGTATACTAATGAAACAAAATCTGAAAAAAGAAAAGAAAATTCGGAAGCAATTCCAACAATTGACAGAACTGCATCTGGGTACTTCATCAATTTCGATAACTTTTCTGAAGATCCAAGCGAATCTGAAGAAACGCCAACATCAAAAACTTTCAAAGATAAAGTAATTGAACTTTCTAATCAACTCAAAGAAACCTATCTGATTTCTCCATGGATTGAATTTTGGATTGTGTTAGGTGTACTTTTCCTCCTGCTTTGGCTCATCATGGTACTTTGTTTGGGAAAATTCATTGAAGGAAAATACAGTACAATGGACACAGCAAGTCAGAACATCAACTTGGTCCTAAAGAAACACAAGTCATCTCACATTGAGAAAAGAGAACTATCATCAGTGAATGTCACAGCCATTCCAATACCCGTGGGGTAGCTTGGGACAAAACGGATTACGAAATCTATGGCCCGGTTGAACTCTTGAAATATCCACATCAGTTCAAGGTTTCATTAAGTGACTTTGTAAAACCAAGTACATTCTCTGATGATTGGGACTTTGAAAGCATAAATAATATGATGTCAGACTTAGTATTGTCAGCAAAATTTACAGAACATGATTATTTACAGGGTTCTTCGAAGTATGAACAGATTTACTGTTACAACCACTATGCACATCACTATTTGCATAAATCTGCTCAGCCTAGAGATGTTTTTAAATATAATCAATGGGAACATTGTGCAACTCCACCTAAAAGCAGTTCGAAAACATTTTATGAGAAATTTCCATACTTCTCAGGGTTTAATACAAGTGATGCAGAAACCTTTTATTTTAAAGTGTTAAATAAGACAGGGATAAAAACAATGTTGACAAATACTAAATTAATTTATTCTGAAAAATTTTATGAAAAAATGATCACATTTGGTTTTGATTTCTGGAAAGAAAATATTGAAACGAAAACCATCTGGGGTACAAAAGAATGGCAGGTCCAGGGTTTGGAAGCATTATTTAGAGCCTGCATGATCCCAGAACAAGTAATATTCCTGAATGACACCATTCAGCAGACCACTTGTCTTGGCCTAGCTAAGATAAAAGACTTGAACAAACCGTCTATTCCAAAGCCGATACCTGATAGTAACACCACTACAGATGTTGAGATAGACGTATCCCATATTTTACAACAAAACAGAACACATCCTGATTGGAAAAAGTGATTGATCTCTCCAACAGACACAAATAACTGTCAAGATAGATTCATGAACAAAATCCAGGGGTTCAAAATGACCAGACCAGACCCTAGATACTCCCAGAGACAACATCCAGGGATAGTTACAACATACAGTGTAGGGAAACTATGCCTTGAATGGCTAGAGAGATCCAAACTGGCAGAAATTAAGCAACACTTGACTTTACTTAAAGACAGTGCTGACTTGCGTGATTTCATAATGGGACCACGCAAACAGCGTCAAAAACGTTTCATAGCGGCCGGTATATATGCTACGTACAACGAAGCTTGAAAAAGTAATGCAAATTGAGACAGCAGAGAAAATACGAGAAATTGATCGCATTAATTTGGAGAAATCCCTTTCTTTTGTGGACAATGGGTCAATGACTCTGTCCTCCAGAATATATTTACTGGACAGTATTGTATCATCTGCAATCGATATAATAGATCAGGACTTACTAATGGTACAACATGGTCAGTCCCAACTACGTTCTATTGTACAGCTTGGCTGGACGTTGCAAAATCTGCGTTCAGGTTACGTGCCATGGCGTTTGATAAACACAATGTCATTATTCTCTATCTTTAACCTTACTGATAAACAAATCAGCTTGGCACAAAAAGGAGCAGACTATACGATTCTGAGCATTGAAAAACTTGAGAGATTACCATTGACAATGTCAGAGAGACCTGTCATTGAATGGATAGTACACAGGATAATTACAATTGCGATAACAACTTTCCAATTTAAATACTGCCAAGAATATATACCAGCAGGCCAGTATGAAAGGTTGGGTAAAGGGTACATTAAGTCATCATGGAAATTGCCTTACACATACACATGTTATAGTGAAAGAAAACAGAATGTATTTCCTAGTGGTAACAATTGTAAACAATCATTAAGCGGTATACTTCTGTGCAAAGGTATTAATCTGCATGGGGCCTGTGAGGGGAATTCAAATAACCTTTCATGTCACCAGCACGGCACACCTGCGACACAGATAGAGCCATTTTTTAGATGGCTTTCTAACGGGAGTTATATTCTAATAGTGGACCACAGCTGTTGTGGCATGGTGCCAGGAAAAGCCTATCTCGTAAGTGTTAGTTCCATGGTCACTTGCTGTATGCAAGTATTGTATCCAAACAGCACTCCAGACACGGAGGCTGGGATTTGGCCTTCCTTGAATATCTCTTCTATACGAATTGATACTTTAAGCAGAATGAAGTCTCTTCTTTTACAGACAACCGTGCCTTTAACGTCATCTAAGGAAACGTATGATTTTCTAGTTGCAAGGACAGCGGCAGAGATACATACCCTTTTATCAACCAATTGCCCCGTGCATTTCGTAGAAATGCTATGCCAAATCCTAAATATGTCTGATACCAGTGGTATCCCATATATATTTAAGACAATTTTTTCGGGACTGTTAACACCCTTCGAAACAGTTCTGGGCATTTTTCCCAATTTTGTCCATTCTGTCTTTGGCGGCCTACCACTACTATTGGGACTCGTAGCAGGAAATTTATTTTTGGTCCTTCTGCTCCGATATGGCAAGTCAAGTTGCAGACAAGTCTCCCGCAACGATGGAAGAAACGATCCTAGCAATACGCTATCAGGACCGCATAACTAAAGTCCTTGGATTAGCATGGCTAAGAGATCTGAACATGACCTGGTTTCTTTCATTCAGACCTATATGGCAGAATTGCATCATACCTGTGGTTCGATGTATGCTATGAGGAGAAGAATGCGTGTTGGACGTTTGTCTTACACAACCATCAGCAGTACCAGTGGATACAGATACCTTGCTAGGTCCGGTAACGGCTCATGCATCGTGTTGCCCCCAGCGGCTACCCATTCTGATGACGGCATTTGTTGAGACTTCATCACTACGATTAGGTGGCAGTGAAGTACGAGATGAGAGCAACATCACCCAGGTACGACCTTCTGTGAGCATTGCTGATCCTGACATCGATGATAGCAATCACCCTCACGACTGCACTGTTGCAGCATTTTCAAACTTGGTCGAACTCTCATCTGAATATGTAGACCAATTTTTTGCGAGTCTGTCTGAAATGATGTTCTCCCCTGAACAAAAAGAATAAACTTTAAGCAACGAGCACACAGCGTTCCCAGGAACTCTGAATTCGGCCTTCGGCTTTGATAAACAAAAGTACTGAAAACATTTGGAACTATTTTCTCCCCTGAAAGCGAATGTATTTTTTTTTCTACTTCCAAAATATTTACCTTTTTCTGGCACATGTACTCTGCTTAAAGTAGAACTATTCTTAAAAAACAGAGCTTCTATTTTTAGGAACTCTAGAGACAATATATTACCTCAGCCTCTAGCACATTTACAGCAACTGTATTTATATGTGATGAAATGGTCTCGACCTTCTTTTCTGTATTAAGAGCCATTTCATGTGTAATTCTCGCAAATCGTTCAGTTGATATATATATGCAATTTTGTCTGAATGATCACACTGCTTGAAAGCGTACAGTACCTATTATCATTTTCGTGTATTTCGTATGCACCATTTCGATTGCATAAAATGTATTTTGGGGTAGGTTGGAATACACATGCACCTTTATATGTTTATTATTGCTTAGTTTTAGTAATGATGGACATTAGATCTTGGAGTCGGTATTGTGTTTTTATCTAGGAACCTATATCGATATTTCTATTTTATGCCTTTGTACGGTTATAATCAATAATATCCCTATAATGGCATAAGGAATCATATCCATATCTAGTTGTAGCCCGTGCAGTCACATTAAGCAAGGCTACTTCCCCGAGCTCCTAGAAAGCACAACGAGTTCTATAAACAAACCAAACCTCCAGCAACCTGGGAAATCCCCACTTGCTTTTGTTTTGATTTCATCCTAGAACTCCTGTGAAGCACTGTAAGAACGTCCAATTGTGACTCCGGGGGAGTTATTTACGCCATATCTTGTCCATGTGATTATTTTTTAAATAGGCCAAACCATACAAAAAGTGAAGGCAAAAATACTGCAACACTGCAGCAGAATATGCTGCAGAATACAGGGTGCCCCCAATGTAGAACATTTCACCTCCTTTGAGAGTCTTCAGTGGTGGGTTATTGAACAGGTCAAACCCAACCCGAGGGAGACAATTTTGCAAACACATTCAGTATTCGTGAGTGCAAATGGATACATACTTTTGACACTGTATCTAGGGGTCTGAATGAATACGAGGAGATCGTAAGACAGGTGGCCACCTTAATCTATGGCTAGATACCCGTACCCTTTCTGCATAGTTATTCCATAGTTACTGTACAATCAATCAATCAATCAATCAGTCAAAAAAATACTTTTATTTGATTTCATTAAAATCATAAAAGGGTGGGCATACCACTATGTTTCATAAACCAAAAATCCACATTTTAAAGCTGGAAGTTAAATAGAGACAAGAGTTGTAGGAGGGTGAAAAGACAAAAAAGGTTTGAACCTAAATCGTGTCAACAGGTGGTAAATTATGAGGTGTATTAAGCTTTATTGTTCAATTACTTAAAATCGTTACAATATACTATTTTTACAAAAAAACTTCCAAAGAAGAGAAAAAAAGAAGAAGAAAAGAAGAAAAAAGAAAAAAAGAAGAAAAGTTGAAATCTCAGGCAACTTGCTACGAACTGTAGAGAAGTTTAAAACATTAAAAACGATTATCAAAAAATGGCAGTAAAGTGCAAGTACATAAAGCTTTGTGGAGAGTATTATTATAGTCTCTCTTGCTTGAATCCCGGCTGGTTTTGTTTCAGTGACTCAGTTTTCTGTGACAAGGCTGCCCGGATTGCTTCTATGAATTTCCCTAGCCGTGCGGCTATTTGGGGTGTTTTAGCAGAAAAACACAGGTCTGAGACTTCTCTACATCGTACTAGGGCATGAGACCTGCAGATAGGAACAACCAGCTGGTGCCGCTCGCTAGCCAGTTTAGGACAGCAGCACAGCAAGTGGAGCCAGGATTCCCAGTGATAGCTGCAAAGACGACATGCTGCTAAATTGTCCTTCCGGGCCTAGACTTGGTTAAAATCGGCGATAGGCAGTGCAAGCAGTCTCATATAGGCAATTTTTTTTCCGTGCCTGGACTGTCAGTGCTTGCTCAAAATATTGCTGTGGCTTGCCGACTGTGTAGGAGGCGTCAGTGCAGAGAGATTGGGAAGATGGTGTAAACTTTCCAGATCTCTTTCGTAGGATATTTTCTTTACCTGTGTGTTCACTGTTCTTTTCCATGCGGTTACCGGAATGTTTAAATTGTGCACATTTTGAGCATCTATTTCTGGCATATCTATGGCCTCTGCCAGCTGAACCTGCCATGTTGATCGACCTTCTTCAAAGATAGTTTTAATTAGCCTTTTCAGAGAGTTTTCTGGAGCTCGCAGGGTGTTGATGTAATATTTTAGAGTATCCCCTAGGCAACTGATGTCTGGACGGGTAAGACCCAGCTCCAATCTTACTCTTGCTCTTGCTAAGAAATTAAAACATTTTTATGCTTCCTTTTTCCAAGAGTCTGTAACATAATGAAGCATTCCTGGACAGCTAATACATTTAAAAATTATATGATCAGAGCAAATAAATAGCTGTGTACAATTATTTTCACGCTGCTTATGTTAAATCGCTACTTTTGTCCAGTTCTTTTGCCACCATTTTCCAAAAGTTTCTGGCTCTACAGGATAATTAAATAGATGTGCCTCCAAAGCATTTTATAACTGCCGCTCTACATGTCCTTATTTGTGCGTTTCTTAATGCCTCTCGCAAAACAGATTTCCTGATTACTAGTAGTGCGGGGCAGATACATAGGAGGTGCAACAAAGACTCATCCCCCTGTCCACATAGGCATGCTTTAGTTGGGCATGTGTGTTTCCATTTGGGGGTTTTGTCCTTCATAGGGTATACCCCCAGCCTCAACAATGTCAAATAATTAGTGTACATTTACTCACCGCGTCATGTACATACTACCTTTCTATGAATTTGCCCATTTACTTTACTCACCCATGTACAATACACTGTATTTATTATTAGGATTGTTTTCTTCTCTCTAGATAACACCTTGGTGTGCTATGTATAATATAATTTTGTTTGTATAATTTTCACTCAATGTGATTATACACATTAACTTTGTGTTTTTTAATTGTGCTGGAATCACTCATGTCATTTTTCTATCTTGTTCCAAATTGGTTAAATGTACGTATATTTTTCGTCATGTCATATTATTTTGGTAATGTGTATTTCATGGTAGGAGCAGTTTGTTTTACCAGCCGACAATGTAGCAACTTTCCTTTAAATCACATATGTTGTTCCAGCCTGCTTAGTTGAAACCATCATGTTTTGACTTCCCGACTGCTTTAGCTTTGAAAATTGCACTGATGTCAATGTTTATTGTTTTCTGTCTTTAGTTGGTTTAATGTATGTGGAATTTCAATTACGTTTTGGTTGTTTTATAATGTGAATTTCGTGATAGGAGCAGTCTGTCTTTCTAACAGATAATGCAGCAGCAGGCCTTGAATTAATTATACATGTGCTTAGTCAGCCTTCCTCGGTTTTAACTTCATAATCTGGCATCCCGACTGAATTATTGCAGCTTCATTCCCCTGTCTTCCTTAGACAGCTACGTCACACAGTGGCAGGCTTCCAGCTACGTGGCACAGTAGATGCACATCAGCAACGAGCACACGCTCCCGAGTAGCTTCTCTTTATTTTTAGCTTGCCGACTCACTCGCAGTCCTTGACTGGAGGGGTACAGCGCTGATCACCGGGACTGCGCCGTGAATGCCCACTGAGGTCATTCAATGTCTCAAATGCTGGCTTTTCACTCCTGCACCCACACATTTATTGGGAATTAATTTGCCCTTCGACTTTCTTCATTTATTTTAGATGGCTTGCTCATCAGTGTTCTGATTCATTCAAAACTGCTGTCCTGAATTTTGTATATTTGATTTCTCCATACCTATTCTATTCACTGCTGAAATCATGCAGGTAAGTAGACAGTGGTCTGCTGGGCTACGACAGACCTATATATATAGGCAATTCCAGTTTTTAACCTATATCCTCACTACTTACGGACCCCCACCTGAGGGGCTGCAATCCTGACTCCGCCTTTACACAGGTCAGTGAGTAGGCACACAATTTCTGCAATACTTTTGGTGTTCATGAGTTAAGGCTGCGAACGACACCCTGGCGGTCCCATCCTGCATATTATGTAATGTGACGGGCGGTTCTGTCAGCAGCACCCACCGCAATGCACAATTTGCATGTTGTGCATTGGCATGCACAACATGACAGGCACTGCGTGGTGACTGCCACCTTGTGCATGACAAAGTAAAGGGGTAACATAGGTACCCCCAAAGTGTATCCCCACAACGGACCACCAAAGGCAAACACCACATGCCAGAATCCATTGAAATAATAATAAGGCCGGCTAGGCACCGCCACCAAATTACTGGCCAGGATCACACGGCGGGCAATCATAACGATTGCCTGCCTGCGGTAAAGCGGAAGACGGTCTTTCCATATGCCTCTATCCCACCGCCATTGTAATGTGGTGGGGGTGAATGGAGTGTGGGAATGGAGAGATGTCAGGCAGATCGCCACCGCCAGTCGGGCGGTGGCAATCCATCCAACATCATAATGAGCCCCTAATTCTCTAACTAAGTCCTTTTGCACCATTAGGTTGTTCCCCACCTCCCCGTCCTGAGGAAGACCCAACTACAGAGGATACAAACCACCCTCTATGCGCCAGGGTCGAAACGTCGAAACTTTCCCCTAGTGGACCTATACCCTACTTCACCACAACTCTGCCTTTTTACAGATGATTATACTCTGTACAACATCAAGAAACAGAACATGACTCAAAAATCTAGGCGAGACAGGTCCCACTGTAAGACTGGTGCTATTGTAAACGACAACCAGTTTACTAAGGACATTACTATATGTAATTTATTGTTTAAACTACTCTCTGATTTCCCTTCCTATATATCTGTTCTATTCTCAGAAGCACACTTCTTTTTCCACACTCCCCCTGGAGCAATCCTGTTTTCTGTTTTGAAGCATTCTCTACAGTGATCTGTTATAATAACTGGGAATTTAAACAGTCACTATTGGAGCTATTTATGGTGCGTGTGTGTCATTTTTGAGGATATACGTCATCGAATTGAGAACTAATGGGGACACATTTATGATGCAACTTGATTTCTGTGTACCATGTTTATAGATTTTGACTTAACCCCTCTTGTGCTCATGAAGAGCTGACCTTGTCATGAGTCACAGTAGAGCTGTGCTCATGGCGAGCTGAGCTCGTCATAACGGCCGTGGTCCCCCAAGCGCTGCAAATAACCTGCGCTGTGTGGGAGAATTAATCAATGGATGGGTCTGTGGCGAGCTCAGCTCGTCATGAGCACAGCTCCACTGTGAGTCATGACGAGCTGAACTCGTCATGAGCACAGCGCTGCTGCTGGGGTTAATGAATACCTTCCTAAGGAAAATAGTCTAGGACCATTGTTTTCTATATCGGAGTATCCTCAGGTGGGCCTCCTCGCCCACTCAAGTAACAACCCTTTCATCACCCCTGAAAAGATCTTGCAACACCCTAAAACATTGCATGATTTCAAATTGCAATGTGTTGTTCAATAGATTACGATGGAACATTCTTTTTCAGCCACAACTTCATAATGACCACAATCTAATCCCAGTGCGACGTTACACTAACCGATCTATCTGACGTCACCTTCACTCCGAGCTGCACAACATCCTTGATAATTTCTCCATACGCACTCACTAACAAAGGCATCCTAAATCCGTAATTGTCTGCCATATAAACATCAATAGAATTCAGCCACACATGAAAACCCTCGACCAGCTTGAATCACTCAAATCAATATAGCTCACCCCTGTACATAAGGTCCACTAAACAATTCCTATGTGTCCCACTCAGGCAAAGTTCCCTGTCTTAGGTGGAACTGCCGATGACGTCTCATGACAACTCCTCAATTCTTTGGTCAGACAATCACATTCTCAGAGTCTGCTGCACCTTTAATATATCCCAGGATGTTAGGCCACTTCGGGATCTGTAACTCAAATCTCAATCCTTTGACCACATCCGGTCCGGTCCGAAACCACATTCACACCAATGCTGCAAGACATTACATAATCAAATCATTCCTGCAAACTAACACACAGCATACACCCTGTTAAAACTCACTTCTCTGTCTGCTGCTGATCTCGCTGCATCATCAAACTCCGTCGGACTCTGCTAGATTCCATTGCTTTCCATTCTCAATCATCAGGCTCTATTTCAGGGCTTTGAGCTCGGAGTTCCAATTGTTCTAGACTATTCTAGATTCACCCCTTACTTCATGTGCAATTCATCCTACTCTGCTACTAACTGAAAGAGCTGTGCCCATAAGTTCTAGACCTGTTCTAGAGTCACAATTCAATGGTTATTTTTCGCAGCATGAAAGTATAAAGGAGAGAAACGTTTTGAGGAGGCCAATCAATTAGTAAATAATTCTCTTAGATACATAGTAGCCAGGGACAATTACTTAAGGTTAGTTTGATTTATTACTAAGCGAAAAATACCTGAACATGGAGACACTCCAATACGAGAGTATGGAAATTCATAGGAATTAGCTTGAAGCCAAATCTGCATATCCAATGTAGAGGATGCAACATAAGCAATACAATTAGTTCAAGAAGTAAGATACAGAAAATAGGGAAACGTGTCCAAACTCCTTTGCATTGAAAATATGTCCTCATTTCACTTTTTTAGAGCACTAACAATAATTTCCATAGGAATAAGGGCTGTGTATATAGTGCCTCACAAATTGCAAGTTTTGTGCGACTCGCAATTTGCGAGACACTATTACCAATGTAAACCAGTGTATTTCACACTGTTAGCGATTCCCAATGGGGTCATAAATTGAGAGCCTCATGAATATTGATGAGCCTCTCGCACTTTGCGACCCCATTGGGAATGGCAGGCCTTCTCAGGTATGGTGGCCTGCTGGACCAACATGTCTGGGACTGCTAAATAAAGCAGGGTTTTCTTTAATGCTGCCCGTTTTCCTTAAAGGAAAACAACGGGCTGCATTTAAAAAAAAATTACAACATTTCTGTTACATTTTTTAAGGGCAGGCAGTGGTCCTTGCAACCACTGCCTGCCCATAAAATAATATTTTCCCTTGCATTTGCAAAGGAGAAGGGGTCACCTGTGGACCCCTTCCCTTTTGCGAGTGCATTACCACCCTCTTGAAGAGGGTGATCCTTTGTGAGTGTTTTGCGCCCGCAATTGCATATGCAAAACATTCTTACATAGGGTCGAACTCGCTATTAGGAAGGGAACACCATTTCCTAATAGCAAGTCACAAAACCCTATTTTGTGAGTCACAAGAAATTGCGACTCTTAAAAATAGGGTTTGTACATTCCATGCTGATTTGCATGCACAAACAGGTTTGCAAACCCGTTTGTTCATGCAAAAATGGTCATACATCTGGGTCCAAGATTCTCTAATTTTTATAATATTCTAATGGAAATGCTTTAGTTATTACAGGTTTGATTACATCAAGATGACGTTAGGGGTTTCACACTTTTGTAATAAATATAGAATGTTAGTAATGATGTTGTTTAGGCAGATGTCAGGGGCACAGACTCAAGATAATTGAGGGTAAGGAGGAGGGTCCAGTGGCAACAATTTGACCACGCTGAGCAGGTGGTACGGGCAGTGGCAGAACAATAGACCATGGAGGGGAGTGGAAAGGGGGGCAGAGACAACAAACCAACCGGGTAGACCATGTAAGACAGGTTGTGGGGAGATAATAGACCATTGAGGGCAGAAGGAAGAGGCAGTGGCAGTTGAACAATACATGCCAACAGATCCCATTTAAGCACGAGACCTCTGAATTCATAAGACTAAAAAGGGATTCATTTTATCTGACTCGTCCCTAAAATCTCCTCTTTTCGAATGTAAGTCAATGGGGAAAATCAATTCATCCGTTTTTTTTTCAAAATCTCTCTCTTACCAAGTTCAAAATGTTGTCAAGTATGGTACATTAGATCACCGAGGGCAGGATGAATGAGGTAGGAAAATGGACATGCATAACAGAGTGCAGGAGTGAGATGGGCAGGGGCACCACAAATGACCTTACAGGGCAGGTTTCAGGGGTTGCAGCAGCACACCAAACCACACAGGGCAATAAGAACAGCTGTGCAGCACAATGACCACGGAAATCAATAGGGAGGGGACAAGGCACTGAACATGGAAAACAGA
Source organism: Lissotriton helveticus (assembly GCF_964261635.1). Classification (NCBI taxonomy): domain Eukaryota; kingdom Metazoa; phylum Chordata; class Amphibia; order Caudata; family Salamandridae; genus Lissotriton; species Lissotriton helveticus. The sequence goes on along the minus strand of NC_136059.1, from coordinate 141,782,908 downwards.
GAGCAGAAGTTAAGAGGCAAGGGCAGCAAGCGGACCATACCGTACAGACAGGAGGGACAATTGCAGCATAACGGACAATGTAGGTAAGGAGGGAAGAGCAGGGGCATGACTATGGACCAAACAAGGCAGGAGGGATGAGATAGGGGACTGCACATGTAAATGGGAGGGCAGGTGACAAGGGGGCAGGACTGGGCACTGGAACCTCAGCACACCATGGAGGGCAACTGGAAGACTATAATGGCAACACAGAGACAACAGGAGGGAGGGGGGAGGGAGTGGGGAAGAAGGGGGGAGGGGGTCCGGGTAGCAAGCTGACCACACAAGGTAGGTGGGAGGGGCTATAGCAGCACAGAAGTCCATGCATGGCAAGCAGGAGGGTCACTGGCAGCACCATGCAATGATGGGCAAGAGGGAGGGGCAGTGGCATGCACAAAGGACGATGGAGGACAGAATGGCTGGATAGGGGCTGGACACAGGCAGGAGAGGGCAGGGAAAGGTACTTCACAGCAGACCACATGGAATAGGCAGTAGGAGAAGTTGCAGCATAAAATGGCATAGAGGGTAGAAGGGAGTTGCACTGAAGTGAACCATGGAGGACCACCCAAAAACCCATACACACCATAAACTGTAAAAACCATCAACATATGACTGTCATCTCCTCACTATTCCTGGGTTCATATGTCTGCAATTAAGTATGGAAGAATTTTGCGAATTCGCGGTACGCAAATTCGTGCAAAAGCGTACTCGCGATCTGCAAAATCCGCGAACTTTTGCGAGATTGCTGATTTTTTTATTTTTGCGTGTTCGCTGGATTTTTTTCACCGCGGCTACCACAAACTTACCCATGCTGTTGTATATGGGTGCGGCCATCTTGTTTTCACTGTTCGCGTTGCGTATTGCTGTTTCCGGTCGCTAATTGCATGCTCGCGTTGTACATTTCCTGTTCCCGGGGCGGCAATTGCGTGTTCACGTCCATTTTTGCGTGCTCGCTAGGAAAATATTGTGCAAACTTACCCACGTGGTTGCAATGGGCGCGCCCATCTTGTTTTTTATTCATTGCTATGGTTCTGGGCATGCCTTTTCTATCCTGTTTCAATCTTTGTAATCCTTTGTTTGTTTGAACTTTTTTTTGATCTTTTTTACTCATTATCTATCTCTCTATTTTTGTGTTTTTTTCAACTTTTTGTTACTTTAATAACTACATTTTTTTAGCTCTCTCTTTTCTTTTCTTTTCTTTTTTTCCCTATTCTTTCCTATTTTTCCTTTCTTCTTTGACCAAGGACCATGGCAAAGGGAGCTGGCAAGTCAAAGGGGAAGAGTTCTGCACCCTGTAGCCAGCTCCCTTGCGGGCGATTAAGGCGAGAGTCAGTAAGTCCCAGGGAGATCTTCAGCACGATGGAGGTGGCCGCACTGGTCTTCTTTGTGCAGCGCCACCTCCCCAAGACCATCGCGGCAGGCCTGGTACCAGGTATGGACTCCGGGAGCATTGCCAGCTATGGGGTAAGGTGTGCCGGGCCATGTATCGGGAGTCTGGGGTCTGGGGCACCTACAACCAGGTGACGCACCGGTGGTCCGACATCCTGGATCGGGAACAAGACCTGCTCAACCTGCTTGGCGTTGGGATCCCTGGGCTTGGTGAATATTAGTAGCAATTTCATAACTACTTTGTTTTCTTCTGCTCTGTGTTATATTGCAATTTTATGTTTTTTCCGAAGAGCAAGAATGCTGCAGATTACATTGCAGGTAAATTATGTTTCAAAAGCTTCTGTGATTGCAGGTGCTCACCTGCTCAGTCAGTGGCAGTGCTACTATGCTTACTTGTTTAAAATGTTGTGCTAATTTGGCCTGAGTGATTATGTATGAGTTTACTTTACAGAACTGCGTAACGCTAGAGAGACTAGAGACCCAATTCCAGTCCTTCCTTTGTACTCCTGCCACTAAGAAGAGCTAGTGGTGGTGGATTGATAGGTTGAGTATATTATGACTTGTTATGTAGTAGGACATTTTTTAGTGCTCTGCAATCATGATGGACTGTGTCTGTCACTTCGTGTGCTGCTGAGTGCTGCCAGTCCTAGTAGAAACTTTTTGTAGTTAGTTTAGTGAGTTACATAACTTTCCAAGTAGACTGTCTGCGAATCCAGCAATACTAATATCCTAGTAGACCACATCAGATAGGTCAATAAATTTTGTGCAATTGTTGTTTATTTACCCGAAATAATTTGTTATTAGTTTTTTTAAATGTTTGATTTCATTGACAACAATCATCCATGTTTGTGTCTTTCTTTCATGTACATCAGCTCCTCCCAAGGGCAAGAGGACAGAGGTGGCGGCGGTGGCGCCGGCAGAGCAGGAAGGCCAGGATCGGTACGCCGAGGGCTCTTCTGCTGGCCCCAGTAAGTTTTCCTGTTAATATTAACAATTATACTTCCCTAACTTTTAAAGCACCTATTTATTCCAAACGTTCATCATAATTCTATTTTTTCCTAAATCGTCTTTGATCTTCTTGTAGACTGTTTCTAAATTCTTATCCTGCCTCTACTATGACTCTCTGTGCTACTACTATTTATTATTAGTCTGTAGGTGTAGCTAGCTAAGCTTGCACAGTTGGCAAAAGGTGTTAAATAAAACTCCTATTCAGCAATAGCTCTAGGCACTGAGTGCAGTCCTCTGGGTTGTCCATAATGTCTATTGAAGTGTTCTTAATTTTTATGCTTTGACAATTCCCAACAATAAAATGTCAATGGCCACCAAGAATAAGATACTAGTTTACATTTTGATTGGATAGGAGGACATACTACTACTGTTCCAAGGACTATTCTGCACATACAGAACTATGGACAAGAAATAGGGCATTGGTGATAATAGGCGCAGTTAGACTTTCCGCATACCTCAGTCATAACAGAAGTTGAACCTCCAATCTCCTTACTGACAAGCTAGTGTGTCAGAGTCATTATTTAGCTCCCGAATGCAGCGATGATCCCCAATGATTATACAACCTAGAACATAAGACTACGGAGTCAGAGTCCCGACCACTCAGAATCAGAGGCACATTGCAAACCCTTTCGCTCACTCACTCATGACCAAAAAACACAGAGTCTATGTACGTTTTTTTAAGCTTTATTAAAAGTAAAACAACTAGCTCTGTGTGTACTCTGTATATTAATTTTCAATTGTGCATTATATAAAAACATTTATTAAAATCAACTTCATACTAGAAGAGAAACGGTGAACTCATGAAAAGTGAACAGTGGCTGATTTACACATTAATTGTGGGAGACCCCTCACCTCGTTGGAACTTAAAGTACTGGTGGTGGTGATGATGAGTAACATATTGCTCTTTTTCGTAGAAGGGAATCTTCTGTCTGTTATGAGAAAAAAAGTGCGCGTTAAAAAGCAATCATTCATCAGTTGTGCCAAAAACTGTAGCATGTTATGGCTAAGCATAAATAAAAACACCCTCCCCTTCCAAAAAGGGGATTTTTCATTTTAGACTAGAGAGTCAAAAATAATTAAATTTGTTTATGTAGTAACATTTCTTTTCATTCCTAGACAAATTAGGGAGTGGTATATATGCCATCTAAAAATATGAAATGTATTGTCTAGGCGGAACACCATTGGCACAGCCCACCACCAGTGCCGGGGCCAGCACGGAGGTGGTCACTCCAGGGGTGGATGTGGTGCCAGCAGGAACTGCTGTGGAGGATGACTCGATAGTGGCGGGCAGTGGTAAGCTATAATATTCCTTACTTATTGACTTACAGAGTAGGCTCGCTGCAGGGGTGTATATGTTGTACAGTACAAGTACAGTTTACTGTTAAGAAGACTTACAAATTTAGAACTAAGTTTTTGTCAACCAGGTAGAAGACAGTCACCCTTGACTTCGCATTAGCATTAGCGGCTGGAGTTGACGAGTAGCCATTGGTCTCTAAATTTGACTTCAACTCAGCTGTGAAGGACAAGCGAGTTAAATTAATGACTGGCAAAGAATGATACGTGTTTTTTGAATGCAGGCACAGGTTGCTAGGAATATGATGCATGGCCGGTTGAAGGCTGAAGCAAGGATGGGTGGAAGGAGAAAGAAAAGAGGACTGCCTGGGTGGGTGAAACAGAAACTGTATGTCTGCCCAATATATCCTTTGAGTCAAATTCAAATGCAAGTCATGCACGGATTCATGGGTGGCTGTTCATAAAATAAAATAAAAAAGGGTGTTTTTCGGTGAGACAAAGTAAGGTTTGTCCAGTTGAGACATTAAGAAGAATGATTGACATTTACATTGAATGGATGGATGCCTGGATGGTATCTTCCTCATAGATACCATAGGTGTATGTAGAGAAGACAGAGTAGACGGTCACTGGATGAAGAGTGTTACTTTGAAGAGTATGTAACACCACACGTCCGTGCCAGAGTAGCAAAGCCGAGGAAAGTAAAAGTTGTCATTTTTCGAGATACTCCCTTGACTAACAGTAGTGTGCAAGCACAGCATATATTGCGTATCTATATTGTATAGTTCACATTATCAAGTCAAGTCAATTCACAAGTGCCTTCCTCCGGCAATTACGGGGACCGCTCACTACCTATGTTAATACTTTTTTTCACCTGTGTCATTCATGTGTGGCCCATCGGTGCTCACTCAATCAATAAAAACAAAGCACCTAAAGTCATCCCTTATATAAGCAAATATCCTGTGAAGGAATAGATGATCATATTATCCTCTTTATTTTCATTTTGTAGTAGTCAAGGGCAGGGCACGGTGAACGTTAAATTAATTGAGCAGTAGCCCTTGTAACAGAGTATGGCCAGTGCCACCCGTAATAGAAAAGTAAGAGCTTCCCCACCAGCATGTACTGGACAGGTAACACACAGTAACGCGTGTCTGCGTCATCATGGCTTGCGTCTGTTTTTCTTGGGTGCAAGCTGACTGCGCTGGCATTATGCCGGCTTCCACAAGTTTACATACTAATTTTGCTAAACAAGAGAGAAGAAGAAGACTGGTGTTATGTCTGAGTCTAATGTAGTGAGTCCATTTAGTGCTAGTAGAATTCCTGAAACTCCCACTAATGTTAGAGCAGAGGCCGACAAAGTGGGAAGTTAGATAGATACATGCCACAAATGTTATGTACTGTGCTTGCAAGTTGCTAGTGCTACAGTGACACAACTTACTGTTGAATAATTTTTTGTTAATCTTAAAGAGTATTGGTTACAGTATTGTTTTCCCTCTTCATATAGATTCCCCTTCTAAACCATCAAGGAAGGATTTGGCTATCCGGGCCAGGCAACGGAAGCTGGAGACAATTGTCGCCGAATATCGGTGGCTGGTGGCTCTGGAAGAGGAGGATGACTCTCAGTCAACATCGACAACAGCTGCATCCTCCTCCACTGCCCTTGGGTCACACAGCCAGGGCAATCCTCCAGCAGTACGGTGCCATGGTCCAGCAGCCACCCGCCGCCGCCGAGCAGCGAAACCAACAGATGCCCCCCACAGTACATGCATGGTTCATGTGCACCGACTAACCCTGCGAGTGGCCTACCTTGAGCAGGAGGTGGAGAGGCAGAAAGCCCTGCTCAAGGCCCTCCGGAGAGAGCTGCGTGGCCACCTGGCCACAGGACACGGCCGGCCAAAGTAGAGAGAGACTGTCCATTGCCCCTTTTTTAAAGACTTTTTGGAGGGTGGGAATTGGGCGTTGGGGTTTTGGAACTTTTCTTCGGGACATTTCATGGACATTTGTTGGGGTTAGGGAGGGGGCTTGGTCGGGTCTTCTGGGATGGTTTATTATTGTTAGGGTTGAAATAATTATGTATTTTCCACTTAAACATAGCATACACGTTTTTACTTTTTTGTGGGGGAGGCAGGGGGGTAAACTGTACGTTTGTTTTCCTGAAACTTAACTGGCTGGTTGATTCAAATTGTCTAAGTAATCGCCCAAATTTGTACAAAAGTGCCACTGACAGGATTAGGGAATTCAATTGTCCTACTACTTTACTAGTACTACTGTCAGTCTCTCCTCTCCTTCTACTCAATTATTCTTCCTCCCCCAAAATGCTTATCTTACCTGTGATTCGTTTTTGAGAATAGGGTAAGGCACAGGGCTGGCTGCATGGCATATGGCGATTAAGGTTGGCTATGGAATCTGGTAATGATGAAATGGCATCGTTGTGGTGCTAGTAGTAGTGGTACACAGTGGCAGTAGCAGCATATGAACAGAAAGGAAATGAGACATTGAGTGGCCTGAGGAGCATTAAAACAGTACGATAGTGCACAGTACAGTACACAAGAACAGTGCCATAAATTGTAGCCTACGCAATGCTAAAGTATTCAATCAAAAGTTAACTACTAGTTGCAAGGAGTATGGCTACTACAAGAACTAGTACTGAAGGACACAGCAGCGTAAGCTTTTGTTTCCTCGCGTGTAGGAGGATGTTGTTGTTGATGAATCCACTCAATGGCGGACATGAAATTCTGAATTGATTTGCAAATACTCATGGGCGTGTGTCACGCAAAATAAAAATATATCCTCGGATTCCTTGACCTGCCTTGAAATTGATTTTCTGTTGCTTTTGATCTTATCCTCCCCAGCAAGCGTGTGGAATTATTGGTGTCACACCTCAATGAAAACCACTGAGCCCGGGGAAAGAGGGTTAGGGTTTGAAAAATGGATGGGAATGGGGGTTTTTGGGAAAGTTTTTGGGAGACAGAAAAAAAACAGCATGGACAAACAAATGAAGAAAAACAAATCTTTGGATACAAACATATCCATAAATCTTTTAAGGGACATAAAGGAAGTGCATGCATGAAGTTGTTTGCTAAATGGATGGTTAGGTTACTGAAAAGTAGTACTTATACTACAACTTACTAACTAGTACTAAACAATTAGACAGTACAGGGCTGCAGTAATTACGCAATTTTACTTGGCTATCTGCCCTCAGAGAGAATAAACACTTAGTAGTACATTACATTAGTTTATAAAAAATAGCAAAGAAACTTATCAAATAGCTGTTGGGATGAATTTGAAGCAGAGAGCAAACTAACAGAGTCGCACTCATAGAAGTTCACAACAATAACATTATTTAAAAGATAAGGACAAGTGGATACTATAACTGTATGTTGTAGTTGTCCTGGTCAAATTGGGAAATTGCATGCATCCAGCCATTCCTCTTATTCGCGGTACTCCTCCATTCCATCGGGCGCTCCGTCGATCAATCTTGGTGACCAACTGACCACACTGTCCACTGCCTGCCTGTTGGGTGCGGAATTGCAGATTGCTATTGTAAGCCTGAGTTAATGTTTTTCCCATCGCACATGGTAAGTGACGGCCAGTAATTGTCGATGGAAAACAGAAAGGGATATTAAAACACCCCGGAGGAAAAATATAAGGTACAGTGTGTAGTGCAAAAATAACATATCACTTTCAGAGGCGACAGTATTACATACATGCATCATTTCTAAAGTGCCTACTCTGAGTCTCTGTTTCAGGGATAATAAATAGGACACAGCAGGCCAGGGCCATGCAGACGGTCAAAGCAGGCACCACTGAGTGAACCAACCTCCATGTAGCATACCTCTTTGACACAGACAGACGAAGCAAATCTAATTTTATACAGCAAGCCACATAGCCGCAATTTTAATGAACCGCTGTCTGGACTCTGGCATAACACTACACTGGATCGGCCACTCCATACTATGACTAGACAGACATGTAGTTCTGCTGCGGTTTTTGTTGACTTGTTTACCTGTTTGCCACTAACGAAATGGCCATAGTTCTTCTGTAAATCGACGATGATGATCAATCCATCCCAGTGAGTGACTGTGAAGGTATTATGTAACTTTGGTCATCATGGCTCATCATCATCAAGGTGTTGGCAAACTCAATGTTATTCATGCAGTCACAGTCTACTCTCTACACACAGTGAGTCCAAGGACATTTTCCATATAAAAAAATGCAACGTAGTGGCCCCTGCAGTAGAAGTACAATTTGCATTAAACAAGGTAAACAGAGTAGACTTGAGTTAGATTAAGTGTGTAAAAGATAGAACACATAGGATTCATTTTATGCACAACAAACAAACAGCAATTTCTTTCATCAGAGCCAGACAGCCAGTGTTGTCCACTGCATGCCATCTCATCATTCATTACCTGTTCTACTTTTTGTCAGCATCTTATTCTTAAGTGAAGGGCCACAGGGCAGCCTCTCGTGTCAATTTCAGAAGTAACAGTCAGCATAGTCAGTCATTCCAGTCCCACTTCTTTTGAGGGGACTCGTCTACGAAGCATCAGTTTCTTGATTCTGCGTAATCCGGCCATCTGCCTTGAGGGAAATAGATAGGGGGAGTCTGGAGGAGGAGGATAGAGGAGAATGTCTGAATTTTGAACTTGTGAACTTCAGGAATGCAGACAGCGGTACCTTCAATATGCAAATAAGACAAAGACAGTGCTGCTGAAGGATTTGTTGTGATTGGAGTTTTGTTGTGCTAAAAGTTGCAAAACAAAGAAAGACACACAGAAATAAAAGTGAATAAGGACGAAAAAAAGTAAGTATTTCAAGCCTAGGTGTCATGGAAGTAGAGCTCGTCCTCAAACTCTGTAATTGAAACGAGAGTAGGTCAGCTAACAGAGAAGAACTTCCATCACCTAAGTCGGCGTCCTCTTCTTCCTGCGTGGATTCACACATTTTGTAATCTGATGGTATGAAGTGCTGATTCATCTTGATCATTGTTAACCTCTCCATATTTTTGGGTGAGAGGTGGGTCCTTATTGAAGTTACAATGGCACCAGCAGCACTGTAAACACGTTCAGAAGACACACTTGCGAGTGGGCAAAGCAAATAATATATAGCCAGCTAGGTGATCAGTGGCCAATGAGGCCTTTTCCTATACCAATACACCAATGGGTTCTGATCAAAGAAGATCTCTGTTGGGTCATCCAGATAGGCCTGCACCATCCACTCAAGGTCCTCCAGGGGTGCTTACATTTGTGTACCATCTGTTGCCTGTGCATTAACACTGGAGCAAACCCATGATGAGCTATCCAATCTGCTTTCGACAATTTTATGGCTGGGCCTGGTGCAGGTGATGATGATACAGTTGCTGGTGTCGGTGACGGCTCTGAGGGAAAGTGACTGCCTTCGGCAACAGAAGTGGACCTTGATGCCGGAGGGCCTGCTGCTTTAGTAGTACTTATGGTGGTTTGTTCAATTTCATGCCGCTCTTTTTCAAACCGAGTGGCTGACAGAGCTAGCCAATGTTTGTACTTGGAAACATCTGCTTCAGAGAAAGGAATGAATGTATTGCTGGTCAGTGCCTTTTTGTATCGTGGATCCAGAATAGTGGCAAAAATGTAATGTTGTTCTGAATGTATTGCTTTAAGCCTTGCATTGTCAACTAGGGGTCTTAATAAGCTCTCTGCCAACCGATATGCGTCTTGTTTTTCAGCATCAACTCGGAACATTGAAAACACCGCCTTCAGTTGGTGCTCTAGCATGCGCAACAATGGGATACAACAAATTGGGTCAGAGCTATTAACTGCCTGCACACTATTCCACTATTTTTGGTCTTATTTCTCGTACTCAAAAGCCTGTGCGTATAGGTCGAGGGCGTGACCCGTAAATACTCAAAAGCCTGTGCGTATAGGTCGAGGGCGTGACCCGTAAATGGGATAGCTTTGCCCAAAGTACAGTCCTCCCTGCTGACTTCACGGGTGAAGACCTCAAAAGGATGAATCATGTCTGTCAGACTTTTAACTAGGTCCCATTCCTCTACCTCTAGCCTCATGTCTTTCATAGAAGCAGCCCGTGCTTGAAAGACATACTCATTGATTATCAAGTACTGCTCAAACAGACGGTCAAGCAAGTAGAGGATAGAGTTCCAACGTGTTGCTACCTCCTGGATGAGTCCTCTGACTGGCACTCTAAGGTCATGTTGAATGATCCTCAACTGTTTCCGAGCCTTAAAAGAATGGCTGAAATGTGTGCAGATTCTTCAGCAGGTGGTCAGTAACTTGCTGATTGTGTTTTCTTTTTTCAAGAAATCTTGAACAATAATGTTAATGCTGTGCGCCAAACACAGCACTCTGAAATAGCCACCATCAGCCATGGCCATAACTATATTACTGCCATTATCTGTGGAAACATAACCAAGCATGTGCTTTCTTGGATGCAGCCATGCAAAGACCTTACTGTTAAACTCCTCCAAAATGTTTACTGCAGTATGCGATTTCTCCATGGCAAACATGGCAACTGTTGCATGTTTCCGAGTAGCTTGAAAAATTGTAAAACTGTTAAACACCTATAGCTATCTTCTCTCTAATCCCTGCAAACGAGACCCAGTGTGCAGTGATGCACATGTAATCAACGGCTTGGCAACTGGTCCACATGTCTGTTGTCAGGTGAATAGTGTGAACAGCACTCTTCTGCAAAGCTGCCCCAATCACGTCCAGCAAATTTTGATTTAGTGCTGGTACTGCAACTCTGGCAAAATAAGATCGGCTAGGAACCTTCCATTTATGGCAGTCTGTTGCTACAAATTCTAGAAAACCCACCCCTTCCACGTAAGAAAAAGTGAGAAGGTCCAGCGCTAACATTTTAGCCAGCATTGCATTATATAGACGTGCCGTTGGGTGGTTGCGTTCAAATGGCGCCTCCGACCAAATCATGCTTTTAATGGTGGTCTGGACCATTTTCATATGTGATGATGATCCAGACTTCTTCAACCCAGTTAGGCTCATTGATGTACTTTTTCGCATTGGTGTCTCTACCAGACCCTTACTGTGCCTCCTATATGTTGCTGGGGTAGAGAGTGTGGACACTACCACTGTAGTCCTGCTGCCAGGGGTACTGTGTGTACCAGAAAAAATGTATCTCGCTTCTTCACCTCCCCCCTGCACGATCAGCTCCTCGTCTTTACCAGATGCAATATCAATGGCTGCATTTGGATTTGTACTTTTAGCTTTCTGGATGTTACTTAGATGCGCCACCCACTAGATGCTGTGGTGTTTTTGGAGATGATCTCTCTGGCCTCCGGTACTATAGTTGGTACCAAGCTTACCCCGACTAACTACTTGTTTACAAATCGAACAAATAACGTGGTTTTCTGCCTTTCTGCTAATACTAAAGAAGTCCCAAACTGGGGAGTTGAGATTTTCGGTGGTGGTGGTGGACTTGCCACTTTCAATGCCAGATGAAGTGGAGGATGGGCGTGGTGGAATTTGTCTCTGTCGTGCACTTATAGCACAACTACTCTAGGTAATGGAGGTCGAGCTGGGTGGAGGTCCCTGCCGGCCCTTCTGAAGAGAAAATATGGAAGGTCGTGTTTGTGTAGTAGTTACCTGTGTTGGTGGTGGTACCAGTGCCACGCCGTCCACATCCAGCGGAGCATTTCAGGATGGGGTAAAAATGTCTGTCTGCTGCATGACCGCTGAGGCTGGAGTGACGACTGTGATGACTGGGTCGTCATAGTCAGACTCTTCATCAGCAGCAGAATACACCACTTCTACTTCTTCTTCGTCATCCCCCATAACTGAAAGCCTTGCGTGAACCTTCCTTTTACCTAGTTTGTCGGCTCATGGTATGCCTCCCTCTCAGACTGAATTGGTGGGTGCCAATCAAGATCTATATCATCAGAAGGAAGGGGGCTTGAAGAAGAAGTTGTACTAGTAGCCCTCCTTTTCCTTGCTAAGGATCTGGAAGACAATGGATCATCAGGAGTGGCTTGCTCGGCTTATACCTCCACATGAATCTCGATTTCCTCAAGTGCCGCTACTTCTGGAGGAACGAGCATTGTGGGCAGTTGTGCCTCTCCTTATGCCTCTCCTTGTGCCTCTTCTTGTGCCTTTCCTTGCACCTCTCCTTGCGCCTCTCCTTCCGCCTCTCCTTCCGCCTCTCCTTGCGCCTCTCCTTGCGCCTCTCCTTGTTGCACCTGTGGTTGTCATTGCGGCTGTGATTGAACACTCGTCAGATGAGTTACACCCTGCGTTGATTGGATGCTACTTTGCGATGAGTCAATGCCAACATCACCGGTCGATGGTGAAAGATCAATTAAAGTGGCTGCCTCTGCGGCACTCATGGGCTTGGGCCTAACTTGGCGTGGTGGCACTGAGACCAATGAAGCGGAGGTGCTGCTCCCAACTTGGTCCCCGGCGGACACCACTGCTGCAGATGTAGTTTTTTCTCCCAAAAAAGTGTCGGTCGGCACACCAGTCTCCTTGGTAAGTGGCCCCACTTGCTTCTTCTGCTCCTTATTACTTATGGTGGCACTGGCAACTTTCTTGGTAGAGGAGCTACGGCCACCTTTCTTTGGGCCCATCTTCTTCAGATGTCAGAACAGCAGGACGCAGTTGCACGAGTTGCAGAGTTGTCTGTGGCCACACGTGACGTCACGTGACGTTGTGCACATACCGCCGCAGCAGGACTTCTTCCTGGCACTACAACAAGTGATGATGATGAGGACCTGGTTCTCAGTCTTAGTGCACCTAAAAGCAAAGAAGCCAGAGGAACATCAGTAATAGGCATTTATTATTATTAATACAACACACCCAAAAACGGAAAGACCCAAAATAAAAATTGCAATTCTAATAAAAAATTGTTGTTTAAATTAATAGAAGAGAGACCACACAGAGACAGTTGTTTTATGCACCCATTCATCATATAACCCTAGGCCTACTGGCCCGCAATGGCAAGCTTGCCGGCTATAGTAAAAACTGCCTGACCTCAATATGCCCCCCCGCCCACATGGCCAGGCCCTGGACCAGGCCCAAACAACACCCAAAACATCAAAATACACACAAAAATCACCCCAATCCAATGCTTTCCATGCCCTAAATGATGTTTAAATTCAAGAGACACCACTGACTACCCTGGGGCATAAAGGTCGAAAGCAAGGCAGACTGGGTGCAGGGCTAAGGCACAAAGCACACTGCCTGGCTTCAAAATGGCCCCTAGACCCCCACCCACATGGCCAGGCCCTGGACCAGGCCTCAAAATGGCCCCTACCCACATGGTCAGGCCCTGGACCAGGCCTCAAAACGGCCCCCACCCACATGGCAAGGCCCTGGACCAGGCCTCAAAATGGCCCCCACCCATGTGGCCAGACCCTGGACCAGGCCCCATCAACACCCAAAAAAATCAAAATACACACAAAAATCACCCCAATCCAATGCCATCCATGCCCTAAATTATGGTATTTTAAATTCAAGAGACCCCACAGAAAGACTTGGTCCATGCACCACTGACAACCCAAGGGCATAATGGATGAAAGCAAGGCAGACTGGGTGCAGGCCTGTGGCACAAAGCACACTACCTGGCTTCAAAAAGGCCCCTAGACCCCTAACCACATGGCCACGCCCTGGACCAGGCCTCAAAATGGCCCCCACACACATGGCCAGGCCCTGGACCAGGCCCCAACAACACCCAAAAAATCAAACCACACACAAAAATCCCCCCAATCCAATGCCATCCATGCCCTAAACGATGTTTAAATCCAAGAGACCCCACAGAAAGACTCGGTCCATGCACCACTGACTACCCCTGGGCTTAATGGATGAAAGCAAGGCAGACTGGGTGCAGGCCTATGGCACAAAGCACACTGCCGGGCTTCAAAATGGCCCCTAGACCCCCACCCACATGGCCAGGCCCTTGCCAGGCATCAAAATGCCCCGCACCCACATGGACAGGCCCTGGACCAGGCCCCAACAAAAAATCAAAATGCACAAAAAATGAATCCAATGCCATCCATGCCCTAAATGAGGTTTGAATTCAAGAGACCCCACAGAAAGACTTGATCCATGCACCACTGACAACCCCTGGGCCTACTGGCTAGTGTGGCTTTAACACGCACCCCCAAATTTAAAAAAAACTTCCACATATAACAGTGAGGTATTCAATTCCATGCCATCCATGCCGTAAATGATAATTAAGTTCAACAAAACTCAAAGAAACAGTTGTATCATGCACCCATGACTAACCCTGGGCCTACTGGATACTGTGGCTACCCACAATATATATTTTTTTAAGTTGTGAAAAAGTTTATAAAGTGTAGTTGCAGCAACTGCAATGCCCCAAACAAACAACACAACTTACTTGTAAAATCTCAAATCCAAAAGTGATCCAAACAAAAAGTCTTCAAATACAAATATTCAGCAGCAGCCACAAAGAGTAATCCTTCAAGCTCCAGATGCAAATGAAAAGTGACCAGGACATGGACAAAGCACTGGGAGGAGCCTGCTGGACAGGAACAGGAAGTTGAAGACTCTGGGGCACTTCCTTCCTCCCACCCCCCCAAAAATGGACTCCTTGCACAAACAAGTGCAGCCAAATGTCAATCCAAATCATAATTTTCAGAAGGTTTATGCTGCCAGCGATAGATTTCTTGTGCAGAATTGTAATATTTTGCAACTTCGGGAAAGCGAGCTGTTCACATCTCCCGCCGGATGTCAGCTGCGTGTCGCATCTACGTATTCGCAATTGTTTAGTCTTGCGATACGAGATTGCGGGCCCTTATGACGTATTCGCGTTCTTAAAATCTTGCAGTGCAAGATGGCGGGACTCCATGACGTACTTGTGGTCGAAAAGTCTAGCAGCGCACGCAAACTGGGAGGAAAACAACTTGCCGAACTCAGAATCACGGTAAGTTGTATTTTTGAAGCGCGACCAAGCAAAAAAAAATTGCCAACTAGCGAATTGCGGATTTTTGGGAAAATTTGCGCGATTCCCGGACCACAAAATTGCCAAAAATCCGCACATTCCGCAAGCGGAACAAATTTTCCGCCCATGCTTATCTGCAATGAAAATGTGTCAACATTTAGAAACATTTACAATCTTTTTTTATAAGTCCATGATGGACACAGCCATAGGCTAACATGTGTGAAAGGAACACGTTGTCGATCATGTCGATTTATGTGTCTGCAGCAGTGCAAAAAAAGCTCACTTGCCTTCCAACACTGCAGCCACCAAGGCCTCTTCAATGCTTGCTGCTGTTTCTAAACTCTGCGAACCTTGGTGCCAGGCAGAGCAGGTGACAGGTCCCCAGACTTCTTGCCAGAGGAGCTGGATTTGCAGTCAACAGAGGACAGGCCCTCTACAAGCAGCTCTATGGCTCACCAGAGGAACATGTACACATTAAAAATGTCTTTGTAAATCTATGTAAGTCTTTATTTAAAAAAACACAGGCTATAATGATCCTTTGATTTCCTGAGTGAACTGAAGTGATTGAAGTGAAGTGTCAATGAACTGGAATGGCATGGGGAGCAAAGACAATGGATTTAGGCCCCGATCTCTGTACTGGGGTGAATGTTTGACATTGTTTAACATTCTGTCCATCAATTGCTCTTAATGCATTTGTCACCCTGAGTGGGGTGGGTATACCTAGATGTGGGTCCCGTACTCTCCATGCCACTGAAGTCAAGCTAGCCTGGCTAAAGAGGGATGAAAACCCAATACCGATCCCTGGATGCTTGTTTCCGGTCCAGGGAGAACCTGGCCTGACAGTTCGGGCTGGACTGTTCCAATGGGGAACAGCATCAAGCCTGATTTGCGTATGGTTAGGTTTAAACTGGAATGGCCTGGGGAGCAAAAAAACAATGAATTTAGTCCCAGATCTCTGTACTGGGGTGAATGTTTGACATTGTTCAACATTCTGTCCATCAATTGTTCTTTTTGCATTTATTTTTTACATGACATTAGACAATGATGGTGTGAATTTGTAAGATCATTATGATTATAGAAAACTAAATTAGTATGTGTTGTAAGTTTTGAGCCTTACATTTTATTTGGTGTGAATTTGAGATATATCTATGGACACGTATGATTTTCATGTGAAATTTCACATCATGTAAAAATAGGAAACACATTATATCTTATTTACAAATGTACATATATAACTTTTTAAATGCCAAATGAAAATGATGTTTGCTGTGTGCCTTATCCCACATATCAATCTGCCTAGGTGAGGCATCTCCAACTAGTCGCTCAGGAACCACCAGTACTCACAAACACATTCAGAGTAGCTCACTGCCTGGACATTCTGGTGGCTATTAAAGCCATAAAGACCTATTTTGGTAACATGGAAATGTTAATGAGGGAAGAAGGGGAACTGGTCAAACCTTCAGTCAGGAGCTTTGTAATGCTGAGCATAGGAAGAGAAATTCAGCCATACTTGACATATATAAGCAAGCCATATCATTTGTTTGTATTAACAAGGTTCAAGTATAATATGCTCCCATGGCTACTATATTTTCCAAAAGGTTTTTCCAAGGAGGGGGTTTTGGGGCCCTGCCCCTGTGATAATTTTTCAGAGCAGAATACTTTACACATGGTTTTTTTCTGCGACTTTTACGTTTTATTACGTCAGAAATTTATATTACCATTGTTAAAGTGTTGTAACTTTGAGCAAGTTAGGCCTGCCCTGGCGTATTTGCAATGCCTGGAGTCTCCGTTGGTGTGCTTTGGGGTAGCCAGCTATATCACAGGGGCCATTAGACAAAGAAATAAGGTGTAGAAATTGTGGCACCTATCCCCCACCTTTGCATTTATAGTGACTTTTTGAAGAGGAAATGTAATGGTGTGATGATTTAACCACCGAATCACGTGATTTTATAAGGAATACTCAACGGGCGATAAATCTTTTAAATTATTTATTTGAACTCCAAGTGTTTTTTCATGTGGTGTTATGTGACTTATATGGTCTTTGCATTAATTACAACATATGCTCATTTGTAATGTGTCAATTACATTCTATAGTTGTATGTAATGTATCTTTTATCCAATGTATTTTGTATTGCGCTTTGATGGTTTTAAATTTTAACTGAATAAAGCAAATATTGACTGACTGACAGTTAGCAGGGTCTGACAATGAGCAATGCTTAGAGAGATATGTGGGCCAGCCTGGGTCTGAGTCACAGAGGAGAACAACTGAGGCACTGAGGTATTGTACTCTTAGAAAATATTCCATGTTGTGAGAAGTTGGCCTGGCATATGCTGTCCAGTAAAAAGGACACTTATTGATGGTAGGTTTAAATATAACCTATATAGAAAGCTATCCTAGTGGTAGCTGTGGAGAGCAGCCTTCAGGCTAAGTCTTTAAGGAATGTAAAGCAGCTTGTTTTACCAGTCTATAATCTTGTGAATGACCAAATGAAAGGAGAACCACACCAGGTATATGTATAAAATATATGTATTTATTCTAAACACATCCTTCAACCAATCAATCAATCATTTGACCCTCTAGTCTCTTTATGAGGCCAGAGGCAAAAGTTAAACTTATTTAGCACACAGTAAATTAGCACAGTATACGTTTAGCCCTAGGGGCCTCACAAACCATATACTAAGAAAGTGGTATAAGAACCACAACTGTTATAGATACAAGGCCTAGAACTTTTAGAACCACTGGGGCCACCAGAAACCACCCAAGTTAGTGACAAATGGGGAATTCCGGGGGACGCTTGCATTTCTAAACACAGCCGCGAATCACCATTTACTTCTATGGGGAAAGGTGTGGTTGGAAAATTACAAAGGAAAGACACTTAGAAGAGGACTTGGAGCAGACTCCTTTAGAACTAGGCAGTTCTCGAGTCAATATCAACAGGAGCACCGGAATACTAGAGTTACCTCACCCAGAGAAGCTGGGTACAAAGTTGTCTTTTGATGTAGTTATTCATCGTCGTTTTCAATGTGGAGCTACGGACAAGTGCTGCAGGCGACCAAGTCGAAAGAGTACTGATGGATCCAAGCCTGTATCAGAATCAAGAAGAACCTGAAAGCAGAGGGGACAGTGTCTGAGTCACTAGCCAGTGACCAGGAAGGAGAGGATTTGATGCCAACCAATGTCGTGCGATTTCAGGTGAAGGAGGTGAAGCTTGACTCTTCAGCCACGAGGAGCAGGAGGCGTCGATGATGACCAAGAGCTGGATTTGAGCTGTCCTGATAAGGATGTTGATTGCTGCGGTGTCGGATTCCAGATGGGACCCAAGAAGCCTTGACAACAGCAACCCACACAGAAAGCAGAGAAAAGCTTCTGTGCAGACCAGCAAGGTCTAAGGGACTTACCCTTTGAGGGAAGTCAGGGCACGTCTGGAGCAACCAGGGAAGCCCAAGAAACAGAAGAGTTACTTTCGTGGGACCCACCAGTTGATGGACCAGGGATCACAAAGCATTGAGCAGAAATGCTAGAAGCGGGCCCATGGAACACTTGTAGAGTGTAGGCCCACAATCTTCGGTGCAAATGGTACTTGGGACTTGGACTACGAGTAGCCCAATGCACAACTTCAGGAAAGCTCGGGAAGTTGATGCACTTGCAAATGTGCACGTTGTCCAGGAGTTCCGGTCCCATGTCTCTTGTGATGGCTGCGTGTCTCAGCTTTGCTGGGATCTAGTGTCCGCTTCAGAGATGTCCGGAAGTCAATGTCCTGTGTTGCAAATCCGTCGGGATCCAGCAGGAGCCTTGGAAATGCAGACCTGCAAGATGCTTCTTTGGTGCCTGTTTGAACAGGGGAGTCATCCTCGACCCCAGGGAGATTCTTCCATCTTCTAGTCCAAATAGAATTTTGAAGTTCCAGGATAAGAACATGTTGCGAATTGTGAGCAGCTGTCACAAAACTGTAATTCCATTTTTGAAAGGTAAGAGATGCATGAATCTGTCCTGTATTTTTCTCACTGTGTTGGTCTCTGACACTTGTCCAGCACATACAGTTCCAAGAAAATGACCCTTCATCAGTCTTCTGCTGCTCATTTACTATTGAGTCTCACCTTCAGCATATAATTCAAAACACATCCGGGTTAAAGCAAGGGGTACAAACAGCAGAGATTAGAAACACAGGGCAATAACTGCCTCTATGTGTTTCTAAGCTCTACTCTCAGCATAACATTAAAGATATTTTGAGTTAGCAAATGCACTCGAGATGAGTAAAACAAAACAAAAACAACACCAATCTCTGCTCACTGATTCCAACTTGTTCTGTTTAAATTTCATAAATGAACTCAGAGAAATTCAGAAATATATGTTTGAATTTAGCCATTTCAGATGCAGAAACAGTTGTAATGCGGTCAGTCAGTGAACCGGATCATGACACGATCCTATGTGTCAGATTGTAGCCATTCATGTAATGAAAGCACTTATTTAAAGACTCCTCATCAACTATGTAATTGCAACTACTTGTATGTAGTTGCAGATAGATTGTGAACACAATATTGTGGTAAAAAAACATCTTTAACAAAAACCTTGTGTCAAAAATATTTTCACGACAATATCGGCTCCTATAATCATAAAAGTAAGTACTAATGTTAAGTATCAAAATATTGGGAAAAATATAATTGACACTAATATCATCCAAACATATACAAAACTATTATCTTTTTAAAATATAAATAGATTTGAAAGTAGATAATGCTAAATATATTAATATATGCATACCACATAATGTAAGAAAAAAATGCATAATACTATGTATAAATCTAAATTATAAAATTCTCACTCTAGTCTGTGCAACAGTAGGGAAGGCATAGAATATCGGATGGGTATACATTTATTATTCCCACTCCAAACAGCACAACAATATGGAATGTGTTAGACTTTGGAGGGGTAAAATATAATATTCCCACTCCAGCCTGTGCAACTGAGCCAGCTTGGAGGAGACTTCATGTTTGCACTCACTTGATGGGAGCTTTGAAATTGCTTCTGGAAAGCAAGAAAAAACACAGTTTTCCCTTAATGTGCCATTGTGGACATAGTGTGGGGACCCCAGGACATAGCAGGAGCTGACCCTGAGAGTTGGGATCCCCATATTATTAAGTGGCTCCAGGAGGGGGGTCACGTGGCACCCATTTCCTTTAATATTGAGACCAGGACCTGGGGGATGGAGTCCACAAGGCTTAAATAAGCCTGAGTAGGGGGGCTGTATTTCTTCCCAAGAGTCTGTCCCTCTTCCCAATTACATACACATCATGGCCCTAGGGGATTTGGTACCCGGGGTTTAAATAGGTCCGGGCGGGGACTAGATGGACCCTCCCACTTTTGATAAGGTCAGGTTCCAGGGAATGGGGTGTCCGAGTCTAAAGTTATCCCAGGGAGGGGAGCCTTGTGCACAATCCTCCCCTATAATAATATAAGGAATTCTCTCTGGTACCTGGCTCACCTGGGGGGCTGATTAAAAACAAGCACAGGAGATAGCTTTTGTTTTAGGGTTAAATCTTTTTATTAAATGATGCTTGAGCAAATAATCATGTAACAAGCCATGCAGGGGCCACCAAATCGGCTAGGTAGTGCGTTAAAAATCTAACACCCAAACAATGCATTCATTTAGAAACATTTACAATCTTTTTTTATAAATGATACAAATGTCATGGTTTGCTAAAAATATATAAAGTTTCCTAACATAATTTCACCAGACATGTGACATTGACATAATTTATTAACAAGTAATATTTTGAAGTGTCTTTTATTTTAACTACAAGAATGTGTAAATAGTACATTTTAAATGTATTATTTACACATTTAAAAACATTTACAATCTTTTTTTTATAAATGATACAAATGCCATGGTTTGCTAAAAACAAATAAAGTTTCTTAACATATTTTCACAGAACATGTAACATTGACATAATTTATTATCAAGTACTATTTTTAAGTGTCTATTATTTTAACTACAAGAACGTGAAAATAGTAAATTTAAAATGTATTATTTTCACATTTCTTTTTTGTATTTTTTTAACCAAAATTCCATCAACGGAAGTGTGAAAAATACCGAACAACTATCGTATTTATATATATATTTTTTAATAAATTAATAAGTTACTCGAGTATTATACAAATATAAACAAACTAGCCAACATTTTGAGCGGTGGTGACACACTAAACATTGACTTACACACCATTTGACCATCTAAAATGGCAAACGCCTGACCTTGCCAACAGGACATTTGGATGTAGGCGTCCGTGGCATAAGTTGAACACCTAGAGGTTTTTAAACTCCACTCCACTTCCATCTTCTAGTCCAAATAGAATGTCGAAGTTCCAGGATATATGTTGCAGAGTTTCGTCCAGGGTAATCTAAAGTCCTAGGGCCTGGGTTCCGATACTTATCCAAAGTGTTTGACACCAAACACGACCGGTTTCCATGCAGCCATTCCAAAGTTAGCATTTACCGCAAGGTTATAATCCACTTAAGAGTATATGGTCTGGCTGCATCACAGAACAACTACAGAGAATAGATTCCGAAAGCTGCAGAGGGGTACTGCTCATGCATGGGCACGCTCTCACACAAAACCAAGCACTCTGCCTTCAGTATTTTTAAGGCCTGCCACATGAGTGACTTATAGGTCTATATGTGTCAGTGATTAAAGGTAGATATAGGGCGCCTATAACTTAGTATGGGGTGCAGACACCACCTTAGCCAAACTGCAGTAGCAGACCTGTAGTGCTATTTTGGAAGGCTTCCCAGGGGTGGCATAATACATGATTCCACCCCGGGTAAGCCCAGTTCACAGAAGGCAATGCAAAATTGTAAGTAAGATGTACTGAGACATGCATGGGGCAATTTGCACTGCCCTGCAGCAACATGTGCTGATTTGTGTTATAGTTCATAGTGGTACTTGATACAAACCGAGATTTACTAAAATCAGTAAACCTGCGCTAATTAAAAAACCTTCGCTCCATAATGGTACGCCACCTCGGCCATGGTGTATCACTGAGAAATATGTTTATTTCTCCCTGTTATGTTATCTTTCTATGCATGATGCATTTCAGAGGGTGAGGGGAGGATGGTAAGAACATTTCAGCAGATGGAGAAATGCATGTCAAGTGATAAACAGAGTGGAAATGTGACCATGATATAACCTATTGACTCCTATGAGACACAGTTTAATGTATATGAGCCCACCACCTTTGGCTTTGTGCCAGTGTTCATGTTTCGCCTACGTGCTATTCAGCTATTTTCACTGGAAGCACAGGAACAGCTGAATTGGTATTTGCTTAAGGGCTGTTTTTTTGCATTAATAAATCCTTATACCCAGAGGGGCCCTCCACCTATTACTCACTTAGCTGGAAACATTCCATTCAAAGAACATGTTGCTAATTGTGAGCAGCTGTCACAAAACGGTAATTCCATTTTTGAAAGGTAAGAGATGCATGAATCTGTCCTGTATTTTTCTCACTGTGTTGGTCTCTGACACTTGTCCAGCACATAAAGTTCCAAGAAAATGACCCTTCATCAGTCTTTTGCTGCTCATTTACTATTGAGTCTCACCTTCAGCATATAATTCAAAACACATCTGGGTTAAAGCAAGGGCTACACACAGCAGAGATTAGAAACACAGGACAATAACTGCCTCTATGTGTTTCTAAGCTCTGCTCTCAGCATAACATTAACGATATTTTGAGTTAATAAATGTACTCAAGATGAGTAAAACAAAACAAAAACAACACCAATCTCTGCTCACTTATTCCGACTTGTTCTGTTTACATTTCATGAGTGAACTCAGAGAAATTCAGAAATATATGTCTGAATTTAGCCATTTCAGATGCAGAAACAGTTGTAATGTGGTCAGTCAGTGAACCGGATCATGACACAATCCTATGTGTCAGATTGTAGCCATTCATGTAATGGAAGCACCTATTTAAAGACTCCTCATCAACTATGTAATTGCAACTACTTGTATGTAGTTGCAGATAGATTGCGAACACAATATTGTGGTAAAAAAACATATTTAATAAAAATCTTGTGTCAAAAATATTTTTACGACAATATCGGCTCCTATAATCATAAAAGTAAGTACTAATGTTAAGAAGCAGAATATTGGGAAAAATATAATTGACACTATTATCATCCAAAAATATACAAAAATATTATCTTTTTAAAATATAAATAGAATTGAAAGTAGTTAATGCTAAATATATTAATATATGCATACTACATAATGTAATAAAAAAAACTAATGCATAATACTATGTATAAATCTATATTATAGCATTCTCACTCTAGTCTGTGCAACAGTAGGGAAGGCATAGAATATCGGATGGGTATACATTTATTACTCCCACGCCAAACAGCACAACAATCTGGAAGGTGTTAGACTTTGGAGGGGTAAAATATAATATTCCCACTCCAGCCTGTGCAACTGAGCTAGCTTAGAGGAGACTTCATGTTTGCTCTCACTTGATGGGAGCTTTTGAAATTGCTTCTGGAAAGCAAGAAAAAACACAGTTTTCCCTTAATGTGCCATTGTGGACATAGGGTGGGGACCCCAGGACATAGCAGGAGCTGACCCTGAGAGTTGGGATCCCGAGATTAATAAGTGGTTCCAGGAGGGGGGTCATGTGGCACCCATTTCCTTTAATATTGAGACCGGGACCAGGGGGATGGAGTCCACAAGGCTTAAATAAGCCCGGGTAGGGGGACTGTATGTCTTCCCAAGAGTCTGTCCCTCTTCCCAATAAGGGGATTTGGTACCCTGGGCTTAAATAGGTGCGGGCGGGGACTAGATGGACCCTCCCACTTTTGATAAGGCCAGGCCCCAGGGAATGGTGTGTCCGAGACCAAATTTGGCCCAGGGAGGGGGGCCTTGTGCACCCTCATCCCCCATAATAATATAAGGAATTCCCTCTGGGACCTTGCTCACCTGGGGGGCTAATTAAAAACAAGCACAGGAGATAGCTTTTGTTTTAGGGTTAAATCTTTTTATTAAATGATGCTTGAGCAAATAATCAAGAAACAAGCCATGCAGGGGCCACCAAATCGGCTAGCTAGTGCGTTAAAAGTCTAACAACACCCAAACAATGCATTCATTTAGAAACATTTACAATCTTTTTCTTATAAATGATACAAATGTCATGGTTTGCTAAAAATATATAAAGTTTTCACCAGACATGTGACATTGACATAATTTATTAACAAGTAATAATTTGAAGTGTCTTTTATTTTAACTACAAGAATGTGCAAATGGTACATTTTACATGCATTATTTACACATTTAGAAACATTTACAATCTTTTTTTATAAATGATTCAAATGTCATGGTTTGCTAAAAATAAATAAAGTTTCTTAACATAATTTCACAGAACATGTAACATTGACATAATCTATTATCAAGTACTATTTTTAAGTGTCTATTATTTTAACTACAAGAATGTGTAAATAGTACATTTCAAATGTGTTATTTTCACATTTCTTTTTTGTATTTTGTAACTAAAATTCCATCAACAGAAGTGTGAAAAATACCAAACAACTATCACATTTTAACAGAGTAATACATGAGTATATATATTTATTAATGAATTAATAAGTTACTCGAGTATTATACAAATATAAACAAACTAGCCAACATGTTGAGTGGTGGTGACACAATAAACATTGACTTACACACTATTTGACCATCTAAAATGGCAAATGCCTGACCTTGCCAACAGGACATTTGGATATAGGCGGTCATGGCATAAGTTGAACACCTAGTGGTTGTTAAACTCCACGATGGACACAGCCATAGGCTA
Organism: Lissotriton helveticus; assembly: GCF_964261635.1. Lineage (NCBI taxonomy): Eukaryota > Metazoa > Chordata > Amphibia > Caudata > Salamandridae > Lissotriton > Lissotriton helveticus. The sequence continues at coordinate 141,758,445 of NC_136059.1, read as the reverse complement.
ACATGTGTGAAAGGAACATGTATGTGTATGTCACTGTTGTCAATCACGTCGATTTATGTGTCTGCAGCATTGCAAAAAAAGCTCACTTGCCTTCAAGCACTGCAGCCACCAAGGCCTCCTCAATGCTTTCTGCTGTTTCTGAACTCTGTGAACCACAGTGCCAGGCAGAGCATGTGTCGGGCCCCCAGACTTCTTGCCAGAGGAGCTGGATTTGCTGTCAACAGAGGGCAGGGCCTCCAAAAGCAACTCTATGGCTCACCAGAGGAACATGTACATGTTAAAAAAATCTTTGTGAATCTATGTGTTTATTCTAAAAAACACAGGTGATAATGATCCTTTGATTTCCTGAGTGAAGTGTAGTGATTTAAGTAAAGTGTTATTGTTATTGTTATTGTTAATATATGCTTGTATAGCGCCAACTCACCGACAGGTCTCAAGGCGCTTTGACCATAAAAAACATAACAACCTAATCAACAATCTAGGGGAAGGAGCAGACTAAACTGAATTCCACGCTGCCTTGAACAGAATGGTTTTTAAAGTTTTCCTGAAGTGGAGCCTATTACCATCCCTGCGCAGGGCCTCAGGTAATTCATTCCAGATTTTTGGTAACAGAACTGAAAATGCTCTGCCTCCTTTTGTAGCTAGTTTGAACCGGGGGCATACTAACAGTTGTGCTTCCGCCAATCTCAGTCTTCTCTCAGGTCGATAGATCTCCAACCTTTCCTTAACATATGCAGGGGCTTGACCATAGATGGATTTATGGGCTATGCAGAGACTTTTAAAGATAGATCTTTGTATCACTGGTAACCAGTGTAGGTTCTGTAGCAGCGGAGAGGCATGGGAGTTCCGCGGCAGTTTGAAAAGGAGTCGTGCTGCATCATTTTGAACCACCTGCAGTCTGTTAGTTAGTGTCTTTGGTAGGCCCAGGTAAAGAGCATTCCCGTAATCGAGTCTCGAGAGTATAGTAGCCGAGACTACGGTACGGAGCATGGATTGGGACAAAAGTGGGACTAGTTTACGCAACTGTCTCAAAAGGCCATTGCAGACTCCTACCACGGTAGAGACTTGGCATTTCATAGATAGCGCACTATCTATCTTGATGCCAAGACTTTTTACCGCGTCGGCTGGTTTAGGAGTGGAGCCCAGTTCCTGTGGCCAATACAGGTCGCTCCAAGGCGAACAAGTGGATGAAACGATCAACACCTCGGTTTTCTCGGGGTTGATCTTAAGGAGGTTACTTGACATCCATTTGACTGTATATCGAAGCACCTCCTGTGCTTGTAGTTGGGCTCGTTCTGTGTCCTCCATACTTAGAAGCAGCTGAGTATCATCCGCGTAATTAAATACGCGGCAACCCATCTCAGTCAAAGTTTTTATTAAGGGTTGTAGATACAAGTGTCAATGAACTGGAATGGCATTGGGAGCAAAGACAATGGATTTTGGCCCAGATCTCTGAACTGGGGAGAATGATTGACATTGTTCAACATTCTGTTCTCAATTGCTCTTATTGCATTGTCACCCCAAGTGGGGTGGGTATGCCCAGACGTGGGTCCCGTACTCTCCATGCCACTGAAGTTAAGCTAGCCTGGCTAAAGAGGGATGAAACTCCGATACCGATCACTGGATGCTTGTTTCCGGTCCAGGGAGATCCTGGGCTGACAGTTCGGGCTGGACTGTTCCAATGGGGAACAGCGTCAGGCCTGATTTGCGTATAGTTGCGTTTAAACTGGAATGGTCTGGGGAGCAAAAAAACAATGGATTTCGTCCCAGATCTCTGTACTGGGGTGAATGTTTAACATTGTTCAACATTCTGTCCATCAATTGTTCTTTTTGCATATATTTTTTACGTGACGTCAGACAATGATGGTGTAAATTTGTAAGCTCATTATGATTATAGAAAACTACATTAGTAAGCGTTGTAAGTTTTGAGCCCTACATTTTATTTGGTGTGAATTTGAGATATATTTATGGACATGTATGATTTTCATGCGAAATTTCACATCATGTAAAAATAGGAAACACATTATATCTTATTTACAAATGGACATATATAACTTTTTACATGCCAAATGAAAATGATTGCTGTGTGCGTTATCCCACATATTAATCTGCCTAGATGAGGCATCTCCAACTAGTCGTTCAGGAACCATCAGTACTCACAAACACATTCAGAGTAGCTCACAGCTTGAGTAATTGTTAAAATTAACACAAGGTATTATTTTCAGATTGAAGATAAGGGAAGGATGTGTTCATGTGACATCATATTCATCAGGTTGCAGTTAGCAGGGTCTGACAATGAGCAATGCTAAGTCAGATATGTGGGCTATGCTGGGACTGAGTCACAGAGGCGAACAACTGAGGCACTGAGGTATTGTACTGTTAGAAAATATTCCATGTTGTCAGAAGTTGGCCTGGCATATGCTGTCCACTATTCTAGTTAGCACCTTGCACCAGTCCAAACAACCCTTATTGTTGGTAGGTTTAAATACAACCTATATAGAAAGCTATCCTAGTGGCAGCTGTGGAGAGCAGCCTTCAGGCTAAGTCTTTAAGGAATGAAAAACAGCTTGTTTTACCAATCTATAATCTCATCAATGATCAAATGAAAGGAGAACCACACCAGGTATATATATAAAATATATGTATGTATTCTAAACACATCCCTCTAGTCTCTTTATGAGGCCAGAGGCAAAAGTACATCAGTTAAACTTATTTAGCACACAGTAAATTAGCGCAGTGTACGTTTAGCCCTAGGGGACTCACAAACCATATACTAAGAAAGTAGCATAAGAACCACAACTGTCTTGGATACAAGGCCTAGAACCTTTAGAACCACTGGGGCCACCAGGAATCACCCAAGGTAGTGACACAGGGGACTCCCGGGTAAGCGTGGGCGTAAAATCCGTTTTGCGGGCAAAATCCGCAAATTCGCAAGCTACGAATTATTTTGCTTGGTCGCGCTTGAAAAGTACAATATCGCGGGCGTGGCGTTGACTTACCATGATTCTGAGTCCGCCGAGTTGTTTTTCTCCCCGTTTTACGTGTGCTGCGCCATTTTCGATCTTGATGCGTGATCGCGCGAGAGTTTTTCTAACGCAATTACGTTATCGCGGCTTGCCATCTTGCACAGCGAGAGTTTGACAACGCAAGTACGTCATAAAGGCCTGCGATCACGCATTGCGGGAGTAAACAATGGCGAACACGTAGATGCGGCGCGCAGCTGACTTCCGGCGGGAGATTTGAACAGCTTGCATTCCCGAAATTGCAAAAATTGCAATTCTGCACAAGAAATCCACCACAGGAAGCATAAACCTTGTGAAAATGATGATTTTGATCAGAAAAACTCCTCAGATTGACATTTGGCTGCACTTTTTTGTGCAGGATTCTATTTTTTGGGGTGGGGTGGGGGGAACGAAGTGCCCCAGAGTCTCCAACTTCCTGTTCCTGTCCAGCAGACTCCTCCCAGTGCTTTGTCCATGTCCTGGTCACCTTTGATTTGGCTGCGGAGCTGGAAGGATTACTTTTTGTGGCTGCTGCTGGATATTTGTATTTGAGGACTTTTTGGACTTTGGAGTTTGGATCACTTTTGGACTTGAGATTTTACAAGTAAGTTGGTGTTGTTTGTTTGGGGCATTGCTGTTGAGGCAACTACAGTTCTAAAACTTTTTTCACAACTTTAACAAAATATATATTGTGGTGGGAGCCTTTCTATCTGACATCGCATTGACTACAACTTCCAGAATCCCATCCGCGATCACGTGTGCGGAAAGGTGTTTCCCCAAACAAATAGTCCTCCCGTCAGCAGTTCGGTGCCTCCCCAGTTAGCGCAGAGGAACGCCAGGATACACCGACGGAGAGGTGAGGAATGGCGATGGTGTTTCTCTGCTTAGCGTAGCCCTGCCAGACATCGAGTAATGTATAAGATCTGCTTGTGACAAGTGATCGCCGTGAAAATACAACCGCGACCTTTGCGATCTGATGGGCACATTTTAAACTTTTGTCTAAAACGGATAATTTGGCTTCTCTTTGCCCGGCTTTAGCCTATACGTGAGATCTGATAGGCAATATACACAGTGTTCAATCTGTGTATTTGCCCAAGTGGTTGCAAGACTTGTCTACTAAGAATAATAGGCACGTCTTTGCTAACAATATAGTGAAGTCGGGTTGATTAATATACAGAAGAAAACCCCACGTAAAAAATATGAACCCGTGGGGGTTGCTAATTCAATCTAAAAACTCCAGATTGGGTAATTTTCTGACAGGATGATCTCTCGTTCCACATAGGACGAACAGCGGAAAATTTACGGATATATTTCTTTTTCAAAACAGAGCGGTGCTCCTCATTACCTGAGCTGCAGCCAGGTGAGGTGAGGCTCTATCCCCACACATATTGGGTGAGTGGCAAAGTTTTGATATATACATGAATTGATTTAACCAAATCTTTGTAATGAAATACAAACTACTTATGAGTGTATTTTGATAGTTTTAAATAATTTGTGTCTCTTTTCTCCCATTGACATGACGATGTTTTAGATTGTGGTGGAGTTCTAAACCTGAAATGCAGGTGATATAATTCCATTTTATATTTTTCACTGATTCAACAGCAGTAGCAGCACCTAGGTCCTGGTGAATGCATTGGTTCTTTCCATCTATGCAGAAACATGTTGACCACTATTTGCTGAACAGATATTTTGTAAATCTGTTTATCTCAATTGTTTTTACTCTTGGATAGCTGAGAGAAATCATTAAACTTACACTTCTACTCAGCCTGATCCAATTTTATCCTATCACTATTCACATATTTGCACTGCTTTTTTCAGTTGTCTCCTCACATTTGCACCGCCTACTGGGTGTAAACAAAGGTTATTCGGCTCTCACAGTCTGTTCACATCCTTGTGACTGTGATTGCACTAACTCCTGGGTATGGAGAACCCACATGATGTAAAAGTGGCGGTACAGATAGACAACTGATGGGAATATTTTCACCTACCCTTGGGTCTGTCTTTCCCAGTTGATTGATCACGTGTATTTTTTCATATTATATCACATGGTGTTATTTAAAGAATAAATTCACAATACTTTCTTCTGTCCTCTTTCTCTGTCTGACTCCTAGATACTTTGTATGTATTACGGCTAGCCGCAGTATCGAGTAGGCCCAGGGTTAGTCATGAGTGCATGATACAACTGTTTCTGTGATTTTGTTTTAACTTAATTCTCATTTATGTCATGGAATTTTAGCTCACTGTTATATGTTGATTTTTTTTAAATTGTGGGGTGCCTGTAAAGCCTCACTAGCCAGTAGGCCCAGGTGTAGTGAGTGGTGCATGGACCTAGTCTTTCTATGGGGTGTCTTGAATTTAAACATCATTGAGGGCATGGATGGGGATGTATGACGTTACAACGCATACTTTTACCACGCATACCTTTACAACGCGTTTTTTACAATGCATGCCTTTACAACGCATAGTGCTTTGGGGCGCTGGATAGTGAATAGTTTAATTTACTATTCCAACTCCAGTCCCCGTGGATAGTAGGGAAGGTGTTGGATAGTAAATTAAACCTATTCCCTATCCTAGAGCGCCCCCCAGCGCAATGCGTTGTAATGGTTTGCGTTGTAAAAGTTGCGTCGTAAAGGCACTTTGTTGTAAAAGTTGCGTTGTAAAGGTTGTTCACCATAGATGGCATTGGATTGTGGTGATTTTTGTGTGTTTGAGACTTTTTGGGGTGGTGTTGGGGCCTGGCCATGTGGGTGGGGGCCATTTTGAGGCCTGGTACAGGCAGGGCCTGGCCATGTGGTGGGGGTCAAGGGGCCATTTTGAAGCCAGGCAGTGTGTTCAGGCCTGCGCCCAGTTTGCCTTGCTTTCAACCATTATGCCCAGGGGTACTCAGTAGTGCATGGGCCTAGTGTTTCTTTGGGGTGTCTTGAATTTAAACATAATTGAGGGCATGGATGGCATGGGATTGTGGTGATTTTTGAGTGTGTTTCGACTTTTTGGGTTGGTGTTGGGCCTGGCCATGTGGGTGGTGGCCATTTTGAGGCCTGGAACAGGCAGGGCCTGGCCATGTGGTGGGGGTCAAGGGGCCATTTTGAAGCCAGGCAGTGTGCTCAGGCCTGCACCCAGTTTGCCTTGCTTTCAACCATTATGCCCAGGGGTACTCAGTGATGCATGGGCCTAGTCTTTCTGTGGGGTGTCTTGAATTTAAACATAATTGAGGGCATGGATGGCATGGGATTGTGGTGATTTTTGAGTGTTTTTCAACTTTTTTGGGGTGTTGTTGGGGCCTGGCCATGTGGGTGGGGGCCATTTTGAGGCCTGGTACAGGCAGGGCCTGGCCATGTGGTGGGGTTCAAGGGGCCATTTTGAATCCAGGCAGTGTGCTCAGGCCTGCACCCAGTTTGCCTTGCTTTGAACCATTATGCCCAGTTGTAGTGAGTGGTGCATGGACCTAGTCTTTCTATGGGGTGTCTTGATTTTAAACATCATTGAGGGCATGGATGGCATGGGATTGTGGTGATTTTTAAGTGTTTTTCGACTTTTTGGTTGGTGTTGGGGCCTGGCCATGTGGGTGGGGGCCATTTTGAGGCCTGGTAAAGGCAGGGTCTGGCCATGTGGTGGGGGTCAAGGGGCCATTTTGAAGCCAGGCAGTGTGCTCAGGCCTGCACCCAGTTGCCTTGCTTTCAACCATTATGCCCTGGGGTACTCAGTGGTGCATGAGCCTAGTCTTTCTGTGTGGTGTCTTGAATTTAAACATCATTGAGGGCATGGGTGGCATTGGATTGTGGTGATTTTTTTAGTGTTTTTTTACTTTTCGGGGTGTATAACTGATGTTCCTCTTGCTTCCATTGCTTTTAGGTGCACAAGAGAACCACCTTTGCCAGGAAGAAGTCCTGCAGCGGTGTGTGCAGCACAACTTCACGTGACGTCACGTGTGCCAACAGACAAGACAACTCTGCAACTCGTGCAACTGCGGCCTGCTGTTCTGACATCTCAAGAAGATGGCCACAAAGAAAGTTGGCCGTCGCTCCTCAGCCAAAAAAGTTGCCAGTGCCACTGCCAGTAAGAAGGAGCAGAAGAAGCAAGTGGCACCACCCACCAAGGAGACTGGTGTGCCCACCGACACCTTTTTTGGGAAAAAAAACTACGCCTGCAGCAGCAGCGGTGTCTGCCGGGGACCAAGCTGGAACAGCACCTCCGCTTTATTGGGCTCAGTGCCACCATGCGGAGTTAGGTCCAAGAACATGAGTGCTGCTGCGGCAGCCACTTTGGTTGTTCAATCACCATCGACCAGTGATCTTGGCTCATCACAAGAAAGTACCATCCAATCAACTCCAGGTGTAACTCAGCTGACGAGTGTTCAACAACCACAGCCACAAACACAGGTGCAACTTGTACAAGCGCAAGTACATGGGCAAGGAGAGGCACAAGTAGAGCCGCAAGGAGAGGCGCAAGTAGAGGCGCAAGGAGAGGCACATGGACAGGTGCATGGAGAGGTGCAACTAGAGGTTCATGGAGAGGCACAACTGCCTACAACGCTTGTTCCTCCAGAAGTAGGGGCACATCAGGAAATTGATATTCAAGAGGAGGTATCATCCGAGGAAGCCACTCCTCCTGATGATGATGATCCATTGCCTTCCAGATCCCCAGCAAGAAAAAGGTCAAGGAGGGCTACTCCTACTACTACAAGTTCTTCTTCAAGCCCCCTTCATTCTGATGACCTTGATCGTCATTGGAACCCAGCAATGCAGTCTGAGAGTGAGTCACGCCATGAGCCGACAAAGGTAGCTAAGCCTAAAAGGAAGGCTCCCGCAAGCCTTCGACTTATGGGTGATGACGACGAACAAGAAGTGGTGTCTTCTGCTGCTGATGAACTGTCTGACGACAACCCAGTCATCACAGTCGTCACTCCAGCCCCAGCGGGCATGCAGCAGACACACATTTCCCGAATGGCTGCTGAGCTGGGCGGCGTGGCACTGGTACCACCACCGTTGTCTACAACACCAACACGACCTACAGGTTCCATATTTTTTAGTCAGAAGGGCTGGCATGGACCTCAATCAAGCTCGACCTCAAGTAGTGGAGCTGTAAGTGAAGAACAGAAACTAATTCAGCCATGCCCATCCTCCACTTCATCAGGCATTGAAAGTCAAAGTAGCACCTCCACCTTCAGCAGACATCATCAGTCCCCAGTTTGGGACTTCTTTACTGTTAGCGCAAAGGCGGAAAACATGGTTGTTTGTTCGATTTGTAAAGTATCCGTTAGTCGGGGTAAGCTTGGTACCAACTATGGTACCGGAGGCCAGAGAGGTCATCTCAAGCAACACCACAATATCATTTGGGAAGCACACATGAGGAAGATCGAGGAAGGCAAAAGAAAAACAAATCCAAATGTATCCCTTGGTATTGCATCTCATGATGACGAGAGGCTGATCGTGCAGGGGGGAAGTGAAGAAGCGACAGACATTTTTTCTGGTACACCCAGTTCTGCTGGCAACAGCACTGCAGTGGTATCGCCCACACCCTCTACCCCTACAACATCTATGATGCACACTAAGAGTCTGGGAGAGACACCAATGCGAAAAACTACATCACTGGGCCTAACTGGTTTGAAGACATCATCATCATCATCACGTAAAATGATCCAGCCCACCATTCGTGGAATGATGTGGTCGGAGGCACCATTTGAATGCAACCACCCAATGGTACGTCTGTATAACGCAAAGCTGGCTAAAATGCTAGCGCTGGACCTTCTCCCTTTTTCTTTTGTGGAAGGGGTGGGGTTTCTAGAATTAGTGGCAACAGTCTGCCCTAAATGGAAGGTTGCTAGCCGGTCCTATTTTGCCAGAGTTGCGGTTCCAGCACTATATCAAGATGTGCTGGAGGTGATTGGGGCAGCTTTGCAGAAGAGTGCTGTTCACACTATCCACTTGACAACAAACATGTGGACCAGTTGCCAAGCCCTTGATTACATGTGCATCACTGCACACTGGGTATCTTTTGCAGGGTCTTTTTCAGGGGTTAGAGACAAGTCAAGTGCAGTTGTTGACCTTGACACAGTTTTTCAAGCTACTCGGAAACATGCAACATTAGCCATGTTTGCCATGGAGAAAACGGTATACAGTCAAATTATCGAGTTTTTAATATCGAGTTACATTAATATCGAGTAAAAAATATAGAATGGACACAATATCGAATGGACAGAATATAGACTACAAAAATATCGAATAGAAAAGCATAAATATCGAATCCAAAAATATAGAATGGACAAAATATCGAATGGACAGAATATAGACAACAAAAATATAGAATGACAGAATATAGACAACAAAAATATAGAATGACAGAATATAGACCACAAAAATATCGAATTTGAGGTAAGTAACTTAATATTAATTTTTTTAATTATTTTTTATTTTAGTATATGTGGGAAAAGTGTATATTTATTTTAAAATGTATTTTAATTAATTAATTGTATGGTATTTAATTTTTGTGTAATATAATTCTGTAGCGGGTTGTGGGTTTATAGGGGAATATGGTGGGAAGTAATTTAAATATAATTAATATGTTAATTTATTTATTGGTATTTATTTAGAATTAATTGTTAATTGATAATTAATTGATAATTAATTAAAATATAATTGTGCATTATTTTAATTAATTGATTAATTGATAATTATGTTAATTTTATTAATGTATTTTCTGTAGCGGGTTGTGGGTTTATATGGGAATATGGTGGGAAGTAATTTAATTATAATTAATTAAATATGTTAATTTATGTATTGGTATTTATTTAGAATTAATTGATATTTAAATTTTTAATTGGTAATTAATTAAAATATAATTGGTAATTCATTTTAATTAATTGATTAATTGATAAATATGTTAATTTTATTGTATTTTCTGTAGTGGGTTGTGGGTTTATTGGCGGAATAGGTTGAGAAGTCATTTAAATTTAACTATTTAAATGTTTAAATGTATTTATTGGTATTTATTTTGAATTAATTGCTATTTAAATTTTTAATTGGTAATTAATTAAAATATAATTGGTCATTAATTTTAATTAATTGATTAATTGATAATTATGTAAATTGTGTTAATGTTTTTTCTGTAGCGGGTTGTGGGTTTATAGGGGAATAGGGTGGAAAGTAATTTAAATATAATTATTTAAATGTTTAAATGTATTTATTGGTATTTATTTAGAATTAATTGATATTTAAATTTTTAATTGGTAATTAATTAAAATATAATTGGTAATTCATTTTAATTAATTGAATAATTGATAATTATGTAAATTGTATTAATGTATTTTCTGTAGCGGGTTGTGGGTATATAGGGGAATAGGGTGGGAAGTAAATAATTATAATTAATTACATTTTTAAATTTATTTTTTGGTATTTATTTGGAATTAATTGATATATACATTTTTTATTGGTAATTAATTAAAATATAATTGATAATTAATTTTAATTAATAGTTTAATTGTTCGGGGCGTGGCTTGGACGCCACGGCATGATGGCAGACCCGGTGTGAGCTCCGCGAGTCGGCGGGGCTCTCCTTCCAGTTTTTGACGTTTCCGCACCGCGTTTTGCTCTCCAAATGTCGGTATTTGCAACCGGACCATGAGGTGAGTTGACTGACACCAATTACTTCACGCGTCTATCGCCGGAGCGATAGTTTCGATCCAAGTCGCATTCTCCTCAGACCGGGTGAGAGCGGCCGCCATTTTAGGCTGCCTCTCACGGCGGTAAGCCCGTTTCCTGCAACGCGACTTTGATGGACACAATGCTGTACTCCATTTGGATTCCTTTGTCCTTCTAGCAATGTTAATTTATTGATGCTCAATTTTCTTTTTTAATACCCTTGCTCTCCTTACAGGTGCGTTTTACAGATTTTTGCGCCCTTTTTCCTCATCGCCTCCTACTTGTGCCACAGTCTTTTTGGACTCTTTTTTTCTCTATTTTGCTACTTCCTGCTTTCTTCTGCATTTCCTCACGTCGACCATGGACCTTGTTATCTCTTTCTACTGTTCTTCTTGAATTAAAGGATCTCCTCCTCATTTGACGGATTTGCTGAATACTTTCCGTCACCTTTTCTTCTGATGCCAACTCCTCTTCAATTGGGATTGTGTGTGGCTGCTTTTTTTTCTTTAAGCCGCTGAGCACATGTTTTCCTATCTTTTGGCACTGCAACCCTATTGAATATTGCTTCGTTTGGGGAACTCTTGTGTTGCTCCACCTTCTTCTATATCTTTGGTGTATTTCTCCTCATCTTTTAATATGGCTAATGACTCTCACTCAGTCCGTTCATCTGTTACTGGTACCAAGCCAAAGAGCCAGAAAAATGACCCTCCATCCCCAATCCACGCTTCTCCTAACCCAGTCTTGGATTCAATTTTGGATGAAGTGCGTGGTCTTCAACCTTTCATGTCCTCAACTAATGAGAAATTGAAGCAAATGGAGGAAAGGTGGATAACTATGGAGGGCAAGGTGCTGGAACTAGAACAACGCGTCAGTAATATTTAAGATGTCTGCTAAAATACCGATGCTAGAGCAGGAAATTCAAAGACTGAAATTGCACACGGAGGACCTTAAAAATAGAAATCGTGGAAATAACCTACACCTTTAGGTCTGCCGGAGAACGTTGAGGGGTCTAATATGGTTGTGTTTCTACAGAAAATTCTACCGGAGCTACTTGATCTTTTACCCTCCTCTACTCCTCTAAATATTCAAAGAGCACACCGACTGGGTCGACCTGCTACTAATTCTGCTCGACCTAGAGGCATCATTATGCTTTTCCTGGAATTCACCGAACTAATGTCTGTCCTGAAAGCTGCTAAGCTTAAACGTCATCATATTTGGTCGGGACATAACATCTATATCTCTCAGGATGTTTCCAATGCAACGAATGCTCGCTGTGAGGAGTTCCTGGAGTTACGTCCCCAAATGAGACATCTTCACCTTCAGTATGGTATCCTCCATCCTTGCCTCTGCAAGGTTACTCATGATGGGCGCTCACGTACTTTTGATGATCCTGTAAACTAAAGTTATTCTTACAAAGTTTTCCTTCCACTGGAATGGATACAAGTGTTTAAATGTTTTCTTTATCTTTCTCTTTCACGTTTACTCCCTCTTATCTTAGACATCTGCCTAGTATTTCCCTAGCCATTCCTTCTTTTCAATTTTATTGTTTTGCTGTCTTCCCTCTTTTATAACCTTCAATCCTGGCGTATTCCTACTTGAGTTGCTCTTTCCTTCTCTCTGTGTCTGTTATATTTCTTTCTCTCTCTTTCTCTATGCCAGTGGTCTGCCTTGCCGTTCGTCACTATGCTCCATCTTCATTGTATTTTCGTTTCTCTACAGATCTGGTTCTGTTGCCATGATCTGTTTCTTCCTCTCTCCTTTCCCACTTTCTATATCCTCTTCTCTACTCTTTCTCTCTCTGCTTCTTCCTTCATTCTCTCTTCTTGGTCATTCTGTTTTTCTATTTCTCCTTTATTAATATTGATGCTTTTGTCGGAGTTCACATGTTATACTTATATAGTTCCTCATGCTGATTTACCCTTTTGTAACATTTTTGTTTGCTGTGTTTTACTTTGTAGTCTCCTTCCTGAAGTGTCTTCCCTTCCTATGTCTTCCGTCCATCCAATCCTCCATTATGTGTAATCTTGTCTCATGGAATGTCTGTGGTCTTGGTAACCCTGTCAAACGTCAAAAGGTATTGTCCCATTTATCTAAACTTCAATCTCAAATTGCGTTCCTTCAAGAGACTCATTGATCTGATGTGGAGTCGTTAAAGTTAAAACGACATTGGGTGGGTCAAGTTGTTTTTTCCCCTGCTTCTAATAAGAAATGTGGTGTCGCTATATTATTCCACAAAGCTTTGTCTGTTCAAATTATTTCTACTGCACATGATGATGATGGACGATGGGTGATGGCTAAGATTGTAGTCCAGAACAAGACGTTAGTTTTATTAAATATTTATGGCCCTGTTCGCCCAGATCCTAAATTTTGGTTGGATATTAAAATCCTCCTATCTTCTATTGATTGCCCTAATATTGTTGTGGCCGGGGACTTTAACCAATGGTTGGATCCTTACTCCGATAGACTATCCAAATGTAAATTTCAACCTAACAAAACTCACGAATCCTTTCAATCAGTCATTGCCTCTCGTCCATTTTATGATGTATGGAAAACGTGCAACCCTGATTCTTTTGAATATACTTTTTTTTCTAACATGCATCATACCAGGTCTAGAATTGACACATTTTAGTTAGTAAATCCTTGCTCCCCTCTATTCAGAAATCGGAAATTGTTTCCATTTTAATATCAGATCACGCACCTGTTTATGCTACCCTTGATTTTACACTTACCACCTCGAAATTTAGCCATTGGAAATGTAATTCCTTCCTTTTATCTGACCCCCTTTTTATTAAAAATATCACCACCTTCATTACTGAATTTTTTGCTTTTACTGATCCCTCGGATACATCTATTCCTAACACTTGGGATGCTTTTAAGGCTGCCTTTGTAATATCTTTTGTCTCAAAGAAGAAAAAAGTTGCTAAAGCTAAATATGATGTTCAATTGCTAACTATTAAACAACTAGAACACACTTATTTTACTTCTAAAGCTCCTACTGCCCTTCATGCCCTAATTGCTGCAAAAACAGAACTTACTAAATTGGCAACTTTTGAAGCTTATAACATTTTGCTTAAAATCTAATCTAAATACCACGGGGGGCAAAACAAAGCTGGCAAGATGTTGGCTAATTATTTGAAAATTAAATCTGAATGCAAGACCATTGGGCCTATTCTTAATGAATCCACCAACAAATTAGTGTCTTCGGATGAGGATATTGCGGATGTCTTCCATGACTATTATCGGTCCCTTTATAGAGATGACACTTTCCCCTCTACCCAGAACCTTGATTCCTTTTTTTCAGGTCTTCCTTCCCCTCCAACACTCCCTGATGGATTTGCTATGTTAGAGAAAGACATTACTCTTCAAGAAGTCATCACTGCCATCCATGCTTTGAAAACATCTAAAGCTCCTGGTCCTGATGGCCTTCCTGTCGAATTTTATTCTGCTTTCTCTTCGATTTTTGTCCGTAAACTTTTACAACTCTTCAATTCTTTTATTGCTGAGGCCAAAGCTTCAGGGTCCTTAATGGACGCGTTAATCATTATTATCCCCAAACCTGATAAAGACCACTCTCATTGTAAACATTTCCGCCCTATTTCCCTATTCAACTATGATTGCAACATTTTTGCCAAGATCCTTGCTTCCCGCCTTGACAACATTATTCCCCTTTTGAAAACAGATCAGGTTGGTTTTGTGAAGGGTCGGTTAGCATCGGACAATGCTCGTATGTTTGCTAACATTATTTCCATTAGTAAGAAATTTAAAGACCACCTTGCTTCTCTCTTTGGATGCAGAAAAAGCATTTGATCGAATTAATTGGCAATTTATGTTTCAGACCCTCCAATGGTTTGGTTTTGGATCCTCTTTTATTTCCTATGTTAAATTATTATATTCCTGCCCCCGCGCCAGCATTTTTGTCAATAATCAGTTTTCTAAATATTTTTCTTTATCCCGCGGTACAAGGCATGGTTGCACCCACTCTCCCTTATTATTTATCCTATGCCTTGAACATTTTCTAGAACGTATCCACAATAATCACCTGATTAATGGTTTTAAATTTTCCTCTGTTGACATAAAAATGTCTGCATATGCGGATGATATTTTAGTTTACATGTCCAATCCTGCTGATTCGTTGCCACATTTTATGAATGAAGTCCAACTCTACTCCTCTATCTCAGGCTATAAACTCAATTTATCTAAAACTGAAGTTCTGCCCTTAAACTCTATTTGCTCCCAATTTATGTTCAGTGATACAGACTTTACCTGGTGCACCTCTAAAATTAAATTTTTGTACATTTGGTTTTCTTCAACCCTACTCGACACTCTTAAATTTACTTTTAATAATTTGATTCAGAAACTACAAGCCCTTCTCCTCCTGTGGTCCCCACTTTTTCTTTCCTGGTGGGGTAGGCTTGACACTATTAAAATGATGATTACTACCCATGTGTTGTATACAGTCTCTATGCTTCCCCTCAAAATTCCCAATGTGTATTTTTCCCGAATAAACTCTATATGTACAAAATTCCTTTGGAATAATAAACACCCTCGCATTGCTTTGCTTAAACTTACTCGTCCTAAAACTAAAGGTGGTGTCCGATTCCCTCTTTTTAAAGCTTACCATTCAGATTTTCTGCTTAAACAATCGTTTTCGTTAGCTTATGACTTTCTAAACATACCGGTCCCCAAATGGGTTCTTTTTGAACGTTCACTTTTGAAGGATTTTCCTTTCAAACATGTTGCTTTTATGTCTAACTGTTCTTTTTTATCCCAATACCCCATTTTGAAATACTCACAAACTCTCATCTCCGATATCTTCTCTAAAAATGTAAACCCCTTGCATTGCTTTTTATCTTCCATTATTTGGTATAATACATTTCTCAAAAATAAAGGTAAATCTTTTTACTACAAATATTGGAAGGAGAAGGATGTATCTTTTGTTTACCAATTCCTCCATAACGTCACTATTATTCCCTTCCATGATTTGCAACTCCGTTACCACATACCTGACGCTCTTTTTGGTGAATACACTATTATTGCTACAGCTATCCAATCCTACTTAGCCACTTTTACACTTCCAACTGACTTTCCCTCCATATCTCCTTCGACCCTGTTATATCCTTTATTCTCTACACACAGACCTAAGGCTGCTCTTGTTTATACCATATTGTTATCTAATTCTCAAATTCGTTCCAAATCTAATATTGAAGTTACTTGGGAAAATGATTTATCTGTTTCTTTTTCTATTACTATGTGTGAAAAACTTTGGTCTATGTTATTTAAAGTTTCTGCAGCTGCACGTATAACTCAATCTTTATATTTTGTCTATCATAGAGCTATTATTACTCCTGTCAGCATTTGCAAATTTTCTCCTAATTCCTCTCCCCTATGTTGGTCTTGTTCTAATGCTACAGGACACTAATTCATTTATTATATGAATGTGCTGCTGTTTCTTCCTTTTGGAATTCAGTTTGGAAGGTTTGCATGTCAATTTTGAAGTTTAATACTGCTATATCATTTATACATGTGTTTCTAGGATCCTTATCGCCTGCTATTGATATAGCCTCATCTGAATCTAGACTGTTTGACCTTTTTATCGCTCTAGCTTTTAAGGTCATTCTATCGTCCAGGAAAGACAATTCCAAATTATCATTATCCATGTGTTGGAACTTCATTTGTGATGAACATAGGATTGCTACTGTCTCCTCTTCCTCCATCCTTCAAAAAATAAAATCCGATCTATTATGGCTTCCTTTCACTTCCTATCTTTCCTCTATCACTCTAGCTACCTGAGTCTTATCTGCTTTTTCCTCTTCTCTTCTCTCCGCTTCCTTTTTCCTCCTTCTTCTTCTTTCTTTCCTTTCTCTCTTCCTTTCTCTCCCTCTCTTTTCTCCTGCCCCATCCCCTGCCTATCATTTTTGATATATTGAATCGTATACTACTATGCCTGATTCTATTTCCCTATTCATGATTATAATGTTTTCACTTCATGGCATGTACTCTGTTTTATTTGCAAAAATCTTCAAAAAAACTTTATTAAACAAAAAAAAATAGTTTAATTGTTAATTATATGAATTTTATTAATTTATTTTCTGTAGTGGGTTGTGGGTTTATAGGAGAATAGGGTGGGAAGTAATTTAATTGTGAATAAATAAATATTGTTATTTATTTATTGGTTTTGTTTTGTTGTAATTTTTAATACATTTTTAATTGTTAATTAAATAATTGTTAATTGGTAAATAATTTGTATTAATAGGTAATTATTTGTAATATTTTTTTGTATTTTTAATTGATTAATTATTATATTATATAAAATTGTTAATTATTGTTAATTAATTTGTATTTGCTATTAATATTTAATATATTTTTATTCATATATGAAGTATTCACTTTCTCTAATGTTGCACTCTCTGGAGTGTGAATAGTAATTTTTACCCCTACGCTGTCCAACGCTTTCCCTACTGTTGGACTCTTTGGAGTGGAAATAGTAATTTTAATTCTCCCGCTATCCAATGCTTTCCCTACTGTTGCACTCTTTGGAGTGGGAATAGTCATTTTTACCCCTATGCTATCCAACGCTTTCCCAACTGTAGCACTCACTGGAGTGGGAATAGTAATTTTTACCCCTACGCTACCCAACACTTTCCCTACTGTTGCACTCTCTGGAGTGGGAATAGTAATTTTAATTCTCCAGCTATCCAATGCTTTCCCTACTGTTGCACTCTTTGGAGTGGGAATAGTAATTTTTACCCCTATGCTATCCAATGCTTTCCCTACTGTTGCACTCTTTGGAGTGGGAATAGTAATTTTTACCCCTACGCTATCCAACGCTTTGCCTACTGTTGCACTCTGTGGAGTGGGAATAGTAATTTTTACACCTACGCTATCCATAGCTTTCCCTACTGGTGCACTCTCTGGAGTTGGAATAGTAATTTTTATCCATACGCTATCCAACACTTTCCCTACTGTTGCACTCTCTGGAGTGGGAATAGTAGTTTTTACCCCTACGCTATCCAACGCTTTCCCTACTGTTGCACTCTCTGGAGTGGGAATAGTAATTTTAACCCTCCCGCTATCCAACGCTTTCCCCACTGTTGCACTATTTGGAGTGGGAATAGTAATTTTTACCCCTATGCTATCCAACACCTTCCCTACTGTTGCACTCACTGGAGTGGGAATAGTAAGTTGTTTACCCCTATGCTATCCAACGCTTTCCCTGCTGTTGCACTCTCTGGAGTGGGAATAGTAATTTTAACCCTCCCGCTATGCAACGGTTTCCCTACTGTTGCACTTTCTGGAGCGGGAATAGTAATTTTTACCCCTACGCTATCCAATGCTTTCCCTACTGTTGTACTCTTTGTAGTGGGAATAGTAATTTTTACCCCTACGCTATCCAACGCTTTGCCTACTGTTGCACTCTGTGGAGTGGGAACAGTAATTTTTACCCCTCCGCTATCCAACGCTTTCCCTACTGTTGCACTCTCTGGAGTGGGAATAGTAATTTTTACCCCTACGCTATCCAACACTTTCTATACTGTTGCAATCTCTGGAGTGGGAATAGTAACTTTTACCCCTACACTATCCAACGCTTTCCCTACTGTTGCACTCTCTGGAGTGGGAATAGTAATGTTAACCCTCCCGCTATCCAACGTTTTTCCGACTGTTGCACTCTTTGGAGTGGGAATAGTAATTTTTACCGCTACACTATCCAACGCTCTCCCTACTGTTGCACTCACTGGGGTGGGAATAGTAATTTTTACCCCTACGCTATCCAACACATTCCCTACTGTTTCACTCACTGGAGTGGGAATAGTAATTTTTACCCCTACGCTATCCAACGCATTCTATACTGTTGCACTCTCTGGAGTGGGAATAGTAATTTTTACCCCTCCGCTATCCAACGCTTTCCCTACTGTTGCACTCTCTGGAGTGGGAATAGTAATTTTAAGCCCTACGCTATCCAACGCTTTCTCTACAGTTGCACTCAATGGAGTGGTTATAGTAAATTTTACACTTTCCGCTATCCTACGGTAAACATTTTGTAAATATTTTATTAATATTATGTTTATATATATATATGTATTAACAAATTAATTTGTAAAATATATTTTTTTAATTACATTAATTAATTATTAATTTTAAGGTTATTTAAGTAGTGTAATTATGTTTAAGGTAATTACATTTATTATTTAATTAATTTTTAATTAATTTAAAACATTTTTAAAAATTCAATATTTTGACTAACTATACTTTTTACATCGATATTTTTGATTCGATATTTTTGTACTTACCTGTTTGGAGATAAGAGGTCGATATTTTGGTATTCTATATTTTTACCTCGATATTTTTGTAACTCGATATTTTTAACCTCAATATTGTTTCAGTGATCCGGAGAAAACTCATACTGCAAAAAACATTTTGGAGGAGTTTAACAGTAAGGTCTCTGAATGGCTGCAACCAAGAAATCGCATAATTGGTTATGTTTCCACGGATAATGGCAGTAATATAATTAAGGCCATGCAGGAAAGTGAATATTTCAAAGTGCCGTGTTTGGCGCACTGTATAAACCTGGTTGTTCAAGATTTCTTGAGAAATGAAAACACAGTCAAGAAGTTACTGACCACCTGCCAAAGAATATGCACACATTTCAGCCATTCTTTTAAGGCCCGGAAGGAGCTGAGGAGCATTCAACATGAACGTAAAGTGCCAGTCAAAGGACTCATCCAGGAGGTGGCAACACGTTGGAACTCAACCTTTTACATGCTTGAGCGTCTGTTTGAGCAGTGCATGTTAACCAATGACTATGTCTTTCAACTAGGTTCTACTATGAAAGACATGAGGCTAGAGTTGGAGGAATGGAAGCTAGTTAAAAGCCTGACAGACATGCTTCGTCCTTTTGAGGTTTTCACGCGTGAAGTCAGCAGGGAGGACTGTTCTTTGAACAAAGCTATCCCATTGTTGGTCATGCTAGAGCACCAACTGAAGGCGGTGTCTTGAACGTTCAGAGATGATGTTGAAAAGCAAGACGCATATCTGTTGGCGGAGAGGTTATTAAGCCACCTAGTTGCCAATGAAAGGCTTAAAAACATACATACAGAACAACATTACATTTGTGCCACTAGTCTGGATCCACAGTACAAAAAGGCAGTGGCCAGCAAAGCATTCATTCCTTTTGATGAAGCAGATGTTTCAAAGTACAAACATTGGCTAGCTGTGTCAGTCACTCGTTTTGAAATAGATCGGCAGAAAATTCAAGGAGCAGTCAGAAGTCCAACTGAATCAGCAGGCCATCCAGCGTCAAGTTCCACTTCTGAATCTGTGGGCGAAGGGAGTCACTTTCCCTCACAGCCGTTATCGACACCAGCAGCATCAGTATCAGCATCCTCACTTGCACCAGGCCCAGTCATAATATTATCGGAAGCGGATTGGCTAACTCATCAAGGGTTTGCTCGTTCCAGTGCTGCGAAGGCCACAGATGGTACGCAAAGTGGAGCAACCGTGGGGAACCTTGAGTCGATGGTGCCGGCCTATCTGGATGACCCAACAGAGGTCTTTGTTAATACGAACCCATTGCTGTATTGGTACAGGAAAATGGCTCTATGGCCACTGATCACCAACCTGGCTATAAATTATTTGTCTTGCCCACTGGCAAGCGTGTCTTCTGAACGTGTTTTCAATGCTGCTGGTGCCATTGTAACTTCAAAAAGGACCCGCCTCTCGGCCAAAAATGTGGAGAGGTTAACACTGATCAAGATGAATCAGCACTTGATTCCACCAGATTACAAACTGCGTGAATGCACGCAGGAAGAAGATGACACCGACTTAGGTGACGGTAGTTCTTCTCTGTTACCTGACCTACTCCCATCTCAATTCATGGAGTTTGAGGATGAGCTCTACTTCCCTGACACCAAGCCCTGAAAATGACTTCCTTTTTTTTGTCCTTCTTCACTTTTATTCCTTTGTGTCTTTCTTTGTTTTGCAACTTTTACCACAACAAAACTCTAATCACCTAATCACAACAAGTCCATCAGCAGCACTGTCTTCATCTTATATTCCTTATTGATTTGAAGATGCCGCAGTCTGCATTCCTGAGGTTCACAAGTTCACAACTCCCTTATACTCCTCCTCCAGACTCCCTCTATCCATTTACCTCAAGGCAGATGGATGGATTACGACGAGTCCCCTCAAGTGGGACTGAAATTACTGACTGACTACATGCTTGCTGATTGCTGACAGAGTTACTTCTGATATTGACAGGAGAGGCTGCACTGTGGGCCCTCACTTTCCGACGAAGATGCGGACAAAAAGTAGAACAGGTAATGAATAATTGAGAAGATGGCATGCAGTGGACAGCAATGGCTGTCTGGCTCTGATGAAACCAATTGCTGTTTGTTTTTTTGTGCATGAAATGATGATTCATATGTCTTGTCTTAGTTATTATTTAATCTTTCACACAGTAATTGTAACTCATGTCAACAACTCTGTTTTTTTACCTTGTTTAATTAAAAAATTGTACTTCAAATTCAGGGGCCACTATATTGCATTTCACAAAATATGCAAAATGTCCTTGGAGCGGACTCACTTGCCAATATACCATGATGATTGATTAAATAAGATATCTTTTTTCTTTACAGTCACTCACTGGGATGGACGGATCATCAGCATTGGTTTACGGAAGAACTATGGCCAATTCGTGAGTGGCAAACAGGTAAAGCAGTCTGCAACAACTACTACAGCAGGACTACATGTCTGTCTATTCGTGGTATGTATTGGTCGAGGGCGAGGCAGTGTACTGTTGTTGTTATGCCAGGCAGAGTCCACTCCAGACAACAGTTCATGTAAAATTGGGGCTATGTGGCTTGCTGCATACAATTAGATATGCTTTGTCTGTCTGACAAGGAGCCTAACTATGCTACATCAGGTTGCTTCACTCAGTGGTGCCTGCCTTGACCCTCTGCATGGCACTGCCTCAAGCTTGGGCCAAACATCCGTTATGTTTGCAAAATTTGCTGTTTTTCAGTATTTTTGGCCCATGCTTGCGGCAGGGACATGCAGACGGTCAAGGCAGGCACCACTGAGTGAAGCATCCTCCTGATGTAGCATACCTAGGCTCTTTGACACAGACAGACAAAGCATATCTATGGTTTAGGGTTTAGTGCGATTTACTAGGGTTTTTGGGTTTAAGTTGGTATGGTTCACGCTGATTCTAGGGCTCGGGCCCGATGCAAGCTCGTTCATAATGATGTTGGCAATGTTTTAGGTGGGTTTGGTGTTCTTTGGTCCAGAATTGGCAGAATTTTTGCCTTTTTGGGTGTTTTGCGGGCGCGTGTTTTTGGGTGAAAACTAAGTGAAAACTAGTCTTAGACCTTTTTCTTCTTCTTCTTCAGAGAGCGTAGTGGTTCGATTTTGTTCTGCCTTGCTGAGATTCTTGTGAATCGCTGGAACAAGTGACTGTCCAGGTAAGTTTCAAGAGGATCGAAGTAGTGAAAGTGCTGAAAACAGCAATGTTTTGTGAACAGCGCAATTTGCCATGTTTTGAATATACCAGTATTGCATGTTTTTGAGGGCTGTTTGGGGGTGTTCTAGATTTGGGGAGGGTGTGGGGGTCTGGGAGCACTGCTGGGATAGCATAATTTTGATTGGAAGTGATTTGAAGAAAATCCATGGTGGGAAAGAGGAGTTAGGGCCTAGCTGCTGTGGCAGGGTTTCCGTTCTCCCACAGAACAGTGCATAGAGATCTAGAACCTTAGTGAATTAGAGTGACCCAAAACTCACCTTAGTATCCAATATCCCCTTACCGAGCTAGCTACAGTGTCTCATTGGTCATAATAGACTCCCAATGACTTAGACAAACCAGAACATGAACTTAGGTTACCTCAGGTATCGTGGAACACATGAACAATCTTTCGTTCTATAATCATTTCAAACCAGACCATGGAGTAAAGAGGACACGTGCATATTTGAAATATTTATTAATCAATGCAATGTTCTCAAACGCAGTATCTTATACAATACTAACAAACAGATTATAAGAATCAAAGTTATCAGCATAGTTACTAGTCCATAGTACGCAAACGGTGATAGCATATTATAATGCTGAAATGAATAGGAATTAACAACACCTATTTCTCACCTCCCAATTTAACATATTATATTATATTATGAAGGTCTCTTTTGGGTTTTAGCAGGGCGGGCCCATACCTCTAAATGTCAGTAGGAGAGGATCACATCATCAGCTACCAGCTCTCTGCATGCAAAGCATCTTCAAGTGTGTTCTTGCATTTCCTGTAACTCTTTCTTAAACCCGCTTAGAGCCCAGTGTTGGCAGCAACTGTATTTATGTTATGTCTAATGTGGTGCGAAGATCAGACCTCCCAGCAACCTTGTATCAAGTTATTCTTAGAGGGTTCAGCACTCACTGTTCAGACAGTGTACTAAGCAACACTGATATCAGAATAATAACACATTATTCTCAAATAAATCACATCACTCTTCTAGGTTGAAAGCTACAACAACAAGTATGTGTCATGTGCAAACTGAAGCCGAAGGAAAAATGGCGTTTAAACATGTAATAAGCTCATGCTAACTTAACACAGAATATATAAAGAAGTATCTATCTGACACCCCCCCAATGATCAGAGCACGGTCAAAAAAGGAAAGCCAATACTAGAATAGAGGCATAACATGAAAGCAGAGTTCAACAATATTGAGCAAAGCTAAATATAAAATATGTATGAATGCATATGTATGAATGCCTATAGTGGCCAAACGAAATTTAACAAAAGACTGCAATGCAAGGCCTCTAAAGTACAAGGATATAGGACTAGGCCGCATAAATCCAAATGTTTGAAAAAGAGGAAAAATTTTTGGCACTTTAAAAAAATATGAAAGACACGTGCCATAATAACGAAAGTCTCCAAGGCATCTCATGATTGGACAGAATATGCAAAATACGCAGCAACAGCTTCCAACATGAAATCACTGTCATTATCCGAAAATAGTTCAGCCATCCAATTAAGTAATGGGAAAGAACATATGTGCTCCTCCAGCACCGGATCCTCTTGCAACATCAGAGGACAATTCGGTGGGTTCTCAAGAACGCTATGTGCCAGAAAGTCATGCGCCGCTGCGGGTATGTCCCACTGACCCATTAGTCCATGCATCGCTGCCAAGGCCATAACCCTTTCGCCAGAACAAACCAACTCGTGAGCAACTACGGGGCTCATCAGGTGATTAAAATCGACGTCAGGAGATGTCTTCAAGCAGAGACACAAATCAATGGCCCAGTCGAAATCGCAGCTCAGTCAATGAAACACAGGCTGGACACATGTGAAATAGGAAAATCGAAACGATAATCCAAAAGCCGTGCTTAAAGTCGCAAGCGGCAGGGTGCCATAGTAATCAAGCATCCGGTTACGAAACAGTGTCAGGAGGCGTTGAACGGCTTCTTGCGCAGGATGGGCATCCATGTTTTATAAAGCAAAACAATATCAAAATCATGCAGCCAAAGTCAGCAAAACAGGGAATCCGCCAAACAAACTTGAAAATATAGAATGGAAGAACGCGGGGATGACACCAAATATTTTTTTCAAAGGTAGTCACGAGACCACTGCTAACTAATTTAAAAAAATGAGCGAGACCAGACGTGGAGGAGGCATTAAAGATTTGATGTACCAGCTCGCAGAAATGAAACGGCAAGTCAGTATTTAAAAGTGCCTGCACCTCTGTGCGTGTGTTAGCTATGTGAAGGACATAAGTTTCACGGGCCGAGCTCAGGGCCACTTCTTTTTGAGACAAAAGGGCTCTTATTCTACTCATACCATTGAACTCCGCTTTCAAGGTTGGGATGTGCGGCCAGATGGAAACATCTGAATTCCCATGTGTGGGAGGATATAGCACATTTTTGCAACACACCACACGTTCTGATACAGTTACCACATAAGCGATACCGATTATTAAACCACAACACTCCTCGTTATTCAAAAGCAAATAACTACCATTTGTCAATAATGTAAATGTGGGAACTATCGCTGGAACTGGTGTGCCTTTTAAAACACAAGCCAAATTAGGCCGGTCCTGATTACAAGAACCGTGTAACTGGATGTGTCGGCATATTAATGAACGGTCAGGCGACTGCGTGCATTCTTCACCATTAAGATTCACTTCCTTTCCATCTTTAAGACATCGGTATGTGTATGGTAAAGACCATGCCTCATGGAGGAATGCGCTGCCTAGTGGTTGATATCGCCCTATTGCAATGTACCGCATACAATTAGTGAATTTGTACAAAGCAAATGGTAATGTAATTAACCCATGGATAAGTGACTATAACAAAACATACACAAAATAAAAAAATGCACATGTCAAGCCATCAGATATACTTGCTGTATATCAAGCAGCACAGACAAAACAATAACATGTGAATAAGCGGTGACACACAGCAACCTGGCACATGTACTTTATGCACTATAAACCTGCAGCCAAAAACCCAATATTTGGGCCTCTCTAAATTTGTCAGGTCTAAAATCCCTACCCTCCTGTTGACAGTAGATCATCATCATCAGGCAGTGTGAATCTGCTGTCAGATATAACTTTGCTGTCTCTCTTCTAACATACAGGACCAACTAAAATATTTCACGACAGGGCCAAATACATAAACAAAAACATGAACATTTCTTTCCAAAGAAATTACGCAAACACATCTCCTTTCAATTAACCAAACTCACGTGTCTTGTCAGCCTCAGAACAATCCATGAATAATCTGCAGGCAGAAGCAGAAAAATACACAACACAAAAAAACATTTTAACATACACAAAAATAAATGTTCATTACTTACTCTCTTGTCAGTTCACCTCGCAACATCAAGCCACCTTATTTTAACCGTTCTAAAAGAAATGGTTATACTGACACTCCATATTAATTTGGAACCTATAATTTCCACTTGTGAGAAATAATTCCTAACTTAGGCCTGCAGCCTATAGCCTTCAAAATTTTTGAAAAAAGGGCTGCATCTTATTTTCTATCTAAGCCTTAAAATGCAACACTTCGTTTTCTGTCAAACGCAACTAGCAAACATTATTTTTCTTAGAGTGGAGACACAAATATACCAGTTCTGCAGAACATTTAACACGACATTTGGGATTTCCAAAGAAACCCCTTTTTATTTTCCCTTGTAAATTAAGTTCTTTCATTTTATTGATGTTCTCACGGAGAAACCAGAAACCCCACTCTTAGAGGCCCATTCAGCAAGGTCATTCTGCATTCCTTGGAGGCAAAGTCCTAATTAAGAGGTCACAAATGTCAACATGACGGCCTTCTCCATTATTTACAGGGAAACTAAAAGATAACATCTCAGCAGCGCGTCTCTGCAAGTCTCTCAGCCCTCAGCTTCTGCCACACTGACGCTGTCAAAGCCAGAAGGCCTAACCTGCAATAATTCACTCTATTTTGAAAAATAATTTCTCCTCTTTTTTTTTTTAGGCGCTAAAATTATCTCTATTCCCAGATCATTAAACTACACTTACTGTCAATAATTCTCAAAACCTAATGACACCCAGACCAGTTTTTTTAGAGTAAATGCTTGTTGCAATCCTATGGTACACACTTCATCAGTCTTAAATGAACAAACTTTCTGTAGGCCTAGCTGAAGCTAGAACCTTCAACCCTGATATTAAAAAAACCCTGTGTACTGGCACATTAACCCACTGAATCATAAGAAGGCACAACCTGCATATATATATATATATATATATAAATATATATATATATATATCTATCAAAAAAACCTAAATGTATGCATATGCTTAAGCCTGAGACACTTTAAAAAGTACTCTGAATGAAAGCAAAATGCAATTTAAACAGTGCTTTTACTCAAAATCGACTTTCATATTTTGGGCACTAAAAAATGAATATCCTACAATTTTCTTGCATAATATGCATTACTAGAATGTCTATTATATAACCCATGAGTCAGGCATTTGAAAATAATAACTTGTACTTTATAAAAATGAGCTTGCTTGCGCCTATGCCAAGGGGAAATTATACACACGAATGCTTGTCATTTTAGTGATGCAACATAACTTAAATCACATTTTAATGCTAGGAGGTCATAGTATGAGTGTTAAGCTTTATGCATTTTAAAAAACGATTTTTGTAGCACTTATTTTTGTTAATTATTTTTAATAATAAAAAAAAAAAAATTCTAATAAAACCAATGATTCCTCTCTGTGATTGTTCTACATATAAGAGCCCGCTGCATCCCTTGCCTATCATTCAGATGCATTAACTTACAAACCTAAGCGCGTATGCCTAACTTAAAACGCGTCACATTCCTGCGTCACATTTCTGCGCCACATTTATTTAAAAGGACCGTTATGCAAAATTCCACCCGTGTTTAACTGGAAAAAGTGCTGGCTGAATAAACATTCCTATCAAATACACTGCAGCTGAAAGGTTTGCCTGTGAACATATAATACAATGCATCTAAGGAAAATGCTGTAAATTTATTTATTTTTGCAAAAATAGATAATGTCGTTTTTTTTCTTCTGGGCCTTATTTATATCTATTGAATGTGACCCACACACACACATTGAGCTCATTTCAGACATAAACAGAAATCGTTCTGCATATCTCCATTCATAAAATTGCACAGAACAAAGGATCCTTGTTTTGTATTATGTCATATTTTAATTCCCGGGGGATACAAAATCACCAAGGAAGAAATATGTTTGTAAATCTAACCCATTTAGATATTCCCTTCAGGGGAAGCCGGCTAATCCAAATGTATACAAAGTTGGCCAACACAAATCTTCAAATTTGCTAAGATCAGGCATCTTATAGCTCACTAATCTAGCTTCAAACTTCAAGGGGCTATCTCTATCGATACACTTGTAAATATACAAGACCCTTGGTTATTGAAAATTGCAATCTTCAAATAGAACTAAGGACAAAAACGAACTAAGCAAAGACCACAGAACCATAGAACAAAGGACTGGGAGCGACCCACTTATACCTCAACTAAAGCAGATTACCTGCCTACACAAATTGCAATTCGCATATACAAACCTATACAAACCTTGTCCAAATTCTAACTGCCAAGTTCTAACTGCACTAACAGTCTCTTTTTAAAAAACTTACGCCAAAAAGGTTCCTCAGTCAGGAGTGACATCTTTTGGAGAGTTTAAGTCAGAAAAATCAAAAATATACTGGCCCGCAAAGACAAAGAATCCCCCAGAACCTCTGTGCACAGAGTACCTCTTTTAGTAGATTTCTGTCTTGCCTTCCCCAGTAGATTTCTGTCCTCTGACAAGATTACTCCTCCAGATAGTCACTTCTTGATGAGGCCCCACGTGGGGCGCCATCTGACGTACCAGAAATCCACAATACTCCTTCTCAGGGGTCTTACCAATAAGTAGTCCATTGAAAAGCAGCAAAGAAATCAACAGAGAATCTGAAATATGAAAAGACATCTTTATTACAATTAATTGTGAGGCTACGTCCCCCAGTCACACCTAAAGCAACTTAATGAGGTAGCCTCCTGAATGGTCTCCGCACAGACCTTTTATTCCATTTATTGTGCCCTAGGCAAACATTCCTTACTTCACAGTTGGCGATTCACATATTTTTACTACAAAGAAAAAGCAGTCATGATGACAAGTCCATATTTCATTTTAGTCAGCCCATAATTAACTATCCGGCAAGGCCTGGTTTTTCCATCAGATATCGACGGACCCCTAATAAAAACGGGCACCTCCTCCTCGTAAAGCAAGTCATAAAGAAAGAAACAGAGACAGGTGTGTGTAATATTAGACATAGTTTGTATGTGATGAAAAGGTTTACGACATGTGCACCTGGATGCTAATCTCATTCGGCCACTGGGAAAGGAACTGTCCGAACAGGTTTGGCTTGGGGCAGTGGGCTCAGCTTGCCCAGGTCATGCAGGAGTCAGTACAAACCCATGCTAAGGTTACGTCCTTAAATGCTTGTTCTGCCATGGTGAGGGCCTACTGTAAGGGCAGTCCACAACATGGCTGCTATGCACAAGATGGAACCCAAGGGTTGAAAACAAAACCTTCAAATACACAGTGAATCCATTCGTCATTTGCGGTTCGCTGATACCAAATTCATAACAGAATCATGATATTTAAAACACAGGTTCAGAATTTTCAGTACCACATAAGCCACGTTGCTGCAGTGGCTTCAGCTACAGAAAACGGTAAAGATTCTAACCTTTCAATATGTAACATAGAAAATGATGCATCATGCATTGAAAGCATGCGTTGCTTTTCAGTCAAATTAAATGGGGCAAAGAGGGAAGACACGTTCATGTAACTCCAGGGCACACGGCCAGCCTTAAGTGTCTGTAGTGTCCATGCAAACTGCATTACAGAACGCAATTGATTTTGATATCGACCACTGCAAGCACTTTTTCCAAACTAGCTTGGTCAATAGCCCTTAGTCTTTTAGCAGCTTCAATTTGTGAAAATTTCCAAATCTCATTGTAAATCGCATAAATCCACCGTTTAGTTCTACCCTTAGCTGGGTCTTTTATAAAATCATTCAAATCTACATTATCCCTCAACTGGGACAGATGTAGTTTAACAGCAGCTAATGTGGAATGTTGTAGCCAATTCTGACACAATTTGCCCACTGAGTAAGTTGTAACAGTATGATCAGCCTCAAAACGGGGATCAGGTCTGACTTGTATAAAACCTTCAGACAAGCCCAGAAAACGACGTTGGCAAGAATCTGAGCTTCTATGCCACATCAGCCAACCCTTTGGATCCAAACTGGATACATTAAAGGATGAATTGTGCAATAGTGCTTGTAAATCACGAATGGACAATTCAGTGTAATTACTCCAACCTGAATATTCCTCCAATTCGGGGATAGTTGGTGTATTTAATTTTTTTGAAGTTGCCAATCCAAAGCATGTTGTTTGTGAGATGGTAGAATTTAGAAACAACATGTGATTCGGGATGAGACATGGACGGTGCAAAGCCTCAGTGCCTTGTACCTGCCAATCTTTGGTACCCCAAACCGATTTAAGGTCAATTATTTCCTTCCATAGCTCGTAGCCATCCACAGCTAACTTGTCTAGATAGGACTTCGAATACAGCAATTTAGTATTGGTAAGTCTAACTTTGGACATGAACTTTTGTGTCATTTGTACTGGAGTTGCCCTGTATAGGAGCTGGGCAATGTTCTCACTGTGTGCAATTCACATTACCCCTCCTGGAACTTGTTTTATGCAGAAAATGATTACCACAATGTTGAAAGCAAAACAAATCACCATAATTAATAGAATCCAGGTACAAATCCTCAGCATCAAAGGCAGCATAATATTTCAAATCAGAGAATAATGCTTCCACGGCCTGAATATCCCAATCATCAGAACGTATGTTTTGTTTCACTACATCCCCCATATTCACTCTAAGCACATTTGGAACATTAATCACTTCAGTTGGGCCATGGATTTGAAACCTAACCGCATCCCACACAATCCCATCAAGGACAGGCCAAGCAGTGATGTTAACTGTATTCAACTCCCTTTTCAGTCTGTGCGCTGAATGTGACGAGGAAAGTGGGGCCAATGTTCCATTAAGGTGTCGAATTCCTGTTCTCTCTTTGACATAGTGTCCATCGATCAGACGGAAAAAATAAAACACAAAACCAATTGATATAAAAAGATACATTGAAAAAAGAACCAGCTAAATATATGTCCAAGGGGTAATCAAAAAATGTTTCTTAAATAATGTGACATATTTTGCTAAACGTGAGGGTTTTTTCGAATGTGTTGTAGAAGAGTCAAAAGAGAATCTGGATTCAGTGGCCAAACGAGTCTGTAAATCGGGCATTGATAAATCAGTTGGATAGGTATAATTCAGGTCATCATTATTATTAATAGGAAAAGGGTTCAATAAAGGACTGGAACCCACCGGCATCTCGAGGGTCACCGCTGGCTCAGCACTAGAAGTAATGGCCAACACAGAATGTCTCACTATGGAAGGACAGGATACTGCTGGTGTCATGCTATGAAGAATCGGTCACCCTGTGTGTCTTGACATTGTCAATTGAGATGAATCTGTTTTCCTTACGACCTCGAAGTGGTGGTAATATGACTGTTCTCGTGCCCTTCACTCCAAGAACTCGAACCGGTGCACGATATGAAGAACCAAACTCTTTCTTGTTATCGATCTTCTCTTGAACCAGTTCTCCAACTTGGGGTAGCCAGCCAACTACCGGGATCTGCAACGCATCATCCGATGTGGAGGGCAAATGTTCCTTAGCTAGACTGTCTCTGGTCTTTTGTATATTCTGTAAAACATTGCAATGTTCATCTACGTCAAAGGCCGCGGCCTGGGCCTTGCAGTCTAGACCGTCGAGGTCAGGAATATACATCTTGATACCAAAGAGCATTTCGTACGGGGTCCGCCCACCCAGAGACCTTCTAGGGAGATTATTAAGAGCACGCTGTACGCCATTAAGGTGGGCCAGCCAGTTTCGGCCAGTGCCTATAACTCGAGCTGTCAAAGATTGCTTTAAGTCACGGTTCATTCGTTCCACTACACTGTTACCCTCAGGTCTGTACGGAGAAGAAAACTTGACTTGAACCCCCAACGAAACCATAGCATCCTTATACGCCTTAGAGGCGAAAGCCGGACCCTGATCCGAATGTAAGGTACCACAGGCAAAAATCCCTACAAAGACACGCAAATCTCTTATGACAGTCCGTGAATCAGCGCTGCGATGGGGCCATACCCACATTAAGCGTGTGCATGAATCAACTGCTACAAGGATGTGCTTATACGCAGTATCAGAAGAAAAAGGACCGCAGTGATCTAAATAAACACATCCTAGTGGTTTATTAGAAATGTACAACTGTGTCTGTGGCGGACGCGCAGCAGTCGAAGGCTTGATCTGCTGGCAAATGTCACATTGAAGGACATAATCACGCGTCTGTTTGTATAGTCCCCGCCACCAGAACCTCTGTTGTAGCTGAGTTACAGTGGCTGAGACGCCCGCATGCGCAGACGCCACACCTTCATGAGCCGCTGTAATCAGAGTAGCTCTGCGATCCGAGTTGGGAACTAAACTTTCACCAACATCAGGAATTTTCACATAAGGAACCTTATCGGGACTTAAGTGGAATGTGTACTTCGAAGGGAACCCCGCAGGATATTTACCTCCCTTCTCAGAGGCAGCAACAGTTGCCAAGACGTCATCATCTATTTTACTTTTGGACCGTGTAACAGCTGCAACTAAGTATTTTGATACTGCTGACTTCGCCGCTTCATCAGCAAGCGAATTACCGACAGCGTGGACTCCCACACGC
Source organism: Lissotriton helveticus (assembly GCF_964261635.1). NCBI lineage: Eukaryota > Metazoa > Chordata > Amphibia > Caudata > Salamandridae > Lissotriton > Lissotriton helveticus. Next base: position 141,726,474 of record NC_136059.1, on the reverse strand, counting down.
TGGTGACCAAGAGTATGAATCACAAACACGAGTGGTAACTTTTCCCTAAGTTCAGCCACTCGGACCCAGATAATTTTATGTTTTATTGTGCTACCTTTGGAATCACGAAAATCATTCTGAATCCAAAAGAACAAGTTCTCATTGTAAGACTGGACACAGTAGTAAGAGTCACTTACGATTAAAGTCGTCACACATGGATCAGCGTACTCCAATGCGAGCATCAGAGCACGAAGTTCTGCTAACTGTGCGGTGCAGTCCCCAAGTGTCTGCGTGTGCACGACACTGGACTTGAACTCATCGTTCACCATGGCACCGACCACAATGGCGCACGCGGAAACGTAGGCATGTTTAGAGCCATGCGCAACCTGCGCCGATCCATCAGTGTAAATGATGCAATGGAAATCCTCCAACGGCCGCATTGCTAAAGGAGCCGGATGAACGAATTCATACTGTAAGTACTCCTGCGACCGTAAAGTGGCGTAAAAAATAAACGTGACATCCTGGGATGACAAGGATGCAGCCTATTGAATCCACCGAGGATGCAAAGCTTTGGAATTAGGTACACTGGCTTTCGTAACTGCCTCCAAGGCAGGACACGGGGTAACTACCAACATGCGTTTTCCCTGTGACAGGGCATGTTCCTTAAGAATTGCCATCTGCACAGCCGTCAAAACTTTCTCCACAGTGGAAAATCGCATTTCAGCCGAAGTGTACAAGTGTGACTTGTAAGCAACAGGTACTGTATCTCCTTCATGAAAAGTTAGGTACGTGAAACCCACCGTCCCAGGGATAATTCTCATCACCAGGTTGGTCTGGTTATCACGAGTCTGTAAGTATTCAGAAGCGAGCAAATCAGCTTGCAAAGATTGTAGAATAGCTGAATGCTCAGGCAGCCAGCATGATTTGGAAAAAGATGGTTGTATCAAAGCATACAAAGGCTTGATACGCTGGGCGTATTCCGGAATGTATGTTCTCCCGAAATTTAAGAAGCCCAGTAAAGATTGTAATTTTTTCAGAGTTGTCGGAGAGCGCAACTGTGCGCATTTCTCCAGGAAATGAGGAGCCAATCCCTTTCCTTCATTGTTAAGCTCGTAGCCTAGAAACAACACTATGTACTCTGCAATGTGCGATTTTGCAAAGTTAAACTTGTAACCCATGTCTGCAAAGTTACAAATTATGCTATTAACTCGACACGGATGCTCCCAAAGTTCGTCGTCTTTGAGATAAATGTCATCCACATACGAACAAGCAACTGGGTCGATTCTCTCCAAAAGAGAGACTATGCGGGCGGAAAAAACTCAAGGACTATTCTTATAGCCCATTGGGAGACGCTGAAACATTTTTTGCACACCGCCGCATGTAAAGGAGGTCCATTGGGAACTTAGACCATCCAATCTATGGGCATAAAAACCATTGGAAATGTCAAGCGTGGTTTTGAACCGTTTACGCTCAAGACTATTCACTAGGGCAGAGCCGTGAGTATTCTGTACTGCACAGTTATGGCAATGCGAGTTCAAATGACGGTAATCCAAAACCAAACGATATGAGCCGTCCGGCTTGTTTACAGTAAAAAGGGGGTTATTCATCGGTGACACACACGTTTCAATTACACCTTGAATTTCCAATTGTTCAAGGATAGCCGTGACTGAAGCTTTGGCTTCACGTCGTATGGGATATTGGGGTTGAGGCTGTGGCTGAGACCGTAAAGGAATCTCGTGGCTCGGAGACAATTTATCCCAGCCACATTGATTGCGGTACACAGCCGGCGCAAGCGCCAGAGCCCACTCTTCTGCAAAATGCAGCGCTTCCACTCTCGAAACAGTGTGCGCGAAACTGGGGAGGATCACCTCCTCCCCTCGCGGAGCTGCGAGAACAAAAGGCAGGGGCCAGTCAGCCTCCGAAAGCAAAATGTCATACGTAGAAGAAAGATTTTCCCAAAATACCCCTTTTACAGTTCGCTGTATGTCACCTTCTATTAACAGGACAATTTTAAAAAGTCTAGCAGGGGGAGCAACTCGTGTATCAGCTGTTTCAATCACAACATAAGTGTCAGTCGCTGTCACCTTCAGTAGTGGACGGAGGGCCTCTCTCACTATGGTAATCTCCGCCGCGCTGTCCAGCAAGGTCAGAGCCCACGTCAGATTCTGAAGCCGCGTTCTCACTATCTGGGACATATCGATGCGCTGTTAAGGCGGCGACCTTCTTTTTGGCAAACTGTGGTCTCTTGGGCGTAGTGCCTACCTGCTGCTCTCCACCGGTTCGCGGGCGGGGCTGACCACGTCCTTGCTGTCCACCCCGTCCCCTGCCGCCCCCTCCTCCACCGGTTGTCGGGGCCGATGAGTCCTGAAAGGAACGAGGAGAGCGTTGGTCAGAAGCCTGAAAACGTTCAGGTGATTTAATCATAAACTCGATCCGACTGCGCAGGCAACGGAGACGCAGGACGCGAAACCTGTGTTTGTTGTTGTTGCTGTTGCTTACCCTGTTTCTGTTGTTTAGGCCAATTTTGTTTTTTGGACTTGTTTGTAACGTCCGTTTCCGAAGCTTGTCCCTGGGGCTGCTTCTTCTCCTTAGTAGAAAAAGGCTTAAGTCCCTTAGCATTGCGGCCAACTGTTTTATAAGCTGCCACAATTATTCTTGCTAACTGTCGGGGTTTCTCGGCATCGGTAAGAACCGCCAAAGCGTTAGCCACCTGAAAGTTCACTGCATCCCCCTTGACATTCGCAAGGATCAGATCGCAAACTACATCAAAGGTGCCACACAGGCGCATACCCAACTCAACCGCAGACTCCGGTCCGTGATCATCTTGAACACGTTTAAGGACCGTAGACAGATTGGACACAGACGGGGTGCCAAAGCACCTCGAATAGACCGCTGCAAAAGTCTTACCCCAGGTTTCACAGTCAACAAGCTCAGGGGCCAAATCTTTCGGCAAACTAAGCGTAAGAATCCGGTGTTTTTCACCAGGAGTCGTATTAGGAAACGCAGCCTCCAGCTGGTCACATTTCTTGGCAAGCCAGAAAGGAAAATCCTCCTTATCCTGGGGCTTCTTGCCCATTACGGAATTCACCATGACAGGACTGATTTTCAAACCAGCCTGCCCTGCCGGAAGGGCTGCACCTCTAGGGGCTGCTCCTTGAACATTACGACTTGTGTAATGTACAAGCGCTCTGATCACGGCAATAGCGACAACATGAAGTCGCCTAAGTTCACCTACGTTACAATTGCCGTGATTAGGGTGAGGAGTAAATCCAGCCAAAGCGGGCCAATTTGAGCCCGGAATGGACAAAGGACCTAATCTCGGAGCGGTCAAAGAATGGGGTAGGGCGCCACCAAACCAAACTCCATGCTGCCAAACATCTATAGGAACTTCCTGTGCTCTGTATGGAGCATAATCAGCAGGTACAACAGAGGTAGTGTACGAGTGGAACACAACAGAATTTGCGTCCATCGTCGGAAACGTCACCCACGAATAAAAGAGTTCGTACGGGTAAGCATGTTCCGCACTCACCATCATAACCACAGCCAAGCCTTCCAAAGGAACATCATAGGCCCGCAAATGATCCTGCACCGCAATGCGACTATGTAGCGGAATGTCCACGGCTTGAGCCATGACCGCACAGGAATGTGAAAAAACAAAGAGTACTTTGTAGCACAACTGGGTAGTAATTCAAGGAAACCGTTTTAGATAGATTCAAGCTTGAAAAGACCTATTTCAAAAATAGGTAGGTTTTTCCGACACCACCGTTTTCCGGAAACGGCAATGAAGGGGTTAAGGTTTGAATGATATACTACTCGAGTGTCATGATATAAGACCACCAACGTTTGGGCGCCATGTAGCAGGGTTTCCGTTCTCCCACAGAACTGTGCATAGAGATCTAGAACCTTAGTGAATTAGGGTGACCCAAAACTCACCTTAGTATCCAAAATCCCCTTACCGAGCTAGCTACAGTGTCTCATTGGTCATAACAAACTCCCAATGACTTAGACAAACCAGAACATGAACTTAGGTTACCTCAGGTATCGTGGAACACATGAACACTCTTTCGTTCTATAATCATGTCAAACCAGAACATGGAGTAAAGAGGACACGTGCATATTTGAAATATTTATTAATCAATGCAATGTTCTCAAACGCAGTATCTTATACAATACTAACAAACAGATTATAAGAATAAAAGTTATCAGCATAGTTACTAGTCCATAGTACGCAAACGGTGATAGCATATTATAATGCTGAAATGAATATGAATTAACAACACCTATTTCTCACCTCCCTATTTAGCATATTATATTATATTATGAAGGTCTCTTTTGGGTTTTAGCAGGGCGGGCCCATACCTCTAAATGTCAGTAGGAGAGGATCACATCATCAGCTACCAACTCTCTGCATGCGAAGCATCTTCAAGTGTGTTCTTGCATTTCCTGTAACTCTATCTTAAACCCGCTTAGAGCCCAATGTTGGCAGCAACTGTATTTATGTTATGTCTAATGTGGTGCGAAGATCAGACCTCCCAGCAACCTTGTATCAAGTTATTCTTCTAGGGTTCAGCACTCACTGTTCAGACAGTGTACTAAGCAAAACTGATATCAGAATAATAACACATTATTCTCAAATAAATCACATCACTCTTCTAGGTTGAAAGCTACAACAACAAGTATGTGTTGTGTGCAAACTGAAGCCGAAGGAAAAATGGCGTTTAAACATGTAATAAGCTCGTGCTAACTTAACACAGTATATATAAAGAAGTATCTATATGACACTGCAAAGCGCGTTTGGACCGATGTTGACTGGTTGCATTTTTGCTTTTTGCCTGTTTAGGGGTGTTCTGTTTTTTTGCGGGTGGCTGCAGGGGTCTGGGAGCATAGCTCGGAAGGTCTAATATGGGAATCAAGTGTTTTGGACCAAATCCATGGTGAAAAAGTTTTTTCCGTTTTTGCTCACTTGCCTGTTTTTGGGGTGCTGTTTGCGGGGCTTCTAGGTTATTTGGGGTGGGTTTTGGGGTCTGGGAGCACTGCTGCCACAGTCTAATTTTGATTGCATTTTTTTTTCAGACGATCCATGGTGGAAAAGGGGAGTTAGGGCCTAGCTGCAGAGATTATTTGGACTGAATTGAAGGTAGGCCCATTTTTGCTTTTTGCCTGTTTGGGGGTGTACTGCTTTTTTGGAGAAAATCGGAGGTCAAAAAGTTTTAGCGTTTTTGCTCACTTGCCTGTCTTTGCGGTTTTGCTTTTTGGCTGTTTGGGGGGTGTTAAACTTGTTTTCCCCTGGGTTGACGGGTCTGGGGCCATTGCTGTGAAGGTCTAATACCGGATAAAAGTGGTTTGGAGAAAATCGGAGGTGACAAAGTTTTTCCATTTTCAGACATTTCGCTCACTTTAGCGTTTTCTGGGGGCTGTTTGGGGGGGTTCCTGGTGTTTGTGGGGGGGGGGGTTTGGGGTCTTGGAGCAACTCTGGGTATGGATACTTTTGATTGCAAGTGGTTTGGAGAAAATTCATGGTGGCAAAGGGGAGTTAGGGCCTAGCTGCAGAGCGCGCACGGAGTGATTTGGGATTGAGGGCTAATTAATTCTAAGTGTCACTTTTTGCGGTTTTGCTTTTTGGCTGTTTTTGGGTGTTAAACTTGTTTCCACCTGGGTTGACGGGTCTGGGGGCATTGCTGTGAAGGTCTAATACCGGATAAAAGTGTTTTGGATAAAATCCATGGTGAAAAAGTTTTTAACTTTTCAGAGTTTTTGGTCACTTTTGTGTTTTCGGGGGCCTGCTTGGGGGGGTTCCTGGTGTTTGGGGGGGTTGGGGAGCCTTGTAGCAACGCTGGGTATGGATAGTTTTGATTGCAAGAGGTTTGAAGAAAATCCAAGGTGGGAAAGGGGAATTAGGGCCTAGCTGCAGTGCGCGCACGGAGTGATCTGGGATTGAGGGCTAAATAATTCTGTCACTTTTTGCGGTTTTGCTTTTTGGCTGTTTGGGGGTTTTAAACTTGTTTCCGCCTGGGTTGACGGGTCTGGGGGTATTGCTGTGAAGGTCTAATACTGGATAAAAGTGGTTTGGAGAAAATCGGATGTGAAAAAGTATTTGCGTTTTTGCTCACTTGCCTGTCTTTGGGGTGCTGTTTAGGGGGCCTCTAGGTTTTTGTGGGTGGGTTTGGGGGCCTGGGAGCACTGCTGGCACAGTCTAATGTTTATTGCATTTGTTTTTCAGGAAATCCATGGTGGAAAAGGGGAGTTAGGGCCTAGTTGCAGAGCGCATTTGGACTGAATTCTAGGTGGGCCCAAAATTTGCTAAGTCTCACTTTTTGCGGTTTTGCTTTTTGGCTGTTCGGGGGTGTTAAACTTGTTTCCACCTGGGTTGACGGGTCCGGGGGCATTGCTAGGAAGGTCTAATACCGGATAAAAGTGTTTTGGATAAAATCCATGGGGAAAAAGTTTTTAACTTTTCAGAGTTTTTGCTCACTTTTGTGTTTTGGGGGGCCTGCTTGGGGGGTTCCTGGTGTTTGGGGGGGGGGGTTGGGGAGTCTTGGAGCAACGCTGGGTATGGATAGTTTTGATTGCAAGAGGTTTGAAGAAAATCCATGGTGGCAAAGGGGAGTTAGGGCCTAGCTGCAGAGCGCGCATGGAGTGATGTGGGAACTAGGCATAAATTTGTCAAAGTCCCCATTTTTGCATTTTTGTTTTTTGGCTGCTTGGGGGGTTAAACTTGTTTTCACCTTGGTTGACGGGTCTGAGGGCATTGCTGGGAAGGTCTAATACCGGATAAAAGTTGTTTGGAAAAAATCGAGGTGAAAACGTTTTTGCGTTTTCGCTCACTTGCCTGTCTTTGGGGTGCTGTTTGGGGGGCTTGTAGGTTTTTGTGGGTGGGTTTTGGGGTCTGGGAGCACTGCTGGCACAGTCTAATGTTGATTGCATTTGTTTTTCAGGAAATCCATGGAGGAAAAGGGGAGTTAGGGCCTAGCTGCAGAGCGCATTTGAACTGAATTTCAGGTAGGCCCGAAATTTGCAAAGTCTCACTTTTTGCGTTTTTGCTTTTTGGCTGTTTGGGGGTGTTAAACTTGTTTCCGCCTGGGTTGACAGGTCTGGGGGCATTGCTAGGAAGGTCTAATACAGGATAAAAGTGTTTTGGATAAAATCCATGGTGAAAAGGTTTTTAACTTTTCAGAGTTTTCGCTCACTTTCATGTTTTCGGGGGCCTGCTTGGGGGGTTCCTGGTGTTTGGGGGGGGGTTGGGGAGTCTTGGAGCAACGCTGGGTATGGATAGTTTTAATTGCAAGTGGTTTGAAGAAAATCCATGGTGGCAAAGGGGAGTTAGGGCCTAGCGGCAGAGCGAGCACGGAGTGATGTGGGAACTAGGCATACATTTGTCAAAGTCCCCATTTTAGCATTTTTGCTTTTTGGCTGCTTGGGGGGGTTACACTTATTTTCACCTGGGTCGACGGGTCTGGGGGCATTGCTGGGAAGGTCTAATACCGGATAAAAGTGGTTTGGAGAAAATCGGAGGTGAAAACATTTTTGCGTTTTTGCTCACTTGCCTTTCTTTGGGGTACTGTTTGGGGGTCTTCTAGGTTTTTGTGGGTGGGTTTTGGGGTCTGGGAGCACTGCTGGCACAGTCTAATGTTGATTGCATTTGTTTTTCAGGGAATCCATGGTGGAAAAGGGGAGTTAGGGCCTAGCTGCAGAGCGCATTTAGATAGAATTCCAGGTAGGCCCAACATTTGCTAAGTCACACTTTTTGCGGTTTTGCTTTTTGGCTGTTTGGGGGTGTTAAACTTGTTTTCTCCCGGGGTGACGGGTCTGGGAGCATTGCTGGGAAGGTCTAATACCGGATAAAAATGGTTTGGAGAAAATCCATGGTTGGAAAGTTTTTCACTTTTCAGACTTTTCGCTTACTTTCGTGTTTTCGAGGGCCTGCTTGGGGGGTTCCTGGTGTTTGGGAGGTCTTGGAGCAACGCTGGGTATGGATACTTTTAATTGCAAGTGATTTGGAGAAAATCCATGTTGGCAAAGGGGAGTTAGGGCCTAGTTGAAGAAAGCGTTTGACATTATTTTTAACTGAGGGCTCGTTAGGGTTAGCAGTATTGCATGTGTTTGGGGGCGTTTTTGGCAACTTGGTTCTGGGGTCTACTCTTGGAGCACTTGTCGAGAAACATCTAATTTTGGTTGCAAGTGGTTTGAATAAAATCCATGGTGGGAAAGGGAGGATTTGGGCCTACTTTACTTTCAAAGTACGTTTTGTCACCATTTTCCACTAGGCATCAGACAGGTAGCAGTATCTTATGTTTTTTGGGGTCCGATTGGGGCTATTCTACATTTTAGCGTTTGGGTTTAAGGGTCTGGGAGCACTGCTGGGAAGGTCTAATTTTGTTCTAAAATCGTAGTTTACAGTACACCTAGCTTGCTAGCTTGAGGGGAAAGATCCGCAAAATTCGCCCATACTTATTTATCCTTCAAAAGGAGACTTAGAGTACGCCCTTTCGAAACTATTGTACTGTCGATTCTGAAACTGAAAGTGTGACTTTTGCACTACACAGCGTACGTACCGTATATTTTTTTCTCAGTGGTGTTTTAATATCACTTCCTGTTTTTCCATCAACATTTACAGGGCGGCTTTCACCCTGTGCAATGGAAAAAAGGATGAAGTCAGGCTTCACATTAGCGAGCCGCAATTCAGCATCCGCCAGGCAGGCAGTGGACAGGGTGTCTTCCGGTCATCCAACATTGATCGACGGAGCGTCAGATGGAACGGAGGAGTACCGCAAATAAGAGGAATGGCTGGATGCATGCAACTTCCCAAATTCAACAGGACAAGTACAACAACATACAGTAACAGTATCCATTCATTTCTACTTATCTTTTAAGTAATGTTATTGCTGTGAACGTCTATGAGTGTGACTCTGCATTTCTTTGCTCTCTGCTTCTAAATTTGCTATGTTTTTGCTATGTTTAACAGTAATTTAATGTTCTAAGTGTTTATTCTCTCTGAGGGCAGAGAGGCAAGTGAAATTGCGTAATGACTGCAGCCCTGTACTGTCAACTTGTTTCTTCGTGGTTACTAGTAAGTTGCAGTAAGTAGTAGTGCTACTTTGCAGTAACCTAACCATCCATTTAGTAAACAACTTCTGGCATGCAGTAGTGCACTTCCTTTATGTCCCTTTAAAGATTTATCAATATCTTCAAATCCAAAGATTTATTTCTCTTCATTTGTTGTTTGACTGTCCATGCTGTGTTTTATTTCCTCTCCACCAAACTTTCCCAAAAACACCCATTCCCATCCAATTTTCAAACCCTAACCCTTTTCCCCTGGGCTGTGTGGTATTTCATTGTGGTGTGACTGACAACAACAATAAATTCCACACACTTGCTGGGGAGGATAAGGTCAAAGCAACCAAAATCATTACAATCAGAAGTTCATGTGCGCCATCGTGGATTGATAAGAACATCCTCCTCCTACACGACGTGAACAATCAAATGCTTAATGCTTACGTTACGTTGATGATGTGGCCTTTGCCTTAATTTCTTATAGCAGTCAAACTCCACGCAACTACTACTTATATTTACATTAATTTACCACTGCTTAGGCTACAATTTAGGGCACTGTTCTCTACCGTACTATCTATTGTACTGTTTCTAATGCTACGCTCAGGCCACTCAATGTTTCATTTCCTTTTTTTTCATATGGTGATACTGCCAGTGTGTACCACTACTGCTACCAGCACAACAATGATATTCCATCCGTCGAGGATTCAAGTCAACAACCAACCTTAATCACCATTTGCAATGCAGGCAGCCCTGGGGCTACCCCGATGCTCAAACACAAATCATAGGTAAGATAAGCATATTGGAGAGGTAGTAGAATGATGGGCCAGGACTAAGTTTGGAGGAGAGCAGAGACTGACAGTACTACTAGTAAAGTACAGTAGTAGGGCTACTGAATTGACTAACTCGGTTACTTGCATTTTGTTACATTTCAGGACTAGATGTTTAATTCATGCTGGTAAGTTTGAGGAAACCAAACGTCCAGTAACCACCGCCAACCCCTACACAAAATAATATGAGCGCGTATACTGTGTTTTGGTATGAAAAATATAATTATTAAGAAATATATATTATTGATGTTGTTGTCACAAAAATAAAATAAATTACCCCAACTCACCCCCCTCACTAACCAAACCAATGTCCAAAAATCCACAAGTCCCCTTTCCCAAAAACCCAATTCCCACCCCCCCAACAGTCTTTAAAAAAAGGGGCAAGGGATGGTCACTTCCTCCGGTGGCGTAGTGTGGACAGCTGGGGCTGCACGTCCCGCAGCTCTTTGCGGAGGTCCCGTAGCTGGCGCTGATGTTTTTCGCCCAACCGCTCCAGGTATTCGACTCTTTTACGGAGCCAACGCTGACGTACCATCCAGGATCTGGGGTGGGGGGGCAGCTGATTTTGTTGCTGCTGTGCAGCGGTGGTGGGAGGCTGTCGGACCACTGCTCCGTTTGGCTGGAGGCTTCTGGCTGGTGGACCCGGGGCCAGTGGAGGAGGATGTACTGGTTCATGTCTCCTCATGCTCCCGAGAACACAACCGCCGATACTCGGCACAAATAGCCTCCAGCTTACGGGCCCTGGCCCGGACAGCTATCTCCTTGCGGGTGAGCTTTTTTGGAGTAGCATCTATGAAGAAAGAAAGAAAAATACTGTAGCCAATAGTCTTTAACATAAAGTCAAAATAATTCAACGGAAAGTTGACACTCAGTAACACCAGCAAGTAGCAAACACAGTATACCATTTTGGCATGTATCTTTCCGCCGTCTTTGTAAGCCTGTGACATTACTGGGAGTTTCAGGAATTCCACTAGCAGCACTATGGGTGGACTCACTACTACATACATAGTCAGAGAGTACTAAAAAAAGGCCTTTTTTACTTTTTTTCTCTTGTTTTGCAAAATAAATTACTGGTACGTGAACTTGTGGTAGCCCCCATAATGGCAGCTCACTCAGATTTCACCCAAGAAATACAGACACAGGCCATGATGATGCAGACTTGCAGTACTTTAAGCAGTACATGCAGGTGGGGATAGGAATGTCTTACTTTTCTATAGGGGTGGCACTGCCACTTGCCATACTTCATCCACTCAGCGTCTGCTCTACTACATCATACACCTCTGCTATCAATGAGGATAAAGAAGATAACATCCAGGCTTCTATGATTCTTCTTAATGTCTCAAATGTACCAAAATTTCTTTTTGTCAACAACCAACTAACACCCTTTTCATTATATTTTGGAAACCTCCGTCTTCTTATCTTGAATTGCATTCAACAAAACCATTCTTTACAGTCATAAATATTAAGACTCGCTCGTCCTTCGTTTCACCCTTCTTTAACTTTTCGTTCTTCACATCCCTAAACTACATCTGATATGACTTGGCTTCACCATAAAAATTTGCCAGCTGATTTGAAGTGAAATAGAGGGGGCCATTGCTTACCCTAGAAGTACCGCCGCTAATGCTATTACAAGTCAAAGTTGACTGTCTTCTCCGTGATAGCCCAAAAAGTAGTTCTAAATTAGTAACTGTTCTTAACAGTACAGTCTACTTATACTAGTGTACTGTGTACTACTGTACAGTACATCATACACTCCTTTGCGAGCCTACTCAAAAACATTTCAATGAGTAAGGAGTATAATAACTTACCACCGTCCGCCGCCGCTGAGTCTTCCCCCCAGCTCCTCCTGTTGGCGCCGCCGCATCCAGAGTGGACCCCTCCGCACTGCTGGCCCCGGCACCCGTGGTCATCTGTGCCACATCAGATGTTGTGACGTCTAGGAAAAACATGTCATATTTTCAGATGCCATACACAACCCCCTATTTTGTCTTGTAATGGAAGAAAATGTTACATACCACATTTTTTATTACTGGGATTGAAAAAAAGTAACGGTTTTGGGGAGGAAGTGTTAACCTTTTATATGCTTATTCCATTAAATGCTACACTTCTTCTTATGACAACTGATGAATGCTTGCTTAACGTGCACCATTATCCTCATTACAGAAAGAAGATTCCATTGCCCTCCTGCCAGATGATTCACCAACTACTAGTAAGTCATCACCAGCAGTACTTTAAGTACTTTAGAGAAGGTGGGGGCTCCCACACAGGTATTCGAATAATTTCATGTGTCTGTTAACTAATATTAAGTTTGAGTCTTAGTAATTTCATTCATGGGAATGTTGTTTAAACTTTAACGTCATCTTCATCCATCATCATTGCTCGCTCCAAATACTACGCTATTAAAAATAAAGAAAGTATGGGGCAGATTTATGATAACTGGCGCATCCCCAGGGATGCGCCAGTTATTTTGCGCCGCTGCTCCGCCACCCATGGTGCGCCCCATTTACAATGCGGCGCACCATGGGGCAAAAACGGCACAGATCGTGACGCATCTGTGCCGTTAAGGTGGCGCATTGCTGGAGTTGCGTCGCAAGCGCGACACAGCTCCAGCAAGGCTCGGAGGTGCCCCATCTGTACAATGCTTCGTGAAGACCTACGCCTGCTTCAAGCAGGCGCAGGGTTTTGACGCAGCATTGGCCTGAAAGTGACTGAGTGAAATCTTATAGAATTCACTCAGCCACTTTTGCGAGGCGCACCTGCCCCGGAACGCCCACCCTGCACCGGAACGCCCACAAGCGGTGCAGGGCTTTACAACGTGATGCATATGCCTAGATGCGTCACGTTGTAAATCGGTCGTAGGGATGCGCCACGTTTACGCCGCAGTTGCGTGACGCAAACGTGGCGCATTCCCAACATAAATCTGCCCCTATGTTTGCATTTCTTAATTGAAAATAAAACTTTAAAACTAACAAACACTGTGTGGTTTTTGTTCACGAGTGAGTGAGCGGAAGGGTTTGAACTATTGCACTTGGCAGTCATGTTTCAGTGACTCAGATAGGCCAGGACTCGGCGGTAGTCTTCTTCTGTTCTTCTGGGTCGTGAAATCATTGGTCAGACACACTAGATAGGCGGTCAGGGGATTGGGGGTTCAACTTCTGTTCGGACTGAGCTATGTCGAAAGTCGAACTGCACCTATCATCAACACTGTCCTATTTCTCTTGTCCATACTTCTTTGTGTGCAGAATAGTCCCTAAAACACTAGCGGTATGGGATGTGCTCCTCTCAAATCAAAAAGGCAACTGCTACCTTTTACTTGGTGTAAACAATGACATTTTGTTGTTGGAAATTGTCAAAGCACTTACATTCAGAAGACTGGAATAGACAGCAACCCAGAGGACTGCACTCAGTGCCTAGAGCTATTGCCGAATCAGAGTTTTGTTTCACACCGTTTGCCGACTGGGCAAGCTAAGCTACCTACACAGACCGACTCATAATCATAAATAGTAGTAGCACAGAGAGTGATGGTAGAGGCAGGATAAGAATGTAGAAAGTAGTCTACATTAGAAGAAGATCAAAGACTATTTTGTAAAACATAGAATTATTAGGAAACAGTTTGTAATGAATAGGAGCTGTAAAAGTTAGGGAAGTATAAGTATTAATATAACAATAGAACAACTTACTGAGGCCAGCAGAAGAGCTGGCAAGGGACTGATCCTGTCCACCTTCTTCCAGCGGAGTCTCACCCGGCGCCTTGCCCCTGGGAGTTACTGGTGAACATGAAATAAAGAAACACAACATGGATGATTGTTTTTTTGGAAATATTTGATTTCTTTGAACACAATCTAAAATTATGTCGGGGAAACAAATTAACAACAATTGCATCTGATCTGGTCAACTAGGAGGATAGTAGTACAGTATTGCAGGATTCGCAGACCGTCTAATTGGAAAGTTATGTATTTCACTAACTACACCAACAACAAAAAGGTTCTACTACGACTGCCATTACTCAGCAGCACGAGACGTCACATGACAGACACAGTCCGTCATCATGTTGCAGACCACTAACAAATGTCCTATAACAAGTAATAAATATTATACTCAACGTATCAATCCACCACTATCTCTTCAAAGTGGCAGCAGCAGGAGCACAAAGAAGGACTAGACTTAAGTCTACTGTCTCTAGCATTACACTGTAATGCTCTCAAATGAGTAAAAAGTTGCAAACAAGTAAGCATAGTAGCAACACCAATAACCAGGCGAGCACCTGCATTGACAGAAGCTATTTATAGATTAATTTACCTGCGATGTAATCGAATCAGCAGCATTCGTACTCTTCAGGAAAAAAATAGATTAGCAACATAACAGAGCAGAATAAAAAAAAGTAGTTATTAAATATCTACTTACCAAGGCCAGGGATCTCCAATCCTAGCAGGTCGAGCATGTCATGCTCCCGGTCCAGGATGTCAGTCCACCGGTGCGTCGCTTGCTGGTAGGTGCGCCCGACCCATGACTCCTTCCCCAGGCCCCGGCACACCTTCTCCCACAGCTGGCAACGCTCCCGGAGGCCGTAACCGGAAGCAATCTGCCCACCTGCTGCCACGGTCTTAGGGAGGTGGACTGGGACAAAAACCATCAAGGCGGCCACCTCCACCGCAGAGAAGATCTTCCTGGCCTGGACTTCCTCCCCCCCACAAACGCCCACAAGGGAACCGGGTACAGGGTGCTGGGCCCTTCTCCTTGCCCTTGTCGGCTCCCTTAGCCATGGTCCTTGGCACAAGAAAGAGGAAAGAAGAATAGGTGTGGAAAAAATAAGAGAGAGAGCGAAAGAAATAAAGTAGGTAATAAAGTAACAAAAAGTAAAAAAAAACGGATCACTGAAAGAATATCGACTACCAAAATATCGACTACCCAAAATATCGATGAAAAAATATCTACAGCAAAAATATCGAGTTTGTATGTACAAACAGGTAAGTACAAAAATATCGAGTACAAAATATCGTTTACAAAAATATAGTTGTAAAAAATATCGTATTTACTAAAAACAGTGTTAAATTAAATTAATATTAATAATTAATTACTAAAATATACTTAAAATTACTTAAATTAACTTATAATAATTAAATAATTAATGAAAGTTAAATAAATATTTTTTTATTTCATATTTATTAAACATATATATATAGTAATAAAATATAATAAAATAATACCCAAAAACTGAAAACTGACCCTGAACCCTAAAAATATCCCTTTACCCAAAAACTGAAAACTGACTCTGAACCCTAAAAATACCCCTTTACCCAAAAACTGAAAACTGACCCTGAACCCTAAAAATACCCCTTTACCCAAAAACTGAAAACTGACCCTGAACCCTAAAAATACCCCTTTACCCAAAAACTGAAAACTGACCCTGAACCCTAAAAATACCCCTTTACCCAAAAACTGAAAACTGACCCTGAACCCTAAAAATACCCCTTTACCCAAAAACTGAAAACTGACCCTGAACCCTAAAAATACCCCTTTACCCAAAAACCCAAAACTGACTCTGAACCCTAAAAATACCCCTTTACCCAAAAACCCAAAACTGACACTGAACCCAAAAAATAAAAACAATTTATTTTACTATCTATAGTATATACTTACATATTTTCACTTTCTATATTATTTACAGTCGATATTACTGCACTTACCTTAAAAACGATATTTTGGCTGTCGATATTCTGTCCAGTCGATATTTTGTCCAAACGATATTTTTTCCTCGATATTCTGTCCAAACGATATTTTGGAGTCGATATTATGTCTGTGCACCAAAAAAAACACAATATATAGATGTAGGAAATTGTAGAGATAGATAATAATAAAAAAAAAAAACAAAGAAAAGTTCAGAAAAACATAGGATTACAAATATGTAAGATGGATAGAAAGGTAGCATGCCCAAAAACAATAGCAATGAATGAAAAACAAGATGACCGCGTCCATAAAGGACCGCGTGGGTAAGTTTGCGCGATATTTTCCCCGCAAGCACACAAAAACACCTGCAAACTCGTAATAGCGCGCCGCACACAACATGAGATTGCCAATAGCGCCCGGAACTGGAAATATGCAACGCGCACAAGATGGCCGCGCCGATGTACGACCGCATGGGTAACTTCGCGGTCGTTGCACTGCAAGCGGCCCACGAAGACGCAAAAAATCCACGCGAACACGCAAAAAAACAATCCGCTAATTTGCACGAATTCGCGGATTGCGAGTTCGATTTCGCACGAATTCGCGCCCCGCGAATCTTGCGAAATTGCAGAAAAACGAATTTTGCAAAACTGAAAGGACTTAGCAGGTGCAAAAGTTCAAGCAAATTTGTAACCATTCCCTGTAGTGCTTCCTGAGGGGCCCCTCCAGAGTTCAGTTGCCTTCTTGCAACTATTCTCTGACCCTGCTCTGACCCTCAAAGCAGGGTCAGAGAATAGTTACAAGTGTGGCACAATGCTCCTGTAAAAAAATTAAACTGCAACAGGAAGCACTTACAGCTAAGGAAGCAGGTGCCAGACTTGAAGCTCAAATTTAGTGACACATTAACCAGCCCCAAATTAATTCATCTCAGTTGTGGCTGGACAGGTGTGCTTTCCCCCCATAATCTACAGTGGTGAACCAGAGGTTGCTGTGATGAACCAGAGGGTGGCAGTGCTGAACCAGAGGGTGGCAGTGATGAACCAGAGGGTGGCAGTGATGAACCAGAGGGTGGCAGGGATGAACCAGAGGGTGGCAGGGATGAACCAGAAGGTGGCAGTGGTGAACCAGAGGGTGCTGTGATGAACCAGAGGATGGCAGTGATCAACCAGAGGGTGGCAGTCTTGAACCAGAGGGTGGCAGTGATCAACCAGAGGGTGGCAGTGATGAACCAGAGGGTGGCACTGGTGAACCAGAGGGTGCTGTGATGAACCAGAGGATGGCAGTGATCAACCAGAGGGTGGCAGTCTTGAACCAGAGGGTGGCAGTGATCAACCAGAGGGTGGCAGTGATGAACCAGAGGGTGGCACTGGTGAACCAGAGGGTGCTGTGATGAACCAGAGGGTGGCAGTGATGAACCAGAGAGTGGCAGTGATGATCCAGATGGTGGCAGTGGCGAACCAGAGGGTGGCAGTAATGAACCAGAGGGTGGCAGTGAGGAACCAGAGGGTGGCATTGATGAGCAAGAGGGTCGCAGTGGTGAACCAAAGGGTGGCAGTGGTGAACCAGAGGGTGACAGTGGTGAACCAGAGGGTGACAGTGGTGAACCTGAAAGTGGCAGTGGTGAACCACAGGGTGGCAGTGGTGAACCAGAGGGTGACATTGCTGAACCAGAGGGTGGCAGGGGTGAACCAGAGGGTGGCAGTAGTGAACCAGAGAGTGCTGTGATGAACCAGAGGGTGACAGGGGTGAACCAGAGGGTGACAGTGGTGAACCAGAGGGTGCTGTGATGAACCAGAGGGTGGCAGTGGTGAACCAGAGGGTGGCAGGGGTGAACCAGAGGATGGTAGTGGTGAACCAGAGAGTGCTTTGATGAACCAGAGGGTGTCAGGGGTGAACCAGAGGGTGACAGTGGTGAACCAGAGAGTGCTGTGATGAACCAGAGGGTGGCAGTGGTGAGTGCTGAACCAGAGGGTGGCAGGGGTGAACCAGAGGGTGGCAGTGGTGAACCAGAGGGTGCTGTGATGAACCAGAGGGTGGCAGGGGTGAACCAGAGGGTGACAGGGGTGAACCAGAGGGTGACAGTGGTGAACCAGAGGGTGCTGTGATGAACCAGAGGGTGGCAGTGGTGAACCAGAGGGTGACAGTGGTGAACTAGAGGGTGGTAGTGGTGAACCAGAGGGTGACAGTGATGAACCAGAGGGTGGCAGTGGTGAACCAGAGGGTGGCATTGATGAACCGAAGGGTGACCGCGATGAACCACAGGGTCGCAAACAGGCTGGACACGTAGAAACAACATGGTCGCGACCGTTGCGACCACACAAGTAAGTTCGCATTCCCGAACGTGTAAAAAACTCTTGCGAACTGGCAAAAACCCTCGCAAACATGCAAAAAAATCGCAAATTCGCACGAATTCACTGATTTTGCGGATTGCGAGTTCGATTTCGCGTGAATTCGCGGAACACGAATTGTCAAATTTTGCCCATACTTACTCACGGGGGACACGTGCAGTGTCCAAACACAGCCGTGAATCACCATTTACTTCTATAGGGAATGGCACGTTGGAAAATTAAAAAGGACACTTAGAAGAGGACTTGGAGCAGACTCCTTTAGAACTAGGCAGTTCTGGAGTCAATACCCACAGGAGCCCCGGAATACTCGAATTACCTCACCCAGGGAAGCTGGGTGCATAGGTGTCTTTGGATGTTGGTTTTCGTTGTCATTTTCAATGGCGAGCTGCGGACAAGTGCTGCAGGCGTCCAAGCCAAAAGAGTCCAGATGGATCAAAGCCTGTATTAGAATCATGAAGAACCTGAAAGCAGAGGGTAGAGAGTCTGGGTCACTAGCCAGTGACCAAGAAGGCGAGGAGATGATGCCAACCAATGTCGTGTGATTTCAGGTGAAGGAGGTGAAGCTTGACTCTTCAGCCACGAGGAGCTGGAGGCGTCAACGATGACCAGGAGCTGATTCAGAGATATCCCACAAAGGATGTCAGTTGCTGTGGTGTCGGATTCCAGATGGGACCCAAGAAGCCTTCACAACAGCAACTCACGCGGAAATCAGAGAATGGCTTCTGTGCAGACCAGCAAGGTCTGAGGGACTTACCCTTTGGAGGGAAGTCAGGACATGTCTAGAGCAACCAGGGAAGCCCAAGAAACAGAAGAGTGATTAAAGGTAGTCATACGTAGCCTATATCTTAGTATGGGGTGCAGACACCACCTTAACCAAACTGCAGTAGCAGACCTGTAGTGCCATTTTGGAAGGCTTCCCAAGGGTGGCATAATACATGCTTCCGCCCCTGGTAGGCCCAGTTGACAGAAGGCAATGCAAAATTGTAAGTAAGATGTTCTAAGACATGCATGGGGCAATTTGCACTGCCTTGCAGCAACTTGTGCTGATTTGTGTTATAGTTCAAAGTGGTGCTTGATACAAACCGAGATTTACTAAACTCAGTAACCCTGCGCTAATTAATAAACCTTCGCTCCATAATGGTACACCACCTCGGCCATGGTGTATCACTGAGAAATATGTTTATTTCTCCCTGTTATGTTCTCTTTCTATTCATGATGCATTTCAGAGGGTAAGGGGAGGATTGTAAGAACATTTCAGCAGATGGAGAAATGCATGTCAAGTGATAAGCAGAGTGAAAATTTGACCATGATATAACCTATTGACTCCTATGAGACACAGTGGAATGCATATGAGCCCACCACCTTTGGCTTTGTGCCAATGTTCATGATTCGCTTAAGTGCTATTCGGATATTTTCAATGGAAGCACAGGAACAGCTGAATTGGTATTTGCTTAAGGGCTGCTTCTTTGCATTAATAAATCCTCATACCCAGAGGGGCCCTCCACCTATTACTCACTTAGCTGGAAACATTCCATTCAAAGAACATGTTGCGAATTGTGAGCAGCTGTCACAAAACTGTGATTCCATTTTTGAAAGGTAAGAGATGCATGAATTGGTCCTGTATTTTTCTCACTGTGTTGGTCTCTGACACTTGTCCAGCACATAAAGTTCCAAGAAAATGACCCTTCATCAGTCTTCTTCTGCTCATTTACTATTGAGTCTCACCTTCAGCATATAATTCAAAACACATCCGGGTTAAAGCAAGGGCTACACACAGCAGAGATTAGAAACACAGGACAATAACTGCCTCTATGTGTTTCTAAGCTCTACTCTCACCATAACAGCAACGATATTTTGAGTTAATAAATGCACTCAAGATGAGTAAAACAAAACAAAAACAACACCAATCTCTGCTTACTGATTCCGACTTGTTCTGTTTAAATTTCATGAATGAACTCAGAGAAATTCAGAAATATATGTTTTAATTTAGCCATTTCAGATGCAGAAACAGTTGTAATGCGGTCAGTCAGTGAACCGGATCATCATACAATCCTATGTGTCAGATTGTAGCCATTCATGTAATGGAAGCACCTATTTAAAGACTCCTCATCAACTATGTAATTGCAACTACTTGTATGTAGTTGCAGATAGATTGCAAACACAATATTGTGGTAAAAAACATGTTTAACAAAAATCCTGTGTCAAAAATATTTTCACGGCAATATCGGCTCCTATAATCATAAAAGTAAGTACTAATGTTCAGTATCAAAATATTGGGAAAAATATAATTGACACTAATATCATTCAAAAATATACAAAACTATTATATTTTTAAGATATAAATAGAATTGAAAGTAGTTAATGCTAAATATATTAATATATGCATACTACATAATGTAAAGAAAAAACAACTAATGCATAATACTATGTATAAATCTATATTATAAAATTCTCACTGTCTGTGCAACAGTAGGGAAGGCATAGAATATCGGATGGGTATACATTTATTATTCCCACTCCAAACAGCACAACAATATGGAATAATAGACTTTGGAGGGGTAAAATATAATATTCCCACTCCAGCCTGTGCAACCGAGCTAGCTTGGAGGAGACTTCATGTTTGCTCTCACTTGACGGGAGTTTTTGAAAATGCTTCTGGAAAGCAAGAAAAAACACAGTTTTCCCTTAATGTGCCATTGTGGACATAGGGTGGGGACCCCAGGACATAGCAGGAGCTGACCCTGAGAGTTGGGATTTACCCAGATTAATAAGCGGCTCCAGGAGGGGGGTCACGTGGCACCCATTTCCTTTAATATTGAGACCGGGACCTAGGGGATGGAGTCCACAAGGCTTAAAGAAGCCCGGGTAGGGGGGCTCTATGTCTTCCCAAGAGGCTGTCCCTCTTCCCAATTACATACACATCGTCGCCCTAGGGGATTTGGTACCCGGGGCTTACATAGGTCCGGGCGGGGACTAGATGGACCCTCCCACTTTTGATAAGGCCAAGCCCCAGGGAATTGGGTGTCCGAGTCCAAATTTGGCCCAGGGAGGGGGGCCTTGTGTACCCTCCTCCCCTATAATAATATAAGGAATTCCCTCTGGGACCTGGCTCACCTGGGGGGCTAATTTAAAACAAGCACAGGAGATAGCTTTTGTTTTAGGGTTAAATCTTTTTATTAAATGATGCTTGTGCAAATAATCAAGTAACAAGCAATGCAGGGGCCACCAAATCGGTTACCTAGTGCGTTAAAAATCTAACAACACGCAAACAATGCATTCATTTAGAAACATTTAAAATCTTTTTTTATAAATGATACAAATGTCATGGTTTGCTAAAAATATATAAAGTTTCTTAACATAATTTCACCAGACATGTGACATTGACATAATGTATTAACAAGTAATATTTTGAAGTGTCTTTTATTTTAACTACAAGAATGTGTAAATAGTACATTTTACATGTATTATTTACACATTTATAAACATTTACAATCTTTTTTATAAATGATACAAATTTCATGGTTGGCTAAAAATAAATAACGTTTCTTAACATAATTTCACTGAACTTGTAACATTGACATAATTTATTATCAAGTACTAATTTTTAAGTGTCTATTATTTTAACTACAAGAATGTGTAAATAGTACATTTTAAATGTATTATTTTCACATTTCTTTTGTGTATTTTTTTAAACAAAATTTAATCAACGGAAGTGTGAAAAATTCCCGAACAACTATCGCATTTTACCATAGTAATACATGAGTATATATATATTTATTAATAAATTAATAAGTTACTCAAGTATTATACAAATATAAACAAACTAGCCAACATTTTGAGTGTTGGTGACACCCTAAACATTGACTTCACACTATTTGACCATCTAAAATGGCAAATGCCTGACCTTGCCAACAGGACATTGGGATGTAGGCGGCCGTGGCATAAGTTGAACACCTAGTGGTTGTTAAACTCCACGATGGACACAGCCATAGGCTAACATGTGTGAAAGGAACATGTATGTTTATGTCACTGTTGTTGATTACGTCGATTTATGTGTCTGCAGCATTGCAAAAAAAGCTCACTTGCCTTCCAACACTGCAGCCACCAAGGCCTCCTCAATGCTTGCTGCTGTTTCTGAACTCTGCGAACCACGGTGCCAGGCAGAGCAGGTGTTAGGTCCCCAGACTTCTTGCCAGAGGAGCTGGATTTTTTTTCAACAGAGGGCAGGGCCTCTAAAAGCAACTCTATGGCTCACCAGAGGAACATGTACACGTTAAAAAAGTCTTTGTGAATCTATGTAAGTGTTTATTCTAAAAAACACAGGTGATAATGATCCTTTGATTTCCTGAGTGAAGTGTAGTGATTGAAGTGAAGTGTCAATGAACTGGAATGGCAAGGGGAGCAAAGACAATGGATTTAGGTCCAGATCTCTGAACTGGGGTGAATGATTGACATTGTTCAACATTCTGTTCTCAATTGCTCTTATTGCATTGTCACCCCAAGTGGTGTAAGTATGCCCATACTTGGGTCCCGTACTCTACATTCCACTGAAGTCAAGCTAGACTGGCTAAAGAGGGATGAAACTCCAATACCTGGATGCTTTTTTCCGGTCCAGGGAGCTCCTGACCTGACAGTTCGGGCTGGACTGTTCCAATGGAGAACAACGTCAAGCCTGATTTGCGTATGGTTGAGTTTAAACTGGAATGGCCTGGGGAGCAAATAAACAATGGATTTAGTCCCAGATCTCTGTACTGGGGTGAATGTTTGACATTGTTCAACATTCTGTCCATCAATTGTTCTTTTTGCAATTATTTTTTATGTGACATTAGACAATGATGGTGTGAATTTGTAAGATCATTATGATTATAGAAAACTACATTAGTATGTGTTGTAAGTTTTGAGCCCTACATTTTATTTGATGTGAATTTGAGATATATCTATTGACCTGTATGATTTTCATGTGAAATTTCACATCATGTAAAAATAGGAAACACATTATATCTTATTTGCAAATGTACATATATACCTTTTTACATGCCAACTGAAAATGCTTGCTGTGTGTGTTATCCTACATATCAATCTTCCTAGATGAGACATCTCCAACTAGTCGTTCAGGAACCATCAGTACTCACAAATACATTCAGAGTTGCTCACTGCCTTGAGTAATTGTTACAATGAACACAAGGTATTATTTTCAGATTGAAGTTAAGGGAAGGATGTGTTCATGTGACATCATATTCATCAGGTTACAGTTAGCAGGGTCTGACAATGAGCAATGCTTAGTCAGATATGTGGGCCAGGCTGGGGCTGAGTCACAGAGGCGAACAACTGAGGCACTGAGGTATTATACTCTTTGAAAATATTGCATGTTGTGAGAAGTTGGCCTGGCATATGCTGTCCACTATTCTAGTGGGCACCTTGCACCAGTCCAAACAACCCTTATTAATGGTAGGTTTAAATACAACCTATAAAGCTATCCTAGTGGTAGCTGTGGAGACCAGCCTTCAGGCTATGTCTTTAAGGAATGTAAAGCAGCTTGTTTTACCAATCTATAATCTCATAAATGACCAAATGAAAGGAGAACCACACCAGGTATATATATGAAATATATGTATGTATTCTAAACTCATCCCTCTAGTCTCTTTATGAGGCCAGAGGCAAAAGTACATCAGTTAAACTTATTTTGCACACAATAAATTAGCACAGTATATGTTTAACCCCAGGGGCCTCACCAACCATATAATAAGAAAGTGGCATAAGAACCACAACTGTCTTGGATACAAGGCCTAGAACCTTTAGAACCGCTGGGGCCACCAGGAACCGGATGTATGCCGTTACATCGCATACTATTACAACACTTGCTTTTACAATGCATTTTTTACAACGCAGGTACCTTTACAACGCATACCTTTACAACGCATACCATTACAACGCAAAATAGTAAAAGTAATGTATAAGTACTGTTACAACAAAAACACATATAAGACATACCATTACAATGCATAAATAATAACAAATATATATACATATATATATATATTTTATTTTGTAAAATAAATCCTGGCACGGGATGCAGGGAAAATAGGGGTTTTGGGCGGGGAAGTGTATTTAAATGTGGTAATAAACTGTACGTAAATTTCTGAAAAAAACAAGCTTTTTCAAAAATGAATACTCGAGTATTAAAATTAATACTCATGTATTAAAATTAATACTCGGATATCGGAAACAATTAAAATTTAAGAATAAAATTAAAAGTAATAATTTTTTTAAATTACATTAATCAACATTAAAAACATACATTTTCAAAATCATGAAGGAAATACCAAACACATATCCGCCATTTTAGATACTAAAAAGTAAACATAAGTCCTACAACTCTTTTAATGAAATGAACACCAAGGGCCTGAAAACAAAATAGAGGACAACATGCTATTTCAAACACCAAACACACATTTTTAAATCGATAAATTAAATTACATGTTTTCACAGAAAATAAAAGGATGTTTAAAACTCATTCAAACGCATCTTTTGAAAACCTTTAACATGTCACACACAAAAACCTATAAATACAAGTAAGACACCATTTTGAAATCAGTTGTTTACCAACTCCCAGAGAGACCAGTCGCCAAAAACTGACCCTCTGACCTCTTGCCACTGAGACGTGCTGAAGCCAAACAATACTAATCGATTCAAACATACAAGTAAGTTTACAATTAAAATAAATTTAAGAAAGCAATTTTCACAACGAATTAACTTCTTTAAATAAAGCTCACACATTTTTATATTTCAGATTTAAAAATAAAAACCAATCAACAAATAATATCGTTTAACGCTAAGGAGTATATACCCACAGATGTAAGTCCATTTTTATTTAAAACATTGCAATATATCTGGTAAAGCAACATTTAAATTCCTTTTTGAATGTCGTAACAAAAAAACTCATTGTCACATGCAACAGTGTTAAAATAATCAATGATATAACCCATTTTTTGATAAAATGATTTTGTGACACTCATTTTAATTTAAGTGACGTAGGTTGGTGAAAATTATTTTTGAAAAAATAATTAAAATGTTATTCCTAATAAATGGTTTACGCTAAATATAAATAGTAAACAACTCTCTTAATTATTCTTTTCACAGAAAAATCATTTAATGTGATGTTCCTTAAACAACAGCGATACAGAGATGCTCTAAATAAGGAGCAATAATCATTATTCCTAAATTTTTAAAGGTACTTTTTATTTATTACTTATCACATAATGTTTTTTAAATGAATCAAGTACCTTAACGTTAATACATTTTTCTTTAAAAATATAGTGTTGTTAAATTTGATTTTAAAATGCTACATTTTTTGTAATCCATATACAGAAAAATCAACTTTAAAAATCTGGAAAAATTGTACCTACTTAAACACCATCTTAAATTTTAGCAAGGTAAATTCTACATTTCATATTATTTTCCGCAAAAAAGCATAGTTTTCAAAAATTCTCTTTTTTCAGCACAAGCAGCAAAAGTATCATTGATAAAAAGAACTATAATAAATCATGTTTCTCTTCCTTTCAACTAGAAAACGTACTCTTTAATTTCAAGATCACAATAAAAGCCAAGAAGACCAATCAAAAAACCTAAAGGTAAAACGCTTTTAAACAAGGAAAAGTGTGGGATAGTGTAGGGGTAACATTTACTTTTAAAACTCCAGGAAGGTGTAGCAGTAGGGAAAGTGTTGGATAATGTATTAGATTTCAACGAGAGAAGCAATAATTTTAATAACAAACAATACAATTACAATCTTTTTTGTTTCTATTCAAAACAGACAATCATCCTAATATTCAAGGTGAACTAAGAAAAGGCAAACGGAATTTCAACTTCTTCAAAAACTGACAACCACCAATTTTGAAAGGTACATTTTTCTAAAAAGCAGCAACAACAAAATAAATGAATGTAAAACATTAGGGACAGTTTTAGATAGTGAAGTGGAATTAAATGCAAATGTAACTCATTGAAGGTGTAGCAGTAGGGAAAGTGATGGATAGTGTAGGGGTACCATTTACTATTCTAACTCCTTGAAGGTGTAGCAGTAGAGTTAGTGTGGGATAGTGTAGGGGTACCATTTAATATTCCAACTCCTGGAAGGTGTAGCAGTAGGGAAAGTGAGGGCTAGTGTAGGTGTACCATTTACTATTCTAAATCCAGGAAGGTGTAGCATTAGGGAAAGTGTGGGATAGTGTAGGTGTAACATTTAATATTCTAACTCGAGGAAGATGAAGCAGTAGGGAAAGTGAGGGATAGTGTAGGGGTATCATTTACTATTCTAACTCCAGGAAGGTATAGCAGTAGGGAAAGTGAGGGATAGTGTAGGGGTACCATTTACTATTCTAACTCCAGGAAGGTGTAGAAGTAGAGATAGTGTACGGGTACCATTTACTATTCTAACTCCAGGAAAATGTAGCAGTAGGGAAAGTGAGGGATAGTGTAGGGGTACCATTTACTATTCTTACTCCAGGGAGGTGTAGCAGTAGAGAAAGTGTGGGATAGTGTAGGGGCACCATTTACTATTCTAACTCCAGAAAGGTGTAGCTGCATAGAAAGTGAGGGACAGTGTAGGGGTACCATTTACTATTCTAACTCCAGGAAGGTGTTGCAGTAGGGATAGTGAGGGATAGTGTAGGGGTACCATTTACTATACTAACTCCAGGAAGGTATAGCGTTAGGGAAAGTGTGGGATAGTGTAGGGGTACCATTTACTATTCTAACTCCAGGGAGGTGTAGCAGTAGAGAAAGTGTGGGATAGTGCAACGGCACCATTTACTATTCTAACTCCTGTAAGGAGTAGCAGTAGTGAAAGTGTGGAATAGTGCAGGGGTACCATTTACAATTGTAACAGGTTAAAAATGCAACATTAGTGAAACTTAGGTTTAGTCTTTAACAACAAAACATGAATAATTTATTGCATTTTTTTGTCTTTTTTTTTACAGAAAATGTCTTCAGAGCAGACTGCCTCTTACATAAAATCAAAAAAAGGAAACCGTTTGCTCAAACATGCAGGATATATATATTGTAAATAAAGGATAAGTGAACCGCGGAGACATGGGAGGTGTGTGCAATATTACTCAACCCATTGCAGTGGCAGAGCAGTTACTCATGGAGAAACCATTATTAAAACAACAGAGCATAACCACTCTGCCTCTGCAATGGAGATTGAGGTTAGAGAAACCATCAATGAAATGAAAGAAATTGCATGCAGCTCCAATGACTCCACAGGTTCTATATTAAGAGAAGTTGCACAGCATGTCCCCAGTCATGTAGCTAGCAGTATGCCTATCATTCCCAATGTGCGAAGAATTATTCAAAGACAAAAGCTGGAAAGTAATACCCATACAACAACACCTCATACCTTTTCTGACATTCAAATACCTAATGTACTCACTATTTCTTTTTCTAATGAACCTTTCCTACTGCATGACAACCAAAACCCTCTGAAACGTATTCTTATTTTTAGTGCACCCCGTAACCTTGTTAAATTAGAGAACAGTGAAATTTGGATGATGGATGAGACGTTTAAAAGTACACCCCATCCTTTCACCCAAATTTACACTATTCACGCAAAGATTAACCACAATGTAATTCCCCTAGTTTATAGTTTGCTACCTGATAAACAAACTGCAACCTACACTGAACTTTTATTGGTAATTAAAAGCAAAACATCAAATAAAAGTCCTAGGAAAATCATTATTGATTTTGAATTTGCAATGATTAATGTAATCACCAAAACGTACGAGGATACCCAAATTCAGGGATGTTTTTTTAATTTTTGCCAGGCATTTTGGTGTAAACTTCAAAAAACATCCCTGGTTGCAGATTATTCAACAAATAGCAAATTAAAGTTTGAACTAAAAAAACGAACTGCTCTTTGCTTTGTTCCTCCTGAAAGTGTAGACGAATACTACACTGCAATTACATAGTCTGAATTTTTTGATGAGAATGAAGATAAATTGGCACCCTTACTAAATTATTTTGAAGTCACATGGATTGGGCATCAAAGCAGGTCGGGTCGCAGGAGGAAGCCACGATTCCATGTGGAGTGGTGGACCTGCTACACGAGCTCTTTAGAAGGAGAAGCAAAAACAAACAATGCCATAGAGGGATGGCATAACTCCTTCAACCATACAATTGGAAAACCTCATCCAAACTTCTATCATTTTTTGGAAACTTTGAAGAAGTAGCAAAGTTTCCAAGAAATGAGAATTTCTCAAACATTAACTGGTAGCCTAAACCCACGCATCTCCCAAAAATCAAAACAAATGTCCGTGAGACTATTGGCTATTCTACAACAGTTTTCGTTGTGTGTGGCTTTAGACTACCTTGAGAATGTTGCTAACATTTTACATTATTAAATATCATTTAAACACAACTCTCCTGCTTTGACCTAAATATTTTTTACATTATAATTCAATTTGCATTAACATTTTTCCAAATTATTTTTTTAAATTAACGTCGGGTCAGCTTACCTGTAGTTGTCTTCTTTCTTTTTCTTCATCTGTTTTTCCCCAAAATATTCAATTTTGTTGCAAATTCCAATTCCCGATGCAATCCAAGGATGTAAAACTATTTTTCCTTTTTTTACTTTTTCAAATCAGATCACCATATTTAAAAATATATTTTTTTAAAATAGTTTCTTTATTATTAAAAAATGCATTGGATTTCTTTTAAAAAATATCTTCTAGTATTGAATACAACATATCCAATAAAAATACTTCTTTTTTGAATCCTCTCATCATTCTTCTTTTTTTCTGAAAAACTCCAAACTCATGTAAAAATCCATTTCAACAGAGTTGTTTTTTTAAAAAAAATCCATCTTCATGTTGCAAAAAAATCTTCTTCATAAATCCAAAAGAAGAAAATCATTCATAAAAAATAGAATTTTTTTTCCATTTTTAGCAAACAATCCATATGCTTAAAAAGTCAATCTCCAATAAAATCCTTTTTTTAAATAATCCAATTTCTTCATATTGCGATCCGCACAAAAACTTTTTTCCACGAAATCCTTTATTTTACAAAGTCCATTTCCAAATTTTTGCAAAGTTCGGGAAATTGAAGATATTTCAAAATCCATCCAGAAAAGAATCCTAAATCGCCGAAATCCTTGTTCCAACAAAGTTAATACGTAAACTTATCCAAACACCACGAAATCCATGATTTTTCCATTCAATCACAACAAAAAACAAAATTTCCGAAATCTTTTTTCAATCCAATTCGATCACCAAAATAATCCAAAATCCAGGAAACCAAAGATCTTTTGAACTCGATGACCAAATTAATTCAAAGAACATGTATTCAATCTTCTTTTGGATATTTTTTTTACAATGCAGTTTAAATAATAACATTCTATTTATTAATAATAAGTCATACATCCTAAAATATCATTATCATTCACCTTACTTTAAAACAATACTTGATTAATAAACTTTAAACTATGATTTCTAGCGACCCGACAATGGCATACTCTACTTACATGATCGGCGACATGCTGAAATTCCAACATTTACATTACAAAAAACATGTGCAACTTCTCCTTATCCTTTCTTTACAATATATATATTCTTTTTAACTTTCTAATGTTAATAAATAAAGTTTAAATTGTATCTTACATGAGCGCAGTTCTGCTTCCAGCTGCTTCATCCTTCGACGCTGTCCAAAATGGCTGCTTGCATACACGTTTACCCGTCGACGTCATCTGGAGCTACAAAGATGAAAAAAGGACTATTTATTATTATTTTCATAATAAAATATTTAAACATTTTTATATACGTTACATGCATAATAAAATGATTTAAAATTATGCAAAAAATGTATAAAAATATTCTCTTTCTATCTACAATCTTTTAAATTAAAAAATTAAAATGTACATTCTCGACTCATAGTATTATTAAATATTATTTTTTAAATGTCACTTTTTTCATGTATTTTAATACATCGATATGTATTATAAATGCTACTCACCTCTATTCTTCTCCCATTTCTCTTCCGTCGTGCTTGCTTCTTATGGTAAATTACCTTCTAAAGTAGTTCCGCGGTTCATACCAACAGCTATGGAAATGAATAAAGGACATTACTCTCCATTGAAATGAATGGAATAGCGTGGGAAGTTATCTTTTTTATTTTTAAAAAAATGTTTATTTTATTTTAAAAAATATATTTTAATTTTTCTATTATATATTTTGGGATGGTCTTTTTAAAAAAAATGTTTAAAAAAAAAAAGTTAAATCCTTTTTTTAAATAATTATTTTTTTTCTTTTTTACACAACTTTTATTTAATACTTGAGTATTCATTTTTATTATTCCTATTTTTACTTTATTTTTTATATTATTTTTTGTTACTTTAGTATTCATTTTTTATAATTCCTATTTTTTCTTAATTTTTTACTTTATTTTTTGTTACTATTTTTAATAAATTTTAATTTGAAAACAACTTGTTACTTATTTTTTTTATATTTAAAAATGAAATTTGATTTAATTTCAAAAATAAAAATCATTTCAATTTGTAATGTAAATCTCATATAAAGCATACAATTATTTGTTACTTTAGTATTATTTAATTTATATTTTTATTGTTAAATTTTAACTAGCTAAAAAACATACTTTAAAAATTGTATTAATTTAATCAATATAATTTAATACATTTTTATCATTAAATAAAATGTAATAAAATTAATTGTTACTTTAGTATTTTTTAAATTATTATTATATTTTTATTGTTACATTTTAACTAGCTAAAAAGACATACATAAAATTAGTATTAATTTAAACAATATAATTTAATAATTTTTTTATCATTTAATAAAATGTAATTTATTTTTTATTTTTTATTAAAATTATAAGTAACACAAAAAACATACAAAATAAATATACTTACGTTGTAAAGACTTGCGTTGTAATGACATCTGCGCTGTAATGGCATGCCTTGTAATAGCATGCGTTGTAAAGGCACTTGCGTTGTAATAGATTTGTTGTAATGGTGGTGCGTTGTAAAAGTTGCGTTGTAAAGGATGTTTCCCCCAGGAACCACCCAAGGTAGTGACACATGGGACTCACGGGGGACAGGTGCAGTGTCTAAACACAGCCGTGAATCACCATTTACTTCTATAGGGAATGGCACCGTTGGAAAATTACAAAGGAAGGACACTTAGAAGAGGTCTTGGAGCAGACTCCTTTAGAACTAGGCAGTTCTAAAGTCAATACCCACAGGAGCCCCGGAATACTCGAGTTACCTCACCCAGGGAAGCCGGGTGCATAGGTGTCTTTTGATGTTGGTTTTCGTCATCATTTTCAATGGCGAGCTGCGGACAAGTGCTGCAGGTGACCAAGCTAAAAGAGTCCGGATGGATCAAAGCCTGTATTAGAATCATGAAGAACCTGAAAGCAAAGGGGGCAGAGTCTGGGTCACTAGCCAGTGACCAGGAAGGCGAGGGGATGATGCCAACCAATGTCGTGTGATTTCAAGTGAAGGCGGTGTAGCTTGACTCTTCAGCCACGAGGAGCAGGAGGCATCAACGATGACCAGGAGCTGGATTACAGCTATCCTACGAAGCATGTCAATTGCTGTGGTGTCGGATTCTGGATGGGACCCAAGAAGCCTTGACAACAGCAACTCACGCAGAAATCAGAGAATGGCTTCTGTGCAGACCAGCAAGGTTCTGAAGGACTTACCCTTTGGAGGAAAGTCAGGGCACGTCTGGAGCAACCAGGGAAGCCCAAGAAACAGAAGAGTTACTTTTGTGGGGACCCACCCCTTGATGGACCAGGGATCACAAAGCATTGAGCAGAAATGCTAGAAGCGGGCCCATGGAACACTTGTAGAGTGTAGGCCCACAATCTTCGTTGCAAATGGTGCTTGGGCCTTGGACTACGAGTAGGCCAATGCACAACTTTAGGAAAGCTCGGGAAGTTGATGCACTTACAAATGTGCACGTTGTCCAGGAGTTCCGGTCCCATGTCTCTTGTCATGGCTGCATGTCTCAGCTTTGCTGGGATCTCGTGTCGGCCTCAGAGATATCTGGAAGTCAATGTCCTGTGTTGCAAACCCGTTCCAAAGTTAGCATTTACCGCAAGGTTATAATCCACTTAAGAGTATATGTTCTGGCTGCATCACAGAACAACTACAGAGAAGAGATTCCAAAAGCTGCAGAGGGGTTCTGCTCATGCATGGGCACCCTCTCACACAAAACCAAGCAGTCTGCCTTCAGTATTTTTAAGGCCTGCCACATGAGTGACTTATAGGTTTATATGTGTCAGTGATTAAAGGCAGATATAGGTAGCCTATATCTTAGTATTGGGTGCAGACATCACCTTTGCCAAACTGCAGTAGCAGACCTGTAGTGCCATTTTGGAAGGCTTCCCAAGGGTGGCATAATACATGCTTCCGCCCTGGTAGGCCCAGTTGACAGAAGGTAATGCAAGATTGTAAGTAAGATGTACTGAGACATGCATGGGGCAATTTGCACAGCCTTGTTGCAACTTGTGATGATTTGTGTTATAGTTCATAGTGGTACTTGATACAAACCGAGATTTACTAGAATCAGTAAACCTGCGCTAATTAATAAACCTTCGCTCCATAATGGTAGGCCACCTCGGCCATGGTGTATCACTGGGAAATATGTTTATTTCTCCCTGTTATGTTCTCTTTCTATGCATGATGCATTTCAGAGGGTAAGGGGAGGATGGTAAGAACATTTCAGCAGATGGAGAAATGCATGTCAAGTGATAAGCAGAGTGCAAATTTGATCATGATATAACCTAATGACTCCTATGAGACACAGTGGAATGTATATGAGCCCACCACCTTTGGCTTTGTGCCAGTGTTCATGATTCGCTTAAGTGCTATTCAGCTATTTTCACTGGAAACACAGGAACAGCTGAATTGGTATTTGCTTAAGGTCTGCTTCTTTGCATTAATAAATCCTTATACCCAGAGGGGTACTCCACCTAATACTCACTTAGCTGGAAACATTCCATTCAAAGAACATGTTGCGAATTGTGAGCAGCTGTCACAAAACTGTGATTCCATTTTTGAAACGTAAGAGATGCATGAATCTGTCCTGTATTTTTCTCACTGTGTTGGTCTCTGACACTTGTCCAGCACATAAAGGTTCGAGAAAATGACCCTTCATCAGTCTTCTGCTGCTCATTTACTATTGAGTCTCACCTTCAGCATATAATTCAAAACACATCCGGGTTAAAGCAAGGGCTACACACAGCAGAGATTAGAAACACAGGACAATAACTGCCTCTATGTGTTTCTAAGCTCTACTCTCAGCATAACATTAAAGATATTTTAAGTTAATAAATGCACTCAAGATGAGTAAAACAAAACAAAAACAACACCAATCTCTGCTCACTGATTCCGACTTGTTCTGTTTAAATTTCATAAATGAACTCAGAGAAATTCAGAAATATATGTTTGAATTTAGCCATTTCAGATGCAGAAACAGTTGTAATGCTGTCAGTCAGTGAACCGGATCATGACACAATCCTATGTGTCAGATTGTAGCCATTCATGTAATGGAAGCACCTATTTAAAGACTCCTCATCAACTCTGTAATTGCAACTACTTGTATGTAGTTGCAGATAGATTGCGAACACAATATTGTGGTAAAAAAACATCTTTAACAAAAATCTTGTGTCAAAAATATTTTCATGACAATATCGGCTCCTATAATCATAAAAGTAAGTACTAATGTTAAGTATCAAAATATTGGGAAAAATATAATTGGCACTAATATCATCCATAAATATACAAAACTATTATCGTTTTGATATATAAATAGAATGGAAAGTAGTTAATGCTAAATATATTAATATATGCATACTACATAATGTAATAAAAAAAACAACTAATGCATAATACTATGTATAAATCTATATTATAAAATTCTCACACTATTCTGTGCAATAGTAGGGAAGGCATAGAATATCGGAAGGGTATACATTTATTATTCCCACTCCAAACAGCACAACCATATGGAAGGTGTTAGACTTTGGAAGGGTAAAATATAATATTCCCACTCCATCCTGTGCAACTGAGCTAGCTTGGAGGAGACTTCATGTTTGCTCTCACTTGATGGGAGCTATTGAAATTGCTTCTGGAAAGCAAGAAAAAACACAGTTTTCCCTTAATGTGCCATTGTGGACATAGCGTGGGGACCCAGAACATAGCAGGAGCTGACCCTGAGAGTTGGGATCCCCAGATTAATAGGTGGCTCCAGGAGGGGGGTCACATGGCACCCATTTCCTTTAATATTGAGACCGGGACATGGGGGATGGAGTCCACAAGGCTTAAATAAGCCTGGGTAGGGGGGCTGTATGTCTTCCCAAGAGTCTGTCCCTCTTCCCAATTACATACACACCATGGCCCTAGGGGATTTGGTACCCGGGGCTTAAATAGGATCGGGCAGGGACTAGATGGACCCTCCCACACTTGATAAGGCTAGGCCCCAGGGAATGGGGTGTCCGAGTCCAAATTTGGCCCAGGGAGGGGGGCCTTGTGCACCCTCCTCCCCTATAATAATATAAGGAATTCCCTATGGGACCTGGCTCACCTGGGGGGCTAATTAAAAACAAGCACAGGAGACAGCTTTTGTTTTAGCGTTAAAAATTTTTATTAAATGATGCTTGAGCAAATAATCAAGTAACAAGTCATGCAGGGGCCACCAATCCGGCTAGCTAGTGCGTTAAAAATCTAACAACACCCAAACAATGCATTCATTTAGAAACATTTACAATCTTTTTTTATAAATGACACAAATGTCATGGTTTGCTAAAAATATATAAAGTTTCTTAACATAATTTCACCAGACATGTGCCATTGACATCATTTATTAACAAGTAATATTTTGAAGTGTCTTTTATTTAAACTACAAGAATGTGTAAATAGTACATTTTACATGTATTATTTACACATTTAGAAACATTTACAATCTTTTTTTATAAATGATACAAATGTCATGGTTTGCTAAAAATAAATAAAGTTTCTTAACATAATTTCACTGAACATGTAACATTGACATAATTTATTATCAAGTACTATTTTTAAGTGTCTATTATTTTAACTACAAGAATGTGTAAATAATACATTTTAAACGTATTATTTTCACATTTCTATTTTGTATTTTTTTAACCAAAATTCCATCAACGGAAGTGTGAAAAATACCGAACAACTATCGCATTTTACCAGAGCAATACATGAGTATATATATTTATTAATAAATTAATAAGTTACTTGAGTATTATACAAATATAAACAAACTAGCAAACATTTTGAGTGGTGGTGACACACTAAACATTGACTTACACACTATTTGACCATCTAAAATGGCA
Organism: Lissotriton helveticus; assembly: GCF_964261635.1. Lineage (NCBI taxonomy): Eukaryota > Metazoa > Chordata > Amphibia > Caudata > Salamandridae > Lissotriton > Lissotriton helveticus. Next base: position 141,691,232 of record NC_136059.1, on the reverse strand, counting down.
AATGCCTGACCTTGCCAACCGGACATTTGGATGTGGGTGCCGTGGAATAAGTTGAACACCTAGTGGTTGTTAAACTCCATGATGAACACCGCCATAGGCTAACATGTGTGAAAGGAACATGTATGTGTATGTCACTGTTGTCGATCACTTCGATTTATGTGTCTGCAGCATTGCAAAAAAGCTCACTTGCCTTCCAACACAGCAGCCACCAAGGCCTCCTCAATGCTTGCTGCTGTTTCTGAACTCTGCGAACCGCGGTGCCAGGCAGAGCAGGTGTCAGGTCCCCAGACTTCTTGCCAGAGGAGCTGGATTTGCTTTCAACAGAGGGCAGGGCCTCTAAAAGCAACTCTATGGCTCACCAGATGAACAAGTACACGTTAAAAAAGTCTTTGTGAATCTATGTAAGTGTTTATTCTAAAAAACACAGGTGATAATGATCCTTTCATTTCCTGAGTGAAGTGTAGTGATTGAAGTGAAGTGTCAATGAACTGGAATGGCATGGGGAGCAAAGACAATGGATTTAGGTTCCGATCTCTGAACTGGGGTGAATGATTGACATTGTTCAACATTCTGTTCTCAATTGCTCCTATTGCATTGTCACCCCAAGTGGGGTGGGTATGCCCAGGCTTGGTTCCCGTACTCTACATGCCACTGAAGTCAAGCTAGCCTGGCTAAAGAGGGATGAAACTCAAATACCGATCCCTGGATGCTTTTTTCCGGTCAAGGGAGATCCTGGCCTGACAGTGCGGGCTGGACTGTTCCAATGGGGAACAGCGTCAAGCCTGATTTGCGTATGGTTGGGTTTGAACTGGAATGGTCTGGGGAGCAAAAAAACAATGGATTTAGTCCCAGATCTCTCTACTGGGGTGAATGTTTGACATTGTTCAACATTCTGTCCATCGATTGTTCTTTTTGCCTTTATTTTTAACGTGACATTAGACAATGATGGTGTGAATTTGTAAGATAATTATGATTATAGAAAACTACATTAGTATGTGTTGTAAGTTTTGAGCCCTACATTTTATTTGATGTGAATTTGAGGTATATATATGGACATGTATGATTTTCATGTGCAATTTCACATCATGTAAAAATAGGAAACACATTATATCTTATTTACAAATGTACATATATACCTTTTTACATGCCAAATGAAAATGATTGCTGTGTGCCTTATCCCACATATCAATCTGCATAGATCAGGCATCTCCAACTATTCGTTCAGGAACCATCAGTTCTCACAAACACATTCAAAGTAGCTCACTGCCTTGAGTAATTGTTAAAATGAACACAAGGTATTATTTTCATATTGAAGTTAAAGGAAGGATGTGTTCATGTGACATCATATTCATCAGGTTGCAGTTAGCAGGGTCTGACAATGAGCAATGCTTAGTCAGATATGTGGGCCAGGCTGGGGCTGAGTCACAGAGGCGAACAACTGAGGCACTGAGGTATCGTACTCTTAGAAAATATTCCATGTTGTGAGAAGTTGGCCTGGCATATGCTGTCCACTATTCTAGTGGGCACCTTGCACCAGTCCAAACAACGCTTATTGATGGTAGGTTTAAATACAACCTATATAGAAAGCTATCCTAGTGGTAGCTGTGGAGAGCAGCCTTCAGGCTAAGTCTTTAAGGAATGTAAAGCAGCTTGTTTTACCAATCTATAATCTCATCAATGACCAAATGAAAGGAGAACCACACCAGGTATATATATAAAATATATGTATGTATTCTAAACACATCCCTCTAGTCTCTTTATGAGGCCAGAGGCAAAAGTACATACAGTTAAACTTATTTAGCACACAGTAAATTAGCACAGTATACGTTTAGCCCTAGGGGCCTCACAAACCATATACTAAGAAAGTGGTATAAGAACCACAACTGTCTTGGATACAAGGCCTAGAACCTTTAGAACCGCTGTGGCCACCAGGAACCACCCAAGGAAGTGACACAGGGGACTCACGGGGGAACCGTGCAGTGTCTAAACACAGCCGTGAATCACCATTTACTTCTATAGGGAATGGCACCGTTGGAAAATTACAAAGGAAGGACACTTAGAAGAGGACTTGGAGTAGACTCCTTTAGAGCTAGGAAGCTCTAGAGTCAATACCCACAGGAGCCCCGGAATACTCGAGTTACCTCACCCATGGTAGCCGGGTGCATAGGTGTCTTTTGATGTTGGTTTTCGTTGTCATTTTTAATGGCGAGCTGCGGACAAGTGCTGCAGGCGACCAAGCCGAAAGAGTCCGGATGGATCAAAGCCTGTATTAGAATCATGAAGAACCTGAAAGCAGAGGGTACAGAGTCTGGGTCACTAGCCAGTGATCAGGAAGGCAAGGAGATGATGCCAACCAATGTCGTGTGATTTCAGGTGAAGGAGGTGAAACTTGACTCTTCAGCCACGAGGAGCAGGAGGGGTTAACGATGACCAGGAGCTGGATTTGAGCTACCCAACGAAGGATGTCAATTGCTGTGGTGTCGGATTCCGGATGGGACCCAAGAAGCCTTGACAACAGCAACTCACGCAGAAATCAGAGAATGGCTTCTGTGCACACCAGCAAGGTCTGAGGGACTTACCCTTTGGAGGGAAGTCAGGGCACGTTTGGAGCAACCAGGCAGGCCCAAGAAACAGAAGAGTTACTTTTGTGGGGACCCACCAGTTGATGGACCAGGGATTACGAAGCATTGAGCAGAAATGCTAGAAGCGGGCCCATGGAACACTTGTAGAGTGTAGGCCCACAATCTTCGGTGCAAATGGTGCTTGGGCCTTGGACTACGAGTAGCCCAATGCACAACTTCAGGAAAGCTCGGGAAGTTGATGCACTTGCAAATGTGCACGTTGTCCAGGAGTTCCTGTCCCCATGACTCTTGTGATGGCTGCGTGTCTCAGCTTTGCTGGGATCTCGTGTCGGCCTCAGAGATGTCTGGAGGTCAATGTCCTGTGTTGCAAATCCGACGGGATTCAGCAGGAACCTTGGAAATGCAGACTTGCAAGATGCGTCTTTGGTGCCTGTTTGAACAGGGGAGTCATCCTCGACCCCAGGGAGATTCTTCCATCTTCTAGTCCAAATAGAATGTCGAAGTTCCAGGATATATGTTGCAGAGTTTCGTCCATGGTAATCTAAAGTCCTAAGGCCTGGGTTCCTATACTTATCCAAAGTGTTTGACTCCAAACACGACCTGTTTCCATACAGCCATTCCAAAGTTAGCAATTACCGCAAGGTTATAATCCACTTAAGAGTATATGGTCTGGCTGCATCACAGAACAACTACAGAGAATAGATTCCGAAAGCTGCAGAGGGGTCCTGCTCAAGCACTCTGCCTTCAGTATTTTTAAGGCCTGCCACAAAAGTGACTTATAGGTTTATATGTGTCAGTGATTAAAGGTAGATATATGTAGCCTATACCTTAGTATGGGGTGCAGACACCACCTTAGCCAAACGGCAGTAGCAGACCTGTAGTGCCATTTTTGAAGGCTTCCCAAGGGTGGCATAATACATGCTTGCACCCTTGGTAGGCCCTGTTGACAGAAGGCAATGCAAAATTGTAAGTAAGATGTACTGAGAGATGCATGGGGCAATTTGCACTGCCTTGCAGCAACTTGTGCTGATTTGTGTTATAGTTCATAGTGGTACTTGATACAAACCGAGATTTACTAAAATCAGTAAACCTGCACTAATGAATAAACCTTCGCTCCATAATGGTACACCACCTCGGGCATTGTGTATCACTGAGAAATATGTTTATTTCCCCCCGTTATGTTCTCTTTCTATGCATGATGCATTTCAGAGGGTAAGGTTAGGATGGTAAGAACATTTCAGCAGATGGAGAAATGCATGTCAAGTGATAAGCAGAGTGAAAATGTGACCATGATATAACCTATTGACTCCTATGAGACACAGTTTAATGTATATGAGCCCACCACCTTTGGCTTTGTGCCAGTGTTCATGATTCGCTTAAGTGCTATTCAGCTATTTTCACTGGAAGCCCAAGAACAGCTGAATTGGTATTTGCTTAAGGGCTGCTTCTTTGCATTAATAAATCCTTATACCCAGAGGGGCCCTCCACCTATCACTCACTTAGCTGGAAAAATGCCATTCAAAGAACATGTTGCGAATTGTGAGCAGCTGTGACAAAACTGTGATTCCATTTTTGAAAGGTAAGAGATGCATGAATCTGTCCTCTATTTTTCTCACTGTGTTGGTCTCTGACACTTGTCCAGCACATAAAGTTCCCAGAAAATGACCCTTCATCAGTCTTCTGCTGCTCATTTAAAATTGAGTCTCACCTTCAGCATATAATTCATAACACATCCGGGTTAAAGCAAGGGCTACAAACTGCAGAGATTAGAAACAGAGGACAATAACTGCCTCTATGTGTTTCTAAGCTCTACTCTCAGCATAACATTAAATATATTTTGAGTTAATAAATGCACTCAAGATGAGTAAAACAAAACAAAAACAACACCAATCTCTGCTCACTGATTCCGACTTGTTCTGTTTAAATTTCATAAATGAACTCAGAGAAATTCAGAAATATATGTTTGAATTTAGCCATTTCAGATGCAGAAACAGTTGTAATGCGGTCAGTCAGTGAACAGGAACATGACACGATCCTATGTGTCAGATTGTAGCCATTCATGTAATGGAAGCATCTATTTAAAGACTCCTCCTCAACTATGTAATTGCAACTACTTGTATGTAGTTGCAGATAGATTGCGAAGACAATATTGTGGTTAAAAAACATCTTTAACAAAAATATTGTGTCAAAAATATTTTCACGACAATAACGGCCCTTATAATCATAAAAGTAAGTACTAATGTTCAGTATCACAATATTGGGAAAAATATAATTGACACTAATATCATCCAAAAATATACAAAACTATTATCTTTTTTAAAATATAAATAGAATTGAAAGTAGTTAATGCTAAATATATTAATATATGCATACTGCATAATGTAATAAAAAAAAACTAATGCAAAATACTGTGTATAAATATATATTATAAAATTCTCACTTTAGTCTGTGCAACAGTAGGGAAGGCATAGAATATCGGATGGGCCTTTGGAGGGGTAAAATATCATATTCCCACTCCAGCCTGTGCAACTGAGCTAGCTTTGAGGAGACTTCATGTTTGCTCTCAATTGATGGGAGCTTTGAAATTGCTTCTGGAAAGCAAGAAAAAACACAGTTTTCCTTTAATGTGCCATTGTGGACATAGGGTGGGGACCCAAGGACATAGCAGGAGCTGACCCTGCGAGTTGGGATACCCAGATTAATAAGTGGCTCCAGGAGGGGGTTCACGTGGCACCCATTTCCTTTATTATTCAGACAGGGACCTGGGGGATGGAGTCCACAAGGCTGAAATCAGCCCGGGTTTGGATGCTGAAAGTCCCTCTTCCCAATTACATGCACATCATGGCCCCAGGGGATTGGGTACCCGGGGCTTAAATAGGGCCGGAAAGGGGCTAGAAGGACCCTCCCACTTGTGATAAGGCCAGGCCCCAGGGAATGGGGTATCCGGGTCCAAAATTGGCCAAGGGAGGGGGGCCTTGTTCACCCTCCTCCCCTATAATAATATATGGAATTCCCTTTGGGACCTGGCTCAATGGGGGGCTAATTAAAAACAAGCATGGGTGATAGCTTTTGTTTTAGGTTTAAATCTGTTTATTAAATGATGCTTGAGCAAATAATCAATTAACGAGCCACACAGGGGCCACCAAATCGGCTAGTTAGTGCGTTAAAAATCTAACAGCACCCAAACAATACATTCCCATCTGCCCTCCCTATAAATTAAACAACGATTTAGGAGGAAGAAGAAAGAAAAGCAGAGATAGAACCACCCCCTCCTTCTACTGGTCTGTGACTTCAATTCAACAGCACCTGGATTCCGTTGATGTATGAGGGCAGATGTAATCTAATTGTCTAAGACATGTGTGGTAAGATGCAGGAGATGTAAGTATTTCGGGCAATATAGTTCCCAAAACTCTGTTGACAGCAGGGCAAGAAATGGTTGCCAAAGGTGCCCAAAGGAGGAGACTTTTCCTACCCGGGTAAGATAAATATTTTCCATGCCCAGAACATGCCATAGTACTTGTTTAAATTTTTTTTTATTACAGATCCTCCACAAATTTGTGTCAAATTTTTAATGCATAAAAGGTTTTAGGCCTCCAGCGGGCTGAGTCACAATATTGCTGCCACCATTTCCTGGATGAAGTGGTGGCAGTCAATCTCTCAACATGAGATCTGTTGCTTCAGCGGAACTTCCACATCCCTACATATATGTAAATAGATCTTTGTTAATGACTTAAAAAACTACTGAATGGCTTTAAACCAAATTACAAAAAGATATATTTTTTGACCAAAGTTTATGTAATTTTCTGCTCATCGGTTCGGGCTGCAGTTGTGTCTAAAATCCTGATGGGAAATTGCATGGGAAAAATGTGTTTTGAGACCTGCCCTTTTTCTGGGCCCCAACTTGACAAGTCACCCCAACACTTTCCAGGCAGGAGCTGAAGTGAGTAGTAAACTTGTTTTGACAATTTCATGACGACTAGGCCCTAACTGTAACTACCTACCAATACATATATTAACTTCTGGCGGTCACCAGTAAGTAGTTCGAGTTAGGACCTAGTTTCTATTGAAAGCATGTTTTGACTTGCCTTTGATGAATCTGTGTGAAATGTTTCCAAATAAGTCTCATAGTGACTCTTGTGAGAAGTTAGGCAGGGGTCAAGAAAAAGATGAGGTTGAAAAAAATATGATTTCACATGTTAGTTCCCGTAGGAGTTTGAACATGACTACACCAAATTTGTTAGGAATGTAGATTTTGGTTAACTGATCACAATTTCAGTTGTCTGATGTAAAACTGTTTAGTAGTTGTTGAGAAATTTAATGGAAAGCAAATAAGGATATCTGGGCGAAGTCTAAGCTGAGTTCTCATGATGAGAACTGATTGGCTGTCAGCGCTTCAAACAAAAAGTGATAGCAGCTATCTTGGGACCAATGTACACGATAGCACAGCAGGTTTTGAGGGTCACAAAAAGGAGAACATATAAACTATGATGACATATTTTAGTTACAATATAATTCGTTTGATGCTTAGGTGATTTTGCCATGTGAATTAGCCTTCTGCTGGGATTTTAAGAATCATGTTTGAGAGAAAAGAGTTTTCTAATGATTTTGAAATAGAGGTAGAAGATACTCTAGAAGCTAAAATGAAAGCATATTTTCTATAAATTCTCACAATCTTTCTCAGCCATATGAGAATGAAGTCTGACATTCTCAATAAAATGTGTACTTCCAATATGAGAAGCCTCTCAATTGATTCCCTTGTTTTCTACTGCAGCATCCCAGGGTGTTCTAAAGAACAACTAGACTGCCACCAGTCTTACTTATGAAAAATGTGTTGCACACCTGAAGCTATCTTGCTTGATTCAAACTAGTAAAACTTAAAACATTTAATTTAGAAAGCAAAATAAGCTGTTTAATGTTTTCATAAACATTATGGTCAGTGCTATACATTGAAAACTTAGGACATGTTTTAAATGAGATTTCACATATCTTCCTGTTGTACTTCAATAGGAGCAGTCTATCAGTTGATTACCTTGTCCTCTACTGCAGCCTCACAGAGTGTTCTTAAGAACAATTAGAGCGCTACCGGTCTTACTTATGACAAACGAGTGGCACACCTGAAGCCATCTTGATTGTATCAAACTTGAAAAACTTAAATATAGCAATTTTTTTTAGGAAGGAACACAATAAGGGGCTTAGGTTAGTCATATCAATTATGGTTAGTGATGTAGAAAGAAACATTAGGACACTTTTTAAGTGAGTTCTCAAATATTTTTCACTTCTATTTCTTTAAAACATTCTGACATGCAGACTGAAACATGTACTTTCAACACCAGCAGCATATTTCCAGGAAACTCCCTGTTTATCATCTGTTTACCACAGTGTTCTGATGAGCAACTAACGTGCCAAAATTCTGAATTCGTCAAAATTGTGGCACATCTTACCGCCATCTTGATGGAATCAAAGTGGAAATTTGAAAGCATTTTCTTTAGAGGATTTTGTCGTACATGAGGTGAGTAAGGAACAAATAAGCCTCTGAATATGGCCAAAAGAGAGAAAAGAGCCCAAATGTACCACAGATATCACCTAAATGTAGCTCAAATATAGCCCAATGTCAGAAGTGTATAAAACACTTTATTTTTGATTGTTTGCAGTTTTATATAGCACAGACTTGACCCAAATGTATTGGAGTGATTTACATGAGTATCAGCTACATTACACCAGGACACATTTCTATTGGGTTTTAGGCATTGAGAGACTGAGTGATTTTCCCAGAATCACAAGATGTCGAGCTGAGGCTGAAACTCAAACCTGGTTCTCCAGTTGCAAAGTCTGCAGCTTTGGCCATAACACCACACTTTCTCTCTTAATTGCAACATATCAATTGGATAAAAACATCAAGATAGCAAATAATTTCAAAGTACTTTTTTGCTATGTGACAACTCAGAAAATATTTTACCATTTTAGTTTTTTAGAGCACTAACCATAATTTCTTTGGGAATAAGATCCTCTCCGTGTTACAATTTCAAAAAGAAATGCTTTATGTAATACAGTCTTGATTACATCAAAATGACGTCAGGCGTGCCACAAATTTGTAAGAAATATAGAAAGTTAGCAATCTAGTTGTCAATTTGAATACAGTGGGGCAGCAGTAGTCAGAAGTACGGACTCGGATAATTGAGGGTATGGAGTAGGGGGAAGAGGCAACAAGTTGACTACACTGGGCAGGTTGGAGGGGCAGTGGCAGCATAGTGGACCACTAAGGGCAGGGAAAAGGAGGCAGGGGTTAAAAACCAACCAATCAGCACTGGCAAGAGAGGCTATAGGACGATGCACAATATTAAGGGCAGAAGGTTGAGGCAGTGGCAGTACAACAATACATGCCAACAGATCTGATTTAGACAGGAGATACCTGATGTTTTTAAGCAAAAAGGAAATTTATTTTTTCTGTCTCCTGTCTAAAATCTCCTCTTTTTCAATGTAAGTCGAGGGGAAAATCAATTTCCCAGTTTTCTTTTCAAGATCTCCCTCTTATAAAAGTCAAACTGTTGGCAAGCATGGTACATTGGATCACTGAGGCAGGAGGATTGGGGTATGGACATGGACTTAAAAGAGAGGGCAAGAGGGAGATGGGCAGGGGTATGAAGCTGAACTTACAGGGCAGGCGTCAGGAGTTGCAGCAGCACAATACACCACACAGAGCAGACAGGATGGCAGTGCAGCCCAAGGGACCATGCAAAGCAATAGGAAGGGGACAGTGCCATGCACAAGGACAACAGAGAGCATAGAGAAAGAGGCAAGGGCAGTACCTGACAATACTGTACAGACATAAGGACAATTTTAGCATAACGGACCATGAAGGTCAGGAGGTAGGGAGCAAGGTCCTCCTGCCAGTCAAGGCAGGAAGAAGGGGACAGTGGCCTGTACATGGGAAGCAGAGGGCAAGGGGCAAGGAGGAAGAGCTGGATCAGCACAGTGACCATGGATGGTAGGTGAAATGGGCCCTGGAACTACAAAACACCATGGAGGGCAAAAGTGAGACTATAATGACATAAACACAGACAATGGAGGGAAGGTGGGTGGGTGAGAGTGGATCAGAGCAAGCTGACTAATAGAGGCTAGGTGTGAGAGACTGTAGTAGCACAGGAGGCCATGCTTGGCAAGCAAGATGATTAGTGCAGCAAAATTTCCATGGTGGGCAAGAGGGAGGGACAGGGGCATGCACTAAGGATGGAGGGCAGAAGAGATGGGTAGGGGATAGACACAGTCAATAGATGGCAGGGGAAAGGGTCTTAACAATAGACCACGTACAGTAGGCAGGAGAAGTTGCAGCAGAGCATGGAAGACAGAAGTGTGTGGCAGCAAAATAACCATGGACAAGAGGAGGGACAGGATAGGGGCATGGAACTCGGACAGGCAGGGTGGAGGTAGCAGGGACAGGCAGTGGTCATCTGCCCATGCTAGGCAGATGGTAGGGGCAGTGGCAGCCCACCAGAACACTCAGAGTAGATAGGAGGAGCAGTAGCAGGTCAATGGAACATGGTGAGTAAAAAGGATGGAGCATGGGTTACCAAACAGACATTGGAAGGAGGGGAAAGGAGAGCAGGGGGAGCAAGCTAAGCCCAGAGGCTAATCAGGAGGGCAATGATGGGGCATGTAATTGGGCAATGGAGGGTGGGAGGAATGGGCAGGGAAATACAGCTAAATAGAGAAACAGATGTTAGAAAGGAGGAAAATGGGGAGGCAAGCTAACTGTTCATTGCAAGTGGGTGATGGAGGATCACGTTTTACAATATAATTTCCCAACAGAGTCCGCACGTACGCATTGTAAATGCGGCGCACCATGGGTGGCGGAGCTGCGGCGCACAATAACTGGCGCATCCCTGGGGATGCGCCAGTTATTGTAAATCTGCCCCTTTACATTTTCCCAGCGAGGGAGCACTTACTGATTAGACAGTAGAAAGTACTCCGTTGAGTTGAGGTATTGCACAAAAAGGTGGCATCTTTGTGGACAAACATGCAGGGCAGGATTCATTCTGCCCCCTGTTAGACTCATTTTTTGTGCCATTCTGCCCTCTGTTAGACTCGTTTTTCTGCCCTTCTGCCCTCTGTTAGACTCGTTTTTCCCTTGTTTTTCTGCCCTTCTGCCGCCTGTTAGACTCCTTTTTTGTGCCCTTCTGCCCTCTGTTAGACTCATTTTTCCCTTGTTTTTCTGCCCTTCTGCCCTCTGTTAGACTCGTTTTTTGTGCCCCTCTGCCCTCTGTTATTCCCTTGTTTTTGTGCTCTTCTGCCCTCTGTTAGACTCGTTTTTTGTACCCTTCTGCCCTCTGTTGGACTCGTTTTTGTGCCTTTCTGCCCCATTAGACTAGTTTTTTGTGCCCTTCTGCGCTCTGTTAGACTTGTTTTTCCCTTGTTTTTCTGCCCTTCTGTCCTCTGTTAGACTGTTTTTTGTGCCCTTCTGCCCTCTGTTAGACTCGTTTTTCCCTTGTTTTTCTGCCCTTCTGCCCTTTGTTAGACTGCTGTTTGTGCCTTCCTGCCCTCTGCATCACTCAGCACCACCACATTATCACTCAGCGCTACCCCAGCATCACTCAGCACCACCACATTATCACTCAGCACCACCACATTATCACTCAGCACCACCACAGCACCACTCAGCGCCACCACAGCATCACTCAGCGCCACAACAGCATCACTCAGTGCCACCACATTGTCACTCAGCACCATCACAGCACCACTCAGCACCACCACAGCATCACTTAACACCACCACAGCATCACTCAGCACCACCACAGCAACAATCAGCACCACCACAGCACCACTCAGCGCCACCACAGCATCACTCAGCACCACCACAGCATCACTCAGCACCACCACATTATCACTCAGCACCACCACAGCACCACTCAGCACCACCACAGCATCACTCAGCACCACCATAACATCACTAAGCACCACCACAGCACCACTCAGCACTACCACAGCATCACTCAGTGCCACCACAGCACCAATCAGCACCACCACAGCACCACTCAGCGCCACCACAGCATCACTCAGCACCACCACAGCATCACTCAGCACCACCACATTATCACTCAGCACCACCACAGCACCACTCAGCACCACCACAGCATCACTCAGCACCACCATAGCATCACTCAGCACCACCACAGCACCACTCAGCACCACCCCAGCATCACTCAGCACCATCCCAGTATCACTCAGCACCACCACAGCACCACTCAGCATCACCACAGCACCACTCAGCACCACCACAGCACCACTCAGCGCCACCCCAGCATCAATCTGCGCAACCATTCAACAACAACTGGTTCAAATATGTTCTCTCAATGTTTCAAACTTTATTACAAATGTCACAAAAAGATGTTAATATTTCACTTCTGTTCTTGGATTTTCGTCACAATAAAATACACTGAACATAATATTCACAAAATGTATTTAAAAAAGTTTAAGCTATTGCCATTATAAATTAAAATCACTTTTATTGAAGTATTAATTATTTAAAAAAATTAAAAGCCATTGTAATTTGTAATATCAATACAGCTAAGTCACGTAAATACAAAACATGTTGCATTATAAATGCTATAGGTGTCACATTTGCGAAAGTTATAACTATTGCCATTGTAAATGACAAAGCTATTAATTTAGCTATTTTCAAAACCAACACATACATAAAAAAAATTGTCATTTACAAGACCAATAGCTCAAACTTTCCTAATGCGAGACCTATTGCATTGCAAATGCTTGTTTTCATATCTGTCAGTGCTTCCTGTTGTGGTTTAATTTTCGTGACAGGCACCTCATTGCCTACTTGTAACTATTCTCTGACCCTGCTTCAAGGGTCAGAGAAGGGTCAGAGAATAGTTGCAAGTAGGCAATGAGGCGCCAGGAAGCACTTACAGGCTTACAGCAGCAGGTGCCCAAGTTGAAGTTAATTTCTTTATAACCCTTTTGTAAAAGGTTACAAAAAATTAGCTTCAACTTTTGCACCTGCTGCTGTAACCCTGTAAGTACTTGGCTGAAAATTCGTCCCCGCTGATTCGCGGATTTTACAGCGATTTAGCGAGATTCGCGGATCGCGAAATCGCAGAAAATCCGCAATTCCGCGAGCGGAACGAATTTCAGCCCATGCTTAGTTATATTTAGGTGGACATTTGACTCATATAATACCAGAGAAATTGGCCCCTTTATAGTTAGTTGTGCTAACTATAACTCACGCGCCTGCAACACACTGCTAATAATGTCACCTATTACATTACTCATGACATGATCAGTGACGGTGCACAGACATAATATCGACTCCAAAATATCGTCTGGACAGAATATCGAGTTTTAAAAATCGTTTGGAGAAAATATCGACTAGACAGAATATCGACAGCCAAAATATCGTTTTTAAGGTAAGTGAAGTAATATCGACTGTAAATAATATAGACAGTGAAAATATCCAAGTATATAATCTAGATAGTAAAAAATATAGTTTTTTAAATAATATTTAATTATTTATAGTGTGTTTATGTTATAATATGTGTGAAAAGTGTCAATTTATTTTATTATTTTTTTTAATTAATTATTTTTTTAATTATTGTGTAATTTAATTCTGTAGCGGGTTGTGGGTTTATAGGGGAATAGGGTGGGAAGTAATTTAATTATAATTAATTAAATATGTAAATTTATTAATTGGTAGTAATAATTAATTAATTGGTAATTAAATAATATATGTTAATTATTTAGAATTTAATTGGTAATTAATTTTATTTAATTGATTTATTGCTAATTATGTCAATTAAAATAATTTATTTTCTCTAGCGGGTTGTGGGTTTATAGGGGAATAGGGTGGGAACTAATTTAATTATAATTAATTAAATATGTAAATTTATTAATTGGTAGTAATAATTAATTAATTGGTAATTAAATAATATATGTTAATTATGTAAAATTTAATTGGTAATTAATTTTATTTAATTGATTAATTGCTAATTATGTCAATTAAAATAATTTATTTTCTCTAGCGGGTTGTGGGTTTATAGGGGAATAGGGTGGGAAGTAATTTAATTATAATTAATTAAATATGTACATTTATTAATTGGTAGTAATAATTAATTAATTGGTAATTAAATAATATATGTTAATTATTTAAAATTTAATTGGTAATTAATTTTATTTAATTGATTAATTGCTAATTATGTCAATTAAAATAATGTATTTTCTCTAGCGGGTTGTGGGTTTATAGGGGAATAGGGTGGGAAGTAATTTAATTATAATTAATTAAATATGTTAATTTAATAATTGGTAGTAATATTTAATTAATTGTTAATTAAAAAATGTTTGTTAATTAATTAAAATGTAATTGGTAATTAATTTTATTTAATTGATTAATTGCTAATTATGTTAAATGAAAGGGGTATTTTTAGGGTTCAGGGTCAGTTTTTAGTTTTTGGGTAAAGGGGTATTTTTAGGGTTCAGGGTCAGTTTTCAGTTTTTGGGTAAAGGGGTATTTTTAGGGTTCAGGGTCAGTTTTCAGTTTTTGGGTAAAGGGGTATTTTTAGGGTTCAGGGTCAGTTTTTAGTTTTTGGGTAAAGGGGTATTTTTAGGGTTCAGGGTCAGTTTTCAGTTTTTGGGTAAAGGGGTATTTTTAGGGTTCAGGGTCAGTTTTCAGTTTTTGGGTAAAGGGGTATTTTTAGGGTTCAGGGTCAGTTTTTAGTTTTTGGGTAAAGGGGTATTTTTAGGGTTCAGGGTCAGTTTTCAGTTTTTGGGTAAAGGGGTATTTTTAGGGTTCAGGGTCAGTTTTCAGTTTTTGGGTAAAGGGGTATTTTTAGGGTTCAGGGTCAGTTTTCAGTTTTTGGGTCAAGGGGTATTTTTAGGGTTCAGGGTCAGTTTTCAGTTTTTGGGTAAAGGGGTATTTTTAGGGTTCAGGGTCAGTTTTCAGTTTTTGGGTAAAGGGTTATTTTTAGGGTTCAGGGTCAGTTTTTAGTTTTTGGGTAAAGGGGTATTTTTAGGGTTCAGGGTCAGTTTTGGGTTTTTGGGGTACATATACAATATTGCCTATTATTTAATTAAATGTTGTTACTATATATATATGTTTTAAGAAATATGATTAAAAATATTTTTTTTTTTACTTTCATTAAATATTTAATTATTAAAAGTTATTTTAAGTATTGTTAATTATATTTTAGTAATTAATTTTTTATATTAATGTAATTAAACATTGTTTTTAGTAAAGTCGATATTTTTTACAACGATATTTTTGTAAACGATATTTTGTAGTCGATATTTTTGTACTTACCTGTTTGTACATACAAACTCGATATTTTTGTAGTAGATATTTTCACCTCGATATTTTGGGTACTCGATATTGTGGTAGTCGATATTCTTTCAGTGATCCGATCAGTGACATCACTGTTGACATCACTGATGACATCTCAAATGACATCACTGAGGACATCACTGATGACATCATCCAGTGAATGTGTTTTCTGTATAGTTTAAATATTTTTCATATATATCTATGCCAAGTTGTATTGAAGAATTAATGCATTTACAAGTGCCTGAAGGGATTATTTAGTAGGTGGGTGACTGTCTGTACAAGTGAGTGATTGAACGTGTCTTACTGAATGCATAGGTTAGTGACTTAACTGTGTGAAAGTCTGTATTAGTCTCTCAGTTCTAGTGTAACCGACTGCATGGGTTGCTGAACAGCTACATGAGTGTCTACATGGGTTATTGATTTGTTGTCTGAGTATCTGTATGGGTCCCTGAGTGTCTGTGTGGGTGGGTTTGGGGGTGTATGACTCTGTGCATAGATATCTGAGTGGGTGATTCACTTGTTGTATGGATTCAAAAGTGCATTTGGGAAGGGCTGTATGGGTGAGTTACTGTGTGTATGGGATTGTTGGTTAGTGAATGAATGTCTCAGTGGTATATCTGTGACTAAAAACATATGTTTTAAGGCACTTTATTTGAGTGTTGGAGTATTTAAATGACTATATATGAGAGTAAGTTATTTGAAGAGAGGGTGTATGAATGAGTATCTGCTTCTAACAGTGATTGTATAAGACAGTAAATATGTGTTAATATCTATATAAATAAGTGATGTGGTGTGTCTATAAATAATGGAGTTTGTGTTCATAACTGTATACATGAGTAAATGGGTATGTGATTGAGTCTTTGCATTACTGACTAGGTGTGTGAGTAACTCTATGGATGAGTGGCAGAGTGTGACTGTATGTATAGATGTATGAGTGCATATGATAGTACTGTATTGATGAGTAACTAAATGTATAAGTGACTGGATGTGTGTGTACATCTAGGAAATAGTGAGTGGGATATAGTATCTGGCGATGTTGTCTGTATGGTTTCAAAAATAGTAGTTTGCATTTTAAAATGGGTGTATCAAAGTTTATATTAGGGCATCAGTATGTGCATCAGATTACCATGTGGATGATTTCATCAGTGATATCATTTGAGATGTCATCAGTGATGTCATCAGTGATGTCACTGACCATGTCATCAGTGATATAATATGTGACATCATTAGCAGTGCCTTTCAGGCGCGCGAGTTATAGTTAGCTCAACTAACTATAACGGGCACATTTCTCTTATTTTATATGAGTCAAATGTACACTACTTCCGGAGCAGTCCCACCCACTTATTTCATGTTATACTTTTGTTTGTTCGAATAAAGTTGCGTTTCCATTTATTTGTTTTGTCTCAATAAATGTTATTTTTTTTACCAATAAATAAGTGAGTTTATGGGTCTACTTTTTCTGACAACACTTGTCTGTAGTTTATTGTGAAAATCGGCTGTTTATAGGAGGTTATGAGGGAAAACATTTGTAATTTTGTGGTGCACCTACGAAATATAAACCAACAGACTATTACATAAATGAAGCCTGCGTAATTGTACAACTGCAAGGGTTATATGAGTGTAAATCTTTATAACACCATGAGTACTGCCCTTGTGATTACAGAACCAATAAGGCACTGCCTAGGGCCATCAAGGCTTCAGGGACTGGCAAGGCCCACCCTGCATCCCCGGACTAGAGTTGGCCTCAAAGACCCCCAAACAATTAGTAAACAATCCCCAGGGAGGGGGCGATCCCCTAGGCTGCAAAACATCTATGTGCCCTCCTGCGCCTAACTAACATGTGAGATTAAGGTCCACAGTGCTGCAGAGACCCCACAATATAATAACAGGATTGGCCCCAGAACATTACCCACTAGTGGGCCCATTTAAGTGAATGGGTGAGACCCTGCTTATTTTTTTTTTCCATTTGTAACATCCGGATCAGCTCTATTAAAGCGATACAAGGATTTCCTCCTCTCGCTTCAACAAGGCAAACAAGGACTTGCTATCACAGGGTAGAAGTCATGCACCCGCCCTGTAATTGGAAACAAAAATGTCCCACATATGCACACCTCGGGACATTGTATGAGATGCGCCTGGGAGGTGGCGCTCCCTTGGACCATGATGCATTGTTCACTGCATAATTACAGAATTGGTATACGCGTATAATAACACTACTTGCACACATGTAGTACAGAGACCAAAGTGTAGTGAAGAGGCAGAGTAAGCCCAAAATCTAAAAAATTAAATCCTACTAGAGGTCGGATGACATAGTTCAATGAGCCGACAACCCAGGGATGAGTAAAAACAGCTTCACGAAGAAAACAGGTCGAAATATTGATGACTGTGTTTTGAGCATCATCCTCCGCACCCGAGAACTTAATGTGTAAACATATGGATTGCTGATGTGCAGCGGACTTTAAACTGGTGAAAAATAATTCAAATTACAAACTGTCTGCCTTATGTCCTGGAGGGCAAAGCTTCTGGAATGGCCTGTGCTTTTACCTTAGAGATGGGGCAAACTCATGGCCACAGAGTGAAAACAGTCTGTCCCCAAACAGATGCTGTCTGTTCCCATTTTCACTCTCTCTTTCTTTGTATACTTCCTCTGTGCCTATACCCTCTCCCCTGAATCTCTCCCCTTGCCTGCTACACCATTTAGCCCCCTGTCCATTTGCGCCCTTTGACTAAGTACTCCTCCCCTTGTTGGGGAAAGATCCCATATTTATATTCCGGAGTCTCAGCAAACCCGCTGAGAGAGTGCGCAGCGCCAAGGGAGCCACTTACAGTTGAGGTCTGGTATGGCATCCCTTTGCCAAAGCACTCCCTCTCCCCTTTTTTGGGGAAGGATCCAGTATGTAGGCCTTGGAGTCTCAGAGACTCCTTTGAGAGAGTCCACTGCATATAAGGAGCCTCTCGCAACAGAGATGGGGTAATGATACCACTTCCCCTGGTATCACAGCTTACTGGACTTTAGACACAGCTTTGACTCATCTACCGGTTTGTGTGCCCGCCACCCGCCCCCTCCTCTCTCCATGCTGTGTCCCTCACCCTCCCCTCCTCTCTCCCTCCTTCATTCTGTCTTCTTCCCCTGCTCCTACCCCCTCCCCTGAATCTCTCCCCTTGCCTGCTTTTTCCCTTACATATATGTCCTTTTTGTTTGTCTCGACCTTACATGTAACTATGTTGCCAGGCTCTAATAACAGTGTAACCTTTATGACGATGTAACCTGCAACTATAGTCTGATACTCATGTAAAGCGCTCTGATACCTCCGGGTATAGCCTATATAAAACCTTTAGAATAAGAGTAAAGAAAAGGTAGAATACTACCATGGTGCTAAAACAATGAATATATGCAGACATATAGATTCATAGCAATAACCATGAGTACTCCTAAGGTGCAAATCCTAACTAGATGTACCTAAGTGTGCCTAGCATGTATGTAGGTGTATAGCCAAGAATCCCATGGAGGTAGGTGTATAGCCAAGAATCACCCTAGAAAAGAGACAACCCCATTACCATCTTGGCATCGAGTTGGACACCCTCAGAGGGATGTCAGACCACTGCTTGCTAAAGTGTCTGCATGCAGGGACTTCAGCATCTCACGTCATCATGTCAACATGGAAGAGGTGATGTTTATATATCCAAAAGGTACCCTAAAGGGCGTCCCATAGATGTGTCATTGTACTGTGGGCATGTCGGCTAAGCATGACATTAGTGATGACCCTTATTCAGAGATACTATACAGAAGATAGTGATCCTGTTGTAATACTATTAATCCTCATGTATAATAAATGAGACTAGTTTTTCAGAGAAAACCACACATTTATTCAGCACTTAACTAGGTAAAAGGTCAGAGCCAGAACCGTTATGTAGAGCAAGGTAGGACAAATGTAGGTAAAAGGTTGTGCAACTACTTTATTGGGGTACATTGGGGCTCATAACACCCACTCCTAATCCAACTGGATTAACACATGCTAAAATATGCCTGTCAAAAATCATAAAAGACTTTACTAGAAATAGGAGTATAAACATCTAAAGACATGGTATGTGCTAAAAATTATGTGAAAGTAAAAAAGCTCTAAAAGTCTTCTAAATAGTCAATTTGCTATTAGACTTACCACGCACTCTGACAGCCATAGTGCTCAGTGAGAGCAAGAGGAACACATAAAAAATGTTGTTCTTGAATTCCGATTTGTTTTTTTTTGTGTAAAAAGGGCAAATTGTTCTCAGCACACGGATAGCCGAAATCATTATATGTCCTGCGTGGGAGACGCAACATCACTGTTGCTTGCTTTCACAGATGACTGTCCCTGTAACACCTCTTAGATCAGGTCTATAGCGCAGAGGTAATCTACAGTTCCCACAGACATTGCTGAGTAAGTACTTGTAGCCTGTGATAGAGCCTGTGTCCATTCTGACAGGAGCTGAAGCATCCTGTGGTGACTCTTAGAATGCTGACATCAACATTGGAATACGCAGCGGTCACTGCAATACGTGGGCCTTTATTGGTTCCAGTAGTACATCCCCGTCCTATTGTGCAACCGATGGAAGTGTTAGACATATATCCAACATGCATTTGTATCCGCAGAAGAGGCAGCGGAGCAGAGGCAGGACACACTCAACCCAAACTGATCTGAACTATAGGAACCAATGCTCGCTTAGCTCCTGAAACCGAGGTGTGGCCAGATGGAGTACAATGCGTCCATGACATTGTCACACACCGAGTGCATTTTTCATCTCTTTGGACATCCATTGCGCAGAAGGAAAATTAAAACCAGGATCCCCCTGCAAGTAGTAGGACCAGCAGAAGCCCTCCAAAAACGCTTCCTAATAAGTGTGTAAATGCTGGAATAATTCCGAGGATCGTTTGAAAGGTACCTAATAGTCCAGAATCTATGCTCTTAAGTAGGTGTACTATCCCACTTGTATCAGACATGTTAAAGATATGATGTACCATTTGTCTGAAATGGAGTGGGAAGTTTATTCTGACTAATGCCTGTATCTCAGCTGAAGACCTTGCAACCTAGAGATCAAACATCGCTCGGGCTGAGGTTAAGGCCACATCCTTCTGCAAAAGTATAGCTTTCAGTCTGCTCCGAGAATCAAACCATATAAGGGAAACTTTTAATGAAGGCCATTGCAGCGCCTCCCTGAGTGTGTGGGTCGGTGGAAACAATACTTGCATACAACAATTAACTCTGAAACATACTGATATAAGATAAGCGATGCCTGGAAGCATCCCACAACAACATTGATAATTCAGCATCAAATAACTCCCATTCGATAGCAGTTTGAACACCGGATAAATCACATCAGCTGGTGAGTCTTTTAAGTGACATGATAAGCTTGCAACCAAAGCATTACGAGCTCTGTGAAGCATAATATCCTGGCAAATTAGAGACCCACTTAATGAATTCCCACAGTCTAAGCTGCTGAAAAAGACTTCAGTGTCCCCCCATTCCTGCTGCTAAATGTGTACGGTAATTCCCAAGATTCATGGATGTATTACCTACCTAACGCTTCATACCTGCCTACTTGGGATACGTTAGACAATATTAAAATTGGAATGTTGCTACTGGCAATGTTAAAAGGTAATCGTTCCAATTTTTCCATGCGCTGCATGGTAAACTTTGCATCTCTTTGTGCCATATTTGTCTGCCTTTCTGTTAGATTATAGGCAGAAAACAGAGATGTACTGTTGATATATCGTCAGGTCACATGACCAGAGTGCAATGATTGTAGAGTCCAGCTTAATAGTAGAATGGATCGTAACTGCGATTGCCCATGTTGAAGAATGGACAGGTCCTGTTCTACTATATCTATTGCAGAGGACACAATGTTGCCCAGTAATTAAATCCTGGATTTTAATGTGGTCATGCCATTGTTGACCACAGCCAAGACCTTTTCTAAGTTAACCCTATCAATTTCTCACAATCTCTCCACAGCTTCCTGTTCAGAGGTCTTCCGTACTTTGTTGTAAATAGCATAAAAGAAGAGGTTACTATGTGGTATCCAGGGACCTAGCAAAAAATTCCTTAGATCCACCTCATCTGCAAGTAAGGACAAGTGCTGTTTCCCCTGGGACAGTATTGAGGTTTTCAGCGAATCTAGCCATAACTTCCCCAGCAGTGTAGGATGTCATCTCTCCCGGATGTTCTCTTGTACATAGATTTGGTCCGGCCTATGGATACTAAACCCTTCCATGGTACCCTTGAATCTCGATTGGCACCCATTTGTGTTAATAGGTCAAACCAACCATCCCTTACAATTTGGGTCTTGTGAATTGTATGAACCATCATGTACAATGTCATTTAGAGTATCCTTACTATGTTGTGTATAGTTGTGCCATCCCCTCAAAGTGTGTAAGTGGGGGAATCCAAGGTGTCTTCGAGTCCTTAATCTTGGCTGTCATTCAGAAAATTAATTTGCTGTAACTTTTTATTAGTGAAAGCTTTTAAGTATTTTCATGCTGCTACCGCTTTATGGCAGTGTAGAGTAGCCTACCGCCACTCAACTATTCTTAAGCACTTTTTCCCTTATTTTATCTCACTAAGTGCCTCCTGACTCTCCGGTCCGCTGCAGTGTTTCCTTTCCCATTAATGCAGAGAGAGTGTGAGGTGTGGCTCTGTCTCCTTTCCAGGTTAGACAGCCGCCATTTTCCAGCGGTTAGCGGTCTAGTTGCTCTTGTGTCCTGGAAGGATGTCCGGGCAACTTATGCATAATTTGAGTATGGGAACCCAGGCGCGCAGCAGACGCTTGCAGTGGGTGTGCCGCTGGCGTGCCATAGGCACGACAAAGGCAAGCCCATCTGTGCCCTTCCGCGCCTGGACAACGCCAGGTGCCAGAACCCCTGCTCAATGGATTAAATATAGGAGGGATGATCTTTTAACAATTCAGAAAAAGAGTAAGTTACCCGTTTGTCGTCCTCTCTCTCTATCCCCTGTGTCAAAATGTATTAAATGTCAAAACTGCAAATTTGATCTCAAAGAGACCTTAAGAGAGCAACTGGGTCCTAGGAAATCTAGAGAAGACCGGATAGGAAAAGTGGAGAGGCAGGAGTCAAGGAGGAAGGTCTTATGTGTGCTTCTTAACGCAAGATCTTTGATAAAAAACAAATGAGTTTGCTGATTTTATGAAGCAATACAATACAGATATAGTTTTCCGTACAGGAACTTGAGGTGAAAAATCCTCTGACCCTCACCTGAATATTGCAATTCCCACTGGATATAACATCGAGCACCAGGACAGAATAGCAAGAAAGGGGCTGTGGTTTTGATTGTGTTTCAAAAAAGGCAAATTTTCATCCAATACTCCATCTGGATTGTGAGGCGCTTAGTTTTGCCTTAAAACTGGATATCAAAGTTACCTTCAAGTGGCCTATTGATTTATCGCCCGTCAGGTCAAAAAGGCAGATTTTATTAATGGAATATAGGATTTTATGGACTCCTATATTAATTACCCCAGTTTTACGCTGGTAGGCAAAATTATTTCACATTTGGAGTTGCAGAATAATTCAGGCACAAACAGTTTAGTTGATATTCCTTAGAGTTTTAATTTAAATCTTTGCCTTGCCAACCATACTCTGTACTGTATATTCATTAATAATAGGGAGTTAAAAATTGAGAAGGGTCTGCCAGTAGTATGGTCGGATCATATGTCCATTCTTTTTACACTTGGCTTTTCCCCTCATAATGCTACATATAGCAACAAACGTAGAAGCCTAAACTATAGGCCTTGGAAAAAGTTAAATGTTGAAGAACTGAGGGACATACTCTCCAATACCTATCCTGTCTTTTATGGCAACCCAAATAATGCAGCAGTGACTTATGGCTAAACTCAGCAGCACTAAAATTGGTGTCAGAAAAGACAGTGAAATGCTATAGAAAGTACCCGTCTGCTACAAGGTTTTCAATGGAGCTCATGGTCTTTCAAGGAAAATGCCTGATGCAAGAGCGCCGATGGAGAAAAGAATATAGTATAAACAAGAGGGTTAAATATCAAGAACTTCTGAGACAATACAAGGGCCTAATAAAAACTGCTAAAATTACATTTGTTTTGGAAAACATAAGTACAGAAAAAAACTCAAGTAGAGAACTTTTAAAACTATTAATTACCTATCTAAACCAAACACTGGGTGCTCTGGTAGTCCGGATGAGGAATTTTGCAAAAAGCTGGTAAATTTTTTCCAGTCTCAAGTCTACTCTATCTATCAAGATTTTTTGCCTTCTCCAAATTCATTTGGCGTAGATGATTCTTCAACACACATGAAGGAGTCTGACCTGCAAGATATTGTTACCTCTCTAGAATCTCCTCAATTTAATGGTTCTTACACTTTTACTAAGGAAAAATTCATTAAGTTCATTGATATCATCAAATCTGGGGCGCCATCAGATCCCTGTCCACCAATGGTTCCCAAGCAAATTGCTAAGGTGGTTGCTGGCCCGCTTATGGAAATTTTGAATAAAAAACTGATCTCGGCCCCCCCAAAGTATGGCTTTAGAGCAAACAGCTGTACGGAATCGACCCTGTTAGCAGACTCAGATGAAGTTAGAATGGTAGCTGACAAGGGTGGAAAAGCGGCACTGATCTTATTAGCTGTCTCTGCTGCTTTTGTCATGGTCTTGAGCAATAGACAGCAAAGAGTGAAGATGGGGGATGTGAGTTCAATGGCCTTCTCTTTGCCCTGTGGTATCCCTCAGGGATCCTGACTCAGTCCCTCGCTGTATAATGTATATGCTAGCCCCCTTATTAATCTAATTCAAAGGCAAGGACTAGCAGTGTTCTCCTACACCAATAATACATATATAAAGAGGCTAGAAATTACAGCAACTGTATGTCCCAAGTGGCATCGTGGATACAGAATATTTGTCTAAAATTGAATACAGGCAAAATGGAAGTGCTGCTTTTTGGTAAGGAAAACTCTTTTTTGGATGACTCATGGTGGCCAATTAGCCAAG
Source organism: Lissotriton helveticus (assembly GCF_964261635.1). Lineage (NCBI taxonomy): Eukaryota > Metazoa > Chordata > Amphibia > Caudata > Salamandridae > Lissotriton > Lissotriton helveticus. The sequence goes on along the minus strand of NC_136059.1, from coordinate 141,667,329 downwards.
GCACATTACCTACTCCTGTCCAGAAAGTTCAAAATGTAAGAGTCATATTTGATACTGAGCTATCTTTTTCCAAACAAATACATTCTATTACATTGTCTGGTTTTTTTGGAGCAGCGAATTTAAAAAAAACCTTCCCATTTATCCCCATGACCTTCAGAAGACAGTTATATCAGCTCTTATTTTCTCTAAGCTGGATTACTATAATTCCTTGTATCTGCATGCTCAGAAGTGTGTTATACGGAAGCTGCAGACTTTGCAAAATTCAGCAGCGAGAGTACTTTTAAAAATTCCTAAATTTAGCTCTGTGTCTGAATCACTGCAGCATCTTCACTGGCTCCCAGTGCAGAAAAGGATGATCTTCAAGGCCATGTGCATGGTTCACAAGGCCCTTTATCTGACAGGTCCAAAGTACCTACAAGAGTGTTTCTCCCGGTATTTGCCAAGTAGAAACCTTAGATCAAGCTCTTTACACTTTGTTAACACTTTCTGAGTAAACAAAGCTAGATAGGGGTAGTGCTTTCTTCATATATGCAGGCAAATGGTGGAACCTACTCCCTCTCTCGCTGCGAGGGCATGCATTTTTGATGCAATTTAGGAAGCAGCTCAAAACTTGACTGTTCATGAAAGTAGTAGAATAGGCTGCTGTATGTACCAGATTTGGTCCTACCAACTTTATATGTTCTATTTTTCTGCCTTCTCTTTCTTGTATCCTGCTCTTTTTCTTTAGTGCTACAACAACCTCGGGTATGTGCGCCCTTTATAGATTTATTTTCCTTCATATGAGACATGCTGTAAATAAGGCCTCATTTCCCTGAACTTGCCAATTTTTATTTCCCCCAAAAGTTTTTGTGTCTATGGTGTCCTTCCAATAGTCAAAACCCTGTAAAGACAGCTGGGAAATAAAGGAATCAGAATATATTGGTTTTGTGTTAGTGAGCATATATTTCTTTTTTCAGGTGTAGGCTCAACCTTATAATAATAAGATGTTGGGTCTGAAATGTTAAACCAAGAAAAATAAGCAAACTTCTGTGAAAATGTTTGTGAACAACCTTTTGGTGCTGTAGAGCAATGTTCCCATGGATGAAAAGTGAAAACATCACGTGGCATATTTAATATGTGCAAGAAATTATGACCATAGTGTTGGTAACAATAGATGGAGTCCAAATCAGATGTATCATCATACAATTTGTAAGTGAAAAATGCAGCAGATTGTTCCAAGTCAGACAGCATAGAATTTACAGTTTTAAAATCCTATCATCAGGGAAAGTACTGTAGATGATAATATCATTCAAAGACATTTTGAACAAATGTAGTATTTTCAAAATTTCAGTGGGACCAAATATATCATATGAAACCCTATCCAAAACTATTCCTTCAGGAACAGGAAGTGCTGTAATGTTCACAAAGGACAGGTGTCTTTGTTCATGATGAGATGATGCATGTGGTTTCAGAACCAAGTTCACATGTGGTACTGTGGAGCGTTCTGGGAGATAGTGGCCATTCCAGATGCAGGAAAAACACAGTCACTACATCTATCCAAAGGACTAGTAAAAGTAGACAATCAATCAATCAATCATGGACATTTATATAGCACACTACTTACCCGGAGGGTCTCAAGGCGCTTGGGGGGGGGGTGCTGCTACTGCTCGAACAGCCAGGTCTTGAGCTTCTTCCTGAAGGAGAGGTGGTCTTGGGTCAGGCGCAGGTCGGTCGGGAGGGAGTTCCAGGTCTTGGCGGCCAGGTGGGAGAACGACCTTCCTCCTGTTGTCGATCTTCGGATGCGGGGGACGGCGGCGAGGGCGTGACTGGCTGATCGGAGGTGGCGTTTGGGAGCGTAGAAGTTGATGCGGTTCTTGAGGTAGCTCGGGCCTTGGTCGTGTAGGGCTTTGTGTGCGTGGGTGAGGAGACGGAAGGTGATTCTCTTGTTGACGGGGAGCCAGTGCAGGTCTCTCAGATGTCCGGAGATGTGGCTGCGTCGGGGGATGTCGAGGATGAGTCTGGCTGAGGCGTTCTGGATCCGCTGGAGTCTCTTCTGGAGCTTGGCGGTGGTTCCGGCGTAGAGGGCGTTGCCGTAGTCCAGTCGGCTGGTGACGAGGGCCTGGGTGATCGTCTTCCTGGTCTCCGTGGGGATCCACCGGAAGATCCTTCGTAGCATGCGCAGGATGTTGAAGCATGACGAGGAGACGGCGTTGACTTGTCTGGTCATGGAGAGGGAGGAGTCCAGGATGAAGCCCAGGTTGCGTGCGTGGTCTGTCGGTGTGGGTGCGGTGCCCAGGGCGGGGGGCCACCAGGAGTCGTCCCAGGCGGAGGGCGAGGAGCCCAGGATGAGGACTTCCGTCTTGTCTGAGTTCAGTTTCAGGCGGCTGGTCGTCATCCATTCGGCTACATCTTTCATCCCTTCGTGAAGGTTGGCTCTGGAAGCGGCGGGGTCGTTGGTCAGTGAGAGGATCAGCTGGGTGTCATCGGCGTAGGAGATGATGTTCAGGTTGTGTTGGCGTGCGATGGGCGCGAGGGGGCTCATGTAGACGTTAAAGATGGTGGTGCTCAGCGAGGATCCTTGAGGGACGCCGCAGATGACTTCGATGGCCTCTGACTTGTACGGTGGTAGGCGGACTCTCTGTGTTCTTCCATCGAGGAAGGAGACGATCCATTCCAGTGCCTTCTCCTGAATTCCGACGTTGCTGAGGCGCTGCACTAGGGTGCGGTGGCAGACAGTGTCGAATGCCGCGGAGAGGTCTAGGAGGATGAGGGCCGCTGTTTCTCCATTGTCCATCAGGGCTCGGATGTCATCGGTGGCAGCGATCAGGGCGGTCTCGGTGCTGTGGTTGGCTCGGAAGCCAGACTGTGAGGGGTCGAGGGATCCATTCGTCTCGAGGAAGGCGGCCAGCTGTTTGTTGACGGTCTTCTCGATGACTTTGGCTGGAAACGGGAGGAGCGAGATGGGGCGGTAGTTCTTGAGTTCGGTGGGGTCCGCTGTTGGTTTCTTTAGTAGAGCACTGAGTTCGGCGTGCTTCCAGCTCTCCGGGAAGGTGGCGGTGTTGAAGGAGGTGTTGATGATGTCCCGCAGGTGGGGTGCGATGACAGCGTCGGCCTTGTTGAAGACGTGGTGAGGGCAGGGGTCGGTCGGAGATCCGGAGTGGATGGAGTTCATCATGCGGACGGTGTCATCGGTGCTGATCGGAGTCCAGGCGCGGAGGGTGGTGGTGGGTGGCGTTTCTGCGGTCGTTGTGTGCGATGGTTGACTGCTGAAGCTGTTGTGTATGTCCGCGATCTTGTTGTGGAAGTAGGAGGCGAGGGAGTTGCAGAGGTCTTGCGATGGGGTGATGTCGTTGTTTCCGGCGTTGGGGTTGGAGAGCTCTTTCACGATGTTGAAGAGTTCCTTGCAGTTGTGTGCGTTGTTGTCCAGTCGGTCCTTGAATGCGGTTTTCTTGTTGGCGCGGATCAGTTGGTGGTGCTTCCGGGTGGCAAGCTTGAGGGTGGTCATGTTGTCCGGTGTTGGTTCCCTTCTCCAGACTTTCTCGAGTTCTCGGCAGTTCTTCTTGGAGCTCTTGAGTTCGTCGGTGAACCATGGGGCTTTCTTGCTGCCGGGTCTGCTGGGCGGGGTCCTCAGAGGGGCGAGTTCGTCCGCGCAGTTGCTGATCCACTTCGTGAGGTTGTCGGCGCCCTGGCTGGGGTTCGCTGAGACCAATTGCAATCCAGAGCTGTAGCCAGGGAGAAACAAAGTAATACTTTTTCAGCCAAAGATAGAGCTCATGTATTTTTTCTTTGTGGGAAACAAAAGCTGGCGTTGACTCAGGTTCACTCGGATCCAGAGTAAAGGTATCAAAATCGATGAAGTGGCCAGATTCTGTTTGATCTATCTTTGGCAGCTCAGCACGTCTTGTAGAACTGGCAGATGACTCGTTGCAAGACATATTCACATAGATATTGGTATTAGGCCGAATTGAGAGTTGTGTTTCATTTGTGTTTTGTTGCTGTTCAATTTCAAGAGGCACAAGTTCCCTTGCATTGTTGGTAACTCCATTTCTTAATATAGTAGAATCTTCAAATGTTATTAGTCTTTCTGTCTGAACTTCCTCTATGGTAGTGTTAGGAGATCGGTGGCTACTCAGAAGCCCACGGGGCCTGCTATTCAGTATCAGCCACATAGTTTGGCTTGATTAGATCAATGCAGATGAATCTATTTTCTTTCTTACAAGTGCTTCACAATCAGCGTGGGAGAGATTAAGTGCCACGGAGAGATTAAATGAAATACAAACACACAGACGTGGGACTCTGTTTGTAAAATGGTCAGCCCTACGCACTGTGGTTATCTTAAGTTGGTGGTACCAGAAAGTGCTGACTAACTTGTCAATTGTATAAATACAACATTGGCCAATCGATTACATGTGCAGTGCATAGGGAGGAAGCAGCACGTGGTGCAGTATATAAATAATAAAAAGGCGACAGGATTAAATGATTTGCCCAGAAACAGAGGTTACCAAGGCAAGGTATTCGACATACAAAAGCTAGAAACCATACTAAAATACACGATTGCAGAAAAAAATACTTTTCAAATGCATGGGGCACGAGACACACTACTTACACGAGAAAAACTACATCGCATTAACTTGAACAGCACATAGCACACTGCTGCGGGAAGGGCCACGTGGCGCTTTGCAATTTAAAGAAACACAGCAGGATTAAGTGATTTGCACTGAACAAAGGATAGCAAATCAAGTTTAACGTTATTAAAAAACATGGAGAGCATGCTAAAATACAACATAGGCCAATCGATTACATGTTCAGTGCATGGGGAGGAAGCAGCACGTGGCGCACTACTTATATAATGAAAGGCGGCAGGATTAAGTGATTTGCCCAGAAACAGCGGCTACCAAGGCAAGTTATTCGACATACAAAAGCTGGAAACCGTGCTAAAATACACTATTGCCGAAAACATTACTTTTGCAATGCATGGGGCACATGACACACTACTTACACAAGAAAAACTACATTGCATTAACTTGAACAGCACGTAGCACACTGCTGCGGGAACGGCCACGTGGCGCTTGGCAAATTAAAGAATCGCAGCAGGATTAAGTGGTTTGCACAGACACAAAGGTTACGAAGTCAACTTTAATGATATAAAAAAGCAGGAAAGCGTGCTTAAAACAGCATTGTCAAATCGAACAAAAATTTGCATTTACGAGGTACTTAAAGTTCGTTCAGATTAATTAACTTAATTACCCTTAAAAAAAGTGTTCACCTATGAAGAAGTGGATACGATCAATGGCTGTGACTGCTGAATAGGAAAAGTTCGAGTTCAGCGACACGATGCAAGGAGTGAACACTATCGGCAGAGCTGTGACTATGGAATAGTAAAAGCTCAAGAAGGTTGGAAAGTTCCAAATGCTTTGCAGAATGATGATTAGTTGAGCATGATGTCACTGGGTGTGAGAGCTGTGATTGGGCATGTTGTAATTGAGCATGCGTAAATAAAATGAAATACGTTAGGGGTACATGGCCAGATGGTGGGACGTATTGTGCACATGCAAAACATTAACATATATGCGCTACCACAAACATGCATGCGCAAAGTCAAGGCAACTCCTAGGGGGTACACACACAGAAGGGGTTCAGATATCGGCTCCCGCAGGAGACAGGGAGCCGGAGAGACCGTGGGGGGATTGGAGACCCCCCCATGGTCCCCAACGGTGAGGGCCAGCCCCGGGGGATGGGCTCCCTGGGGCTACCAGTGCCACGCGGCCCCCTCCTCATTAACAAAAATAAATTAAAAAAGGCCGGCCCCGGGCAGTGGGGTCACCGGGGCCTTGAAGTGACCACAGGAGGGGGGCTATGCAGCCCTCCTCAATAAAAAACAAAAAAAAATTGGCCATGCCCTGGAGGATGGGGTCCCCAGTGCCCTCGATTGGCCACGGTCAATTCAGATACTGTGCGCATTGTCATCGTACCATAAGCGCACCCTTCCGCTAATGCGCTGAATTCTAATTGGCTATCAAGTGCTTGACATCATTCAAAACTACAAAACTAGAAACTGTTGGCAGACATTTTATGCCTCAGTAGAAGGGAGGCTGAAGAGGCCTGTGAAATGTATGTTTAAAACGTGAAAAGGGGGAGTGTAGACACACCTTGACCCTCTAAGTCTGCTCAGGGGGTCCCACAAGAATCCCCAGAGCACCAAAAATATTTTTTGGGGGGGAAAAATCACTGTGTGCGTGTATGATCCGCGCATTCTAGGAATATTAAAATAAACGCGGGCTTCTGCGCGTCTTTGGTCATTTGCATTCTTTCAACTGTTTAGAGGAGATGCAGCAGTGCTGGATCCAGGATCCACCACTGAGTAGGAAAAAGTAATGATAACACTACTTACCTGCTAAGTGGATTTCCTTTCATAGCCTAACATTCACTGGTTTCACTTGGAAATTCTTCTAAGTGTGGAGTTTTGGACCTTTAAAATATTCACCTGAAATCAGCCGAACAACGAATTCCAATTTACTCACCTGTTATCAGCAGAGAACCCAGTGCTGCATCTTTTAGCCCAGCACTGACCCTGAAAAGTAATTCTAACCGTACTTACCATGGAAAAAAAACCTGAATAAAATTAGATTTGCGAGTTAGGCCCTGGGGGATGTAGTCCCCAGGGCCTAAAATGTAAATGGCAGGGGAGGGGTCACACAATGTAATGTAATTTAAAAAATAAAATATCTAAAAATAAATAGTTTAACATTTTTTTGTAAATCAGTATTAAAAACATAAATAGACGAATAAATACATTTAAAAATTGTCATTTGCAAAACCTTTGAAATTCACTTAAAAAACCATAGGTTTCAGACATGTTATAGTTAGGAATTAGCATTTATAAAAACCTTTGAAATTCACGGAAAAAAACACTGCTGATGATGTCACATATTACATCAATCATGACATGGTCAGTGACATCACTGATGACATCTCAAATGACATCACTGATGACATCATCCAGTGAATGCAGTTTGGTTCGATATTTAAATAAGTATTATATATATATAGCAATCTGCCCTGAAGACTGAGTGGATGTATAAGTGTCTGGATGGAGGATTTATTAGCAATGTGATTGACTGTCTAAGTGACAAATTTAAAGTGTCTCACTAAATATATGGGATAGTGATTAAACTGTGTGAATACCTGTATAACTATATCTCTTGTTGTGTAAACCACTACATAAGTTGTTTACTAGCTATATGAAAGTCTATATTAGTTATGTATTAGTTAAGTGAGTATTTGTATGGGATAGTGAATGAATGTGTGTGTGGTTGTGTGGGAGGTGTGTGACTGTTCAAAGATGTGTAAATAGTTCATTTAGTAGGTATATGAGGTTAAGACTGTATGTGGAAACAGTTGTTTGGGTGAGTGAATCTCTTTATGATCGTGGTGATGAGTAAATATATTTCTCAATGATACATGTCAAACAAACTAGAAATAAAAAAGGCAGTGTAAGTGACAGTTGTTGTATAGATAAAAAAGTATACATAAGACTCAGTGATTGTATTAGTGATGTATGGATAACTGTATACTTGTAATAGTGATTTTATAACACACTAAGTATGAGTTACTATCTATATGAATAAATAAAGTGGTGTTTGTGTAAGTGTGTAGCTCAGTAAATATAAGTATGAGCAATTGTTTGCATAAGTGAGTAGGATGACTGCATAAATGAATAGGATGTGTGCTGGTGTGTAATGTTGATGTAGGTGTATAAGTATATTTAATAGTGTTCTATTGATCTTTGTTAGCATGTATGAGTGAATCTATAGGTAAGTGTTTACATGTGTGTGTAGATGTAGGAATCATTGAGTGGGTTTTTAGAAACTTGTATTGGTGTGTCAATGGTTTCAAATATGGTACTCAATATTTTATAATGAGTGTTGAAAGGTTATACTAGTGTATGATAAGATGTATCAGATTGTCACGTGGATGATGCCATCAGTGATGTAATTTGAGATGTCATCAGAGATGTCACAGACCATGTCATGAATGATGTAATAATGTAATATTTGACATCATCAGCGGTGGATTGGGGGCGCGCGAGTTATAGTTAGTACAACTAACTATAACGGGGGAATGTCAATGGTTTTATACGAGTGAAATGTCCACCGAACTATAACACCCCTAAAACGTATGTTTTTTTCAGTGAATTTCTGAGTTTTTTTAATTGCTAATTTCTAACTATAACATGTCTGAAACCTATGTTTTTTCAGTGAATATATATATACATACATATAGTGAAAAGAACATCAGAGATAAATATATATATATATATATATATATATATGAAAAGAAGCAGAGAACTGCTGAAAATTATAAGAAAACATGCTAATGTTTACTTAATCTCTGTTTTTATCATCATATAAGTCAAAGCAACATGCTTCATTCGATATCCTGTTAATGGGAGATTTTAACGTCCACCCATGTGGCTGGGGTTGTTTAGCCAAAGAGGTACTGGGCCCCCCGGGAGCTGTTAGTACTCACTTTGAGTAGACTGCTCAGGGGGTGGACCTGGATGACCTACTCGCTAACTTAAACTTATATGAGGCTGAAGGGTCATGGGGTGAAGAGAGGGCACCGACTTTTGTAGGCAGGGATGCCAGTACAATCATCGATTACACTTTCATTACCCCCGGGTTAATCAACATGGTGGTAGCCTATGAAGTATGTACTTCCCCTTTTAGTGACCATAATTCTGTAGTCTTGACCCTGGACATGGGTAGCAACTCTGTCACCCAGTTTGAGCGTCTGGGGGACGGTGGAGACACCCTTGTCCCTAGGGAGCAGGGCCGCAGATTAAATTGGGCAAAGGTTGTCCCGGAGAACTTTATGGACAACCTTCTATATAACAGACAAGCTGACATTACAATTTGCACTAACAGCACTTCGGAGGGCACTGCCATCATTACTTCCTTCACCTCTATATGTACACAAATTAGCCATGACCTGACGACCACAAAGAAACGAGCCGATTCATCCAGCCCTAGATGGTTTGACAGGGAGTGCTCAACAAAACATAATGCTCTCCTTCTGGCACTCAAACATCAGCCTAGAGATAGGGAGTTGGTGGGCCGGTTAAGAAAAGAATATAGGCAGGCTATCGAGACACGCAAAAAACAATTAAAAGTGAAGCCTGGGATAGTTTAACATCGGTTAGTGTACTGAGAGACAGTTCCCAATTCTGGATGATTTTAAATCACCCTTACTTTTCCTCCTCTAACAACACCGTTTTAGATTGCGTGATACCTGAGGATGCCTGGGTGAATCACTTTAGCAAAATATATAATAGTGTAGATCTGCCAGCTACACCCCATCCCCATCAACCTCTTACTGAATCATCTCCTTTGTCCTTTTCCGAATTTGAGGTTATCAGGGCGATTGAAGAAATGACTAAACACAAGGCCCCGAGACCAGACGGAGTCCCTGCAGACCTATATAGCTCCCAGTCACTATTCTGGGCAAAAATCTTAACTAATGTTTTTAACTCAACTGTTAATGTGGGGTTCCCAATAACATGGTCCACCTCAACCATTGTCCCTATATTTAAGAAGGGTTCAAGATCTGATCCGGCCTGTTACAGGCCGATCTCGTTAATCGACTCTGCCGTAAAGATACTTGGCAGAGTCATTCTACACAGATTAGGCGACATTATTAAGGAGAAGGGGGTGCTCTCTGACCTACAATATGGTTTCAGGGAGAAACGAGGTACAATAGAGCAGTGTTTGAACCTCCACATGCTGGTCAGTAAATACACTTTAGCAAAGGAGGGCCATTTATACTTGGATTTTATGGACCTCTCTTCGGCCTTCGACTTGGTCAATAGGGCCAAGTTATGGGCCATACTGGCTGGTATTGGGATTGATCCCCCCTTAGTAGATTTCCTGGCCGCACTTCACGCTGACTTATCAGCTACTATTAGAACTAACCGTGAAGGCAGCACCACCAGACCATTTAGCTCCAGAAGAGGTGTGAGGCAGGGCTGTATTTTAGCCCCACTCCTGTTTACTATTTATATTAACTCCCTAGACAAAGCCTTGGAGGGGTCTACACTTGATATCCCTTATGTGGGGGGGTCCGCAGTACCCGTACTCCTTTACGCGGATGACGCGGTGCTCCTAGCCCGCACAGGGGTGGGGTTACACAGGCTTCTTGATGCATTTGGTCACTTTATGTCCTCGTTAGACCTTTTGGTTAATAATAAAAAATCACACATCATGCTGGCAGGGAAGCGATAAAGACCAAAAAAGTTGAAATCTTTTAGCTGCTGCGAAGAGGGGATCTCGAGGGTACAAGTGTTTACCTACCTGGGTGTGATATTCGAAGAGAAGGGCTCATGGACCCCACAGGTGGATGCAAAATCTTTAGCTGTCAATAGATCCACCTCCGCACTTTTGAGCTTTGCCAAGCGTCTTGGGTCTCGACCGATGGAGGCATTATTGAAGGTTTACAAAACCAAATGTTTATCTATAGCCTCCTACGGAGCTCCATTGTGGGGCCACTCACACTGCGGCAAACTACAGACAGCAGAAAATCATTTTCTTAGGTCCTTATTGGGCGTTCCACAATCCACACCAGTCTTATCAATACACACTGAGTTAGGATTGGGATATATCACTGATTTGCTCCAACTAGCGCCTCTAGTATGCTGGACCAAAATTTGGCTTAACAAGGACATTATATTGAACCATAAAATTCTCAGGGACTGTATGTCCTTGGATAATGCCTCAAAAATCCCGTGGTTGGAATACATAAAGGGGGAGATGGGTAGACTTGGCAGACCAAACCTCTTCAGTCACCCAAACACTATACTCAAGGAAGACCTGAAATGGATTAAAGAAAACTTTATGAGGAGGGCAGTTCAAACACGGGAGGAGAAAGAACTAACTAAGCCTAGAGTTAGAGCCAACTTTCTCCTTCTGACCACGCCCCAAATTGAACCCTATCTAAAAATCGTGAGCAGACCATTCCATCGCCATTTGCTCATTAGATTTAGGTTCAACATAATCCAATACTCCCTCGGTGATTTTCCTGTGTGGGGTGTTCCTGATGAGTCTACCCCGTGTAGCTGTGATAACTTTTCTGAGCAAACCCTCATGCACTTTGTCATGTTTTGTAGCCATTACAAAGAGAGTAGATTGAGGTTCTTGGCACCCATTTTAAGAGATGCAGGTTTCGTCCAGGTACGGCCTGCTCTACTTTATCTCCAGTTATTAGGTAGTACCAGGACAATCTTCGGGTTTGCTAGCTTCCTGGTCGCAGCTATGCGTACAAGGAACAGGACGCTATCCCCGAGACAACTGGAAGGGTGACCTTATCATCCTGTATTCCTGCTATTGACTTTTTAACCATTTTTAACTTTTTAAACTGTGTATGATTTATACCGATGTGAACCTTTATACGTATGTACAGTGGATACCTTGACAGATTTGAACTTCATGAACTTTGTTAAAATTGGAATCAATTTTTTACTATATGTCGTTTGTTGCTTTTATGATTTTAAATGCAATCGAATAAAGCTTGTTCTGACTGACTGACTACTTAATGTCCAAGAAAAAACTTAACCAAGAAAGTTGCTTGGCACCTTGCCATAGCTGTACCATAATGCCCTATTTCTAACCTGTAGTTCTGCCTGCATACAGAGTTAATTTGGAACAAGCTCACCACCATTTTATTTAGGCAATTTTTGTAATTTAGTTATTCTGTATTTATTTATTCAGAGTGTTAAAGTGCATACAAGAGCCAGGATATTCAGAGCAATTTACAATATTTATGTTAAAGTTGCAAATAATAAATTAAAGAAGTATTATGTAAGCATGGGCGCAAAATCCGTTCCGCTCGCGGATTTTTCGGATTTTCGGTAAATCCGCAATCCGCGAACCTCGCGGATGTGGCGAAAATACGCAAATCCGCGCGCGGCGGATTTTTTGCTTGTGTTCGCACTGCTCGCGGGCCGCGGCGCGGGCAGCAACAATCTCGCACTCGCGAAATTACAAAAATTACAATTGGGGAGGGGTGAAGGAAGTGACCCAGTCTCCAACTTCCTCTTCCTGTCCAGCAAGCTCCTCCCATTGCTTAGTCCATTTCCTGGCCACTTTGAATTCGATCTTGACTGGGAAGGATTACTTTTTGTGGATGCTGCTGGAGATTTGGCTATGGGGCCTTTTGGATTACTTTTTGATTAGAAATTTGATTTACAAGTAAGTTGATAAGTTGATGTTGTTTGTTTGTGGTGATTTTTGTGTGTGTTTTTTGACTTTTTGGGGTGGGTTTGGGGGCTGGCTATGTGTGGGAGGCCATTTTGAGGCATGGTCCTGCAGGTCCTGGCCATGTGGATGGGGTCAATCGGCCATTTTGAAGTCAGGCAGTGTGTTTTGTGCCCTATGCCCACCCAGTCTGCTCTGATTCCTTTCATTATGCCCAGGGGGCCTCTAACTCACCCGAAAATCGGATTTTTTAAAAAATGTTTGCCTGTGTTCGCACTGCTCGCGTCCCGCGCAGCAACAATCTCGCACTCGCGAAATTGTAAAAATTACAATTCTGCACATGAATTGAAAACTACCAGGCTTAGTTATGGGTGCATGCATGATACAACTGTTTTCTTTAATTTTAACATTATTCTGGCCAGGGCATGGATGGCATTGGATTGTTGTGATTTTTGTGTGTTTTACGACTTTTTGGGGTGGTGTTGGGGGCTTGCTATGTGGGTGGGGGCCAGTTTATTGCCTGGTCCCGTGTGGGTGGGGGTTTAGGGGCCATTTTTAAGCCAGTTTGTGTGCTTTGTGCCATAGGCCTGCACCCAGTGTGCTGTGATTTTATCATGCCCAGGGGGCCCAGAATCCGTCTGTTCGCGGATTTTGCTGGTTATTCGCCACGTTCGCGTCGTGAAGCAACAATCTCGCACTCGCGAAATTGCAGAAATTGCAATTTCGCACCAGAAAACCACCAGCAGGCAGCATAAACCTTCTGAAACTTGATGGATGGCATTGGATTGTGGTGATTTGATTGGTGTTGTGTTTTTTGACTTTTTGGAGGGAGTAGGGGTTGGGGGCTGGCTATGTTGGTGGGGGCCATTTTGAGGCATGGTCCTGGCCATGTGGATGGGGGTTAAGTGGCCATTTTGAAGGCAGGCAGTGAGCTTTGTGCCATAGGCCTGCACCCATTTTGCCTTGCTTTCACCCATTTAGCCCAGGGGGAGTCAGTGGTACATGAAACTATAACCCTCTCTGTGTGTGCTCTCTTGGAGCAATGTTAAATTCCTGTTTCCCAAAAATTTAGCAAATCCTAATTTTGAAATTTCCATATTGTGTGGTGTGCATGTGTGTATTCATAAATGCCTACTTGCAAACTATTTATTGAAGCGCTACATATGCAACATATCTTTACTGATGTTCCTCTGTCTTCGTTTGCTTTTAGGTGCACAAAGTCAATAACTCCGCATCATCGTTGAGCATCAGTGCCAGGAAGAAGTCCTGCTGCGGCCTGTTGTTCCGACATCTGAAGAAGATGGCTCCAAAAAGAGGTGCCCGTAGCTCCTCTTGCAAGAAAAATGTCTCTACTAAGGAGAAGAAGAAGCAAGTGGCACCACTTACCAAGGAGACTGGTGGCTCGACCACTACATTTTGGGGAAAAAAAAAAGGCCCACCATGAGTGCTGCACAGGTAGCCAGTTTAGTAGTTCAATCACCAACGACCAGTGATGTTGGCTCATCGCAAGAAAGTAGCAGCACACCATCAACACAGGTTGTAACTCATCTCACAAGTACTATTCAACAACCAAAGCCGCAACAACAACTGCATGGGCTACTAGTACAAGCACAAGTACATGCGCAAGGAGCTGTCCGAGAAGGAGCTGTCCGAGAAGGAGCTGTCCGAGAAGGAGCTGGCCGAGAAGGAGAAGGCCGAGAAGGAGAAGGCCGAGAAGGAGAAGGCCGAGAAGGAGAAGGCCGAGAAGGAGAGGTCCATGGAGAGTTGCAAGTAGAGGTCAGTGAAGAGGCCCATGTAGCGGCGCATGGAGCGGTGCAAGTGCCCACAATGGTTGTTCTTCCAGAAGTAGGGGCACAGGAGGAAATTGACTTTGGAGCCGGGGTATCATGTCAGGAAGACGAAGGCATTCCTCCTGATGATTCATTTTCTCCCAGCTCCCCACCAAGGAAAAGATCAAGGAGTGTGTGTAGAAGTTCCTTTTCAAGCCCTGCTCCATCAGATGATGATCTGGATCTAGATTGGCAACCATCTCTGACGTCTGAGAGGGAGACACACCATGAGCAGCGAAAGGTATCAAATGTTAAAAGGAAGGGCCCCGGAAAGCTCATACTTATGGATCCGAACGTCGGACTTGATGAAGTGGTGCATTCTGATGTTGTTGAACAGGATGACAGCAATGACCTAGTCATCACACACGTCATTCCAGCCACACCGGCCATGCAGCAGACAGACATTTATACCCTATCCCAACGTCATGCTGAGCGTGACCCTGGCGACGTGGCACTGGTAGCACCACCAACGCAGTCAAGTAGTACAACAAGTTCAACAAAACCTACAGCTCCCATATTTTCTCCCCAGAGGGGGACTCCATCCAGCTCGACTCCCTCAAGTAGGGTTGCTGCAATAATTGCACAACCCAGTAGATGTCTGCAAGGCTCATCCACCACTGCTTCATCTGGCATTGGCAGTATCATCTCGTGCGGCAAAACCAGAAGTTTCCAGTCCCCAGTTTGGAACTTTTTTAGTGTCCATGCAAAGTATGATAACATAGCCGTTTGTTGCATTTGTAAGACTGGAGTTAGCCGTGGTAAAAATGGTACCAACTATGGAACCGGAGGCCAGATAGGTCATCTTGAAAGAAGGCACGCTATCGAATGGTTTGGGCACCTAGCAAACATCAAGGGAAAGCAATCCCAAAGGGCAAGTGGCCAAAATATACCCATATTAGGTGTTTCATCTGAAGATGACGGGGAGGTAGAAGAAGCGTCAGACATTTGTCCGGTTGCACCCAGTACACCTGGCAGCACCACACCCTCCGGAACACATAGGAGGCACACTGAGAGTCGGGGAGACACACCAATGCGGAAAATGTCAACACTGAGCAGAAGTGGGTCGAAGAAGGCATCAGCATCATCCAGTAAATTTGTCCAGCGCACCATTTCAGCCATGTTCTCCTCAGATGTGCAATTTCAACGCAACCACCCAATTGTACGCCTGTATAACACTAAGCTGGCTAAAATGCTAGCGGTGGACCTTCTCCCTTTTTCGTTTGTCGAAAATGTGGGTTTTCTTGAACTCGTGGCAACACTGGCCCCTAAATGGAAGGTTCCTAGCCGGTTCTATTTTGCCAGGGTTGCTGTTCCAGCACTACATAAAGAGGTGCTTGAGTTGGTTGGGGCAGCTTTGCAGAAGAGTGCTGTTCACACTATACACCTGACAACAGATATGTGGACCAGTTGCCAAGCCCTTGATTACATGTGCATCACTGCACACTGGGTCTCTTTTTCAGGGGTTGCACAACAGATAAATGCAGGTGGTGACTTGGTCGAGATT
Organism: Lissotriton helveticus; assembly: GCF_964261635.1. NCBI lineage: Eukaryota > Metazoa > Chordata > Amphibia > Caudata > Salamandridae > Lissotriton > Lissotriton helveticus. The sequence goes on along the minus strand of NC_136059.1, from coordinate 141,651,769 downwards.
TTTAAGGGTGCTCGTAAACATGCAACATTAGCCATGTTTGGCATGGAGAAAAGTCATACTGCAGTCAACATTTTGGATTACTTTAACAAAAAGGTCTCGCAATGGCTGCCCCCAAGAAATTGCAAGGTTGGTTATGTTTCAACTGATAATGGCAGCAATGTAGTTAGGGCCATGGAGGACGGTTACTATTTCAGAGTGCCGTGTTTGGCGCACTGTATGAACCTTGTCGTGCAAAAGTTCTTGAAAAAAGAACTTGCAGTCGACCAAATACTGACCATCTGCAGAAGAATATGCACACACTTCAACCATTCTTTTAAGGCCCGGAAGGAGCTGAGGCGCCAGCAAAATGTACGTAGAATGCCAGTGAAAGCACTTATCCAGGAGGTGGCAACACGTTGGAACTCAACCTTCTACATGCTTGAGCGTCTGCATGAGCTGTTTCCAGTAGTCAATGGGTATTTCTACAACCTGGGTGGTGATACGACAGAAATGATGCTAGCGGTGGAGCAATGGCAGCTAGTTAAAAGCCTGACAGACATGCTTCGTCCTTTTGAGGTCTTCACGCGTGACGTCAGCAGGGAGGGCTGTTCTTTGAGCAAAGCTATCCCATTGTTGCTGAAGCTCGAGCACCAAGTCAAGGTGGTGTCTTCAGAATTAAAAGATGCTGGAAAGAATGAAGCATATGAGTTGGCGCAGAGATTATTACATCGCCTAGTTAGCAATAAACGGCTTGTAAATATCAAGAAACAACAGCACTACATTTGTGCTACTATTCTGGATCCACATTACAAAAAGCCATTGTTTGGCAAAGTAAAAATTCCATTTGAAACATCAAATGTTACAGAGTACAAAGGTTGGCTAGCTCAGTCAGCCATTCGTTTTGAAAGAGAGCGGAAGGAAACTGTAGGAGAACTTGAAGACAGTACTACTAGTGAATCAGCAGACCATCAGGCATCCCAAAAAAACACTTCTGCATCTGTGCCTGTGGCTGAAGTGAGTAACTTTTCCTCTGAGCCGTTAACCACACCAGCAACCATATCATCTGCACCAGGCCCAGGCGATATGTCTGAAGCGGATTGGCTAAGTGAGCTAGGGTTTCCTTGTCCCAGAAAGGACACAGAAGTGCAAAGTACAGGAATCCGGGAGAACATTGTTTCTATGGTGCAGGCCTATCTGGATGACTCCACAGCGGTCAATATTACTGAGGACCCATTGGCGTATTGGCATGGGAAAAGAAACATATGGCGAGAGCTCACCAACCTGGCTATCAATTACTTGTCTTGCCCACTCGCAAGCGTGTCTTCAGAACGTGTTTTTAGTTCTGCTGGTGGCATTGTGACTTGCAAAAGGTCCCGCCTCTTGCCCGCAAATGTGGAGCGGCTCACCATGATAAAGATGAACCAGCACTTCATACCACCAGATTACAAAGTACGAGAATGCACGCAGGAAGAAGAGGACACTGACCTACCTGAGGAAAGTTCTCCTCAGTTACCAGAAGTACTACCGACTGAATTTGCAGAGTATGAGGACGAGTTCTGCTTCCCTGACAGCGAGTTCTGAAAATGAGTCAATAATTAATTAACTTTAACATTAGTCCTTATTCACTTTTATTCCTGTGTGTCTGTCTTTCTTTTTTTAGCAAGTGCTTGATCACATTCACAACAAAACTGTAATCACCCCATCACAAGCAACAACAAGCCCATCAGCAGAACTGTCTTGATTTTGATGCCGCAGCATTCCTCAGGTTCACAACAGTTAGTTGACAAGAACTCAGTCCTGGTCGTCTCTCCTCCTCCTCCAGACTCACCCTATCCATTTCCCGTAATGCTGATGCCTGGAATCTGCACAATGAAGAAACTTATGTTGACGAGTCCCCTAAAGAGGGACTGGAAGTAGTGAGTCCTCATTTAAATACATTTTGCTAAGTGTGACTTTTTTTCCCCGATTTGCTTTTTGGCTGTTTGGGGGGTGTCAAACTTGTTTGCGCTTGGGTTTACGGGTCTTGGCTGAGCCATTGCTGGCAAGGTCTATTAAGGGATGAAATTGGTTAGGCATTTGGCCAATTACACGTGAACGTTTAGGCGTTAATATTGCTCGCTTGCCTGTCTTAGGGGTGCTGTCTGTGGGGCTTCTAGGATTTTGGGGTCTGTGAGCACCACTGCCATATTTCTAATGTTGATTGCTTTTGTTTTGCAGAAAATCCACGCCGGGAAACTCCAGTTGGGGACCTGATGCAGAACGCCTTAGGACACTGTGAATTCCAGGTGGAGCCAGCCCTCAAACACAAATTACAGGTAAGATAAGCGTTTGGATGTGAGGTAGTATAATGGAGTATTCGGAGAGGCGAGAGAGTGACAGTGGTACTAGTAGTAAAGTCCTAGGGCTCTTGAATTAACAAACTCTGTGACAGGCATTTACTTTGGAAAACATTTGGCCTATTACACGTCAACCAACACGATGACAGTGTTCAGTTAAATGAACTTACTGCAAAACCACCACCCACCAAGCTCAAAAGTAGTAAAAAAACAGATATGCTCAGATAAAGTTTGAAAAAGTATATTTTTATATCCCTAACAAAATAATCTCCCGCAAGACCCTCCCTAACCCCAACAAATAAATAGTCATTCAAAAGTCCCCAAAAAACCCAACTCCCAATTCCCACCCCCCAAAAGTCTCTAAAAAAGGGGCAAGGGACACTCTAGGGATGCACAGTGTTGAGTTTGGCCTCCAGGGCATCATGCATTAGGGCCAGGGCATCGTACTTCTCCTGGAGGGAGGCGTGATCTAAGCGGAGGCCCTCCACCACATTCTGATAGTCTTTCCATTTCTGGACCTCCGCCTCTAGGTCGGACACTCTGCGGAGTGCTCGGCGCAAGCGAGCCTTTACACTGCTGTGAGGTGCAGCCTTTGCTGCTTGGCGGTGGCGTCTGCCAGCACGGCTCCGTTTGGCTGGAGCACTGCGCTTACCGGCAGAACGTGGGGTCACGGAGGAGGATGCAGATGTTGATGCACTGGACTGCATGTCGTCCCCCTCCAATTCCACCAGCCGCCGATATTGGGCAACAGTTGCTTCCAGCCTCCGTTGCCGGGCCAGTACAGCCAGCATACTCCTCGTCGGTTTTGAGGTTTTAGTATTACCAACTATATGAAGAAAGAAAGACATAATATGTAACCAATGCTCTTTAAGAATATGATTAACACAAAATAATTCAGCAGGAAGTTGTGTCACAGTACAACTAGCAACTAGCCAGCGCAGTACAAAACTATTCAGGCCAGTATCATGGGCGTCCGCAGGGAGGGGCAAGGGGGGGCGCTTGAATCACCATTTCCCTTCCCACAACTCAATTGTATCCTTGGTTTGATGTTCTTTCATATGAAAGAGATCTGGCAGAAGCCCAGGCGATATGTCTGTTTCCCTCTCTCTCTCTCTCTCTGTCTCCCTCTTTATGACTCCCTCTACCTCGCTGTCTCTCTCCCTCTGGCTCCCTCCCTCTCTCTCTCTCTCCTTCTGTCTTCCTCTCTCTCTGTCTCTGCCTCTATCTGTCTGTCGGTCCCAGCCTGCTGTAATTACCATATTGTAATTTGTCACTGGGCCACCACTGGATACACATCATATCCTATCTAAGAGTCAGATAGTACCATGATCCAGCTTACCTGTACTCGCCACCGCCACTGTCTCCTTCCTCACAGTCTGTACTTCTTGGTCCGACTCCTCTTGCGCCGCCTCCTCCCCAGAGTTGTGGTAAATAAATAATTAATTACCGGATCTATTTTTGACTATAATCAATAAACGGGTAGCTCAATAAATAAGAGTCAAGATTCGAGGTAGCTGAAGTTTGACAGGCTTTAATAAGCATAAAGGACAGGAACAGGACAGCCTGCATGGGAATGAGATGGCAGCTGCCGGGGGCAGGATCTGGGAATTGGCTAGCTTTTAATAACAGTGCACAATATTTATAGTTAAACAAATACATTACATTCAATACAGGGGGCGTAGCAGTAGGCGTGGTTTGTAGCAGTCGCGAAAGATAAGGCATAAAGTGGGTGTAACAAGAGGTGTGTACAGGGCGTATACATAGACATGTGATGTAAACGTAACAGAATATGTCATAAAAAGGGGCGGAAACATGGAGGGGGCTACCTGAGCAGCTGGGACCTCTAACCTAGTGGTGCGCGCAAACTGGCAATGACGTGTTACCAGGGAGAACTGGGGGCTATGACTTCTGCCCTAGAAGAGGAGACGAACGTCTGGAGGGTCAGAGCGACATGTACCTAGGCATATCTAGTATCTGGTGTTTATAGTACATGTTGATAGAATCCAAAAGTTATCAGGGTAAAGGCTAACAGACACTAAGACTGGTGCATGCATTATTCTAAATGTATTGCATGTGCGAGGAATATTCTATGAATATTAATACAGTATTTCTCTTACATGGAGACATAAAGGCTAGACCATGACGGAAACTATTGATGTGATTCAGTAGCTTAGGAATGCAGAGAAGGAGGGCTGGACTGATAACTAGAATCATAACATACTCTTGGCAGACTGGGAGGCAGAGCCAGGCCGGGCCGGGCACTGCGAGGCCTGAAGTAAGTGAAGGGTCAGGGATACAGGTGGGGGCTGTATCGCTCCTCGGAGAGGGTTCAGGAGACAGGAGCTGAATCTGAGTCCGGGCCCTTTTGAGGCCTAGAAACGGGGACAATTCAATGAATTAACGTGCACACTGTAAAACGTGGCAACGTAGCTTTACATAGGCCTAATATTCGTTGTATTCACAAAGACTGGAAACTGGCATACTAGAGATGGACACAACTGTAATTGCGTCTTTAATTGATCAGAGGGGAATACATGCATATCGATCATGCACATATATCATAACATGGGGAACACGTAGGCACATATAACATGGCAAAATTTACTTTTCCACATTCCCTCCTTGTGCCCTATGTTTCCATCAGGAAACATCTATATTCATGATACCATCTATCATTTCGTATAGCATCATTTGCTCATCTCGAATTGTCTTGGAACGGGACTTAGGACTAGGAATACAAGAGGTAGCACACATGCCGCAAATCGCAGGGCCACATTGTATACAGAGGCAGCAACTGAATATGATCATTACTGCAATACCTAGGAATGACAATACTTTCCATCCCCAGGCAGATATAATACTCCAGAGCCAACTGGACCATGTCCAGGTGCCTGGATTCTGGTGTAACTGATGGGCAATTTTATGAAGTCTGGTTATAGCTGAATAAACAGACGGCGCGTTATTAGGAATGAAAATGCAGCAACTAGATCCGATGACTCTACATGCTCCTCCTCTATCGGCCAGTATGACGTCAAGAACGAGACGATTTTGGAGCACGACAAATCTCATAGCAGATTGCTCTTCGGTTAAGTTACCTAGAGCAGAAGTAGTTTCATTCACTACTGCTTCGAGGGTTCTGGTTAACCTACGGATTAGCTTACTATTCTGGACAGGGCCTATAAAGAAGAAGAAACCTTTATTGAAGTCTTGATATTGTTCTAGAGTAGTTTCAGTTTGATCGACAATTGGGGACTCGATCTCCCTTCTATGTCTGACGTGTACTAGATGTGTGTTTCTATGATAATCAGATGGGGCTAGAAAAACTGGTGGCAGTAGGAAGGCAATGTAACATGTTCCATCCCAATCGAGGGGCAGACGAATATATGCGGTCTGACCACAAACAAAATAAGAATGACGTGAGGCTTTGAAAATAGATTTCCCACTGTCTCTATACTCGACAGTAGTAGTACAATCACTATGTCCTACATGTGCAGAACCATTCTTTCTGACACATAATTCGCCTTTGACTGGTAGTACTGAAATAGCAGGTAAGTCTGGAGTAGTATCAGACTGAACATTCAGGACCATAAAATTCGAAGAATAATTACCTAAATTATAAACTTCATTTTCTAGATCTAACCCTGTTCTATGGGAGAGACCTTGCTTGTCTGGAAAACATGTTCTGTTCAAAAGGGACATATCATTGGAGGATGACGCTAACGTGGACCATGCTCCACACGAACCATTATGTGAAAATGGATAAGGAAAGAGTGGCAGAACTCCCTTCGGTGTCTGGAAAGGGGGGAGTCGACCACACACCCAACAATAATGGCATTGCTGGTCTGGTGTGAATAGTGTAACATTCGGATGAATGTATTATTACGCATAGCAAGACGATAGGATAGCTCGTGAGGAGGCAGATCACTAAATGTGTGCTCTACTGTAGCATTAGCAAACTTATTTACATGAGAAATTGGAAAACATAAATGTAATGCATAACTTGTGCAGGTAACCATTAAACTTAGAAACAATAAGAAACTTAGAAAAACGATACATCTGATAGAGTTTTGACTAACTCTCTCACTATGGGGTCTATCTCATACATGTCAGAAACCTGTCTAACCGTTTCACCCGAGAGGGACTTAGACAATTAAACTGGCTGACTTATTTTACTAGACCGGAGTTTTAACTTATACTCCTGCTGCGGAGTTTTCTCTAACAGAGGAACTTTTAATTCAGATTTAAGTTCTGGTTTCAGGCAGTCTTTAGAAATGGAACAGTCCTTTTCGAATGTCTTTTCTGGTAGTCCATGGAATTTCTTGATGTGGGACAGATGGACCCATCCCTTGCGGCCTTCCAACTTCACGGCCGTGCGGGTGGTCAGAAGGACTAGTCTCGGCTCCTTCCAGCGAGGCTCCAGCGGACTTGAACGATCAAAGTTCCTGACCAACACGAGGCTTCCTGGAATGACTTCATGCGGTTTCACCTCGGTGTTGTCTGGAAATGCAGCGGCAACCTGTGAACGACAAGAGTGTAGGGCAGACATCAAGGAAGCTAGGTAATCTGTCAGCATATTACTGGAAACATCTGTAATACTGCGGGGCCTAGGTGTACCCCACATGTTTGGGGGGCGGCCGAATACGACCTCATACGGAGACAGACCTGATCTGGAGTGTGCAACCATCCTCATGAAGAATAAAGCAACTGGCAGGGCAACTAGCCAGTCTACACCTTTCTCTTTACATGTCTTAGCAATACGGACTTTCAGAGTTTGATTATGTCTCTCTACGAGACCGGCTGCTTCAGGATGGCGCACACAATGGAACTTCCACTGGTACCCTAACAAGAGGGAAACATGTTTCATTAACTCGGATGAGAATGGCTGGCCGTTATCTGAATACATGACCCTAGGGAGTCCATAACGGGGAAAGAATTCACGAACCAACTGCTTGGCAGTGGTCGCGGCGGTGTAATCTGGGACTGGATATGCTTCTGTCCACCTGGACAAAGCGCATACAACTACGAGGACATACTTGAAACCTCGACATCGCTCCATCTGAATATAATCCATCTGGAGGACTTCAAAAGGGTGGTCAGGGGGTTGGAATCCACCTTGTTCCACCGGGACACTTTTACCTGGATTGAACTGGCAACATATCATACAGGTACGGACTTTCTGCTTGGCTGCAGCTCGTAAGTGCTTGTTGAACCAAAGGTTCTGTATACTGTCTAACATAGCTTTTTCTCCTAGATGTGCTGGACTATGTGCGGTATTGATAATGACTTGAACCATAGAGTCGGGGAGAAACCATGTGGCTTTTCCCTTCGTCACCCATCCCTGATCTGTCTGGACCCCTCCTTGTTCAGACCATTTCTTGATTTCTTCGGGAGTAGCATGTAACTGTATGTCTATGACATCTTGTGTAGGGTCCTTAACTGTCATACAAGTAGTCTGTTCTGGAGTGGATGTCTGTGTCTTGTTAACTGGAATGTCTGGTGTCTGAGCTGTAAGCTTGGCTGTTCGATCTGCTAGATCATTACCTTGGGAAATAATGTCAGTAATTTTCGTGTGTGCCTTGCACTTCATGATAGCGATAGCTGTCGGTAAATGTATTGCATCTAACAGAGCTTGAATGAGGAGACCATGCTGAATCTTGGTTCCATGAGAAGTCATGAAACCTCTCTCCTGCCAGAGCACTCCGAAGTCGTGTACAACTCCGAATGCGTAACGTGAATCTGTATATATGTTTACTTTCAGGTTCTTGGCACGTATGCAGGCTTGGGTCAGAGCAACTAGCTCTGCTGCTTGAGCAGACAGGGTGTCAATACGGTGTGTTTCAATAACTTCGGTGTCAGTAGTCACTGCATACGCGGCTACTAGTTCTCCTGTACTAGTTCTCATACATGAACCATCCACATAAAGTGTAAGGTCGGGATTAGGTAATGGAATGTCTGTCAGGTCTTGTCTTGGCTTGGTCATAGTGTTAACAACTTCCACACAGTCATGTGTGGCAGGATTTGAAGTAACTGACGGTAACAGTGTAGCAGGATTTAGAATGTTGCAGCGTCTGATTTCTATGTGTGGCTGGAACAGTGTCAGTTCATAACCTGTTAAACGTGCAATTGTCAAGTGTTGAGTCTGTGTTCGGTTTAAAAGAACTTCCACAGAGTGTGGAACTTGTACTGTCAGGGAGTGTCCTAATACTATGGAATCACTTTGTCTGATAGCTAGAGCTGTAGCTGCAACTGACTTGAGGCACGCAGGCAGAGCCTGGGCTACTGGATCTAATGTGCTCGAAAAATAAGAAGTGAGGCCAATAAAAGCTCGTACCTCCTTCTGTGTCTTGGGCTGTGGAAGACTCGCTATTAACTGGATACGGTCTGGTGTCAACTGCCTACCCCACTTGGACAGTAAGTGGCCTAAGTAGATCACTTGCTGGACACAGAATTGTAATTTGGAAGGGGACACCTTGTGCCCCTGCTCGGCTAGGAAATACAGGACTGTAAGTGACGCACGCTCGCAGTCACGTTCAGAACGGGCTGTGATCAATAAATCATCGACATACTGGAGCAGGGCAGTGTCAGTTGGCATGTGAATATTGTCTAGTTGTCTCTTAAGTGCTTGACTGTAAATACTAGGACTTTCTGTGAAACCTTGAGGAGCTCGTGTGAATTTATAGCTCCTTCCATTAAAACAGAATCCGAAAAGGTACTGGCTGTCTGGATGAATGGGAACACTGAAAAATGCATTCTTGAGGTCGATAACAGTGAAAAATGTAGCTTCAGAATCAATAGCTGTCAATAGGGATGAAATATCTGGGACTACTGGATACTGGGGTATGATACATTTATTAAGTTCTCGAAGGTCAATCACTAATCGATATACTGGAGGTGCATTTGGATCAGTACGTTTCATGACTGGAATGATAGGAGAATTACATACATTGGAGTCAGTTTCTACAACCACTCCTTGAGCAATAAGCTCGTCAATAATTTTGGATAAGGCTGCTACAGCCTCAGGTGGCAATCTGTACTGTCTGATTCGTGGCAAGACTATACCTTGCTTGAGGGTCACATGATGGGGTGTGATTTGCATAAAACCTACATCAGTTGGACCTTGCGCCCATAAATGCTGCGGAACATTGGACAATCTTGGATCAAAATCTCGTAATACATAGTGACCTTTAAAGTCTCTTAAAAACAATCGTACTCCTTCTGGGGAACAGCATATCACTGCACCTAATTCTTTCAATGTTTTAATGCCTAATACATTTTCTGGACATGCTTTCGTGAGTAACAAATCAGTAGTTCGGGACAATGGACCAACTTCTAGAGAAACTGGCTTTGAAATCTCGTTCACAATAGGCTTTCCTGAAAATCCAAGGGAAACATTTCTATAGCCTGAGAGCGGAGCCCCTGGAACCTCGTCATGACTGATAGTAGTCCTACTTGCCCCTGTATCAATCAGAAACTTTCTGTCTTTCCCTAATACTTGACTGTGTACATAGGGACCCTCTTGATCTACAGGTATCTCGATGAGAGGCAAGCCTACCTCCCTCTCTAGGCTGTTTCATGAATACTGTTGATACTCTGGATACTCTGACTGAGCATACTGGTACATCTGCTGTGTAACATGCTGTGTTGCAGCGATAGGCTGCGGTGCTGGAACTGTCTGTTGTGCATTCTGTGGTGACTGAGAAATCTGTGAAACTTGTTCTTGTCTAGGCGGACGTGGTCTTTCTTTAGTCTTACCGGTAGCTATGTTGTGTTTCAGAACTGCACACTTGTTTATAAAATGACCTGGCTGTTTACAATAATTGCATGTCCCTTTAACGGGAGCTGCAGGATGACTGGCTTGATTCGGACCCCTCTTCTGACTGTCTTGTGGAACAGATTGTGCAACTAGTACTTTCATTTTCGTGTCTTTCATACGTCTCCTTTCGTGTTCTTGCTCTTCCCTGATTCTATTCTGGTGATACTGGAGCATCTGAAGCATTTGTGACGGGGTACTAGCTTGCCAGGTACTTTCGACTTTCAAAACTCGATTTTTAACTTGTGGACTTGAATTCTCGACTAGTTTAGTAACAAAAATATGAGGGTACGATTCGCTACTTGTTTTCAGACCACTGTTAATAATGAAACATTTCTCGAATCTAGAATAAAAATCACTAGTATCTTCATCCTGTTTCTGTTTGCATGCTGAGATTGCATCCCAATCTTCCTTTTTCGTGGCTAGTAATCTTGGCAAAACTAGTATCAATAACTCGGGCAATTCTTTACATTTGTCCCCAAGACCGGTACCTGGTACTCGTATTTTATCTTCAGCTTCTAGAGCTGTCCAATCAATCTTTTTCTCTCCCACCTCCCATTCTTTTTCCTTGAGTTTTTCATATACCCCTGCGGGCAACAGGACCTTTAGCATTTTAATGATATCTGGATACGTGTATTCTCCCATACGGAGCATGTCTTTTAATTCTCGATGGAACCCTGCTGGATCTTTGTCGTGACAGGGAATTCATTTCTTCATCTCTAAGAGTTCCATCTTTGTGATAGGGGTGTAAACAAATACTCGTTGCATTTCACCACCCTCTGTCCTAACTGGGTGTACTTCCCGTAATGGATGCTGTCTATCTATGTAAAATGGTTTACTTTCTGGAGGTGAGACGTGAACAAAATGCGGATTCAGAAACGTTCTATATTTGTGGCGCTGTTCTAGAATAACACTAATTAAATCGGTACCTAAACCTCTCCATCTATATTGGAGTAACTCGTTCAGAACATCATGTAACGGACCTGGATCAGAATGTTGTCCCTCATACAGTGTAATGAGGTGCTGGATCATATACATACCCACCAGTCGCTGCTCGGCTGGGGGCAGTTTCAGAAACATTTGTGCCACTATTTCGTCTGGAAAAGTGGTAGAATCAGTAGTCCATCGGACTGCTGATCGGGCTAGTTCTTGTTCATGCATAGTACTAAGTTCACTATAACCGATTCGTGATTTCAGAATGTGATCGGTAGCTTGAAATACTTGCTCAAGAGAACCTTGTTCTGGTGCTGGAGGAGGGAAAACTTTCCTGTGTTCTAGGCGTGAATGTCGGTCGGGAAGTCTAGTTTTACCTACATACGCTATTCTGGTAGGATTCTCGTCGTCTACCTCTTCAGTAGAAGAGTCGTTTTCTTTCTCGCTCACTTGTGCTGCTTTGCGTTTTTCGTGCAACCTTATTATTTCCTTACGAATTTTCTTGTACATACTCTCTATACAACTTAATGTCCTGTGTCTTCCCTCGGCTATATTATCACTCCACTTTGTCAGGACTCTCATTTCGGTCGGATCTTTAGTCGGATAATCTTGTTCCCTTATTAAACAATTAACTAGAAACTTTAATAGCATGAGCTGAGTCTCAGCTTTCCTTAGAGACATGATTTCGCCAATACTTTCTGGGTCTGTTCCTGTACGAATGAAATGATAAATTCTGTCTAGATCTTCTTTCATATTCGGTAGGGTGTCCAAATACTCGGTCACCCGTCTTACGCGCAATGAATATATAACCATATTATCATCGCCTGGGACTGGATCATAACGGCATTCGGTGAGAGCTCGCTTGATATCTGCAACGGACTGATGTTTGGGCGTACGCTGTAACGCACGTTCATGTAACTCGACTAACGTTACACGTTTGTGTGGCGGCGGGGTACCAGGAGGACCTCCCCCCGCGGCTCCTAAACTAGAATCGTCGACTGATACTCTTCGTGCTGGCAGAGTGACCGATGTAGCGGGAACTTGTACTATGGGCTGGACCGGGGTACCGTAACAGGTGCTGTAACAGGTGCCCCGGTGGCTGGAGGAACAGGAATTACATTATTTACAGGAGCTGGCGGAGCAGGATTTGCATATTCTGGGACTGTGTCGTCCAAATAGGACGAGAGAAAAATATCAGCTGCGGTCGGTTTGTGACGTCGCTTAATCGGAACTAATGGCGGCGAAAAATTACATGGTGCTTCCGGGGTTGCTTTTGACAAGCCCTCGGCAAGAAGAGGATACATACCCTTAATAAGGGCATTTCTCTGTCTGTCTGACTGTTCGGCTTTTACTCGTTCACCTATTTCGATTAATTCCCTTTCTTGGGCTCTTTCTGAGGATTCCCTACTTAATTCTAACTTTCTGATTTCTTTTTCGGTTCTTTTATGAGATTCTTTGCGCCATAACTCGATGGCATCTTTCTGGGACTGTCTGGATTTCTTTTTCCATAATGCTTCTTCTACTCGCATGATGCACTCGGCATCCCATGTACCTGATACAGGCCATCTATATTTCTCTTCTAGATCTTTAGTATACTCGACCCATAAGTCTAGATATAATATGGCACTTATGCCATGTTTATGATACATAAAATGACCTGGACTGTCCCTAGGCGGGACAGGAACTGCTTCCTCGAGCAGACCTTTTCTAGTTTTTAACTGACGTAGTCTTGAGAACAGAGGCATAACTAGGCTGGAGTCTGAACACAATACAATGCACGATAAACACAATAATAACTTTAAGAAAACAAATCACTCATACCACGACATTGAAAACACATGAAATAACATTTAAAATAACAGTTCGGACAGAATATTACCTGAAATACTGAAAACAGAAACACATAAATTTCTCGAGAACAGAACTGACTGGACTGACTAGATGTACTGCTAAAACAGTACGAAAACTTACCGGTCTCATAAAGAGACACGTCAGGACCCGCATCCACCTAGGTGGACACTTCGTGTTGGATCTGTGTACCCAAACCCACGGACCAGAGACAAATTAATTGACCCTGTCTAGATACTACCCCAGCAACGGTACTCACCGGGCAGCAAGAACGGAAGGCCTCGGACTGGACTGGACTGCTACGATGACGGACGGACGAACTTCGGACTTCAGTTACAGGTGGGCCTCCGGATACCTCGGACCTTGGACTCTCGGCTTGGGCTCTGGTCGGGACTCGCCGCGTTCCTCCACCGCCTCGTCTGGACGCTGGACCGCAACCTCCGTCTCCTCCGTGGGCCTGAGGGATACTTGAAGCAGAAATATCTGCACGTGGCCGGTATGGTTCCGTCACGGCTGCAGAGGATCAGGGGGCCTGCGTGGCTTCTCCGGCGCGTGGGGAAAGGGCAAGTGCCTGTTCGGGCGCCATTATGTGGTAAATAAATAATTAATTACCGGATCTATTTTTGACTATAATCAATAAACGGGTAGCTCAATAAATACGAGTCAAGATTCGAGGTAGCTGAAGTTTGACAGGCTTTAATAAGCATAAAGGACAGGAACAGGACAGCCTGCATGGGAATGAGATGGCAGCTGCCGGGGGCAGGATCTGGGAATTGGCTAGCTTTTAATAACAGTGCACAATATTTATAGTTAAACAAATACATTACATTCAATACAGGGGGCGTAGCAGTAGGCGTGGTTTGTAGCAGTCGCGAAAGATAAGGCATAAAGTGGGTGTAACAAGAGGTGTGTACAGGGCGTATACATAGACATGTGATGTAAACGTAACAGAATATGTCATAAAAAGGGGCGGAAACATGGAGGGGGCTACCTGAGCAGCTGGGACCTCTAACCTAGTGGTGCGCGCAAACTGGCAATGACATGTTACCAGGGAGAACTGGGGGCTATGACTTCTGCCCTAGAAGAGGAGACGAAAGTCTGGAGGGTCAGAGCGACATGTACCTAGGCATATCTAGTATCTGGTGTTTATAGTACATGTTGATAGAATCCAAAAGTTATCAGGGTAAAGGCTAACAGACACTAAGACTGGTGCATGCATTATTCTAAATGTATTGCATGTGCGAGGAATATTCTATGAATATTAATACAGTATTTCTCTTACATGGAGACATAAAGGCTAGACCATGACGGAAACTATTGATGTGATTCAGTAGCTTAGGAATGCAGAGAAGGAGGGCTGGACTGATAACTAGAATCATAACATACTCTTGGCAGACTGGGAGGCAGAGCCAGGCCGGGCCGGGCACTGCGAGGCATGAAGTAAGTGAAGGGTCAGGGATACAGGTGGGGGCTGTATCGCTCCTCGGAGAGGGTTCAGGAGACAGGAGCTGAATCTGAGTCCGGGCCCTTTTGAGGCCTAGAAACGGGGACAATTCAATGAATTAACGTGCACACTGTAAAACGTGGCAACATAGCTTTACATAGGCCTAATATTCGTTGTATTCACAAAGACTGGAAACTGGCATACTAGAGATGGACACAACTGTAATTGCGTCTTTAATTGATCAGAGGGGAATACATGCATATCGATCATGCACATATATCATAACATGGGGAACACGTAGGCACATATAACATGGCAAAATTTACTTTTCCACAGAGTGATCCTCGGACTCAGAGTCAATGATCACCACCACATCCGAGCTGGCCCCGCCACCAGATGTTCCACCTACAAAGTAGATTTAAGAATGTTAGATTACACCACTCACTAGTATTTGGTCTATGAATGAAGAAATGTGAAAACAGAAAAATTAATTGACTGTCTACTCTAGTCTAAAGTAAAAATGTCCCTCCTTCCAGGGAAGGCTGTTGTCTTGCTGCATTTTTTTGTCATAATTGATGAATGCTTGATTAATTTTAACACACACCATTTTTCTCTGAACAGACAGAAACTGGACTTCTAAGGACAAGACCAACATCAACTTCAAACCAGGTGAAAGCTCAGCTCGACCACAAGAAATGTGTTCCATTACTCATCAACTCAGCACCAAGCACTTTTCCATTTCCAACTAACTTTATTTTAATATATGTGTTTACTTAAACTTTTAATAAAGCTTTTAAACTTGAATAGACTCTGTGGTTTTTGGTCCTCCAGACTAGAGTGACTGAGCGGAAGGTTTTGCAATTTTTGCAAGGAGGAGTCCGTGCCGCTGACACTACCAGGTTTATACAGTGTGCCAAACACGCCACTCTGAAATATTATTACTCTGGTCTTTGGTGTCCATAGTTCGGTTTGTGGAGAATTGTCCCTGCAACAGTAGTATTATTGATTTTGCTCCTATCTAAACACTATTTCGAAAAAATTAAATTAGGAACGCTTGGACAACAATAGGTCCTCTATATTTAAATGAAAACTTACTGG
The DNA here is from genome assembly GCF_964261635.1 of Lissotriton helveticus. Classification (NCBI taxonomy): domain Eukaryota; kingdom Metazoa; phylum Chordata; class Amphibia; order Caudata; family Salamandridae; genus Lissotriton; species Lissotriton helveticus. The sequence goes on along the minus strand of NC_136059.1, from coordinate 141,636,321 downwards.
GGCCAGCAAAGGAGCACTCGCCGCCCTGGCCTGCATCCTCCTCCTTTGGAGCCACTGCATCCGTTTTTTCTGTCCGCTTGCCCCTGGGCGGACCTGACGTACAACATGAAAGAATGAACAGAAAACATTGATGATTGCTGCTTGCCGATGTCCTTGTCAACCAAATCAAACATTTAGAAAGAACAAGAAACAACTATTTCAGCCAAAAAGAGGGCTAAAAAGGAAGGACTGCACCTGAGCCTCTACTCTAGGGGCAGATTTACAAGCCCCTTGCAGCTCTTTTGCTCTGTTCTTGCGTCACTTTTGTGACGCAGCGCCACAACAAGAGAGGCGCCATGGTGTGGCGTATATTAACAACGTGACGCATATGGGAGATGCATCCCATTCTAAAGCCCTGCGCCATAAGAGAGCGTTCCAGCGCAAGGGAGGGCGTTCCTGCGCAGGAACGCATGCTAAAAGTGGCTATGGGGAATATATAAAATTTCAATCAGTCATTTAGGACAATGATGCGTCACTGAAACCCTGCGCCTGCATGAAGCAGACTTACGGCTTGACGCAGCATTGCTGGAGCTGCGCCATCGTTGCAACGCAACTGCATCAATGAGCCGCCTTTGCGGCACCGATGCGTAACGCTTCGGTGACGTTTTGGGACCATGGTGTGCCGCATTGTAAATATGGCGCACCATGGGTGGTGCTGGCGTGCCGCACACTTTGCAGGGATGCGCAGGTAATTGCTAATCTGACACTTAGGGGCATACTTACGAGTTCTGAGCTGGACACCTCCAGATGTGCACCATAACAAATGGGTAACGCAAAACTAACCTTGCGTCACGGCAGATGCGCCGCAATTACAATGCGGCAAACCCTGGCGCAAGGGTAGGCAGATGCGTGACGCATCTCGTGACTAAAGAGAGGCGCATCTCTAGAGTCGCGTCGCAGGCACGATGCAACTATAGCAATGCTCAGGGCTGCCCAATACTCAACATACCGCATCAGTCCTTACGCCTGCTTCAAGCAAGCAGGCATAAAGAATTGACGTAGCAGCGTCGCGGAAGTGCCTGCGTTAAATCTTGTAGATTTCACGCAGGCACTTTTGCGAGGCGCACAGCTGCCTGACCGCCACCCCCCACCCCCCCCCTTCCGTGGGAACGCACCTATTGTGGCGCAGGCCCAGGCCTTAACGTGGCGCATCTCCTTAGATGCATCACAATGTACATGACTCGCAGGGATGCGCCACGTTTACGTCGCTGTGCGTCAGGTAAGGCAGCGTAAACATGGCACAAGGGGCTTGTAAATCTGCCCCTTTGTGTCTAGCATTACGCAGTTCTGTAAAATACACTCATACATTACTCAGCCCAATTAAATGAACACAAAATAGAAAACAAATAAGCAGTGGCACCGCCACAGAGAAGGAGAACAGTGCACCTGAAATGCAAAGAAGATTTTGAAATATTAATTTACCTCTCTTATCAATGTAATCAGCAGCATTATTGCTCTTTGTAAAAAAGTTAAAACAAACATTTGCAATATAACACACAGAGAAGGAGAAAAAACAGAGTAGTGAGTGATGAAAAAATTGCTACTACTACTCACCAAGCCCGGGGTCGGAAGTTCTTGAGGTCCTTGGGTTCCGCCTTGTGTTTGTTGAGTAAGGCGTTGATCTCAGCATGTTTCCAGCTTTCTGGGAAGGTTGCTGTCTCGAAGGAGGTGTTGATTGTTTTCCGAAGATGGGATGCGATGGCTGTGCTGGCTTTGTTGAAGATGTGGTGGGGGCATGCGTCCAGTGGTGATCCGGAGTGGATGGTGTTCATGGTTTTGCTGGTTTCTTCATCTTTGACGTTGGTCCATGAGAGCAGGCGGTTTATGCAGGTGGTGGTCATGGGGGCGGTGGTTGTTGGGGTGATCGTGGCATTGAAGCTGTTGTGGATGTCAGTGATCTTGCGGTGGAAGAAGGTGGTCAGTGAATCGCACAGGTCTTGCGAAGGCAGAATGTGGTTGGTGTTGGACCTGGGGTTGGTGAGTTCCGTCACGATGTTGAAGAGCTCTTTGCTGTTCTGTGCATTGTTATTCAGGCACCTTTTGAAGGTGGCCCTCTTGGCGGTTCTGATGAGTTGATGGTGTCTGCGGGTGGGATCCTTGTGGGTTGCGTACTTGTCCAGTGTTCGTTCGCGGAGCCAGTTCTTCTCCAGTTTTCGACAGGTTCGTTTGGAGGCCTGGAGGTCTTCGGTGAACCAGGTGGCTTTCTTGCTGGTGTGGTTGTTGGAGGGTGTCTTGAGCGCGGCGAGGGTGTTGGTGCAGTCGTCGATCCACTGTCTAAGGTTGCGGGCGGCGGTGTTGGGGTCGGCGGAGTTGGCAGGTGGGTTCTGGGTGAGGGTGTTGGTTAGATGGTCTTCTGTGATCTTGCTCCAGCAGCGTCGGGGCATTTGTTGGGTGCGGTGGTGTGTGGTGGGTTTTCTGAAGGTGAAGTGGATGCAGTGGTGGTCCATCCAGTGGGGTTTGGTGGTGTCGCTGACGGTGAAGAAGGGGTCCAGCATGTGGCTGACGGGGTGGGTTGGTGTTGTCACGAGCTGTCTAAGTCCGAGGTTGGCAAGGTTGTTGATCAGGGTGGTGGACTTGGTGTCATTGTTGTTCTCTAGGTGGAAGTTCAGGTCCCTGAGGAGGATGTAGTCTGTGGAGGCGAGGGGGTGTATGCTGATGAAGTCGGCAATGGAGTTGCTGAACTGTGGTTGGGGTCCGGGGGGTCTGTAGATGAGGGTTCCTCTGAGGGTGGTGTTGGGGTTGGTGTGGATCTGGAAGTGCATGTGTTCGACAGTGCTGAGGATGTCGTCGGTGTTGGTCGAGACTCTAAGGGTGTTTCTGTGGACTGTGGTGATTCCTCCTCCAATGCCGTTGGTACGGTCCCTGCAGGTAATCTTGTAGTCTTCTAGGATGGCTATGGCGATGTCGGGAGCTGAGGTGGGGTTCAGCCAGGTCTCTGTCAGGAAGGCAATGTTTGGGGAGGTAGAGCAGAGAAGGTCCCAGAGTTCGATGGCATGTTTGCGGGCAGAGCGGGTGTTCAAGAGGATGCATCTGAGTTAGTTGGGTTCTTTTGTTGGTGGTTTGGCTGGCCGGATGCTGGTGAAGCTGCAGTTCCGTTAGGAGATGGGTCTGTGGGTGCTTCGGGGAGGCCCGAAAGCAGGTGTGTTTTCGTCCGGGGTTGAGTGCGTGGATGGTGCAGGCATCGTAGAGGAGTCGGTTGTCGTGGCTTTCGCGGGGCCACAGGTTCTGGAGCTGGGCACGGTCCAGGCGTGGATGGGTGCAGATGGGTTTGCCTTAGGCACGCCTTTGGCACGCCAGCGGCGCACCCGCTGGGCACACCCGCTGTGCGGCGGCAGCATGGCTGCCCTAAATGGAGAGGTGGGAGGGAGGTGCAGCTGGGAGGTGGGATCGGGGTGACCAATGGGGGATGAGGGGGCGGGGCCACAGGGGAGCAGCAGCGGGAACCGGGGATGAGAGGGTGTGGCGAGGGAGAGCAGAGGACAGGGGGGACAGTGGGGGAAGAAACGATAATACAGAAGAGGTGGCACACCATACAATAACAATCAGGAAGAGAACCAGAAAAAAAGAATCAAAGAACCAACGAAGGACATAGCCTGAGCGGGCTTCAAACCCTGGCAGGAGCTAGCTGGGAGCACTGGTGCCGAGCAGGTGGAGCTGCGCGATGCGTGAAGTGACCTGCCGGGAGGCAGGGGGAAGAACGTGATGAACATCACAGAAATGTTAACACTGCATGTATGTTAAGACTACTTGTATTTCAACTTTAAAAGTATGTGCTGTTAGTTATTTTTATTAAAATTAGAAGAAAATATGCAAATTTGTACTTAATGCCCAAGAAAAAACGTAACCAAGAAAGTTGCCATGCACCTTGTCATAGGCTGTACCATAATGCCCTATTTCTAACCTGTGGTTCTGCCTGCATACAGAGTTAATTTGGAACAAGCTCACTACCATTTTCTTTAGGCTATTTCAGAGCAATTTACAATATTTATGTTAAAGTTGCAAATAATAAATTAAAGAAGTATTATGGCAGTTGGGATAACCATAAGTCTGAAATTACCAGAGGGAACAAACCAGATTCTATTTACACAGTAAATGACAATAGGAGATGTTATTTGTTAGCACATCTGAGTTAGATGGAATTTTAAGTTCTTGAAAGGATTCAATAAGTTATTTTCTTGCATCTCTGGTAGAGATTGAGTTCTGACTGCACATTCAAAGAAGGATGGGGACATTTTTCTTTGTTTATTGAATCTGTTCTAGAAATTTCTGGAAGTAAGGATAATTCGTTTTGGGGAAATACATATATTTTGGTAAATTATGCAACATTAAGTGAAAGTCAATAACTAAAAAGCTGCACTATATTTTAGAGCAACAATTTGTAGTTGGGTCAATTTTCTCATACCATGTTCCAGTTGATCAAAAATTAGATCATTGTTAATTGAGACTGATACGAAATTGAATAATTAGTTGAGGAGCATGGGTACCCACCTCAAATAATAAGCACAATACAAATCAGGGTGAATCAAAAACATCACTTCATAACGCTGTGCTTAACCTTATGGTAGCTGGGCACCACAGCAGTCTGCCTTAACTTAGAGGCAATTTGTCCAGTAGTTATGCAGCACACAAACAGCAATACAGTAAAAGCACAACACAAGAAAGATCCCAAACCAATTTAGAAAGATTGAGTACATTTTGATAAATAATAGCACGAAAATGTCAAGCATCCAATAGGAAGAACTGGAGCTGCAAATTTGTAATCTTAAGGTTCAAATTAGTAATAAAAATCATTAAAAGTCAACTGAGGCAAGCTGGTTGTGTGTTACTGGGACAAAGGTAAGGTTTACATCCGATTGTGATGGATCATCGGTCAGATATAGGTACAGACTTTACCATTAAGTTATATTTTAAATGACTAATAAAACGAGTCCTTGAATCATTTTTCTAGCTATTCCCAAACTAACGTTAAGTTTTAAAGCTATTTTCCTATGGGAAAGCCAGCCTTGCCACAGAGAAAAACAACTTTAGAGATTTTTGACTGCCTGGACAAGTATAACATAGGTACACCCGTCCTGCTTTTTAAATACCAAGCACCCTGCCTATAGGTATTTAGGGCTAACTTTAGTGGGGTCTTATAAGTATAAAAAAGGAAGATTTAGGCCTGGCAAAACTGTTTATACTGTAGAGCAAAAGGAAAGGGGTACTGGGAGCAGATAAACATGCAGTACCTGTGCTCCGAAACTCTTGATCAGTTCAACAAAAAAGATACTGTTCCTATGGATAGAGAGAATTAGGTTGTGGTCAGGATGCCAAAGGCAATGCTCAGGACTATTTCTTGTTTCCCTCACACCCCCCCCTAGGGATGTCATGCTTCATCATCAGGCAGGTGCTCACCGTCTGGCCGGCGCTGCAATCCCCTACGAGAGTCACTTTGGTGGGGATCTTTTGTTGTTGCTGCTGTCTAATGAAAGGTGTGGGTATGAGAGTGTCCAAAATGTGGGATGGCAGTGATTGTGAAGAAGGTAAATTAAAACTGTCTAGGGGATATCAAATCATTATTTAATGTTAATATGATCCTGACAGATTTAAAAGCCAAAAGGTTTAGGAGTGTAATGTACATGAGTAGCTCAATATGTGTGGGTGAGGTAAAGTTGGGTCAATATGCTTCACGCCCTAGTGGTCTAATAAATTATTTGTACTGCTTCTTCGGGACAAAAGGGAGATGGAAAATGAGCCAACTCCAGACCTATATTGTGTGAAAAGAAGGCCCCCTCTTAAAGTGAGTTACCTACTTTTTCAGAATTAACATGATCATCCAACCTAGAGAGAAGGAAAAAACAATAATATACACCAATAGAAAAGAAAAGACACTGTATATCTGGTATAGGGCACCCCTATAACACCAGAGAGTCCCTAATAGAGGACAAATGCATCAAAATAGTTTTTCAATGTTTACCAGGTATGGGAACATAAAACAAAACAGACAGACACATAAGCAATGTGTGGACAAACCCTACATGTAATAGCATGCATCACACAGCCGTTCACTGTGTCACACTTCACATCACTGTTACACCAAAGTCCTTAGAAAGCCTCTTGAAGGGTCTCTCCCTATACACCAGTCACAATGGGCCCGATTTACAGAATGAACTTAAGACTCAATCCTAAACTTACTACTATTTTGGTATTCACATAATGCACTTACTACTTTTGGCATTCACAGAATGAACTTACTACTTTTGAAATTCACAGAAGTTAGGATTTTGTCTTAAGTTTGTCTTAAGTCAAATTTAAGACAAACTTAAGACACACTTAAGACAGACAAAATCCTAACTTAAGTCTGTTCTAAGTCTGTCTTGAGTTTGTCTTAAGACAAACTTAAGACAACATCCTAACTTCTGTGAATACCAAAAGTAGTAAGTTCATTCTGTGAATGTCAAAAGTAGTAAGTGCATTCTGTGAATACCAAAATAGTAGTAAAAGTAGGATTGAGTCTTAAGATCATTCTCTGAATCGGGCCAAATATGCCCGTGGGTGTTTGCAGTTGACAGCTGCATACAGACATGTCTGGTATAAATTAGACCGAAAAGGTCCCTGCTTGTGAACCAATATATACTACGAATACTCACTGGGTAGAAGAACATATAGTAAAAGAAACACACATTGACAGAGTGCATAGACAGGACCAACATGTAGTAGAAAAATATGTGCTTGTATTATATTGTAAGTTGCCAAGACACATACTAAATCTCTGTGTTGTTAATTTTATCGAGAACATCTGAAAGGTCTTATCCTGCAGGTCAATCAATTTGTACCCCATGGGTCAGGACAGAGGTTAGCGCACAGGTGCTAGATGAAAATATATAGGTAAGTAATTCTGGAGTACAAATACCTCATGTTAAGGTAAAGTGAGGCCATGTCACTGAACTGGACCCGTAGCAGGTGCTGAAGCAGGCTACTTAGGTGGCTTGCACATGAAGAGTGCAGAAGACCTACCCTTCTTTGCTTGCCTGGGTCAAGGCAGAGCAAAGGAGGCAGTCCATATTTGAAGGATGGTCCAAACAAGGAAACAGTCCTCAGGTGTGTCTGCACCGGCATGGCGGGTGGCGGTAAGTCCGGCCACCACGCATGTCTGGCGGCCTTCTCAGAGTGGTGTATTCTGTTAACACGGGCTCTGCCTTGAGGTCGAGGCCCTAAACAGCTATGGCAAAGGGAAGGTGATTAAAGTAGGAATGATACTGTCATTCTGGTGGCCACCTTGCCATGTATTAAAAAATAGTGAAATGGGACATAAATCAACAGAGGCATTACTCTCAAAAATATCATGCAAACTGATGTCTCTTGTTTCAAATGAAATTAACATAGCATCATATTGGTCATTGTTTTGGGGACTCAGATGACTAAATACAATTAGAGGTTCCAGGTATAATGTTGGTTGGGTAAGATGGTTAAACTGAACTGGCGGCCATCTTTCATTGTGTTGGATCGCCTCCTTACATATATTGAAATAGCCCTGTTTGTTTTGTTTCAAATAGTAAGGGTGTCCAAAAGTGATGTTGTGAGGTGCTCACTGGAATGGCCTCATAGTCACATGATCAAAACACAACCTGTCAATGCATTGCAGAGGACTGATCAATAACATTCAAAGTGTATAGAGTCATTGGCTGTGGTCCATGGGACTGTCCAGTTAAATCTCACAAAAAAGTAATTTTGTCATTCAAGCCTGTTTCGTTAGTGTGAAGGTGAAATATCCATTGCTGATTCTTCTTGAAGAGAGATGTTGCATTCCACATGGTGTTGGCTTCCAAGATGGTCCATCTTAAGTCATCAGGAGAGTGTTTGAGTTTGTTAAGTGTTTGTGTCATCAGGTTTATACTGCCAAGAGGAAATGACAGTTTGACACCACACACACAGGCTACAAGAGCCTGAAGGCATGTTTCACAGTGCTACTCTAGTCGGTGGCACAATGAATGCTCCAACCCAATAGTAGCATTTAATTTACTTACTCTGGCTACATGTAGTACCATATATTAAGGACGTATACGTACATTTGCTGTACTATTTAGGAATATGTTAATTTTGCAATGTGTTTAGGGAGACCACAAGCACTTTACCACTGATTATCAAGAGTAAAGTGCGCAGAGGTTTGGCAAACAAAGCAAGTTCAGCAATCTGGGGGAATAGCACACACACAATGGTTGTTTCTAACAATTGCCATTATGTGTGACTTCAGAAACTGTAATGAACTGAACTGTGACATGGGGTTTAAAATAGTGATGAATTGGGATGCGGCCAAGAGTAATTACCAGTGACTGTGATTAATTCATGCGTTCCATCCATCACTTTTTTTGTGTACTCTATAAACCACATGCAAATGAATGGAAGCTTCTATTTCCTGAATCACAGAGTTGTGAGGAAGTTCACAAGTATTGTAATGTTCTAGGTGTAAACAGCATAATTATTTGCAACATGGTGCATTGCTTAACACATCTCATCCACAATTAAGAGAGCAAGCACTGGCCCATTCTATTGTGCATAGTATATGGAGGCACCTGCAAAAATGCTAGCATGCCTACAATGAAGCAGTGTGTCAGTAAGACTATAGCAGTGCACACTATCGCCTTAAATGAAACCAAACAGTTAAAGTATGCAAGAAGTATGGGAATTGTGATCCTGAGTGCAGTGGGTTTGGGAGTCAGGAAATGTTGGGGCGGAGCAAGAAACACGGCTGGAAGTAAACAAATATTCTACAAGTGTTTTGTTGGCCTTTCACCTTTGGATAAATACATATAATATATAACACACACACATTTTATATTAAAAGTAAATGCAAGTACAAACCTTCAAACCATCCAGAACACAGTCGTCAGGCTTCCCAAAAGATCACACAGCTCCACCCATCTGAAAGACCTCCACTGACTCCCTACACAGAGGGGATGCCAATTCAAACTCCTCACCCACACTTACAAGGCACTCCACAACATCGGACCCCACTACTTGAACCACCGACTGACCATCCACCTGTCCATGAGAAACCTCCGCACTGCACACCTCGCCCTTGCAAGCACACCACAAATCCACTGCACTCTCACCGGGGGACGCTCATTCTCCTATCTCACCGTCAGACCCCAGAACTACCTCCCTCTCCACCTACGCACTGCCCTGTCAGTGACCACCTTCAGGACCTGGCTTTTCAACCAACACATCTCACCAGCGCCTGAATACCCCTGGGGTGATTAGCAGTGCTCTATAAGTACTAATTGAATGATTAAATTAATTGGTGGGAAATGCATGCTTTTTCTTTATAAACTTTCAGCTAGCTACTTCTATCACTGCATATATCTGTGTGTGTAATCAGACAGTCACAGAACTGAATCCTAGTTGGTGCAGTGGGGAATAGTGATGCGTATGTATAGTGCTATTAGATCTAAGCCTGCGTTTGCATTCACTGTGAATGTACAAGTCATTAAGTTAAAATTGTATTACACACAATAAAAGATAGGTTGCCACAAAATGTAAAAAAAGATTTAGTCTGTAAGATAAAACAAATACTTTCAAAATATATACTTTTAGTAATACACAATCAGACTCTACCTGGAGCAAAACATTTTTACAAATTTTCATTAGAGGGAAACACTCCAGAATCAGGTATTATCACCCTTACATTACCTCTCAAAATAATAACTCTTTCTTGCTGCAAAGACTTAAATGAATCCATCAATTAAAACTATCTACTGGCTCCCAAGCAGACCTTAGATTTGCTGATTAATAAAGTGCACACATTTGCATTTCTGTCAGGCAGTAGGCACCCTGGCAAGAAGGGTGGTTCCTCCTTTATCTGTCTGTTCATCTGCATGCTTCATAGCACAGGAGTCCGCCTCTGTTCCCTGTGGGCCAGAGACACCTCAAGGTCACCATTAACTGTTTAGGAAACGTTTTTTAAACAAAAATCAGAACTGCTTTACAAATTTTCATTAGAGGGAGACACTCCAGAATCAGGTATTATCACCCTTACATTACCTCTCAAAATAATAACTCTTTCTTGCTGCAAAGACTTAAATGAATCCATCAATTAAAACTATCTACTGGCTCCCAAGCAGACTTTAGATTTGCTGATTAATAAATTGCACATATTTACATTTCTGTCAGGCAGTAGGCACCCTGGCAAGAAGGGTGGTTCCTCCTTTATCTGTCTGTTCATTTGCACGTTTCATAGCAACGGAGTCCGCCTCTGTTCCCTGTGGGCCAGAGACACCTCAAGGTCACCATTAACTGTTTAGGAAACGTTTTTTTAAACAAAAATCAGAACTGCTTTAAATACAATCAAGAAAATATTTGGAAAGTCATTCCCAATAGATCCAACCCCATTTCGACAACTGAGTAAACCAGTGCCTTAAAACTCAGCTCATCACAACCGCCTCCCTCTGCTTTCTGCTCATTCTGCCTGTTAATTTGCCTCTTTCTCCTTACTGACCTTTATTCTGCAACTTGCTGCTCCTTTCTTACATTTATTTAACCGCTTTCTGCTCATTCTCACCATTATTCTGCCTCTTTCTGCTTGCTTCAGACCTTTATTTTGTCTCTTTCTGCTTGATTCTGAACTTTATTCTGCTGCTTTCTGCTTGTTTCTGAACTTTTATTCTGTCTATTTCTGCTCCCTTCTGACCTTTATTCTGCCTCATTTCTCACCTTTATTTTGCATCTTTCAGCTTGTCTCTGACCTTTATTCTGCATTTTTCTGTTGATTTCTCATCTTTATTCTGACTGTTATAGCTTGTTCCGACATTTATTCCCTCTTTCTGATATTTCTGATGTTTATCGTGCATCTTTCTGCTCGTTGCTGATTTTAATTCTTCCTCTTACTGCTCATTTCTGACCTTTATTTTGCCTCTTTTTGCTCAATTTTGATCTCTATTTTGCCTCTTTCTGGTTATTTCAGAACTTTAGTCTTCCTCTTTCTGCTAGTTTCTCACCTTTATTTAGCCTTTTTCTGCTCATTGCTGACCTTTATTCAGCCTGATTCTGCTTTTTTCTGACATTTATTTTGCCTCCTTTTGCTCATTTCTGATCTCTATTTTGTCACTTAATCTTCCTGCTTGTTTCTGACCTTTATCCTGTCATTTTCTGCTTGTTTCTCTTCTTTATTCTGCCTTTTTCTGCTAGTTTCTGACCTTTATTTTGCCTCTTTTTGCTTGTTTCTGACCTTTATCTTGCCTCTTTCTGCTCGTTGCTGACCTTTATTCTGCCTCTTTCTGCTCGTTTCTGGCCCTTTTCTTGCCTCTTTCTGCTCATTGTTGACCTTATTCTGCCTCTTTCTGCTCGTTTCTGGCCCTTTTCTTGTCTCTTTCTGCTCATTGCTGACCTTTACTTTGCCTCTTTCTGCCCATTTCTAACCTTTATTTTGCCTCTTTCTGCTTGCTTCTGACCTTTATTGTGCTTCTTTCTGCCTCTTTCTGCACATTGCTGACCTTTATTTTGCCTCAATCTACTCTTTTCTCACCTATATTTTGCCTGATTCTGCTAGGTTCTCACCTTTATTCTTCCTCTTTCTGCTCCTTTCTGACATTATTCTGGATAGTTTCTGTCCTTTAATTTGCTCTTTCTGCTCATTGCTGACCTTTATTCTGCCCCTTTCTGCTTGTTTCTCACTTTTATTATGCCTCTTTTTGCCTGTTTCTGATCTCTATTTTGCCTCTCTGTCTTACTATTTGTTTCTCAGCTATATTCTTCAGCTTTCTGCTCCTTTTGGACATTATTCTGGTTAGTCTCTGACCTTTATTGTGCATCTTTCTGATCGTTGCTGATCTTAATTCTTCCTCTTACTGCTCATTTCTGACCTTTATTTTGCCTCTTTTTGCTCATTTCTGTTCGCTATTTTGCCTCTTTCTGTTAATTTCGGACATTTATTCTTCCTCTTTCTGCTGGTTTCTCACCTTTATTTTGCCTTTTCCTGCTCATTGCTGACCTTTATCTTGCATCTTTCTGCTCATTTCTTATCTTTCTCTTACCTCTTTCTGCTCATTACTGACTTTTATTTTGCCTCCTTCTGCCCATTTCTGACCTTTTTATTTTGCCTCTTTCTGCTTGTTTCTGACCAACATTTGAATCTATCTGCTCATCGCTTACTTTCATTCTTCCTCTTTCTGCTCATTTCTGACATTATTATGGCTAGTTTCTAACTATTTTTGCTGCATCTTTCTGCTCGTTGCTAAACTTTATTCTTCCTCTTACTGCTCGTTTCTGACCTTTAATTTGCCTCTTTCTACTAATTTCTCATCTTTTTTTGCCTATTTCTGCTCATTGTCGACCTTTATTCAGCTTCTTTCTGATTTTTATTTTGCTTCTTTTTGCTCGTTTATGATCTCTGTTTTGCCTCTCTATATTACTGCTCATTTCTGACCTTTACCCTGCCTCTTTCTACTGATTTCTCATTGATATTCTGCCTCTTTCTACTTGTTGCTGATATTAATTCTACCTCTTAATGCTTATTTTTTACCTTTATTTTGCCTCTTTGCTAGTTTCTGATCTCTATTTTGCTTCTTCTGCTCATTTCAGACCTTTATTCTTCCTCCTTCTGCTGGTTTCTCACCTTTATTTTGCCTTTTTCTGCTCATTGCTGACTTTTATCTTGCCTCTTTCTGCTCTTTACTGACCTTTCTCTTGTCTCTTTCTGCCCGTTTCTTACCTTTATTTTGCCTCTTTCTGCTTGTTTCTAACCTTTATTTTGCTTCTTTCTGTTCAATGCTGACCTTTATTTTGCCTCAATCTGCTTGGCTTTCACCTATATTTTGCCTCTTTCTGCTTGTTTCTCACCTTTATTCTTCCTCTTTCTGCTCCTTTCTGACATAATTCTGGTTAGTTTCTGACCATTATTTTGCATCTTCCTGCTCATTGCTTTATTCTTCACCTTCCTGCTTGTTTCTGACCTTTATTTTTCTTGGTTCTCATTTCTATTTTGCCTCTTTCTGCTCATTTCAGACTTTATTCTTACTATTTCTGCTCGTTTCTCATCTTTATTTTGCCTCTTTCTGATGATTGCTGGTCTTTAGTCTTCCTCTTTCTGCTTGTTTCTGACCTTTGTTTTGACTCTTTTTGCTTGTTTCTCATCTCTATTTTGCCTTTCTATAATACTGCTCATTTCTTGCCTTTATCCTGCCTCTTTCTACTCATCTTTATTTTGCCTCTTTTGGCTCGTTTCTGACTTTTATCTTGCCTCTTTGTACTCATTGCAGACCTTTATTCTGCCTCTTTCTGCTTGTTTGTGACCTTTATTTTGTCTCTATCTGCTCGATTCTCATCTATATTTTATCTCTTTCTGCTCGTTTCTCACTTTATTCTTTCTCTTAATGCTCCCTTCTCAACTTATTCTGGCTCGTTTCTGATATTGTATTTCTTTCTGTTAGTTTGTGACATTTATTCTCCCTCTTACTGTTCATTTCTGACCCTTATGTTGCCTCTTTACGCTAATTCTGATCTCTATTTTGCCTCTTTCTGCTCATTGCTGACCTTTAGTCTGCCTCTTTCTGCTTGTTTCTGACCTTTATTTTGCCTCTTTTTGCTTGTTTCTCATCTGTATTTTGCCTTTCTATAATACTGCTCATTTCTGACCTTCATACTGCCTATTTCTACTCATTTCTCATCTTTATTCTGCTTCTTTCTGCTCGTTTCTGACCTTTATTTTGCCTCTTTTGGCTAGTTTCTGACTTTTATCTTGCCTCTTTCTTCTCGTTTCAGACCTTTCTCTTGCCTCTTTCTGCTTGTTTCTGACCTTTATTTTGCTTATTTCTGCTCGTTTCTCATCTTTATTCTATCTCGTTCTGCTCCTTTCTGACATTATTCTGGTTAGTTTCTGACCATTGTTTTTCATCTTTCTGCTCATTGCTCACCTTTATTCTTCTCCTTACTGCTGGTTTCTGACCTTTATTTTGCCTCTTCTCTCTTGAGTCTCATCTTCATTTTGCCTCTTGCTGCTCATTGTTGAACTCTATTCTGCTTGTTTCGGACCTTTATTTTGCCTCTTTTTGCTTGTTTCTCATCTCTGTTTTGCCTCTATATATTACTTTTCGTTAGTGACCTTCATCCTGCCTCTTTCTACTTATTTCTCATCTTTATTCTGCCTCTTTCTGCTAATTTCTGACCATTATTTTACTTCTTTCGGCTTGTTTCTCACCTTTATCTTCCATCTTTGTACTCGTTGCAGACCTTTATTTTGTATCTTTCTGGTTGTATCTGCCCTTTATCCTGCCTCTTTCTACTCATTTCTCATCTTTATTCTCCCACTTTCTACTTGTTGCTGATCTTAATTCTACCTCTTACTGCTCATTTCGGACCTTTATTTTGCCACTTTCTGCTTATTTCAGACCTTTATTCTTCCTCTTTCTGCTGGTTTCTCACCTTTATTTTGCCTTTTTCTGCTCATTGCTGACTTTTATCTTGCCTCTTTCAGCTTGTTTCTGACCTTTCTCTAGCCTCTTTCTGCTCATTGCTGACTTTTAATTTGTCTCTTTCTGCTCATTGCTAAACTTTATTTTGCATCAATCAGCTTGTTTTTTGACTATATTCTGCCTCTTTCTACTTGTTTCTCAATTATATTCTTCCTCTTGCTGCTACTTTCTGACATTATTCTGGTTAGTCTCTGACCAATATTTTGCAACTTTCTGCTCATTGCTGATCTTTATTCTTCTACTTACTGCTCGTTTCGGACCTTTATTTTGCCTCTTTTTTCTTGTTTCTGATATCTATTTTGCCTCTTTCTTTTCATTTCAGACCTTTATTCTTCCTTCTTCTGCTCATTTGCCATCTTTGTACTTGTTGCTGAACTTAATTCTACCTCTTACTGCTCATTTCTGACCTTTAGTTTGCCTCTTTTTGCTAGTTTCTGACCTTTATCCTGCCTCTTTCTACTCATTTCTCATCTTTATTCTGCCTCTTTGTACTTGTTGCTGAACTTAATTCTACCTCTTACTGCTCATTTCTGACCTTTAGTTTGCCTCTTTTTGCTAGTTTCTGATCTCTATGTTGCCTCTTTCTCACCTTTATTTTGCCTTTTCTGCTCATTGATGACTTTTATCTTGCCTCTTTTTGCTCATTTCTGATCTCTATTTTGCCCCTTTCTGTTAATTTCGGACATTTATTCTTCCTCTTTCTGCTGGTTTCTCACCTTTATTTTGCCTTTTCCTGCTCATTGCTGACCTTTATCTTGCATCTTTCTGCTCATTTCTTATCTTTCTCTTACCTCTTTCTGATCATTACTGACTTTTATTTTGCCTCCTTCTGCCCATTTCTGACCTTTTAATTTTGCCTCTTTCTGCTTCTTTCTGACCAATATTTGAATCTATCTGCTCATCGCTTACTTTCATTCTTTCTCTTTCTGCTCATTTCTGACATTATTCCGGCTAGTTTCTGACTATTTTTGTTGCATCTTTTATGCTCGTTGCTAACCTTTATTATTCCCCTTACTGCTTGTTTCTGACCTTTAATTTGCCTCTTTTTACTAATTTCTCATCTTTATTTTGCCTATTTCTGCTCATTGCCGACCTTTATTCAGCTTCTTTCAGATTTTTATTTTGCTTCTTTTTGCTTGTTTCTGATATCTGTTTTGCCTCTCTATATTACTGCTCATTTCTGACCTTTACCCTGCCTCTTTCTACTGATTTCTCATTGTTATTCCGCCTCTTTCTACTTGTTGTTGATATTAATTCTACCTCTTACTGCTCATTTTTGACCTTTATTTTGCCTCTTTGCTAGTTTCTGATCTCTATTTTGCGTCTCCTGCTCATTTCAGACCTTTATTCTTCCTCCTTCTGCTGGTTTCTCACCTTTATTTTGCCTTTTTTTACTGCTCATTGCTGACTTTTATCTTGCCTCTTTCTTCTCGTTTCTGACCTTTCTCTTGTCTCTTTCTGCCCGTTTCTTACGTTTATTTTGCCTCTTTCTGCTTGTTTCTGACCTTTATTTTGCTTCTTTCTGTTCAATGCTGACCTTTATTTTGCCTCATTCTGCTTGTCTTTCACCTATATTTTGCCTCTTTCTGCTCGTTTCTCACCTTTATTCTTCCTCTTTCTGCTCCTTTCTGACATTATTCTGGTTAGTTTCTGACCATTATTTTGCATCTTTCTGCTCATTGCTGACCTTTATTCTTCACCTTCCTGCTTGTTTCTGACCTTTATTTTTCTTGCTTCTGATTTCTATTTTGCCTCTTTCTGCTCATTTCAGACTTTAGTCTTCCTATTTCTGCTCGTTTCTCATCTTTATTTTGCCTCTTTCTGATGATTGCTGGCCTTTAGTCTTCCTCTTTCTGCTTGTTTTGACCTTTGTTTTGCCTCTTTTTGCTTGTTTCTCATCTCTATTTTGCCTTTCTATAATACTGCTCATTTCTTGCCTTTATCCTGCCTCTTTCTACTCATCTTTATTTTGCCTCTTTTGGCTCGTTTCTGACTTTTATCTTGCCTCTTTGTACTCATTGCAGACCTTTATTCTGCCTCTTTCTGCTTGTTTGTGACCTTTATTTTGCCTCTATCTGCTCGATTCTCATCTATATTTTATCTCTTTCTGCTCGTTTCTCACTTTATTCTTTCTCTTAATGCTCCCTTCTCAACTTATTCTGGCTCGTTTCTGATATTGTATTTCTTTCTGTTAGTTTGTGACATTTATTCTCCCTCTTACTGTTCATTTCTGACCCTTATGTTGCCTCTTTACGCTCATTCTGATCTCTATTTTGCCTCTTTCTGCTCATTGCTGACCTTTAGTCTGCCTCTTTCTGCTTGTTTCTGACCTTTATTTTGCCTCTTTTTGCTTGTTTCTCATCTGTATTTTGCCTTTCTATAATACTGCTCATTTCTGACCTTCATCCTGCCTATTTCTACTCATTTCTCATCTTTATTCTGCTTCTTTCTGCTCGTTTCTGACCTTTATTTTGCCTCTTTTGGCTAGTTTCTGACTTTTATCTTGCCTCTTTCTTCTCGTTTCAGACCTTTCTCTTGCCTCTTTCTGCTTGTTTCTGACCTTTATTTTGCTTATTTCTGCTTGTTTCTCATCTTTATTCTATCTCTTTCTGCTCCTTTCTGACATTATTCTGGTTAGTTTCTGACCATTGTTTTTCATCTTTCTGCTCATTGCTCACCTTTATTCTTCTCCTTACTGCTGGTTTCTGACCTTTATTTTGCCTCTTCTCTCTTGAGTCTCATCTTCATTTTGCCTCTTGCTGCTCATTGTTGAACTCTATTCTGCTTGTTTCGGACCTTTATTTTGCCTCTTTTTGCTTGTTTCTCATCTCTGTTTTGCCTCTATATATTACTTTTCGTTAGTGACCTTCATCCTGCCTCTTTCTACTTATTTCTCATCTTTATTCTGCCTCTTTCTGCTAATTTCTGACCATTATTTTACTTCTTTCGGCTTGTTTCTCACCTTTATCTTCCATCTTTGTACTCGTTGCAGACCTTTATTTTGTATCTTTCTGGTTGTATCTGACCTTTATCCTGCCTCTTTCTACTCATTTCTCATCTTTATTCTCCCACTTTCTACTTGTTGCTGATCTTAATTCTACCTCTTACTGCTCATTTCGGACCTTTATTTTGCCACTTTCTGCTTATTTCAGACCTTTATTCTTCCTCTTTCTGCTGGTTTCTCACCTTTATTTTGCCTTTTTCTGCTCATTGCTGACTTTTATCTTGCCTCTTTCAGCTTGTTTCTGACCTTTCTCTAGCCTCTTTCTGCTCATTGTTGACTTTTAATTTGTCTCTTTCTGCTCATTGCTAAACTTTATTTTGCATCAATCAGCTTGTTTTTTGACTATATTCTGCCTCTTTCTACTTGTTTCTCAATTATATTCTTCCTCTTGCTGCTACTTTCTGACATTATTCTGGTTAGTCTCTGACCAATATTTTGCAACTTTCTGCTCATTGCTGATCTTTATTCTTCTCCTTACTGCTCGTTTCGGACCTTTATTTTGCCTCTTTTTTCTTGTTTCTGATATCTATTTTGCCTCTTTCTTTTCATTTCAGACCTTTATTCTTCCTTCTTCTGCTCATTTGCCATCTTTGTACTTGTTGCTGAACTTAATTCTACCTCTTACTGCTCATTTCTGACCTTTAGTTTGCCTCTTTTTGCTAGTTTCTGACCTTTATCCTGCCTCTTTCTACTCATTTCTCATCTTTATTCTGCCTCTTTGTACTTGTTGCTGAACTTAATTCTACCTCTTACTGCTCATTTCTGACCTTTAGTTTGCCTCTTTTTGCTAGTTTCTGATCTCTATGTTGCCTCTTTCTCACCTTTATTTTGCCTTTTCTGCTCATTGATGACTTTTATCTTGCCTCTTTCTGCTAATTTCTGACCTTCCTCTTGCCTCTTTCTGCTCCTTTCTGACTTTTATTTTGTCTCTTTCTGCACATTTCTGACTTTGTTTTTGCCTCTAGCTGCTTGTTTCTGACCTTTATTTTGCTTCTCTCTGCTCATTGCTGACCTTCATTCTGGTTTTTTTTCACCTATATTTTGCCTCTTTCTACTTGTTTATCACCTTCATTTTTTCTCTTTCTGCTCCTTTCTGACATTAGTCTGGCTAGTTTTTGACCATCATTTTGCATCTTTCTGCTCATTGCTAACCTTTATTCTTCCCCTTACTGCTCGTTTCTGACCTTAATTTTGCATCTTTTTTCTTGTTTCTGATCTCTATTTTGCCTCTTTCTGCTCATTTCAGACCACTATTCTTCCTCTTTGTGCTCGTTTCTCATCATTATTTTGCATCTTTCTGCTCATTGCTGACCTTTATTCTGCTTCTGTCTGATTTTTATTTTGCTTCTTTTTACTCGTTTCTGATCTCTCTCTGTTTTGCATCTCTTTTACTGCTCGTTTCTGACCTTTATCCTGCCTCTTTCTACTCATTTCTCATCTTTATTCTGCTTCTTTCTACTTGTTGCTGATCTTAATTCTACCTCTTACTGCTCATTTCTGACCTTTATATTGCCTATTTATTTTGCCTTTTTCTGCTCATTGCTGACTTTTATCTTGCCTCTTTCTGCTCATTTCTGACCTTTCTCTTGTCTCTTTCTGCTCATTGCTGACTTTTAATTTGTCTCTTTCTGCCCATTTCTGACCTTTATTTTGTCTCTTTCTGCTTGTTTCTGACCTTTATTTTGCTTCTTTCTGCTCATTGCTGATTTTTATTTTTATTTTGCCTCAATCTGCTTGTTTTTTACCTATATTTGACTCTTTCTACTTGTTTCTCACCTTTATTCTTCCTCTTTCTGCTCCGTTTTCCGACCATTATTTTGCATCTTTCTGCTCATTGCTGACCTTTATTCTTCCCCTTACTGCTCGTTGCTGACCTTTATTTCGCCTCTTTTTTCTTGTTTCTGATCTCTATTTTGCCTCTTTCTGCTCATTTCAGACCTTTATTCTTCCTCTTTCTGCTCGTTTCTCAACTTTAATTTGCCTCTTTCTGCTCATTGCTGACCTTTATTCTGCTTGTTTCTGATTTTTATTTTGCTTCTTTTTGCTTCTTTTTGATCTCTGTTTTGCATCTCTATATTACTGCTCGTTTCTGAACTTTATCCTGCCTCTTTCTACTCACTTCTCATCTTTATTATGCCTCTTTGTACTTGTTGCTGAACTTAATTCTACCTCTTACTGCTCATTTCTGACATTTAGTTTGCCTCTTTTTGCTAGTTTCTGATCTCTATGTTGCCTCTTTCTGACCTTTATTCTTCCTCTTTCTGCTGGTTTCTCACATTTATTTTGACTTTTTCTGCTCTTTGCTGACTTTTATCTTGCCTCTTTCTGCTCATTTCTGACCTTTCTCTTGCCTCTTTTTGCTTATTGCTGACTTTTAATTTGTCTCTTTCTGCCCGTTTCTGACCTTTATTTTGCCTCTTTCTGCTTGTATCTGACTTTTATTTTGCTACTTTCTGCTCATTGCTGAACTTTATTTTGCGTCAATCTGCTTGTTCTTTACCTATATTTGACTCTTTCTACGTGTTTCTCACCTTTATTCTTCCTCTTTCTGCTCCTTTCTGACATTATTCTGGCTAGTTTCTGACCATTATTTAGCATCCTTCTGCTCATTTCTGACGTTTATTCTTCCCCTTACTGCTCTTTTCTGACCTTTATTTCACCTCTTTTTTCTGGTTTCTGATCTCTATTTTGCCTCTTTCTGCTAATTTCAAACCTTTATTCTGCTCGCTTCTCAACTTTATTTTGCCTGACCTTTATTCTGCTTCTTTGTGATCTTTATTTTGCTCCTTTTTGCTCCTTTTTGCTCGTTCCTGATCTCTGTTTTGCATCTCTATATTAATGCTTGTTTCTGACCTTTATCCTGCCTCTTTCTACTCATTTCTCATCTTTATTCTGCCTCTTTCTACTTGTTGCTGATCTTAATTCTACCTCTTACTGCTCATTTCTGTCCTTTATTTTGCCTCTCTTTGTTTCTGATCTTTATTTTGCCTCTTTCTGCCTATTTAGTACCTTTATTCTTCCTCTTGCTGCTGGTTTCTCACCTTTATTTTGCCCTTTTCTGCTCATTGCCAATTTTTATCTTGCCTCTTTCTGCTATTTTTTTTACCTTTTTCTTGTCTCTTTCTGCTCATTGTGACTTTTATTTTGTCTCTTTCTGTCCATTTCCGAACTTTATTTTGCTCCTTTCTGCTTGTTTCTTACCTTTATTTTGCTTCTTCCTGCTCACTGCTGACCTTTGTTTGGTCTAAATCTGATCTGCTTGTTTTGTCACCTATAGTTTGTCTCTTTCTACTGGTTTCTCACCTTTATTCTTCTCTCTTCTGCTACTTTCTGACATTATTCTAGCTCGTTTCTGAACATTATTTTGCATCTTTCTGCTCATTTCAGACCTTTATTCTTCCTCTTTCTGCTTGTTTGCCATCTTTATTTTGCCTCTTTCTGCTCATTGCTGAGCTTTATTCTGCTTCTTTCTGATTTTGCTTCTTTTTGGTCGTTTCTTATCTCTCGCTGTTTTGCATCTCTATTACTGCTTATTTCTGACTGCTTTATCCTGCCTCTTTCTACTCATTTCTCATCCTATTCTGTCTCTTTCTACTTGTGGCTGATCCTAATTCTACCTCTTACTGCTCATTTCTGACATTTATTTTACCTCTTTTTGCTAGTTTCTGATCTTTATTTTGCCTCTTTCTGCTCATTTTCTAGCTTTATTCTTCCTCTTTCTGCGGGTTTCTCACCTTATTTTGCCTTTGTCTGCTAATTGCTGACTTTTATCTTGCCTCTTTCTGCTCGTTTCCTATCTTTCTCTTGCCTCTTTCTTCTGGTTTCTCACCTTTATTTTGCCTTTTTCTGCTCATTGCTGACTTTTATCTTGCCTCTCTCTGTTAGTTTCTGACCTTTCTCTTGCCTCTTTCTGCCTGTTTCTGACCTTTATTTTGCCTCTTTCTGATTGTTTCTGACCTTTATTTTGCTTCTTTCTGCTTGTTTCTCATCTTTATTCTTCCTCTTTCTGCTCCTTTCTGACATTATTCTGGTTAGTTTCTGACCATTGTTTTTCATCTTTCTGCTCACTGCTCACCTTTATTCTTCTCCTTACTGCTCGTTTCTGACCTTTATTTTGCCTCTTTTTTCTTGTTTCTGATCTCTATTTTGCCTCTTTCTCCTCATTTCAAAACTTTATTCTTCCTCTTTCTGCTCGTTTCTCAAGTTTATTTTGCCCCTTTCTTCTCTTTGCTGACCGTTATTATGCTTCTTTCTGATCTTTATTTTGCTCGTTCCTGATCTCTGTTTTGCATCTCTATATTAATGCTTGTTTCTGACCTTTATCCTGCCTCTTTCTACTCATTTCTCATCTTTATTCTGCCTCTTACTGTTCATTTCTGTCCTTTATTGTGCCTCTTTTTGCTACTTTCTGATCTTTATTTTGCCTCTTTCTGCTTATTTAGTACCTTTATTCTTCCTCTTTCTGCTGGTTTCTCACCTTTATTTTGCCTTTTTTTGCTCATTGCTGATTTTTATCTTGCCTCTTTCTGCTCATTTCTGACATTTCTCTTGTCTTTTTGCTGCTCATTGCTGACTTTTATTTTGTATCTCTTTCTTGCCATTTCCCACCTTTATTTTGCCCCTTTCTGCTTGTTTCAGACCTTTGATTTGCTTCTTTCTGCTCACTGCTGACCTTTATTTGGTCTCAATCTGCTTGTTTTTTCACCTATAGTTTGTCTCTTTCTACTGGTTTCTCACCTTTATTCTACTCTCTTCTGCTCCTTTCTGACATTATTCTGGCTAGTTTCTGAACATTATCTTGCATCTTTCTGCTCATTGCTGACCTTTATTCTTCCCCTTGCTGCTCGTTTCAGAACTTTATTTTGCCTCTTTTTTCTTGTTTCAGATCTCTATTTTGCCCCTTTCTGCTCATTTCAGACCTTTATTCTACCTCTTTCTGCTCGTTTCTCATCTTTATTTTGCCACTTTCTGCTCATTGCTGACCTTGATTCTGCTTCTTTCTGAATTCTATTTTGCTTATGTTTGCTTGTTCCTGATGTCTATTTTGCATATCTGTATTACTGCTCGTTTCTGACCTTTATCCTGCCTCTTTCAACTAATTTTTCATCTTTATTCTGTCTCTTTCTACATGATGCTGATCTTAATTCTACCTCCTACTGCTCATTTCTGGCCTTTATTTTGCCTCTTTTTGCTAGTTTCTGAACTATATTTTGCATCCTTCTGCTAATTTTTTAGCTTTATTCTTTCTCTTTCTGCAGGTTTCTCACCTTTATTTTGCCTTTTTCTGCAGATTGCTGACTTTTATCTTGCCTCTTTCTGCTCATTTCTGACCTTTCTCTTGTCTCTTTCTGCTCATTGCTGACTTTTAATTTGTCTCTTTCTGCCCATTTCTGACCTTTATTTTGTCTCTTTCTGCTTGTTTCTGACCTTTATTTTGCTTCTTTCTGCTCATTGCTGATTTTTATTTTTATTTTGCCTCAATCTGCTTGTTTTTTACCTATATTTGACTCTTTCTACTTGTTTCTCACCTTTATTCTTCCTCTTTCTGCTCCGTTTTCCGACCATTATTTTGCATCTTTCTGCTCATTGCTGACCTTTATTCTTCCCCTTACTGCTCGTTGCTGACCTTTATTTCGCCTCTTTTTTCTTGTTTCTGATCTCTATTTTGCCTCTTTCTGCTCATTTCAGACCTTTATTCTTCCTCTTTCTGCTCGTTTCTCAACTTTAATTTGCCTCTTCCTGCTCATTGCTGACCTTTATTCTGCTTGTTTCTGATTTTTATTTTGCTTCTTTTTGCTTCTTTTTGATCTCTGTTTTGCATCTCTATATTACTGCTCGTTTCTGAACTTTATCCTGCCTCTTTCTACTCACTTCTCATCTTTATTATGCCTCTTTGTACTTGTTGCTGAACTTAATTCTACCTCTTACTGCTCATTTCTGACATTTAGTTTGCCTCTTTTTGCTAGTTTCTGATCTCTATGTTGCCTCTTTCTGACCTTTATTCTTCCTCTTTCTGCTGGTTTCTCACATTTATTTTGACTTTTTCTGCTCTTTGCTGACTTTTATCTTGCCTCTTTCTGCTCATTTCCGACCTTTCTCTTGCCTCTTTTTGCTTATTGCTGACTTTTAATTTGTCTCTTTCTGCCCGTTTCTGACCTTTATTTTGCCTCTTTCTGCTTGTATCTGACTTTTATTTTGCTACTTTCTGCTCATTGCTGAACTTTATTTTGCGTCAATCTGCTTGTTCTTTACCTATATTTGACTCTTTCTACGTGTTTCTCACCTTTATTCTTCCTCTTTCTGCTCCTTTCTGACATTATTCTGGCTAGTTTCTGACCATTATTTAGCATCCTTCTGCTCATTTCTGACGTTTATTCTTCCCCTTACTGCTCTTTTCTGACCTTTATTTCACCTCTTTTTTCTGGTTTCTGATCTCTATTTTGCCTCTTTCTGCTAATTTCAAACCTTTATTCTGCTCGCTTCTCAACTTTATTTTGCCTGACCTTTATTCTGCTTCTTTGTGATCTTTATTTTGCTCCTTTTTGCTCGTTCCTGATCTCTGTTTTGCATCTCTATATTAATGCTTGTTTCTGACCTTTATCCTGCCTCTTTCTACTCATTTCTCATCTTTATTCTGCCTCTTTCTACTTGTTGCTGATCTTAATTCTACCTCTTACTGCTCATTTCTGTCCTTTATTTTGCCTCTCTTTGTTTCTGATCTTTATTTTGCCTCTTTCTGCTTATTTAGTACCTTTATTCTTCCTCTTGCTGCTGGTTTCTCACCTTTATTTTGCCCTTTTCTGCTCATTGCCAATTTTTATCTTGCCTCTTTCTGCTATTTTTTTTACCTTTTTCTTGTCTCTTTCTGCTCATTGTGACTTTTATTTTGTCTCTTTCTGTCCATTTCCGAACTTTATTTTGCTCCTTTCTGCTTGTTTCTTACCTTTATTTTTCTTCTTCCTGCTCACTGCTGACCTTTGTTTGGTCTAAATCTGATCTGCTTGTTTTGTCACCTATAGTTTGTCTCTTTCTACAGGTTTCTCACCTTTATTCTTCTCTCTTCTGCTACTTTCTGACATTATTCTAGCTCGTTTCTGAACATTATTTTGCATCTTTCTGCTCATTTCAGACCTTTATTCTTCCTCTTTCTGCTTGTTTGCCATCTTTATTTTGCCTCTTTCTGCTCATTGCTGAGCTTTATTCTGCTTCTTTCTGATTTTGCTTCTTTTTGGTCGTTTCTTATCTCTCGCTGTTTTGCATCTCTATTACTGCTTATTTCTGACTGCTTTATCCTGCCTCTTTCTACTCATTTCTCATCCTATTCTGTCTCTTTCTACTTGTGGCTGATCCTAATTCTACCTCTTACTGCTCATTTCTGACATTTATTTTACCTCTTTTTGCTAGTTTCTGATCTTTATTTTGCCTCTTTCTGCTCATTTTCTAGCTTTATTCTTCCTCTTTCTGCGGGTTTCTCACCTTATTTTGCCTTTGTCTGCTAATTGCTGACTTTTATCTTGCCTCTTTCTGCTCGTTTCCTATCTTTCTCTTGCCTCTTTCTTCTGGTTTCTCACCTTTATTTTGCCTTTTTCTGCTCATTGCTGACTTTTATCTTGCCTCTCTCTGTTAGTTTCTGACCTTTCTCTTGCCTCTTTCTGCCTGTTTCTGACCTTTATTTTGCCTCTTTCTGATTGTTTCTGACCTTTATTTTGCTTCTTTCTGCTTGTTTCTCATCTTTATTCTTCCTCTTTCTGCTCCTTTCTGACATTATTCTGGTTAGTTTCTGACCATTGTTTTTCATCTTTCTGCTCACTGCTCACCTTTATTCTTCTCCTTACTGCTCGTTTCTGACCTTTATTTTGCCTCTTTTTTCTTGTTTCTGATCTCTATTTTGCCTCTTTCTCCTCATTTCAAACCTTTATTCTTCCTCTTTCTGCTCGTTTCTCAAGTTTATTTTGCCCCTTTCTTCTCTTTGCTGACCGTTATTATGCTTCTTTCTGATCTTTATTTTGCTCGTTCCTGATCTCTGTTTTGCATCTCTATATTAATGCTTGTTTCTGACCTTTATCCTGCCTCTTTCTACTCATTTCTCATCTTTATTCTGCCTCTTACTGTTCATTTCTGTCCTTTATTGTGCCTCTTTTTGCTACTTTCTGATCTTTATTTTGCCTCTTTCTGCTGGTTTCTCACCTTTATTTTGCCTTTTTTTGCTCATTGCTGATTTTTATCTTGCCTCTTTCTGCTCATTTCTGACATTTCTCTTGTCTTTTTGCTGCTCATTGCTGACTTTTATTTTGTATCTCTTTCTTGCCATTTCCCACCTTTATTTTGCCCCTTTCTGCTTGTTTCAGACCTTTGATTTGCTTCTTTCTGCTCACTGCTGACCTTTATTTGGTCTCAATCTGCTTGTTTTTTCACCTATAGTTTGTCTCTTTCTACTGGTTTCTCACCTTTATTCTACTCTCTTCTGCTCCTTTCTGACATTATTCTGGCTAGTTTCTGAACATTATCTTGCATCTTTCTGCTCATTGCTGACCTTTATTCTTCCCCTTGCTGCTCGTTTCAGAACTTTATTTTGCCTCTTTTTTCTTGTTTCAGATCTCTATTTTGCCCCTTTCTGCTCATTTCAGACCTTTATTCTACCTCTTTCTGCTCGTTTCTCATCTTTATTTTGCCACTTTCTGCTCATTGCTGACCTTGATTCTGCTTCTTTCTGAATTCTATTTTGCTTATTTTTGCTTGTTCCTGATCTCTATTTTGCATATCTATATTACTGCTCGTTTCTGACCTTTATCCTGCCTCTTTCAACTAATTTTTCATCTTTATTCTGTCTCTTTCTACATGATGCTGATCTTAATTCTACCTCCTACTGCTCATTTCTGGCCTTTATTTTGCCTCTTTTTGCTAGTTTCTGAACTATATTTTGCATCCTTCTGCTAATTTTTTAGCTTTATTCTTTCTCTTTCTGCAGGTTTCTCACCTTTATTTTGCCTTTTTCTGCAGATTGCTGAATTTTATCTTGCCTCTTTCTGCTCGTTTTGGACCTTTTTCTTGCCTCTTTCTTTTGGTTTCTCACCTTTATTTTGCCTTTTTCTGCTCATTGCTGACCTTTATCTTGCCTCTTTCTGTTAGTTTCTGACCTTTCTCTTGTCTCTTTCTGCCCGTTTCTGACCTTTATTTTGCCTCTTTCTGCTTGTTTCTGACCTTTATTTTGCTTCTTTCTGCTTGTTTCTCATCTTTATTCTTCCTCTTTCTGCTCCTTTCTGACATTATTCTGGTTAGTTTCTGACCATTGTTTTTCATCGTTCTGCTCACTGCTCACCTTTATTCTTCTCCTTACTGCTCGTTTTTGACCTTTATTTTGCCTCTTTTTTCTTGTTTCTGATCTCTATTTTGCCTCTTTCTTTTCATTTCAGACCTTTATTCTTCCTTCTTCTGCTCGTTTGCCATCTTTATTTTGCCTCTTTCTGCTCATTGCTGAGCTTTATTCTGCTTTTTTCTGATTTTTATTTTGCTTCTTTTTGGTCGTTTCTTATCTCTCGCTGTTTTGCATCTCTATTTCTGCTTATTTATGACCTTTATCCTGCTTCTTTCTACTCATTTCTCATCTTTATTCTGCCTCTTTATACTTGTTGCTGATCATCATTCTACCTCTTACTGCTCAATTCTGTCCTTTATTTTGCCTCTTTGTTCTTCTTTCTGATCTCTTTCTACTGGTTTCTCACCTTTGTTCTTCCTCTTTCTGCTCCTTTCTGACATTATTCTGCTAAGTTTCTGACTATTATTTTGCATCTTCCTGCTCATTGCTGACCTTTATTCTTCCCCTTACTGCTCGTTTTTGACCTTTATTTCGCCTCTTTTTTCTTGTTTCTGATCTCTATTTTGCCTCTTTCTGCTCATTTCAGACCTTTATTCTTCCTCTTTCTGCTCGTTTCTCAACTTTATTTTGCCTCTTTCTGCTCATTGCTGACCTTTATTCTGCTTGTTTCTGATTTTAATTTTGCTTCTTTTAGCTTGTTTCTGATCTCTGTTTTGCATCTCCATATTACTGCTCGTTTCTGACCTTTATCCTGCCTCTTTCTACTCATTTCTCATCTTTATTCTGCCTCTTTGTACTTGTTGCTGAACTTAATTCTACCTCTTACTGCTCATTTCTGACCTTTAGTTTGCCTCTTTTTGCTAGTTTCTGATCTCTAAGTTGCCTCTTTCTGACCTTTATTCTTCATATTTCTGCTGGTTTCTCACCTTTATTTTGCCTTTTTCTGCTCATTGATGACTTTTATCTTGCCTCTTTCTGCTCATTTCTGACCTTTCTCTTGCCTCTTTCTGCTCCTTTCTGACTTTTATTTTGTCTCTTTCTGCACATTTCTGACCTTGTTTTTGCCTCTTGCTGCTTGTTTCTGACCTTTATTTTGCTTCTCTCTGCTCATTGCTGACCTTCATTCTGTTTTTTTTCACCTATATTTTGCCTCTTTCTACTTGTTTATCACCTTTTTTTTTCCTCTTTCTGCTCCTTTCTGACATTAGTCTGGCTAGTTTTTGACCATCATTTTGCATCTTTCTGCTCATTGCTGACCTTTATTCTTCCCCTTACTGCTCGTTTCTGACCTTAATTTTGCATCTTTTTTCTTGTTTCTGATCTCTATTTTGCCTCTTTCTGCTCATTTCAGACCACTATTCTTCCTCTATCTGCTTGTTTCTCATCATTATTTTGCATCTTTCTGTTCATTGCTGACCTTTCTTCTGCTTCTGTCTGATTTTTATTTTGCTTCTTTTTACTCGTTTCTGATCTCTCTCTGTTTTGCATCTCGATTACTGCTCGTTTCTGACCTTTATCCTGCCTCTTTCTACTCATTTCTCATCTTTATTCTGCTTCTTTCTACGTGTTGCTGATCTTAATTCTACCTCTTACTGCTCATTTCTGACCTTTATATTGCCTATTTATTTTGCCTTTTGCTGCTCATTGCTGACTTTTATCTTGCCTCTTTCTGCTCATTTCTGACCTTTCTCTTGTCTCTTTCTGCTCATTGCTGACTTTTAATTTGTCTCTTTCTGCCCATTTCTGACCTTTATTTTGTCTCTTTCTGCTTGTTTCTGACCTTTATTTTGCTTCTTTCTGCTCATTGCTGATTTTTATTTTTATTTTGCCTCAATCTGCTAGTTTTTTACCTATATTTGACTCTTTCTACTTGTTTCTCACCTTTATTCTTCCTCTTTCTGCTCCGTTTTCCGACCATTATTTTGCATCTTTCTGCTCATTGCTGACCTTTATTCTTCCCCTTACTGCTCGTTGCTGACCTTTATTTCGCCTCTTTTTTCTTGTTTCTGATCTCTATTTTGCCTCTTTCTGCTCATTTCAGACCTTTATTCTTCCTCTTTCTGCTCGTTTCTCAACTTTAATTTGCCTCTTTCTGCTCATTGCTGATCTTTATTCTGCTTGTTTCTGATTTTTATTTTGCTTCTTTTTGCTTCTTTTTGATCTCTGTTTTGCATCTCTATATTACTGCTCGTTTCTGACCTTTATCCTGCCTCTTTCTACTCACTTCTCATCTTTATTATGCCTCTTTGTACTTGTTGCTGAACTTAATTCTACCTCTTACTGCTCATTTCTGACCTTTAGTTTGCCTCTTTTTGCTAGTTTCTGATCTCTATGTTGCCTCTTTCTGACCTTTATTCTTCCTCTTTCTGCTGGTTTCTCACCTTTATTTTGCCTTATTCTGCTCTTTGCTGACTTTTATCTTGCCTCTTTCTGCTCATTTCTGACCTTTCTCTTGCCTCTTTCTGCTTATTGCTGACTTTTAATTTGTCTCTTTCTGCCCGTTTCTGACCTTTATTTTGCGTCTTTCTGCTTGTATCTGACTTTTATTTTGCGTCTTTCTGCTCATTGCTGAACTTTATTTTGCGTCAATCTGCTTGTTTTTTACCTATATTTGACTCTTTCTACGTGTTTCTCACCTTTATTCTTCCTCTTTCTGCTCCTTTCTGACATTATTCTGGCTAGTTTCTGACCATTATTTAGCATCCTTCTGCTCATTTCTGACGTTTATTCTTCCACTTACTGCTCTTTTCTGACCTTTATTTCACCTCTTATTTCTGGTTTCTGATCTCTATTTTGCCTCTTTCTGCTAATTTCAAACCTTTATTCTGCTCGCTTCTCAACTTTATTTTGCCTGACCTTTATTCTGCTTCTTTGTGATCTTTATTTTGCTCCTTTTTGCTCGTTCCTGATCTCTGTTTTGCATCTCTATATTAATGCTTGTTTCTGACCTTTATCGTGCCTCTTTCTACTCATTTCTCATCTTTATTCTGCCTCTTTCTACTTGTTGCTGATCTTAATTCTACCTCTTATTGCTCATTTCTGTCCTTTATTTTGCCTCTCTTTGTTTCTGATCTTTATTTTGCCTCTTTCTGCTTATTTAGTACCTTTATTCTTCCTCTTGCTGCTGGTTTCTCACCTTTATTTTGCCTTTTTCTGCTCATTGCCAATTTTTATCTTGCCTCTTTCTGCTATTTTTTTTAACCTTTTTCTTGTCTCTTTCTGCTCATTGCTGACTTTTATTTTGTCTCTTTCTGCCCATTTCCGAACTTTATTTTGCTCCTTTCTGCTTGTTTCTTACCTTTATTTTGCTTCTTTCTGCTCACTGCTGACCTTTGTTTGGTCTAAATCTGATCTGCTTGTTTTGTCACCTATAGTTTGTCTCTTTCTACTGGTTTCTCACCTTTATTCTTCTCTCTTCTGCTACTTTCTGACATTATTCTAGCTAGTTTCTGAACATTATTTTGCATCTTTCTGCTCATTTCAGACCTTTATTCTTCCTCTTTCTGCTTGTTTGCCATCTTTATTTTGCCTCTTTCTGCTCATTGCTGAGCTTTATTCTGCTTCTTTCTGATTTTGATTTTGCTTCTTTTTTGTCGTTTCTTATCTCTCGCTGTTTTGCATCTCTATTACTGCTTCTTTCTGACTGCTTTATCCTGCCTCTTTCTACTCATTTCTCATCTTATTCTGTCTCTTTCTACTTGTTGCTGATCCTAATTCTACCTCTTACTGCTCATTTCTGACATTTATTTTGCCTCTTTTTGCTAGTTTCTGATCTTTATTTTGCCTCTTTCTGCTCATTTTTTAGCTTTATTCTTCCTCTTTCTGCGGGTTTCTTACCTTATTTTGCCTTTTTCTGCTAATTGCTGACTTTTATCTTGCCTCTTTCTGCTCGTTTCCTATCTTTCTCTTGCCTCTTTCTTCTGGTTTCTCACCTTTATTTTGCCTTTTTCTGCTCATTGCTGACTTTTATCCTGCCTCTTTCTGTTAGTTTCTGACCTTTCTCTTGCCTCTTTCTGCCCGTTTCTGACCTTTCTCTTGCATCTTTGTACTCATTGCAGACCTCTTTTGCTTGTTTCTCCTCTATGTTTTGCCTCTATATATTACTGTTCGTTTCTGACCTTTATCCGGCCTCTTTCTACTCATTTCTCATCTTTATTCTGCCTCTTTCTGCTAATTTCTTACCTTTATTTTGCTTCTTTCGGCTCGTTTCTGACCTTTCTCTTGCATCTTTGTACTCATTGCAGACCTTTATTTTGTCTCTTTCTGCCCGTTTCTGACCTTGTTTTGCCTCTTGCTGCTTGTTTCTGACCTTTATTTTGCTTCTTTCTGCTCATTGCTGACTTATATTTGTTTTTTTTTACCTATATTTTGCCTCTTTCTACTTGTTTCTCACCTTAATTTTTCCTCTTTCTGCTCCTTACTGACATTAGTCTGGCTAGTTTTTGACCATCATTTTGCATCTTTCTGCTCATTGCTGACCTTTATTCTTCCCCTTACTGATCGTTTCTGACCATTATTTTGCATCTTTTTCTTGTTTCTGATCTCTATTTTGCCTCTTTCTGCTAATTTCAAACCTTTATTCTTCCTCTTTCTGCGTGTTTCTCATCTTTATTTTGCTTCTTTCTGCTGATTGCTGACCTTTATTCTGCTTCTTTTTGAATTTTATGTTGCTTCTTTTTGCTCGTTCCTGATCTCTGTTTTGTATCTCTATATTACTGCTCGTTGCTGTTCTTAATTCTTCCTCTTACTCCTCATTTCTGACCTTTATTCTGCCTCTTTTTGCTACTTTCTGATCTTTATTTTGCCTCTTTCTGCTTATTTCAGACCTTTATTCTTCCTCTTTCTGCTGGTTTCTCACCTTTATTTTGCCCTTTTCTGCTCATTGCTGACTTTTATCTTGCCTCTTTGTGCTAATTTCTGACCTTTCTCTTGCCTCTTTCTGCTTATTGCTGACCTTTATTTTGCCAATTTCTGCTTGTTTCTCATCTTTATTCCTCCTCTTTCTGCTCCTTTCTGAAATTATTCTGGTTAGTGTCTGACCATTGTTTTGCATCTCTCTGCTCATTGCTGACCTTTATTCATCTCCTTACTGCTCATTTCTGAAGTTTATTTTGCCTATTTTTTTTAGTTTCTGATCTCTATTTTGCCTCTTTCTGTTAATTTCAGACCTTTATTCTTCCTTTTACTGCTTGTTTCTCATCTTTATTTTGCCTCTTTCTACTCATTGCTGACCTTGATTCTGCTTCTTTCTGCTTGTTTGTGACCTTTATTTTGCCTCTTTTTGCTTATTTCTCATCTCTGCTTTGCCTCTATATACTACTGCTTGTATCTGACCTTTATCTTGGCAGTTTATGCTCATTGCTGACCTTTATTCTGTCTTTTTCTGCTTGTTTGTGACCTTTATTTTGCCTCTATCTGCTAGTTTCTCAATCTATATTTTACTCCTATCTGCTCATTTCACACCTTTATTCTTTCTCTTAATACTCCCTTCTCACCTTATTCTGGCTCGTTTCTGATATTTAATTTGCCTCTTGCTGCTTGTTCGTGACCTTTTTTCTGCCTCTTTCTGTTCATTTCTGACCATTATTTTGCATCTTTCTGCTCATTGCTGACCTTTAACCTGCCTCATTCTGCTTGTTCCGGACCTTTATTTTGCCACTTTGTGATAGCTTTTGATCTCTATTTTACCTTTTTCCGCTCATTTCTGACCTTTATCCTGCCTCTTACTGCGGGTATCTAACGTTTATTCTTCCTCTTACTGCTTGTTTCTGACCTTAATTTTGCCTCTGTTTGCTATTTTCTGATCTCTATTTAGCCTCTTTCTGCTAGTTTTTAACCACTATTCTGCCTCTTTCTGCTAATTTCTCATCTTTATTTTGCCTCTGTCAGATCATTGCTGACCTTTAACCTGCCTCAATCTTCTTGTTCAGGACCTTTATTTTGCCACCTTGTGATTGCTTTTGATCTCTATTTTACCTTTTTCTGCTTATTTCTGATCTTTATCCTGCCTCTTACTGCTGGTTTCTAACCTTTATTCTGCCTCTTTCCGCTCATTTCTGACCTTTCTCTTGCCTCTTTCTGCTCATTGCTGACCTTTATTTTGCCTCTTTCTGCTTGTTTCTCATCTTTATTCTTCCTCTTTCTGCTCCTTGCTGACATTATTCTGGTTAGTTTCTGACCATTGTTTTACATCTTTCTGCTCATTACTGACCTTTATTCTTCTCCTTACTGCTCGTTTCTGACCTTTATTTTGCCAATTTTGTTTTGTTTCTGATCATTTCAGACCTTTATTCTTCCTTTTACTGCTTGTTTCTCATCTTTACTTTGCCTCTTTCTGCACATTGCTGACCTTGATTTTGCTTCTTTCTGCTTGTTTACGACCTTTATTTTGCCACTTTTTGCTTGTTTCTCATCTCTGTTTTGCCTCTATATACTACTGCTCGTTTCTGACCTTCACCCTGCCTCTTTCCACTCATTTCTCTTCTTTATTCTGCCTCTTTCTGCTAATTTCTGACCTTTATTTTGCCTCTTTCTGCTTGTATCTGACCTTTTTCTTGGCTATTTATGCTCATTGCTGACCTTTATTATGTCTCTTTCTGCTTGTTTGTGACCTTTATTTTTCCTCTATCTGCTAGTTTCTCAATCTATATTTTACTCCTTTCTGCTCATTTCTCACCCTTATTCTTTCTCTTAATACGCCCTTCTCACCTTATTCTGGCTCGTTTCTGATATTTGTTTTGCCTCTTTCTGCTTGTTCGTGACCTTTTTTCTGCCTCTTTCTGTTCATTTCTGACCATTATTTTGCATCTTTCTGCTCATTGCTGACCTTTAACCTGCCTCATTCTGCTTGTTCCGGACCTTTATTTTGCCACTTTGTGATTGCTTTTGATCTCTATTTTACCTTTCTGCTCATTTCTGACCTTTATCCTGCCTCTTACTGCTGGTTTCTAACCATTAATCTGCCTCTTTTTGCTCATTTCTGACCTTTATCTTGATTCTTTCGGCTCATTGCTAACCTTTATTCTGCCTTTCTGATCATTTATGACCTTTATTCTGTCGCTTTCTGTTCATTTTTTACCTGTATCTTGCTTTTCTGCTCATTGCTGACCTTCACCCTGCCTCTTTCCACTCATTTCTCTTCTTTATTCTGCCTCTTTCTGCTAATTTCTGACCTTTATTTTGCCTCTTTCTGCTTGTATCTGGCCTTTTTCTTGGCTATTTATGCTCATTGCTGACCTTTATTATGTCTCTTTCTGCTTGTTTGTGACCTTTATTTTTCCTCTATCTGCTAGTTTCTCAATCTATATTTTACTCCTTTCTGCTCATTTCTCACCTTTATTCTTTCTCTTAATACGCCCTTCTCACCTTATTCTGGCTCGTTTCTGATATTTTTTTTGCCTCTTTCTGCTTGTTCGTGACCTTTTTTCTGCCTCTTGTGGTATATAAATAAATAATACCGGATCTAGGTTTTACTGGACATAGTAATAACAGATAGCTCAATAAATAAGAGTCAAGATTCGAGGTAGTAGGAGTTTGCAGGTTTAATACAGCATAAAGGACAGGAACAGGACAACCTGCACAGGAATAGGATGACAGGGCCCAGCAGGGGGGACAGGAAATGACTGGCGTGGCCCGGCAGCTGCCGGGGCTGGATCTGTGATGAGCGCGCTACCTTTAATAACAATACACAAGCATATATACTAAAACAGTTGCAATTGCAATACATACAATAGGCGGAGCAGTGGGTGTGGTCAATAGCAGTCGCGAAAGATAAGGGTGAAAGTAGGTGTAACAAGAGGCGTATACATAGACATGTGATGTAAACGTAACAGAATATGTCATAAATGGGGCGGAAACATGGAGGGGGCTACCTAAGGAGCCGGGACCTCTAACCTAAATGGTGCGCGCAAACTGACAATGACGTGTTACTAGGAGAAGCTGGGGGCTATGAACTCTGTGCTAGGAGTAGAGACTGAAGTCTGGAGAGTCAGGGCGACATGTGCCTAAACAATATCTAGTATCTAATGTTTAGAGGACATGTTGATATAAACTAAGAGTCAGGAGGGGAGAGGCTAACAGACTCTAAGACTGGTGCATGCATTATTCTACATGTAGTGCGTGATGAAGAATATTAAATGACCATTAATACAGTATTTCTCTTACATGGAGACGTAAAGGCTAGACAATGACGGAAACTATTGATGCGATTCAGTAGCTTAGGAATGCAGAGAAGGAGGGCTGAACTGATAACTAGAATCATAACATATTCTTGGCAGACTAGCAGGCAGAGCCAGGCCGAGCCAGGCACTGTGAGGCAGGAAGTAAGTGAAGGGTCAGGAACACAGGTGGGGGCTGTATCGCTCCTCAGCGAGGGCTCAGGAGACAGGAGCTGAATCTGGTGTCCAGGCCCTTTTGAGGCCTAGAAACGGGGACTTTTTCAATGAAATAACGTGCACACTGAGAAACGTGGCAACGTAACTTTACATAGGCCTGATACTCGTAGCTTTCACGAGAACTGGAAACTGGCATACTAGAGATGGACACAGCTGTAATTGCGTCTTTAATCGATCATGGGGAATACATATG
The DNA here is from genome assembly GCF_964261635.1 of Lissotriton helveticus. Taxonomy (NCBI): domain Eukaryota; kingdom Metazoa; phylum Chordata; class Amphibia; order Caudata; family Salamandridae; genus Lissotriton; species Lissotriton helveticus. The sequence goes on along the minus strand of NC_136059.1, from coordinate 141,600,932 downwards.
CATATTAATCATGCACATATAACATAAGATGGGGGACACGTAGGGACACAGAACATGGCAAAATGTACTTTTCCACATTCCCTCCTTGTCACTACGTTTCCATCAGGAAACATCAATATTCATGATACCATCTATCATTTCATACAGTATCATTTGCTCGTCTCGAATTTTCTTGGAACGGGATTTAGAACGGGACTTGGGACTAGGAATACAAGAGGTAGCACAAATGCCACAAATCGCAGGGCCACATTGTATACATAGGCAGCAACTGAATATGATCGCTACTGCAATACCTAGAAATGACAATACTTTCCATCCCCAGTCGGAAATTATATTCCAGAACCAACCGGACCATGTCCAGGTGCCTGAATCTTGGTGTAACATATGGGCAATTTTATGGATTCTGGTTATAGCTGAATAAACAGACGACGCGTTATTAGGAATGAAAATACAGCAACTAGATCCGATGACTCTACAAGCCCCGCCCCTATCGGCCAGTATGACGTCAAGGACGAGACGATTCTGGAGCACGACAATTCTCATAAAGGATTGCTCTTCGGTTAAGTTACTTAGAGCAGAAGTAGTCTCAATCACTACTGCTTCAAGGGCTCGTTAATCTACGTATCAGTTTACTATTCACGACAGTACCTAAATAGGGAAAGACACCTTTATTGATATCTATGTATTGTTCTAGAGCAGTTTCAGTATAATCGACAATCGGGAGGTCTCTTTTGTGTCTCGTATGTACTAGGTGGGAATTCCTATGATAGTCAGGTGGGGCTAGAAAAACTGGTGGCAGTAGGAAGGCAATGTAACAGGTTCCCTCCCAATCGAGGGGCAGACGAACATATGCGGTCTGGCCACAAACAAAATAAGAATGACGTGAAGCTTTGAAAATAGATTTCCTACTGTCACTATACTTGATAATAGTAGTACAATCCCTATGTCCTACATGTACGGAACCATTCTTTCGGACACATAATTCACCTTTGACTGGTAATACTGACATAGCAGGTAAGTCTGGAGTAGTATCAGACTGAACATTCAGGACCATGAAATTCGAAGAATAATTACCTAGATTATAAACTTCATTTTCTAGATCTAACCCTGTTCTGTGGGGAAGACCTTGCTTGTCTGGAAAACATGTACTGTTAAGAAAAGACATATCTGTTGAGGATGACGTTAACGTGGACCATGCTCCACACGAACCATTATGTGAAAATGGATAAGGAAAGAGTGGCAGAACTCCCTTCGGTGTCTGGAATGGGGGGAGTCGACCACACACCCAACAATTAGTGGCATTGCTGGTCTGGTGTGAGTAATGTAACATGCGGATAAAGGAATTATTACGCATAGCAAGACGATAAGAGAGTTCATGAGGAGGCAGATCACTAAACGTGTGCTCTACTGTAGCATTAGCAGACTTATTTACATGAGAAACTGGAAAATACAAATAAAATGCATAACCTGTGCAGGTAATCATGAGGCTGAAAAACAATATGAAACTTAGAAAAACGATACATCGGATTGAGTTTTGACTAACTCTCTCACTATGGGGGTCTATTTTATACATGTCAGAAACCGGTCTAACCGTTTCACCTAGGGGAGGACTTAGACAATCAAACTGGCTGACTTATTTTACTAGACCTTAATTTTTGCTTATACTCCTGTTGCGGAGTTTTCTCTAACAGGGAGGGTTTAGTATCATTGTCTTTTGCGGGACAGTCCTTAAGAATAGTACTTTGGCAGTCCTTCAAATCCTCGGAAATGTTCTTAGAAACAGGCTTTAGTCCGTAAAATCTTTTCACATGAGGCAGGTGGACCCAGCCCTTCCTGCCTTCCAGCTTGACGGCAGTACGGGTGGCCAGGAGGACCTGTCGGGGTTCCTTCCAGCGAGGCTCCAGCGGACTTGAACGATCAAAGTTCCTGACAAGAACCAGATTTCCGGGAACGATTTCATGCGGTGCCACCTCGGTATTGTCTGGAAATGCGGCGGCAACCTGTGAACGACAAGAGTGTAGGGCAGACATCAAGGAAGCTAGGTAATCTGTCAGCATATTACTTGAAACATCGGTAATACTTCGGGGTCTAGGTGTACCCCACATATTAGGGGGGCGGCCAAATACGACCTCATACGGGGACAGACCTGATCTGGAATGTGCGACCATGCGCATGTAAAACAAAGCGACAGGCAGAGCTACTAGCCAGTCTACACCTTTCTCTTTACATATTTTGGCAATGCGGATTTTCAGGGTCTGGTTATGTCTCTCTACGAGACCGGCTGCTTCAGGATGGCGTACACAATGGAACTTCCACTGGTACCCTAATAAAAGGGAAACATGTTTCATCAACTCAGATGAGAATGGCTGGCCGTTATCAGAATATACGACTCTAGGGAGTCCGTAGCGGGGGAAGAATTCACGAACCAGCTGCTTGGCAGTGGTCGTGGCTGTGTAATCTGGGACTGGATATGCCTCTGTCCATCTGGACAAAGCGCATACAACTACAAGGACATACTTGAAACCTCGACATCGCTCCATCTGAATATAATCCATCTGGAGGACTTCAAAAGGGTGGTCAGGGGGCTGGAATCCACCTTGTTCCACCGGGACACTTTTACCTGGATTAAACTGGCAACATATCATACAGGTACGGACTTTCTGCTTGGCTGCAGCTCGTAAATGCTTGTTGAACCAAATGTTCTGGATACTGTCTAACATAGCTTTTTCTCCTAAATGTGCTGGACTATGTGCGGTATTGATAATGACTTGAACCATAGAGTCGGGGAGAAACCATGTGGCTCTACCCTTCGTCACCCATCCCTGATCTGTCTGGACCCCTCCTTGTTCAGACCATTTCTTGATTTCATCGGGAGTAGCATGTAACTGGATATCTATGACATCTTGAGTAGGGTCCTTAACTGTCATACAAGTAGTCTGTTCTGGAGTATGTGTCTGTGTTGGATTAACTGGCATGTCTGGAGTCTGTGCTGTAAGCTTGGCTGTGCGATCTGCTAGATCGTTACCTTGAGAAATAATGTCAGTAACTTTAGTGTGTGCTTTGCACTTCATAATAGCAATAGATGTCGGTAAGTGTATGGCATCTAACAGAGCTTGAATAAGGAGACCATGCTGAATCTTGGTTCCATGAGAAGTCATGAAACCTCTCTCCTGCCAGAGCACTCCGAAGTCGTGTACAACTCCAAATGCGTAACGTGAATCTGTGTAAACATTAACTTTCAGGTTCTTAGCGTGTATGCAGGCTTGTGTCAGAGCAACTAGCTCTGCTGCTTGGGCAGACAGGGTGTCAATACGGTGTGTTTCAATAACTTCAGTGTCAGTAGTCACTGCATACGCGGCTACTAGTTCTCCTGTACTTGTTCTCATACATGAACCATCCACATAAAGTGTCAGGTCGGGATCTGGTAATGGAATATCTGTCAGATCTTGTCTTGGCTTAGTCATGATATTAACTACTTCCACACAGTCGTGTGTGGCAGGATTCGAATTAACTGACGGTAACAGTGTAGCAGGATTTAGAACGTTGCAGCGTCTGATTTCTATGTGTGGCTGGAACAGTGTCAGTTCATAACCTGTTAAACGTGCAATTGTCAAGTGCTGAGTCTGGGTTCGGTTTAAAAGAACTTCCACGGAGTGTGGAACTTGTACTGTCAAGGAATGTCCTAATACTATGGAATCACTTTGTCTGATAGCTAGTGCTGTGGCTGCAACTGACTTGAGGCACGCAGGCAGAGCCTGGGCTACAGGATCTAGTGTGCTCGAAAAATAAGCACAGGGCTTGTATTGTCCTGCTTGATCTTGTGTGAGAACAGATAATGCTGTACCTTCGCGTTCTGTGACGAAAAGTGTAAAAGGCTTACTGTAGTTCGGTGTAGCTAGAACTGGAGCTTGGCATAAAGCTTTCTTTAACTCATTGAAACTAAGTGTATGTTCAGATGTCCAAGGGAGGACAGTCGATACGGCTGCCTCCTGTGTCGTTAACTGTATCAGTGGCGTGGCTAGAAATGCATACTGAGGAATCCATTGTCTACAATAAGAAGTAAGGCCGATAAAAGCACGTACCTCCTTCTGGGTCTTGGGCTGAGGAAGACTCGCTATTAACTGGATACGGTCGGGTGTCAACTGCCTACCCCACTTGGACAGTAAGTGGCCTAAGTAGATCACTTGCTGGACACAGAATTGAAGCTTCGAAGGGGACACCTTGTGCCCCATCTCGGCAAGGAAATACAAGACTGTAAGTGATGCTCGCTCGCAAGCACGTTCAGAACGGGCTGTGATCAGTAGATCATCGACATACTGGAGCAGGGCAGTGTTAGTTGGCATGTGAATATTGTCTAGTTGTCTCTTAAGTGCTTGACTGTAAATACTAGGACTTTCTGTGAAACCTTGAGGAGCTCGTGTGAACATATAGCTCCTTCCATTTAAACAAAATCCGAAAAGAAACTGGCTGTCTGGATGAATGGGGACACTGAAAAACGCGTTCTTGAGGTCTATGACTGTGAAAAATGAGGCTTCGGAATCAATGGCTGTCAATAGGGAAGAAATATCTGGGACAACTGGATACTGGGGAATTATACATTTATTGAGTTCTCGAAGGTCAATCACTAATCGATATACTGGGGGTGCATTTGGATCAGTACGTTTCATGACTGGAATGATCGGAGAATTACATACATTGGAGTCAGTTTCTACAACTACTCCTTGAGCGATGAGCTCGTCAATAATTTTGTATAAGGCTGCTACAGCCTCAGGTGGTAATCTGTACTGTCTGATTCGTGGTAACACTACACCTGGTTTGAGAGTCACACGATAGGGTGTGATTTGCATATAACCTACATCAGTTGGACCTTGCGCCCATAGATGCTGCGGAACATTAGACAATCTTGGATCAAAATCTCGTAATACATAGTGACCCTTGAAGTCACGTAGGAACAATCGTAATCCCTCTGGGGAGCAGCAAATAACTGCACCTAATTCTTTCAGTGTTTTAATGCCTAACAAATTTTCTGGACATGACTTCGTAAGTAACAGATCAGTGGTGCGGGACAATTGACCTACTTCTAGAGTAACTGGCTTAGATATCTCGTTTACAATAGGCTTTCCTGAAAATCCAAGGGAAACATTTCTAGAGCCTGAGAGCGGAGCCCCTGGAACTTCGGCGTGACTGATGGTGGTCCTACTTGCCCCTGTATCAATCAGAAACTTTCTGTCTTTCCCTAGTACTTGACTATGAACATAGGGACCTTCTTGATCTACAGGAATCTCAATGAGAGGCAAGCCTACCTCCCTCTCTAGGCTGTTTCATGAATACGGCTGATACTCTGGGTACTCGGACTGTGCATACTGGTACATCTGCTGTGTAACATGCTGTGTTGCAGCAATAGGCTGCGGTGCTGTAACTGTCTGTTGTGCATTCTGTGGCTGAGAAGTCTGTGAAACTTGTTCTTGTCTAGGCGGACGTGGTCTTTCTTTAGTTTTACCAGTGGCTATATTGTGTTTCAGAACTGCACACTCGTTTATGAAATGACCTGGCTGTTTACAATAATTGCATGTCCCTTTAACGGGAGCTGCAGGATGACTGGCTTGATTCGTACCCCTCTTCTGACTGTCTTGAGGAACGGATTGTGCAACTAGTACTTTCATTTTCGTGTCTTTCATACGTTTTCTCTCATGATCTTGCTCTTCTCTGATTCTATTCTGGTGGTACTGGAGCATCTGTAACATCTGGGACAGGGTACTAGCTTGCCACGTACTTTTGACTTTCAAAACTCGATTCTTAACTTGTGGACTTGAATTCTCGACTAATTTAGTAACAAAAAGATGAGGGTATGACTCGCTACTCGTCTTCAAGCCACTGTTTATAATAAAGCATTTTTCAAATCTAGAATAAAAATCACTAGTGTCTTCATCTTGTTTCTGTTTACAGGCTGAGATTGCATCCCAGTCTTCCTTTTTAGTTGCTAATAATCTGGGCAAAACTTGTATTAACAGTTCTGGTAATTCTTTACATTTCTCTCCAAGACCGGTACCTGGTACTCGTATCTTATCTTCAGCTTCTAGAACTGCCCAATCGATCTTTTTCTCTCCCACCTCCCATTCTTTTTCCTTGAGTTTTTCGTATACCCCTGCGGGCAACAGGACTTTTAACATTTTAATAATATCTGGATACGTGTATTCTCCCATACGGAGCATGTCCTTTAATTCTCGGTGGAACCCTGCTGGATCTTTGTCATGACAGGGAATTAGTTTCTTCATCTCTAAGAGTTCCATCTTTGTAATCGGGGTGTAAACAAATACTCGTTGCATTTCACCATCTGTTGTCCTGACTGGGTGTACTTCTCGTAACGGGTTTTGTCTGTCTATGTAAAACGGTTTACTTTCTGGAGGTGAGACATGAACAAAATGCGGGTTCAAAAACGTTCTATATTTGTGACGCTGTTCTAGAATGACACTAATTAAATCGGTACCTAAACCTTTCCATCTATACTGGAGTAACTCGTTCAGGACATCATGTAACGGACCTGGATCAGAATGTTGACCCTCATATAATGTAATGAGGTGCTGGATCATATACATACCCACCAGTCGCTGCTCGGCTGGGGGCAATTTCAGGAACATTTGTGCCACTATTTCGTCTGGAAAAGTGGTAGAATCAGTAATCCATCGGACTGCTGATCGGGCTAGTTCTTGTTCATGCATAGTACTTAACTCACTATAACCGATTCGTGATTTCAGAATATGATCGGTAGCTTGAAATGCTTGTTCTAGAGAACCTTGTTCTGGTGCTGGATGATGAAAAACTGACTTGTGTTCTAGGCGTAAGTGGCGGTCTGGAAATCTAGATTTTCCTACATACGCTATTCTGGCGGGATTCTCGTCGTCTACCTCTTCAGTAGAAGAGTCATTTTCTTTCTCGCTTACTTGTGCTGCTTTACGTTGTTCATGTAACTTTATTATTTCTTTACGAATTCTCTTGTACATACTCTCTATACTACTGATAGTTCTGTGTTTACCCTCGGCTATATTATCACTCCACCTTGTCAGGATTCTCATTTCGGCCGGATCTTTGGTCGGATAATCTTGTTCCCTTATTAAACAATTAATCAGAAACTTTAATAGCATGAGCTGGATCTCAGCTTTCCTTTGAGACATGGCTTCACCTATACTTTCTGGATCATCCCCTGTACGGATGAAACAATATATTCTGTCTAGATCTTCTTTCATATCTGGTAGGGTGTCCAAATACCCGGTCACCCGTCTTACACGGATGGAATATATAACTGTACTAGCATCACCTGCAACTGGATCATAGCGGCATTCAGTAAGGGCTCGTCGGATATCGGCAACGGACTTATATTTGGGCGTACGCTGTAACGCATATTCATGTAACTCGACTAATGTTAAACGTTGGTGTGGTGGCGGGGTACCAGGAGGACCTCCTCCTGCGGCCCCTAAACTGGTATCATCGACTGATACTCTTCGTGCTGGCAGAGTGGGAAATTGTAATGTGGGCTGAACCGGGGGTACCGTGGCAGGTACTCCGGTGTCTGGAGGAGCAGGATTTACATTATTTACAGGGACTGGCGGAACAGGATTTGCATATTCTGGAACCGTGTCGTCCAAGTAGGACGAAATAAAAATATCAGCTGCGGTCGGTTTGTGACGTAGCTTGGTCGGAACTAATGGTGGCGGAAAATTACTGGATGCCTCCGGGGTTGCTTTTGGCAAGCCCTCGGCAAGAAGAGGATACATACCCTTAATGAGGGCATGCCTCTGTCTATCTGACTGTTCGGTTTTGACTCGTTCACCTATCTCGATTAATTCCCTTTCTTGGGCTCGTTCTAAGGATTCTCTACTTAATTCTGACTTTCTGATTTCTTTTTCGGTTCTTTTATGAGATTCTTTGCGCCATAACTCGATGGCATCTTTCTGTGACTGTCTGGCTTTCTTTTTCCATAATGCTTCTTCTACTCGCATGATGCACTCGGCATCCCATGTACCCGATACGGGCCATCTATACTTTTCTTCTAACTGTTTGGTATACTCTACCCATAAATCTAGATACAATATGGCACTTATGCCATGCTTCTGATACATAAAATGACCTGGACTGTCCCTAGGCGGGACAGGAACTGCTTCTTCTAACAGACCTTTTCTAGTTCTTAACTGACGTAGTTTGGAGAATAACGGCATGACTGAACTTTAATCTGGACACAATTACAATACACAATGAACACGATAATTACACCACTCTCATACCACGACATTAAAATACATGAAGAACATTTAAAATAACAGTTCGAACAGAATACTACCTGGAATACGGAAAACAGAATACATGAATTTCTCGAGAACAGAACTGACTAGAACAGGAACTAGATGCACTGCTGAAACAGTACGAAACTTACCGGTCTCATAAAGAGACACGTCAGGACCCGCATCCACCGGAGTGGACACTTCGTTTTTGGGATCTGTGTACCACCAAACCCCACGGACCAGAGACAATTAGATTGACCCTGTCTAGATACTCCCCAGCAACGGTACTCACCGGGCAGCAAGAACGGAAGGCCTCGGACTGGACTGGACTGCTTCGACGCCGGACGGATGAACTTCGGACTTCTGTTACGGGTGGGCCTCCGGATACCTCGGACCTTGGACTCTCGGCTTGGGCTCTGGTTGGGACTCGCCGCGTTCCTCCACCGCCTCGTCTGGATGCTGGACCGCAACCTCCGTCTCCTCCGTGGGCCTGAGGGATACTTGAAGCAGAAATCTCTGCACGTGCACGGTATGGTTCCGTCACGGCTGCAGAGGATCAGGGGGCCGGCGTGGCTTCACCGGCGCGTGGGGAAAGGGCAAGTCCCTATTCGGGCGCCATTATGTGGTATATAAATAAAAAATACCGGATCTAGGTTTTACTGGACATAGTAATAACAGATAGCTCAATAAATAAGAGTCAAGATTCGAGGTAGTAGGAGTTTGCAGGTTTAATACAGCATAAAGGACAGGAACAGGACAACCTGCACAGGAATAGGATGACAGGGCCCGGCAGGGGGGACAGGAAATGAATGGCGTGGGCCGGCAGCTGCCGGGGCTGGATCTGGGATGAGCGCGCTACCTTTAATAACAATACACAAGCATATATACTAAAACAGTTGCAATTGCAATACATACAATAGGCGGAGCAGTGGGTGTGGTCAATAGCAGTCGCGAAAGATAAGGGTGAAAGTAGGTGTAACAAGAGGCGTATACATAGACATGTGATGTAAACGTAACAGAATATGTCATAAATGGGGCGGAAACATGGAGGGGGCTACCTAAGGAGCCGGGACCTCTAACCTAAATGGTGCGCGCAAACTGACAATGACGTGTTACTAGGAGAAGCTGGGGGCTATGAACTCTGTGCTAGGAGTAGAGACTGAAGTCTGGAGAGTCAGGGCGACATGTGCCTAAACAATATCTAGTATCTAATGTTTAGAGGACATGTTGATATAAACTAAGAGTCAGGAGGGGAGAGGCTAACAGACTCTAAGACTGGTGCATGCATTATTCTACATGTAGTGCGTGATGAAGAATATTAAATGACCATTAATACAGTATTTCTCTTACATGGAGACGTAAAGGCTAGACAATGACGGAAACTATTGATGCGATTCAGTAGCTTAGGAATGCAGAGAAGGAGGGCTGAACTGATAACTAGAATCATAACATATTCTTGGCAGACTAGCAGGCAGAGCCAGGCCGAGCCGGGCACTGTGAGGCAGGAAGTAAGTGAAGGGTCAGGAACACAGGTGGGTGCTGTATCGCTCCTCAGCGAGGGCTCAGGAGACAGGAGCTGAATCTGGTGTCCAGGCCCTTTTGAGGCCTAGAAACGGGGACTTTTTCAATGAAATAACGTGCACACTGAGAAACGTGGCAACGTAACTTTACATAGGCCTGATACTCGTAGCTTTCACGAGAACTGGAAACTGGCATACTAGAGATGGACACAGCTGTAATTGCGTCTTTAATCGATCATGGGGAATACATATGCATATTAATCATGCACATATAACATAAGATGGGGGACACGTAGGGACACAGAACATGGCAAAATTTACTTTTCCACACTCTTTCTGTTCATTTCTGACCATTATTTTGCATCTTTCTGCTCATTGCTGACCTTTAACCTGCCTCATTCTGCTTGTTCCGGACCTTTATTTTGCCACTTTGTGATTGCTTTTGATCTCTATTTTACCTTTTCTGCTCATTTCTGACCTTTATCCTGCCTCTTACTGCTGGTTTCTAACCATTAATCTGCCTCTTTTTGCTCATTTCTGACCTTTATCTTGCTTCTTTCTGCTCATTGCTAACCTTTATTCTGCCTTTCTGATCATTTATGACCTTTATTCTGTCGCTTTCTGTTCATTTTTACCTGTATCTTGCCTTTCTGCTCATTGCTGACCTTTACTCTGCCTCTTTCTGCTTATGTCCGACCTTTATTCTGCCTCTATTTGCTTATTTCTCACCTTTATCTTGTCTCTTCCTGCTCATTTCTGACCTTCCGTCTAACTCTTTCTGCTCTTTATGTTGCCTCTGATTCTCTATTTTACCACTTTCTGCTTGTTTTTACCTTTATTTTGCTTCTTTCTGCTCATTGCTGATTTTTATTCTTCCCCTTACTGCTCGTTTCTGACCTTTATTTCGCCTCTTTTTTCTTGTTTCTGATCTCTATTTTGCCTCTTTCTGCTCATTTCAGACCTTTATTCTTCCTCTTTCTGCTTGTTTCTCAACTTTATTTTGCCTCTTTCTGCTCATTGCTGACCTTTATTCTGCTTGTTTCTGATTTTTATTTTGCTTCTTTTTGCTTGTTTCTGATCTCTGTTTTGCATCTCTATATTACTGCTCATTTCTGACCTTTATCCTGCCTCTTTCTACTCATTTCTCATCTTTATTCTGCCTCTTTGTTCTTGTTGCTGAACTTAATTCTACCTCTTACTGCTCATTTCTTACCTTTAGTTTGCCTCTTTTTGCTAGTTTCTGATCTCTATGTTGCCTCTTTCTGACCTTTATTCTTCCTATTTCTGCTGGTTTCTCACCTTTATTTTGCCTTTTTCTGCTCATTGCTGATCTTAATTCTACCTCTTATTGCTCATTTCTGTCCTTTATTTTGCCTCTCTTTGTTTCTGATCTTTATTTTGCCTCTTTCTCCTTATTTAGTACCTTTATTCTTCCTCTTGCTGCTGGTTTCTCACCTTTATTTTGCCTTTTTCTGCTCATTGCCAATTTTTATCTTGCCTCTTTCTGCTATTTTTCTTTACCTTTTTCTTGTCTCTTTCTGCTCATTGCTGACTTTTATTTTGTCTCTTTCTGCCCATTTCCGAACTTTATTTTGCTCCTTTCTGCTTGTTTCTTACCTTTATTTTGCTTCTTTCTGCTCACTGCTGACCTTTGTTTGGTCTAAATCTGATCTGCTTGTTTTGTCACCTATAGTTTGTCTCTTTCTACTGGTTTCTTACCTTTATTCTTCTCTCTTCTGCTACTTTCTGACATTATTCTAGCTAGTTTCTGAACATTATTTTGCATCTTTCTGCTCATTTCAGACCTTTATTCTTCCTCTTTTTGCTTGTTTGCCATCTTTATTTTGCCTCTTTCTGCTCATTGCTGAGCTTTATTCTGCTTCTTTCTGATTTTGATTTTGCTTCTTTTTTGTCGTTTCTTATCTCTCGCTGTTTTGCATCTCTATTACTGCTTCTTTCTGACTGCTTTATCCTGCCTCTTTCTACTCATTTCTCATCTTATTCTGTCTCTTTCTACTTGTTGCTGATCATAATTCTACCTCTTACTGCTCATTTCTGACATTTATTTTGCCTCTTTTTGCTAGTTTCTGATCTTTATTTTGCCTCTTTCTGTTCATTTTTTAGCTTTATTCTTCCTCTTTCTGCGGGTTTCTTACCTTATTTTGCCTTTTTCTGCTAATTGCTGACTTTTATCTTGCCTCTTTCTGCTCGTTTCCTATCTTTCTCTTGCCTCTTTCTTCTGGTTTCTCACCTTTATTTTGCCTTTTTCTGCTCATTGCGGACTTTTATCCTGCCTCTTTCTGTTAGTTTCTGACCTTTCTCTTGCCTCTTTCTGCCCGTTTCTGACCTTTATTTTGCCTCTTTTGCTTGTTTCTCCTCTCTGTTTTGCCTCTATATATTACTGTTCGTTTCTGACCTTTATCCGGCCTCTTTCTTCTCATTTCTCATCTTTATTCTGCCTCTTTCTGCTAATTTCTTACCTTTATTTTGCTTCTTTCGGCTCGTTTCTGACCTTTCTCTTGCATCTTTGTACTCATTGCAGACCTTTATTTTGTCTCTTTCTGCCCGTTTCTGACCTTGTTTTGCCTCTTGCTGCTTGCTTCTGACCTTTATTTTGCTTCTTTCTGCTCATTGCTGACCTATATTTGTTTTTTTTACCTATATTTTGCCTCTTTCTACTTGTTTCTCACCTTAATTTTTCCTCTTTCTGCTCCTTACTGACATTAGTCTGGCTAGTTTTTGACCATCATTTTGCATCTTTCTGCTCATTGCTGACCTTTATTCTTCCCCTTACTGCTCGTTTCTGACCATTATTTTGCATCATTTTTCTTGTTTCTGATCTCTATTTTGCCTCTTTCTGCTAATTTCAAACCTTTATTCTTCCTCTTTCTGCGTGTTTCACATCATTATTTTGCTTCTTTCTGCTGATTGCTGACCTTTATTCTGCTTCTTTTTGAATTTTATGTTGCTTCTTTTTGCTCGTTCCTGATCTCTGTTTTGTATCTCTATATTACTGCTCGTTGCTGATCTTAATTCTTCCTCTTACTCCTCATTTCTGACCTTTATTCTGCCTCTTTTTGCTACTTTCTGATCTTTATTTTGCCTCTTTCTGCTTATTTCAGACCTTTATTCTTCCTCTTTCTGCTGGTTTCTCACCTTTATTTTGCCCTTTTCTGCTCATTGCTGACTTTTATCTTGCCTCTTTGTGCTCATTTCTGACCTTTCTCTTGCCTCTTTCTGCTTATTGCTGACCTTTATTTTGCCAATTTCTGCTTGTTTCTCATCTTTATTCTTCCTCTTTCTGCTCCTTTCTGAAATTATTCTGGTTAGTGTCTGACCATTGTTTTGCATCTCTCTGCTCATTGCTGACCTTTATTCATCTCCTTACTGCTCATTTCTGATGTTTATTTTGCCTATTTTTTTTTGTTTCTGAACTCTATTTTGCCTCTTTCTGTTAATTTCAGACCTTTATTCTTCCTTTTACTGCTTGTTTCTCATCTTTATTTTGCCTCTTCTACTCATTGCTGACCTTGATTCTGCTTCTTTCTGCTTGTTTGTGACCTTTATTTTGCCTCTTTTTGCTTATTTCTCATCTCTGCTTTGCCTCTATATACTACTGCTTGTATCTGACCTTTATCTTGGCAATTTATGCTCATTGCTGACCTTTATTCTGTCTTTTTCTGCTTGTTTGTGACCTTTATTTTGCCTCTACCTGCTAGTTTCTCAATCTATATTTTACTCCTATCTGCTCATTTCACACCTTTATTCTTTCTCTTAATACTCCCTTCTCACCTTATTCTGGCTCGTTTCTGATATTTAATTTGCCTCTTTCTGCTTGTTCGTGACCTTTTTTCTGCCTCTTTCTGTTCATTTCTGACCATTATTTTGCATCTTTCTGCTCATTGCTGACCTTTAACCTGCCTCATTCTGCTTGTTCCGGACCTTTATTTTGCCACTTTGTGATAGCTTTTGATCTCTATTTTACCTTTTTCCGCTCATTTCTGACCTTTATCCTGCCTCTTACTGCGGGTTTCTAACGTTTATTCTTCCTCTTACTGCTTGTTTCTGACCTTAATTTTGCCTCTGTATGCTATTTTCTGATCTCTATTTAGCCTCTTTCTGCTAGTTTTTAACCACTATTCTGCCTCTTTCTGCTAATTTCTCATCTTTATTTTGCCTCTGTCAGATCATTGCTGACCTTTAACCTGCCTCATTCTTCTTGTTCAGGACCTTTATTTTGCCACTTTGTGATTGCTTTTGATCTCTATTTTACCTTTTTTCTGCTTATTTCTGATCTTTATCCTGCCTCTTACTGCTGGTTTCTAACCTTTATTCTGCCTCTTTCCGCTCATTTCTGACCTTTCTCTTGCCTCTTTCTGCTCATTGCTGACCTTTATTTTGCCTCTTTCTGCTTGTTTCTCATCTTTATTCTTCCTCTTTCTGCTCCTTGCTGACATTATTCTGGTTAGTTTCTGACCATTGTTTTGCATCTTTCTGCTCATTACTGACCTTTATTCTTCTCCTTACTGCTCGTTTCTGACCTTTATTTTGCCTATTTTTTGTTTGTTTCTGATCTCTATTTTGCCTCTATCTAATCATTTCAGACCTTTATTCTTCCTTTTACTGCTTGTTTCTCATCTTTATTTTGCCTCTTTCTGCACATTGCTGACCTTGATTTTGCTTGTTTCTGATTTTTATTTTGCTTCTTTTTGCTTGTTTCTGATCACTGTTTTGCATCTCTATATTACTGCTCATTTCTGACCTTTATCCTGCCTCTTTCTACTCATTTCCCATCTTTATTCTGCCTCTTTGTACTTGTTGCTGAACTTAATTCTACCTCTTACTGCTCATTTCTGACCTTTATATTGCCTCTTTATTTTGCCTCTTTCTGCTCTTTGCTGACCTTTATTATGCTTCTTTCTGATCTTTATTTTGCTCTTTTTTGCTCGTTCCTGATCTCTGTTTTGCATCTCTATATTAATGCTTGTTTCTGAGCTTTATCCTGCCTCTTTCTACTCATTTCTCGTCTTTATTCTGCCTCTTACTGTTCATTTCTGTCCTTTATTGTGCCTCTTTTTGCTACTTTCTGATCTTTATTTTGCCTCTTTCTGCTTATTTAGTACCTTTATTCTTCCTCTTTCTGCTGGTTTCTCACCTTTATTTTGCCTTTTTTTGCTCATTGCTGATTTTTATCTTGCCTCTTTCTGCTCATTTCCGACCTTCTCTTGTCTTTTGGCTGCTCATTGCTGACTTTTATTTTTCATCTCCTTCTTGCCATTTCCGACCTTTATTTTGCCCCTTTCTGCTTGTTTCAGACCTTTGATGTGCTTCTTTCTACTCACTGCTGACCTTCATTTGGTCCCAATCTGCTTGTTTTGTCAGCTATAGTTTGTCTCTTTCTACTGATTTCTCACCTTTATTCTACTCTCTTCTGCTCTTTTCTGACATTATTCTGGCTAGTTTCTGAACATTATCTTCCCCTTACTGCTCGTTTCAGAACTTTATTTTGCCTCTTTTTTCTTGTTTCGGATCTCTATTTTGCCCCTTTCTGATCATTTCAGACCTTTATTCTTCCTCTTTCTGCTCGTTTCTCATCTTTATTTTGCCACTTTCTGCTCATTGCTGACCTTGATTCTACTTCTTTTTGAATTCTATTTTGCTTATTTTTGCTTGTTCCTGACCTCTGTTTTGCATATCTATATTACTGCTCGTTTCTGACCTTTATCCTGCCTCTTTCAATTAATTTTTCATCTTTATTCTGTCTCTTTCTACTTGTTGCTGATCTTAATTCTACCTCCTACTGCTCATTTCTGGCCTTTATTTTGCCTCTTTTTGCTAGTTTCTGAACTATATTTTGCATCCTTCTGCTCATTTTTTAGCTTTATTCTTTCTCTTTCTGCGAGTTTCTCACCTTTATTTTGCCTTTTTCTGCAGTTTGCTGAATTTTATCTTGCCTCTTTCTGCTCGTTTTGGACCTTTTTCTTACCTCTTTCTTCTGGTTTCTCACCTTTATTTTGCCTTTTTTCTACTCATTGCTGACTTTTATCTTGCCTTTTTCTGTTAGTTTCTGACCTTTCTCTTGTCTCTTTCTGCCCGTTTCTGACCTTTATTTTGCCTCTTTCTGCTTGTTTCTGACCTTTATGTTGCTTCTTTCTACTTGTTTCTCATCTTCATTCTTCCTCTTTCTGCTCCTTTCTGACATTATTCTGGTTAGTTTCTGACCCTTGTTTTTCATCTTTCTGCTCACTGCTCACCTTTATTCTTCTCTTTACTGCTCGTTTCTTACCTTTATTTTGCCTATTTTGCTTGTTTCTCCTCTCTGTTTTGCCTCTATATATTACTGTTCGTTTCTGACCTTTATCCTGCCGCTTTCTACTCATTTCTCATCTTTATTCTGCCTCTTTCTGGTAATTTCTTACCTTTATTTTGCATCTTTCGGCTCGTTTCTGACCTTTATCTTGCATCTTTGTACTCATTGCAGACCTTTATTTTGTCTCTTTCTGCCCGTTTCTGACCTTGTTTTGCCTCTTGCTGCTTGTTTCTGACCTTTATTTTGCTTCTTTCTGCTCATTGCTGACCTTTATTTGTTTTTTTTACCTATATTTTGCCTCTTTCTACTTGTTTCTCACCTTAATTTTTCCTCTTTCTGCTCCTTACTGACATTAGTCTGGCTAGTTTTTGACCATCATTTTGCATCTTTCTGCTCATTGCTGACCTTTATTCTTCCTCTTACTGCTTGTTTCTGACCATTATTTTGCATCATTTTTCTTGTTTCTGATCTCTATTTTGCCTCTTTCTGCTAATTTCAAACCTTTATTCTTCCTCTTTCTGCGTGTTTCTCATCTTTATTTTGCTTCTTTCTGCTGATTGCTGACCTTTATTCTGCTTCTTTTTGAATTTTATGTTGCTTCTTTTTGCTCGTTCCTGATCTCTGTTTTGTATCTCTATATTACTGCTCGTTGCTGATCTTAATTCTTCCTCTTACTCCTCATTTCTTACCTTTATTCTGCCTCTTTTTGCTACTTTCTGATCTTTATTTTGCCTCTTTCTGCTTATTTCAGACCTTTATTCTTCCTCTTTCTGCTGGTTTCTCACCTTTATTTTGCCCTTTCCTGCTCATTTCTGACCTTTCTCTTGCCTCTTTCTGCTTATTGCTGACCTTTATTTTGCCTCTTTCTGCTTGTTTCTCATCTTTATTCTTCCTCTTTCTGCTCCTTTCTGACATTATTCTGGTTAGTTTCTGATCATTGTTTTGCATCTCTCTGCTCATTGCTGGCCTTTATTCTTCTCCTTACTGCTCATTTCTGACGTTTATTTTGCCTATTTTTTCTTGTTTCTAATCTCTATTTTGCCTCTTTCTGATAATTTCAGACCTTTATTCTTCCTTTTACTGCTTGTTTCTCATCTTTATTTTGCCTCTTTCTACTCATTGCTGACCTTGATTCTGCTTCTTTCTGCTTGTTTGTGACATTTATTTTGCCACTTTTTGCTTGTTTCTCATCTCTGTTTTGCCTCTATATACTACTGCTCGTTTCTGACCTTCACCCTGCCTCTTTCCACTCATTTCTCTTCTTTATTCTGCCTCTTTCTGCTAATTTCTGACCTTTATTTTGCTTCTTTCTGCTTGCATCTGACCTTTATCTTGGCAATTTATGCTCATTGCTGACCTTTATTCTGTCTCTTTCTACTTGTTTGTGACCTTTATTTTGCCTCTATCTGCTAGTTTCTCAATCTATATTTTACTCCTATCTGCTCATTTCTCACCTTTATTCTTTCTCTTAATACTCCCTTCTCACCTTATTCTGGCTCGTTTCTGATATTTATTTTGCCTATTTCTGCTTGTTCGTGACCTTTTTTCTGCCTCTTACTGTTCATTTCTGACCATTATTTTGCATCTTTCTGCTCATTGCTGACCTTGAACCTGCCTCATTCTGCTTGTTCCGGGCCTTTATTTTGCAACTTTGTGATTGCTTTTGATCTCTATTTTACCTTTTTCTGCTCATTTCTGACCTTTATCCTGCCTCTTACTGCTGGTTTCTAACCTTTATTCTTCCTCTTATTGCTTGTTTCTGACCTTAATTTTGCCTATGTTTGCTATTTTTTGATCTCTATTTAGCCTCTTTCTGCTAGTTTTTAACCTATATTCTGCCTCTTTCTGCTAATTTCTCATCTTTATTTTGCCTCTGTCAGATCATTGCTCACCTTTACCCTGCCTCATTCTGCTTGTTCCGGACCTTTATTTTGCCACTTTGTGATTGCTTTTGATCTCTAGTTTACCTTTTTCTGCTCATTTCTGACCTTTATCCTGCCTCTTACTGCTGGTTTCTAACCTTTTCTCTGCCTCTTTCCGCTCATTTATTTCCTTTCTCTTGCCTCTTTCTGCTCATTGCTGACCTTTATTTTGCCTCTTTCTGCTTGTTTCTCATCTTTATTCTTCCTCTTTCTGCTCCTTGCTGACATTATTCTGGTTAGTTTCTGACCATTGTTTTGCATCTTTCTGCTCATTACTGACCTTTATTCTTCTCCTTACTGCTCATTTCTGACGTTTATTTTGCCTATTTTTTCTTGTTTCTGATCTCTATTTTGCCTCTATCTTATCATTTCAGACCCTTATTCTTCCTTTTACTGCTTGTTTCTCACCTTGATTTTGCCTCTTTCTGCACATTGCTGACCTTGATTTTGCTTCTTTCTGCTTGTTTACAACCTTTATTTTGCCTCTTTTTGCTTGTTTCTCATCTCTGTTTTGCCTCTATATACTACTGCTCGTTTCTGACCTTCACCCTGCCTCTTTCCACTCATTTCTCTTCTTTATTCTGCCTCTTTCTGCTAATTTCTGACCTTTATTTTGCTACTTTCGGGTCGTTTCTGACCTTTATCTTGCATCTTTCTACTCGTTGCAGACATTTATTTTGCCTCTTTCTGCTTGTATCTGACCTTTATCTTGGCTATTTATGCTCATTGCTGACCTTTATTATGTCTCTTTCTGCTTGTTTGTGACCTTTATTTTTCCTCTATCTACTTGTTTCTCAATCTACATTTTGCTCCTTTCTGCTCATTTCTCACCTTTATTCTTTCTCTTAATACGCCCTTCTCACCTTATTCTGGCTCATTTCTGATATTTATTTTGCCTCTTTCTGCTTGTTCGTGACCTTTTTTCTGCCTCTTTCTGTTCATTTCTGACCATTATTTTGCATCTTTCTGCTCATTGCTGACCTTTAACCTGCCTCATTCTGCTTGTTCCGGACCTTTATTTTGCCACTTTGAGATTGCTTTTGATCTCTATTTTACCTTTTCTGCTCATCATCATCATCATCATCAAATAACTTTATTCGATTCCACAGAGGAGTTATAAAAGTATACATTAATATCATAAAACCACAATACATATGTTCATATTTAAAATTTACAGTACGTTAAGAATAACCTTAAGTTGATTTATCAGCAGGACGACAGATAAAAGCATTTATAAATGGTTTACTTTGGACAAAAATCGTGTAAATCCCAAACGGATATAGGGCCGTCTCTTTTTTGGGGTGGGTAAGCTCGTAAAAGGGGGACTATGTTCCTATCTCTAAATTTTACTAGGACCAGATCCCCACTAATATCTTTAGTTTGAGACCCTAGCCAGCCTATCCTTCTAACATTCAGGATACCTCCGTCATGATCATGTGCAAGAGGTCTGTTTTTGGAAAGCCAGAATATGACTTTATTTAAAAGTTCCTGACGGCTTTCAAATTTCCCACGACAAGGTGCAGGTGTTCCTGATAAAACGAGAACAAATGGGGCAGCTTCAGGGGGCAAGTGTATCGATTCTAAACTACTTGGGGTTGGGTCCTCTCTGGCGGCAATATGCCTATTAAACCCTGGTTTAGGAACAGCTTTGGGTATGGTAGGTTTTTTATGGAGCTGTGGGGAAGTTTGGGAGTATTTAGTTTGATTAGTAGACAAAGAAACTTTATTTGAGGTGGACAAATCAGAGCCATTGGGTGTTGCCTTCTTGAGGGTAGAAGGGGAATTAATAGTAGTATTTATCTCTTTTGTTTTGGGGATAGCCATAAGGGGTCTTTCCCCGTTAGATGGATCGTTATTAGGTGGTTTGAGATTGGCTAAAACAATTCTCTCAATCCCCGTTATCCTATCACCCAGGGCGTTGATTTTTCCTACCAATGGTGATACGATAGACTTAAATAATAACTCTATCTGAGACAGTAAAAGTACTTGGTCTACATAAGTCCCATTCTCTACGGTAGTTAAGGGGGGGTTGGTGACTGGCGCAATAAGACCATCGCACGATTTTGGTGTGTTTAAATGATTCCCACTTCCAATAATCTCATCATTGTTCCTTTTCTCATTTGTTCCCTGAGGCGAGGCAACACCTTGGATATTGTCTATTAGAGATGGTAGTAGTAGGTCACATGGTTTATTAATTGGGGAAGAACTGCTAGTGGATTTAACATGGAATGGGGATGCCACTAGGGCATACTTGGTACCACATAGAGAATGCATTTCCTCCCAAAAAGATAAATTCTGTGAGCTAACAAGATTCAGTGGGGAAGGTTGCCTAATGTCTATCAATGGTAACGGCTCATTAGCTTCTTCACAAAGAGTGGGCAGTAGTCCATTAGTCACCGTGAAGTTTAGGGTCCCCTGTCCTGGGTCAAGTGTATGAGATGATTTCTTATTAGTCCACTTAAATGACATAGTGCAACCTGCGAAGGAAACAGTCACACTAAACAATAATTAATTGGAGTATATATCTAACAAAGTACTACCACAGGTTGCTGCACCAAGGGGGGTGGCCCATCCCGTCCTCCTCGGACCTTTGAGGGCCTTAGAGGGCCCGCCCTTTGCCCGGGCTTCGCTCAGCGTCCCGCTCGCGTCCCGCGAAGCGAAGCAGAGCGCTGTTTGTAGGCGCCTCCTGGCGCTTGCGGTGCGTGGCAAAGCAGCGCCGCCGCTGAGGCAGCCGGGAGTTGCAGTCCCGGGGCGGCGGCGCTGTCTCAACAGTGAAGTGACTCCTGGCGGTGGCGGCAGCGGAAGAGGACTCCCCTCGTCCCCCCAGCACAGGTAAGTAATGGTCCCCCCTGCTCCATCAAGCAGAGCGCTGTTTGTAGGCGCCTCCTGGCGCTTGCGGTGCGCGGCAAAGCAGCGCCGCCGCTGAGGCAGCCGGGAGTTGCAGTCCCGGGGCGGCGGCGCTGTCTCAACAGTGAAGTGACTCCTGGCGGTGGCGGCAGCGGAAGAGGACTCCCCTCGTCCCCCCAGCACAGGTAAGTAATGGTAAGTAATGGTACCTTTTCTGCTCATTTCTGACCTTTATCCTGCCTCTTACTGCTGGTTTCTAACCATTATTCTGCCTCTTTCTGCTCATTTCTGACCTTTATCTTGCTTCTTTCTGCTCATTGCTAACCTTTATTCTGCCTTTCTGATCATTTATGACCTTTATTCTGCCGCTTTCTGTTCATTTTTTACATGTATCTTGCCTTTCTGCTCATTGCTGACCTTCAGTCTACCTCTTTCTGCTCTTTATGTTGCCTCTGATTCTCTATTTTACCACTTTCTGCTTGTTTTTGACCTTTATTTTGCTTCTTTCTGCTCATTGGTGATTTTTATTCTTCCCCTTACTGCTCGTTTCTGACCTTTATTTCAATCAATCAATCAGTGACACTTATATAGCGCGCTACCTACCCGTAGGGTCTCAAGGCGCTGGGGGGGGGGGGTGCCGCTACTGCTCGAACAGCCAGGTCTTCAGCTTCTTCCTGAAGGCGAGGTGGTCTTGGGTCAGGCGCAGGTCGGTCGGGAGGGAGTTCCAGGTCTTGGCGGCCAGGTAGGAGAAGGACCTTCCTCCCGTAGTCGCTCTTCGGATGCGGGGGACGCCTCTTTTTTCTTGTTTCTGATCTCTATTTTGCCTCTTTCTGCTCATTTCAGACCTTTATTCTTCCTCTTTCTGCTCGTTTCTCAACTTTATTTTGCCTCTTTGTGCTCATTGCTGACCTTTATTCTGCTTGTTTCTGATTTGTATTTTGCTTCTTTTTGCTTGTTTCTGATCTCTGTTTTGCATCTCTATATTACTGCTCATTTCTGACCTTTATCCTGCCTCTTTCTACTCATTTCTCATCTTTATTCTGCCTCTTTGTACTTGTTGCTGAACTTAATTCTACCTCTTACTGCTCATTTCTGACCTTTAGTTTGCCTCTTTTTGCTAGTCTCTGATCTCTATGTTGCCTCTTTCTGACCTTTATTCTTCCTATTTCTGCTGGTTTCTCATCTTTATTTTGCCTTTTTCTGCTCATTGCTGACTTTTATCTTGCCTCTTTCTGCTCATTTCTGACCTTTCTCTTGCCTCTTTCTGCTCCTTGCTGAGGGAAACATCCTAAACAACGATGTTTGAACCACGACTCACCGGAACAACGAGGAGAGAACAACGAAGACTACTCAACAACGTCGGCCGGAACAACGAAGGACGGAACAACGACTTACAGAACACCGGAGTTGTACGTCACTTCTCTCCGCTGTTTTCCGCCTAACATCCCCTTATGCTTCCGCCTACCATCCCCTTATGCTCACTACGATTGGGCTTTGTTGGAGAGATACGTCACTCATCTCTGCCAAATCAAAATTCATCCTTTGACAAAAAGAATAGGTTTGGAATTGAATGTTGAGATTGGCATAGTTTAATGCTAATGTTAGCATTATCGTTTTGTCTGCACCCTGGCTGGCGATATAAAAAGAGTTTTGGAAAAAAGTATGGTTTTATCCAGCTCGGTTGCACTAAATTGAAAAAGTGAATATAGAATTCGCTGACATTCAAAGGTAGGTCAATCCTTAGAATAAATGTTTTTTTTAATACTTAAAAATACATTTTTAAGGAGTAGTATATTAAAAGTGGGTGGTTATATAAATGAAGAATATTAGTGCCAGTCGCAGAAATCCAACTCCTAATTTGCTAATGTGCCTGCGCTAGGTTTGAATGGACGCTTAACAGTGGGGGAAAAGCAGATGTTTATGACTCACATCTCCATCCAATTTACAGCTGAAAAACAATGCAAAATATGAACTACGAGTGAAGGTTATGAATACATTTTTATAGGAGCACATACACTCTTGAGAAGGACGTTTCAGGAGGGAAAATAAAATCAATAGCGCCATCTATTGGCCAGTAACGAGGTGTTTATTTTCGTGGTTGAAGAAATCGTTGTTAAAAATGAGGTTGTTAGGCTTTACTCGTTGTTTAGCCTTCGTGGTTTAGGAATTCGTGGTATAGGCAGTAGTTGTAGAATCATACATCCCCTTGCTGACTTTTATTTTGTCTCTTTCTGCACATTTCTGACCTTGTTTCTCCTCTTGCTGCTTGTTTCTGACCTTTATTTTGCTTCTTTCTGCTCATTGCTGAACTTCATTCTGTTTTTTTTCACCTATATTTTGCCTCTTTCTACTTGTTTATCACCTTCATTTTTCCTCTTTCTGCTCCTTTCTGACATTAGTCTGGCTAGTTTTTGACCATCATTTTGCATCTTTCTGCTCATTGCTGACCTTTATTCTTCCCCTTACTGCTCGTTTCTGACCTTTATTTTGAATCTTTTTTCTTGTTTCTGATCTCTATTTTGCCTCATTATGCTCATTTCAGACCACTATTCTTCCTCTTTCTGCTCGTTTCTCCTCATTATTGTGCCTCTTGCTGCTCAATGCTGACCTTTATTCTGCTTCTGTCTGATTTTTATTTTGCTTCTTTTTACTCGTTTCTGATCTCTCTCTGTTTTGCATCTCTATTACTGCTCGTTTCTGACCTTTATCCTGCCTCTTTCTACTCATTTCTCATCTTTATTCTGCTTCTCTCTACTTGTTGCTGATCTTAATTCTACCTCCTACTGCTCATTTCTGACCTTTATATTGCCTCTTTATTTTGCCTTTTTCTGCTCATTGCTGACATTTATCTTGCCTCTTTCTGCTCATTTCTGACTTTTCTCTTGTCTCTTTAAGCTCATTGCTGACTTTTAATTTGTCTCTTTCTGCCCATTTCTGCCCTTTATTTTGCCTCTTTCTGCTTGTTTCTGATCTTTATTTTGCTTCTTTCTGCTCATTGCTGATTTTTATTTTCCCTCAATCTGCTTGTTTTTTACCTATATTTGACTCTTTCTACTTGTTTCTCAACTTTATTCTTCCTCTTGCTGCTCCTTTCTGACTTTATTCTGGTTAGTTTCTGACCATTATTTTGCAACGTTCTGCTCATTGCTGACCTTTATTCTTCTCCTTACTGCTCATTTCAGACCTTTATTTTGCCTCTTTTTTCTTGTTTCTGATCTCTATTTTGCCTCTTTCTGATCATTTCAGACCATTATTCTTCCTCCTTCTGCTCGTTTCTCATCTTTATTTTGCCTCTTTCTACTCATTTCTCATCTTTATTCTGCCTCTTTGTACTTGTTGCTGAACTTAATTCTACCTCTCACTGCTCATTTCTGACCTTTAGTTTGCCTCTTTTTGCTAGTTTCTGATCTCTATGTTGCCTCTTTCTGACCTTTATTCTTCCTATTTCTGCTGGTTTCTCATCTTTATTTTGCCTTTTTCTGCTCATTGCTGACTTTTATCTTGCCTCTTTCTGCTCATTTCTGACCTTTCTCTTGCCTCTTTCTGCTCCTTGCTGAGGGAAACATCCTAAACAACGATGTTTGAACCACGACTCACCGGAACAACGAGGAGAGAACAACGAAGACTACTCAACAACGTCGGCCGGAACAACGAAGGACGGAACAACGACTTACAGAACACCGGAGTTGTACGTCACTTCTCTCCGCTGTTTTCCGCCTAACATCCCCTTATGCTTCCGCCTACCATCCCCTTATGCTCACTACGATTGGGCTTTGTTGGAGAGATACGTCACTCATCTCTGCCAAATCAAAATTCATCCTTTGACAAAAAGAATAGGTTTGGAATTGAATGTTGAGATTGGCATCGTTTAATGCTAATGTTAGCATTATCGTTTTGTCTGCACCCTGGCTGGCGATATAAAAAGAGTTTTGGAAAAAAGTATGGTTTTATCCAGCTCGGTTGCACTAAATTGAAAAAGTGAATATAGAATTCGCTGACATTCAAAGGTAGGTCAATCCTTAGAATAAATGTTTTTTTTAATACTTAAAAATACATTTTTAAGGAGTAGTATATTAAAAGTGGGTGGTTATATAAATGAAGAATATTAGTGCCAGTCGCAGAAATCCAACTCCTAATTTGCTAATGTGCCTGCGCTAGGTTTGAATGGACGCTTAACAGTGGGGGAAAAGCAGATGTTTATGACTCACATCTCCATCCAATTTACAGCTGAAAAACAATGCAAAATATGAACTACGAGTGAAGGTTATGAATACATTTTTATAGGAGCACATACACTCTTGAGAAGGACGTTTCAGGAGGGAAAATAAAATCAATAGCGCCATCTATTGGCCAGTAACGAGGTGTTTATTTTCGTGGTTGAAGAAATCGTTGTTAAAAATTAGGTTGTTAGGCTTTACTCGTTGTTTAGCCTTCGTGGTTTAGGAATTCGTGGTATAGGCAGTAGTTGTAGAATCATACATCCCCTTGCTGACTTTTATTTTGTCTCTTTCTGCACATTTCTGACCTTGTTTCTCCTCTTGCTGCTTGTTTCTGACCTTTATTTTGCTTCTTTCTGCTCATTGCTGAACTTCATTCTGTTTTTTTTCACCTATATTTTGCCTCTTTCTACTTGTTTATCACCTTCATTTTTCCTCTTTCTGCTCCTTTCTGACATTAGTCTGGCTAGTTTTTGACCATCATTTTGCATCTTTCTGCTCATTGCTGACCTTTATTCTTCCCCTTACTGCTCGTTTCTGACCTTTATTTTGAATCTTTTTTCTTGTTTCTGATCTCTATTTTGCCTCATTATGCTCATTTCAGACCACTATTCTTCCTCTTTCTGCTCGTTTCTCCTCATTATTGTGCCTCTTGCTGCTCAATGCTGACCTTTATTCTGCTTCTGTCTGATTTTTATTTTGCTTCTTTTTACTCGTTTCTGATCTCTCTCTGTTTTGCATCTCTATTACTGCTCGTTTCTGACCTTTATCCTGCCTCTTTCTACTCATTTCTCATCTTTATTCTGCTTCTCTCTACTTGTTGCTGATCTTAATTCTACCTCCTACTGCTCATTTCTGACCTTTATATTGCCTCTTTATTTTGCCTTTTTCTGCTCATTGCTGACATTTATCTTGCCTCTTTCTGCTCATTTCTGACTTTTCTTTTGTCTCTTTAAGCTCATTGCTGACTTTTAATTTGTCTCTTTCTGCCCATTTCTGCCCTTTATTTTGCCTCTTTCTGCTTGTTTCTGATCTTTATTTTGCTTCTTTCTGCTCATTGCTGATTTTTATTTTCCCTCAATCTGCTTGTTTTTTACCTATATTTGACTCTTTCTACTTGTTTCTCAACTTTATTCTTCCTCTTGCTGCTCCTTTCTGACTTTATTCTGGTTAGTTTCTGACCATTATTTTGCAACGTTCTGCTCATTGCTGACCTTTATTCTTCTCCTTACTGCTCATTTCAGACCTTTATTTTGCCTCTTTTTTCTTGTTTCTGATCTCTATTTTGCCTCTTTCTGATCATTTCAGACCATTATTCTTCCTCCTTCTGCTCGTTTCTCATCTTTATTTTGCCTCTTTCTACTCATTTCTCATCTTTATTCTGCCTCTTTGTACTTGTTGCTGAACTTAATTCTACCTCTCACTGCTCATTTCTGACCTTTAGTTTGCCTCTTTTTGCTAGTTTCTGATCTCTATGTTGCCTCTTTCTGACCTTCATTCTTCCTATTTCTGCTGGTTTCTCACCCTTATTTTGCCTTTTTCTGCTCATTGCTGACTTTTATCTTGCCTCTTTCTGCTCATTTCTGACCTTTCTCTTGCCTCTTTCTGCTCCTTGCTGACTTTTGATTTGTCTCTTTCTGCACATTTCTGACCTTGTTTTGCCTCTTGCTGCTTGTTTCTGACCTTTATTTTGCTTCTTTCTGCTCATTGCTGACCTTCATTCTGTTTTTTTCACCTATATTTTGCCTTTTTCTACTTGTTATTTACCTTCATTTTTCCTCTTTCTGCTCCTTTCTGACATTAGTCTGGCTAGTTTTTGACCATCATTTTGCATCTTTCTGCTCATTGCTGACCTTTATTCTTCCCCTTACTGCTCGTTTCTGAACTTTATTTTGCATCTGTCTTTCTTGTTTCTGATCTCTATTTTGCCTCTTTCTGCTCATTTCAGACCACTATTCTTCCTCTTTCTGCTCATTTCTCGTCATTATTTTGCCTCTTTCTGCTCATTGCTGACCTTTATTCTGCTTCTGTCTGATTTTTATTTTGCTTCTTTTTACTCATTTCTAATCTCTCTCTGTTTTGCATCTCTATTACTGCTCGTTTCTGACCTTTATCCTGCCTCTTTTTACTCATTTCTCATCTTTATTCTGCCTCTTTCTACTGGTTGCTGATATTAATGCTACCTCTTACTGCTCATTTATGACCTTTATTCGGATTCTTTTTGCTACTTTCTGATCTTTATTTCTGCCTCTTTATGCTTTTTTAGTACCTGTGTTCTTCCTATTTCTGCCTGGTGTATCACCTTCATGTTGCCTTTTTCTGCCTATTGCTGACTTTATCTTGCATCTTTCTGCTAGTTTCTGACCTTTCTCTTGCCTCTTTCTGCTCACTGCTGAATTTTATTTTGTCTCTTTCTGCCCGTTTCTGTCGTTTATTTTGTCTCTTTCTACTTGTTTCTGACCTTTATTTTGCCTCTTTCTGCTCACTGCTGACCTTTCTTTTTCCTAAATCTGCTAATTTTTTCACCGATGTTTTGCCTCTTTCTACTGGTTTCTCACCTTTATTCTTCCTCTTTCTGCTCCTTTCTGACATTATTCTGGTTAGTTTCTGACCATTATTTTGCATCTTTCTGCTCATTGCTGACCTTTATTCTTTCCCTTCCTGCTCGTTTCTGACCTTCATTTCGCCTCTTTTTTCTTGTTTCTGATCTCCATTTTGCCTCTTTCTGCTCACTTTCAAATCTCTATTCTTCCTCTTTCTGCTCGTTTCTCATCTTTATTTTGCCTCTTTTTGCTCATTGCTGACCTTCATTCTGCTTCTTTCTGATCTTTATTTGCTTCTTTTTGCTCGTTCCTGATCTCTGTTTTGCATCTCTATATTACTGCTTGTTTCTGGCCTTCATCCTGCGTCTTTCTACTCATTTCTCATCTTTATGCTGCCTCTTTCTACTTGTTGCTGTTCTTAATTCTACTTCTTACTGCTCATTTCTCATCTTTATTTTGCCTCTTTTTGCTAGTTTCTGATCTTCATTTTGCCTCTTTCTGATCATTTCGGAGCTTTATTCTTTCTATTTCTGCGGGTTTCTCACCGTTATTTTGCCTTCCTGCTCATTGCTGACTTTTATCTTGCCTCTTTCTTCTCGTTTCAGACCTTTCTCTTGCCTCTTTCTGCTGGTTTCTCACCTTTATTTTGCCTTTTTCTGCTCATTACTGACTTTTATGTTGCCTCTTTCTGCTAGTTTCTGACCTTTCTCTTGCCTCTTTCTGCTTGTTTCTGACCTTTAGTTTGCTTATTTCTGCTTGTTTCTCATCTTTATTCTTTCTCTTTCTGCTCCTTTCTGACATTATTCTGGTTAGTTTCTGACCATTGTTTTTATCTTTCTGCTCATTGCTCTCCTTTATTCTTCTCCTTACTGCTGGTTTCTGACCTTTATTTTGCCTCTTTCCTGTTGTTTCTGATCTCTATTTTGCCTTTTTTCTGCTCATTTCAGACTTTTATTCTTCCTCTTTCTGCCTGATTCTCATCTTTATTTTGCCTCTTTCTGCTCATTGCTGAACTCTATTATGCTTCTTTCTGCTTCTTTCCGATCTTTATTTTGCCTCTTTTTGCTTGTTTCTCATCTCTGTTTTGCCTCTATATATTACTTATCCTTTCTGACCTTTATCCCGCCTCTTTCTACTCATTTCTCATCTTTATTCTACCTCTTTCTGCTAATTTCTGACCTATATTGTACTTCTTTCGGCTCGTTTCTGACCTTTATCTTGCATCTTTGTACTCGTTGCAGACCTTTATTTTGTCTCTTTCTGTTTTTATCTGACCTTTAACCTGCCTCTTCTGCTCATTTCTCATCTTTATTCTGCCACTTTCTACTTCTTGCTGCTCTTAATTCTACCTCTTACTGCTCATTTCGGACCTTTATTTTGCCTCTTTTTGCTACTTTCTGATCTTTATTTTGCCTCTTTTGTACCTTTATTCTTCCTCTTTCTGCTGGTTTCTCACATTTATTTTGCTTTTTCCTGCTCTTTGCTGACTTTTATCTTGCCTCTTTCTGCTCATTTCTGACCTTTCTCTTGCCTCTTTCTGCTCATTGCTGACTTTTAATTTGTCTCTTTCTGCCCGTTTCTGACCTTTATTTTACTTCTTTCTGCTTGTATCTGACTTTTATTTTGCTTCTTTCTGCTCATTGCTGAACTTTATTTTGCATCAATCTGCTTTTTTTTACCTATATTTTGCATCTTTCTACTTGTTTCTCACTTTTATTCTTCCTCTTGCTGCTCCTTTCTGACATTATTCTGGTTAGTTTCTGACCATTATTTTGCAACTCTCTGCTCATTGCTGACCTTTATTCTTCTCCTTACTGCTCGTTTTGGACCTTTATTTTGCCTCTTTTTTCTTGTTTCTGATATCAATTATGCCTCTTTCTTTTCATATCAGTCCTTTATTCTTCCTCCTTCTGCTCGTTGGCCATCTTTATTTTGCCTCTTTCAGCTCATTGCTGAGCTTTATTCTGCTTATTTCTCATTTTCATTTTGCTTCTTTTTGCTCGTTTATCTCTCGCTGTTTTGCAACTCTATTACTGCTTATTTCTGACCTTTGTCCTGCCTCTTTCTACTCATTTCTCATCTTTATTCTGCCTCTTTATACTTGTTGCTGATCTTAATCTACCTCTTACTGCTCAATTCTGACCTTTATTTTGCCTCTTTTTGATTCTTTCTGATCTATATGTTGCCTCTTTCTTACCTTTATTCTCCCTATTTCTGCTAGTTCCTCACCTTTATTTTGCCTTTTCTGCTCATTGCTGACTTTTATCTTGCCTCTTTCTGCTAGTTTCTGACCTTTCTCTTGCCTCTTTCTGGTCATTGCTAACTTTTATTTTGTCTTTTTCTGCCCGTTTCTGTCCTTTAGTTAGCCTCTTTCTTCTTGTTTCTGACCTTTATTTTCCATCTTTCGGCTCACTGCTGACCTTTATTTTGCCTCAATCTGCTAATTTTTTCAACCTATATTTTGCCTCTTTCTACTGGTTTCTCACCTTTATTCTTCCTCTTTCTGCTCCTTTCTGACATTATTCTGGCTGGTTTCTGACCATTATTTAGCACCCTTCTGCTCATTGCTGACGTTTTTTCTTCCACTTACTGCTCTTTTCTGACCTTTATTTCACCTCTTTTTTCTGGTTTCTGATCTCTATTTTGCATCTTTCTGCTAATTTCAAACCTTTATTCTTCCTCTTTCTGCTCGTTTCTCAACTTTATTTTGCCTGACCTTTATTCTGCTTCTTTGTGATCTTTATTTTTCTCCTTTTTGCTCGTTCCTGATCTCTGTTTTGCATCTCTATATTAATGCTTGTTTCTGACCTTTATCCTGCCTCTTTCTACTCATTTCTCATTTTTATTCTGCCTCTTTCTACTTGTTGCTGATCTTAATTCTTCCTCTTACTGCTCATTTCTTTCCTTTATTTTGCCTCTCTTTGTTTCTGATCTTTATTTTGCCTCTTTCTGCTTATTTAGTACCTTTATTCTTCCTCTTACTGCTGGTTTCTTACCTTTATTTTGCCCTTTTCTGCTCATTGCCGATTTTTATCTTGCCTCTTTTTGCTATTTTTTTACCTTTCTCTTGTCTCTTTATGCTCATTGCTGACTTTTATTTTGTCTCTTTCTGCCTTTTTCTGCTCATTACTGACTTTTATGTTGCCTCTTTCTGCTAGTTTCTGACCTTTCTCTTGCCTCTTTCTGCTTGTTTCTGACCTTTAGTTTGCTTATTTCTGCTTGTTTCTCATCTTTATTCTTTCTCTTTCTGCTCCTTTCTGACATTATTCTGGTTAGTTTCTGACCATTGTTTTTATCTTTCTGCTCATTGCTCTCCTTTATTCTTCTCCTTACTGCTGGTTTCTGACCTTTATTTTGCCTCTTTCCTGTTGTTTCTGATCTCTATTTTGCCTTTTTTCTGCTCATTTCAGACCTTTATTCTTCCTCTTTCTGCCTGATTTTCATCTTTATTTTGCCTCTTTCTGCTCATTGCTGAACTCTATTATGCTTCTTTCTGCTTCTTTCCGATCTTTATTTTGCCTCTTTTTGCTTGTTTCTCATCTCTGTTTTGCCTCTATATATTACTTATCCTTTCTGACCTTTATCCCGCCTCTTTCTGACCTTTATCTTGCATCTTTGTACTCGTTGCAGACCTTTATTTTGTCTCTTTCTGTTTTTATCTGACCTTTAACCTGCCTCTTTCTGCTCATTTCTCATCTTTATTCTGCCACTTTCTACTTCTTGCTGCTCTTAATTCTACCTCTTACTGCTCATTTCGGACCTTTATTTTGCCTCTTTTTGCTACTTTCTGATCTTTATTTTGCCTCTTTTGTACCTTTATTCTTCCTCTTTCTGCTGGTTTCTCACATTTATTTTGCTTTTTTCTGCTCTTTGCTGACTTTTATCTTGCCTCTTTCTGCTCATTTCTGACCTTTCTCTTGCCTCTTTCTGCTCATTGCTGACTTTTAATTTGTCTCTTTCTGCCCGTTTCTGACCTTTATTTTACTTCTTTCTGCTTGTATCTGACTTTTATTTTGCTTCTTTCTGCTCATTGCTGAACTTTATTTTGCATCAATCTGCTTTTTTTTTACCTATATTTTGCATCTTTCTACTTGTTTCTCACTTTTATTCTTCCTCTTGCTGCTCCTTTCTGACATTATTCTGGTTAGTTTCTGACCATTATTTTGCAACTCTCTGCTCATTGCTGACCTTTATTCTTCTCCTTACTGCTCGTTTTGGACCTTTATTTTGCCTCTTTTTTCTTGTTTCTGATATCAATTATGCCTCTTTCTTTTCATATCAGTCCTTTATTCTTCCTCCTTCTGCTCGTTGGCCATCTTTATTTTGCCTCTTTCAGCTCATTGCTGAGCTTTATTCTGCTTATTTCTCATTTTCATTTTGCTTCTTTTTGCTCGTTTATCTCTCGCTGTTTTGCAACTCTATTACTGCTTATTTCTGACCTTTGTCCTGCCTCTTTCTACTCATTTCTCATCTTTATTCTGCCTCTTTATACTTGTTGCTGATCTTAATCTACCTCTTACTGCTCAATTCTGACCTTTATTTTGCCTCTTTTTGATTCTTTCTGATCTATATGTTGCCTCTTTCTTACCTTTATTCTCCCTATTTCTGCTAGTTCCTCACCTTTATTTTGCCTTTTCTGCTCATTGCTGACTTTTATCTTGCCTCTTTCTGCTAGTTTCTGACCTTTCTCTTGCCTCTTTCTGGTCATTGCTAACTTTTATTTTGTCTTTTTCTGCCCGTTTCTGTCCTTTAGTTAGCCTCTTTCTTCTTGTTTCTGACCTTTATTTTCCATCTTTCGGCTCACTGCTGACCTTTATTTTGCCTCAATCTGCTAATTTTTTCAACCTATATTTTGCCTCTTTCTACTGGTTTCTCACCTTTATTCTTCCTCTTTCTGCTCCTTTCTGACATTATTCTGGCTGGTTTCTGACCATTATTTAGCACCCTTCTGCTCATTGCTGACGTTTTTTCTTCCACTTACTGCTCTTTTCTGACCTTTATTTCACCTCTTTTTTCTGGTTTCTGATCTCTATTTTGCATCTTTCTGCTAATTTCAAACCTTTATTCTTCCTCTTTCTGCTCGTTTCTCAACTTTATTTTGCCTGACCTTTATTCTGCTTCTTTGTGATCTTTATTTTTCTCCTTTTTGCTCGTTCCTGATCTCTGTTTTGCATCTCTATATTAATGCTTGTTTCTGACCTTTATCCTGCCTCTTTCTACTCATTTCTCATTTTTATTCTGCCTCTTTCTACTTGTTGCTGATCTTAATTCTTCCTCTTACTGCTCATTTCTTTCCTTTATTTTGCCTCTCTTTGTTTCTGATCTTTATTTTGCCTCTTTCTGCTTATTTAGTACCTTTATTCTTCCTCTTACTGCTGGTTTCTTACCTTTATTTTGCCCTTTTCTGCTCATTGCCGATTTTTATCTTGCCTCTTTTTGCTATTTTTTTACCTTTCTCTTGTCTCTTTATGCTCATTGCTGACTTTTATTTTGTCTCTTTCTGCCTTTTTCTGCTCATTACTGACTTTTATGTTGCCTCTTTCTGCTAGTTTCTGACCTTTCTCTTGCCTCTTTCTGCTTGTTTCTGACCTTTAGTTTGCTTATTTCTGCTTGTTTCTCATCTTTATTCTTTCTCTTTCTGCTCCTTTCTGACATTATTCTGGTTAGTTTCTGACCATTGTTTTTATCTTTCTGCTCATTGCTCTCCTTTATTCTTCTCCTTACTGCTGGTTTCTGACCTTTATTTTGCCTCTTTCCTGTTGTTTCTGATCTCTATTTTGCCTTTTTTCTGCTCATTTCAGACCTTTATTCTTCCTCTTTCTGCCTGATTTTCATCTTTATTTTGCCTCTTTCTGCTCATTGCTGAACTCTATTATGCTTCTTTCTGCTTCTTTCCGATCTTTATTTTGCCTCTTTTTGCTTGTTTCTCATCTCTGTTTTGCCTCTATATATTACTTATCCTTTCTGACCTTTATCCCGCCTCTTTCTGACCTTTATCTTGCATCTTTGTACTCGTTGCAGACCTTTATTTTGTCTCTTTCTGTTTTTATCTGACCTTTAACCTGCCTCTTTCTGCTCATTTCTCATCTTTATTCTGCCACTTTCTACTTCTTGCTGCTCTTAATTCTACCTCTTACTGCTCATTTCGGACCTTTATTTTGCCTCTTTTTGCTACTTTCTGATCTTTATTTTGCCTCTTTTGTACCTTTATTCTTCCTCTTTCTGCTGGTTTCTCACATTTATTTTGCTTTTTTCTGCTCTTTGCTGACTTTTATCTTGCCTCTTTCTGCTCATTTCTGACCTTTCTCTTGCCTCTTTCTGCTCATTGCTGACTTTTAATTTGTCTCTTTCTGCCCGTTTCTGACCTTTATTTTACTTCTTTCTGCTTGTATCTGACTTTTATTTTGCTTCTTTCTGCTCATTGCTGAACTTTATTTTGCATCAATCTGCTTTTTTTTTACCTATATTTTGCATCTTTCTACTTGTTTCTCACTTTTATTCTTCCTCTTGCTGCTCCTTTCTGACATTATTCTGGTTAGTTTCTGACCATTATTTTGCAACTCTCTGCTCATTGCTGACCTTTATTCTTCTCCTTACTGCTCGTTTTGGACCTTTATTTTGCCTCTTTTTTCTTGTTTCTGATATCAATTATGCCTCTTTCTTTTCATATCAGTCCTTTATTCTTCCTCCTTCTGCTCGTTGGCCATCTTTATTTTGCCTCTTTCAGCTCATTGCTGAGCTTTATTCTGCTTATTTCTCATTTTCATTTTGCTTCTTTTTGCTCGTTTATCTCTCGCTGTTTTGCAACTCTATTACTGCTTATTTCTGACCTTTGTCCTGCCTCTTTCTACTCATTTCTCATCTTTATTCTGCCTCTTTATACTTGTTGCTGATCTTAATCTACCTCTTACTGCTCAATTCTGACCTTTATTTTGCCTCTTTTTGATTCTTTCTGATCTATATGTTGCCTCTTTCTTACCTTTATTCTCCCTATTTCTGCTAGTTCCTCACCTTTATTTTGCCTTTTCTGCTCATTGCTGACTTTTATCTTGCCTCTTTCTGCTAGTTTCTGACCTTTCTCTTGCCTCTTTCTGGTCATTGCTAACTTTTATTTTGTCTTTTTCTGCCCGTTTCTGTCCTTTAGTTAGCCTCTTTCTTCTTGTTTCTGACCTTTATTTTCCATCTTTCGGCTCACTGCTGACCTTAATTTTTTCAACCTATATTTTGCCTCTTTCTACTGGTTTCTCACCTTTATTCTTCCTCTTTCTGCTTCTTTCTGACATTATTCTGGCTGGTTTCTGACCATTATTTAGCACCCTTCTGCACATTGCTGACGTTTTTTCTTCCACTTACTGCTCTTTTCTGACCTTTATTTCACCTCTTTTTTCTGGTTTCTGATCTCTATTTTGCATCTTTCTGCTAATTTCAAACCTTTATTCTTCCTCTTTCTGCTCGTTTCTCAACTTTATTTTGCCTGACCTTTATTCTGCTTCTTTGTGATCTTTATTTTTCTCCTTTTTGCTCGTTCCTGATCTCTGTTTTGCATCTCTATATTAATGCTTGTTTCTGACCTTTATCCTGCCTCTTTCTACTCATTTCTCATTTTTATTCTGCCTCTTTCTACTTGTTGCTGATCTTAATTCTTCCTCTTACTGCTCATTTCTGTCCTTTATTTTGCCTCTCTTTGTTTCTGATCTTTATTTTGCCTCTTTCTGCTTATTTAGTACCTTTATTCTTCCTCTTATTGCTGGTTTCTTACCTTTATTTTGCCCTTTTCTGCTCATTGCCGATTTTTATCTTGCCTCTTTTTGCTATTTTTTTACCTTTCTCTTGTCTCTTTATGCTCATTGCTGACTTTTATTTTGTCTCTTTCTGCCCATTTCTGAACTTTATTTTGCTCTTTTCTGCTAGTTTCTTACCTTTATTTTGCTTCTTTCTGCGCACTGCTGACCTTTGTTTGGTCTCAATCTGATCTGCTTGTTTTGTCACATATAGTTTGTCTCTTTCTACTGGTTTCTCACCTTTATTCTTCTCTCTTCTGCTACTTTCTGACATTATTCTAGCTAGTTTCTGAACATTATTTTGCATCTTTCTGCTCATTGCTGACCTTTATTCTTCTCCTTACTGCTCGTTTCAGAACTTTATTTTGCCTCTTTTT
Source organism: Lissotriton helveticus (assembly GCF_964261635.1). Lineage (NCBI taxonomy): Eukaryota > Metazoa > Chordata > Amphibia > Caudata > Salamandridae > Lissotriton > Lissotriton helveticus. Next base: position 141,565,139 of record NC_136059.1, on the reverse strand, counting down.
TCTTGTTTCTGATCTCTATTTTGCCTCTTTCTGCTCATTTCAGACCTTTATTCTTCCTCTTTCTGCTTATTTCCCATCTTTATTTTGCCTCTTTCTGCTCATTGCAGACCTTGAGTCTGCTTCTTTCTGAATTTTTTTTGCTTCTTTTTTCTTGTTCCTGATCTCTGTTTTGCATATATATATACATATTACTGCTCGTTTCTGACCTTTATCCTGCCTCTTTCTACTCATTTCTCATCTTATTCTGTCTCTTTCTACTTGTTGCTGATCTAATTCTACCTCTTACTGCTCATTTCTGACCTTTATTTTGCCTCTTTTTGCTACTTTCTGATCTTTATTTTGCCTCTTTCTGCTCATTTTTTACCTTTATTTTTCCTCTTTCTGCGGGTTTCTCACCTTATTTTGCCTTTTTCTGCTGATTGCTGACTTTTATCTTGCCTCTTTCTGCTCATTTCGGATCTTTCTCTTGCCTCTTTCTTCTGGTTTCTCACCTCTATTTTGCATTTTTCTGCTCATTGCTGACTATTATCTTGCCTCTTTCTGTTAGTTTCTGACATTTCTCTTGCCTCTTTCTGCCCGTTTCTGCCCTTTATTTTGCCTCTTTCTGCTTGTCTCTGACCTTTATTTTGCTTCTTTCTGCTTGTTTCTCATCTTTATTCTTCCTCTTTCTGCTCCTTTCTGACATTATTCTGGTTAGTTTCTGACCATTGTTTTTCATCTTTCTGCTCACTGCTCACCTTTATTCTTCTCCTTACTGCTCCTTTCTGACCTTTATTTTGCTTCTTTCTGCTTGCTTCTCATCTTTATTATTCCTCTTTCTGCTCCTTTCTGACATTTTTCTGGTTAGTTTCTGACCATTGTTTTTCATCTTTATGCTCACTTCTCACCTTTATTCTTCCTCTTTCTGCTCATTTCTTTGCTGACCTTTATTATGCTGCTTTGTGATCTTTATTTTGCTCTTTTTTGCTCGTTCCTGATCTATGTTTTGCATCTCTATATTAATGTTTGTTTCTGACCTTTATCCTGCCTCTTTCTACTCATTTCTCATCTTTATTCTGCCTCTTTCTACTTGTTGCTGATCTTAATTCTACCTCCTACTGTTCATTTCTGTCCTTTATTGCGCCTCTTTTTGCTACTTTCTGATCTTTATTTAGCCTCTTTCTGCTTATTTAGTACCTTTATTCTTCCTCTTTCTGCTGGTTTCTCACCTTTATTTTGCCTTTTTCTGCTCATTGCTGATTTTTATCTTGCCTCTTTCTGCTCATTTCTGACCTTTCTCTTGTCTCTTTCTGCTCATTGATGACTTTTATTTTGTCTCTTTCTGCCCATATCTGACCTTTATTTTGCCCCTTTCTTGTTGTTTCCGTCCTTTGATTTGCTTCTTTCTGCTCACTGCTGAACTTTATTTGGTCTCAATCTGCTTGTTTTGTCATCTATAGTTTGTCTCTTTCTACTGGTTTCTCACCTTTATTCTTCTCTCTTCTGCTCCTTTCTGACATTATTCTGGCTAGTTTCTGAACATTATTTTGCATCTTTCTGCTCATTGCTGACCTTTATTCTTCCCCTTACTGCTCGTTTAAGAACTTTATTTTGCCTCTTTTTTCTTGTTTCGGATCTCTATTTTGCCCCTTTCTGCTCATTTCAGACCTTTATTCTTCCTCTTTCTGCTCTTTTCTCATCTTTATTTTGCCACTTTCTGCTCATTGCTGACCTTGATTCTGCTTCTTTCTGAATTCTATTTTGCTTATTTTTGCTCGTTCCTGATCTCTGTTTTGCATATCTATATTACTGCTCGTTTCTGACCTTTATCCTGCCTCTTTCAACTAATTTTTCATCTTTATTCTGTCTCTTTCCACTTGTTGCTGATCTTAATTCTACCTCCTACTGCTCATTTCTGGCCTTTATGTTGCCTCTTTTTGCTAGTTTCTGAACTATATTTTGCCTCCTTATGCTCATTTTTTAGCTTTATTCTTTCTCTTTCTGCGGGTTTCTCACCTTTATTTTGCCTTTTTCTGCTCATTGCTGACTTTTATCTTGCCTCTTTCTGTTAGTTTCTGACCTTTCTCTTGTCTCTTTCTGTCCGTTTCTGACATTTATTTTGCCTCTTTCTGCTTGTTTCTGACCTTTATTTTGCTTCTTTCTGCTTGTTTTTCATCTTTATTCTTCCTCTTTCTGCTCCTTTCTGACATTATTCTGGTTAGTTTCTGACCATTGTTTTTCATCTTTCTGCTCACTGCTCACCTTTATTCTTCTCTTTACTGATTGCTTCTGACCTTTATTTTGCCTATTTTGCTTGTTTCTGATCTCTATTTTGCCTCTATCTGCTAATTTCAAACCTTTATTCTTCCTCTTTCTGCTTGTTTCTCATCTTTGTTTTGCTTCTTTCTGCTGATTGCTGACCTTATTCTGCTTCTTTTTTAACTTTATGTTGCTTCTTTTTGCTCGTTCCTGATCTCTGTTTTGTATCTCTATATTACTGCTCGTTTCTGACCTTTATCCTGCCTCTTTCTACTCATTTGTTATCTTTATTCTGCCTCATTCTACTTGTTGCAGATCTTACTTCTTCCTCTTACTCCTCATTTCTGACCTTTATTTTGCCTCTTTTTGCTACTTTCTGATCTTTATTTTGCCTCTTTCTGCTTATTTCAGACTTTTATTCTTCCTCTTTCTGCTGGTTTCTCACCTTTATTTTGCCCTTTTCTGCTCATTGCTGACTTTTATCTTGCCTCTTTGTGCTAATTTCTGACCTTTCTGTTGCCTCTTTCTGCTTATTGCTGACCTTTATTTTGCCTCTTTCTGCTTGTTTCTTATCTTTATTCTTCCTCTTTCTGCTCCTTTCTGACATTATTCTGGTTAGTTTATGACCATTGTTTTGCATCTCTCTGCTCATTGCTGACCTTTATTCTTCTCCTTACTGCTCGTTTCCGACCTTTATTTTGCCTATTTTTTCTGGTTTCTGATCTCTATTTTGCCTCTTTCTGATAATTTCAGACCTTTATTCTTCCTTTTACTGCTTGTTTCTCATCTTTATTTTGCCTCTTTCTGCTCATTGCTGACCTTGATTCTGCTTCTTACTGCTTGTTTGTGACCTTTATTTAGCCTCTTTTTGTTTATTTCTCATCTCTGTTTTGCCTCTATATACTACTGCTTGTATCTGATCTTTATCTTGGCAGTTTATGCTCATTGCTGACCTTTATTCTTACTCTTTCTGCTTGTTTGTGACCCTTATTTTGCCTCTATCTGCTAGTTTCTCAATCTATATTTTACTCCTATCTGCTCATTTCTCACCTTTATTCTTTCTCTTAATAATCCCTTCTCACCTTATTCTGGCTCGTTTCTGATATTTATTTTGCCTCTTTCTGCTTGTTCGTGACCTTTTTTCTGCCTCTTTCTGTTCATTTCTGACCATTATTTAGCATCTTTCTGCTCATTGTTGACCTTTAACCTGCCTCATTCTGCTTGTTCTGGACCTTTATTTTGCCACTTTGTGATTGCTTTTGATCTCTATTTTACCTTTTTCTTCTCATTTCTGACCTTTATCCTGCCTCTTACTGCTGGTTTCTAACCTTTATTCTTCCTCTTACTGCTTGTTTCTGACCTTAATTTTGCCTCTGTTTGCTATTTTCTGATCTCTTTTTAGCCTCTTTCTGCTAGTTTTTAACCTCTATTCTGCCTCTTTCTGCTAATTTCTCATCTTTATTTTGCCTCTGTCAGATCATTGCTGACCTTTAACCTGCCTCATTCTGCTTGTTCCGGACCTTTATTTTGCCACTTTGTGATTGCTTTTGATCTCTATTTTACCTTTTTCTGCTCATTTCTGACCTTTATCCTGCCTCTTACTGCTGGTTTCTAACCTTTCTTCTGCCTCTTTCCGCTCATTTCTGACCTTTCTATTTCCTCTTTCTGCTCATTGCTGACCTTTATTCTGCCTCTTTCCGCTCATTTCTGACCTTTCTCTTTCCTCTTTCTGCTCATTGCTGACCTTTATTTTGCCTCTTTCTGCTAATTTCCTACCTTTATTTTGCTTCTTTCGGCTCGTTTCTGACCTTTATCTTGCATCTTTATACTCATTGCAGACCTTTATTAGGTCTCTTTCTGCGCGTTTCTGACCTTGTTTTGCCTCTTGCTGCTTGTTTCTGACCTTTATTTTGCTTCTTTCTGCTCATTGCTGACCTTTATTCTGTTTTTTTCACCTATATTTTGCCTCTTTCTACTTGTTTCTCACCTTCATTTTTCCTCTTTCTGCTCCTTTCTGACATTATTCTGGCTAGTTTTTGACCATCATTTTGCATCTTTCTGCTCATTGCTGACCTTTATTCTTCCCCTAACCGCTCGTGTCTGACCATTATTTTGCATCTTTTTCCTTGTTTCTGATCTCTATTTTGCCACTTTCTGCTAATTTCAATCCTTTATTCTTCCTCTTTCTGCTCGTTTCTCATCTTTATTTTGCTTCTTTCTGCTGATTGCTGACCTTTATTCTGCTTCTTTTTGAATTTTATGTTGCTTCTTTTTGCTCGTTCCTGATCTCTGTTTTGTATCTCTATATTACTGCTCGTTTCTGACCTTTATCCTGTCTCTTTCTACTCATTTGTTATCTTTATTTTGCCTCATTCTACTTGTTGCTGATCTTAATTCTTCCTCTTACTCCTCATTTCTGACCGTTATTCTGCCTCTTTCTGCTGGTTTCTCACCATTATTTTGCCTTTTTCTGCTCATTGCTGACTTTTATCTTGCCTCTTTGTGCTCATTTCTGACCTTTCTCTTGCCTCTTTCTGCTTATTGCTGACCTTTATTTTGTCTCTTTCTGCTTGTTTCTCATATTAATTCTTCCTCTTTCTGCTCCTTTCTGACATTATTCTGGTTAGTTTCTGACCATTGTTTTGCATCTCTCTGCTCATTGCTGACCTTTATTCTTCTCCTTACTGCTCATTTCTGACCTTTATTTTGCCTATTTTTTCTTGTTTCTAATCTCTATTTTGCCTCTTTCTGATAATTTCAGACCTTTATTCTTCCTTTTACTGCTGGTTTCTCACCTTTATTTTGCCTTTTTCTGCTCATTGCTGACTTTTATCTTGCCTCTTTGTGCTCATTTCTGACCTTTCTCTTGCCTCTTTCTGCTTATTGCTGACCTTTATTTTGCCTTTTTCTGCTTGTTTCTCATCTTTATTCTTCCTCTTTCTGCTCCTTTCTGACATCATTCTGGTTAGTTTCTGACCATTGTTTTGCATCTCTCTGCTCATTGCTGACCTTTATTCTTCTCCTTACTGCTCGTTTCTGACCTTTATTTTGCCTATTTTTTCTTGTTTCTGATCTCTATTTTGCCTCTTTCTGATAATTTCAGAACATTATTCTTCCTTTTACTGCTTGTTTCTCATCTTTATTTTGCCTCTTTCTGCTCATTGCTGACCTTGATTCTGCTTCTTTCTGCTTGTTTGTGACCTTTATTTTGCCTCTTTTTGCTTGTTTCTCATCTCTGTTTTGCCTCTATATACTACTGCTTGTATCTGACCTTTATCTTGGCAATTTATGCTCATTGCTGACCTTTATTCTGTCTCTTTCTGCTTGTTTGTGACCTTTATTTTGCCTCTATCTGCAAGTTTCTCAATCTATATTTTACTCCTTTCTGCTCATTTCTCACCTTTATTCTTTCTCTTAATACTCCCTTCTCACCTTATTCTGGCTTGTTTCTGATATTTATTTTGCCTCTTTCTGCTTGTTCGTGACCTTTTTTCTGCCTCTTCTGTTAATTTCTGTCCATTATTTTGCATCTTTCTGCTTATTGCTGACCTTTAACCTGCCTCATTCTGCTTGTTCCGGACCTTTATTTTGCCACTTTGTGATTGCTTTTGCTCTCTATTTTACCTTTTTCTGCTCATTTCTGATATTTATCCTGCCTCTTACTGCTTGTTTCTAACCTTTATTCTTCCTCTTACTGCTCGTTTCTGACCTTAATTTTGCCTCTTTTTGCTATTTTCTGATCTCTATTTAGCCTTTTTCTGCTAGTTTTTAACATCTATTCTGCCTCTTTCTGCTAATTTCTCATCTTTATTTTGCCTCTGTCAGATCATTGCTGACCTTTACCCTGCCTCATTCTGTTTGTTCCGGACCTTTATTTTGCCACTTTGTGATTGCTTTTGATCTCTATTTTACCTTTTTCTGCTCATTTCTGACCTTTATCCTGCCTCTTACTGCTGGTTTCTAACCTTTATTCTGCCTCTTTCCGCTCATTTCTGACCTTTCTCTTGCCTCTTTCTGCTCATTGCTGACCTTTAGTTTGCCTCTTTCTGCTTGTTTCTCATCTTTATTCTTCCTCTTTCTGCTCCTTGCTAACATTATTCTGGTTAGTTTCTGACCATTGTTTTGCATCTTTCTGCTCATTACTGACCTTTATTCTTCTCCTTACTGCTCGTTTCTGGCCTTTATTTTGCCTATTTTATTTGTTTCTGATCTCTATTTTGCCTCTATCTTATCATTTCAGACCTTTATTCTTCCTTTTACTGCTTGTTTCTCATCTTTATTTAGCCTCTTTCTGCACATTGCTGACCTTGATTTTGCTTCTTTCTGCTTGTTTACGACCTTTATTTTGCCTCTTTTTGATTGTTTCTCGTCTCTGTTTTGCCTCTATATACTACTGCTCGTTTCTGACCTTCATCCTGCCTCTTTCCACTCATTTCTCTTCTTTAGTCTGCCTCTTTCTGCTAATTTCTGACCTTTATTTTGCTACTTTCGGCTCGTTTCTGACCTTGTCTTGCATCTTTCTACTCGTCGCAGACATTTATTTTGCTTCTTTTGGCTCGTTTCTGACCTTTATCTTGCATCTTCGTACTCATTGCAGACCTTTATTTTGTCTCTTTCTGCGCGTTTCTGACCTTGTTTTGCCTCTTGCTGCTTGTTTTTGATCTTTATTTTGCTTCTTTCTGCTCATTGCTGACCTTTATTCTGTTTTTTCACCTATATTTTGCCTCTTTCTACTTGTTTCTCACCTTCATTTTTCCTCTTTCTGCTCCTTTCTGACATTATTCCGGCTAGTTTTTGACCATCATTTTGCATCTTTCTGCTCAGTGCTGACCTTTATTCTTCCCCTAACCGCTCGTTTCTGACCATTATTTTGCATCTTTTTCCTTGTTTCTGATCTCTATTTTGCCACTTTCTGCTAATTTCAAACCTTTATTCTTCCTCTTTCTGCTCATTTCTCATCTTTATTTTGCTTCTTTCTGCTGATTGCTGACCTTTATTCTGCTTCTTTTTGAATTTTATGTTGCTTCTTTTTGCTCGTTCCTGATCTCTGTTTTGTATCTCTATATTACTGCTCGTTTCTGACCTTTATCCTGCCTCTTTCTACTCATTTGTTATCTTTATTCTGCCTCATTCTACTTGTTGCTGATCTTAATTCTTCCTCTTACTCCTCATTTCTGACCGTTATTCTGCCTCTTTCTGCTGGTTTCTCACCTTTATTTTGCCTTTTTCTGCTCATTGCTGACTTTTATCTTATCTCTTTGTGCTCATTTCTGATCTTTCTCATGCCTCTTTCTGCTTATTGCTGACCTTTATTTTGCCTCTTTCTGATTGTTTCTCATCTTTATTCTTCCTCTTTCTGCTCCTTTCTGACATTATTCTGGTTAGTTTCTGACCATTGTTTTGCATCTCTCTGCTCATTGCTGACCTTTATTCTTCTCCTTACTGCTCGTTTTGCCTATTTCTTCTTGTTTCTAATCTCTATTTTGCCTCTTTCTGATAATTTCTGACCTTTATTCTTCCTTTTACTGCTGGTTTCTCACCTTTATTTTGCCTTTTTCTGCACATTGCTGACTTTTATCTTGCCTCTTTGTGCTCATTTCTGACCTTTCTCTTGCCTCTTTCTGCTTATTGCTGACCTTTATTTTGCATCTTTCTGCTCATTGCTGACCTTTAACCTGCCTCATTCTGCTTGTTCCGGACCTTTATTTTGCCACTTTGTGATTGCTTTTGATCTCTATTTTACCTTTTTCTGCTCATTTCTGACATTTATCCTGCCTCTTACTGCTTGTTTCTAACCTTTATTCTTCCTCTTACTGCTCGTTTCTGACCTTAATTTTGCCTCTTTTTGCTATTTTCTGATCTCTATTTAGCCTTTTTCTGCTAGTTTTTAACATCTATTCTGCCTCTTTCTGCTAATTTCTCATCTTTATTTTGCCTCTGTCAGATCATTGCTGACCTTTAACCTGCCTCATTCTGCTTGTTCCGGACCTTTATTTTGCCACATTGTGATTGCTTTTGATCTCTATTGTACCTTTTTCTGCTCATTTCTGACCTTTATCCTGCCTCTTACTGCTGGTTTCTAACCTTTATTCTGCCTCTTTCCGCTCATTTCTGACCTTTCTCTTGCCTCTTTCTGCTCATAGCTGACCTTTATTTTGCCTCTTTCTGCTTGTTTTTCACCTTTATTCTTCCTCTTTCTGCTCCTTGCTAACATTATTCTGGTTAGTTTCTGACCATTGTTTTGCATCTTTCTGCTCATTACTGACCTTTATTCTTCTCCTTACTGCTCGTTTCTGGCCTTTATTTTGCCTACTTTTTTTTTGTTTCTGATCTCTATTTTGCCTCTATCTTATCATTTCAGACCTTTATTCTTCCTTTTACTGCTTGTTTCTCATCTTTATTTAGCCTCTTTCTGCACATTGCTGACCTTGATTTTGCTTCTTTCTGCTTGTTTACGATCTTTATTTTGCCTCTTTTTGCTTGTTTCTCGTCTCTGTTTTGCCTCTATATACTACTGCTCGTTTCTGACCTTCATCCTGCCTCTTTCCACTCATTTCTCTTCTTTAGTCTGCCTCTTTCTGCTAATTTCTGACCTTTATTTTGCTACTTTCGGCTCGTTTCTGACCTTATCTTGCATCTTTCTACTCGTCGCAGACATTTATTTTGCCTCTTTCTTGGCTATTTATGCTCATTGCTGACCTTTATTATGTCTCTTTCTGCTTGTTTGTGACCTTTATTTTGCCTCTATCTGCTAGTTTCTCAATCTATATTTTACTCCTTTCTGCTCATTGGAGTGGTGTGGCTCACTGGGTGGAGTGGTGTGGCTCACTGGTTAGAGGTGGCAGACCCGGAAGCAGAGAACGGCCCGGGACCACGGTTCATTTCAAGACGCGGCAGGGTCGTGGACCAGGGTCAGCGGACTCGATAATTCTCGCCTCGTGCCTACTCTAACCAGGGATCACACTCGGCAACTCTGGGCATTAGCTTGCCTCATCTCTACAACGGCCCCCCACATTCGCCAGGGATGCCTGGTTTCACCTTGGAGATACCCAGTACGGACCATCTCACAGGGATAGCCAGGACGGGTACCCCAGCGGTCTACAGCGCCACAACGCCTCAGGGTAGCAGTGCACTTTACAAGACACAAACGCTCACATAATATACATTAGAAGTAGTATCACTCACTAGTAGTGCAACTACTATAATAATTTACCTCGTAGAAGGTTGGTATGTAGGTTTAAGACCCATAAACTCTTGAAAACACTTACACTCACTTGACAATGTCATCAGTGATTTTATTTAAATATATCTTAATTAACATGTGAATCAAACATGACAAAAAGAGTATGGACATTCCCAGAATTCTTCAATAAGAATCATCAGATACTCATGAGCACAAAGTTAAGTGGGGCAGGTATATTATACATGTATGCACTGTACTATTCATTGAGAACCAAGTCCCATCATACTTAGCTTCTCCTTATCAGCTCCCAACCCCGTAAGACATCTCCCATCCTGTCGCCTCCGTAGCGCAGCCAAGGCATCAGTCTAGTATAGGTGCAGCTCTGGACAGGACCATACCTTATGAATAAATGTAGCATCCACCTCCCCACATCTGGGACATTGCCCCAATCATTCCTGATAAATCCTTAGTAACATCTTGTGAGTAAGATATGTCTGGTGCACAAAATAACATTTGTATTAATTTGAGCTCACCTGTTTAACCCCTGCATGGATCTTAGTCCAGTCCCCATCTGTTATGGGGTCCCCCATCAGTGCCTCACACTTTGCCTGGACGGGTGGTGCCTGGACCTCTCTATCTTCCCGGATTGCCCGGTACAGTCTGCGCCACTTGGCCATCATTACCATAGTTTGCAACACATTAGAGACCGGAGGTTCATCAAGGAACATGAGCCATAGCTCCTTAGTCACCTGAGCTATTTTCCTATACTGTAGGAACAGCCCTGGGCTGAGAGCAAAGGCGTCCTTTGCCTGCTCTCGTGTGATGTATTGTTTATTGTCACATAAGTCCCCCAGAGTTAGACAACCCCCCTCCTGCCATTTGCGTACAGACATAGATGTGGAGATTTGACGGAAAGGCCGAACAAGATGTCATCCGTGATGTCATTTGAGATGTCATCAGTGATATCATCAGTGATGTCACTGACCATATCATGAATGATGTAATATGTGAGGTCATAAGAAGTGCTTTGCAGGGGCGTAAGGTATAGTTAAATGTAACTGCTGAATTTCACTGTTTTTGTACAAGTGAAATTCCAGCCTAACAATAACGTCAGTGTAATCTTTTTTTTTCAGTGAATTCCAAAGGTTTTTTAAGTTCTATTTCCTATCTGTAATGTCCTTGTAACGTTTGGTTTTCTAAATAGTTATCTAAGGTTTTTCAAATTCTTTTTAACCATAACGTCTCTGTAACCTTTGGTTCAAGTGAATTTCTATAGTTTTGTTAACTAGTGGTCGTGTTTGCATAGTGGTGGAGAAAGGAGGTGCTACATAACTATGGGCAAATTTTGTGGATCTGCGGTCCGCGAATTCACGCAAAATCGCAAACAAATCTGCAAATTTGCGGATTTTCCCGCAAACTCGCTGATTTTTTTGCGATTTGCACTGCAGTACTTTCTACTGGCTAATCCAGTAAGTGCTACCTTGTTGGGTAAATGTATACTGCTTTTCCTACACTGCAGCTGCGTAAAGGGCAAGATGATTTGTCTCGACTGACCATGCCAAAAGGCGCCGAGGTCACTTGAGTGAGCTGTCCATCATAGTTGGGAAAGGGCGGGAAGACGTTTGATACCACTAGTGTGTGGTGCGGGGCCAAACGAGCGGGGCTTCTATGCGTGTCAACATTCCTCTTGTGTATAAAGGGTCAGAGAGTGAGCAGGGCAGCAGGTGAGGAGAAAGCAGCCTCCTGGTCACAGGAACTACACGGGGATTGCGCTCAAGAAACTCATGGATGCAAAGACCTCCCTCGAGTATTACAGCTAATTTTCGACGGCAGATATGGGGTTAAAGCACACTTGGCCAGGCTCGACCGTGCTCACTAATGTTTTGAGCTGATTAAAACGTTACTGAATTTGAGCTTCAACTCAGGCACCTGCTTTATTTCTGCACTTCCAGATCCACACCGACCCCAACACCACCCTCAGAGGAACTCTCGTCTACAGACCCCCGGACCTTAAGAACTTCCGGCCCATCTCCCTGCTCCCATTCCCGACGAAGGTCATTAAGAAGATCATCAACAGACAACTTACACGCTACCTCAAGGAGAACAACATCCTGGACCCTTCTCAGTCCGGGTTCCGCAGCAACCAAAGTACTGAAACTGCCTCCATCGCCGCCACTGATGACATCAGGGCCCTGCTGGACAACTGCAAAACCACAGCCCTCATCCTCCTGGACCTATCAGCCGCCTTCAACCCCTTTCCGGTCCGTAGCCTCCGAGATCATCTGCAGAATACCCCAAGGATCATCCCTCAGCCGGACACTGCTCAATGCATACATGGCACCGCTTGCCCACGTCACCCGACTGCACGGACTCAACCTCATGTCTTACGCTGACAACACCCAACTGATCCTCTCCCTCGCCAAGGACCCCCTCACTGCCAAAAGAAACCTCCACGAAGGAATGAAGGCCGTCGCCAGGTGGATGGCAAACAGCAGTCTGAAGTTGAACACGGACAAGACGGAGGTCCTCATCCTCGGCCCCACCCCCTCAGCCTGGAACGACTCCTGGTGGCCAACCGCACTGGAAGCAGCACCGACACCTACTGATCACACACGCAATCTGGGGTTCATCGTCGACTCAACACTCTCCATGACCAAGCAAGTCAACGCCGTCTCATCATCCTGCTGCAACACCCTTGGCATGCTCTGCATAATCTACAGGTGGATCCCCACCGAAACAAGAAGAACGGTCACCCAGGCCCTCGTCAGCAGCAGGATGGATTACAGAAATGCCCTCTACTCTATGCAGGAGCCTCGGCCAAACTCCTGAAACGACTTCAATGCATACAGAACGCCTCTGCACGTCTGATCCTCGACATCCCTTGTAACAGCCACATCACACCCTACCTGAGAGACCTGCACTAGCTTCCCATCAACAAGAGAATCACCTTTAAGCTCCTCACCCACGCACACAAGGCACTCCACAACAATAGACCAGAATACCTCAACAGACGACTCACCTTCTACACCACGAACCGCCAGCTCCGCTCCGCCAACCTCGCCCTCGCCACTGTCCCCCGCATCCAGAGAGCGACCACCGGTGGCAGATCGTTCTCCCACCTCACCGCCAAGACCTGGAACACCCTCCCCTTCCTCCTACGGCAGACCCAGGACCTACTAACCTTCAGGAGGCTACTCAAGACCTGGCTATTAGAGCAGTAGCAGCACCCATCCCCCGCCCCCAGTGGCTTGAGACCCTCACGGGTAAGTAGTGCGCTTAACAAATGTTCTGATTGATTGATTGATTGGAGAGAGGACGTAACCTCCGAAGTCCTTTCAGCAATCAGGGTGTGTGAGACTTACTGGAGGTAACAAGAGGGCGTGTTGGCTCCACCGACCATCGTATCCAAGGTGATTTCATGCCCCAACCAACAGTGTGCCAGGAGGCACATTTGAAGAGTGGTGGAGAGGTGTGGCCTCTGAAGACCTCTCATCAATCCTAATGTGTGGGACTTACAGGCAGTAGCAGTAGGGCTTGCTGTACCCCCAGCACCCACTGGATCCAAGAGGACTTCATCCCTGAACTAGCAGTGCACCAGGAGGCAGGTTTGCAGTGTGGTAGAAAAAGGGGAAAAGGCCTCTGCCATCTTGCTGGTCTTTTAATTTATTGTTTTACTTCTTTCATTATTCTTCACTAGGCCAATTTTTGCCCCAGGGACTCCATCCCCCAGGGCCAGGCCTATTTAAAACAGATGAGGAGGGCCACGCTGCCCCCCATCACGGGGTCAGTTTCGCCCAGGGAGGGAACCCATCCTCATGGCCCCGCCAGTTAAAAAAAAAATTATAAATTAAAAGGGAGGGTGGATGAACGGCCCCCTGCCCGGGCCACTTTCGACCCCGGTGACCCAATCCCCTGGGGCCCATCCTCTAAAGTAGGGGCCGTGTCAGGGCACCCGTTCTTTAAAGACGGACACCATGGGGGTGCCTGAAAGCCCTCGCTGTCCCTGCTGTCTCCACACCTTCTGAGGAAGCTGGCATTGCTATTACACATAAGGAGCTACTAAGGGAAATGTTCTCGCTTGCTCATTGCAGAGAAGAACATTTGCAATGGCTTGGCAGGAGCGTTTTTTTGCCCTTCAATCCGTAGTAAACAGCTATGTCCCGGGGGTGGGCACCCCAAGACAGGGCAGGAGCCAGTCCTTGGGGATGGCGTTCCCCATGGCCATTATTGGCTCACCTCCCATTTCTTAAAAACACTTTGACCCTGGGGAGGTAGTGGTCCACTGGGTCCAAGGGTCCGTAAGGCCCCCAATATAAAAAAAATTGAAGACACAGGGAGGTGGTTGTCCCTAGGTAGAGAAAGTCTGTGTGGTCACCCATTACATTAGCCCCAGGGAGTTGGGCGTCTTCAGGACTTAAGGGGAGGCCATACAGGCTTCCCCCACACAAATTTAGTAAATAGCGCTAGGGAAGGGGTGGTCCCCGGGGCTATGAGGGGCCATGTGGGCCCCCTAGATGTTTATTATTGTTTGCCCTGGGGAGGTGGCGCTCCCTGGGAAGTAGGAGTGCCACATGGGTACCCCTGCATATTTTTTAAAACATGCTTGGACCACCCAGGGGCTTCTTTTAAAAGACGTGTGGTTCTTTTTGCAACAGATCCACCCGTGAATTTGTGGCAAAATTTTAAAGAAATGCTTTTAACCCCCGACAGAGTCCCTGTAGGACCTAATCACCATGTCTGGGTTATCATGGTATTCGTACACTGCTTCCTTTTCTTTATTTTTTACTTTTTTTGTGGGACTCGGCATCAAGCCAAATCCCAACATCGCTGCCAACAATTCCTGGTTGATGTGTTGTCAGCCAATCAAATGTCTGTACTCTCCACGAAGCTACTGCAAGGAATTGCATCCCTAGCTATCGATATTTTATAAACTTGAATATCTCTGAAACTACTGAATGGATTTACACCAAATAACAAAAAGCCATCTTTCTGGACCAACATCTAGGTTTCTGCCAAATTAGATGTAATTCCATTCAGCGGTTTGGGCTGTAGTCATGTTCTAAAAATTAAAAATCCACATAGACATAACATGGGAAAAATGTCAAGAAGATTCGACAAGCAGCACCAAAGTTGTTGACAAACAAAAAACAATTTTGCTATTGAGACTTTGTTGCCCACTATTATTATCTACTGGCTATTGCCAGAAGGCAATATACACACAAATAAATATATATATATTTTTTTTTCACTAAAAAAATAAAGGTTACAGGGACGTTATAGTACGATTCGGGTTTTACACACACAAAACCTTAGAAATTCTGCAGTTACAGTTATAGTCATCTCAAGTAACTATAGTGAGTGTCATAAGGTAACTATAATTTGCGCCCCCGCCATGCACAGTTTTCTCATCGATAATTTCACTTCAAATGTTGCAGTGATTTTATCAATTATGAATGCAAGTATATTGGGCTGTTCCTAAGTAAAAGGAAAGAAGAAATGTACGTGTAGCTTAACATGTAACAAAATAGCTAACTACTTTTCTGGAAAGATAAGAGACATTTATGCCACTTTTTCTGGAAATATGACATCCGGAAGTGACTTTGTAGAAAGAGAAGGAGTAAGCGCGGTGGAGGTATGCCTACAATGCTTCATGGTACCCCCTCCAGAGATCCTAAATAGCATTTGTAAAAGTATTAAATCGGGCTCCCCTCGTGACCCTGTTCCACCTAGGGTGCTGGGAGAGAGCCTTACGGTACTGGAGCCATTTTTTAGGCATGTGATTCAGGTTTCCTTTGCTTCTGCCAAACTCCCGGAAGTTTGGAAAAAAGCAATTGTCCTCCCTATTAAAAAGAAACCGAATGTTAGCCACGAAACCCTTGAAAACTTAAGACCAATCTCCCTGTTACCTTACTTAGCTAAGGTGGCGGAGAAAGTGGCTAACACCCAGTTAATGTCTCATCTGGAAATGAACAATCTCCTCCATGCCTCTCAGTCAGGCTTCCGGTCAGGATACTCTACGGAGACTGCCCTTCTGAAAGCGACTGAAACCTTGCGACAAGGAGCAGATGCGGGACACACCATGGCTCTGATCATGCTGGACCTCAGCGCTGCGTTTGACACTGTAGCACATTCCATCTTGCTACAGTGCCTAAACAAAGCTGGTGTTACTGAGTCTGCGCTGTGCTGGCTGAAAGCGTTCCTTACAGATCGTAGCTTTCAGGTACAACGGGGATCTTTCTCATCAGACAGCATAGCTTTAGAACAGGGGGTGCCTCAGGGCTCTGCCCTGAGCCCCACCTTGTTCAATCTATACATGGCTCCGCTAGCAGATCTGGTGCAATCGTACGGTGTAGAATTAGTTTCATACGCCGACGATACCCAACTGCTGATCTCTCTGTCCCAAGATCCAACCATCGCAGCCGCTAACTTCAAAGCCTGCATGCAGGACCTAGCAGGTTGGATGAATCTACACTGTCTGAAGCTCAACGGCTCCAAGACGGAGGTACTGGTAATTTGAGGGAATAACTGGAGCTGGACGGTGGACTGGTGGCCAACTTGTCTTGGTCCGATGCCCACCCCCTGTAAAGATGCAAAGAATCTGGGCATTTGGATTGATCCCAAATTATTCTATGATGGACATATTCACAGGTTGGTGGGAAAATGCTTCGGGGTGCTTAAAACTCTCAATCGCACCCTGGATCTACTCCCCTTGGAGGCCAGACAAACCATGACCCAAGCTTTGGTGACCTCCCGTATAGATTATGGCAATGTGCTATTCCAGGGAACCACCGAAAAAAACTTGAGACGTCTACAGGGGTGCACAGACATAATATCGACTCCAAAATATCGTCTGGACAGAATATCGAGTTTTAAATATCGTTTGGAGAAAATATCGACTAGACAGAATATCGACAGCCAAAATATTGTTTTTAAGGTAAGTGAAGTAATATCGACTGTAAATAATATAGACAGTGAAAATATCCAAGTATATAATCTAGATAATAAAAAATATAGTTTTTTAAATAATATTTAATTATTTATAGTGTGTTTATGTTATAATATGTGTGAAAAGTGTCAATTTATTTTATTATTTTTTTTAATTAATTATTTTTTTAATTATTGTGTAATTTAATTCTGTAGCGGGTTGTGGGTTTATAGGGGAATAGGGTGGGAAGTAATTTAATTATAATTAATTAAATATGTAAATGTATTAATTGGTAGTAATAATTAATTAATTGGTAATTAAATAATATATGTTAATTATTTAAAATTTAATTGGTAATTAATTTTATTTAATTGATTAATTGCTAATTATGTCAATTAAAATAATTTATTT
Source organism: Lissotriton helveticus (assembly GCF_964261635.1). Lineage (NCBI taxonomy): Eukaryota > Metazoa > Chordata > Amphibia > Caudata > Salamandridae > Lissotriton > Lissotriton helveticus. Next base: position 141,548,382 of record NC_136059.1, on the reverse strand, counting down.
TCTCTAGCGGGTTGTGGGTTTATAGGGGAATAGGGTGGGAACTAATTTAATTATAATTAATTAAATATGTAAATTTATTAATTGGTAGTAATAATTAATTAATTGGTAATTAAATAATATATGTTAATTATTTAAAATTTAATTGGTAATTAATTTTATTTAATTGATTAATTGCTAATTATGTCAATTAAAATAATTTATTTTCTCTAGCGGGTTGTGGGTTTATAGGGGAATAGGGTGGGAAGTAATTTAATTATAATTAATTAAATATGTAAATTTATTAATTGGTAGTAATAATTAATTAATTGGTAATTAAATAATATATGTTAATTATTTAAAATTTAATTGGTAATTAATTTTATTTAATTGATTAATTGCTAATTATGTCAATTAAAATAATGTATTTTCTCTAGCGGGTTGTGGGTTTATAGGGGAATAGGGTGGGAAGTAATTTAATTATAATTAATTAAATATGTTAATTTAATAATTGGTAGTAATATTTAATTAATTGTTAATTAAAAAATGTTTGTTAATTAATTAAAATGTAATTGGTAATTAATTTTATTTAATTGATTAATTGCTAATTATGTTAAATGAAAGGGGTATTTTTAGGGTTCAGGGTCAGTTTTTAGTTTTTGGGTAAAGGGGTATTTTTAGGGTTCAGGGTCAGTTTTCAGTTTTTGGGTAAAGGGGTATTTTTAGGGTTCAGGGTCAGTTTTCAGTTTTTGGGTAAAGGGGTATTTTTAGGGTTCAGGGTCAGTTTTTGGGTAAAGGGGTATTTTTAGGGTTCAGGGTCAGTTTTCAGTTTTTGGGTAAAGGGGTATTTTTAGGGTTCAGGGTCAGTTTTCAGTTTTTGGGTAAAGGGGTATTTTTAGGGTTCATGGTCAGTTTTTAGTTTTTGGGTAAAGGGGTATTTTTAGGGTTCAGGGTCAGTTTTCAGTTTTTGGGTAAAGGGGTATTTTTAGGGTTCAGGGTCAGTTTTCAGTTTTTGGGTAAAGGGGTATTTTTAGGGTTCAGGGTCAGTTTTCAGTTTTTGGGTCAAGGGGTATTTTTAGGGTTCAGGGTCAGTTTTCAGTTTTTGGGTAAAGGGGTATTTTTAGGGTTCAGGGTCAGTTTTCAGTTTTTGGGTAAAGGGGTATTTTTAGGGTTCAGGGTCAGTTTTCAGTTTTTGGGTAAAGGGGTATTTTTAGGGTTCAGGGTCAGTTTTTGGGTAAAGGGGTATTTTTAGGGTTCAGGGTCAGTTTTCAGTTTTTGGGTAAAGGGGTATTTTTAGGGTTCAGGGTCAGTTTTCAGTTTTTGGGTAAAGGGGTATTTTTAGGGTTCATGGTCAGTTTTTAGTTTTTGGGTAAAGGGGTATTTTTAGGGTTCAGGGTCAGTTTTCAGTTTTTGGGTAAAGGGGTATTTTTAGGGTTCAGGGTCAGTTTTCAGTTTTTGGGTAAAGGGGTATTTTTAGGGTTCAGGGTCAGTTTTCAGTTTTTGGGTCAAGGGGTATTTTTAGGGTTCAGGGTCAGTTTTCAGTTTTTGGGTAAAGGGGTATTTTTAGGGTTCAGGGTCAGTTTTCAGTTTTTGGGTAAAGGGTTATTTTTAGGGTTCAGGGTCAGTTTTTAGTTTTTGGGTAAAGGGGTATTTTTAGGGTTCAGGGTCAGTTTTGGGTTTTTGGGGTACATATACAATATTGCCTATTATTTAATTAAATGTTGTTACTATATATATATGTTTTAAGAAATATGATTAAAAATATTTTTTTTTTTTACTTTCATTAAATATTTAATTATTAAAAGTTATTTTAAGTATTGTTAATTATATTTTAGTAATTAATTTTTTATATTAATGTAATTAAACATTGTTTTTAGTAAAGTCGATATTTTTTACAACGATATTTTTGTAAACGATATTTTGTAGTCGATATTTTTGTACTTACCTGTTTGTACATACAAACTCGATATTTTTGTAGTAGATATTTTCACCTCGATATTTTGGGTACTCGATATTGTGGTAGTCGATATTCTTTCAGTGATCCGTCTACAGGTACTTCAAAATACAGCAGCACGCTTGGTCCTGAGACTCCCCAAAAGAGCAGCATCTAAATCCACTCTTGCTGCTCTACATTGGCTCCCAATTAAGAAAAGGATCCAGTTCAAAGCACTCTTAATGTGCCACAGGATTATTTGGCACAAAGCTCCACAGTATCTTAAAGATCTTGTCCACACTTATGAGCCTAATAGAGCACTCCGCTCTAAGGGAACAGGCCTACTTAAAATTCCCCGTATAAAAAAAGCTAAACTGGGAGGCCGCTCATTCAGAGTGCTAGCTGCCAATAAGTGGAACCAACTCCCCATGAATCTTAGGATAGTTGAAACAGAATCTAAGTTTAGAAAACTGTTAAAAACTCATCTATATAACCTATAGACTTTGTCTATTTGTCACAGATCTGTCTCTTCTCCACAGCGCGGGGACACGCCGAGATGGCGTCACCATGCGCTTTACAAACCTACCTATTATTATTATTATTATTATTATTAGGTGTGTAGCATGGTGTAGGGTCAAGAAAACTCCTACATGTGGGCATACATTATGTTGGATGTAATGCCCTCACACACCCTTTCAGGTGTCCTGCTTCATCATCTGGGCTTGCTCCTCGTTGGGTCGGTGGTGCAATACCCAATGGGCAACACCTCAAAGAGGGGCACTTTGGCGGAGATCTTTTATCCAACGGCCGTATAGATGAAGTGCGGGTGTGGGGCCAGTATTGCGTAGACGTGTGGGTGTGATGTAAAATAAAGCTGGGGGTACCGGGAATTAACTTTATTCTGGGGGTCCCCTGCTCTAATTAAAAGGAAAACTATCAGGTACTGGCTGGAATGTTATGCTTCCAGATTGTGAGTAGCAGTATAGTATGTGCTGTGTTTGGTCCACATGTTTCTCGCTCTAAAGCAATTAGCTAGCGATTCTTCAGGACCTAACAGTAGATAGTGTGTCCTGAGGGCACGACTGTGGCTGGACCTACCACTCTTTCAAAGTGGTGATTGCCCTTTTCCCAATCACACCTCTCCCCTCTTTTGTAAATGATTTTATCAATTATGTCATAGAAGTTGTCACGAGTTATGTAATATGTGGGGTAATTAGCAGTGCATGGCGAAGGAGCGAGATATAATTACGATAAAGGAAACAAATTATAGTTACTTGAGTCAACGATAACTGGTACATTTTTGTGATTTTCAGAGTTTAAAACTAAAGTAACATTTTATCACCATACATAAAGCCAACCTCTTGAAAAGGATTATGTTTAATGTTTGAGTGGGACTTCCATCCCTCTCAACTTATAACCCCATTTCTTACGTGTAAATAAATCATGCATATTATTAAGCATCTACAAACAATTATGTTTGCTCTGTTATATAAAGGAGTAGTAAATAGTAATATTTAAACTCTAAATTCTTAACATTAATCATCCAAGATGTATTTATTTAAGTATAATTTTATGGAGTCAGACAGCGGATTCAGAATTATGAAGTCAGAAGAGCGAAGCCCGAAGAAGGGGAGAACCAGCAGCAGATAAAACATTGAAGTCTAGAGTATAAGCAATAGAGGGGAATTGAACTGGGAATGTTAGGTTTGAAGTCAGGATAGTGTATTTGGGATAGTGGAGGAGAAACAGGCTTCAGGCGAATATATAATTAGGAAAGAGCAGTGAGTGTTAGACAGTGCCACACAAGCGGAGGGAGTAGGGCGTATGGGCTAGGAAATATGTTGAGTTACAACTATGGAGTTTGTTGCAGCTTGAACTGTGGTTGTTATCAATACGTGATAATTTCTTAGTTTCATCAAACATTGTTTAGCTTGGGGTAGGAGAGAATGTGGTTCAAATGTGAAGTGTGCTGTTGTGCCAAAAATGAAAGTATTTGGATTGAGAGGTAAAATGCTAAGCTCCAAACTGTTATTAAAAAAAAGTGTTGGCAATGGCAATATGTGTGGCTTTAAAGGAATCTGGCCTTGTAATGTGAAGCATTACAAATAGATAGCATGGGAGTTGGAATGTTTTTGTGTGAAAGCAAATCACTATAGAATCACTATAGAATAATATTGGGACAGGTTAAAACATCAAGTGACAGTTGCAATATGAAGCCTGACCTAAAAATCCATGTAGATTAATGATTATCCTACTTCCATCTGTGCTGCTGCCAAAGAAAACCACCATGAATTATATAAGATACTTTAATAGCATTACAGTGCCATGTGTCGCCTTAAGAAGCTCACTTAGGATAAAATAAATATTGCTAATATTCTAAAACTTTGGATCAACTTCGTACAGCCAGGCATAAACACTTGGCCACTAGAATATGAAACCAGAATCAATATATTAATGTTCTTTTTTATGAATGTTTTGACATTTATATATAAATTTTGCCAGGCAGTGTTGAGATTAATCCGTTGACCGCGACAAGAATTCCTCTCCGGTGCGGACAATTTAATCAGTGGGCGGGGTTCGGACGGCCCCCGGCCATCCTCCGCAAACACCCACCGTCATGTGGGACGGCCGGGGGGCATCCGCAGCACAGAAGAGGTTAAAGATTCTGCTTGTAAATACTAGAGCATATATGGGTTCAAATCCTGTAAATCATCTTTCAATTACTCCAACAGTGTTCCCTCATATTTGCAGGAACATGGTGAATCTAGTGTGTTGCCATCAGTTTTTAGTTTTTTCCTGATTCTATGCTCATCACGTTTCTTTACTCCATCCTTGTAACCAACCGTGTGCCAGTATAGAAGAGGAAGGCCCCACATATTCTTCACCCATGCACTTCGAACATTCTAAACGGGGGGAGGCCCTTGAAAACTTCTTGGCAAGATGGAAACTTTACGAGTCGGGTTGCGGGGAAGGTGGATCTAGGTCCCCCACATTCAAAGGATCAGACGACGGTACTATCATTGACTACATTTTTATGTCCTCTTTTATGTTGTGTAAGGTTTTAAGGTATAAGACTGAGGTTTCAGTCTTCAGTGACCACAATCCGGTGATGATAGAGATAATGTCTGCGGACTTCTTAACCCTGAAAACTGTGACACATAAGGGTGGCTTAAACGTGGTCGTTAAAGACCAAGGCCGTAGGCTAAAATGGTCAAATATAGTCCCTGAAACTTTTTTGCAAGAAGTATTGGATAAGGTTGAGGACAAGGTGGCCGTATGCCTAGATAAGCAGGCTCAAGACACACACGTGGTTACTGCTTTTGATATCATCTGTAGACAAATCAACCAAAGTTTACTTGCTTGCTGGTTTCAGAGAGAAGACATATTATGGTAAAAGATGGTTTAATAAAAGATGTTCTAGGGCACATGGTGTTTTACTTAAGGCTTTGAAGGCCACCCCTAAAGACCGAGCTCAAATACCCACCTTAAGATCTGCCTATAAGAAAGCTATTCTAGATAGGAAAAATTAGTTGAAAGAAGAGGCCTGGTCACAATTACTTGCCCCTGAGACCCTAAAAAATAATGGGCAGTTCTGGAAAATTGTAAATCAACCGTTATTCTCGGGTGAGGAGAATTCTTCACTTGAGGCTAATATCCCAGATGAGGGCTGGATAACACACTTTGATAAAATATACTCTATCCCAGGCCCGGAAATTCATATGGTTGATACCCCTTCTAGACCCGAGGGTTCCAATGTGACCTTTCAGGTCATAGAGGTAGAAAGAGCGATTGAACTGACCCTAAAAAACAAGGCTCCAGGTCCTGACGGGGTCCCCGCAGATGTTTTTAAAAGCGCGCCAAAATTCTGGTCAAAGATTTTGTGTAGTGTTTTTAACGTTTTAAATCAAAATAACATATCGGCCTCCTGGAAAAAATCCATCATTATCCCATTCTTTAAGAAGGGAGACAGGCAGGACCCCTCTTGTTACAGACCCATTTCCCTAATAGACTCCTCGGTCAAGATTCTGGGGCAGGTTATCTTGCACAAATTAAATAAATGGGTCAACGATAGAGGGGTCCTGTCCAATGTGCAATATGGCTTTAGACCGAAAAGGAGTACATTGGACCAATGTCTCAATTTGCAATTGTTACTGGATAAATACACCAAGGCCAAGGAGGGGTCCATGTATCTGGGGTTCATGGACCTCTCATCGGCCTTTGACCTTGTAAACCGGTCAAAGCTGTGGAAAATTTTACTTAAAATGGGACTTGATAGGGCCTTAGTTAACCTTTTGGCGGACTTACATTCTGGCCTATTAGCTTCCGTCAGGGTCACCTCTGAGGGGCGCTGTTCTAGCCATTTTAACTCGGAAAGGGGGGTCAGGCATGGGTGCATTCTGGCTCCCCTTCTTTTTACGATATATATCAATGCCCTAGAACCTGCACTAAAGGAGGCTACCCTTGACATCCCGCGTATAGGGGAACTTGGTATCCCAGTTCTTCTACGCGGATGACGCTGTCCTTCTCTCGTGGACCAGGGTTGGACTACAACGGCTGCTAGACGTCTTCGGGAACTTTATGGGATCCCTGGACCTTAAAATAAATGCAAAGAAGTCCAAGATTATGATTATGGGAAGGTGCTCTAGGAAGAAGCAATCTAAAACGTTCTTTTGCTGCAAAGAAGAACCTTGTAGAGTGCCCACATTCCCTTACCTAGGGATTACCTTTGATGAGAGAGGGAACTGGGGTTTGCAGCTTAAAAATAGAAACATCTCCTTTGCAGGAACTACCTCTGCACTCCAGGGTTTCACAAAAAAACTGGGGGCAAGGCCTATAGTAGCACTAATGAATATATATAAAGCGAAATGCCTTGCAGTGGCCACATACGGTAGCTCAATATGGGGCTACAGTGCCCCGGATTGTTTACAGATAACCGAAAATAAATTATTGAGATCTGTCCTTTCAGTGCCACAGTCTACTCCCTCATACACTATCCATTCTGAACTTGGGGTAGGCTTTATTTCAGATATGATAAGAATGGCTCCTCCAATATGTTGGATGAAGACCTGGCTAAATCAGGAAATCCCCTTGAACAACATTATTTTGAAAGATTGCCTCCATTTAGATAACAACAATAAGATTCAGTGGCTGACATACATTAAAAACAGTCTTTTTAAACTAGGGAGACCACAGCTTTTCTCCTCACCAGAGTCAATAACATCAAAGGACATTGCACTAATTGAGGGTGCAATGGCACAAATGCTGACTCTGGAGAGAGAAGAACTAGAATTAAAATAAAACACTGTAAGGGCTAATCTCATTATATCCAGCCCACTAGGACCTGAAATCTATCTTAATGTGGTGAACCGTCCATACCATAGGTTTCTTTTAACTCGTTTTTGTTTTAACATGATTCATCTGAATCTAGGTTACTTTCCCAACTGGAGTACCCCTGAAAACGCAATGCCGTGTTCTTGTGACAATTTTTCCACCCAGAGCACAATGCACTTTTTGATGTTCTGTGGCCACTACACGGAATTAAGGATGACATTCTTGGTCCCAATACTAAAGGAGGCTGAGTTCTTGCAGGTCAAGCCTGCCCTCTTGTACTTGCAATTATTACAGACCCCCAGGATCATTTTCCATGTCGCTAGTTTTCTAGTGGGTGCTGTCAGGACCAGGAAAAGGAAAATGATTGATTGCTCCTAAATGAATTTGGATGTAATTCTGTATAATGTTTGCATTGTGAAAAATGATAGTCAGGGTAACCAAAATGATTGATGTTTTTATTCTTTTTATCATGATCTTACTTTATGAAATTTTTGGGGAATTTTTTAACTGGTTTAATATTCTGCTTTTACTGTGTGTAAATAATGCATTTTATGCATGCTCTGTATAGTACTATTGTCTTTTTATGATATTGATTTATCGAAATAAAGTATTCTGACTGACTGACTGACACTCCCTCCTCTGTGATTAACTCTATTATTTTGTCAAGTTGGAATGATACTAAACAAATTCATATCATCATCCTTATTATCTTTATTTTGCCAACTTGACATAAAAGCACAGAATGCTCCATACATACAAGGGCAATACAACCATTTAAAAACAAAGAGTATTAAAAACAATCGTGAGTTAGAAATAAAGTGTTCACCCTGTCGCAGCATAATTCAGAGAGTGCATACCAAAGGTACAACGACGGACCCTTCCTAATGTCAGCACCTGACTATTTTTCACCCCAAATAATAATACACTCCAAGATGACTAGAGGGAAGTGTGTGCACACTGACTAGCACCCATCGTTACTGTGCTGATTCCTTATGGAATTATATACAAGTTAAACAACTGCAAAGGTGCACCACAAAAAACAATGAACAAATTCCAATGTTATTAATAAGCAAGAAAAAAGGACGTTTTGCATTGACAGGATGTTGTTAATCTTCAAATGATCTTTATTTTCAATGTATTCAAAAACAATGTACAGCCGACGCGTTTCGTCCCAAGCTGGGACTTCTTCAGGGCTGTCGGTAAAAACATACAAACAAGTGATTACTCTACTAACTACGTAAAATGATAAACATTTCAACAACATACACAATTTACAAAACTTTTTTAAAAAACACACATGTTAAAACATGGGCATAGGAGCTTGTACAAACAAACAGCCTCAATCCTCAGAAACCATGATGAGAAAAAGGCATCAATCTTTGACATCAACAACTATGTACAACAAAGTTTATATGTACAATATTAACATATATAGAGATATAGATCTTTGGTTAGGCGAAGGGAGAGTGCCTATATGTAAATTAACAGATGAGTGCCTATGTGTAAATGAACTATTCTGTACAAGTGAATCTATATACAATATAAACATTTATAGCGGGAGAAAAAGACCTCAATTGGACACCGAATGTAGGACATTGCACGCTGATAGGGAAAATCTAATGTTATTAAGGGAAACACAGTGGGAGTTGCTCTCAGCCTGGATAATCAGGGAGACAGGGTCGGTCATATTATAAACCCGTCGTACACCAAAAGATCTATGCAGTTAGCTTAATTACCTTTTATAAATATAAGCTGTCCCATAAGGAGTGAGAGTATGCCGAGATTGAAGAGTCTGGACCACGTGTTCACAGATTCAATCTTCCATTGTGCACTTTTTGATGTATTACATTTCTGATGTTTCCTTTTCTCATTCAGTATGGAACAAACCGGGTTGTACCTCCAGGAAACAGAAAGGAGGGTAGAAGCATAGTCAGATTTGGTGAGATACGAAATGAAAGACAGAATAGGAGATTCCTACACTTTAATATGTCTAATCGGGGCATTAACTTGACTTACTATGTGTCTATTTATTGGGTCGGGACTAGGTCAGGTTGGAATCCTGAATATAGGCAGTTAAAACTCTTCAAGGATTCATGTGTTTGAACATCTTATACATGTTCTGAAAAACATATAAAGGATATATATAAATAAATAAATGGCATAAATAAGTAAAGCCTACAGATAGAATATAAGAAAAAGGATACTGTTGCAAGAAAGTTTACCTGTAATAATAACAAAGTAACAGGGGACAAAGATGTCCTATTGGTCCCCAGAAGAAGGAGGTGGGCACTGTATTCCAGTAGGCCTGCCAGGTGAAAAATGAATATAGAGGATATTTGTTGAAATTCAGTAACTACTTTAAAAAACATGGATATATGATCAAGTCTCTACAATAAAAAAGTCTCCATAGGCTTATGTGAACATGCCCATCCACATTGACATATTCATAGTTTACCCTTGTGGGAGAACATGGATATATGATCAGGTATCTACATTATATCCGTCCCCATAGACTTATGTGAACATGCCCTTCCCCATTGACCAATTCGTAATTTACATATGAGGGGGGTTAGAAGTAAAGGCCCTAAAGGCCTTCTTACCCAAATTTGGAATATGGCCTTGAATGTAAGGCTCATCACTATAAGCACTACCTCTCCTTAGTTTTTAGTATTAAAGGTGCTCAATAACAGTGATATGCCCAGTGACATTGATTTAACAAAAGGCTACTTAGAAAAAGATTCAAGGTAGGGTGTTAAAATATCGATAACAAAAATATAGCTGACATAAATATCGTTGCAAAAATATCGTTTACAAAAATATCGACACCCTATACTTAAACAGGTAAGTACATAAATATCGACTCCAAAATATCGTTGTAATTAATATAGATGTAAAAAATATCGACTTTTTAAAATAATTAAAATTACATTAAATAATAAATAAATATAAGTACTATTAACAAAATACATTAAATTACTTTTATTTTTTAACTATTTCAAACAAATTTACTACACTTTTTAATTATAAAATTAATAAATGTGGACATATAAATTAATTTTACACATTACTTTATATAACAACAATAATACATATATATAATTAAAATACCCCTTTACCCAAAAACCCAAAACTGACCCTGAACCCTAAAAATACCCCTTTACCCAAAAACATTTTCACTAAAAAAATCCTGTACACACACCTAAAATTAATTTAAAAATTAACATAATTAATGACATAATTATTATTCAATTAACTAATTAAAATTAATTAACTATTATTTATTACACTATTTATATTTATTTAAAACATTAATTAATCTATTATTTCATTATATTTAAAAACCCCTTTACCCAAAAACTGAAAACTGACCCTGAACCCAAAAAATACCCCTTTACCCAAAAACTAAAAACTGACCCTGAACCCTAAAAATACCCCTTTACCCAAAAACTGAAAACTGACCCTGAACCCTAAAAATACCCCTTTACCCAAAAACTGAAAACTGACCCTGAACCCTAAAAATACCCCTTTACCCAAAAACTGAAAACTGACCCTGAACCCTAAAAATACCCCTTTACCCAAAAACTAAAAACTGACCCTGAACCCTAAAAATACCCCTTTACCCAAAAACTGAAAACTGACCCTGAACCCTAAAAATACCCCCTTACCCAAAAACTGAAAACTGACCCTGAACCCTAAAAATACCCCTTCACCCAAAAACTAAAAACTGACCCTGAACCCTAAAAATACCCCTTTACCCAAAAACTGAAAACTGACCCTGAACCCTAAAAATACCCCTTTACCCAAAAACTGAAAACTGACCCTGAACCCTAAAAATACCCCTTTACCCAAAAACATTTTCACTAAAAAAATCCTGTACACACACCTAAAAATAATTAAAAAATTAACATAATTAATTACATAATTATTATTCAATTAACTAATTGAAATTAATTAACTATTATTTATTACACTATTTATATTCATTTAAAACATTAATTAATGTATTATTTCATTATATTTAAATTACTTCCCACCCTACTCCCCTATAAACCCACAACCCGCTACGGAACTATTAATACTAAATTCAACTGAAAATACATTATTAAATAATAATATACTACTAAAAATAGTACTTTGACTAAAAATAATCATTAAAAACACTACATTACTTATAATTATTTAAAAAACGATATTATTGTAAACTATGTTTTTGTAAACGATATTTATTACAACTATATTAATGTTAACGATATTACTTACCTGTCTGTCGATATTTTGGTCAGACGATATTTTTGTCATCGATATTTCTTCCTGTAGATATTTTTGCGGCGATATTTATGTTAGGCGATATTTTTGCGGCGATATTCCTGCTCTGTACCAGATTCAATACATGGGCAGAGTAGGTTTTTGACAAAGTCAAAAACAAACAAAGCAAACAGTAGCTTTTGGCCTAACAGTCTTACCGCTTGTGTTCAAAGCAGCCGGCGCCCATCCACCAAACCTACGTCCCGCCGAAACACCCGCAAGGTCGCTGTGTTTAGACATCCTGATTACTACACAGGCTTATATACCGGTATTAATTAGTTTAAACCGATCACAGCTGTGAATTTCGTGCCAGAATGGCGTCTCGAAAACAGCGCTATTGAGCTATTGCTTCCTAAAGAGAAAGCGGCGGCCATCTTATAGTGCGTTTCAAATGGCTGTAAGACCCTGGGTTTAATATGCACTGTCGACTAAATATGAAGGATCCTCACTCCTAATTCCGCTTTCATTTCATGTAAATCATTCCAAGCAGTTTATGTAAATAAACCAAGATGAAGCAAAGTCGATCAAAGAAAAAAATAATAAAATAAAATGTACCGATTTGCCAGCCAAATGTTGAATTCAAACCCGCTGGAATATAGTAATAACCCCTACACTCCAAAGTATATATTTTGGGCATGATAAGGACTGATAATAGTAAAGGCTCGAAATAATCATGGTTTTCCCAAACGCGGTGTATTTTGTGGGGCGGAGTCCCAAGGTATAAGGCGGAGGGCGTCATAGGAAGACCGCAATAAATGTAGTCAAAAACGGCGGCCATCTTAGCCTAAGTTTTTTAAACAAATAATTTGAGTAAAGACCCGAAGCCTAGGGCAACATTTATTGAGTTGTGGGGTATTTCTATAAAGAGTTTGTTTAATAAACATTGTTGACTCAATCACAGTGAAAATAATATATATTTCACCTTTAGTCCAACCAAGACGCTGATACCAAAATAAGCATATTAGGGTGTGTTCATTACAATATTCAAGCGAGTAATAACAAAAGCTGAAACAAAACTATAAAACAGCCATGTAATATGGCAGGGCTGGAAAGCACCAAAATGACATTACATAGAAACGAGGCAAGAACGGCAGCCATCTTAGCCCGTGTTATTATTTTGATATTATCTATTTTCTACGAAGAAAATTATTTTTTGCTTTTTTGCATGGGATAACAACCAGGCGACAGCTTTTGCAGACTGCACAGTGAGAGTCCTCCAAGATAGATGTTTAAGGCCTATGAAGCCATCTTGACCCTTAAGAAGTTATGAGGTGAAATAAGAACCAGGGAACAGCGCTTGCAGATTGCATAATGGCAGTCCACCAAGATAGATGTTTACGGCCTGTTGAGCCATAGTTCAGAGAGTGCATTTGTTTCATCAATAAAAACCCACGCACATACAAGCTAATATAAAAACCCATTTGGCCAAGATTTCATACAGGTTAAAAGTGACAAATCAACCAACACTTCATTCAGGAGATCAAATTATTTTGTCAAATCTGCCACATGTTTAAGTGATAACATGAAACAGGAAAGACAAAGGGCTGCAATGTAGCAGTTCTTAGCATACTAAGCACAGACTTGTAGTCCTTAATTCCCAAATTGCGACATAATGTGAAGATCCACATCTGTCGGCGCCTCCTCATCCGGGAACTGACAACAACTTCCAGTCCCACTGCCGGGAGACAGCTGAGAAGAGCCGAGTGTCGAGAACACCGAGGGCCCGACACCAGAGAGAGAGGGCAGTCAGGTCAGAGTGGGGGCAGCCAGGAGCCAGACACCACCGAGAGCAGACTGTGCGCTAGAGCGTCACGTTCCAGACAGCAAACAACACTAAGATGCAGGGCTAGAGTTGACCAATCGAGACAGCAATAAGAACATGCGGAGTGGTGAGAACTCAGTACCAGTAAACAGAACTGGGGTTTTACACACCTGGAAAATTCCCAGTGTGACAGGCTATTCATTTTTAAACGTGGACGGGGCAGTGATGAAGCAATGACCCTAAGGTTTGTTCATACAGGCCAGCAGACCCGATCAAGGTGGGAAAATCCCTATTTTTGAAGTACAAATGGCTTTAATTTAGCCGTCTCCCATCTAGAATTGGCTCTGCTTCAATATAAATGAATGGGGAAAAACATTGCTCTGATTTTTTTCAAAAGCTTCCACTTTTCTCTTCAAAAGTGTTGGCATTCATCCTTCTGGGCTATTGAGTTCCCTGCCTGCACCACCAACTGATTCCAGCAAACTGTTCACAGCAGCGTGATCAACTCTCACTTCGCAATCGCCTATACCATATAATGGCATCTCAACAAAATAATTTCTATGGTATATGGTGACCCCCTCCAACCACCAAGCCAGTGCAATATCTGAATCCTGCCTAGCAGGCTGGAATCAGGTAGCCAGCTCAGGTAGATCAACCGGTTTTAGGTTTATTGTAGAAGGAATGGTACAAGTTACTTGATGAACACTCCACTGGGAGCAGCATCCTCTCTACTTAACTAATTTTCTTACTGCCAACCTAGCCTTACAGTGACAGCCCAACATTCTGTGACCTCACAAGTAAGCATAGCATCGAAGACATGACAAAAGTAACAGATTATGCCATATTCCTTGTCTCTTCAACAATATTTCCAACAACCTCCTATCATGCATCGATGAAACTAAACCGGTAGGAAAGGGACTTATCCTCCCTTGTCCACAAAAAAGAGGAGGCCATCCTACCAGTACCCCATGTCCCACCCTCTTTGAATTGATACCAGCCAAAGACGGCAAATTAAGGGAATTCATGATGTCACTAAAAAATCCCAAACATTATGGGACATATGGAATGCTAAGGTTGCTAGCCTTGGTCTTCTTGCACTGCTATGAATCAGCTCTAGGTTAATCAATACCTCTATCACCAAGGGTGTTATCCCTTAATCTCCCAAGTGTGCTATCATCATGCATATTGTAAATACAGCCCCAAATGATACTGATCATTTTTAAAACTAGACGTATCTTTGGCCTACCCTGTGCGTTTGTGCGTGTCTACGTGTATGATAGTGAGAGCATTTGTGTGTGCTTGTGCATATCTGTGCATGTGATGGTGTTTGTGTGTGCATGTATTTGGGTGTTTTTTGTATTAGTGCATGGGGTTTTATGTGTCCTTTTGTTCTTGGATGTTTCTGGCTATGTGCGTGTCTGTGTGCATCAGTGGGCATATGAGAGTGTGTGCTCACATTGGTGTGTGTTTGTGCATGTCTGTGCGTGTGATGGTGTGTGCACGCTGGTTCTATTATTTTCTGGCGGCCGCTGTCCTGGATATTGACCTTGACTGCCTGATGCCTGACCTTAGGATGGCCACCAGTGACCAGTACAGTCCCCTGCCTGACCCCAAGATGGCTAAGTGGCCCCCTACACGTTGTTTTACTTCCCTGGGACAACAATTAGACATTGACCAGACCTTGAACCTATCCCCTAACCTGCCTACACATCAGGACTTGGAACCTGCGGAACTTACCCCAGACTGTGGAGACCTAGCGATTTGGCTGATGCCAGGTGGAGCTACCATATAGCTAAAGAGGATATGGGTTGCGGACTCCCCCTACCTGCCATCACCTACCCAGCCGGACCTTGGGCAGATATTCCCCTCATCTCTACATCCTATCTTCCTCCTACCCCTTTACCCTATCCACTTACCCTTCCGTGCTCCATTCACCTAGTCCCCTATGTTCTTTAAATGCTTTTAACTGATGTAAATTGCAACATTATTGTCCCTCATGGTGGCCAGACAACTCCGTTGCCCCTCCCAAGACCGTAACCACTGCAAAAAACCTCGGTATCCTATTTGACAGTGATCTCTCCTTTGACCTCCATGTCAGGACAGTAGCGGGCCGTGGTTTTGGTGTCATCAAATCCCTGAAGAAATTCTTTGACTTTCTGCCTCTCGACGCCAGAAAAACGGTCACGGTAGCCCTAATAATCTCCCGCCTGGATTACTGTAACGGTCTCCTCGCAGGAGCTAAAAAGTCTACACTCAACAAACTCCAAAGTATCCTCCGTACCGCAGCCCGACTCGTCTTAAAATTGCCCAGAAAATCGTCCATCTCCGCCGCTTTAAAATCCCTGCACTGGCTTCCCCTTCCTAAAAGAATCTTTTTCAAAATGCTGCTGATCCCCTTCCGGGCTTTCAATCGCTCTGGCCCACGATATCTCACCAAACGTTTCCCCCATTACAATCCGTCTAGATCTCTACGCTCTTCCCACGACAACCTCATCCTCCCTGCCAAATTCAATCTGAAGACAAAAGGTGGCAAAACCTTACACCACTTGGCTTCCAAGGCCTGGAACCTCCTGCCCAAAAACCTGAGATTTATAACCCATGAAAAACTCTTCAAAAAAATGCTCAAAACTTGGATTTTCGGCCTCAAGGAGGAATTCATCAAAGCTGCCATTTAATTTCTTCCCCCCTCCACTGGAAATGACCTTCTACCAGGAAACTCAGCGCCAAGATGCTCCCTTCGGAGCGAACGTTGCGCTCTATAAATACCACCACAAATTCAAAAAAATACAAATGTAAAGCGCTCTGATTCCATCAGGTCTAGCCAACACTATATATTAACTCATTAATTACATTTCTACCCATTTAGTACTCTTTCTCTCTTTGTCTACCTCCCTAGCTCCTATTCACTCTCCCCTGAATCTCTCACCTTGCCTGCTAGTCTGTCTAGCCCTCTGTCCTTTGTGCCCTTTGACTAAGCACTCCTTCTCCCCTTGTTGGGGAAAGATCCAATATTTATACTCTGCAGTCTCAGCGTACCCGCTGAGAGAGTCCACTGCACCAAGAGAGCCACTCACAGCTGACGTATGGTATGGCACCCCTTGCCAAAGCACTCCCTCTGCCCTTTTTGGGGAAGGATCCAGTATGTAGGACTTGGAGTCTCAGAGACCCCTCTGAGAGAGTCCACTGCAAAAAGGGAGCCTCCGGCAACAGAGATACAGAAGTGATACCACTTCCCCTGGGATCACAGCTTACTGGACTTTGGACGTTGCTTTGACTCGTCTACTGGTTTGTGTCCACGTCGCCCTTCCCCTCCTCTTTCCACGCGGTGTCCTTCACCCTCCCCTCCTCTTTCCCGCCTTCATTACCTGTCTACTTCTCCAGCTCCTTCCCCCTCCCCATAATCTTTCTCCTTGCTTGTTTTCCCCTTACGTATTTGTGCTTATTGCGTATCTTGACCTTACAAATAACTATGTTGCCATGCTCTAATAACTGTGTAACCTTTGTAATGATGTAACCTGCAACTATGATCTGATGCTCATGTAAAGCGCTCTGATACCTCCGGGTCTAGCCAGCGCTATATAAAACCTTTAAAATAAATAAAAATCAAATAAATATGTTCTTTTGGATCTGTAGCATCCAACCAAATTGTTCCGTGAGCAAAACCCCCAGATATTCAACCTTGTGTACTGGATTGGAACAAGCTGACAGATTGAACACCATATACTTAAGGGTAATTTCCAGACACAGCACAACAAACTGATTTAAAAGCCCACAGGGTATCTTCGGCAAACAGGAGCACCGGACCCTTCCTGTTAGCTAAGCTAAGGGCGATTTTGGAAAAGGGGGTGGTGATGGACAGAGTTTCTGAATGATGCAGAATACTCCTACCCAGTAAAGAGATCAGGGCTTGATCCATCACCGTTTTTTAGCTCACTGCACCATCCCAGTTCAGAACCTGGCTACATGCAAATTAGTCTGTCCCTGTCCCAGTGCATGATGGGAACAGGGCAAACCAAACTACCAAGCCAATTCTTACACTGGGAAGGAAACAAGCTTCCGGGGACCGGTTTCTGGCATTTCAGCCGTCGTCGGCCCAGCTTGCTTGAATCCTGATGGTGCAATGAGCAAGGGACTCACGTCTGAGTATACCCTCCCACACATAGTGTGGGCAAAATCGATTTTGGAAAAGGGGGTGGTGATGGACAGAGTTTCTGAATGATGCAGAATACTCCTACCCAGTCAAGAGATCAGGGCTTGATCCATCACCATTTTTTAGCTCACTGCACCATCCCAGTTCAGAACCTGGCTACATGCAAATTAGTCTGTCCCTGTCCCAGTGCATGATGGGAACAGGGCAAACCAAACTACCAAGCCAATTCTTACACTGGGAAGGAAACAAGCTTCCGGGGACCGGTTTCTGGCATTTCAGCCGTCGTCGGCCCGGCTTGCTTGAATCCTGATGGTGCAATGAGCAAGGGACTCACGTCTGAGTATACCCTCCAACACATAGTGTGGACAAAATCGATTTTGGAAAAGGGGGTGGTGGTGGACAGAGTTTCTGAATGATGCAGAATACTCCTACCCAGTCAAGAAATTAGGGCTTGATCCATCACCGTTTTTTAGCTCACTGCACCATCCCAGTTCAGAACCTGGCTACATGCAAATTAGTCTGTCCCTGTCCCAGTGCATGATGGGAACAGGGCAAACCAAACTACCAAGCCAATTCTTACACTGGGAAGGAAACAAGCTTCCGTGGACCGGTTTCTGGCATTTCAGCCGTCGTCGGCAAGGCTTGCTTGAATCCTGATGGTGCAATGAGCAAGGGACTCACGTCTGAGTAGACCTAAGCTAAGGGCTTCATGGTTACATAGCTCTAGCTGGGCCACTAAGTCATTCATGTATAACAAAAACTGAGTCGGGATAAAATCAGATCCTTGTCTGACACCTCGTATAAAGGAAATAGTTTGTTGGGTTAGTTCCCCAAGGGAGCCACACCTGACCTGCGCATAGGTATTAATGTGGAGCCTCCTGATGACGTCAATAATATACTTGGGCACTCCCAGGCCATTCTATGACCTTCCACAGGGTGTCCCTGGGTACGAGGTCAAAGGCTGATTGTAGTACCACAAAGACTATGTATATACTACCTCCACCCGAGGTGACATATTTCCAAAATATAAACTGTAGGCGAAACACTTGGTCTATGGTGCTAGTCCCTACCCTAAACCCTGCATGCAAGGGAGTCAACAATACTGTGTCATCCAGGTTTGCAATCTTCCTAGCAAAAATCCTGCTAAAGACTTTTTGGGAAGAATTACTCGGGCTAATAGGCCGGTAGTTAGAGGGTGACAATCTGAAGCCTTTCTTCAAAATTTGGATGTCATCTGCTCTAGCCCATGTGGGGGGCTTAAGAGGCACTCTCATGATTGCATTAAGAGCAGGGTAAAGTAGGTGCTCCAAATATCGTTATTGGCCTGAAATAGGTCCCCTGGCACCTTGAATAACCCAGGCAATTTGCCTGAGGTAATCCAGTTGATCGCTTACAAGACCTGACTTTCCAATATGGGCTTGATACTACTATTTCCTGGCTTTAAAATGCCAGCTCGAGGTGAAACCTCAGCCCCACTTCCTTCCCCTCTGGGAGCAACAAACTCCACTGGCCCAGGAAATCCCTAAAGGTCATCAGCCACAGTATCTGGATATACTAGAGTAAAGTGGCCAACCCAGGCAGTAGCAGAAATATTACACTTAGGGCCAGATGTAGGTAGCCAAATACCGGTCGGTAACGGCCGAATTCGGCCGTTACCGACCGGTATTTGGCTACCGAGATGTAGGAGGACAGAAACGGGGCAAATCGGTAATTTTACCGATTCTGTAAATATACTGGTCGGTAAATTTACCGACCGGTATTTTTACAGAATCGGTAAAATTGATATGTAGGTGGGACTCTTATGAGTCCCACAAGGCCTAAGAACTCGGTATTTTACCATCAAATTCAATTTGATGGTGAAATACCGATTGAGGTGTGCATGCACATGTGTGCATGCACACCTGTGCCATATGACAGGCAGACCTGCCCTTAGGGCAGGTATGCCTGCCACATGGCCCCCGTACCTTTTTTGGGGGTGCTAGAGGGTGTCAAAGTGACACCCCCTGCACCCTTGTCAAAATCGGTATTTACCGATTCGGTAAATACCGACCGGTAATGCCCCATTCATTCCTATGGGCTTCAAAGCCCATAGGAATGAATGGAGCATTACCGGTCGGTATTTACCGAATCGGTAAATACCGACTTTTAAAGATTCGGTAAATCCACATCTGGATTTACCTACATCTCGGTACTTCTATTTTACCGATTCATAAATACCGAATCGGTAAAATTCGGTATTTATGAGTCGGTAAAATAGAATTACCTACATCTGGCCCTAGATCTCTATGGCTTGTCTCCCTTTCCCTTTCAGCCAATATTTTCCAAGGCTATTGTTGGTCTTGATTTCTATTGGCAGATAACAGGGATTTCCATTTGGACAGTTCGCAATCTCTCTTGGCCCTTGTAATGGCAGATTTATAATATTGTCTTGCACTACGGATTTGTACCCCCTCCCCCCGCCATTATGGCATCTTTAAATGCCTGCTTAGTTATTCTGCAGGCTTTAGTATACCGTACCACTATATTGGATTTTTAAGGAAAAGTCTTAGACTCAGCTAGAAACTTCTTTTTTAAGAGAGGTAAATAAGATTTTGTGAATGGCAGCTAAGTCTCCCCCAGGGTCATAGATGGAAACTACCACTTCTTCACTGCAACCAATACAGAAATGAAAAACCTCATAAATCTGACTCAATTCCTATGTTCTCAGCTACAGTGCCCCCACTTGAGCCAACAGACATTATTAGATGGTACCTCCCTCCTATCAAAGGGTTTATTGTTATAACTCAGTAAACTAGTGCCCAATGATCTCAGTGTAAGGTCCGGGGCATTGTGGTCACTGTCCTTTCTGGATACCACCTCAATATTAATCAATTGTGGTCACAGTCTAACATCCAGTAAGATAAAATCTATCAGGTTGGAATTACTGTGCCTTTTAAAAGTTTGTCCCCCAGTTTCAGAATGAGCTCTCGAATTACAGGCCGGCAGACCGTTATTCAATGTGAAGGCATTAAGCTGGAGAGCAGCAATAGACAATTTCTGGATGGGGGAAGTGTAAGTACAAGAATAGCCCAAACACTGTCTTCATTGTGCCCCTCACCACTGCCTGTATTTCGCATATGAAGGCCTAAAGGTACACAATTACAATTGTAATCACCTACTATAATCCTAAAGTGGCCAGCAGGCAGTGACAATAAATGATCATTAATCAAAAAAATGACTGGAAAACTAGCCTTTGCACCCACATTCCTACAATATACATTACAGATGTTATAATAATTACCAGAAGAAAAATGTAGAACAATTCACATGACATCTAGGGAGGCGAGATTGCTGACTTTAATCACATATTGCAAGGTAGTTTTGACCTAAATAGCACGTTCCGCCGAGGACCAACCTTTCCCAGGCAAATAAGGGGTACGGTCTAAACTAGCACACCCAGAGCGAAAAAGCCTCCTGGAATAAACAAATATCAAAATGATATATAAACTTTCCCCACTACTTGGCATGAGAGCTTGTTCGTTTGTCCCTCCCGGTTCCACGAAACAATTTTACTGTGAGTACTACCTAGATTCAAAGAAGCTCTTGAATCATCACAGTTAATTGGAGTGGCAGTTGCAGGCAACAAATGGTGGGAAACATCCACAGCAGGTGGCCTAGACTTATGGGAACTTTTTTCTCCTGTTTTCCGGCCTTTTTCACCAACATTAGATGTCAGTCAATTCCATCCAAGTCATGAAGCAGGGAGAATCTATTTTGGGTAGGAACAGCAGATGAGCCCAGACCTTTCTGTCTGAATGGCAAGTGCATGCTTCCTCTTGGCTGTTGCAATGAGGCCGGTTTATAAAAAATGCCTAAGGGAAGTGTGGGAAAACTAGAGTCTACACCTGGCCTGTACACCTTGTAACCAGATTTGACCAAGTGTAAAGCCAGAGCCGGGTGTTTACAATTAATCACAACACAGTTATCTTCGATTGATTTTGCCAGACAGCCAATCAATCCCACACTCCTGATTAGATGAATATCATTATATTCAGAGATGGAAAAATCTGCATTCTGAACTAGCCAGTGACAAACTTTATTTTTTAATTCGAGGTGAGACTCCTCCTTGCTGGTAAACAGAGATGGTACACCAGCCAGAACCACCACATCTGGGCAACAGGTAGGGGGTAAATCCAAACTGGAAAGGCAATGATTGTACTGGGATGTGGCCTCTGATGGACAGGGAAGGGAAGTGCCAGCATCAGGCCTCTCATTCCCTTGATGACCATTTCAGGCTTGGCCCTGGTTTGGGATTGGCCTGAATGCTACCTCCCCTACAGATTGCAATAAAATGTGAGGAAGGGTAGGAGTACCAAGAGGGGGTGCTGACCTCTGTTCTAAGGAACGGATTGACTCTTTGGAATTGGTCCAAGTATTAGCTGATACCTGGACAAGTGTCTGGATCTCTGCCGAAGATGTCGATGAAGAATTAGGCATAGAGGGTAAATCTGAAATAACACCCTCTGGGACGCTTAGCCTACATACCAAAAGAGTAATTAAGGTGGTCATGACAGATTCAACCTTGGCCAGAACAATAGACCAAGTTGAATTTAAATCTTTGTCTATCTTTTTGTTAGCAGGGCCCATTGATAGATTTAACTGGTGTGAGCTTAGGCCCTTTGATTTAGGTGAGTGAATAAGGTGAAAAGTTATGGCCCCTCATTTTTTTATTCGAACTGGGAGCAGGCCCTTGCTTGATTTTCCTCTTCTTCCTTACAGAGGATTCAGAGCTACTATTGCTTGTGGGGGTGATGGAGCGAGGTTGCACAGGTGAGCGACTTGTTTGTACTCAACACTCACTAATAACTCATAATGTACTAACCAACATGTTTTGTCTTATTAATATTGCATTACACAACATATAGGGTGTCCGAGCGAAGCTTGCCTATGTGTTTTTCTAACTGTAATCCACTTGCATTAACATGGCCGCTGCTATGTGGGGTATTCTATTGCACATGTCATACTCATGTGACATGATGTATCTTTCACTTGGTGGGAAACATTTGCTTCTGCTCACTAAAACTAAGATAGCTGATCTGTGTCTTCACATGCAAAAAGCTTGCACTGCTGCTTTTGCTAAACTGTTCGTTCTGCCTAAATATTAATGCAATAGTTAAAATAAAAGTAATGGGAATAGTATAGAGATACATGGTATACAGTGCATTCATTCATTCCTTGTTCTAAAACTGTTTCTTTCTATTTTTTCATGTAACAATAATCTTGGGCCTGGGAGGCGTCATTACTCCATCTTGAAAAATCATACTCTGCATGTCAAACTCCAGAGAGAAGCTGGAATCATTTGCCATTGAATCAGGGCCAAAGACAGTCACAGCCAAGATGCGACTGAGAAGCTGACCCTTAACCCTGCCAGAGGAAGCTAAACTGTACAAATTATATTACAATTATATTACAATGTTAAATTCTCCATTGTTGGGTGGAATAAAGATGCATGAGAAATAAAGATTGATGGGCGGGAACGTTAATTTAAATATGCTATGAGAAAAGTTTCATTTTAGTATGATGTGATGACCTCTCCTCATTCTTATGTCCAATCAAAATTGGGGATCCTTACACTTGCAACATTGGGGGGTGGCACACTGCATTGGAAAATGGTAGAACTAGAGTAGGCTTAGCTAGCTAAATTGTCCGACTTGTCCGAATAGCTGACCTGTCACTGACCCAACGCACTCAATAGGAGATTCGGGAGCAGAGGTGCTGGCGGAGCCCTCTGTCAGAAGATTCGAGAACACAATCGGTGTTCGGGAGCTGAAGTGCTGGCTGAGCACTTTGTCAGGAGAGATCGATAACCCAATCGGGGTTCTGGCTGTTAGCTGCAGACAGGGAGTAGCGCAGGCGTTGCAACTTTTACTGCGGATGCCGGTCTTAACCTTTGGTGGTCCTGCCCTGATCCAAATTGGCTTTATCCTGTCCTGATTCTGATCTGCACCTGCTTGCCTACCGGCGACTGCAACTTTTGGGGTTACAATCCTTTACTGACCCGTGGCCAGGGTTGGTATTCACACCATTCTAGGTAACTATCAAATGTGGGTCTGTCATTGTATTGTTTCCCTCTCTTTCTCTACCCACCCTCATGTTTAAATGGGTAAAGACTGTCTTAATAAATCTTTGCATATTCCCACTTTAATCATTATTTTCCAAATTGAGATGTGTTTAATGTTTAACGCTTGGATCATGACATTTAAAATTTGTAGATAAAGAGTTTAAACCTTTCCTGAGTCTGTGGTTATTATATGAGTACAAAAGTTATTTTTGTTGTTTACCTATTATTCTAACACCTTGATCCCTTAGGACTAGGTACTGTGACGTGGATTGGTAAGTCAAGGTATGAAGGTCATAAGTCCTAAATGAATAAAATACACTGGTAGTAGAGAGAAGGTTACCTGATTAATTTATGTTTTATTGATTATGGGCCCAGGTGAGTATTGTAAAAGACCAGTCGGGTGACCTGCTCGCTCTAACAGGGGTACCAAAGTTAAGTTGGAGCGGGCAGTGAAGATTTGCCAGGGTGTGCAATGATTAACAGGCTGGTAGAAGTAAGAGGGGCCAAAAAATAAGTGTCTAGTAGTGGTGATGTGGGACTGGATGGCGAAACACATGCCCCAGCTCCCAGATGAAGAGGCAGTCACCTTTTCGCCACATCTATCTATTTTCCAATCACACCCACCACACGGGAAAGGAAGGAATCAAGCATGGTCCCATGCTTTCCAATCACACTTGGAATGGCCCTAGACTATGGGTACTCACAAACCTTCTCTCGGGGGCCAAACTTACAGTGTGGTTTGTGTCCAAGGGCCGCACTGGAGGGGGTTGGGTCAGTGGGGATGGGGCGGGCTATAGCAACAAAAAAACTGTGACCATGAGGTTGATCAAAGGTCCCTGCAGTGGACGCCTTCATCCACTGAGCCACCAGACCCGGCATACACACATCTCTCTCTCCCTCTCTCTCTTTCTCTTTCTATCTCTCTCTCGGTCTCCCTCCTTCTCTCTAGCTCTCCTTCTCTAACTCTCTCTCCCTCCCTCCCTCTCTCCCTGTCTCTCTCTGTCTCACTCACTCTGACTGTCTCACTCCCTCTCACTCCCTCTCTCTCCCTCTCTCTCCTTCTCTCCCTGTATCCCTCTGTCTCACTCACTCTGACTGTCTCACTCCCTCTCTGTCTCTGTCTCCCTCTGTCTGTCTCTCTCTCTCTCTGTCGCACTCTCTCCCTCCCTCTGTCGCTCTCCCTCCGTCTCCGTCTCTCTCCCTCTCCCTATCTCCCTCTCCCTCTCTCTGTCTCCCTCTCCCTTCCTCTGTCTGCCCCTCCCTTCCGCTGTCTCCCCCGACTCCCTCTGTCTCCCTTCCTCTGTCTCTCTTCCTCTGTCTCCCTCTCTCTGTCTCCCTGTCTCTGTCTCCCTCTGTCTGTCCCCCTCTCTCTGTCTCCCTCTCTCTGTCTCCCCCTCCCTTCCTCTGTCTCCCTCTTACTCCCTCTGTCTCCCTCCCTCTCTCTGTCTCTCTCTCTCTGTCTCCCTCTCTGTCTCCCTCTCTCTGTATCCCTCTCTCTGTCTCCCTCTATCTGTCTCCCTCTGTCTTTCTATCTCTGTCTGTTTCCATCTATCTGTCTCCTTCCCTCTCCCTCCCTCTGTCTCCTTCCCTCTGTCCCCCTCCGTCTGTCTCTCTCTGTCTGTCTCCCTCTGTCTGTCTCCCTCTCTCTGTCTCCCCCTCCCTTTCTCTGTCTCCCCCTGTCTCCCTCTCTCTGTCTCCCCCTCTCTCTGTCTCAATCTCTTTGTCTCCCTCCTCCCTATGTCTGTCTCCCTCCTCCCTCTCTCTGTCTCCCTCCCTCCCTCTGTCTTCCTTTTCAACCCTCCTTCTCCCTCTGTCTCCCTCCCTGTCCCTCCGTCTCCCTCCGACTCCCTCCCTTTCCCTCCATCCCTCTCCCTCTGTCTCCCTCTCTCTCCCTCCTTTCCCTCCCTCCCTCTCCCTCTGTCTCCGTCCCTCTACCTCCCTCTGTCACCCTCTTCATCTCACCCTGCCTGTGTGTCAGCCCGGGCTGTGACAGCTTCCCGGTACACACATCCACACCCGAGCACTTCACAGGTTTTTAAAAAGTCATTTGCATGTTAATGAGGCTTTGTTGTACTTCGCCTCTTTTTAGGCCCCTGCAGCTCCACTTTGCCTATCACTGGAATCGCCTGGCCCCCACAGAGACTTGTGCTGCTGCAACCAGCAGTGTTTGCAGACTCGATATGTTTTTTTTTTTAATACACGGGTACGATGTCTGCAATGTCCGCTGGCTTGCAAGGAAGGCTTGCCGGGCTGCTGGCGGCCCGCGGGCCGTACTATGAGTACCTGTGCCCTAGACAATCAAAGATAATGCAAAATGGCTACAGGACTGACCAAATTCACTGGACATTAGCTGCCATTGGCTGCTGGGGGTGGTGGCCTCTTCTGGGCGATATCGGGTGTGCTGCAGAAAACCCAATATGCTTATAAATATTGGTGGAAATCTCTAGGCCCACATCGAGCCTAATGCAAACTGGGGGACGAAGTGCAACCATTGTCAAAGGTAACACATGCTGGTAAAAAATGGCAAGCAGGAAATTACTGAACTATCCTACGGTGCTGCAGGAAGCACAATGCGCTTTAGAGCACTGCGGGGAGTCTTTAGACCCACCACGGGCCTAAAGCTGGCTGGGAAAAATGCTCATGCCTTATAGAACGTCGGCAAATATTCTTGCGGGCCCACTTCCCTAGCAGTAGGCAGGCTAGGGAATCAGGGCTTAATTTGAGCCAGAGCTTGCCGGTGCTTAGCACCGGCACTTAATTATGAGGGCCGGGTCTATAGTCACTGCGGCCGCGGCATTAAGTGCACCTTTCCTGCCTTAGAAATTAAAGTCTCCTGCCTCAGAAATTAAAGTTGTGACTCGTGCATGGCACTGGCACGCTACTGCTGTGGTGCCATAAGGGGGTTGTTGACTGTGACTCGTTGTTGACTGATTAACAGTACTTACTGCCGGGTGACATGACGTCACTCAGTGACATGAGTGTGACAGACACTGACTCCAGTCCAGTGACAATCCCACTTCGATTCTCAATAATTTCCTCCTACGACCAAACCACAAGTCCTACCTTACTGTCTCGTAAAGACTTCCAGTCAGTTCCAGGCCGCGGAACAGGTTGCCAGGGCCCCAGTGTGGGTGAGACACTAGTTAGTGTTGTTGTTTCAGGGCAGTGCTTTGCTGCGGGGGTTGGAGCTGTGCGCAGCAGAGGCAGCAACGCGTGTGCAGATAATGCATTTAATAGACACGCATTTTCGCTGCCCGCCCCTGTATACCCGCACCTCCTCACCAGCAGCGTGAGCGCAGCCATCGAGTATCCATCCAGTCAGTGGTGGTGTACTCAACCAACGCACGCCGCCCGCCGCCCGCCTTTCAACTCAAATTCTTCATTTCAAAGTAGTAGCAGGAGTTGGTGTTCAGCAGGTGAGGGCGAGGCGAGTGAGGCAGTGCCTGGCTGGCAGGCCGCAGCCAGGCACCGTTACGGTGGTGGTGACTGACTGACTGTGATAACTGTCACGTTTTTAAGACAAGATGGCCTGGGGGTAGGCCGGCCACCAGCGGCGGCCAAATCAATCATCATGATCAAGCTGCCCAGGCAGGTGAGACAGGGCAGGGCCTGGGGGCCGAAGGCGCAGGATCACTGTTTTTTAATTTTTTTTATCATAATTCAATTGTTGACTCTGGTGAGTGGTGACTGACTGGTTAGGATAGGCGGCGACGGCGTAGTATTAGGCCGGCGGCCATAACAAAATAATGAAGTTGCGCAGTTGAGGCCTACGGTCACGTCACTGGTTGTTTTTGATCCCCGCCTGGTTTGATTTTTATTTATTTATTTATTTATTTCTGCGATTTTATATAGCGCGAACTTTACCCGAAGGTGTCAGAGCGATTTACATAGGACCCAGTTGCAAACATAAGGACTGAAGGTTACAAGCGGACAAAAAAAAAAATGCAAATTTTTGACTTACATAAGAACCAGTTGAAAACATACGGACTTAGGATTACATACGTTATAAAAATGTACAAACAGAAAAAAATTGCAAATGTACAAGAGATAAAGTCACACAAGGAGGAGATACAAATGGATAAATTCTAGGCATATACTAGTGATATCTCTATCTACTTAGGGAGGGGATACACATGGATATACTCTAAGAGTCACATAGGAATGGTAGAAAGCACAGCGGACTCCTGCATAAACTAGTGATTAGAGTTATCTCTATATACATAGGGAAGGGGTAAGACTGGATATACTCTAAAAGTCACATAGGAATGGTAGAGAGCAAAGCGGACTACGGCATGTTCTAGTGATTAGAGTTATCTCTATATACATAGGGAAGGGATACACATGGATATACTCTAACAGTTACATAGGAGACTAGTCATTAGAGTTATCTCTATATACATAGGAAGGGATATGACTAGATATACTATAAGGGTCACATAGGAATGGTAGAGAGTACAAAGGTCTACTGCATACACTAGTGATTAGAGTTATCTCTATATACATAGGGAGGGGATATGACTGGATATACTCTAAGAGTCGCATAGGAATGGTATATGGTGAAAGGTCTAAAGCAAATACCATTGATTAGAGTTATTTCAATAAGTCAAAGAGCAGAGTTCCATAAGTGTGGATTCAGTCACAGCACAAAGGGAGGGTGGGAGGGATGCAAGGGTATGGAGAGAAGGGGAAGCAGAAAAGGGAGGAAACATTTGAGGATCATCCACGGGGAAAAGGGTTAAAGGACGAGGGAATCGGAGGAGGGCTAGAGTCCAGAGAAAACCGTCCAAAAACAGCAGCAAGGTGTCGGTCAGGACAGAACAAAAGTCAAGAAGTCCAGGAGAGAAGATGGGAGTCCAGGTGGGAGA
This sequence comes from Lissotriton helveticus, assembly GCF_964261635.1. Classification (NCBI taxonomy): domain Eukaryota; kingdom Metazoa; phylum Chordata; class Amphibia; order Caudata; family Salamandridae; genus Lissotriton; species Lissotriton helveticus. Next base: position 141,519,960 of record NC_136059.1, on the reverse strand, counting down.
TGAAGTTGGAGGCCAGCCGCAGGCTGGAGAGCTTGCGGTCATCCGGCTCGGTGGGCGTGAGAGTGCGCAAGGTGGTGAAGGTGTTGGTGCGGTCACCATGAGCAGGTCCGTGGAAAACCAGATCAGTCTTGAGTGACCCCGGGGCAGTCTGGTGATGTCGACAACCTCAGCACTCCAAGTGGGGGAATGCAGCAATTCTTAAGATCAGAGGCAGCTTTTAGTGTGCGAGGGCAGTGAGAGTTGGGTTCAGAAGCTCAATAGGGGGAGCCGATCGCCAGTTGCAGGTCGCCGCCAGCCGCCATTTTAAGGTCAGGCATGTGCTGGAAGGAATATCGTTATGAGGATCGCCTCCAGTGAAATGCCGCTAATGAAGCACCTGGGTTTTGTAAAGCTTGTCTCAGCTTCTGTGCTGCGACCTTCAGCCGTACCTCCTTTTGGGGATTGCAGCTGTCGGCGCTCTCGGCAAGATTGCGACCGCCATTTTGTACGCCGCCGCCTTCTCCCCCGCAATGCAGATTTTCACCGCTCCCACGGCACCAGCAACGGTCGGAGCAGCCCAGCCCTGCAAGTGCCCCACACTCTCTGGTTCAGTTGTCGTGGAGAATGCTCTCCCGTGGCCAGGAGCCGTGCCGGAGCAGAGCGTGGACAGGGAGCCGAGGCAGACCCTCGCTGGTTGCTCCGCCCCTCCGCCTAGCGCCTTCGCCCGCATCCCGCTCCCATCTCACTGCAGGCACCGGGTGTTCCGACGCAGTATGCGGGGGCCCAGATTCGAGCTCGGGATCAGCAGGTAGGCATGGCAGCCGCGGAGGAGCTCCGGGGCTCCTGCTCCTCCGCGGCCGGAACCGGATCGACATCAACGATCATGTTGTTGTCAGCAGTGCACTGCAGTGGGCAGGCAGTAGTGGCTATTTGTTGCGCAGTTGCGGCAGGGCTGGACTGCCTGGACAGATGACAGATCAGTACTACACAGGATTCGGTTTCGTTTCAGGGCAGGGCAGTGAGGGTACACTCATAAAATCTGTGGGGGTTGGGGATGTGCGCGGCAAGCAGCGTGCGCACAATATTTCACATATGTAATGCGCGCACATTCACTGCTTTGCCACCACCACACCCCACCGATAAGTTATGACGACAGTAAGTTAATGCTTCTCAATTGCAGCCATTTACACTATAAAGTAGAAGCTCCGATAGAAGGAGTTTCTTAAGTTGGTGATAGTCCTTCTATAATTGTGATGTCCTGTCCTATGGGTTTTTTGTGTGTGCCCTCTTTGCCTTCCAATGCCCATGGGTAATGATGGCGGTTGTACCTGGCTTGGAAAGGCCAGATGATAGACAAACAAGTTTGGCTAGCTCACTCGGTTTAATTTTGGAGGTGCCACTCGATTATGCTGTTTACATTTGCGGAGGGCTGGGGGTTTCCCGGTTTTCTGAAGCAATGTATACCACGTAAGACACACAAACCAAGTACACACTGGGGGTGGGTTTTCAGGCAAGAGAGGGTGGGTGCTTTATGAGGGCAGAGCAGAGGTGAGGGGGGGGGAAATAACGTGGCTGCGATTCTTCCTGAGGGAGGTGGACAGCTGAGCAGTGATGGGGCAGAAGTCTGAGGAGGTAGAATTGGCCAGAGGTGAGAGGGAGATTGAGGCAGAGTCGAGATCAGGGGCGATTGAGGCTGAAATGAGAGGAAGAAAAATGTGGCAGAGATGAGAGGGAGAATGAGATAGAGGTATGAGGCACTTATGCGATATGTAATTGAGGTAGAAGGAAGTGAATGTACATAAAAGAGAAGCGAGGCAGCAGCATACACTTTGTGAATGTGAAGGGTGGTGCAGTGGTGAACTGGGGTAGAAGGGATGAGACAAAGGTACGATGGGGTGAGATGTTGTAACACAGAGCCCTCAGCGAAGATCTGTTTAATATTTTCATGTAACACTATGGGATGGGCAGTTTGCCAGTATATTCTTGTTTTAAAAGCAGCTGGTGCAGAGTTCTTGGGCTCCAGTAATATTCAGGCATACATTAAAATGTCAAGATAACTCTGGTGATTAATCGTCTACCTGGAGAGAGGCAGGAGCTTTGTCTAGGGGAAGCTGCAGGTGTGACTGCTTGAAAGGTAGTACAGGGTTATATACCTACTGCAAATAACGTTTACCATGCAGATCAAAAAGTGCATATAATGTAAAATAGATCAGTGTGTTACTGCTTCTGTCGGAGAGATCCTTTTGTCACTTCAAGTTTGTAAGTTAAAATCCTATCATAGAACAGCAAGCTATTAACTAGTCTGTCTGTCATCAAAGAGATGCATGCAAATGGCAAGTTATATATTAGAGCTATATGTGTTTTGGGCTAATCTTTCATTATCCTAATGTTGCAAAAAGGGTCTAATGTGGGTAGAAATCAATTCTTATTGAAGAGAACCCCTAACAATGCTGTTATTTTTTTAATTCTGCATTTGCGCCTTTCCAGACTTTGAACTCTTAAAGTATATTGCCTACAATGACAATCATGGATGACATGTGACTCCTATACCTTGTAGTCCTATCTGATGTAACATTCCCTCACTACTGAGTTACACACGTAGGGTTGTATTTATGCAATGTTTGAATGATGCAAAGTGCTCTGACACCTTAAACTGGTATGAGAGGCACTATTAAACTAAATTTAATGTAAGAAACTGGGTACTCCGCTACATAAAGCTCCCAAACAGGGCGTTACAAGTCTGTGATTGTTCAACAACTCTGAGCAATGTTTTTAATTTTTAGTGACTTTAGCTAATTTATTTCAAAATTGTGCTTTAAATGCACTTTTGAGTTAGTATTTTTCAAAATGCTCACAGGGCAAGGGAACCCCTATCAAAACCTTACTATGAGGAAGGCTCCCTTGCTGAAATTCAGATCAGCCAGATATATATTACCTCTGACTTTTAGCAGTACAAGTTAAAAAGGTGGGTGGAGCTAATATAGTAAGTGGGTGGAGCCAGTGGATGAAGTGGGTGGAGCCAGAGAAAGGTAGGTGTGGCCTCCGACAAACATTTGAGCACCTGCACTTCCTATTTTACAAATTAAGCACTGGTTATAGTTCATAGTGGTACTTGATACAAACCGAGATTTACAAAAATCAGTAAACCTGCGCTAAATAATAAACCTTCTCTCCATAATGGTACGCCAGCTCGGCCATGGTGTATCACTGAAAAATATGTTTATTTCTCCCTGTTATGTTCTCTTTCTATGCATGATGCATTTCAGAGGGTGAAGGGAGGATGGTAAGAACATTTCAGCAGATGGAGAAATGCATGTCAAGTGATAAGCAGAGTGAAAATTTGACCATGATATAACCTATTGACTCCTATGAGACACAGTGGAATGTATATGAGCCCACCACCTCTGGCTTTGTGCCAGTGTTAATGATTTGCTTAAGTGCTATTCAGCTATTTTCACTGGAAGCACAGGAACAGCTGAATTGGTATTTGCTTAAGGGCTGCTTCTATGCATTAATAAATCCTTATACCCAGAGGGGCCCTCCACCTATTACTCACTTAGCTGGAAACATTCCATTCAAAGAACATGTTGCAAATTGTGAGCAGCTGTCACAAAACTGTAATTCCATTTCTGAAAGGTAAGAGATGCATGAATCTGTCCTGTATTTTTCTCACTGTGTTGGTCTCTGACACTTGTCCAGCACATAAAGTTCCAAGAAAATGACCCTTCATCAGTCTTCTGCTGCTCATTTATTATTGAGTCTCACCTTCAGCATATAATTCAAAACACATCTGGGTTAAAGCAAGGGCTACACACAGCAGAGATTAGAAACACAGGACAATAACTGCCTCTATGTGTTTCTAAGCTCTGCTCTCAGCATAACATTAAAGATATTTTGAGTTACTAAATGCACTCAAGATGAGTAAAACAAAACAAAAACAACACCAATCTCTGCTCACTGATTCCGACTTGTTCTGTTTACATTTCATAAATGAACTCAGAGAAATTCAGAAATATATGTCTGAATTTAGCCATTTCAGATGCAGAAACAGTTGTAATGCGGTCAGTCAGTGAACCGGATCATGACACAATCCTATGTGTCAGATTGTAGCCATTCATGTAATGGAAGCACCAATTTAAAGACCCCTCATCAACTATGTAATTGCAACTACTTGTATGTAGTTGCAGATAGATTGCGAACACAATATTGTGGTAAAAAACATATTTACCAAAAATCTTGTGTAAAAAATATTTTTACGACAATATCGGCTCCTATAATCATAAAAGTAAGTACTAATGTTAAGTATCAAAATATTGGTAAAAAATATAATTGACACTAATATCATCCAAAAATATACAAAACTATTATCTTTTTAAAATATAAATAGAATTGAAAGTAGTTAATGCTAAATATATTAATATATGCATACTACATAATGTAGTAAAATCTTGTATGGTTTTGTGTTTTAAGTATCTATATGTATTGTATCTTGTCGTATGTAATCACTATTCCTTTTTTCAAAATTCTTACTGTATATATGCTTGTATTACAGCCCTGAAGAAGTCCCTCTGGGACGAAACGCGTTGGCTGTTTGGTGTTAAAGATTGAAAATAAAGAATTTCTAAACACAAGAAAACAACATCTTCACGCTATTTATTATTTTGAAAATAATGATATTTGTAGAACTTTGTGGTGCACCTTTGCGGTTGTTTACCATGCTACATAATGTAATTAAAAAAAACTAATGCATAATACTATGTATAAATCTATATTATAACTTTCTCACTCTAGTCTGTGCAACAGTAGGGAAGGCATAGAATATCGGATGGGTATACATTTATTATTCCCACGCCAAACAGCACAACAATCTGGAAGGTGTTAGACTTTGGAGGGGTAAAATATAATATTCCCACTCCAGCCTGTGCAACTGAGCTAGCTTGGAGGAGACTTCATGTTTGCTCTCACTTGATGGGAGCTTTTGAAATTGCTTCTGGAAAGCAAGAAAAAACACAGTTTTCCCTTAATGTGCCATTGTGGACATAGGGTGGGGACCCCAGAACATAGCAGGAGCTGACCCTGAGAGTTGGGATCCCCAGATTAATAAGTGGCTCCAGGAGGGGGGTCATGTGGCACCCATTTCCTTTAATATTGAGACTGGGACCTGGGGGATGGAGTCCACAAGGCTTAAATAAGCCCAGGTAGGGGGACTGTATGTCTTCTTAAGAGTCTGTCCCTCTTCCCAATTAGGGGATTTGGTACCCTGGGCTTAAATAGGTCCGGGCGGGGACTAGATGGACCTCCCACTTTTGATAAGGCCAGGCCCCAGGGAATGGGGTGTCCGAGACCAAATTTGGCCCGGGGAGGGGGGCCTTGTGCACCCTCCTCCCCTATAATAATATAAGGAATTCCATCTGGGACCTGGCTCACCTGGGGGGCTAATTAAAAACTACCACAGGAGATAGCTTTTGTTTTAGGGTTAAATCTTTTTATAAAATGATGCTTGAGCAACTAATCAAGTAACAAGCCATGCAGGGGCCACCAAATCGGCTAGATAGTGCGTTAAAAATCTAACAACACCCAAACAATGCATTCATTTAGAAACATTTACAATCTTTTTCTATAAATGATACAAATGTCATGGTTTGCTAAAAATATATAACGTTTTCACCAGACATGTGACATTGACATAATTTATTAACAAGTAATATTTTGAAGTGTCTTTTATTTTAACTACAAGAATGTGTAAATGGTACATTTGACATGCATTATTTACACATTTAGAAACATTTACAATCTTTTTTTATAAATGATACAAATGTCATGGTTTGCTAAAAATAAATAAAGTTTCTTAACATAATTTCACAGAACATGTAACATTGACATAATCTATCATCAAGTACTATTTTTAAGTGTCTATTATTTTAACTACAAGAATGTGTAAATAGTACATTTTAAATGTGTTATTTTAACATTTCTTTTTTGTAATTTTTTAACTAAAATTCCATCAACAGAAGTGTATAAACAAACTAGCCAACATTTTGAGTGGTGGTGACACAATAAACATTGACTTACACACTATTTGACCATCTAAAATGGCAAATGCCTGACCTTGCCAACAGGACATTTGGATATAGGCGGCCATTGCATAAGTTGAAAACCTAGTGGTTGTTAAACTCCACGATGGACATAGCCATAGGCTAACATGTGTGAAAGGAACATGTATGTGTATGTCACTGTTGTTGATCATGTCGATTTATGTGTCTGCAGCATTGCAAAAAAAGCTCACTTGCCTTCCAACACTGCAGCCACCAAGGCCTCCTCAATGCTTGCTGCTGTTTCAGAACTCTGCTTACCACAGTGGCAGGCAGAGCAGGTGTCAGGTCCCCAGACTTCTTGCCAGAGGAGCTGGATTTGCTTTCAACAAAGGGCAGGGTCTCCAAAAGCAACTCTATGGCTCACCAGAAGAACATGTACACGTTAAAAAAGTCTTCGTGAATCTATGTAAGTGTTTATTCTAAAAAACACAAGTGATAATGATCCTTTGATTTCCTGAGTGAAGTGTAGTTATTGAAGTGAAGTGTCAATGAACTGGAATGGCATTGGGAGCAAAGACAATGGATTTAGGCCCAGATCTCTGAACTGGGGTGAATGATTGACATTGTTCAACATTCTGTTCTCAATTGCTCTTATTGCATTGTCACCCCAAGTGGGGTGGGTATGCCCAGACGTGGGTCCCGTACTCTCCATGCCACTGAAGTCAAGCTAGCCTGGCTAAAGAGGGATGAAACTCCGATACCGATCCCTGGATGCTTGTTTCCGGTCCAGGGAGATCTTGGCCTGACAGTTCGGGCTGGACTGTTCCAATGGGGAACAGCATCAAGCCTGATTTGCGTATGGGTGCGTTTAAACTGGAATGGCCTGGGGAGCAAAAAAAAAAATGGATTTAGTCCCAGATCTCTGTACTGGGGTGAATGTTTGACATTGTTCAACATTCTGTCCATCAATTGTTCTTTTTGCATTTATTTTTTACGTGACATTAGACAATGATGGTGTAAATTTGTAAGCTCATTATGATTATAGAAAACTAAATTAGTAAGCGTTGTAAGTTTTGAGCCCTACATTTTATTTGGTGTGAATTTGAGATACATCTATAGACATGTATGATTTACATGTGAAATTTCACATCATGTAAAAATAGGAAACACATTATATCTTATTTACAAATGTACATATATAACTTTTTACATGCCAAATGAAAATGATTGCTGTGTGCGTTATCCCACATATCAATATGCCTAGATGAGGCATCTCCAACTAGTCGTTCAGGAACCATCAGTACTCACAAACACATTCAAAGTAGCTCTCAGCTTGAGTAATTGAACACAAGGTATTATTTTCAGATTGAAGTTAAGGGAAGGATGTGTTCATGTGACATCTTATTCATCAGGTTGCAGTTATCAGGGTCTGACAATGAGCAATGCTTAGTCAGATATGTGGGCCATGCTGGGGCTGAGTCACAGAGGCGAACAACTGAGGCACTGAGGTATTGTACTCTTAAAAAATATTCCATGTTGTGAGAAGTTGGCCTGGCATATGCTGTCCAGTACAAAGGACACTTATTGATGGTAGGTTTAAATACAACCTATATAGAAAGCTATCCTAGTGGTAGCTGTGGAGAGCAGCCTTCAGGCTAAGTCTTTAAGGAATGAAAAACAGCTTGTTTTACCAATCTATAATCTCATCAATGACCAAATGAAAGGAGAATCACACCAGGTATATATATAAAATATATGTATGTATTCTAAACACATCCCTCTGGTCTCTTTATGAGTCAGAGGCAAAAGTACATCAGTTAAACTTATTTAGCACACAGTAAATTAGCGCAGTGTACGTTTAGCCCTAGGGGACCCACAAACCATATACTAAGAAAGTAGCATAAGATCCACAACTGTCTTGGATACAAGGACTAGAACTTTTAGAACCGCTGGGGCCACCAGGAATCACCCAAGGTAGTGGCACAGGGGACTCCAGGGTCAGCGTGGGCGTAAAATCCGTTTTTGTGGGCCAATTTGCGTTTTTTTGACGATTTCGCAATTTACCCAAAAATCCGCAAATTCGCAAACTACGAATTATTTTGCTTGGTTGCGCTTGAAAAATACAATATCGCGCGCGTGGCATTGACTTACCGTGATTCTGAGTCCGCCGAGTTGTTTTTCTCCCGGTTTTGCGTGTGCTGCGCCATTTTCGATCTTGCTGCGTGATCTCACGAGAGTTTTTCTAACGCAATTACATTATCGCGGCTTGCCATCTTGCACAGCTAGAGTTTGACAACGCGAGTACGTCATAAAGGCCCGCGATCACGCATTGCGGGAGTAAACAATGGCGAACACGTAGATGCGGCGCGCAGCTGACTTCCGGCGGGAGATTTGAACAGCTAGCGTTCCCGAAATTGCAAAAATTGCAATTCTGCACAAGAAATCCACCACAGGAAGCATTAACCTTATGAAAATGATGAATTTGATCAAAAAAACTCCTCAGATTGACATTTGGCTGCAATTTTTGGTGCAGGAATCCATTTTATGGGGTGGGGTGGGAGGAAGGAAGTGCCCCAGAGTCTCCAAATTCCTGTTCCTGTCCAGCAGGCTCCTCCCAGTGCTTTGTCCATGTCCTGGTCACTTTTGATTTGGCTGTGGAGCTGGAAGGATTACACTTTGTGAGTGCTGCTGGATATTTGTATTTGAGGACTTTTTGGACTTTGGAGTTTGGATCACTTTTGGACTTGAGATTTTACAAGTAAGTTGGTGTTGTTTGTTTGGGGCATTGCAGTTAAGGCAAGTACAGTTCTAAAACTTTTTCACAACTTTAACAAAATATATATTGTGGTGGGTAGCCACAGTAACCAGTAGGCCCAGGCTTAGTCATGGGTGCATGATACAACTGTTTCTGTGATTTTGTTTTAACTTAATTCTCATTTATGTTATGGAATTTTAGCTCACTGTTATATGTTGATTTTTTTTTATTTTGGGGTGCCTGTAAAGCCTCACTAGCCAGTAGGCCCAGGTGTAGTGAGTGGTGCGGACCTAGTCTTTCTATGGGGAGTCTTGAATTTTAACATCATTGAGGGCATGGATGGCATTGGATTGTGGTGATTTTTGTGTGTTTGCGACTTTTTGGGGTGGTGTTGGCGCCTGGCCATGTGGGTGGGGGCCATTTGGAGGCCTGGTACAGGCAGGGCCTGGTCATGTGGTGGGGGTCAAGGCAGTGTGCTCAGGCCTGCACCCAGTTTGCCTTGCTTTCAACCATTATGCCCAGGTGTAGTGAGTGGTGCATTGACCTAGTCTTTCTATGGGGTGTCTTGAATTTAAACATCATTGCGGGCATGGATGGAATGAGATTGTGGTGATTTTTAAGTGTTTTTCGACTTTTTGGGTTGGTTTTGGGGCCTGGCCATGTGGGTGGGGGCCATTTTGAGGCCTGGTACAGGCAGGGCCTGGCAATATGGTGGGGTCAAGGGGTCATTTGAAGCCAGGCAGTGTGCTCAGGCCTGCACCCAGTGTGCCTTGCTTTCAACCATTATGCCCAGGGGTACTCAGTTGTGCATGGGCCTAGTCTTTCTGTGTGGTGTCTTGAATTTAAACATCATTGAGGGCATGGATGGCATTGGATTGTGGTTATTTTTTTTAGTGTTTTTCGACTTTTTGGGGTGTATAACTGATGTTCCTCTGGCTTCCATTGCTTTTAGGTGCACAAGAGAACCACCAGTGCCAGGAAGAAGTCCTGCAGCGGTGTGTTCAGCACAACATCACGTGACATCACGTGTGGCAACAGACAAGACAACTCTGCAACTCGTGCAACTGCGGCCTGCTGTTCTGACATCTCAAGAAGATGGCCCCAAAGAAAGCTGGCCGTCGCTCCTCAGCGAAAAAAGTTGCCAGTGCCACTGCCAGTAAGAAGGAGCAGAAGAAGCAAGTGGCACCACCTACCAAGGAGACTGGTGTGACCACCGACACCTTTTTTGGGGAAAAAAAACTACGCCTGCAGCAGCAGCGGTGTCCGCCGGGGACCAAGCTGGAAGCAGCACCTCCGCTTCATTGGGCTCAGTGCCACCATGCCAAGTTAGGTTCAAGAATATGAGTGCTGCTGCGGCAGCCACTTTGGTTGTTCAATCACCATCGACCAGTGATCTTGGCTCATCACAAGAAAATACCATCCAATCAACGCCGGGTGTAACTCACAGCCACAAACACAGGTGCAACTAGTACAAGCGCAAGTACATGGGCAAGGAGAGGCGCAAGTAGAGCCGCAAGGAGAGGCGGAATTAGAGGCACAAGGAGAGGCGCATGGACAGGTGCATGGAGAGGTGCAACTAGAGGTTCATGGAGAGGCACAACTGCCTACAACGCTTGTTCCTCCAGAAGTAGGGGTACAAAAGGGGGTGGTGATTGATGGAGCATCCAAATCAATCAAACACTCACACCCAGTCAAAAGATCTGGGTTTAATCCATCACCACCCCCTTTTGTACCGCTTTTGGCCGCCATAAGTGTGGCAGGGTATGCTCAGACATGAGTCCCTTGCTCACTTTGTCACTGGATTCAAGCAAGCCGGGCTGAAGACCGCTGGAATGCCAGAAACCGGTCCTCGGAAGCTTGTTTCCGGTCCAGGGAAGACATGGCTTGGCAGTTCGGGCTGGACTGTTCCCATGAGGCACAGGGTCAGACAGATTTGCATATAGCCATGTCTGAACTGGAGTGGCAGAGTGGGCTAAAGAACGGTGATGGATTAAACCCAGATCTTTTGACTGGGTGTGAGTGTTTGATTGATTCAGATGCTCCGTTCATCACCACCCCCTTTTGTACCGCTTTTGGCCACCATAAGTGTGGCAGGGTATGCTCAGACGTGAGTCCCTTGCTCACTTTGCCACTGGATTAAAGCAAGCTGGGCTGAAGACGGCTGGAATGCCAGATATCGGTCCTCGGAAGCTGGTTTCCGGTCCAGGGAAGACATGGCTTGGCAGTTCCGGATGGACTGTTCCCATGAGACACAGGGTCAGACTGATTTGCATATAGCCATGTCTGAACTGGGGTGGCAGAGTGGGCTAAAGAACGGTGATAGATTAAACCCAGATCTTTTGACTGGGTGTGAGTGTTTGATTGATTCAGATGCTCCGTCCATCACCACCCCCTTTTGTACTGCTTTTGGCCACCATAAGTGTGGCAGGGTATGCTCAGACGTGAGTCCCTTGCTCACTTTCCCACTGGATTCAAGCAAGCCGGGCGGAAGACGTCTGGAATGCCAGAAACCGGTCCTCGGAATCTTGTTTCCGGTCCAGGGAAGACATGGCTTGGCAGTTCGGGCGGGACTGTTCCCATGAGGCACAGGGTCAGACTGATTTGCATATAGCCATGTCTGAACTGGGGTGGCAGAGTGGGCTAAAGAACGGTGATGGATTAAACCCAGATCTTTTGACTGGGTGTGAGTGTTTGATTGGTTCAGATGCTCCGTCCATTGCCACCCCCTTTTGTACTGCTTTTGGCCGCCATAGGTGTGGCGGGGTATGCTCAGACGTGAGTCCCTTGCTCACTTTGCCACTGGATTCAAGCAAACAGGGCTGAAGACGGCTGGAATGCCAGAAACCGGTCCTCGGAAGCTTGTTTCCGGTCCAGGGAAGGCATGGCTTGGCAGTTCGGCTGGACTGTTCCCATGAGGCACAGGGTCAGACTGATTTGCATATAGCCATGTCTGAACTGGGGTGGCAGAGTGGGCTAAAGAACGGTGATGGATTAAACCCAGATCTTTTGATTGGGTGTGAGTGTTTGATTGGTTCAGATGCTTCGTCCATTGCCACCCCCTTTTGTACCCCCCCCTCCAGAAGTAGGGGCACATCAGGAAATTGATATTCAAGAGGAGGTATCATCCGAGGAAGCCACTCCTCCTGATGATGATGATCCATTGTCTTCCAGATCCCCAGCAAGAAAAAGGTCAAGGAGGGATACTACTACTACTACAAGTTCTTCTTCAAGCCCCCTTCATTCTGATGACCTTGATCGTGACTGGAACCCAGCAATGCAGTCTGAGAGTGAGTCACACCATGAGCCGACAAAGGTAGCTAAGCCTAAAAGAAAGGCTCCCGCAAGCCTTCGACTTATGGGTGATGACGACGAACAAGAAGTGGTGTCTTCTGCTGCTGATGAACTGTCTGACGACGACCCAGTCATCACAGTCGTCACTCCAGCCCCAGCGGGCATGCAGCAGACACACATTTTGACCCTATCCCGAATGGCTGCTGAGCGGGATATGGGCGGCGTTTTTTTTTTTTTCGATTTGTAAAGTATCCGTTAGTCGGGGTAAGCTTGGTACCAACTATGGTACCGGAGGCCAGAGAGATCATCTCAAGCAACACCACACTATCATTTGGGAAGCACATATGAGGAAGATCGAGGAAGGCAAAAGAAAAACGAATCCAAATGTATCCCTTGATATTGCATCTGATGATGACGAGAGGCTGATCGTGCAGGGGGGAAGTGAAGAAGCGACAGACATTTTTTCTGGTACACCCAGTTCTGCTGGCAGCAGCACTGCAGTGGTATCGCCCACACCCTCTACCCCTGCAACATCTATGAAGCACACTAAGAGTCTGGGAGAGACACCAATGCGAAAAAGTACATCACTGGGCCTAACTGGTTTGAAGACGTCATCATCATCATCACGTTAAATGATCCAGCCCACCATTCGTGGAATGTTGTGGTCAGAGGCGCCATTTGAATGCAACCACCCAATAGTACGTCTGTATAACGCAAAGCTGGCTAAAATGCTACCGCTGGACCTTCTCCTTTTTTCTTTCGTGGAAGGGGTGGGGTTTCTAGAATTAGTGGCAACAGTCTGCCCTAAATGGAAGGTTCCTAGCCGGTCCTATTTTGCCAGAGTTGCGGTTCCAGCACTACATCAAGATGTGCGGGAGGTGATAGGGGCAGCTTTGCAGAAGAGTGCTGTTCACACTATCCACTTGACAACAGACATGTGGACCAGTTGCCAAGCCCTTGATTACATGTGCATCACTGAACACTGGGTTTCTTTTGCAGGGTCTTTTGCAGGGGTTAGAGACAAGTCAAGTGCAGTTGTTGACCTGGACACAGTTTTTCAAGCTACTCGGAAACATGCAACATTAGCCATGTTTGCCATGGATAAAACGGTATACAGTCAAAATATCGAGTTTTTAATATCGAGTTACATTAATATCGAGTAAAAAATATAGAATGGACACAATATCGAATGGACAGAATATAGACTACAAAAATATCGAATAGAATAGCATAAATATCGAATCCAAAAATATAGAATGGACAAACTATCGAATGGACAGAATATAGACAACAAAAATATAGAATGACAGAATATAGACAACAAAAATATAGAATGACAGAATATAGACAACAAAAATATAGAATGAAAGAATATAGACAACAAAAATATCGAATTTGAGGTAAGTAAGTTAATATTATTTTTTTTAAGTATTTTTTATTTTAGTATATGTGGGAAAAGTGTATATTTATTTTATAATTTATTTTAATTAATTAATTTTATGTTATTTAATTTTTGCGTAATATAATTTTGTAGCAGGTTGTGGGTTTATAGAGGAATAGGGTGGGAAGTAATTTAAATATAATTAATTAAACGTGTTAATTTATTTATTGGTATTTATTTAGAATTAATTGTTAATTGATAATTAATTGGTAATTAATTAACATATAATTGTGCATTATTTTCATTAATTGATTAATTGATAATTATGTTAATTTTATTAATGTATTTTCTGTAGGGGGTTGTGGGTTTATATGGGAATAGGGTGGGAAGTAATTTAATTATAATTAATTAAATATGTTAATTTATTTATTGGTATTTATTTAGAATTAATTGTTAATTGATAATTAATTGGTAATTAATTAAAATATAATTGGTAATTATTTTAATTATTTGATTAATTGATAAATATGTTAATGTTATTAATGTATTTTCTGTAGTGGGTTGTGGGTTTACTGGCGGAATAGGGTGGGAAGTAATTTAAATGTAATTATTTAAATGTTTCAATGTATTTATTGGTATTTATTTGGAATTAATTGATATTTAAATTTTTAATTGGTAATTAATTAAAATATAATTGGTAATTCATTTTAATTAATTGATTAATTGATAATTATGTAAATTGTATTAATGTTTTGTCTGTAGCGGGTTGTGGGTTTATAGGGGAATAGGGTGGCAAGTAATTTAAATATAATTATTTAAATGTTTAAATGTATTTATTGGTATTTATTTAGAATTAATTGATATTTAAATTTTTAATTGGTAATTAGTTAAAATATCATTGGTAATTCATTTTAATTAATTGATTAATTGATAATTATGTAAATTGTATTTGATGTAGCGGGTTGTGGGTTTATAGGGTAATAGGGTGGGAAGTAAATATTTATAATTACTAAAATTTTTAGATTTATTTTTTGGTATTTATTTGGAATTAATTGATATATACATTTTTAATTGGTAATTAAAATATAATTGATAATTAATTTTAATGAATAGTTTAATTGTTAATTATGTTAATTTTATTAATTTATTTTCTGTAGTGGGTTGTGGGTTTATAGGGGGATAGGGTGGGAAGTAATTTAATTGTGAATAAATAAATATTGTTATTTATTTATTGGTGTTGTTTGTTGTAATTTTAATACATTTTTAATTGTTAATTAATTAATTGTTAATTGGTAAATAATTTGTATTAATAGGTAATTATTTGTAATATTTTTATTTTCATTTTTAATTGATTAATTATTGTATTATATAAAATTGTTAATTAGTGTTAATTTGTATTTGCTATTAATATTTAATTTATTTTTATTCATATATGAAGTATTTACTTTCTCTAATGTTGCACTCTCTGGAGTGTGAATAGTAATTTTTACCCCTACGCTGTCCAACGCTTTCCCTACTGTTGCACTCTTTGGAGTGGAAATAATAATTTTAATTTCCCCGCTATCCAATGCTTTCCCTACTGTTGCACTCTTTGGAGTGGGAATAGTAATTTTTACTCCTATGCTATCCAATGCTTTCCCTACTGTTGCACTCTTTGGAGTGGGAATAGTAATTTTTACCCCTACGCTATCCAACGCTTTCCCCACTGTAGAACTCACTGGAGTAGGAATAGTAATTTTTACCCCTACGCTATCCAACACTTTCCCTAATGTTGCACTCTCTGGAGTGGGTATAGTAATTTTAACCCTCCTGCTATCCAACGCTTTTCCTACTGTTGCACTCTCCGCTGCCTTTAAATCAGTCGATCATTCCATCTGTCACATCCCTGGGGGTGATCCATCTCGCCAGGGACCTCATCGTTTAATTTCTGGCCAACCGTACACAGGCGGTGAAGCTGGGCACTTTTTACTCGCCCAGCTTCACCCTCCCGTGCGGGGTGCCCCTGGGCTCCTCGCTAAGCCCCACATTATTCAACATATATGTGGCGGACTTGGCGAAAGTTATTAAAGCTCATGGACTCCGCTTAACCACCTATGCGACGACACCCAATTGGTGTTGGCAGTGCACAAGGATGGACCAGCTGTGGCCGCAAGATTTCAGGAGGGGATGCTGGCCATCAGTTCTTGGATGTCAAGCAACTACTTGAAGTTAAATTTGGGCAAGACCGAGGTGATGACCTTTGGCAACCTTTCACCGGAATGGTCTTCCACCTGGTGGCCCAGTGAAATGGGTCCACCCCCCACTCCGGTTGCTAAGGTCAGAAACCTCGGTATCATGTTCGATGAGAAGCTGTTGTTCAAACATTACGTGAACACGGTGGTTTCATCATCTTTCTATACACTAAGGAAGATGTAAAAGCTGTTGCCATATCTCCCTTCAGGGTCAGGGAAAACCTTGATCACCACTCTTGTTTTCTCTAAAATGGATTATGGCAACGCCCTCTTCCTTGGTACTCAAGAACAGATCCTAACTAAACTACAATCGGTGCAAAATGCAGCGGCTAGAATGCTGCTAGGCATCCCCAGCCGTCGTACCACCTCTATGGCTATTCGCCAACTGCACTGGCTAAGAGTCAAGAGAAGGATACAGTTTAAGGCACTCTGTATTGCCTATAAGGCCATCCATGATTCAGGACCTAGGTTCCTCAAGGATGCCTTTCGGATTTACGCTCCTCATAGGCCCCTTCGCTTGGCTTGTATCCACCTCCTCTCGGTCCCACGTACCAGAACCGCTGGCTGGGGAGACAGACGCTTTCTAGTAGCAACCCCCAGGCTGTGGAACTCACTTCCCCTGTCCATCAAAACCAGTCCCACACTCATCATCTTCCGTAAACTCCTGAAAACCTGGTTATTCAACCAATGATTTATCTGGTAGTTCTTCTTCCCAGGCAGTCTGATATGCGCCAAGACACCCTCGGGTATTTGTGCGCAATAAAAATCTCAAAAACATAAACATGAACATAAACTCTCTGGAGTGGGAATAGTAATTTTTACCCCTACGCTATCCAACACTTTCCCTACTGTTGCACTCTCTGGAGTGGGAATAGTAATTTTTACCTCTACGCTATCCAACACTTTCTATACTGTTGCACTCTGTGGAGTGGGAATAGAAATGTTTACCCCTACGCTATCCAACGCTTTCCCTACTGTTGCACTCTCTGGAGTGGGAATAGTAATTTTAACCCTCCCGCTATCCAACGCTTTCCTTACTGTTGCACTCTTTGGAGTGGGAATAGTAATTTTTATCCCTACGCTATGCAACACTTTACCTACTGTTGCACTCACTGGAGTGGGAATAGTACGTTTTTTACCCCTACGCTATCCAACGCTTTCCCTACTGTTGCACTCTCTGGAGTGGGAATAGTAATTTTAACCCTCCCACTATCCAAGGGTTTCCATACTGTTGCACTTTCTGGAGTGGGAATAGTACTTTTTACCCCTACGCTATCCAATGATTTCCCTACTGTTGTACTCTTTGGAGTGGGAATAGTAATTTTTACCCCTACGCTATCCAACGCTTTGCCTACTGTTGCACTCTGTGAAGTGGGAATAGTCATTTTTACCCCTTCGCTATCCAACGCTTTCCCTACTGTTGCACTCTCTGGAGTGGGAATAGTAATTTTTAGCCTTACGCTATCCAACACTTTCTATACTGTTGCAATCTCTGGAGTGGGAATAGAAACTTTTACCCCTACGCTATCCAATGCTTTCCCTACTGTTGCATTCTCTGGAGTGGGAATAGTGATTTTAACCTCCCGCTATCCAATGCTTTGCCTACTGTTGCACTCTTTGGAGTCGGAATAGTAATTTTTACTGCTACGCTATCCAACGCTCTCCTTACTGTTGCACTCACTGGAGTGGGAATAGTAATTTTAACCCTCCCGCTATCCAACGGTTTCCCTACTGTTGCACTTTCTGGAGTGGGAATAGTACTTTTTACCCCTACGCTATCCAATGCTTTCCCTACTGTTGCACTCTTTGGAGTGGGAATAGTAATTTTTACCCCTACGCTATCCAACGCTTTGCCTACTGTTGCACTCTGTGAAGTGGGAATAGTAATTTTTACCCCTCCGCTATCCAACGCTTTCCCTACTGTTGCACTCTCTGGAGTGGGAATAGTAACTTTTTACTGCTACGCTATCCAACGCTCTCCTTACTGTTGCACTCACTGGAGTGGGAATAGTAATTTTTACCCCTACGATATCCAACACTTTCCCTACTGTTGCACTCTCTGGAGTGGGAATAGTAATTTTTACCCCTACGCTATCCAATGCATTCTATACTGTTGCACTCTCTGGAGTAGGAATAGTAATTTTTACCCCTCCGCTATCCAACGCTTTCCCTACTGTTGCACTCTCTGGAGTGGGAATAGTAATTTTAACCCCTACGCTATCGAACGCTTTCTCTACTGTTGCACTTAATGGAGTGGTTATAGTAAATTTTACACTTTCCGCTATCCTGAGATAAAAATGTTGTCAATATTTTATTAATATTATGTTTATATATATATATATATGTATTAACAAATTATTTTGTAAACAAATTTTTTTAAATTACATTCATTAATTATAAATTTTAAGGTTATTTAAGTAGTTTAAGTATGTTTAAGTTAATTACAATTATTATTTAATTAATTTTTAATGAATTTAAAGCATTTTAAAAAATTCGATATTTTGACTAACTATATTTTTTACATCGATATTTTTGATTCGATATTTTTGTACTTACCTGTTTGGAGATAAGGGGTCGATATTTTGGTATTCTATATTTTGACCTCGATATTTTTGTAACTCGATATTTTTAACCTCGATATTGTTTCAGTGATCCGGAGAAGACTCATACTGCAAAAAACATTTTGGAGGAGTTTAACAGTAAGGTCTCTGAATGGCTGCAACCAAGAAATCGCATAGTTGGTTATGTTTCCACGGATAATGGTGGTAATATAGTTAAGGCCATGCAGGAAGGTGAATATTTCAAAGTGCCGTGTTTGGCGCACGGTATAAACCTGGTTGTTCAAGATTTCTTGAGAAATGAAAACACAGTCAAGAAGTTACTGACCACCTGCCGAAGAATATGCACACATTTCAGCCATTCTTTTAAGGCCCGGAAGGAGCTGAGGAGCATTCAACATGAACGTAAAGTGCCAGTCAAAGGACTTATCCAGGAGCTGTCAACACGTTGGAACTCAACCTTTTACATGCTTGAGCGTCTGTTTGAGCAGTGCTTGGTAATCAATGACTATGTCTTTCAACTAGGTTCCACTATGAAAGACATGAGGCTAGAGTTGGAGGAATGGAAGTTAGTTAAAAGCCTGACAGACATGCTTCGTCCTTTTGAGGTCTTCACGCGTGAAGTCAGCAGGGAGGACTGTTCTTTGAGCAAAGCTATCCCATTGTTGGTCATGCTAGAGCACCAACTGAAGGCGGTGTCTTCAACGTTCAGAGATGATGTTGAAAAGCAAGACACATATCTGTTGGCGGAGAGGTTATTAAGTCGCCTAGTTGCCAATTAAAGGCTTAAAAACATACATACAGAACAACATTACATTTGTGCCACTAGTCTGGATCCATGGTACAAAAAGGCAGTGGCCAGCAAAGCATTCATTCCTTTTGATGAAGCAGATGTTTTAAAGTACAAACATTGGCTAGCTGTCTCAGTCACTCGTTTTGAAATAGATCGGCAGAAAATTCAAGGAGCCGTCAGAAGTCCAACTGAATCAGCAGGCCATCCAGCGTCAAGTTCCACTTCTGAATCTGTGGGCGAAGGGAGTCACTTTCCCTCACAGCCGTTAACGACACCAGCAGCATCCGTATCATCATCCTCACTTGCACCAGGCCCAGCCATAATATTGTCAGAAGCGGATTGGCTAACTCATCAAGGGTTTGCTCGTTCCAGTGCTGCGAAGGTCAAAGATGCTACGCAAAGTGGAGCAACCGTGGAGAACCTTGAGTCGATGGTGCAGGCCTATCTGGATGACCCAACAGAGGTCTTTATTAATACGAACCCATTGCTGTATTGGTACAGGAAAATGGCTCTATTGCCACTGATCACCAACCTGGCTATAAATTATTTGTCTTGCCCACTCGCAAGCGTGTATTCTGAACGTGTTTTCAGTGCTGCTGGTGCCATTGTAACTTCAAAAAGGACCCGCCTCTCGGCCACAAATGTGGAGAGGTTAACACTGATCAAGATGAATCAGTACTTGATTCCACCAGATTACAAACTACGTGAATGCACGCAGGAAGAAGAGGACACCGACTTAGGTGACGGAAGTTCTTCTCTGTTACCTGACCTACTCCCGTCTCAATTCATGGAGTTTGAGGACGAGCTCTACTTTCCTGACACCGAGCCCTGAAAAGGACTTCCTTTTTTTCATCCTTATTTACTTTTATTCCTGTGTGTCTTTCTTTGTTTTGCAACTTTTACCACAACAAAACTCTAATCACCTAATCACAACAAGTTCATCAGCAGCACTGTCTTCATCTTATATTCCTTATTGATTTGAAGGTGCCGCAGTCTGCATTCCTGAGGTTCACAAGTTCACAACTCAATCATGCTCCTTTATACTCCTCCTCCAGACTCCCTCTACCCATTTCCCTCAAGGCAGATGGATGGATTACGATGAGTCCTCTCAAGTGGGACTGAAATTACTGACTGACTACATGCTTGCTGATTGCTGACAGAGTTACTTCAAGATATTGACAGGAGAGGCTGCCCTGTGGGCCCTCACTTTCAGAAGAAGATGCAGACAAAAAGTAGAACAGGTAATGAATAATTGAGAAGATGGCATGCAGTGGACAGCAATGGCTGTCTGGCTCTGATGAAACCAATTGCTGTTTGTTTTTTTGTGCATGAAATGATGATTTATATGTCTTGTCTTAGTTATTATTTAATCTTTCACACAGTAATTGTAACTCATGTCAACAACTCTGCTTTTTTTACCTTGTTTAATTAAAATTGTACTTCAAATTCATGGGCCACTATATTGCATTTCACAAAATATGCAAAATGTCCTTGGAGCGGACTCACTTTCCAATATACTATGATGATTGATTAAATAATATATCTTTTTTCTTTACAGTCACTCACTGGGATGGATGGATCATCAGCGTCGGTTTACCGAAGAACTATGGCCAATTCGTGAGTGGCAAACAGGTAAACCAGTCTACAACAAGTACTACAGCAGGACTACACGTCTGTCTATTCGTGGTATGTATTGGTCGAGGGCGAGGCAGTGTACTGTTGTTGTTATGCCAGGCAGAGTCCACTCCAGACAGCAGTTCATGTAAAATTGGGGCTATGTGGCTTGCTGCATACAATTAGATATGCTTTGTCTGTCTGACAAAGAGCCTAAGTATGCTACATCAGGTTGCTTCACTCAGTGGTGCTTGCCTTGACCCTCTGCATGGCACTGCCTCAAGCTTGGGCCAAACATCCGTTATGTTTGCAAAATTTGCTGTTTTTCGGTATTTCGCAAAGCTCGTGAAAGTACCGAAAAATCGCAAATTCTTGAGCGGAACGGATATTTGGCCCATGCTTGCGGCAGGGCCATGCAGACGGTCATGGCAGGCACCACTGAGTGAAGCATCCTCCTGATGTAGCATACCTAGGCTCTTTGACACAGACAGACAGAGCATATCTACGGTTTAGGGGTCAGTGCGATTTACTAGGGTTTTTGGGTTTAAGTTGGTATGGTTCACGCTGATTCTAGGGCTCGGGGCCAGATGCAGGCTCGTTCATAATTATGTTGGCAATGTTTTAGGGGGGTTTGGTGTTCTTTGGTCCAGAATTGGCAGAATTTTGGCCTTTTTGGGTGTTTTGCGGGAGCCTGTGTTTGGGTGAAAACTAAGTAAAAACTAGTCTTAGACCTTCTTCTTCTTCTTCTTCTTCTTCTTCAAAGAGCGTAGTGGTTCGATTTCTTCTGCCTTGCTGAGATTCTTGTGAATCGCTGGAACAAGTCACTGTCCAGGTAAGTTTCAAGAGGATCGAAGTAGTGAAAGTGCTGAAAACAGCAATGCTTTGTGAACAGCGCAATTTGCCATGTTTTGAATATACCAGTATTGCATGTTTTTGGGGGGCTGTTTGGGGGTGTTCTAGATTTTTAGGGGAGGGTGTGGGGGTCTGGGAGCACTGCTGGGATAGCATAATTTTGATTGGAAGTGATTTGAAGAAAATCCATGGTGGGAAAGAGGAGTTAGGGCCTAGCTGCAGAGCGCGTTTGGACCGATGTTGACTGGTTGCATTTTTGCTTTTTGCCTGTTTAGGGGTGTTCTGCTTTTTTGTGGGTGCCTGCAGGGGTCTGGGAGCATAGCTGGGAAGGTCTAATATCAGAATCAAGTGTTTTGGACCAAATCCGTGGTGAAAAAGTTTTTTCCGTTTTTGCTCACTTGCCTGTTTTTGGGGTGCTGTTTGGGGGGCTTCTAGGTTATTGGTGGTGGGTTTTGGGGTCTGGGAGCACTGCTGCCACAGTCTAATTTTGATTGCTTTTTTTTTTTTCATAAAATCCATGGTGGAAAAGTGGAGTTAGGGCCTAGCTGCAGAGCGTATTTGGACTGAATTGAAGGTAGGTCCATTTTTGCTTTTTGCCTGTTTGGGGGTGTTCTGCTTTTTGGCGGGTGGCTGCAGGGGTCTGGGGGCATTGCTGGGAATGTCTAATACCGGATAAAAGTGGTTTGGAGAAAATCGGAGGTCAAAAAGTTTTTAAGTTTTTGCTCACTTGCCTGTCTTTTTGATTTTGCTTTTTGGCTGTTTGGGGGTGTTAAACTTGTTTCCGGCTGGGTTGACAGGTCTGGGGCCATTGCTGTGAAGGTCTAATACCGGATAAAAGTGGTTTGGAGAAAATCGGAGGTGAAAAAGTTTTTATATTTTCAGACATTTCGCTCACTTTAGTGTTTTCGGGGGACTGTTTGGGGGGGTTCCTGGTTTTTGTGGGGGGGGTTGGGGTCTTGGAGAAACTCTGGGTATGGATACTTTTGATTGCAAGTGGTTTGGAGAAAATCCATGGTGGCAAAGGGGAGTTAGGGCCTAGCTGCAGAGCGCGCACGGAGTGATTTGGGATTGAGGGCTAAATAATTCTGTCACTTTTTGCGGTTTTGCTTTTTGGCTGTTTTCGGGTGTTAAACTTGTTTCCGCCTGGGTTGACGGGTCTGGGGGCATTGCTGTGAAGGACTAATACCGGATAAAAGTGTTTTGGAGAAAATCGGAGGTGACAAAGTTTTTCCATTTTCAGACATTTCGCTCACTTTAGCGTTTTCTGGGGGCTGTTTGGGGGGGTTCCTGGTGTTTGTGGGGGGGGGGGTTTGGGGTCTTGGAGCAACTCTGGGTATGGATACTTTTGATTGCAAGTGGTTTGGAGAAAATTCATGGTGGCAAAGGGGAGTTAGGGCCTAGCTGCAGAGCGCGCACGGAGTGATTTGGGATTGAGGGCTAATTAATTCTAAGTGTCACTTTTTGCGGTTTTGCTTTTTGGCTGTTTTTGGGTGTTAAACTTGTTTCCACCTGGGTTGACGGGTCTGGGGGCATTGCTGTGAAGGTCTAATACCGGATAAAAGTGTTTTGGATAAAATCCATGGTGAAAAAGTTTTTAACTTTTCAGAGTTTTTGGTCACTTTTGTGTTTTCGGGGGCCTGCTTGGGGGGGTTCCTGGTGTTTGGGGGGGTTGGGGAGCCTTGTAGCAACGCTGGGTATGGATAGTTTTGATTGCAAGAGGTTTGAAGAAAATCCAAGGTGGGAAAGGGGAATTAGGGCCTAGCTGCAGTGCGCGCACGGAGTGATCTGGGATTGAGGGCTAAATAATTCTGTCACTTTTTGCGGTTTTGCTTTTTGGCTGTTTGGGGGTTTTAAACTTGTTTCCGCCTGGGTTGACGGGTCTGGGGGTATTGCTGTGAAGGTCTAATACTGGATAAAAGTGGTTTGGAGAAAATCGGATGTGAAAAAGTATTTGCGTTTTTGCTCACTTGCCTGTCTTTGGGGTGCTGTTTAGGGGGCCTCTAGGTTTTTGTGGGTGGGTTTGGGGGCCTGGGAGCACTGCTGGCACAGTCTAATGTTTATTGCATTTGTTTTTCAGGAAATCCATGGTGGAAAAGGGGAGTTAGGGCCTAGTTGCAGAGCGCATTTGGACTGAATTCTAGGTGGGCCCAAAATTTGCTAAGTCTCACTTTTTGCGGTTTTGCTTTTTGGCTGTTCGGGGGTGTTAAACTTGTTTCCACCTGGGTTGACGGGTCCGGGGGCATTGCTAGGAAGGTCTAATACCGGATAAAAGTGTTTTGGATAAAATCCATGGGGAAAAAGTTTTTAACTTTTCAGAGTTTTTGCTCACTTTTGTGTTTTGGGGGGCCTGCTTGGGGGGTTCCTGGTGTTTGGGGGGGGGGGTTGGGGAGTCTTGGAGCAACGCTGGGTATGGATAGTTTTGATTGCAAGAGGTTTGAAGAAAATCCATGGTGGCAAAGGGGAGTTAGGGCCTAGCTGCAGAGCGCGCATGGAGTGATGTGGGAACTAGGCATAAATTTGTCAAAGTCCCCATTTTTGCATTTTTGTTTTTTGGCTGCTTGGGGGGTTAAACTTGTTTTCACCTTGGTTGACGGGTCTGAGGGCATTGCTGGGAAGGTCTAATACCGGATAAAAGTTGTTTGGAAAAAATCGAGGTGAAAACGTTTTTGCGTTTTCGCTCACTTGCCTGTCTTTGGGGTGCTGTTTGGGGGGCTTGTAGGTTTTTGTGGGTGGGTTTTGGGGTCTGGGAGCACTGCTGGCACAGTCTAATGTTGATTGCATTTGTTTTTCAGGAAATCCATGGAGGAAAAGGGGAGTTAGGGCCTAGCTGCAGAGCGCATTTGAACTGAATTTCAGGTAGGCCCGAAATTTGCAAAGTCTCACTTTTTGCGTTTTTGCTTTTTGGCTGTTTGGGGGTGTTAAACTTGTTTCCGCCTGGGTTGACAGGTCTGGGGGCATTGCTAGGAAGGTCTAATACAGGATAAAAGTGTTTTGGATAAAATCCATGGTGAAAAGGTTTTTAACTTTTCAGAGTTTTCGCTCACTTTCATGTTTTCGGGGGCCTGCTTGGGGGGTTCCTGGTGTTTGGGGGGGGGTTGGGGAGTCTTGGAGCAACGCTGGGTATGGATAGTTTTAATTGCAAGTGGTTTGAAGAAAATCCATGGTGGCAAAGGGGAGTTAGGGCCTAGCGGCAGAGCGAGCACGGAGTGATGTGGGAACTAGGCATACATTTGTCAAAGTCCCCATTTTAGCATTTTTGCTTTTTGGCTGCTTGGGGGGGTTACACTTATTTTCACCTGGGTCGACGGGTCTGGGGGCATTGCTGGGAAGGTCTAATACCGGATAAAAGTGGTTTGGAGAAAATCGGAGGTGAAAACATTTTTGCGTTTTTGCTCACTTGCCTTTCTTTGGGGTACTGTTTGGGGGTCTTCTAGGTTTTTGTGGGTGGGTTTTGGGGTCTGGGAGCACTGCTGGCACAGTCTAATGTTGATTGCATTTGTTTTTCAGGGAATCCATGGTGGAAAAGGGGAGTTAGGGCCTAGCTGCAGAGCGCATTTAGATAGAATTCCAGGTAGGCCCAACATTTGCTAAGTCACACTTTTTGCGGTTTTGCTTTTTGGCTGTTTGGGGGTGTTAAACTTGTTTTCTCCCGGGGTGACGGGTCTGGGAGCATTGCTGGGAAGGTCTAATACCGGATAAAAATGGTTTGGAGAAAATCCATGGTTGGAAAGTTTTTCACTTTTCAGACTTTTCGCTTACTTTCGTGTTTTCGAGGGCCTGCTTGGGGGGTTCCTGGTGTTTGGGAGGTCTTGGAGCAACGCTGGGTATGGATACTTTTAATTGCAAGTGATTTGGAGAAAATCCATGTTGGCAAAGGGGAGTTAGGGCCTAGTTGAAGAAAGCGTTTGACATTATTTTTAACTGAGGGCTCGTTAGGGTTAGCAGTATTGCATGTGTTTGGGGGCGTTTTTGGCAACTTGGTTCTGGGGTCTACTCTTGGAGCACTTGTCGAGAAACATCTAATTTTGGTTGCAAGTGGTTTGAATAAAATCCATGGTGGGAAAGGGAGGATTTGGGCCTACTTTACTTTCAAAGTACGTTTTGTCACCATTTTCCACTAGGCATCAGACAGGTAGCAGTATCTTATGTTTTTTGGGGTCCGATTGGGGCTATTCTACATTTTAGCGTTTGGGTTTAAGGGTCTGGGAGCACTGCTGGGAAGGTCTAATTTTGTTCTAAAATCGTAGTTTACAGTACACCTAGCTTGCTAGCTTGAGGGGAAAGATCCGCAAAATTCGCCCATACTTATTTATCCTTCAAAAGGAGACTTAGAGTACGCCCTTTCGAAACTATTGTACTGTCGATTCTGAAACTGAAAGTGTGACTTTTGCACTACACAGCGTACGTACCGTATATTTTTTTCTCAGTGGTGTTTTAATATCACTTCCTGTTTTTCCATCAACATTTACAGGGCGGCTTTCACCCTGTGCAATGGAAAAAAGGATGAAGTCAGGCTTCACATTAGCGAGCCGCAATTCAGCATCCGCCAGGCAGGCAGTGGACAGGGTGTCTTCCGGTCATCCAACATTGATCGACGGAGCGTCAGATGGAACGGAGGAGTACCGCAAATAAGAGGAATGGCTGGATGCATGCAACTTCCCAAATTCAACAGGACAAGTACAACAACATACAGTAACAGTATCCATTCATTTCTACTTATCTTTTAAGTAATGTTATTGCTGTGAACGTCTATGAGTGTGACTCTGCATTTCTTTGCTCTCTGCTTCTAAATTTGCTATGTTTTTGCTATGTTTAACAGTAATTTAATGTTCTAAGTGTTTATTCTCTCTGAGGGCAGAGAGGCAAGTGAAATTGCGTAATGACTGCAGCCCTGTACTGTCAACTTGTTTCTTCGTGGTTACTAGTAAGTTGCAGTAAGTAGTAGTGCTACTTTGCAGTAACCTAACCATCCATTTAGTAAACAACTTCTGGCATGCAGTAGTGCACTTCCTTTATGTCCCTTTAAAGATTTATCAATATCTTCAAATCCAAAGATTTATTTCTCTTCATTTGTTGTTTGACTGTCCATGCTGTGTTTTATTTCCTCTCCACCAAACTTTCCCAAAAACACCCATTCCCATCCAATTTTCAAACCCTAACCCTTTTCCCCTGGGCTGTGTGGTATTTCATTGTGGTGTGACTGACAACAACAATAAATTCCACACACTTGCTGGGGAGGATAAGGTCAAAGCAACCAAAATCATTACAATCAGAAGTTCATGTGCGCCATCGTGGATTGATAAGAACATCCTCCTCCTACACGACGTGAACAATCAAATGCTTAATGCTTACGTTACGTTGATGATGTGGCCTTTGCCTTAATTTCTTATAGCAGTCAAACTCCACGCAACTACTACTTATATTTACATTAATTTACCACTGCTTAGGCTACAATTTAGGGCACTGTTCTCTACCGTACTATCTATTGTACTGTTTCTAATGCTACGCTCAGGCCACTCAATGTTTCATTTCCTTTTTTTTCATATGGTGATACTGCCAGTGTGTACCACTACTGCTACCAGCACAACAATGATATTCCATCCGTCGAGGATTCAAGTCAACAACCAACCTTAATCACCATTTGCAATGCAGGCAGCCCTGGGGCTACCCCGATGCTCAAACACAAATCATAGGTAAGATAAGCATATTGGAGAGGTAGTAGAATGATGGGCCAGGACTAAGTTTGGAGGAGAGCAGAGACTGACAGTACTACTAGTAAAGTACAGTAGTAGGGCTACTGAATTGACTAACTCGGTTACTTGCATTTTGTTACATTTCAGGACTAGATGTTTAATTCATGCTGGTAAGTTTGAGGAAACCAAACGTCCAGTAACCACCGCCAACCCCTACACAAAATAATATGAGCGCGTATACTGTGTTTTGGTATGAAAAATATAATTATTAAGAAATATATATTATTGATGTTGTTGTCACAAAAATAAAATAAATTACCCCAACTCACCCCCCTCACTAACCAAACCAATGTCCAAAAATCCACAAGTCCCCTTTCCCAAAAACCCAATTCCCACCCCCCCAACAGTCTTTAAAAAAAGGGGCAAGGGATGGTCACTTCCTCCGGTGGCGTAGTGTGGACAGCTGGGGCTGCACGTCCCGCAGCTCTTTGCGGAGGTCCCGTAGCTGGCGCTGATGTTTTTCGCCCAACCGCTCCAGGTATTCGACTCTTTTACGGAGCCAACGCTGACGTACCATCCAGGATCTGGGGTGGGGGGGCAGCTGATTTTGTTGCTGCTGTGCAGCGGTGGTGGGAGGCTGTCGGACCACTGCTCCGTTTGGCTGGAGGCTTCTGGCTGGTGGACCCGGGGCCAGTGGAGGAGGATGTACTGGTTCATGTCTCCTCATGCTCCCGAGAACACAACCGCCGATACTCGGCACAAATAGCCTCCAGCTTACGGGCCCTGGCCCGGACAGCTATCTCCTTGCGGGTGAGCTTTTTTGGAGTAGCATCTATGAAGAAAGAAAGAAAAATACTGTAGCCAATAGTCTTTAACATAAAGTCAAAATAATTCAACGGAAAGTTGACACTCAGTAACACCAGCAAGTAGCAAACACAGTATACCATTTTGGCATGTATCTTTCCGCCGTCTTTGTAAGCCTGTGACATTACTGGGAGTTTCAGGAATTCCACTAGCAGCACTATGGGTGGACTCACTACTACATACATAGTCAGAGAGTACTAAAAAAAGGCCTTTTTTACTTTTTTTCTCTTGTTTTGCAAAATAAATTACTGGTACGTGAACTTGTGGTAGCCCCCATAATGGCAGCTCACTCAGATTTCACCCAAGAAATACAGACACAGGCCATGATGATGCAGACTTGCAGTACTTTAAGCAGTACATGCAGGTGGGGATAGGAATGTCTTACTTTTCTATAGGGGTGGCACTGCCACTTGCCATACTTCATCCACTCAGCGTCTGCTCTACTACATCATACACCTCTGCTATCAATGAGGATAAAGAAGATAACATCCAGGCTTCTATGATTCTTCTTAATGTCTCAAATGTACCAAAATTTCTTTTTGTCAACAACCAACTAACACCCTTTTCATTATATTTTGGAAACCTCCGTCTTCTTATCTTGAATTGCATTCAACAAAACCATTCTTTACAGTCATAAATATTAAGACTCGCTCGTCCTTCGTTTCACCCTTCTTTAACTTTTCGTTCTTCACATCCCTAAACTACATCTGATATGACTTGGCTTCACCATAAAAATTTGCCAGCTGATTTGAAGTGAAATAGAGGGGGCCATTGCTTACCCTAGAAGTACCGCCGCTAATGCTATTACAAGTCAAAGTTGACTGTCTTCTCCGTGATAGCCCAAAAAGTAGTTCTAAATTAGTAACTGTTCTTAACAGTACAGTCTACTTATACTAGTGTACTGTGTACTACTGTACAGTACATCATACACTCCTTTGCGAGCCTACTCAAAAACATTTCAATGAGTAAGGAGTATAATAACTTACCACCGTCCGCCGCCGCTGAGTCTTCCCCCCAGCTCCTCCTGTTGGCGCCGCCGCATCCAGAGTGGACCCCTCCGCACTGCTGGCCCCGGCACCCGTGGTCATCTGTGCCACATCAGATGTTGTGACGTCTAGGAAAAACATGTCATATTTTCAGATGCCATACACAACCCCCTATTTTGTCTTGTAATGGAAGAAAATGTTACATACCACATTTTTTATTACTGGGATTGAAAAAAAGTAACGGTTTTGGGGAGGAAGTGTTAACCTTTTATATGCTTATTCCATTAAATGCTACACTTCTTCTTATGACAACTGATGAATGCTTGCTTAACGTGCACCATTATCCTCATTACAGAAAGAAGATTCCATTGCCCTCCTGCCAGATGATTCACCAACTACTAGTAAGTCATCACCAGCAGTACTTTAAGTACTTTAGAGAAGGTGGGGGCTCCCACACAGGTATTCGAATAATTTCATGTGTCTGTTAACTAATATTAAGTTTGAGTCTTAGTAATTTCATTCATGGGAATGTTGTTTAAACTTTAACGTCATCTTCATCCATCATCATTGCTCGCTCCAAATACTACGCTATTAAAAATAAAGAAAGTATGGGGCAGATTTATGATAACTGGCGCATCCCCAGGGATGCGCCAGTTATTTTGCGCCGCTGCTCCGCCACCCATGGTGCGCCCCATTTACAATGCGGCGCACCATGGGGCAAAAACGGCACAGATCGTGACGCATCTGTGCCGTTAAGGTGGCGCATTGCTGGAGTTGCGTCGCAAGCGCGACACAGCTCCAGCAAGGCTCGGAGGTGCCCCATCTGTACAATGCTTCGTGAAGACCTACGCCTGCTTCAAGCAGGCGCAGGGTTTTGACGCAGCATTGGCCTGAAAGTGACTGAGTGAAATCTTATAGAATTCACTCAGCCACTTTTGCGAGGCGCACCTGCCCCGGAACGCCCACCCTGCACCGGAACGCCCACAAGCGGTGCAGGGCTTTACAACGTGATGCATATGCCTAGATGCGTCACGTTGTAAATCGGTCGTAGGGATGCGCCACGTTTACGCCGCAGTTGCGTGACGCAAACGTGGCGCATTCCCAACATAAATCTGCCCCTATGTTTGCATTTCTTAATTGAAAATAAAACTTTAAAACTAACAAACACTGTGTGGTTTTTGTTCACGAGTGAGTGAGCGGAAGGGTTTGAACTATTGCACTTGGCAGTCATGTTTCAGTGACTCAGATAGGCCAGGACTCGGCGGTAGTCTTCTTCTGTTCTTCTGGGTCGTGAAATCATTGGTCAGACACACTAGATAGGCGGTCAGGGGATTGGGGGTTCAACTTCTGTTCGGACTGAGCTATGTCGAAAGTCGAACTGCACCTATCATCAACACTGTCCTATTTCTCTTGTCCATACTTCTTTGTGTGCAGAATAGTCCCTAAAACACTAGCGGTATGGGATGTGCTCCTCTCAAATCAAAAAGGCAACTGCTACCTTTTACTTGGTGTAAACAATGACATTTTGTTGTTGGAAATTGTCAAAGCACTTACATTCAGAAGACTGGAATAGACAGCAACCCAGAGGACTGCACTCAGTGCCTAGAGCTATTGCCGAATCAGAGTTTTGTTTCACACCGTTTGCCGACTGGGCAAGCTAAGCTACCTACACAGACCGACTCATAATCATAAATAGTAGTAGCACAGAGAGTGATGGTAGAGGCAGGATAAGAATGTAGAAAGTAGTCTACATTAGAAGAAGATCAAAGACTATTTTGTAAAACATAGAATTATTAGGAAACAGTTTGTAATGAATAGGAGCTGTAAAAGTTAGGGAAGTATAAGTATTAATATAACAATAGAACAACTTACTGAGGCCAGCAGAAGAGCTGGCAAGGGACTGATCCTGTCCACCTTCTTCCAGCGGAGTCTCACCCGGCGCCTTGCCCCTGGGAGTTACTGGTGAACATGAAATAAAGAAACACAACATGGATGATTGTTTTTTTGGAAATATTTGATTTCTTTGAACACAATCTAAAATTATGTCGGGGAAACAAATTAACAACAATTGCATCTGATCTGGTCAACTAGGAGGATAGTAGTACAGTATTGCAGGATTCGCAGACCGTCTAATTGGAAAGTTATGTATTTCACTAACTACACCAACAACAAAAAGGTTCTACTACGACTGCCATTACTCAGCAGCACGAGACGTCACATGACAGACACAGTCCGTCATCATGTTGCAGACCACTAACAAATGTCCTATAACAAGTAATAAATATTATACTCAACGTATCAATCCACCACTATCTCTTCAAAGTGGCAGCAGCAGGAGCACAAAGAAGGACTAGACTTAAGTCTACTGTCTCTAGCATTACACTGTAATGCTCTCAAATGAGTAAAAAGTTGCAAACAAGTAAGCATAGTAGCAACACCAATAACCAGGCGAGCACCTGCATTGACAGAAGCTATTTATAGATTAATTTACCTGCGATGTAATCGAATCAGCAGCATTCGTACTCTTCAGGAAAAAAATAGATTAGCAACATAACAGAGCAGAATAAAAAAAAGTAGTTATTAAATATCTACTTACCAAGGCCAGGGATCTCCAATCCTAGCAGGTCGAGCATGTCATGCTCCCGGTCCAGGATGTCAGTCCACCGGTGCGTCGCTTGCTGGTAGGTGCGCCCGACCCATGACTCCTTCCCCAGGCCCCGGCACACCTTCTCCCACAGCTGGCAACGCTCCCGGAGGCCGTAACCGGAAGCAATCTGCCCACCTGCTGCCACGGTCTTAGGGAGGTGGACTGGGACAAAAACCATCAAGGCGGCCACCTCCACCGCAGAGAAGATCTTCCTGGCCTGGACTTCCTCCCCCCCACAAACGCCCACAAGGGAACCGGGTACAGGGTGCTGGGCCCTTCTCCTTGCCCTTGTCGGCTCCCTTAGCCATGGTCCTTGGCACAAGAAAGAGGAAAGAAGAATAGGTGTGGAAAAAATAAGAGAGAGAGCGAAAGAAATAAAGTAGGTAATAAAGTAACAAAAAGTAAAAAAAAACGGATCACTGAAAGAATATCGACTACCAAAATATCGACTACCCAAAATATCGATGAAAAAATATCTACAGCAAAAATATCGAGTTTGTATGTACAAACAGGTAAGTACAAAAATATCGAGTACAAAATATCGTTTACAAAAATATAGTTGTAAAAAATATCGTATTTACTAAAAACAGTGTTAAATTAAATTAATATTAATAATTAATTACTAAAATATACTTAAAATTACTTAAATTAACTTATAATAATTAAATAATTAATGAAAGTTAAATAAATATTTTTTTATTTCATATTTATTAAACATATATATATAGTAATAAAATATAATAAAATAATACCCAAAAACTGAAAACTGACCCTGAACCCTAAAAATACCCCTTTACCCAAAAACTGAAAACTGACTCTGAACCCTAAAAATACCCCTTTACCCAAAAACTGAAAACTGACCCTGAACCCTAAAAATACCCCTTTACCCAAAAACTGAAAACTGACCCTGAACCCTAAAAATACCCCTTTACCCAAAAACTGAAAACTGACCCTGAACCCTAAAAATACCCCTTTACCCAAAAACTGAAAACTGACCCTGAACCCTAAAAATACCCCTTTACCCAAAAACTGAAAACTGACCCTGAACCCTAAAAATACCCCTTTACCCAAAAACCCAAAACTGACTCTGAACCCTAAAAATACCCCTTTACCCAAAAACCCAAAACTGACACTGAACCCAAAAAATAAAAACAATTTATTTTACTATCTATAGTATATACTTACATATTTTCACTTTCTATATTATTTACAGTCGATATTACTGCACTTACCTTAAAAACGATATTTTGGCTGTCGATATTCTGTCCAGTCGATATTTTGTCCAAACGATATTTTTTCCTCGATATTCTGTCCAAACGATATTTTGGAGTCGATATTATGTCTGTGCACCAAAAAAAACACAATATATAGATGTAGGAAATTGTAGAGATAGATAATAATAAAAAAAAAAAACAAAGAAAAGTTCAGAAAAACATAGGATTACAAATATGTAAGATGGATAGAAAGGTAGCATGCCCAAAAACAATAGCAATGAATGAAAAACAAGATGACCGCGTCCATAAAGGACCGCGTGGGTAAGTTTGCGCGATATTTTCCCCGCAAGCACACAAAAACACCTGCAAACTCGTAATAGCGCGCCGCACACAACATGAGATTGCCAATAGCGCCCGGAACTGGAAATATGCAACGCGCACAAGATGGCCGCGCCGATGTACGACCGCATGGGTAACTTCGCGGTCGTTGCACTGCAAGCGGCCCACGAAGACGCAAAAAATCCACGCGAACACGCAAAAAAACAATCCGCTAATTTGCACGAATTCGCGGATTGCGAGTTCGATTTCGCACGAATTCGCGCCCCGCGAATCTTGCGAAATTGCAGAAAAACGAATTTTGCAAAACTGAAAGGACTTAGCAGGTGCAAAAGTTCAAGCAAATTTGTAACCATTCCCTGTAGTGCTTCCTGAGGGGCCCCTCCAGAGTTCAGTTGCCTTCTTGCAACTATTCTCTGACCCTGCTCTGACCCTCAAAGCAGGGTCAGAGAATAGTTACAAGTGTGGCACAATGCTCCTGTAAAAAAATTAAACTGCAACAGGAAGCACTTACAGCTAAGGAAGCAGGTGCCAGACTTGAAGCTCAAATTTAGTGACACATTAACCAGCCCCAAATTAATTCATCTCAGTTGTGGCTGGACAGGTGTGCTTTCCCCCCATAATCTACAGTGGTGAACCAGAGGTTGCTGTGATGAACCAGAGGGTGGCAGTGCTGAACCAGAGGGTGGCAGTGATGAACCAGAGGGTGGCAGTGATGAACCAGAGGGTGGCAGGGATGAACCAGAGGGTGGCAGGGATGAACCAGAAGGTGGCAGTGGTGAACCAGAGGGTGCTGTGATGAACCAGAGGATGGCAGTGATCAACCAGAGGGTGGCAGTCTTGAACCAGAGGGTGGCAGTGATCAACCAGAGGGTGGCAGTGATGAACCAGAGGGTGGCACTGGTGAACCAGAGGGTGCTGTGATGAACCAGAGGATGGCAGTGATCAACCAGAGGGTGGCAGTCTTGAACCAGAGGGTGGCAGTGATCAACCAGAGGGTGGCAGTGATGAACCAGAGGGTGGCACTGGTGAACCAGAGGGTGCTGTGATGAACCAGAGGGTGGCAGTGATGAACCAGAGAGTGGCAGTGATGATCCAGATGGTGGCAGTGGCGAACCAGAGGGTGGCAGTAATGAACCAGAGGGTGGCAGTGAGGAACCAGAGGGTGGCATTGATGAGCAAGAGGGTCGCAGTGGTGAACCAAAGGGTGGCAGTGGTGAACCAGAGGGTGACAGTGGTGAACCAGAGGGTGACAGTGGTGAACCTGAAAGTGGCAGTGGTGAACCACAGGGTGGCAGTGGTGAACCAGAGGGTGACATTGCTGAACCAGAGGGTGGCAGGGGTGAACCAGAGGGTGGCAGTAGTGAACCAGAGAGTGCTGTGATGAACCAGAGGGTGACAGGGGTGAACCAGAGGGTGACAGTGGTGAACCAGAGGGTGCTGTGATGAACCAGAGGGTGGCAGTGGTGAACCAGAGGGTGGCAGGGGTGAACCAGAGGATGGTAGTGGTGAACCAGAGAGTGCTTTGATGAACCAGAGGGTGTCAGGGG
This sequence comes from Lissotriton helveticus, assembly GCF_964261635.1. Lineage (NCBI taxonomy): Eukaryota > Metazoa > Chordata > Amphibia > Caudata > Salamandridae > Lissotriton > Lissotriton helveticus. Next base: position 141,485,181 of record NC_136059.1, on the reverse strand, counting down.
TGAACCAGAGGGTGACAGTGGTGAACCAGAGAGTGCTGTGATGAACCAGAGGGTGGCAGTGGTGAGTGCTGAACCAGAGGGTGGCAGGGGTGAACCAGAGGGTGGCAGTGGTGAACCAGAGGGTGCTGTGATGAACCAGAGGGTGGCAGGGGTGAACCAGAGGGTGACAGGGGTGAACCAGAGGGTGACAGTGGTGAACCAGAGGGTGCTGTGATGAACCAGAGGGTGGCAGTGGTGAACCAGAGGGTGACAGTGGTGAACTAGAGGGTGGTAGTGGTGAACCAGAGGGTGACAGTGATGAACCAGAGGGTGGCAGTGGTGAACCAGAGGGTGGCATTGATGAACCGAAGGGTGACCGCGATGAACCACAGGGTCGCAAACAGGCTGGACACGTAGAAACAACATGGTCGCGACCGTTGCGACCACACAAGTAAGTTCGCATTCCCGAACGTGTAAAAAACTCTTGCGAACTGGCAAAAACCCTCGCAAACATGCAAAAAAATCGCAAATTCGCACGAATTCACTGATTTTGCGGATTGCGAGTTCGATTTCGCGTGAATTCGCGGAACACGAATTGTCAAATTTTGCCCATACTTACTCACGGGGGACACGTGCAGTGTCCAAACACAGCCGTGAATCACCATTTACTTCTATAGGGAATGGCACGTTGGAAAATTAAAAAGGACACTTAGAAGAGGACTTGGAGCAGACTCCTTTAGAACTAGGCAGTTCTGGAGTCAATACCCACAGGAGCCCCGGAATACTCGAATTACCTCACCCAGGGAAGCTGGGTGCATAGGTGTCTTTGGATGTTGGTTTTCGTTGTCATTTTCAATGGCGAGCTGCGGACAAGTGCTGCAGGCGTCCAAGCCAAAAGAGTCCAGATGGATCAAAGCCTGTATTAGAATCATGAAGAACCTGAAAGCAGAGGGTAGAGAGTCTGGGTCACTAGCCAGTGACCAAGAAGGCGAGGAGATGATGCCAACCAATGTCGTGTGATTTCAGGTGAAGGAGGTGAAGCTTGACTCTTCAGCCACGAGGAGCTGGAGGCGTCAACGATGACCAGGAGCTGATTCAGAGATATCCCACAAAGGATGTCAGTTGCTGTGGTGTCGGATTCCAGATGGGACCCAAGAAGCCTTCACAACAGCAACTCACGCGGAAATCAGAGAATGGCTTCTGTGCAGACCAGCAAGGTCTGAGGGACTTACCCTTTGGAGGGAAGTCAGGACATGTCTAGAGCAACCAGGGAAGCCCAAGAAACAGAAGAGTGATTAAAGGTAGTCATACGTAGCCTATATCTTAGTATGGGGTGCAGACACCACCTTAACCAAACTGCAGTAGCAGACCTGTAGTGCCATTTTGGAAGGCTTCCCAAGGGTGGCATAATACATGCTTCCGCCCCTGGTAGGCCCAGTTGACAGAAGGCAATGCAAAATTGTAAGTAAGATGTTCTAAGACATGCATGGGGCAATTTGCACTGCCTTGCAGCAACTTGTGCTGATTTGTGTTATAGTTCAAAGTGGTGCTTGATACAAACCGAGATTTACTAAACTCAGTAACCCTGCGCTAATTAATAAACCTTCGCTCCATAATGGTACACCACCTCGGCCATGGTGTATCACTGAGAAATATGTTTATTTCTCCCTGTTATGTTCTCTTTCTATTCATGATGCATTTCAGAGGGTAAGGGGAGGATTGTAAGAACATTTCAGCAGATGGAGAAATGCATGTCAAGTGATAAGCAGAGTGAAAATTTGACCATGATATAACCTATTGACTCCTATGAGACACAGTGGAATGCATATGAGCCCACCACCTTTGGCTTTGTGCCAATGTTCATGATTCGCTTAAGTGCTATTCGGATATTTTCAATGGAAGCACAGGAACAGCTGAATTGGTATTTGCTTAAGGGCTGCTTCTTTGCATTAATAAATCCTCATACCCAGAGGGGCCCTCCACCTATTACTCACTTAGCTGGAAACATTCCATTCAAAGAACATGTTGCGAATTGTGAGCAGCTGTCACAAAACTGTGATTCCATTTTTGAAAGGTAAGAGATGCATGAATTGGTCCTGTATTTTTCTCACTGTGTTGGTCTCTGACACTTGTCCAGCACATAAAGTTCCAAGAAAATGACCCTTCATCAGTCTTCTTCTGCTCATTTACTATTGAGTCTCACCTTCAGCATATAATTCAAAACACATCCGGGTTAAAGCAAGGGCTACACACAGCAGAGATTAGAAACACAGGACAATAACTGCCTCTATGTGTTTCTAAGCTCTACTCTCACCATAACAGCAACGATATTTTGAGTTAATAAATGCACTCAAGATGAGTAAAACAAAACAAAAACAACACCAATCTCTGCTTACTGATTCCGACTTGTTCTGTTTAAATTTCATGAATGAACTCAGAGAAATTCAGAAATATATGTTTTAATTTAGCCATTTCAGATGCAGAAACAGTTGTAATGCGGTCAGTCAGTGAACCGGATCATCATACAATCCTATGTGTCAGATTGTAGCCATTCATGTAATGGAAGCACCTATTTAAAGACTCCTCATCAACTATGTAATTGCAACTACTTGTATGTAGTTGCAGATAGATTGCAAACACAATATTGTGGTAAAAAACATGTTTAACAAAAATCCTGTGTCAAAAATATTTTCACGGCAATATCGGCTCCTATAATCATAAAAGTAAGTACTAATGTTCAGTATCAAAATATTGGGAAAAATATAATTGACACTAATATCATTCAAAAATATACAAAACTATTATATTTTTAAGATATAAATAGAATTGAAAGTAGTTAATGCTAAATATATTAATATATGCATACTACATAATGTAAAGAAAAAACAACTAATGCATAATACTATGTATAAATCTATATTATAAAATTCTCACTGTCTGTGCAACAGTAGGGAAGGCATAGAATATCGGATGGGTATACATTTATTATTCCCACTCCAAACAGCACAACAATATGGAATAATAGACTTTGGAGGGGTAAAATATAATATTCCCACTCCAGCCTGTGCAACCGAGCTAGCTTGGAGGAGACTTCATGTTTGCTCTCACTTGACGGGAGTTTTTGAAAATGCTTCTGGAAAGCAAGAAAAAACACAGTTTTCCCTTAATGTGCCATTGTGGACATAGGGTGGGGACCCCAGGACATAGCAGGAGCTGACCCTGAGAGTTGGGATTTACCCAGATTAATAAGCGGCTCCAGGAGGGGGGTCACGTGGCACCCATTTCCTTTAATATTGAGACCGGGACCTAGGGGATGGAGTCCACAAGGCTTAAAGAAGCCCGGGTAGGGGGGCTCTATGTCTTCCCAAGAGGCTGTCCCTCTTCCCAATTACATACACATCGTCGCCCTAGGGGATTTGGTACCCGGGGCTTACATAGGTCCGGGCGGGGACTAGATGGACCCTCCCACTTTTGATAAGGCCAAGCCCCAGGGAATTGGGTGTCCGAGTCCAAATTTGGCCCAGGGAGGGGGGCCTTGTGTACCCTCCTCCCCTATAATAATATAAGGAATTCCCTCTGGGACCTGGCTCACCTGGGGGGCTAATTTAAAACAAGCACAGGAGATAGCTTTTGTTTTAGGGTTAAATCTTTTTATTAAATGATGCTTGTGCAAATAATCAAGTAACAAGCAATGCAGGGGCCACCAAATCGGTTACCTAGTGCGTTAAAAATCTAACAACACGCAAACAATGCATTCATTTAGAAACATTTAAAATCTTTTTTTATAAATGATACAAATGTCATGGTTTGCTAAAAATATATAAAGTTTCTTAACATAATTTCACCAGACATGTGACATTGACATAATGTATTAACAAGTAATATTTTGAAGTGTCTTTTATTTTAACTACAAGAATGTGTAAATAGTACATTTTACATGTATTATTTACACATTTATAAACATTTACAATCTTTTTTATAAATGATACAAATTTCATGGTTGGCTAAAAATAAATAACGTTTCTTAACATAATTTCACTGAACTTGTAACATTGACATAATTTATTATCAAGTACTAATTTTTAAGTGTCTATTATTTTAACTACAAGAATGTGTAAATAGTACATTTTAAATGTATTATTTTCACATTTCTTTTGTGTATTTTTTTAAACAAAATTTAATCAACGGAAGTGTGAAAAATTCCCGAACAACTATCGCATTTTACCATAGTAATACATGAGTATATATATATTTATTAATAAATTAATAAGTTACTCAAGTATTATACAAATATAAACAAACTAGCCAACATTTTGAGTGTTGGTGACACCCTAAACATTGACTTCACACTATTTGACCATCTAAAATGGCAAATGCCTGACCTTGCCAACAGGACATTGGGATGTAGGCGGCCGTGGCATAAGTTGAACACCTAGTGGTTGTTAAACTCCACGATGGACACAGCCATAGGCTAACATGTGTGAAAGGAACATGTATGTTTATGTCACTGTTGTTGATTACGTCGATTTATGTGTCTGCAGCATTGCAAAAAAAGCTCACTTGCCTTCCAACACTGCAGCCACCAAGGCCTCCTCAATGCTTGCTGCTGTTTCTGAACTCTGCGAACCACGGTGCCAGGCAGAGCAGGTGTTAGGTCCCCAGACTTCTTGCCAGAGGAGCTGGATTTTTTTTCAACAGAGGGCAGGGCCTCTAAAAGCAACTCTATGGCTCACCAGAGGAACATGTACACGTTAAAAAAGTCTTTGTGAATCTATGTAAGTGTTTATTCTAAAAAACACAGGTGATAATGATCCTTTGATTTCCTGAGTGAAGTGTAGTGATTGAAGTGAAGTGTCAATGAACTGGAATGGCAAGGGGAGCAAAGACAATGGATTTAGGTCCAGATCTCTGAACTGGGGTGAATGATTGACATTGTTCAACATTCTGTTCTCAATTGCTCTTATTGCATTGTCACCCCAAGTGGTGTAAGTATGCCCATACTTGGGTCCCGTACTCTACATTCCACTGAAGTCAAGCTAGACTGGCTAAAGAGGGATGAAACTCCAATACCTGGATGCTTTTTTCCGGTCCAGGGAGCTCCTGACCTGACAGTTCGGGCTGGACTGTTCCAATGGAGAACAACGTCAAGCCTGATTTGCGTATGGTTGAGTTTAAACTGGAATGGCCTGGGGAGCAAATAAACAATGGATTTAGTCCCAGATCTCTGTACTGGGGTGAATGTTTGACATTGTTCAACATTCTGTCCATCAATTGTTCTTTTTGCAATTATTTTTTATGTGACATTAGACAATGATGGTGTGAATTTGTAAGATCATTATGATTATAGAAAACTACATTAGTATGTGTTGTAAGTTTTGAGCCCTACATTTTATTTGATGTGAATTTGAGATATATCTATTGACCTGTATGATTTTCATGTGAAATTTCACATCATGTAAAAATAGGAAACACATTATATCTTATTTGCAAATGTACATATATACCTTTTTACATGCCAACTGAAAATGCTTGCTGTGTGTGTTATCCTACATATCAATCTTCCTAGATGAGACATCTCCAACTAGTCGTTCAGGAACCATCAGTACTCACAAATACATTCAGAGTTGCTCACTGCCTTGAGTAATTGTTACAATGAACACAAGGTATTATTTTCAGATTGAAGTTAAGGGAAGGATGTGTTCATGTGACATCATATTCATCAGGTTACAGTTAGCAGGGTCTGACAATGAGCAATGCTTAGTCAGATATGTGGGCCAGGCTGGGGCTGAGTCACAGAGGCGAACAACTGAGGCACTGAGGTATTATACTCTTTGAAAATATTGCATGTTGTGAGAAGTTGGCCTGGCATATGCTGTCCACTATTCTAGTGGGCACCTTGCACCAGTCCAAACAACCCTTATTAATGGTAGGTTTAAATACAACCTATAAAGCTATCCTAGTGGTAGCTGTGGAGACCAGCCTTCAGGCTATGTCTTTAAGGAATGTAAAGCAGCTTGTTTTACCAATCTATAATCTCATAAATGACCAAATGAAAGGAGAACCACACCAGGTATATATATGAAATATATGTATGTATTCTAAACTCATCCCTCTAGTCTCTTTATGAGGCCAGAGGCAAAAGTACATCAGTTAAACTTATTTTGCACACAATAAATTAGCACAGTATATGTTTAACCCCAGGGGCCTCACCAACCATATAATAAGAAAGTGGCATAAGAACCACAACTGTCTTGGATACAAGGCCTAGAACCTTTAGAACCGCTGGGGCCACCAGGAACCGGATGTATGCCGTTACATCGCATACTATTACAACACTTGCTTTTACAATGCATTTTTTACAACGCAGGTACCTTTACAACGCATACCTTTACAACGCATACCATTACAACGCAAAATAGTAAAAGTAATGTATAAGTACTGTTACAACAAAAACACATATAAGACATACCATTACAATGCATAAATAATAACAAATATATATACATATATATATATATTTTATTTTGTAAAATAAATCCTGGCACGGGATGCAGGGAAAATAGGGGTTTTGGGCGGGGAAGTGTATTTAAATGTGGTAATAAACTGTACGTAAATTTCTGAAAAAAACAAGCTTTTTCAAAAATGAATACTCGAGTATTAAAATTAATACTCATGTATTAAAATTAATACTCGGATATCGGAAACAATTAAAATTTAAGAATAAAATTAAAAGTAATAATTTTTTTAAATTACATTAATCAACATTAAAAACATACATTTTCAAAATCATGAAGGAAATACCAAACACATATCCGCCATTTTAGATACTAAAAAGTAAACATAAGTCCTACAACTCTTTTAATGAAATGAACACCAAGGGCCTGAAAACAAAATAGAGGACAACATGCTATTTCAAACACCAAACACACATTTTTAAATCGATAAATTAAATTACATGTTTTCACAGAAAATAAAAGGATGTTTAAAACTCATTCAAACGCATCTTTTGAAAACCTTTAACATGTCACACACAAAAACCTATAAATACAAGTAAGACACCATTTTGAAATCAGTTGTTTACCAACTCCCAGAGAGACCAGTCGCCAAAAACTGACCCTCTGACCTCTTGCCACTGAGACGTGCTGAAGCCAAACAATACTAATCGATTCAAACATACAAGTAAGTTTACAATTAAAATAAATTTAAGAAAGCAATTTTCACAACGAATTAACTTCTTTAAATAAAGCTCACACATTTTTATATTTCAGATTTAAAAATAAAAACCAATCAACAAATAATATCGTTTAACGCTAAGGAGTATATACCCACAGATGTAAGTCCATTTTTATTTAAAACATTGCAATATATCTGGTAAAGCAACATTTAAATTCCTTTTTGAATGTCGTAACAAAAAAACTCATTGTCACATGCAACAGTGTTAAAATAATCAATGATATAACCCATTTTTTGATAAAATGATTTTGTGACACTCATTTTAATTTAAGTGACGTAGGTTGGTGAAAATTATTTTTGAAAAAATAATTAAAATGTTATTCCTAATAAATGGTTTACGCTAAATATAAATAGTAAACAACTCTCTTAATTATTCTTTTCACAGAAAAATCATTTAATGTGATGTTCCTTAAACAACAGCGATACAGAGATGCTCTAAATAAGGAGCAATAATCATTATTCCTAAATTTTTAAAGGTACTTTTTATTTATTACTTATCACATAATGTTTTTTAAATGAATCAAGTACCTTAACGTTAATACATTTTTCTTTAAAAATATAGTGTTGTTAAATTTGATTTTAAAATGCTACATTTTTTGTAATCCATATACAGAAAAATCAACTTTAAAAATCTGGAAAAATTGTACCTACTTAAACACCATCTTAAATTTTAGCAAGGTAAATTCTACATTTCATATTATTTTCCGCAAAAAAGCATAGTTTTCAAAAATTCTCTTTTTTCAGCACAAGCAGCAAAAGTATCATTGATAAAAAGAACTATAATAAATCATGTTTCTCTTCCTTTCAACTAGAAAACGTACTCTTTAATTTCAAGATCACAATAAAAGCCAAGAAGACCAATCAAAAAACCTAAAGGTAAAACGCTTTTAAACAAGGAAAAGTGTGGGATAGTGTAGGGGTAACATTTACTTTTAAAACTCCAGGAAGGTGTAGCAGTAGGGAAAGTGTTGGATAATGTATTAGATTTCAACGAGAGAAGCAATAATTTTAATAACAAACAATACAATTACAATCTTTTTTGTTTCTATTCAAAACAGACAATCATCCTAATATTCAAGGTGAACTAAGAAAAGGCAAACGGAATTTCAACTTCTTCAAAAACTGACAACCACCAATTTTGAAAGGTACATTTTTCTAAAAAGCAGCAACAACAAAATAAATGAATGTAAAACATTAGGGACAGTTTTAGATAGTGAAGTGGAATTAAATGCAAATGTAACTCATTGAAGGTGTAGCAGTAGGGAAAGTGATGGATAGTGTAGGGGTACCATTTACTATTCTAACTCCTTGAAGGTGTAGCAGTAGAGTTAGTGTGGGATAGTGTAGGGGTACCATTTAATATTCCAACTCCTGGAAGGTGTAGCAGTAGGGAAAGTGAGGGCTAGTGTAGGTGTACCATTTACTATTCTAAATCCAGGAAGGTGTAGCATTAGGGAAAGTGTGGGATAGTGTAGGTGTAACATTTAATATTCTAACTCGAGGAAGATGAAGCAGTAGGGAAAGTGAGGGATAGTGTAGGGGTATCATTTACTATTCTAACTCCAGGAAGGTATAGCAGTAGGGAAAGTGAGGGATAGTGTAGGGGTACCATTTACTATTCTAACTCCAGGAAGGTGTAGAAGTAGAGATAGTGTACGGGTACCATTTACTATTCTAACTCCAGGAAAATGTAGCAGTAGGGAAAGTGAGGGATAGTGTAGGGGTACCATTTACTATTCTTACTCCAGGGAGGTGTAGCAGTAGAGAAAGTGTGGGATAGTGTAGGGGCACCATTTACTATTCTAACTCCAGAAAGGTGTAGCTGCATAGAAAGTGAGGGACAGTGTAGGGGTACCATTTACTATTCTAACTCCAGGAAGGTGTTGCAGTAGGGATAGTGAGGGATAGTGTAGGGGTACCATTTACTATACTAACTCCAGGAAGGTATAGCGTTAGGGAAAGTGTGGGATAGTGTAGGGGTACCATTTACTATTCTAACTCCAGGGAGGTGTAGCAGTAGAGAAAGTGTGGGATAGTGCAACGGCACCATTTACTATTCTAACTCCTGTAAGGAGTAGCAGTAGTGAAAGTGTGGAATAGTGCAGGGGTACCATTTACAATTGTAACAGGTTAAAAATGCAACATTAGTGAAACTTAGGTTTAGTCTTTAACAACAAAACATGAATAATTTATTGCATTTTTTTGTCTTTTTTTTTACAGAAAATGTCTTCAGAGCAGACTGCCTCTTACATAAAATCAAAAAAAGGAAACCGTTTGCTCAAACATGCAGGATATATATATTGTAAATAAAGGATAAGTGAACCGCGGAGACATGGGAGGTGTGTGCAATATTACTCAACCCATTGCAGTGGCAGAGCAGTTACTCATGGAGAAACCATTATTAAAACAACAGAGCATAACCACTCTGCCTCTGCAATGGAGATTGAGGTTAGAGAAACCATCAATGAAATGAAAGAAATTGCATGCAGCTCCAATGACTCCACAGGTTCTATATTAAGAGAAGTTGCACAGCATGTCCCCAGTCATGTAGCTAGCAGTATGCCTATCATTCCCAATGTGCGAAGAATTATTCAAAGACAAAAGCTGGAAAGTAATACCCATACAACAACACCTCATACCTTTTCTGACATTCAAATACCTAATGTACTCACTATTTCTTTTTCTAATGAACCTTTCCTACTGCATGACAACCAAAACCCTCTGAAACGTATTCTTATTTTTAGTGCACCCCGTAACCTTGTTAAATTAGAGAACAGTGAAATTTGGATGATGGATGAGACGTTTAAAAGTACACCCCATCCTTTCACCCAAATTTACACTATTCACGCAAAGATTAACCACAATGTAATTCCCCTAGTTTATAGTTTGCTACCTGATAAACAAACTGCAACCTACACTGAACTTTTATTGGTAATTAAAAGCAAAACATCAAATAAAAGTCCTAGGAAAATCATTATTGATTTTGAATTTGCAATGATTAATGTAATCACCAAAACGTACGAGGATACCCAAATTCAGGGATGTTTTTTTAATTTTTGCCAGGCATTTTGGTGTAAACTTCAAAAAACATCCCTGGTTGCAGATTATTCAACAAATAGCAAATTAAAGTTTGAACTAAAAAAACGAACTGCTCTTTGCTTTGTTCCTCCTGAAAGTGTAGACGAATACTACACTGCAATTACATAGTCTGAATTTTTTGATGAGAATGAAGATAAATTGGCACCCTTACTAAATTATTTTGAAGTCACATGGATTGGGCATCAAAGCAGGTCGGGTCGCAGGAGGAAGCCACGATTCCATGTGGAGTGGTGGACCTGCTACACGAGCTCTTTAGAAGGAGAAGCAAAAACAAACAATGCCATAGAGGGATGGCATAACTCCTTCAACCATACAATTGGAAAACCTCATCCAAACTTCTATCATTTTTTGGAAACTTTGAAGAAGTAGCAAAGTTTCCAAGAAATGAGAATTTCTCAAACATTAACTTGTAGCCTAAACCCACGCATCTCCCAAAAATCAAAACAAATGTCCGTGAGACTATTGGCTATTCTACAACAGTTTTCGTTGTGTGTGGCTTTAGACTACCTTGAGAATGTTGCTAACATTTTACATTATTAAATATCATTTAAACACAACTCTCCTGCTTTGACCTAAATATTTTTTACATTATAATTCAATTTGCATTAACATTTTTCCAAATTATTTTTTTAAATTAACGTCGGGTCAGCTTACCTGTAGTTGTCTTCTTTCTTTTTCTTCATCTGTTTTTCCCCAAAATATTCAATTTTGTTGCAAATTCCAATTCCCGATGCAATCCAAGGATGTAAAACTATTTTTCCTTTTTTTACTTTTTCAAATCAGATCACCATATTTAAAAATATATTTTTTTAAAATAGTTTCTTTATTATTAAAAAATGCATTGGATTTCTTTTAAAAAATATCTTCTAGTATTGAATACAACATATCCAATAAAAATACTTCTTTTTTGAATCCTCTCATCATTCTTCTTTTTTTCTGAAAAACTCCAAACTCATGTAAAAATCCATTTCAACAGAGTTGTTTTTTTAAAAAAAATCCATCTTCATGTTGCAAAAAAATCTTCTTCATAAATCCAAAAGAAGAAAATCATTCATAAAAAATAGAATTTTTTTTCCATTTTTAGCAAACAATCCATATGCTTAAAAAGTCAATCTCCAATAAAATCCTTTTTTTAAATAATCCAATTTCTTCATATTGCGATCCGCACAAAAACTTTTTTCCACGAAATCCTTTATTTTACAAAGTCCATTTCCAAATTTTTGCAAAGTTCGGGAAATTGAAGATATTTCAAAATCCATCCAGAAAAGAATCCTAAATCGCCGAAATCCTTGTTCCAACAAAGTTAATACGTAAACTTATCCAAACACCACGAAATCCATGATTTTTCCATTCAATCACAACAAAAAACAAAATTTCCGAAATCTTTTTTCAATCCAATTCGATCACCAAAATAATCCAAAATCCAGGAAACCAAAGATCTTTTGAACTCGATGACCAAATTAATTCAAAGAACATGTATTCAATCTTCTTTTGGATATTTTTTTTACAATGCAGTTTAAATAATAACATTCTATTTATTAATAATAAGTCATACATCCTAAAATATCATTATCATTCACCTTACTTTAAAACAATACTTGATTAATAAACTTTAAACTATGATTTCTAGCGACCCGACAATGGCATACTCTACTTACATGATCGGCGACATGCTGAAATTCCAACATTTACATTACAAAAAACATGTGCAACTTCTCCTTATCCTTTCTTTACAATATATATATTCTTTTTAACTTTCTAATGTTAATAAATAAAGTTTAAATTGTATCTTACATGAGCGCAGTTCTGCTTCCAGCTGCTTCATCCTTCGACGCTGTCCAAAATGGCTGCTTGCATACACGTTTACCCGTCGACGTCATCTGGAGCTACAAAGATGAAAAAAGGACTATTTATTATTATTTTCATAATAAAATATTTAAACATTTTTATATACGTTACATGCATAATAAAATGATTTAAAATTATGCAAAAAATGTATAAAAATATTCTCTTTCTATCTACAATCTTTTAAATTAAAAAATTAAAATGTACATTCTCGACTCATAGTATTATTAAATATTATTTTTTAAATGTCACTTTTTTCATGTATTTTAATACATCGATATGTATTATAAATGCTACTCACCTCTATTCTTCTCCCATTTCTCTTCCGTCGTGCTTGCTTCTTATGGTAAATTACCTTCTAAAGTAGTTCCGCGGTTCATACCAACAGCTATGGAAATGAATAAAGGACATTACTCTCCATTGAAATGAATGGAATAGCGTGGGAAGTTATCTTTTTTATTTTTAAAAAAATGTTTATTTTATTTTAAAAAATATATTTTAATTTTTCTATTATATATTTTGGGATGGTCTTTTTAAAAAAAATGTTTAAAAAAAAAAAGTTAAATCCTTTTTTTAAATAATTATTTTTTTTCTTTTTTACACAACTTTTATTTAATACTTGAGTATTCATTTTTATTATTCCTATTTTTACTTTATTTTTTATATTATTTTTTGTTACTTTAGTATTCATTTTTTATAATTCCTATTTTTTCTTAATTTTTTACTTTATTTTTTGTTACTATTTTTAATAAATTTTAATTTGAAAACAACTTGTTACTTATTTTTTTTATATTTAAAAATGAAATTTGATTTAATTTCAAAAATAAAAATCATTTCAATTTGTAATGTAAATCTCATATAAAGCATACAATTATTTGTTACTTTAGTATTATTTAATTTATATTTTTATTGTTAAATTTTAACTAGCTAAAAAACATACTTTAAAAATTGTATTAATTTAATCAATATAATTTAATACATTTTTATCATTAAATAAAATGTAATAAAATTAATTGTTACTTTAGTATTTTTTAAATTATTATTATATTTTTATTGTTACATTTTAACTAGCTAAAAAGACATACATAAAATTAGTATTAATTTAAACAATATAATTTAATAATTTTTTTATCATTTAATAAAATGTAATTTATTTTTTATTTTTTATTAAAATTATAAGTAACACAAAAAACATACAAAATAAATATACTTACGTTGTAAAGACTTGCGTTGTAATGACATCTGCGCTGTAATGGCATGCCTTGTAATAGCATGCGTTGTAAAGGCACTTGCGTTGTAATAGATTTGTTGTAATGGTAGTGCGTTGTAAAAGTTGCGTTGTAAAGGATGTTTCCCCCAGGAACCACCCAAGGTAGTGACACATGGGACTCACGGGGGACAGGTGCAGTGTCTAAACACAGCCGTGAATCACCATTTACTTCTATAGGGAATGGCACCGTTGGAAAATTACAAAGGAAGGACACTTAGAAGAGGTCTTGGAGCAGACTCCTTTAGAACTAGGCAGTTCTAAAGTCAATACCCACAGGAGCCCCGGAATACTCGAGTTACCTCACCCAGGGAAGCCGGGTGCATAGGTGTCTTTTGATGTTGGTTTTCGTCATCATTTTCAATGGCGAGCTGCGGACAAGTGCTGCAGGTGACCAAGCTAAAAGAGTCCGGATGGATCAAAGCCTGTATTAGAATCATGAAGAACCTGAAAGCAAAGGGGGCAGAGTCTGGGTCACTAGCCAGTGACCAGGAAGGCGAGGGGATGATGCCAACCAATGTCGTGTGATTTCAAGTGAAGGCGGTGTAGCTTGACTCTTCAGCCACGAGGAGCAGGAGGCATCAACGATGACCAGGAGCTGGATTACAGCTATCCTACGAAGCATGTCAATTGCTGTGGTGTCGGATTCTGGATGGGACCCAAGAAGCCTTGACAACAGCAACTCACGCAGAAATCAGAGAATGGCTTCTGTGCAGACCAGCAAGGTTCTGAAGGACTTACCCTTTGGAGGAAAGTCAGGGCACGTCTGGAGCAACCAGGGAAGCCCAAGAAACAGAAGAGTTACTTTTGTGGGGACCCACCCCTTGATGGACCAGGGATCACAAAGCATTGAGCAGAAATGCTAGAAGCGGGCCCATGGAACACTTGTAGAGTGTAGGCCCACAATTTTCGTTGCAAATGGTGCTTGGGCCTTGGACTACGAGTAGGCCAATGCACAACTTTAGGAAAGCTCGGGAAGTTGATGCACTTACAAATGTGCACGTTGTCCAGGAGTTCCGGTCCCATGTCTCTTGTCATGGCTGCATGTCTCAGCTTTGCTGGGATCTCGTGTCGGCCTCAGAGATATCTGGAAGTCAATGTCCTGTGTTGCAAACCCGTTCCAAAGTTAGCATTTACCGCAAGGTTATAATCCACTTAAGAGTATATGTTCTGGCTGCATCACAGAACAACTACAGAGAAGAGATTCCAAAAGCTGCAGAGGGGTTCTGCTCATGCATGGGCACCCTCTCACACAAAACCAAGCAGTCTGCCTTCAGTATTTTTAAGGCCTGCCACATGAGTGACTTATAGGTTTATATGTGTGAGTGATTAAAGGTATATATAGGTAGCCTATATCTTAGTATGGGGTGCAGACACCACCTTAGCCAAACCGCAGTAGCAGACCTGTAGTGCCATTTTGGAAGGCTTCCCAAGGGTAGTATAATACATGATTCCGCCCATGGTAGACCCAGTTGACAGAAGGCAATGCAAAATTGTAAGTAAGATGTACTGAGACATGCATGGGGCAATTTGCACTGATTTGCTGCAACTTGTGCTGATTGGTGTTATAGTTCATAGTGGTACTTGATACAAACCGAGATTTACTAAAATCAGTAAACCTGCGCTAGTTAATAAACCTTCGCTCCATAATGGTACGCCGCCTCGGCCATGGTGTATCACTGAGAATTATGTTTATTTCCCCCCGTTATGTTCTCTTTCTATGCATGATGCATTTCAGAGGGTAAGGGGAGGATGGTAAGAACATTTCAGCAGATGGAGAAATGCATCTCAAGTGATAAGCAGAGTGAAAATGTGACCATGATATAACCTATTGACTCCTATGAGACACAGTGGAATGTATATGAGCCCACCACCTCTGGCTTTGTGCCAGTGTTAATGATTTGCTTAAGTGCTATTCAGCTATTTTCACTGGAAGCACAGGAACAGCTGAATTGGTATTTGCTTAAGGGCTGCTTCTATGCATTAATACATCCTTATACCCAGAGGGGCCCTCCACCTATTACTCACTTAGCTGGAAACATTCCATTCAAAGAACATGTTGCGAATTGTGAACAGCGGTCACAAAACTGTGATTACATTTTTGAAAGGTAAGAGATGCATGAATCGGTCCTGTATTTTTCTCACTGTGTTGGTCTCTGACACTTGTCAACCACATAAAGTTCCAAGAAAATGACCCTTCATCAGTGTACTGCTGCTCATTTACTATTGAGTGTCACCTTCAGCATATATTTCAAAACACACCTGGGTTAAAGCAAGGGCTACACACAGCAGAGATTAGAAACACAGGACAATAACTGCCTCTATGTGTTTCTAAGCCCTACTCTCAGCATAACATTAAATATATTTTGAGTTAATAAATGCACTCAAGATAAGTAAAACAAAACAAAAATAACACCAATCTCTGCTCACTGATTCCAACTTGTTCTGTTTAAATTTCATAAATAAACTCAGAGAAATTCAGAAATATGTGTTTGAATGTAGCCATTTCAGATGCAGAAACAGTTGTAATGCGGTCAGTCAGTGAACCGGATCATGACACAATCCTATGTGTCAGATTGTAGCCATTCATGTAATGGAAGCACCTATTTAAAGACTCCTCATCAACTATGTAATTGCAACTACCTGTATGTAGTTGCAGATAGATTGCGAACACAATATTGTGGTAAAAAAACATCTTTAACAAAAATCTTGTGTCAAAAATATTTTCACGACAATATCGGCTCCTATAATCATAAAAGTAAGTTCTAATGTTAAGTATTAAAATATTGGGAAAAATATAATTGACACTAATATCATCCAAAAATATACAAAACTATTATCTTTTTAAAATATAAATAGAATTGACAGTAGTTAATGCTAAATATATTAATATATGCATACTACATAATGTAATAAAAAACAACGAATGCATAATACTATGTGTAAATCTATATTATAAAATTCTCACTCTAGTCTGTGCAACAGTAGGGAAGGCATAGAATATCGGATGGGTATACATTTATTATTCCCACTCCAAACAGCACAACAATATGGAAGGTGTTAGACTTTGGAGGGGTAAAATATAATATTCCCACTCCAGCCTGTGCAACTGAGCTAGTTTGGAGGAGACTTCATGTTTTTTCTCACTTGTTGGGAGCTTTTGAAATTGCTTCTGGAAAGCAAGACAAAACACAGTGTTCCCTTAATGTGCCATTGTGGACATAGGGTGGGGACCCTTGGACATAGCAGGAGCTGACCCTGAGAGATGGGATCCCCAAATTAATAAGTGTCTCCAGGAGGCGGGTCACGTGGCACCCATTTCCTTTAATATTGAGACTGGGGCCTGGGGGATGGAGTCCACAAATCTAAAATAAGCCCGGGTAGGGTTGCTGTATGTCTTCCCAACAGTCTGTCCCTCTTCTGTCCATTATATCTTATTTACAAATGTACATATATACCTTTTTACATGCCAAATGAAAATGATTGCTGTGTGCGTTATCCCACATATCAATCTGCCTAGATGAGGCATCTCCAACTAGTCGTTCAGGAACCTTCAGTACTCACAAATACATTCAGAGTAGCTCACTGCCTTGAGTAATTGTTACAATGAACACAAGGTAGTATTTTCAGATTGAAGTTAAGGGAAGGATGTGTTCATGTGACATCATATTCATCAGGTTGCAGTTAGCAGGGTCTGACAATGAGCAATGCTTAGTCAGATATGTGGGCCAGGCTGGGGCTGAGTCACCGAGGCGAA
The DNA here is from genome assembly GCF_964261635.1 of Lissotriton helveticus. Lineage (NCBI taxonomy): Eukaryota > Metazoa > Chordata > Amphibia > Caudata > Salamandridae > Lissotriton > Lissotriton helveticus. Next base: position 141,468,001 of record NC_136059.1, on the reverse strand, counting down.
CAACTGAGGCACTGAGGTATTGTACTCTTTGAAAATATTGCATGTTGTGAGGAGTTGGCCTGGCATATGCTGTCCACTATTCTAGTGGGCACCTTGCACCAGTCCAAACAACCCTTATTAATGTTAGGTTTAAATACAACCTATATAGAAAGCTATCCTAGTGGTAGCTGTGGAGAGCAGCCTTCAGGCTAAGTCTTTAAGGAATGTAAAGCAGCTTGTTTTACCAATCTATAATCTCATCAATAACCAAATGAAAGGATATATATGAAATATATGTATGTATTCTAAACTCATCCCTCTAGTCTCTTAATGAGGCTAGAGGCAAAAGTACATCAGTTAAACTTATTTTGCACACAGTAAATTAGCACAGTATACGTTTAACCCTAGGGGCCTCACCAACCATATACTAAGAAAGTGGCATAAGAACCACAACTGTCTTGGATACAAGACCTAGAACCTTTAGAACCGCTGGGGCCACCAGGAACCGGATGTATGACGTTACAATGCATCCTATTACAACGCATGCTTTTACAATGCATTTTTTACAACGCAGGTACCTTTACAACGCATTCCTTTACAACGCATGCCATTACAACGCAAAATAGCAAAGTAATGTATAAGTACTGTTACAACAAAAACACATATAAGACATCCCATTACAATGCATGAATAATAACAAATATATATATATATATTTTTTTTGTAAAATAAATCCTGGCATGGGATTCAGGGAAAATAGGGGTTTTGGGAGGGGAAGTGTATTAAAATGTGGTAATAAACTGTACGTAAATTTCAGAAAAAACAAGCTTTTAAAAAAATGTATACTTGAGTTTTAAAATTAATACTCAAGTATTAAAATTAATACTCGGATATCGAAAACAAGCAAAATTTAACAATAAAATTAAAAGTAATATTATTTTTTAAATTAAATTAATCGACATTAAAAACATACATTTTCAAAATCACGAAGGAAATACCAAACACATATCCGCCATTTTAGATACTAAAAAGTAAACATAAGTCCTACAACTCTTTTCATGAAATGAACACCAAGGGTCTGAAAACAAAATGGAGGACAAAACGCTATTTCAAACACCAAACACTCATTTTTAAATCGATAAATTAAATTACATGTTTTCACAGAAAATAAAAGGATTTTTAAAACTCATTCAAACGCATCTTTTGAAAACATTTAACATGTCACACACAAAAACCTATAAATACAAGTAAGACACCATTTTAAAATTAGTTGTTTACCAACTCCCAGAGAGACCAGTCGCCAAAAACTGACCTTCTGACCTCTTGCCACTGAGACGAGCTGAAGCCAAACAAACACTAATCGATTCAAACATACAACTAAGTTTACAATTAAAATACATTTAAGAAAGCAATTTTCACAACAAATTAACTTTTTTAAATAAAGCTCACCCGTTTTTATATTTCAGATTCAAAAATAAAAACCAATCAACAAATAATATCGTTTAAAGCTAAGGAGAATATACTCACAGACCATTTTTATTTAAAACGTTGCAATATATCTGATAAAGCAACATTTAAATTCCTTTTTAAATGTCGTAACAGAAAAACTCATTGTCACATGCAACAGTGTTAAAATAATCAATGATATAACCCATTTTTTGATAAAATGATTTTGTGACACTCATTTAAGGAAAAGTGTGGGTTAGCGTATGAGTTTTCATCGAGAAAAGAATTAATTTTAATAAAAAACCATACACTTGAAATCTTGTTTGTTTCTATTCAAAACAGACAACCATATTAGTAAGATATTCAACAAAGAAAAAGCAAACTAAAATTCAACTTCTTCTAAAACTGTGAACCACCAATCTTGAAAGGTAAATATTTCATAAAAAAAGCAACTTCAAAATAAATAAATATTAATCAGTAGGGAAAGTGTTAGATAGTGTAGGAGTACCATTTACTATTCTAACTCTGAGAAGGTGTAGCAGTAGGGAAAGTGATGGATATTGTAGGGGTACCATTTACTATTCTAACTCCAGGAAGGTGTCGTAGTAGGGAAAGTGTGGGATAGTGTAGGGGTACCATTTACTATTCTAACTCCAAGAAGGTGTAGCAGTAAGGAAAGTGAGGGATAGTGTAGGGATACTATTTACTATTCTAACTCCAGGAAGGTGTAGCAGTAGGGAAAGTGAGGGACAGTGTAGGGGTACATTTACTATTCTATCTCGAGGAAGGTGTAGCAGTAGGGAAAGTGAGGGACAGTGTAGGGGTACCATTTACTATTCTAACTCCAGGAAGGTGTAGCATTAGGGAAAGTGTGGGATAATGTATGGGTACCATTTACTATTCTAACTCCAGGAAGATGTAACAGTAAAGAAACTGTGGATTCGTGTATTCGTTTTCAAGGACAAAATAAATCATTTAAAAAAAAAAACATATACTTTAAATCTTTTTTGTTTCTATTCAAAACAGACAACCATCTCAGTAAGAAATTGAACAAAGAAATAGCAAACAAGATTTCAACTTCTTCAAAAACTGTGAACAACCAATCTTGAAAGGTAAATATTTCCAAAAAAGCAGAAACTTCAAAACAAATAAATGTTAAGCAGTAGGGAAAGTATTAGATAGTGAATTGGATCTAATTTCAAATGTAACTCCTTGAAGGTGTAGCAGTAGGGAAAGTGATGGATAGTGTAGGGGTACCATTTACTATTCTAACTCCAAGAAGATGTAGCAGTAGGGAAAGTGAGGGATAGTGTAGAGGTACCATTTACTATTCTAACTCCAGAAAGGTGTAGCAGTATGGAAAGTGTGGGATAATGTATATGTACCATTTACTATTCTAACTCCAGGAAGGTGTAGCAGTAGGGAAAGTGTGGGATAGTGTTGGGGTACCATTTAAAATTCTAACTCCAGGAAGGTGTAGCAGTAGGGAAAGTGTGGGAAAATGTATGGGTACCATTTACTATTCTAACTCCAGGAAGGTGTAGCAGTAGGGAAAGTGTGGGATAGTGTAGGGGTACCATTTACTATTCTAATTCCTGGAAGGTGTAGTAGTATAGAAAGTGAGGGACAGTCTAGGGGTACCATTTACTATTCTAACTCCAGGAAGGTGTAGCAGTAGGGAAAGTGATGGATAGTGTAGGGGTACCATTTACTATACTAACTCCAGGAAGGTGTAGCAGTAGGGATAGTGAGGGATAGTGTAGGGGTACCATTTACTATACTAACTCCAGGAAGGTGTAGCATTAGGGAAAGTGTGGGATAATGTAGGGGTACCATTTAATATTCTATCTCCTGGAAGGTGTAGCAGTAGGGAAAGTGAGGGATAGTGTAGAGGTACCATTTACTATTCTAACTCCAGGAAGATGTAACAGTAAAGAAACTGTGGATTAGTGTTTTAGTTTTCAAGGACAAAATAAATAATTTAAAAAAAACATACACTTTAAATCTTTTTTGTTTCTATTCAAAACAGACAACCATCTCAGTAAGAAATTGAACAAAGAAATAGCAAACAAGATTTCAACTTCTTCAAAAACTGTGAACAACCAATATTGAAAGGTAAATATTTCCAAAAAAGCTGCAACTTCAAAATAAATAAATGTTAAGCAGGAGGGAAAGTGTTAGATAGTGAATTGGAACTAATTGCAAATGTAACTCCTTGAAGGTGTAGCAGTAGGGAAAGTGATGGATAGTGTAGGGGTACCATGTACTATTCTAACTCCAAGAAGATGTAGCAGTAGGGAAAGTGAGGGATAGTGTAGAGGTACCATCTACTATTCTAACTCAAGGAAGGTGTAGCAGTATAAAAAATGAGGGACAGTGTAGGGGTACCATTCACTATTCTAACTCCAAGAAGGTGTCGTAGTAGGGAAAGTGATGGATAGTGTAGGGGTACCATTTACCATTCTTACTCCAGAAAGGTGTAGCAGTAGGGATAGTGAGGGATAGTGTAGGGGTACCATTTACTATACTAACTCCAGGAAGGTGTAGCAGTAGGGATAGTGAGGGATAGTGTAGGGGTACCATTTACTATACTAACTCCAGGAAGGTGTAGCATTAGGGAAAGTGTGGGATAATGTAGGGGTACCATTTAATATTCTATCTCCTGGAAGGTGTAGCAGTAGGGAAAGTGAGGGATAGTGTAGAGGTACCATTTACTATTCTAACTCCAGGAAGATGTAACAGTAAAGAAACTGTGGATTAGTGTTTTAGTTTTCAAGGACAAAATAAATAATTAAAAAAAACATACACTTTAAATCTTTTTTATTTCTATTCAAAACAGACAACCATCTCAGTAAGAAATTGAACAAAGAAATAGCAAACAAGATTTCAACTTCTTCAAAAACTGTGAACAACCAATATTGAAAGGTAAATATTTCCAAAAAAGCTGCAACTTCAAAATAAATAAATGTTAAGCAGGAGGGAAAGTGTTAGATAGTGAATTGGAACTAATTGCAAATGTAACTCCTTGAAGGTGTAGCAGTAGGGAAAGTGATGGATAGTGTAGGGGTACCATGTACTATTCTAACTCCAAGAAGATGTAGCAGTAGGGAAAGTGAGGGATAGTGTAGAGGTACCATCTACTATTCTAACTCAAGGAAGGTGTAGCAGTATAAAAAATGAGGGACAGTGTAGGGGTACCATTCACTATTCTAACTCCAAGAAGGTGTCGTAGTAGGGAAAGTGATGGATAGTGTAGGGGTACCATTTACCATTCTTACTCCAGAAAGGTGTAGCAGTAGGGATAGTGAGGGATAGTGTAGGGGTACCATTTACTATACTAACTCCAGGAAGGTGTAGCATTAGGGAAAGTGTGGGATAGTGTAGGGGTACCATTTACTATTCTAACTCCAGGGAGGTGTAGCAGTAGAGAAAGTGTGGGATAGTGTAGGGGTACCATTTACTATTCTAACTCCAGAAAGGTGTAGCTGTATAGAAAGTGAGGGACAGTGTAGGGTTACCATTTAGTATTCTAACTCCAGGAAGGTGTAGCAGTAGGGAAAGTGTGGGATATTGTAGGGGTACCATTTACTATTCTAACTCCTGTAAGGTGTAGCAGTAGTGAAAGTGTGGGATAGTGCAGGGGTACCATTTACAATTGTAACAGGTTAAAAATGCAACATTAGTGAAACTTAGGTTTAGTCTTTAAAAACAAAACATGAACAATTTATTGCATTTTTTTGTCATTTTTTTTACAGAAAATGTCTTCAGAGCAGACTGCCTCTTACATAAAATCAAAAAAATGAAACTGTTTGCTCAAACATGCAGGATATATATATTGTAAAGAAAGGATAAGTGAACCATGGAGACATTGGAGGTGTGTGCAATATTACTCAACCCATTGCAGTGGCAGAGCGGTTACTCATGGAGAAACCATTATTAAAACAACAGAGCATAACCACTCTGCCTCTGCAATGGAGATTGAGGTTAGAGAAACCATCAATGAAATGAAAGAAATTGCATGCACCTCCAATGATTCCACAGGTTCTATATTAAGAGAAGTTGCACAGCATGTCCCCAGTCATGTAGCTAGCAGTATGCCTATCATTCCCAATTTGTGAAGAATTATTCAAAGACAAAAGCAGGAAAGTAAAACCCATACCTACAGTTGTAGCAGAACTAGTGACCTCTCCCTCAAATTTTACTCTATTGGGAGATTTTAATATTCACTTTGATAATCTGTTAGACACTACTGCCATGGGACTCACAACCAGCTTAGCTGCTATGCAACTAAAACAACTAGTGCCAGGACCCACTCACAACAAGGGTCATCTCTTAGACCCAGTATTTAGTAATAGCAAAACTTTAAAAGTTGACAGTATCAGCCATCTTCCTTGGACAGATCATTTCCTAATTTCTTTAACCTGGTCCAACCCAAAATTCATACCCTCTTCTCCTCTTCCACGTACTACCCGCAACTGGTCAAAGCTCAATATAGATGATTGGATGACCAATCTAATTGCCACCAATCCCTCACTTTCTCAGGATCCCTGCATTAATAATGAGCTGTTTAATAAGTGGATAACAGGCTCTTTGGACTCTGTACTCCCCTATTGAACCTCCGGAGCTAGAAGGAAACAAAAGACTGCTCCTTGGTATTCCGAAGATCTTAGAGAGTTAAAACGTCTTTGTAAAAGACTAGAGAGGAAGTGGCGTTTATCCTATGAACCTTCGGACAAAGCAACCTACAGAGACGCTATTAGGAAGTACAAAAAAGAAATTAGAGATAAACAATCTACTCACTACACGGAAAAGATTCAATTAGCAAAATCCAAGCCTAAAGAAATCTACCAGATTATGAAAACATTAACTAGGCTGCCATCACCGCCATCAGAAAATGACAACTCTCCCTCTCGATGTGAGGAGTTGGCCAATGCCTTTTTCTCAAAAATAAACACAATCTATCTTTCCTTCTCTGACTCAGAAACAGATTTGTCTTCGCAAAACTCTAATCCCCCGATTACATGTATGGTTTCCCCCCACACTAAATCATTGGACCACTTCCCAATGTTGCACCTCGACACTCTTGAGACTTTAATAAATCACATCAAATCAGGCTCACCTTGTGACCCTGCCCCCCCTGGGATGCTGACCCAAGTCAACAAAGCCATTCTCCCCAATCTAATGGAGCTGCTGAATTCTTCCATCATGAGCAGGACAGTTCCACAGTTCTGGAAACACGCCATGGTCCGAGCATTGTTAAAAAAACCTACCCTCGATCCAACTAATTTTAACAACTATCGCCCGATATCTCTGCTTCCTTGGGCCACCAAGATCTTAGAGAAACACATCAACATCAGTGTAACTCAGTTCTTTGAGCAAAACCACCTGCTCGACACCTCCCAGACTGGCTTTCGCCCAAAATATGGCACGGAGACAGCCTTGTTGGTGGTAACAGAAGAGGCTAGGCGGATACTCGATCGGGGAGGGTCAGTGGCAGTGATCCTCCTTGATCTGAGTGCCACCTTCGATAAGGTCAACCATAAAATACTTCTGGACCGCCTCCTCGATATGGGAATCTCGGGAGAAGCCCTGGAGTGGTTCAGGTCTTTTCTATCAGACCGAACCTTCCAGGTCTTTGAAGGCACATCGGTCTCCTCGAGTAAGCCTCTGGGATGTGGGGTTCTGCAGGGCTCCTCCCTGAGCCCTACGCTCTTTAATGCCTATATGAGACCACTGGCTGGAATAGTACGTCCGCATGGCATTAACATCATTACCTATGCGGATGATACCCAGCTAGTGGTCTCTCTTGCACAAAGGAGCAACCCACTCCCGCAGTCGAACTTAACATCTTGTCTCGAGCACGTCAAGAGTTGGATGACCAAATCATGCCTGAAGCTCAACGACGATAAAACTGAGCTAATGCTCCTAGGCCCACCATCTCTCTCCATTTTGGAGCTGTCATGGCCTCCGAGCATGGGCACAGCTCCCACCCCCAGAGATACTATCAAAAGCCTGGGGGTGTGGATAGACAAATCGTTGACTTTCGACATGCAGGCAACTAAAGTTTCTGCGACCTGTTTTGGCCTCCTAAGGATGATAAAAAAAATCTTGCCACTCCTTCCTTTCGAGGCAAGACAGATAGTCATTCAAGGCTTAATCCAATCTCGCCTAGATTTTAACAATGCTCTGTACCTTGGGGCGCCAAAATACACCCTACAAAAATTACAACGCACTCAGAATTGTGCAGCTCGCACTTTACTTGGCACCCCTCGGAGAATTTCAGCACAACCTGGCTTAAAAACATTACATTGGCTCCCTATCAGAGATAGAGTTAAGTTTAAAGCTCTGTGCATTGCACACCAAGCGTACTGGAAATCAGGTCCAGATATCAATCACTCGTTGGTATTGCCATACGAACCCACCAAAGCTCTACGATCTTCAAATGCCTTCCTGGCCCAAACTCCAAGAATTCATAGAGCAAGGGCTGGAGGTCGTTCCTTTGCTTACAGAGCCCCGAAGATATGGAACACCCTACCACTTCATCTTAGAGCAGACTCTAATCTTCTAAGCTTCCGTAAGAAACTTAAAACTTTTTTGTTCAACCAATAGTACTGTCCCCCCTCCCTTTTTCGCATTAAACACTGATGGTAATTTTTAGCGCCTGGACGCCTCAGGGCAGCTGTTTGCGCTCAATAAATACGCTTTTCATTTCATTTCATTTCATTTCACAACGACACCTTATACCTTTTCTGACATTCAAATACCTAATGTACTCACTATTTCTTTTTCTAATGAACCTTTCCTACTGCATGACAACCAAAACCCTCTGAAACGTATTCTTATTTTTAGTGCACCCCGTAACCTTGTTCAATTAGAGAACAGTGAAATTTGCATGATGGATGGGACGTTTAAAAGTACACCCCATCCTTTCACCCAAATTTACACTATTCACGCAAAGATTAACCACAATGTAATTCCCCTAGTTTAAAGTTTGCTACCTGATAAACAAACTGCAACCTACACTGAACTTTTATCGATAATTACAAGCAAAACATCAAATAAAAGTCCTAGGAAAATCATTATTGATTTTGAATTTGCAATGATTAATGTAATCACCAAAACGTCGCGGATACTAAAATTCAGGGATGTTTTTTCTTTTTTCCCAGCCATTTTGGCGTAAACTTCAAAAAACATCCCTGGTTGCAGATTTTTCAACAAATAGCAAATTAAAGTTTGAACTAAAAAAACTAACTGCTCTTTGCTTTGTTCCTCCTGAAAGTGTAGACGAATACTACACTGCAATTACAGAGTCTGAATTTTCTGATGAGAATGAAGATAAATTGGCTCCCTTACTAAATTATTTTGAAGTCACATGGATTGGGCATCTAAGCAGGTCGGGTCGCAGGAGGAAGCCATGATTCATTGAGAATGTTGCTAACATTTTACATTATTAAATATAATTTAAACATAACTTTCCTGCTTTGACCTAAAAAAAAATTCCATTATAATTCAATCTGCATTAACATGTTTCCAAATTATTTTTTTAAATTAACGTCGGGTCAGCTTACCTGTAGTTGTCTTCTTTCTTTTTCGTCATCTGTTTTTCCTCAAAACAATCCATTTTGTTGCAAAATCCAAATCCCCATGCAATCCAAAGATGTAAAACTATTTTTCCTTTTTTTACTTTTTCAAATCAGATCACCATATTTAAAAATAATTTTTTTTAAATAGTTTCTTTATTATTAAAAAATGCATTGGATTTCTTAAAAAAAATATCTTCTAGTATCGAATACAACATATCCAATAAAAATACTTCTTTTTTGAATCCTCTCATTATTCTTCTTTTTTTCTGAAAAACTCCAGTCATGTAAAAATCCATTCCAACAGTTTTTTTTTTTTAAATCCAAAAGAAGAAAATCATTTATAAAAAATTGCATTGTTTTTTCCCATTCTTAGCAAACAATCCATATGCTTAAAAAGTCAATCTCCAATAAAATCCTTTTTTTAAATAATCCAATTTCTTCATAATGCGATCCGCACAATAATCCTTTTTCCATGAAATCCTTTATTTTACAAAGTCCATTTCCAAATTTTTGCAAAGTTCGGGAAATTGAAGATATTTAAAAATCCATCCAGAAAATAATCCTAAATCGCCGAAATCCTTGTTCCAACCAAGTTAATACGTAAAGTTATCCAAACACCACGAAATCCATGATTTTTCCATTCAATCACAAAAAAAAACACAATTTCCGAAATCTTTTTTCAATGTAAGTCGATCACCAAAATAATCCAAAATCCAGGAAACCAAAGATCTTTCCAACTCGATGATCAAATTAATTCAAAAGAACATGTATTCAATTTTCTTTTGGATATTTTTTTTACAATGCATTTTAAATAATAACATTCTATATATTAATAATAAGTCATACATCCTAAAATATCATTATCATTCACCTTACTTTAAAACAATACTTGATTAAAAACAATAAACTATAATTTCTAGCGACCCGACAATGGCATACTCTACTTACATGATCGGTTACTAGAACCCAAGAGTCGGGAGAAAACAGAGAGAATTGCATGTGTCACCACCTTCTCTCCGGTCTCGAATAAAATCCGCAAAACCATTCTGCAACATTGGCCAACAATAAATGCTGGCCAATTAAATTTAGACAAACCACTTTTTGCGTTCAGAAAGAGCAAGAACCTAAGGGACCATTTGGTCCGTGCTGCTTTGCCCGCTCCTACCACGAACAGTACAATTGAATCCAATTGGGGACTACCACCCATCATAGGACATGTCAAATGTGGCCAATGTATTGTCTGTGACCTAACATTAGAGGGACGCACTTTTAGCCACAACAATGTAAGGGTTGATATGAGAGGTCTCACAAATTGCAATAGCACTAACGTAATTTATGCAGTTGTATGTCCTTGTCCCAAAATGTATGTGGGGCAAACTACCCAAAAGGTCAAGACGCGCATATGCCAGCATAGGAGCCGCATAAGATGTGGCACTCCCAATGCCCCCTTAGTTGAACATTTTGCATCTTTGAAACATACAGCAGATGATCTGAGGTGGACAATTCTGAAGTCTGTGAAACTACCACCGAGAGGAGGCAACCTACAACAGCTTCTGAATCGTGAAGAACTTAAGTCCATAATTCAATTCAACACCATTCACACGGGACTCAACCGGAGTGAAGACTGGACAACACTCCTGTGAAAGAACATTCTCCTGTACAGGGCTAAACTGATCACTGAACGAGTACACAGTGTTGCTGGGCCCAGTAACCTGTTGAGACAATTTTCTGATGTTTACTGAATTGTGAATGTTTTATAAATTGTGATTTTAATTTTTTCACGTATGCTCAAATGTACATATCACTGTCACATCCAGCATGTCACTCCTCCCTCACGATAGCAATACCGGTTGAATTACCGAATTTATGATCATCACCATAGCCCCTCACCACGTTCATTCCATAAAACGTTGCGAATGGCACCCGATATTGTCTCAATACCCTTCGAATCAACTCAGCCCTTTAGCAGCACTGGCGTCACGTTCGAAATAGAATTAAAACGATGAAAGTACAAAATGATAATTGCCAGACTACCACTACAAGATGGCGCCCATTACCACCCTCACGTGACCGGGTGCAAGCCCTTACATGTGGCCCCGCCCAGCTTCCTAACCAGGATCCGGTTGTAGGACCAAGCACTCCGACGGTGCCCCGCGAGCTCGACTCTGACCCGGTAAGCACTCCCTAACCGGCTGGCAAGCCAACCCCACAAGCCCGCGTCTCTTTATGAGACACCTGACAGTCAATGTTTATATATTTCATTTACAGCGGTCCAATTCCGACATTGCTCGTACGGCGGCGACGGCCATTGAGCCTCCCACGTATAATCTATCCTAAACGAAAATCAACCAAAACAGTATGTTTCTCAATCCTGTATTTTCACCCGCTGTAACTAATCAGTCCACTTGCCCCAATAACGGCTTGCCTTTGAACCCACAGTTCGACGCCTCACCGCATACGGCAGAATCAGGAAGCCGGCAACCTTTCACCTCCGCCCACAACTCATCCCAAACGGAAATCAAAACACAGCAACGGTATGCTTCCACCCCCGTATTTTATTCTCCAACTCCCGCATTGCATAAACTCTCCCCAATAACGATTCCCCATTGAACCCACAGCTCGGCGCTACGCCGCAACGGGGACAATAAGAGAGCTGGTAATCCTTCAGCTTCCAATAGACTATCAGGACAACAGCTTTGGTATCTAAGGTACGCCACCACCGCACGTATATGTTGCAAACATATGTTGTGAACCCGGCAATACAGAATAAAATATATGCCCTCTCATGTATAACTCCTTCATTACAGGAACAAACTTCCTGGCTGCCTTGTTGCAACAAACCCAGACGCCATCACCCATAATCTATTCGCGGAAGGCTTAGGACCATTTGGCTAAAACTGTTTACCATCCTTCACCTCTTCTTAAGAGGTATGTCCCAGGCAATGCTCAGGTCGTTGTTAGCCCACCAGATCTGCACAAAACCCTTCCCCAGTATAACCATAGGCGCACAATGCTCTGCTCAATCACCAGATCACTGAGCCTCGAGCAACTTTTTAGTCACTTGTTCTGCACAACCCCAGACTATCCACCCACAATATCAACGTCACTGCGATTCCGAGGATAATTGCATAATAATGTTGGATCTGAATTTAAAGGCTAACACTGTCACCATCACCTTGCACACACCGCGATTCCGAATGCTGTAATTGTTAAGAATGGTATGGACTGACCGCCCTCCAGGTTCTTCGCCTGATAATTTTCCCTTCTTTTTTTTTGTTCCTCATTGTTTCTCCAACAGGCGCTCCTAATTCAGGCAAACCCTATTATATAAGTCCTGAAGATGATCCCCTTTATTAACTGAGCAAAGGGATCGAAACGTCGACACCCATGAGTTGTCATACATGAAAATAATTTATATTTTGGTTTTGTATGTACTACTCCAGGCGACACTGTCAATATTCCATACCTATAACAGTGCCCTGCCTGCTCCTTTCTTTTGCCTGAAAGCACCCCTTTCACTCTTTTCTATTTTCATTTTTTCTCCTGGTACAGCACAGGATTGTGTCTTGCTACTGCTGTAGAAATGTATCATAACCATTTATTTGATATCTGTTGACAAATAAATTCCTTGCCCGGCTGGACAAGGAGGTTCAAACATATAGTAGCCTATTGTGTTCTATATAGTATTTGTTTTTATCTCCTAAAAAAGCTGAGAACCTTTGTTTCTAAGAATTCATCTGCGCTGTAATGGCATGTGTTGTAATAGCATGCGTTGTAAAGGACCTTGCGTTGTAATAGATTTGTTGTAATGGTAGTGCGTTGTAAAAGTTGCGTTGTAAAGGATGTTTCCCCCAGGAACCACCCATGGTATTAACACATGGGACTCACCGGGGACACGTGCAGTGTCTAAACACAGCAGTGAATCACCATTTACTTCTATAGGGAATGGCACCGTTGGAAAATTACAAAGGAAGGACACTTAGAAGAGGACTTGGAGCACATTCCTTTAGAACTAGGCAGTTCTAAAGTCAATACCCACAGGAGTCCCGGAATACTCGAGTTACCTCACACAGGGAAGCCGGGTGCGTAGGTGTCTTTTGATGTTGGTTTTCGTCGTCATTTTCAATGGCGAGCTGCGGACAAGTGCTGCAGGTGACCAAGCTAAAAGAGTCCGGATGGATCAAAGGCTGTATTAGAATCATGAAGAACCTGAAAGCAAAGGGGGCAGAGTCTGGGTCACTAGCCAGTGACCAGGAAGGCGAGGAGATGATGCCAACCAATGTCGTGTGATTTCAAGTGAGGGAGGTGCCGCTTGACTCTTCAGCCACGAGGAGAAGGAGGCATCAACGATGACCAGGAGCTGGATTACAGCTATCCCACGAATCATGTCAATTGTTGTGCTGTCGGATTCTGGATGGGACTCAAGAAGCCTTGACAACAGAAACTCACGCAGAAATCAGAGAATGGCTTCTGTGCAGACCAGCAAGGTCTGAGGGACTTACCCTTTGGAGGGAAGTCAGGGAACGTCTGGAGCAACCAGGGAAGCCCAAGACACGGAAGAGTTACTTTTGTGGGGACCCACCCCTTGATGGACCAGGGATCACGAAGCATTTAGCAGAAATGCTAGAAGCGGGCCCATGGAACACTTGTAGAGTGTAGGCCCACAATCTTTGGTGCAAATGGTGCTTGGGCCTTGGACTACGACTAGGCCAATGCACAACTTCAGGAAAGCTCGGGAAGTTGATGTACTTGCAAATGTGCACGTTGTCCAGGAGTTCCGGTCCCATGTCTCTTGTCATGGCTGCATGTCTCAGCTTTGCTGGGATCTCGTGACAGGGGAGTCATCCTCGACCCCAGGGAAATTCTTCATCTTCTAGTCCAAATAGAATATAGAAGTTCCAATATATATGTAGCAGAGTTTTGTCCAGGGTAATCTAAAGTCCTAAGTCCTGGGTTCCTATACTTATCCAAAGTGTTTGACACCAAACACGACCTGTTTCCATGCAGCCATTCCAAAGTTAGCATTTACTGCAAGGATATAATTCATTTAAGAGTATATTTTCTGGCTGCATCACAGAACAACTACAGAGAAGAGATTCCGAAAGCTGCAGAGGGGTTCTGCTCATCCACCTAAACGAGCACCGCTCCCACCGTGGTTCAGAGGAACCCGCCTACCATTACTCGTTAACTAGTGACCATGCGCCTATTCACTTGCATGATCCCGCACATGTCTCTCCAAAAATGAGCACATCGCCACCCGTGCCCTTTGGAAGTAACTACGATGGCTCTCTGCACAATTGCATCTGCACTGTTTGCACCATAAACGAATAGAATTGCAACTGTCCAGCTGTTATAAATGTAAATACTTTTCCATGAGATAAACCTTCTCTTTCCCTTTATCCTCCCTCCTGTTTAACCCCACAGGCTTGTATAAATACAATCAGGCAAAGCTTTTAATTGTAGTCCTGAAGATGATCCCAACTTAATTTTGGAGACAGGGATCGAAATGTTCGTCGACTGTTTGTACAGTACTGCTCCCTTTTTCATTTTGTAATATGTGTTGCAGTTACTGTTGGTTAGAGCTTACTTAAGATTTCATTGTATTGTAAGCCACATCTTCCTCCAACTTGTTTGCCTGCTACTATTCTTTCTCCCCCATGTATTGTCTTTTTCCTTGACTTGGTACAGGCTTGTGCCCAGTTATTAATGTGTGGCCTGCTCCACTTTAAAAACTGTATATATCCACTAAAATCTTGGAAATAAACACTTCCTTGTCCGGCTGGACAATGGAGGCAAAATACACACAGTTCTTATTCAAAGCCTGTGCTTATTATTTGTTCAAGAAGCTCTAAGCTTAGGACCTTTGTTAGCCCTAAAAATCTATGTATTTCTAAGCTCTTCTCTCATCATGACATTAACCCCTTTAGTGCTGCGAACGTCCAATGGTCGTCGCGTGCACTACCTCGCTAGTGCTGCGCACGACCGTTGGACGTCTGAATCCCGTTAGTGCGATCGAACGTCCGCACTGGGGCGGAATTTGCGACGCGCTTAACGGGTTAAAGATATTTTAAGGTAATAAATGCACTCAAGATGAGTAAAACAAAACAAAAACAACACCAATCTCTGCTCACTGATTCTGACTTGTTCTGTTTCAATTTCATAAATGAACTCAGAGAAATTCAGAAATATATGTTTAAATTTAGCCATTTCAGATGCAGAAATAGTTGTAATGCTGTCAGTCAGTGAACCGGATCATGACACAATCCTATGTGTCAGATTGTAGCCATTCCTGTAATGGAAGCACCTATTTAAAGACTCCTCATCAACTATGTAATTGCAACTACTTGTATGTAGTTGCAGATAGATTGCGAACACAATATTGTGGTAAAAAACATCTTTAACAAAAATCTTGTGTCAAAAATATTTTCATGACAATATCGGCTGCTATAATCATAAAAGTAAGTACTAATGTTCAGAATCAAAATATTGGGAAAAATATAATTGGCACTAATATAATCCATAAATATACAAAAGTATTATCTTTTTAATATATAAATAGAATTGAAAGTAGTTAATGCTAAATATATTAATATATGCATACTACATAATGTAATAAAAAATAACTAATGCATAATACTATGTATAAATCTATATTATAAAATTCTCACTCTAGTCTGTGCAACAGTAGGGAAGGCATAGAATATCGGATGGGTATACATTTATTATTACAACGAACAAGTAGTCCCTAGCTGGCCTATAGTTTAGGCAGAGAAGGAAAATTCCTCAGTTGAAGAGATGATGGGGTGGGGGGGGTGGGGGGGGGGGGAAAGCCAATTGGCCAGCAAATACCATAACCACATGAAAAATAAATTACAAATGTTGAGGGAAATTTCAGAGACACAATTCAAAACACAAGATGTATGTACTTGTACAAATTTTTAATTCACAGTATACAAAAATTAATATATAATGCCAGTTTAAAAAACATAAAAATGTACTTTGAGATGTACATGGGTACAAAGAAATAATTTAAAAACACAAGAACACAAGTTGTCGACGCAGCGTTTCGGTATCTAGGATTTGACCTTCATCAGGACAGGGTTTCTAAAAGAAGAAACATCTTATTAAGAAATGGCTCTGTTACATTTTGATCAGCATTTTGTTCACATATTCACATCATTGAGAGAAAGACCCACGTTATCAAGCGTGATTTACTGACAAGTACAGTGTCGTAAGTTTCATTTAACAAAGATGGGCACATTTTCGCCTCTTTTATTAAGCATGTGGTATGGACTTGGAAAGGGAGGGGGACAAATGGCCAGAGTTTATACTTTTTACGCAAGCCCCAGGGACTAGGATGGGGGTATTGGCCTTGATTCTCACAGAGTAGCCCATCTCTACAAGGATATTACGGCCAGTATGTTTAGTACTGGAACACGTGAGGGATTGTTAATCCCCTGTAGCTACAGCCCCAATTTGATGGAATTGCACAAGTACCTTGAAATGGAGAAGACGAGAACCTCTCTGTTGGGTTCTATGTTAGTGTTGTGACATCCAACCTTGTGGTGGCACGTTCCTTTTAGATGATAGGGTAATTCTAAATGATTTAGAAAGTATTTATATTATTAATATCAAGCTGTAATGGGGATTGTTACTTAGACATAAATGCAATATGCAGAATTACCTTAAAAATTAGTATTCTTGGTGTATGCTTGAATCTTAACACCGATGAGATGGTTCAATTGGATCTCTATGGAGGCTACCTTCATCAATTGGTAAATCTCTATGAGAGTCCTGTGTTATGGGAAGACAGTATATCCAATATATGATGTCTCTATTAACATCTTAAGAGTATCTGATGGATGCAATTTGTGGAATTACCTTAAAAAATTGGTATTCTTGGTGTATGCTTGAATATTTAACACCGCTGAGATTGTTCAGATATGTCTCTATGGAGGTTACCTTCATCAGTTAGTAATTCTCTGTGGGGGTCATCTGACGTCCTATGTTGTGAAAAGGCAATATATACAATGTATGATGTCCTTATTGGAAACATATGAGCGTCTCAATAGCCCTAGAATGTTATTATAGTTACCTTATTCAATTAGGACACAAAGTGGGAGAGTGCAGGTAGCCACCGATTATTCATTGCTAACTGGTCATTTCTAGGAAAAGGTGATGGACATTTTTTTTGTGATTTATATTATATCACATTTTCATAAAAATACGGTCCTGGTGGTTAGATACTTACCAAGGCGTATATATTATGATATATTTCTTGAAATAGTGGTCCAATTTCTGATGTCTCGTCGCAGGGAATAGATTGCTGCGAGGGACTGTTTTGTCTCCACACTGGGTAAGTTGTATCACCAGGCTAGAGAGAGAGTTGCATAGTATCAATTTACGCTTTTTTATTTACAAGGTGCTAGTGATCTCTGCGGGTTGAATCTCTTTTTGAGTATTATTGCGCACTATTTATCATCGCAGTTCCTCGCCTACCATTGCTTACAAATATTTACTAGTCATGTTAGGTTGGGCCGATGGTAGATTATTTACTTTACATCCGACCTCTAGTGGGAGCATACTACTCGCAACTTAAATTATTTATACCGCCCATGAATCAAAAACGCTCATAAGAGCCTCGCTATTTAAAGTTTTAGATTTTTAGATTTTTAAAGAGCTCTGTTGTGGGGCAGCTGAGTGACGCCTAGGGCGTCTGACTGCAGCGGATTCAATAGTTTAGCCCTACCAGCGGAATCGCTTACCTTACAAGAGACGCGAGGTAGCAGGGAGGCCGCAGTACACTTGTAAGGTAAGCGATTCCGCTGGTAGGGCTAAACTATTGAATCCGCTGCAGTCAGACGCCCTAGGCGTCACTCAGCTGCCCCACAACAGAGCTCTTTAAAAATCTAAAAATCTAAAACTTTAAATAGCGAGGCTCTTATGAGCGTTTTTGATTCATGGGCGGTATAAATAATTTAAGTTGCGAGTAGTATGCTCCCACTAGAGGTCGGATGTAAAGTAAATAATCTACCATCGGCCCAACCTAACATGACTAGTAAATATTTGTAAGCAATGGTAGGCGAGGAACTGCGATGATAAATAGTGCGCAATAATACTCAAAAAGAGATTCAACCCGCAGAGATCACTAGCACCTTGTAAATAAAAAAGCGTAAATTGATACTATGCAACTCTCTCTCTAGCCTGGTGATACAACTTACCCAGTGTGGAGACAAAACAGTCCCTCGCAGCAATCTATTCCCTGCGACGAGACATCAGAAATTGCACCACTATTTCAAGAAATATATCATAATATATACGCCTTGGTAAGTATCTAACCACCAGGACCGTATTTTTATGAAAATGTGATATAATATAAATCACTAAAAAAATGTCCATCACCTTTTCCTAGAAATGACCAGTTAGCAATGAATAATCGGTGGCTACCTGCACTCTCCCACTTTGTGTCCTAATTGAATAAGGTAACTATAATAACATTCTAGGGCTATTGAGACGCTCATATGTTTCCAATAAGGACATCATACATTGTATATATTGCCTTTTCACAACATAGGACGTCAGAGGACCCCCACAGAGAATTACTAACTGATGAAGGTAACCTCCATAGAGACCTATCTGAACAATCTCAGCGGTGTAAATATTCAAGCATACACCAAGAATACCAATTTTTTAAGGTAATTCCACAAATTGCATCCATCAGATACTCTTAAGATGTTAATAGAGACATCATATATTGGATATACTGTCTTCCCATAACACAGGACTCTCATAGAGATTTACCAATTGATGAAGGTAGCCTCCATAGAGATCCAATTGAACCATCTCATCGGTGTTAAGATTCAAGCATACACCAAGAATACTAATTTTTAAGGTAATTCTGCATATTGCATTTATGTCTAAGTAACAATCCCCATTACAGCTTGATATTAATAATATAAATACTTTCTAAATCATTTAGAATTACCCTATCATCTAAAAGGAACGTGCCACCACAAGGTTGGATGTCACAACACTAACATAGAACCCAACAGAGAGGTTCTCGTCTTCTCCATTTCAAGGTACTTGTGCAATTCCATCAAATTGGGGCTGTAGCTACAGGGGATTAACAATCCCTCACGTGTTCCAGTACTAAACATACTGGCCGTAATATCCTTGTAGAGATGGGCTACTCTGTGAGAATCAAGGCCAATACCCCCATCCTAGTCCCTGGGGCTTGCGTAAAAAGTATAAACTCTGGCCATTTGTCCCCCTCCCTTTCCAAGTCCATACCACATGCTTAATAAAAGAGGCGAAAATGTGCCCATCTTTGTTAAATGAAACTTACGACACTGTACTTGTCAGTAAATCACGCTTGATAACGTGGGTCTTTCTCTCAATGATGTGAATATGTGAACAAAATGCTGATCAAAATGTAACAGAGCCATTTCTCAATAAGATGTTTCTTCTTTTAGAAACCCTGTCCTGATGAAGGTCAAATCCTAGATACCGAAACGCTGCGTCGACAACTTGTGTTCTTGTGTTTTTAAATTATTTCTTTGTACCCATGTACATCTCAAAGTACATTTTTATGTTTTTTAAACTGGCATTATATATTAATTTTTGTATACTGTGAATTAAAAATTTGTACAAGTACATACATCTTGTGTTTTGAATTGTGTCTCTGAAATTTCCCTCAACATTTGTGATTTATTTTTCATGTGGTTATGGTATTTGCTGGCCAATTGGCTTTCCCCCCCCCTCCCCCCCACCCCATCATCTCTTCAACTGAGGAATTTTCCTTCTCTGCCTAAACTATAGGCCAGCTAGGGACTACTTGTTCGTTGTAACAATTGTTTTTCTCCTCGTCCCCTATCGGATTGTGAGGAGACCTCCCTTTTTCACTTATTTGTCTATACATTTATTATTCCCACTCCAAACAGCACAACCATATGGAAGGTGTTAGACTTTGGAGGGGTAAAATATAATATTCCCACTCCAGCCTGTGCAACTGAGCTAGCTTGGAGGAGACTTCATGTTTGCTCTCACTTGATGGGAGCTATTGAAATTGCTTCTGGAAAGCAAGAAAAAACACAGTTTCCCTTAATGTGCCATTTTGGACATAGCGTGGGGACCCCAGGACATAGCAGGAGCTGACTCTGAGAGTTGGGATCCCCAGATTATAAGTGGCTCCAGGAGGGGGGTCACGTGGCACCCATTTCCTTTAATATTGAGACCGGGACATGGGGGATGGAGTCCACAAGGCTTAAATAAGCCTGGGTAGGGGGACTGTATGTCTTCCCAAGAGTCTGTCCCTTTTCCCAATTACATACACATCATGGCCCTAGAGGATTTGGTACCCGGGGCTTAAATAGGTCCGGGCGGGGACTAGATGGACCCTCCCACTTTTGATAAGGCCAGGCCCCAGGGAATGGGGTGTCCGAGTCCAAATTTGGCTCAGGGAGGGGGGGCCTTGTGCACCCTTCTCCCCTATAATAATATAAGGAATTCCCTATGGGACCTGGCTCACCTGGGGGGCTAATTAAAAACAATCACCGGAGATAGCTTTTGTGTTAGGGTTAAATCGTTTTATTAAATGATGCTTGAGCAAATAATCAAGTAACAAGCCATGCCGGGGCCACCAATTCAGCTAGCTAGTGCGATAAAATCTAACAACACCCAAACAATGCATTCATTTAGAAACATTTACAATCTTTTTTTATAAATGACACAAATGTCATGGTTTGCTAAAAATATATAAAGTTTCTTAACATAATTTCACCAGACATGTGCCATTGACATAATTTATTAACAAGTAATATTTTGAAGTGTCTTTTATTTTAAATACAAGAATGTGTAAATAGTACATTTTACATATATTATTTACACATTTAGAAACATTTACAATCTTTTTTTATAAATTATACAAATGTCATGGTTTGCTAAAAATAAATACAGTTTCTTAACATAATTTCACTGAACATGTAACATTGACAATTTATTATCAAGTACTAATTTCAAGTGTCTATTATTTTAACTACAAGAATGTTTAAATAGTACATTTTAAATGTATTATTTTCACATTTCCATTTTGTATTTTTTTAACCAAAATTCCATCAATGGGAGTGTGAAAAATCCCGAACAACTATCGCATTTTACCAGAGCAATACATGAGTATATATATTTATTAATAAAATAATAAGTTACTCGAGTATTATACAAATATAAACAAACTAGCCAACATTTTGAGTGGTGGTGACACACTAAACATTTACTTACACACTATTTGACAATCTAAAATGGCAAATGCCTGACCTTGCCAACAGGACATTTGGATGTAGGCGGCCGTGGCATAAGTTGAACACCTAGTGGTTGTTAAACTCCACGATGGACACCGCCATAGGCTAACATGTGTGAAAGGAACATGCATATGTATGTCACTGTTGTCGATCACGTCGATTTATGTGTCTGCAGCATTGCAGAAAAAGCTCACTTGCCTTCCAACACTGCAGCCACCAAGGCCTCCTCAATGCTTGCTGCTGTTTCTGAACTCTGCGAACCGCGGCGCCAGGCAGACCAGGTGTCAGGTCCCCAGACTTCTTGCCAGAGGAGCTGGATTTGCTTTCAACAGAGGGCAGGGCTTCTAAAAGCAACTCTATGGCTCACCAGAGGAACACGTACACGTTAAAAAAGTCTTTGTGAACCTATGTAAGTGTTTATTCTAAAAAACACAGGTGATAATGATCCTTTCATTTCCTGAGTGAAGTGTAGTGATTGAAGTGAAGTGTCAATGAACTGGAATGGCATGGGGAGCAAAGACAATGGATTTAGGTCCAGATCTCTGAACTGGGGTGAAGGATTGACATTGTTCAACATTCTGTTCTCAATTGCTCTTATTGCATTGTCACCCCAAGTTGGGTGGGTATGCCCAGACTTGGGTCCCGTACTCTACATGCCACTGAAGTCAAGCTAGCCTGGCTAAAGAGGGATGAAACTCCAATACCGATCCCTGGATGCTTTTTTCCGGTCAAGGGAGATCCTGGCCTGACAGTTAGGGCTGGACTGTTCCATTGGGGAACAGCGTCAAGCCTGATTTGCGTATGGTTGGGGTTAAACTGGAATGGCCTGGGGAGCAAAAAAACAATGGATTTAGTCCCAGATCTCTGTACTGGGGTGAATGTTTGACATTGTTCAACATTCTGTCCATCAATTGTTCTTTTTGCATTTATTTTTTACGTGACATTAGACAATGATGGTGTGAATTTGTAAGATCATTATGATTATAGAAAACGACATTAGTATGTGTTGTAAGTTTTGAGCCCTACATTTTATTTGATGTGAATTTGAGATATATATATGGACATGTATGATTTTCATGTGAAATTTCACATCATGTAAAAATAGGAAACACATTATATCTTATTTACAAATGTACATATATACCTTTTTACATGCCAAATGAAAATGATTGCTGTGTGCCTTATCCCACACATCAATCTGCATAGATCAGGCATCTCTAACTATTCGTTCAGGAACCATCAGTTCTCACAAACACATTCAGAGTAGCTCACTGCCTTGAGTAATTGTTAAAATGAACACAAGGTATTATTTTCAGATTGAAGTTAAGGGAAGGATGTGTTCATGTGACATCATATTCATCAGGTTGCAGTTAGCAGGGTCTGACAATGAGCAATGCTTAGTCAGATATGTGGGCCAGGCTAGGGCTGAGTCACAGAGGCGAACAACTGAGGCACTGAGGTATTGTACTCTTAGAAAATATTCCATGTTGTGAGAAGTTGGCCTGGCCTATGCTGTCCACTATTCTAGTGGTTACCTTGCACCAGTCCAAACAACCCTTATTGATGGTAGGTTTAAATACAACCTATATAGAAAGCTATCCTAGTGGTAGCTGTGGAGAGCAGCCTTCAGGCTAAGTCTTAACGGAATGTAAATTGTGAAGCAGCTTGTTTTACCAATCTATAATCTCATCAATGACCAAATGAAAGGAGAACCACTCCAGGTATATATATATAAAATATATGTATGTATTCTAAACACATCCCTCTAGTCTCTTTATGAGGCCAGAGGCAAAGGTACATCAGTTAAACTTATTTAGCAGACAGTAAATTAGCGCAGTATACGTTTAGCCCTAGGGGCCTCACAAAGCATATACTAAGAAAGTGGTATAAGAACCACAACTGTCTTGGATACAAGACCTAGAACCTTTAGAACCGCTGGGGCCACCAGGAACCACCCAAGGTAGTGACACAGGGGACTCACGGGGGACACGTGCAGTGTCTAAACACAGCCGTGAATCACCATTTACTTCTATTGGGAATGGCACCGTTGGAAAATTACAAAGGAAGGACACTTAGAAGAGGACTTGGAGCAGACTCCTTTAGAAGAAGGCAGTTCTAGAGTCAATACCCACAGGAACCCCGGAATACTCGAGTTACCTCACCCTGGGTAGCCGGGTCCATAGGTGTCTTTTTTTATGTTGGTTTTCGTTGTCATTTTAAATGGCGAGCTGCGGACAAGGGCCGCAGGCGACCAAGCCGAAAGAGTCCGGATGGATCAAAGCCTGTATTAGAATCATGAAGAACCTGAAAGCAGAAGGGACAGAGTCTGGGTCACTAGCCAGTGACCAGGAAGGCGAGGAGATGATGCCAACCAATGTCGTGTGATTTCAGGTGAAGGAGGTGAAGCTTGACTCTTCAGCCACGAGGAGCAGGAGACGTCAACGATGACCAGGAGCTGGATTTGAGCTATCCAACGAAGGATGTCAATTGCTGTGGTGTCGGATTCCGGATGGGACCCAAGAAGCCTTGACAACAGCAACTCACGCAGAAATCAGAGAATGGCTATTGTGCACTCCAGCAAGGTCTGAGGGACTTACCCTTTGGAGGGAAGCCAGGGCACGTCTGGATCAACCAGCGATGCCCAAGAAACAGAAGTGTTACTTTTGTGGGGACCCACTAGTTGATGGATCAGGGATCATGAAGCATTGAGCAGAAATGCTAGCAGCGGGCCCATGGAACACTTGTAGAGTGTAGGCCCATAATCTTCAGTGCAAATGGTTCTTGGGCCTTGGACTACGAGTAGCCCAAAGCACAACTTCAGGAAAGCTCGGGAAGTTGATGCACTTGCAAATGTGCACGTAGTACAGGAGTTCCGGTCCCATGTCTCTTGTAATGGCTGCGTGTCTCAGCTTTGCTGGGATCTCGTGTCGGCCTCAGAGATGGCTGGAAGTTAATGTCCATGTGTTGCAAATCCATCGGGATCCAGCAGGAGCCTTGGAAATGCAGACCTGCAAGATGCTTCTTTGGTGCCTGTTTGAACAGGGTAGTCATCCTCGACCCCAGGGAGATTCTTCCATCTACTAGTCCAAATAGAATGTCGAAGTTCCAGGATATATGTTGCAGAGTTTCGTCCAGGGTAATCTAAAGTCCTAAGGCCTGGGTTCCTATACTTATCCATAGTGTTTGACACCAAACACGACCTGTTTCCATGCAGCCATTCCAAAGTTAGCATTTACCGCAAGGTTATAATCCACTTACGAGTATATGGTCTGGCTGCGTCAAAGAACAACTACAGAGAATAGATTCCGAAAGCTGCAGAGGGGTCCTGCTCATGCATGGGCACCCTCTCACACAAAACCAAGCACTCTGCCTTCAGTATTTTTAAGGCCTGCCACAGGAATGACTTATAGGTTTATATGTTTCAGTGATTAAAGGTAGATATAGGCAGCCTATATCTTAGTATGGGGTGAAGACACCACCTTACTCAAACTGCAGTAGCAGACCTGTAGTGCCATTTTGAAAGCCTTCCCAAGGGTGGCATAATACATGCTTCCGCCCCTGATAGGCCCAGTTGACAGAAGGCAATGCGAAATTGTAAGTAAGATGTACTGAGACATGCATGGGGCAATTTGCACTGCTTTGCAACATGTGCTGATTTGTGTCACAGTTCATAGTGGTTCTTGATAAAAACTGAGATTTACTAAAATCAGTAAATCTGCGCTAGTTAATAAACCTTCGCTCCATAATGGTACGCCACCTCGGCCATGGTGTATCACTGAGAAATATGTTTATTTCTCCCTGTTATGTTCTCTTTCTATGCAAGATGCATTTCAGAGGGTAAGGGTAGGATGGTAAGAACATTTCATGAGATGGAGAAATGCATGTCAAATGATAAGCAGAGTGAACACTTGCCCATGATATAACCTACTGACTGCTATGACACACAGTGAAATGTATATGAGCCCACCACCTTTGGCTCTGTGCCAGTGTTCATGATTCACTTAAGTGCTATTCAGATATTTTCACTGGAAGCACAAGAACAGCTGAATTGGTATTTGCTTAAGGGCTGCTTCTTTGCATTAATAAATCCTTATACCCAGAGGGACCCTCCACCGATCACTCACTTAGCTGGAAACATGCCATTCAAAGAACATGTTGCGAATTGTGAGCAGCTGTGACAAAACTGTGATTCCATTTTTGAAAGGTAAGAGATGCATGAATATGTCCTCTATTTTTCTCACTGTGTTGGTCTCTGACACTTGTCCAGCACATAAAGTTCCCAGAAAATGACCCTTCATCAGTCTTCTGCTGCTCATTTACTATTGAGTCTCACCTTCAGCATATAATTCAAAACACATCCGGGTTAAAGCAAGGGCTACAAACAGCAGAGATTAGAAACACAGGACAATAACTGCCTCTATGTGTTTCTAAGCTCTACTCTCAGCATAACATTAAATATATTTTGAGTTAATAAATGCACTCAAGATGAGTAAAACAAAAGAAAAACAACACCAATCTATGCTCACGGATTCCGACTTGTTCTGTTTAAATTTCATAAATGAACTCAGAGAAATTCAGAAATATATGTTTGAATTTAGCCATTTCAGATGCAGAAACAGTTGTAATGCGGTCAGTCAGTGAACCGGATCATGACACGATCCTATGTGTCAGATTGTAGCCATTCATGTAATGGAAGCACCTATTTTAAGACTCCTCCTCAACTATGTGATTGCAACTACTTGTATGTAGTTGCAGATAGATTGCGAACACAATATTGTGGTAAAAAAACATCTTTAACAAAAATCTTGTGTCAAAAATATTTTCACGACAATAACGGCCCCCTATAATCATTAAAGTAAGTACTAATGTTCAGTATCACATTATTGGGAAAAATATAATTGACACTAATATCATCCAAAAATATACAAAACTATTATCTTTTTAAAATATAAATAGAATTGAAAGTAGTTAATGCTAAATATATTAATATATGCATACTGCATAATGTAATTAACCCCTTCCATCCTAATGACAAGATGAACTCGTCATGAGGCACACTGGAGCTGTGCTCATGACAAGGTCAACTCGTCATGTATAATGGGATTACCAATCTTCCAGCGCAGGAGGGGAAAACCCTCTAGCAGCCAAGGTGTTAAAAAAAAACTAATGCATAATACTGTGTATAAATATATATTATAACATTCTCACTTTAGTCTGTGCAACAGTAGAGAAGGCATAGAATATCGGATGGGCCTTTGGAGGGGTATAATATCATATTCCCACTCCAGCCTGTGCAACTGAGCTAGCTTGGAGGAGACTTCATGTTTGCTCTCACTTGATGGGAGCTTTGAAATTGCTTCTGGAAAGCAAGAAAAAACACAGTTTTCCTTTAATGTGCCATTGTGGACATAGGGTGGGGACCCAAGGACATAGCAGGAGCTGACCCTGCGAGTTGGGATACCCAGATTAATAAGTGGCTCCAGGAGGGGGTTCACGTGGCACCCATTTCCTTTATTATTCAGACAGGGACCTTGGGGATGGAGTCCACAAGGCTGAAATCAGCCCGGGTTTGGATGCTGTAAGTCCCTCTTCCCAATTACATGCACATCATGGCCCCAGGGAATGGGGTATCCAGGTCCAAAATTGGCCCAGGGAGGGGGGCCTTGTTCACCCTCCTCCCCTATATTATTATAAGGAATTCCCTTTGGGACCTGGCTCACCTGGGGGGCTAATTAAAAACAAGCATGGGTGATAGCTTTTGTTTTAGGTTTAAATCTGTTTATTAAATGATGCTTGAGCAAATAATCAAGTAACAAGCCGCACAGGGGCCACCAAATCGGCTAGCTAGTGCGTTAAAAATCTAACAGCACCCAAACAATACATTCCCATCTGCCCTCCCTAGAGATTAAACAAAGAGAGAGGAGGAAGAAGAAAGAAAAGCAGAGATAGAACCACCCCCTCCTTTCACTGGTCTGTGACTTCAATTCAACAGCACCTTTATTCCGTTGATGTATGAGGGCAGATGTAATCTAATTGTCTAAGACATGTGTGGTAAGATGCAGGAGATGTAAGTATTTCGGGCAATATAGTTCCCAGAACTCTGGTGCCAGCAGGGCAAGGAATGGTTGCCAAAGGTCCCCAAAGGAGGAGACTTTTCCTGCCCTGGTAAGATAAATATTTTCCATGCCCAGAACATGCCATAGTACTTGTTTTAATTTTTTTTTATTACAGATCCTCCACAAATTTGTGGCAAATTTTTAATGCATAAAAGGTTTTTGGCCTCCAGCGGGTTGAGTCACAATATTGCTGCCACCATTTCCTGGATGAAGTGGTGGCAGTCAATCTCTCAACATGAGATCTGTTGGTTCCGCGGAACTTCCACATCCCTACATATATGTAAATACATCTTTTTTAATGACTTAAAAACTACTGAATGGCTTTAAACCAAATTACAAAAAGATATCTTTCTAGACCAAAGTTCATGTAATTTTCTGCTCATCGGTTCGGGCTGCAGTTGTGTCTAAAATCCTGATGGGAAATTGCATGGGGAAAATGTGTTTTGAGACCTGTCCTTTTTCTGGGCCCCAACTTGACAAGTAACCCCAACACTTTTCAGGCAGGAGCTGAAGTGAGTAGTAAACTTGTTTTGACAATTTCATGAATACTAGGCCCTAACTGTAACTACCTACCAATACATATATTAACTTCTGGCAGTCACCAGTAAGTAGTTCAAGTTAGGACCAAGTTTCTATTGAAAGCATTTTTTGACTTGCCTGTGATGAATTTGTGTGAAATGTTTCCAAATAAGTCTCATAGTGAGTCTTCTGAGAAGTTAGGCAGGGGTCAAGAAAAAGATGAGGTTGAAAAAAATATGATTTCACATGTTAGTTCCCGTAGGAGTTTGAACATGACTACAGCCTGAACCGCTGAACGAAATTACACCAAATGTGTTAGGAATGTAGATATTGGTTAACTGATCACCATTTCAGTTGTCTGATGTAAAACTGTTAAGTAGTTGTTGAGAAATGTAATGGAAAGCAAATAAGGATATCTGGGCGAAGTCTAAGCTCAATCAATCAATCAATCATAGTATTTGTATAGTGCGCTACTCACCCCGAGGGTCTCAAGGCGCTTGGGGAGTGGGGGTCTGCTACTGCTTGAACAGCCAGGTCTTGAGCTGCTTCCTGAAGGCGAGGTGGTCCTGGGTCAGGCGGAGGTGGGTCGAGAGGGAGTTCCAGGTCCTGGCGGCGAGGTAGGAGAAGGACCTTCCCCCTGTGGTGGCTCTTCGTATGCGGGGGACGGTGGCGAGAGCATGGCCGGTCGATCGAAGCTGGCGTTTGGGAGCGTAGAAGTTGAGGCAGCTGTTGAGGTATCCTGGGCCTTGGTTGTGAAGGGCTTTGTGTGCGTGGGTGAGGAGACGGAAGGTGATTCTCTTGTTGACCGGTAGCCAGTGCAGGTCTCTCAGGTGTCCGGAGATGTGGTTGCAACGGGGGATGTCCAGGATGAGTCGTGCTGAGGCGTTCTGGATCCGCTGGAGTCTCTTCTGGATTTTGGCGGTGGTGCCGGCGTAGAGGGAGTTGCCGTAGTCCAGTCGGCTGGTGACGAGGGCCTGGGTGACCGTCTTCCTGGTCTCGGTGGGGATCCACCGGAAGATCTTGCGTAGCATGCGTAGGATGTTGAAGCACGACGAGGAGACGGCGTTGACTTGTCTGGTCATGGAGAGGGAGGAGTCCAGGATGAAGCCCAGGTTGCGTGCGTGGTCTGTTGGTTTTGGTGCGCTGCCTAGGGCGGGGGGCCACCAGGTGTCGTCCCAGGCGGAGGGTGAGGATCCCAGGATGAGGACTTCCATCTTGTCCGCGTTCAGTTTCAGTCGGCTGTTCTTCATCCATTCGGCTACCTCTTTCATCCCTTCGTGTAGGTTGGCTCTGGCGGTGGCGGGGTCGTTGGTGAGGGAGAGGATCAGCTGGGAGTCGTCGGCGTAGGAGATGATGTTGAGGTTGTGCTGGCGTGCGATGGCTGCGAGCGGACTCAAGTAGACGTTGAAGAGGGTTGGGCTGAGTGACGAGCCTTGAGAAACGCCGCAGATGACTTCTGAGTTCTCATGATGAGAACTGATTGGCTGACAGCGCTTCAAACAGAAAGTGATAGCAGCTATCTTGGGACCAATGTACACGATAGCACAGCAGGTTTTGAGGGTCACAAAAAGGAGGACATATAAACTAGGATGATATATTTTAGTTACAATATAATTCGTTTGATGCTTAGGTGATTTTGCCATGTGAATTAGCCTTCTGCTGGGATTTTAAGAATCATGTTTGAGAGAAAAGAGTTTTCTAATGAATTTGAAATAGAGGTAGAAGATACTCTAGAAGCTAAAATTAAAGCATATTTTCTATAAATTCTCACAATCTTTCTCAGCCATATGAGAATGAAGTCTGACATTCTCAATAAAATGCGTACTTCCAACAGGAGAAGCCTCTCAATTGATTCCCTTATTTTCTACTGCAGCCTCCCAGGGTGTTCTAAAGAACAACTAGACTGCCAACAATCTTACTTATGAAAAATGTGTTGCACACCTGAAGCTATCTTGATTGATTCAAACTAGTAAAACTTAAAACATTTAAGTTAGAAAGCATAATAAGCTGTTTAATTTTTTCATAAACATTATGGTTGGTGCTATACAATGAAAACTTAGGACATGTTTTAAATGAGATTTCACATATCTGCTTGTTGTACTTCAATAGGAGCAGTCTATCAGTTGATTACCTTGTCCTCTACTGCAGCCTCCCAGAGTGTTCTTAAGAACAATTAGAGCGCTACCAGTCTTACTTATGACAAATGTGTGGCACACCTGAAGCCATCTTGATTGTATCAAACTTGAAAAACTTAAATATAGCATTTTTTTTAGGAAGGAACACATTAAGGGGCTTAGGTTAGTCATATCAATTATGGTTAGTGCTGTAGAAAGAAACATTAGGACACTTTTTAAGTGAGTTCTCAAATATTTTTCTCTTCTATTTCTTTAAAACATTCTGACATGCAGACTGAAACATGTACTTTCAACACCAGCAGCATATTTCCAGCAAACTCCCTGTTTATCGTCAGTTTACCACAGTGTTCTGATCAACAACTAGCGTGCCAAAATTCTGAATTTGTCAAAATTGTGGCACATCTTACCGCCATCTTGATGGAATCAAAGTGGAAAATTGAAAGAATTTTCTTCAGAGGATTCTGTCGTACATGAGGAGATTAGGGAACAAATAAGCCTCCGAATATGGCCAAAAGAGAGAAAAGAGCCCAAATGTACCACAGATATCACCTAAATGTAGCTCAAATATAGCCCAATGTCAGAGTGTATAAAACACTTTATTTTTGATTGTTTGCAGTTTTATATAGCACAGACTTGACCCAAAGGTATTGGAGTGATTTACATGAGTATCAGCTACATTACACCAGGAAACATTTCTATTGGGTTTTAGGCATTGAGAAACTGAGAGATTTTCCCAGAATCACAAGATGTCGAGCTGAGGGTGAAACTCAAACCTGGTTCTCCAGTTGCAAAGTCTGCAGCTTTGTCCATAACACCACACTTTCTCTCTTAATTGCAACATATCAATTGGATAAAAACATCAAGATAGCAAATAATTTCAAAGTACTTTGTTGCTATTTGACAACTCAGAAAATATTTTACCATTTTAGTTTTTTAGAGCACTAACCATAATTTCTTCGGGAATAAGATCCTCTCCGTGTTACAATTTCAAAAATGTATTACAGTCTTGATTACATCAAAATGCCGTCAGGCGTGCCTCAAATTTGTAAGAATTATAGAATGTTAGCAATCTAGTTGTCCATTAGAATACAGTGGGGCGGCAGTAGTCAGAAGTACGGACTCGGATAATTGAGGGTATGGAGTAGGGGGAAGAGGCAACAAGTTGACTACACTGAGCAGGTTGGAGGGGCAGTGGCAGCAAAGTAGACCACTGAGGGCAGGGGAAAGGAGGCAGGGGTAAAAAACCAACCAAGCAGCACAGGCAAGAGAGGCTATGGGACGATGCACAATATTAAGGGCAGAAGGTTGAGGCAGTGGCAGTACAACAATACATGCCAACAGATCCGATTTAGATAGGAGATACCTGATGTTTTTAAGCAAAAAGGGAATTAATTTTTTCTGTCTCCTGTCTAAAATCTCCTCTTTTTCAATGTAAGTCAAGGGGAAAAACAATTTCCCAGTTTTCTTTTCAAGATCTCCCTCTTATCAAAGTCAAACTGTTGGCAAGCATGGTACATTGGATCACTGAGGCAGGAGGATTGGGGTATGGACATGGACTTAAAACAGAGGGCAAGAGGGAGATGGGCAGGGGTATGAAGCTGAACTTACAGGGCAGGCGTCAGGGGTTGCAGCAGCACAATACACCACACAGAGCAGACAGGATGGCATGCAGCCCAAGGGACCATGGAAAGCAATAGGAAGGGGACAGTGCCGTGCACACGGACAACAGAGAGCATAGAGAAAAAGGCAAGGGCAGTACCTGACAATACTGTACAGACATAAGGACAATTTTATCATAACGGAGCATAGAGAAAAAGGCAAGGGCAGTACCTGACAATACTGTACAGACATAAGGACAATTTTATCATAACGGACCATGAAGGTCAGGAGGGAGGGAACAAGGTCCTCCTGCCAGTCAAGGCAGGAAAAAGGGGACAGTGTCCTGTACATGGAAAGCAGAGGGCAAGTAGCAAGGAGGAAGAGCTGGATCAGCACAGTGACCATGGATGGTAGGTGAAATGGGCACTGGAACTACAAAACACCATGGAGGGCAAAAGTGAGACTATAATGACATAAACACAGACAACGGAGGGAAGGTGGGTGGTTGAGAGTGGATCAGAGCAAGCTGACTAATAGAGGCTAGGTGTGAGAGACTGTAGTAGCACAGGAGGCCATGGTTGGCAAGCAAGATGATTAGTGCAGCAGATGGTAGGGGCAGTGGCAGCCCACCAGAACACTCAGAGTAGATAGGAGGAGCAGTGGCAGGTCAATGGAACATGGTGAGTAAAAAGGATGGAGCATGGACATTGGATGGAGGGGGAAGGAGAGCAGGGGGAGCAAGGTAAGCACAGAGGCTAATCAGGAGGGCAATGATAGGGAATGTAATTGGGAAATGGAGGTTGGGAGCAATGGGCAGGGAAATACAGCTAAATAGAGAAACAGATGTTAGAAAGAGGAAAATGGGGAGGCAAGCTAACTGTTCATTGCAAGTGGGTGATGGAGGATCACGTTTTACAATATAATTTCCCAACGGAGTTCGCACGTACACATTGTAAATGCGGCGCACCATGGGTGGCGGAGCTGCGGCGCACAATAACTGGCGCATCCCTGGGGATGCGCCAGTTATTGTAAATCTGCCCCTATATATTTAGCCAACGAGGGAGCACTTACTGAATAGACAGTAGAAAGTACTCCAGTTGAGTAGAGGTATTGCACAAAAAGGTGGCATCTTCATGGACAAACACGCAGGGCGGGATTCATTCTGCCCCCTGTTAGACTCGTTTTTTGTGCCCTTCTGCCCTCTGTTAGACTCGTTTTTCACTTGTTTTTCGGCCCTTCTGCCCTCTGTTAGACTCGTTTTTCCCTTGTTTTTCTGCCCTTCTGCCGCCTGTTAGACTCCTTTTTTGTGCCCTTCTGCCCTGTTAGAGTAATTTTTCCCTTGTTTTTCTGCCCTTCTGCCCTCTGTTAGACTCGTTTTTTGTGCCCTTCTGCCCTCTGTTATTCTCTTGTTTTTGTGCCCTCCTGCTCTCTGTTAGACTAGTTTTTTGTGCCCTTCTGCCCGCTGTTAGACTAATTTTTGTGCCTTTCTGCCCCGTTAGACTAGTTTTTTGTGCCCTTCTACGCTCTGTAGACTTGTTTTTCCCTTGTTTTTCTGCCCTTCTGTCCTCTATTAGACAGTTTTTTTGTGCCCTTCTGCCCTCTGTTAGACTTGTTTTTCCCTTGTTTTTCTGCCCTTCTGCCCTTTGTTAGACTGCTGTTTGTGCCTTTCTGCCCTCTGCATCACTCAGCACCACCACATTATCACTCAGCGCTATCGCAGCATCACTCAGCACCACCACATGATCACTCAGCACCAGCACAGCACCACTCAGCACCACCACAGCATCACTCAGCGCCACCACAGCATCACTCAGTGCCACCACATTATCACTCTGCACCACCACAGCACCACTCAGCACCACCACAGCATCACTTAACACCACCACAGCATCACACAGCACCACCACAGCACCAATCAGCACCACCACAGCACCACTCAGCGTCACAACAGCATCACTCAGCACCACCACAGCATCACTCAGCACCACCACATTATCACTCAGCACCACCACAGCACCACTCAGCACCACCACAGCATCACTCAGCACCACCACAGCATCACTCAGCACCACCACAGCACCACTCAGCACCACCCCAGTATCACTCAGCACCATCCCAGTATCACTCAGCACCACCACTGCGCCACTCAGCATCACCACATTATCACTCAGCACCACCACAGCACCACTCAGCACCACCACAGCATCACTCAGCACCACCACATTATCACTCAGCACCACCACAGCACCACTCAGCACCACCACAGCATCACTCAGCACCACCACAGCATCACTCAGCACCACCACAGCACCACTCAGCACCACCCCAGTATCACTCAGCACCATCCCAGTATCACTCAGCACCACCACTGCGCCACTCAGCATCACCACAGCACCACTCAGCACCACCACAGCACCACTCAGCGCCACCCCAGCATCAATCTGTGCAACCATTCAACAACAACTGGTTCAAATATGTTCTCTCAATGTTTCAAACTTTATTACAAATGTCACAAAAAGATGTTAATATTTCACTTCTGTTCCTGGATTTTCGTCACAATAAAATACACTGAACATAATCTTCACAAAAGTTATTTACAAAAGTTTAAGCTATTGCCATTATAAATTAAAATCACTTTTATTTAAGTATTAATTATTTAAAAAAATTAAAAGCCATTGTAATTTGTAATATCAATACAGCTGTCACGTAAATACAAATTATGTTGCATTACAAATGCTATAGGTGTCACATTTGCGAAAGTAAATGACAAAGCTATTAATTTAGCTATTTTCAAAACCAACACATACATAAAAAAAATTGTCATTTACAAGACCAATAGCTCAAAATTTCCTAATGCGAGACCTATTGCATTGAAAATGCTTGTTTTTATATCTGTCAGTGATTCCTGTTGAGGTTTAATTTTCGTGATAGGCGCCTCATTGCCTACTTGTAACTATTCTCTGACCCTGCTTCAAGGGTCAGAGCACGGTCAGAGAATAGTTGCAAGTAGGCAACGAGGTGCCAGGAAGCACTTACAGGCTTACAGCAGCAGGTGCCCAAGTTGAAGTTAATTTCTTTGTAAACCTTTTGTAAAAGGTTACAAAAAATTAGCTTCAACTTTTGCACCTGCTGCTGTAACCCTGTAAGTGCTTGGCTGAAAACTCCTCCCCGCTGATTCGCGGATTTTACCGCGATTTCGCGAGATTCGCGGATCGCGAAATCGCAGAAAATCCGCAAATTCCGTGAGCGGAACAAATTTTCAGCCCATGCTTAGTTATATTTAGGTGGACATTTGACTCATATAATACCAGAGAAATTGGCTCCTTTATAGTTAGTTGAGCTAACTATAACTCACATGCCTGCAACACACTGCTAATAATGTCACCTATTACATTACTCTTGACATGATCAGTGACATCACTGTTGACATCACTGATGACATCTCAAATAACATCACTGAGGACATCACTGATGAAATCATCCAGTGAATGTGTTTTCTGTATAGTTTAAATATTTTTCATATATATCTAAGCCAAGTTGTATTGAAGAATGAATGCATTTACAAGTGCCTGAAGGGATTATTTAGTAGGTGGGTGACTGACTGTACAAGTGAGTGATTGAACGTGTCTTACTGAATCCATAGGTTAGTGACTAAACTGTGTGAAAGTCTGTATTAGTCTCTCAGTTGGAGTGTAACCGACTGCATGGGTTGCTGAACAGCTACATGAGTGTCTACATGGGTTATTGATTTGTTGTCTGAGTATCTGTATGGGTCCCTGAGTGTCTGTGTGGGTGGGTGTGGAGGTGTATGACTCAGTGCATAGATATCTGAGTGGGTGATTCACGTGTTGTATGGATTCAAAAGTGCATTTGGGAAGGGCTGTATGGGTGAGTTAGTGTGTGTATGGGATTGTTGGTTAGTGAATGAATGTCTCAGTGGTATATCTGTGACTAACAACATATGTTTTAAGGCACTTTATTTGAGTGTTGGAGTATTTAAATGACTATATATGAGAGTAAGTTATTTGAAGAGAGGGTGTATAAATGAGTGTCTGCTTCTAACAGTGATTGTATAAGACAGTAAATATGTGTTAATATCTATATAAATAGGTGATGTGGTTTGTCTATAAATAATGGAGTTTGTGTTCATAACTGTATACATGAGTAAATGGGTATGTGATTGAGTCTTTGCATTACTGACTAGGTGTGTGAGTAACTCTATGGATGAGTGGCAGAGTGTGACTGTATGTATAGATGTATGAGTGCATATGATAGTACTGTATTGATGAGTAACTAAATGTATAAGTGACTGCATGTGTGTGTAGATCTAGGAAATAGTGAGTGGTATATAGTATCTGGCGAGGTTGTCTGTATGGTTTCAAAAATAGTAGTCTGCATTTTAGAATGGGTGTATCAAAGTTTATATTATGGCATCAGTATGTGCATCAGATTACCATGTGGATGATTTCATCAGAGATATCATTTGAGATGTCATCAGGGATGTCATCAGTGATGTCACTGACCATGTCATCAGTGATATAATATGTGACATCATTAGCAGTGCCTTTCATGCGGGCGAGTTATAGTTAGCTCAACTAACTATAACGGGCACATTTCTCTTATTTTATATGAGTCAAATGTACACTGCTTCCGGAGCAGTCTCACCCACTTATTTCATGTTATACTTTTGTTTGTTCGAATAAAGTTGCGTTTCCATTTATTTGTTTTGTCTCAATAAAGGTTATTTTTTTTACCAATAAATAAGTGAGTTTATGGGTCTACTTTTTCTGACAACACTTGTCTGTAGTTTATTGTGAAAATCGGCTGTTTATAGGAGGTTATGAGGGAAAACATTTGTAATTTTGTGGTACACCTACCAAATATAAACCAACATACTATTACATAAATGAAGCCTGCGTAATTGTACAACTGCAAGTGTTATATGAGTGTAAATCTTTATAACACCATGAGTAACGCCCTTGTGATTACAGAGCCAATAAGGCACTGCCTAGAGCCACCAAAGGCTTCAGGGACTGGCAAGGCCCACCCTGCATCCCCGGACTAGAGTTGGCCTCAAAGCCCCCCGAACAATTAGTAAACAATACCGGGGAGGGGGCGATCCCCTAGGCTGCAAAACATCTCTGTGCCCTCCCGCGCCTAATTAACATGTCAGATTAAGGTCCACAGTGCTGCAGAGACCCCACAATATAATAAAAGGATTGGCCCCGGAACATTACCCACTAGTGGGCCCATTTAAGTGAATGGGTGAGACCCTGCTTATTTTTTTTTTCCGTTTGTAACATCCAGATCAGCTCTATTAAAGCGATACAAGGATTTCCTCCTCTCGCTTCAACAAGGCAAACAAGGACTTGCTAACACAGGGTAGAAGTCATGCACCCGTCCTGTAATTGGAAACAAAAATGTCCCACTGATGCACACTTTGGGACATTGTATGAGCTGCGCCTGGGAGGTGGTGCTTCCTTGGACCATGATGCATTGTTTACTGCATAATTACAGAATTGGTATAAGCGTATACTAACACTACTTGCACACATGTAGTACAGAGACCAAAGTGTAGTGAAGAGGCAGAGTAAGCCTAAAATCTAAAAAATTAAATCCTACCAGAGGTCGGATGACATAGATCAATGAGCCGACAACCCAGGGATGAGTAAAAACAGCTTCACGAAGAAAACAGGTCGAAATATTGATGACTGTGTTTTGAGCATCATCCTCCGCACCCGAGAACTTAATGTGTAAACATCTGGATTGCTGATGTGCAGCAGACATAAACTGGTGAAAAATAATTCAAATTACAAACTGTCTGCCTTATGTCCTGGAGGGCAAAGCTTCTGGAATGGCCTGTGCTTTTACCTTAGAGATGGGGCAAACTCATGGCCACAGAGAGAAAACAGTCTGTCCCCAAACTGATGCTGTCTGTTCCCATTTTCACTCTCTCTTTCTTTGTATACTTCCTCTGTGCCTATACCCTCTCCCCTGAATCTCTCCCCTTGCCTGCTACACCATTTAGACCCCTGTCCATTTGCGCCCTTTGACTAAGTACTCCTCCCCTTGTTGGGAAAAGATCCCATATTTATATTCCGGAGTCTCAGTGAACCCGCTGAGAGAGTCCACAGTGCCAAGGGAGCCACTTACAGTTGAGGTTTGGTATGGCATCCCTTTGCCAAAGCACTCCCTCTCCCCTTTTTTGGGGAAGGATCCAGTATGTAGGCCTTGGAGTCTCAGAGACTCCTTTGAGAGAGTCCACTGCATATAAGGAGCCTCTCGCAACAGAGCTGGGGAAATAATACCACTTCCCCTGGTATCACAGCTTACTGGACTTTAGACGCAGCTTTGACTCGTCTACTGGTTTGTGTCCCCGCCACCCTCCCCCTCCTCTCTCCATGCTGTGTCCCTCACCCTCCCCTCCTCTCTCCCTCCTTCAATCTGTCTTCTTCCCCTGCTCCTACCCCCTCCCCTGAATCTCTCCCTCTGCCTGCTTTTTCCCTTACATATATGTCCTTTTTGTTTGTCTCGACCTTACATGTAACTATTTTGCCAGGCTCTAATAACAGTGTAACCTTTATGACGATGTAACCTGCAGCTATGGGCTGATACTCATGTAAAGCGCTCTGATACCTCCGGGTCTAGCCTATATAAAACCTTTAAAATAAGAGTAAAGAAAAGGTAGAATTTTACCATGGTGCTAAAACAATGAATACATGCAGACATATAGATTCATAGCAATAACCATGAGTACTCCTAAGGTGCAAATCCTAACTAGATGTACCTAAGTGTGCCTAGCATGTATGTAGGTGTATAGCCAAGAATCACATGGAGGTAGGTTTATAGCCAAGAATCACCCTAGAAAAGAGACAACCCCATTACCATCTTGGCATCGAGTTGGACACCCTCAGAGGGATGTCAGACCACTGCTTGCTAAAGTGTCTGCATGCAGGGACTTCAACATCTCACGTCATCATGTCAACATGGAAGAGGTGATGTTTATATATCCAAAAGGTACCCTAAAGGGCTTCCCATAGATGTGTCATTGTACTCTGGGCATGTCGTTTAAGGATGAAATTAGTGATGACCCTTATTCAGAGATACTATGTTATGTTATGTTATGTTATGTTACTGGGGGTTTTGTAAAGCGCTCAGCTGCTCCGAAGAGCGTCCCGGCGCTGCAGATCAAAAGCAAATACCAGCAACTAACAGAAATACCACCAGCGACGCCAGGTGCTCAGAGGAACCAGAATTATTGGGCAAAGAGAAGAGTCTTAAGCTCCTTTCTAAAAGTGAGCTGATTGGAACTGGCGCGTAAGGTCAGAGGTAATGTGTTCCAAAGACAAGGGGCAAGGTAGCTAAAGGAACGACCTCCACATCGTGCACGTCGCACTGCCGGCACGATTGCCCTGGCCTGGGCAGCGGACCTCAAGGGTCTAGATGGAAGGTAGAAATTGACCCTTTTTTGTAGATACACTGCACCGAAGTTATGCAGAGCCTTGAATGCTATTGTTAAGGTCTTGAAGGTGATGCGTTTGCGGATCGGCAGCCAGTGCAGAGCTTTAAGAAGGTCGCTGGCCCTAGTTCTTCTGGTTAGACCGTATATGGCTCTGGCTGCCGAATTCTGGACGACCTGCAGGCGGGTCAGGAGATACTCGGGGAGACCCAAGTAAAGGATGTTAGAGTAGTCCAAGCGCGAACCTATCAGAGCCTGCACCGTGATCTTTCTGTGCTCCAAGGATAGGAACGGCAAAAACTTTCTTAACATCCTTAAGATGGCAAAGCACTTCCCCGTCAGACCTGCTACTTGGGCCTTAAAGGAGAGAGTATTATCCACCTGAATGCCCAGATTCTTAGCTGTTACAGAATCGCTGGCTGGCGGGAACATGGCCGAAGGCCACCAGTGCTTCCATCTCGGGTCGGCGGGACACCCAAAGAACAGGATCTTGGACTTGTCCGAGTTGCATTTGAGGCCGCTTTTCCCGAACCAGTCAAACACAGCCTCAAGACACCTCAAGATGGCGGCTCCGTCGAAATCACAGCCCCTGTCACATGTGAACAGGAGCTGCGTGTCATCCGCATAGGAGACGATCTGGGCCCCATGCTCCTCCACTAGCGCCGCTAAGGGTGTCAAAAAGATGTTAAAAAGAGAGGGGCTGAGTATAGATCCCTGCGGGACCCCTACCTCAAGCTGCGGCATTACGGCGGAGAAAGGGGGAGTCCAGATCGTTTGTCTGCGGTAGGCCAGAAAAGATTGAAACCATTTGAGCACCATTCCCCTAAGACCAATCTCCCAGAGTCTAGTAAGGAGAAGGTCATGGGGAACGGTGTCAAAGGCCGCCGACAGATCTAGCATGATAAGCATGGCCTTTACACCACTGTCCAGAGTTTCCTTCACAGCCTCGGTCACCTCGAGTAAAGCGGTTTCTGTACTCAGGTTGGATCTGAACCAGGACTGTGACTGGTGAAGTAAGGAATTCGACTCTACAAAGTGGGATAGGGTGGTGTGCACATGCTTCTCCGCTATTTTAGCCAGAGCAGGCAACAGCGAGATTGGCCTGAAATTGGAGTGCAGTTTAGGATCCACATTTGGCTTTTTAATAAGAGGAAGGACGAGGGCCTGTTTCCAAGAAGTGGGAACCTTGCCGGTGCTCAGGGACAGATTAATGATGGGGTTGATGATAGGGTTAAGAACAGGAGCCAAGGTTGCAAGACCTTTGGCGGGGCAAGGGTCAAGCGGAGAGCCTGGTTTCAGTTTGGCCAAGAGGTCCAGCGAAGTATGGAGCTCTAGGACAGGGAAACAGTCAAGAATGGGACCGGTTATAACTTTGTCCGGATCGGATTGGTGTAACCAGGGAACAAGAGGATCATCAACCTCAGGGCTGGAAACAGGGACATTATACGTTCCTTTCAAGGCCGCTTGGATCGTGAGAATTTTGTTGGTGAAAAATTCTGCTAGATCAGTTATCCACGGTTCCGAAAAGGAAGACGTGGGAGTACAACAGGTGGGAGCGATAAACTCTTTGACAATCTTGAAAATCTCTTTACAGGAGCAATCTGCTTCCTCAATCCTTCTGGCTAGAAAGAACTTCTTTTCTGCTGTAATGTCCCGGTGATATTCTTTCACCGCTTCTCTATAGGACTGTGTAGAGGTCGCATCATACTGCCTCCGCCAGTCTCTTTCGAGCTTCTTGCAATGCCTTCTTTTGCCCGCCAAGGCAGCGGAAAACCAGGGGGCAGAAGCTTTTACCAGCTGTGATCTAACCTGGCGAGGTGGCGCAAGGGCTGCCAGGCGTGCAGTGAGCCAATCCTGAAAGCACTTAACATCGTCCTCTAGCCTGCATGTGAGTACAAACAGATAGGTCTCTAAAGCCAGAGTGAGCATGGCAGGAGAAATTTTGTGGAAGGCTCTGGAAGTACGTGCTTCGTGCAACTGACCATTGCGTGGGGTCACTGTGTGATGTGCTATCTGGAAGTCAGCTAAGAAATGGTCCGACCAGAGGACTGGGGCGAGGGAGGATAGGGTCACTGGGGCAGTAGAGAAGATTTGATCTAAAATGTGCCCCTTCTCATACAGAAGATAGTGATAATGTTGTAATACTATTAATCCTCATGTATAATAAATGAGACTAGTTTTTCAGAGAAAACCACACATTTATTCAGCACTTAACTAGGTAAAAGGTCAGAGCCAGAACCGTTATGTAGAGCAAGGTAGGACAAATGTAGGTAAAAGGTTGTGCAACTACTTTTTTGGGGTACATTGGGGATCATAACACCCACTCCTAATCCAATTGGATGACAAATTAACAAATGCTAAGATATGCCTGTCAAAAATCATAAAAGACTTTGCTAGAAATAGGAGTATAAAAATATCTAAAGACATGGTATGTGCTAAAAATTATGTGAAAGTAAAAAAGCTCTAAAAGTCTTCTAAATAGTCAATTTACTATTAGACTTACCACGCACTCTGACAGCCATAGTGCTCAGTGAGAGCAAGAGGAACACATAAAAAATGTTGTTGTTGAATTCCGATTACTTTTTTTATGTAAAAAGGGCAAATTGTTCTCAGCACACGGATAGCTGAAATCATTTTATGTCCTGCGTGGGAGACGCAACATCACTGTTGCTTGCTTTCACAGTTGACAGTCCCTGTAACACCTCTTAGATCAGGTCTATAGAGCAGAGGTAATCTACAGTTCCCACAGACATTGCTGAGTAAGTACTTGTAGCCTGTGATAGAGCCTGTGTCCATTCTGACAGGAGCTGAAGCATCCTGTGGTGACTCTTAGAATGCTGACATCAACATTGGAACATGCAGCGGTCACTGCAATACGTGGGCCTTTAATGGTTCCAGTAGTACATCCCCGTCCTGTTGTGCAACCGATGGAAGTGTTAGACATATATCCAACATGCATTTGTATCCGCAGAAGAGGCAGCGGAGCAGAGGCAGGACACAGTCAACCCAAACTGATCTGAACAATAGGAACCAATGCTCGCTTAGCTCTTGAAAACGAGGTGTGGCCAGATGGAGCACCATGCGTCCATGACATTGTCACACACGGAGTGCATTTTTCATCTCTTTGGACATCCATTGCGTAGAAGGAAAATTAAAACCAGGATCCCCCTGCAAGTAGTAGGACCAGCAGAAGCCCTCCAAAAACGCTTCCTAATAAGGAGTGTGTGAATGCTGGAATAATTCCGAGGATCGTTTGAAAGGTACCTAATAGTCCAGAATCTATGCTCTTAAGTAGGTGTCCTATCCCACTTGATTCAGACATGTTAAAGATATGATGTACCATTTGTCTGAAATGGAGTGGGAAGTTCATTCTGACTAATGCCTGTATCTCAGCTGAAGACCTTGCAACCTAGAGATAAAACATCGCTCGGGCTGAGGTTAAGGCCACATCCTTCTGTAAAAGTATAGCTTTCAGTCTGCTCCGAGAATCAAAACATATAAGGGAAACTTTTAATGAAGGCCATCGCAGCGCCTCCCTGAGTGTGTGGGTCGGTGGAAACAATACTTGCATACAACAATTAACTCTGAAACATACTGATATAAAATAAGCGATGCCTGGAAGCAACCCACAACAACCTTGATCATTCAGCATCAAATAACTCCCATTCGAGAGCAGTTTGAACACCGGATAAATCACATCAGCTGGTGAGTCTTTTAAGTGGCATAAGCTTACAACCAAAGCATTACGAGCTCTGTGAAGCATAATATCCTGGCAAATTAGAGACCCACTTAATGAATTCCCACAGTCTAAACTGCTAAAAAAGACTTCAGTGTCCCCCATTCCTGCTGCTAAATGTGTACGGTAATTCCCAAGATTCATGGATGTATTTTGATCCTTTGGTATATGATATCCTCAACGGCAATTTTGACATCTATATATTGGCTTACTGTACGCCACGTTTAAATATTTGCCCTGACGAAGTTACATACTGTAACGAAACGTTGGCTGTTTCTATCTGGTTTAATTGACCGAAATAAAGAAGAAGTTATTTGGAACATTGATATCATCTCCTTAATCTATCTGAGTGCGCCTCCTACCTTTTGCTTATAACTTTACCCCCTTGGGTTCTGCGCCTTAGGACAACAGGCATTTGGAGTGTGCAGCACCAACATCTACCTATTTATTACTGTTTTGGTTGTGCTTAACCTTGGTCAGGTTGTCCTGTTCTTTTCTCTCTTCCATGGATGTATTACCTACCTAACGCTTCATACCTGCCTACTTGGGATACAGTAGAAAATATTAAAATTGGAATGTTGTTACTGGCAATGTTAAAAGGTAATCGTTCCAATTTTTCAATGCGCTGCATTGTATACTTTGCATCTCTTTGTGCCATATTTGTCTGCCTTTCTGTTAGATTATAGGCAGAAAACAGAGATGTACTGTTGATATATCATCAGGGCACATGACCAGAGTGCAATGATTGTAGAGTCCAGCTTAATAGTAGAATGGATCGTAACTGCGATTGCCCATGTTGAAGAATGGACAGGTCCTGTTCTACTAAATCTATTGCAGAGGACACAATGTTGCCCAGTGAATAAATCCTGGATTTTAATGTGGTCATGCCATTGTTGACCACAGCCAAGACCTTTTCTAAGTTAACCCTATCAGTTTCTCAGAATCTCTCCACAGCTTCCTGCTCAGAAATCTTCCGTACTTTGTTGTAAATAGCATATAAGAAGCGGTTACTACGTGGTATCCAGGGACCTAGCAAAAAATTCCTTAGATCCACCTCATCTGCAAGTAAGGACAAGTGTTGTTTCCCCTGGGACAGTGTTGAGGTTTTCAGCGAATCTAGCCATAACTTCCCAGCAGTGTAGGATGTCATCTCTCCCGGATGTTCTCTTGTACATAGATTTGGTCCGGCCTATGG
Organism: Lissotriton helveticus; assembly: GCF_964261635.1. Taxonomy (NCBI): domain Eukaryota; kingdom Metazoa; phylum Chordata; class Amphibia; order Caudata; family Salamandridae; genus Lissotriton; species Lissotriton helveticus. The sequence goes on along the minus strand of NC_136059.1, from coordinate 141,423,938 downwards.
ATACTAAACCCTTCCGTGGTACCCTTGAATCTTGATTGGCACCCATTTGTGTCAATAGGTCAAACCAACCATCCCTTCCAATTTGGGTCTTGTGAATTGTATGAACCATCATGTACAATGTAATTTAGTGTATCCTTACTATGTTGTGTATAGTTGTGCCACCCCCTCAAAGTGTCTAAGTGGGGGAATCCAAGGTGTCTTCGAGTCCTTAATCTTGGCTGTCATTCAGAAAATTAATTTGCTGTAACTTTTTATTAGTGAACAATTTTAGGTATCTTCATGCTGCTGCCGCTTTATGGCAGTGTAGAGTAGCCTGCCGCCACTCAACTATTCTTAAGCACTTTTTCCCTTATTTTATCTCACTAAGTGCCTCCTGACTCTCCGGTCCGCTGCAGTGTTTCCTTTCCCATTAATGCAGAGAGAGTGTGAGGTGTGGCTCTGTCTCCTTTCCAGGTTAGACAGCCGCCATTTTCCAGTAGTTAGCGGTCTAGTTGCTCTTGTGTCCTGGAAGGATGTCCGGGCAACTTATGCATAATTTGAGTATGGGAACAAAGGCGCGCAGCAGACGCGTGCAGTGGGTGTGGCGCTGGTGTGCCATAGGCACGACAAAGGCAAGCCCATCTGTGCCCTTCCGCGCCTGGACAACGCCAGGTGCCAGAACCCCTGCTCAATGGATTACATATAGGAGGGATGATCTTTTAAGAATTCAGAAAAAGAGTAAGTTACCCATTTGTCGTTATCTCTCTCTATCCCCCGAGTCAAAATGTATTAAATGTCAAAACTGCAAATTTGATCTCAAAGAGACCTTAGGAGAGCAACTGGGTCCTGGGAAATCTAGAGAAGACCGGATAGGAAAAGTGGAGAGGCAGGAGTCAAGAAGGAAGGTCTTATGTGTGCTTCTTAACGCAAGATCTTTGATAAAAAAACAAATGAGTTTGCTGATTTTATGAAGCAATACAATACAGATATAGTTTTCCCTACAGGAACTTGAGCTGAAAAATCCTCTGATCCTCACCTGAATATTGCAATTCCCACTGGATATAACATCGAGCACCAGGACAGAATAGCAAGAAAAGGGGCTGTAGTTTTGATTGTGTTTCAAAAAAGGCAAAGTTTCATCCAATACTCCATCTGGATTGTGAGGGGCATAGTTTTGCCTTAAAACTGGATAACAAAGTTACCTTCAAGTGGCCTATTGATTTATCACCCGCCAGGTCAAAAAGGCAGATTTTATTAATGGAATATGGGATTTTATGGAATCCTATATTAATTACCCCAGTTTTACGCTGGTAGGCAAAATTATTTCACATTTAGAGTTGCAGAAAAATTCAGGTACAAACAGTTTAGTTGATAATCCTTAGATTTTTAATTCAAATCTTTGCCTTGCCAACCATCCGCTGTATGGTATATTCATTAATAATAGGGAGTTAAAAATTGAGAAGGGTCTGCCCGTAGTATGGTCGGATCATAAGTCCATTCTTTTTACACTTGGCTTTTCCCCTCATAATGCTACAGATTGCAACAAACTTAGAAGCCTAAACTATAGGCCTTGGAAAAAGCTAAATGTTGAAGAACTGAGGGACATACTCTCCAATACCTATCCTGTCTTTTATGGCAACCCAAATAATGCAGCAGTGACTTATACTCAGTGGCTAAACTCAGCAGCACTAAAATTGGTGTCAGAAAAGACAGTGAAAAGCTATAGAAAGTACCCGTCTGCTACAAGGTTTTCAATGGAGCTCAAGGTCTTTCAAGGAAAATGCCTGATGCAAGAGCGCCGATGGAGAAAAGAATATAGTATAAACAAGAGGGTTAAATATCAAGAACGTCTGAGACAATACAAGGGCCTAATAAAAACTGCTAAACTTACATTTGTTTTGGAAAACATAAGTACAGAAAAAACCTCAAGTAGAGAACTTTTAAAACTATTAATTCCCTATCTAAACCAACCACTGGGTGCACTGGTAGTCCAGATGAGGCAGTTAGCAAAAAGCTGGCAATTTTTTTCCAGTCTAAAGTCTACTCTATCAATCAAGATTTTTTGCCTTCTCCAAATTCATTTGGCGTAGATGATTCTCCAACACACATGAAGGAGTCTGACCTGCAAGATATTGTTAACTCTCTAGAATCTCCTCAATGTAATGGTTCTTACACTTTTACTAAGGAAAAAATCATTAAGTTCATTGATATCATCAAATCTGGGGCTCCATCAGATCCCTGTCCACCAATGGTTCCCAAGCAAATTGCTAAGGTGGTTGCTGGCCCGCTTATGGAAATTTTGAATAAAAAACTGATCTCGACCCCCCACAGTATGGCTTTAGAGCAAACAGCTGTACGGAAGTTAACAAGGGTGGAAAAGAGGCACTGATCTTATTAGATGTCTCCGCTGCTTTTGTCATGGTCCGCCATCCACTTCTCTTAAAACGTCTCCATCAGCTTGGGTTTAGAAACTCAGCTTTGACTTTGCTAAGCTCATTCTTGAGCAATAGACAGAAACGAGTGAAGATGGGGATGTGAGTTCCATGGCCTTCTCTTTGCTCTGTGGTATCCCTCAGGGATCCATACTCAGTCCCTCGCTGTATAATGTATATGCTAGCCCCCTTATTAATCTCATTCAAAGTCAAGGACTAGCAGTGTTCTCCTACACCAATAATACATAGATAAAGAGGCTAGAAATTACAGCAACTGTATGTCCCAAGTGGCATCGTGGATACAGAATATTTGTCTAAAATTGAATACCGATAAAATGGAAGTGCTGCTTTTTGGTAAGGAAAACTCTTTTTGGAACGACTCATGGTGGCCAATTAGCCGAGGCACATTACCTACTCCTGTCCAGAAAGTTCAAAATTTAAGAGTCATATTTGATACTGAGCTATCTTTTTCCAAACAAATACATTCTATTACATTGTCTGTTTTTTTTGGAGTAGCGGATTTAAAAAAAATCTTCCCATTTATCCCAATGACCTTCAGAAGACAGTTATATCAGCTCTTATTTTCTCTAAGCTGGATTACTATAATTCCTTGTATCTGCATGCTCAGAAGTGTGTTATACGGAAGCTGCAGACTTTGCAAAATTCAGCAGCGAGAGTACTTTTAAAAATTCCTAAATTTAGCACTGTGTCTGAATCACTACAACATCTTCACTGGCTCCCAGTGCAGAAAAGGATGGTCTTCAAGGCCATGTGCATGGTTCACAAGGCCCTTTATCTGACAGGTCCAAAGTACCTACAAGAGTGTTTCTCCTGGCATTTGCCAAGTAGAAACCTTAGATCAAGCTCTTTACACTTTGTTAACACTTAAACAAAGCTAGATAGGGGTAGTGCTTTCTTCATATGTGCAGGCAAATGGTGGAACCTACTCCCTCTCTCGCTGCGAGGGCATGCGTTTTTGATGCAATTTAGGAAGCAGCTCAAAACTTGACTGATCATGATAGTAGTAGAATAGGCTGCTGTATGTACCAGATTTGGTCCTACCAACTTTATATGTTCTATTTTTCTGCCTTCTCTTTCTTGTATCTTGCTCTTTTTCTTTAGTGCTACAACAACCTCGGGTATGTGCGCCCTTTATAGATTTATTTTCCTTCATATGAGGCATGCTCTAAATAAGGCCTCATTTCCCTGAACTTGCCAATCTTTATTTGCCCCGAAAGTTTTTGTGTCTATGGTGTCCTTCCAATAGTCAAAACCCTGTAAAGACAGCTGGGAAATAAAGGAATCAGAATATATTGGTTTTGTGTTAGTGAGCATATTTTTCTTTTTTCAGGTGTAGGCTCAACCTTATAATAATAAGATGTTGGGTCTGAAATGTTAAACCAAGAAAAATAAGCAAACTTCTGTGAAAATGTTTGTGAACAACCTTTTGGTGCTGTAGAGCAATGTTCCCATTGATGAAAAGTGAAAACATCATGTGGCATATTTAATATGTGCAAGAAATTATGACCATAATGTTGGTAACAATAGATGGTGTCCAAATCAGATGTATCATCATACGTTTTGTAAGTGAAAAATGCAGCAGATTGTTCCAAGTCAGACAGCATAGAATTTACAGTTTTAAAATCCCAATCATCAGGGAAAGTACTGTAGATGATGATATCATTCAAAGAAATTTTGAACAAATGTAGTATTTTCAAAATTTCAGTGGGACCAAATATATCATATGAAACCCTATCCAAAACTATTTCTTCAGGAATAGGAAGTGCTGTAATGTTCACAAAGGACAGGTCTCTTTGTTCATGATGAGATGATGCATGTGGTTTCAGAACCAAGCTCACATGTGGTACTGTGGAGCGTTCTGGGAGATAGTGGCCATTCCAGATGCAGGAAAAACACAGTCACTACACCTATCCAAAGGACTAGTAAAAGTAGACCAATTGCAATCCAAAGCTGTAGCCAGGGAGAAACAAGGTAATACTTTTTCAGCCAAAGATAGAGCTCATGTATATTTTCTTTGTGGGAAACAGAAGCTGGCGTTGACTCAGGTTCACTCGGATCCAGAGTAAAGGTATCAAAATCGATGAAGTGGCCAGATTCTGTTTGATCTATCTTTGGCAGCTCAGCACGTCCTGTAGAACTGGCAGATGACTCGTTGCAAGACATATTCACATAGATATCGGTATTAGGCCGAATTGAGATTTGTGTTTCATTTGTGTTTTGTTGCTGTTCAATTTCAAGAGGCACAAGTTCCCTTGCATTATTGGTAACTCCATTTCTTCATATAGTAGAATCTTCAAATGTTATCAGTCTTTCTGTCTGAACTTCCTCTATGGTAGTGTTAGGAGATCGGTGGCTACTCAGGAGCCCACAGGGCCTGCTATTCAGTAACGGCCACATAGTTTGGCTTGATTAGATCAATGGAGATGTTAGATCAATGGAGATGAATCTATTTTCTTTCTTACCAGTGCTTCACAATCAGCGTGGGAGAGATTAAGTGCCATGGAGAGATTAAGTGAAATACAAACACACAGACGTGGGACTCTGTTTGTAAAATGGTCAGCCCTACGCACTGTGGTTATCTTAAGTTGGTGGTACCAGAAAGTGCTGACTAACTTGTCAATTGTATAAATACAACATTGGCCAATCGATTACATGTGCAGTGCATCGGGAGGAAGCAGCACGTGGTGCAGTATATAAATAATAAAAAGGCGACAGGATTAAGTGATTTGCCCAGAAACAGAGGTTACCAAGGCAAGGTATTCGACATACAAAAGATAGAAACCATTCTAAAATACACTATTGCAGAAAAATTACTTTTCAAATGCATGGGGCACGAGACACACTACTTACACGAGAAAAACTAAATCGCATTAACTTGAACAGCACATAGCACACTGCTGCGGGAACGGCCACGTGGCGCTTTGCAAATTAAAGAAACACAGCAGGATTAAGTGATTTGCACTGAACAAAGGATAGCAAATCAAGTTTAACATTATAAAAAAACATGGAGAGCATGCTAAAGTACAACATAGGCCAATCGATTACATGTTCAGTGCATGGGGAGGAAGCAGCACGTGGCGCACTACTTATATAATGAAAGGCGGCAGGATTAAGTGATTTGCCCAGAAACAGCGGCTACCAAGGCAAGTTATTCAACATACAAAAGCTGGAAACCGTGCTAAAATACACTATTGCCGAAAACATTACTTTTGCAATGCATGGGGCACGTGACACACTACTTACACAAGAAAAACTACATCGCATTAACTTGAACAGCACGTGGCACACTGCTGCGGGAACGGCCACGTGGCGCTTGGCAAATTAAAGAATCGCAGCAGGATTAAGTGGTTTGCACAGACACAAAGGTTACAAAGTCAACTTTAATGATATAAAAAGGCAGGAAAGGGTGCTTAAAAACAGCATTGTCAAATCAAACAAAAATTTGCATTTACGAGGTACTTAAAGTTCGTTCAGATTAATTAACTTAATAACCCTTTAAAAAAGTGTTCACCTACGAAGAAGTGGATACGAACACTGGCTGTGACTGCTGAATAGGAAAGGTTCGAGTTCAGCGACACGATGCAAGGAGTGAACACTATCGGCAGAGCTTTGACTATGGAATAGTAAAAGCTCAAGAAGGTTGGAAAGTTCCAAATGCTTTGCAGAATGATGATTGGTTGAGCATGATGTCACTGGGTGTGAGAGCTGTGATTGGATATGTTGTAATTGAGCCTGCGTAAATGAAATGAAATACGTTAGGGGTACATGGCCAGATGGTGAAACGTATTGTGCACATGCAAAACATTAACATACATGCGCTACCACAAACATGCATGTGCAAAGTGAAGGCAACTCCTAGGGGGTACACACACAGATGGGGTTCAGATATTGATAGAACATCGGCTCCCGCAGGAGGCAGGTAGCCGGAGGGACCGTGGGGGGATTTGAGACCCCCCCATGGTCCCCAACGGTGAGGGCCAGCCCCGGGGGATGGGCTCCCCGGGGCCACCAGTGTCACGCGGCCCCCTCCTCATTTACAAAAATAAATTAAAAAAGGCCGGCCCCAGGGTATTGGGTCACCGGGGCCTTGAAGTGACCACAGCAGGGGGGCTATGCAGCCCTCCTCAATAAAAAACAAAAAAAAAATGGCCATGCCCTGAAGGATGGGGTCCCCAGTGCCCGGAATTGGCCACGGCCAATTCAGATACTGTGCGCATTGTCATCGTACAATAAGCGCACCCTTCCGCTAATGCGCTGAATTCTAATTGGCTATCAAGTGCTTGTCATCATTCAAAACTAGAAACTGTTGGCAGATATTTTATGCCTCGGTAGAAGGGAGGCTGAAGAAGCCTGTGAAATGTATATTTAAAACGTGAAAAAGGGGAGTGTAGACACACCTTGACCCTCTAAGTCTGCTCAGGGGGTCCCACAAGAATCCCCAGAGCCCCTAAAATATTTTTTGGGGGGGAAAAATCACTGTGTGCATGTATGATCCGCGCATTCTAGGAATATTAAAATAAACGTGGGCTTCTGCGCGTCTTTGGTCATTTGCATTCTTTCAACTGTTTAGAGGAGATGCAGCAGTGCTTGATCCAGGATCCACCACTGAGTACGAAAAAGTAATGATAACACTACTTACCTGCTAAGTGGATTTCCTTTCATAGCCTAACATTCACTGGTTCCACTTGGAAATTCTTCTAAGTGTGGAGTTTTGGACCTTTAAAATATTCACCTGAAATCATCCGAACAACAAATTCCAATTTACTCACCTCTTATCAGCAGAGAACCCAGTGCTGTACTGACAACAACTAAGGAGGGCTTGGATGGACTTTGGCTTAGCCAAAAAGAATTTGATTATCTGAATAAAAAAGATTTCACAATTCCAGCGTTCTATATGCTCCCTAAAATTCATAAGAGTGAACAGCACCCCCTGGAAGACCTATTGTGGCGGGGTGTGGGTCAGTACTACAACCCCTGGCGGAGTATGTGGACTTCTTTATAAAACCCTTTGTGCCTCTAACAAAATCTTTCACCAAAGACAGCATTAGTGTAATCAATGCCTTGGAGGGGATACCTTTTGATCCTAACACCAATATCCTAGTAACTATGGATATCAAGAGTTTATACTCGAATATTCCACAGAGTGAGGCATTGAATGTCCTAGAGAAGGTTTTGGAGACTCAGATCCGCCCAATACAGGTACCCGTTGAGTTAGTTATCAAGTGTGCCAAAATTGCCCTAGAACGCAATTATTTCATATTCAACGAAGATTGTTATGGCCAGCGTAAGGGAGTGGCAATGGGAGCAATTTTTGCCCCGGATATAGCCAATCTTTACGTGGCAGATTTTGAGGACACGATCATCTACAACAACAATCCATTTGAATCACACATAAAAAGGTACCTTAGGTACATAGATGACATCTGTTTAATATGGGAAGGTCCTGACAATCACTTGATGTCATTTTATGCATGGTTAAATGAACAGAACAGCAATCTACAATTTACAATTGAGCACAGTAACCATTCTATAAATTTTCTGGACCTAAAAATCATGAATGATAATGGACACCTGGTGGTCAATCTATACACGAAGCCCACATCCTGCAATACTTTGTTGAAGTATTCCAGCCACCACCCCAGGAACTTACGGGATAACCTCCCTTTTGGAAAATTTTTGAGAATCAAACGCAATTGCACCAAAAGGGAGGATTATTTCAGAGAGGCAAAAATCCTACAAATGAAATTAGGCGCTAGACAATACCCCTATAGGCTGGTTAAACGTCAACTCAAACGTGCATGGTACTATGATCGGACAGCACTTTTGGATGAGAACAAGAAAAGGGACAGGGTTGAAAATACTATTGCCTGTGTTACAACTTTTGGCACTGAGTCTAATCAGATTAAAAAGATCATATCAAAAAACTGCCATCTGATACAAAAAGTTGAACCACAGTTAAGTTTTCCTTGCTTTGCATTCAAAAGAGCCAGGAACTTACACGATCATTTGATGAAAACTTATAGGGAGCCTATTGTAAACACTATACATAGCCAGTGGAGTCTTACACCTGTTTTGGGCCATTACCCTTGTGGCCAATGTGTAGCATGTGACACCACTACAATGACAAAATCCTGTGTATTAAATGGGAAGGAATGGATTTTCAAACACCGTTCGAATTGTTTGACGAGGAATGTCATTTATTGTATACAATGTCCCTGCCACCTTTCATACATTGGTAAGACCACACAAGAAGTGAAGAAAAGAATAGTACAACACCAATCCCGGATTAGGTGTAAGGTATTGACAGCACCATTAGTAGAACACTATATTATGAATTCACATGGCCCAAAGGATATGAAATGGTTTGTGCTGGAAGTGGTGAAGAGCTCGAAAAGAAGGACCAATGTAGATCGTCTGCTAACATTAAAAGAAAACAGATGGATATGGACTAGCAAGACGATGGAACATGGATTAAACCTATATGTAGAATGGCACAGTTTAGCGACCCTATAATGTGGTCAATAAGGACTATTACACTACAGTACATGTGTTGTGGTCTTGTGCAAGGATTACCCTGTAACTATGACTTTCAGATAGTGAGGTGTTCTTTGACTGGTCTGTTGTAGAGGGGGCCTTCCCCATGATTGAGGTCATCGTCTATTTCATGATATTAGCTCGTGTTTGAGTGGAACCTACCGTGATATTCACTGTATCACATAGTCGTTTTTAAGCAGGTGTATAGATAAGTTCTATTCTACACTTTTAGGCATTATGTCGTTAGTTTATAATTTTTGTCATATTTATGTGTTTACACTTTCTTCGCTATATGGCACTCCATCATCGCCTACTACCTGTATTGGATAATTTTGGGGTTTGTAATATTGACTTGGCAGGTTAGCCAGTCTTACTAAGATGGCCGCCGCATTTTCATGCGCGTTGGTAATCGTATGCGCATGCCCGGATATAACGTTGTGAGTTGAAAGGTCAACTCACGTAGCCGCGGAGCCTTGACGCTTAACTAAGGTAGACGAGGAGAAATCCCGCCGATAGCCTGGTATTCGAGTAAGTACAATTGTTGAGCTCAGTATAGTGTGCATGCAATCTTTTGAAACCGAATCAGGCATTTCATAAGTCTGACGGGAGGTACTTTCGTTTTGTTATTTAGGTAAGATGGCATGCCCTTTATAATAACAGCGGACTGATCCCGACTTATTACAATACCTTGGCATTAATTTGGGAGGTAAGCGATGCTCATGTGAGTGTTTAGAAGAGTTGTATGTATATCAGATTGTTTAGTGATTTTCGGAACTGGTACCTCATAAGTTTGACAGCATACATCTTGACTTTATCTATGTACAGGTTTAATGGAGCTTTATATTTGAATAATAGTGGCCTTCGGTGAGAAGTCTTAGTGTGATCTAAAAGGTAAGCGAGGACCTTGGCTAGTATATAAACTTACCTCATATATATGAGGAATGGGGATACGAGTTATAGGTATATTCTAAGTCTGGTTTTATGTTCACAGGCTTGTCTGACCTGTATCAGTTCAGTGAGTATCATACACCCCAATGGGGTATGACATTTGTGGTGTTTTACAATGTCACACTGGGTGTGGTGACAGTTAGTTTAATGTTAGCAGACAATCACTTATATTGGACATGAGTAATAGGATCTAATGTACTAAATGTATATATATTATATATTTTTGTAGATATTGTGTGCAACGTGTAGTCTTGAGGATGGTCTTGATGTGAATATTGTGAAAAAGACCGAAACGTCGACACTACTATACCGTTTGGTTTTCAATCACCAACAACAGGAATTGTGCATATTTTTGACTAATCAGCTGACTGATGTTTCAGGAGAATTTTATGTATACATATACTTGATACATAGTTTACCAACGGTGTAATACACTACAAAAAGATGTATTGAAGATGGTAGTGTTTTCTGTTGCCCTGTTTTTGTAACAATTATTTATAACATTGTTTACAGTGTGATATAAATCTGATTAAGAGATACCGTGTTTCTTATGTTCCTTTCAATTTATAGTACATATATATGACTTGATGAAAAACAAGTAATTGTGTGAAATAATTCCTCAAGGTACATTTTTCTAATTAGCATCTTTTAGCCCAGCACTGACCCTGAAAAGTAATTCTAACCGTACTTACTATGGAAAAAAACAACTGAATAAAATTAGATTTGCGAGTTAGGCCCTGGGGGATGTGGTCCCCAGGGCCCAAAATGTAAATGGCAGGGAGGGGGGTAGGGGGGGGGGTCACACAATGTAAAGTAATTTAAAAATAAAATATCTAAAAATAAATAGTTTAAAACATTTTTGTAAATCAGTATTAAAAACATAAATAGAAGAATAAATACATTAAAAAATTGTCATTTGCAAAACCTTTGAAATTCACTTAAAAAACCATAGGTTTCAGACATGTTATAGTTAGGAATTAGCATTCATAAAAACCTTTGAACTTCACGGAGAAAAACACTGCTGATGATGTCACATATTACATCAATCATGACATGGTCAGTGACATCACTGATGACATCTCAAATGACATCACTGATGACATCATCCAGTGAATGCAGTTTGGTTCGATATTTAAAGAAGTATTATATATATATAGCAATCTGCCCTGAAGACTGAGTGGATGTATAACTGTCTGGATGGAGGATTTATTAGCAATTTGATTGACTGTCTAAGTGACAAATTTAAAGTGTCTCACTAAATATATGGGATAGTGATTAAACTGTGTGAATACCTGTATAACTATATCTCTTGTTGTGTAAACCACTACATAAGTTGTTTACTAGCTATATGAAAGTCTATATTAGTTATGAATTAGTTAAGTGAGTATTTGTATGGGATAGTGAATGAATGTGTGTGTGGTTGTGTGGGAGGTGTGTGACTGTTCAAAGATGTGTAAATAGTTCATTTAGTAGGTATATGAGGTTAAGACTGTATGTGGAAACAGTTGTTTGGGTGAGTGAATCTCTTTATGATTGTGGTGATGAGTAAATATATTTCTCAATGATACATGTCAAACAAACTAGAAATAAAAAAGGCAGTGTAAGTGACAGTTGTTGTATAGATAAAAAAGTATACATAAGACTCAGTGATTGTATTAGTGATGTATGGATAACTGTATACTTGTAATAGTGATTTTATAACACACTAAGTATGAGTTACTATCTATATGAATAAATAAAGTGGTGTTTGTGTAAGTGTGTAGCTCAGTAAATATAAGTATGAGCAATTGTTTGCATAAGTGAGTAGGATGACTGCATAAATGAATAGGATGTGTGCCGGTGTGTAATGTTGATGTAGGTGTATAAGTATATTTAATAGTGTTCCATGGATCTTTGTTAGCATGTATGAGTGAATCTATAGTTAAGTGTTTACATGTGAGTGTAGATGTAGGAATCATTGAGTGGGTTTTAAGAAACTTGTATTGGTGTGTCAATGGTTTTAAATATGGTACTCCATATTTTATAATGAGTGTTGAAAGGTTATACTAGTGTATGATAAGATGTATCAGATTGTCACGTGGATGATGCCATCAGTGATGTCATTTGAGATGTCATCAGTGATGTGACTGACCATGTCATGAATGATGTAATAATGTAATATTTGACATCATCAGCAGTGGATTGGGGGTGCACGAGTTATAGTTAGTACAACTAACTATAACGGGTGAATGTCAATGGTTTTATACGAGTGAAATGTCCACCGAACTATAACACCCCTAAAACGTATGTTTTTTTCAGTGAATTTCTGAGGTTTTTTAATTGCTAATTCCTAACTATAACATGTCTGAAACCTATGTTTTTTCAGGGAATATATATATATATATACATATAGTGAAAAGAACATCAGAGATTTTATATAAATATATATATATATGAAAAGAATCAGAGAACTGCTGAAAATTATAAGAAAACATGCTAATTTTTACTTAATGTCCAAGAAAAAACTTAACCAAGAAAGTTGCTTTGCACCTTGTCATAGCTGTACTATAATGCCATATTTCTAACCTGTAGTTCTGCCTGCATACAGAGTTAATTTGGAACAAGCTCACCACCATTTTATTTAGGCTATTTTTGTAATTTAGTTATTTTATATTTATTTATTCAGAGTGTTAAAGCGCATACAAGAGCCAGGATATTCAGAGCAATTTACAATATATATGTTAAAGATGCAAATAATAAATTAAAGAAGTATTATGGCAGTTGGGAGAACCATAAGTCTAAAATAACTAGATGGAACAAATCAGGTAGGGATTGAGTCCCGACTGCACATCCAAAGAAGGCTTGGGATCTTTTGCTTTGTTTCTAGTAGTTCTCAAGTTTAGGTGGCAAGAGGTTCACATCAAATGTCTGCTTTTCTATCAAAGTCTTTAAGCATAGGATTAGCACAGTGCCATCCACTCCAAGAAAGAAAGGGACACATTCTTTTGCCATTTCTACAGAAAAGACTTTAAGCATAGGACTAGCACACTGCTGTCCATGCCGAGCTGTAAAATGACAAAAGCCATTTACCACTCAAGGCACAGCACTATGGCTTTGAATTGGTAAAATACCAACCAAGCCAACCAGAAATGAGTAAAAGCAACCTCCTGCACAGTGTTTTGCTCTACTTAGAGCTCTGTTACTTTTTTCTATCATTGAAGGCTTTACCAAGCTGCAGAAACATTCTTGTAAACGTGAATCATAACCGTACCTGCTACCATATCTTTTTTGAAAAATAATAAATCAGAGGAAAGATTAGTACCCCAAACAGCACCAGTCACTTCTACCAAATTGCTAGCCCATGAGGAATATAGATAATATACTGAAGAGTAAAGTACAGTGATACTGACTTCAAGGTGAGTCAGTCCAATAACATTCTCTAAAGAAAATATGGGGCTTATTTGCAAGCCCCTTGCGCCACCTGTACGTCATTTTTCCCATGTTAAAAATGACACAAAAGTGGCACAAAAGACTTGTAAATGAGCCCCTATGAATTTAATTTACTCATGATGTCCGTCTGAAAAAAAAGTTTGGATAGCAAAGCAATGCATTAACTATCTGAGCAGCTTATCAATTATTTTATGGGAAAGGTAGGTCCCATTCCTCCAGTGTGATGCTCAAAAACGTAGTGGAACTTAGAAACAAAGAGACCCTAACTGAAAACATTATTCCAACTTAACATCAACCAGAAATTCATCTTCAATATTGTTCAACTGTATTAATTTACAATGATCCACCTTTGCCACACATCAATGAATGAATAAATCAATCAATCAAAACACTTGTAAAGCGCATTACACACCCCTGAGGGTCTCAAGGTGCTAGGGGTTTGAGGGTTCCTGCTAGTGATCGAAGAGTCAGGTCTTGAGGAGTCTCCTCAAGGCCAGTAGGTCCTGGGTCTGCCGTAGGTTGGTGGGGAGGGTGTTCCAGGTCTTGGTGATGAGGTGGGAGAAAGATCTGCCACCGGTGGTCGCTCTTCAGATGAGGGGGACTGTGGCGAGGGCGAGGCTGGCAGAGCGGAGCTGAAGGGTGGGGGTGTAGAAGTTGAGTCGAGTGTTTAGGTAAGCTGGGCGGGTCTTGTGGAGAGCTTTGTGTGCGTGGATGAGGGGCTTGAAGGTCACCCTCTTGATGACGGGGAGCCAGTGCAGATCTCTCAGGTGTGGTGTGATGTGGCTGTGGCGGGGGATGTCGAGGATCAGATGCGCTGATGTGTTCTGGATGCATTGCAATCACCTCAGGAGTTTGGCCGATGTTCCTGCGTAGAGGGCGTTTCCGTAGCCCAGCCTGTTGTTGACGAGGGCCTGGGTGACTGTTCTTCTTGTCTCGTGGGGATCCACTTGAAGATCCTGCGGAGCATTCGGAGGGTGTTTAAGCAGGATGAGGAGACGGCATTTATCTGTTTGTTCATGGAGAGGGTGGAGTTGAGGATGACCCCTAGGTTGCGTGTGTGGTCGGTGGGTGTCCGGGCTGTTCCTAGGGTTGAAGGCCACCAGGAGTCATCACAGGCTGAGTTGGTGGAGCCGAGGATGAGGACCTCTGTCTTGTCCAAGTTCAACTTCAGTCTGATGTTCTCCATCCATTCGGTGACGGAATTCATTCCTTCGTTGAGGTTGGTATTGGCGGTGTGAGGGTCTTTGGTGAGAGATATGATCAGTTGGGTGTCGTCGGCGTAGGAGATGATGTTGAGGTCGTGCTGTCGGGCGACGTGGGCGCGAGGTGCCATGTAGATGTTGAACAGCGTTGGGCTGAGGGAAGACCCTTTGGGTACGCTGCAGGTGATTTCGGTGGGTGTGGAGCGGAAGGGGGGAAGGTGGACGCTCTGAGTTCTGCCGGAGAGGAAGGATGTTGTCCAGTCCAGGGCCTTCTCTTGGATCCCAGCATCGTGTAGGCATGTGCGTAGTGTGTGGTGGCAGACCGTGTCGAAGGCGGCTGACAGGTCCAGGAGGATGAGGGCAGCTGTTTCTCTGTTGTCAAGCAGGGTCCTGATGTCATCCGTGGCGGCGATGAGGGCGGTCTCGGTGCTGTGGTTCCTGCTGAAACCGGACTGGGACGGGTCCAGGATGTGGTTATCCTCAAGGAAGTGGGTCAGTTGTTTGTTGACGATTCTCTCTGTGACCTTAGCCGGGAATGGGAGCAGGGAGATGGGTCGGAAGTTCTTGAGGTCCTTGGGTTCCGCCTTGGGTTTGTTGAGTAAGGCGTTGATCTCGGCATGCTTCCAGCTTTCTGGGAAGGTTGCTGTCTCGAAGAAGGTGTTGATTGTTTTCCGAAGATGGGATGCGATGGCTGTGCTGGCTTTGTTGAAGATGTGTTGGGGGCATGGGTCCAGTGGTGATCCGGAGTGGATAGTGTTCATGGTCTTGCTGGTTTCTTCGTCATTGACGTTGGTCCAGGAGAGCAGGCGGTTTATGCAGGTGGTGGTCATGGGGGCGGTGGTTGTCGGGGTGATCGTGGCATTGAAGCTGTTGTGGATGTCAGTGATCTTGCGGTGGAAGAAGGTGGCCAGTGAATCACACAGGTCTTGCGAAGGCAGAATGTGGTTGGTGTTGGAGCTGGGGTTGGAGAGTTCCGTCACGATGTTGAAGAGCTCTTTGCTGTTCTGTGCGTTGTTATTCAGGCACTTTTTGAAGGAGGCCCTCTTGGCGGTTCTGATGAGTTGATGGTGTCAGCGGGTGGGATCCTTGTGGGCTGCGTAGTTGTCCAGTGTTTGTTCGCGGAGCCAGTTGTTCTCCAGTTTTCGACAGGTTCGTTTGGAGGCCTGGAGGTCTTCGGTGAACCAGGTGGCTTTCTTGCTGGTGTGGTTGTTGGAGGGTGTCTTGAGCGCAGCAAGGGTGTTGGTGCAGTCATGGATCCACTGTCTAAGGTTGCGGGCGGCGGTGTTGGGGTCAGCGGAGTTGGCAGGTGGGTTCTGGGTGAGGGTGTTGGTTAGATGGTCTTCTGTGATCTTGCTCCAGCAGCGTCAGGGCATTTGTTGGGTGCGGTGGTGTGTGGTGGGTTTCCTGAAGGTGAAGTGGATGCAGTGGTGGTCCTTCCAGTGGGGTTTGGTGGTGTCGCTGACGGTAAAGAAGGGGTCCAGCATGTGGCTGACGGCGTGCGTTGGTGTTGTCACGAGCTGTCTAAGTCCGAGGTTGGCGAGGTTGTTGATCAGGATGGTGGACTTGGTGTCGTTGTTGTTCTCTAGGTGGAAGTTCAGGTCCCTGAGGAGGATGTAGTCTGTGGAGGCGAGGGGGTGTATGCTGATGAAGTCGGCAATGGAATTGCTGAACTGTGGTTGGGGTCCGGGGGGGTCTGTAGATGAGGGTTCCTCTGAGGGTGATGTTGGGGTTGGTGTGGATCTGGAAGTGCATGTGTTCGACAGTGCTGAGGGTGTCGTCGGTGTTGGTCGAGACTCTAAGGGTGTTTCTGTGGACTATGGTGATTCCTCCTTCGATGCCGTTGGTACGGTCCCTGCAGGTAATCTGTAGTCTACCAGGATGGCTATGGCGATGTCGGGAGCTGAGGTGGGGTTCAGCCAGGTCTCCGTCAGGAAGGGGATGTATTGGGAGGTAGAGTCGAGAAGGTCCCAGAGTTCGATGGCATGTTTGCGGGCAGAGCAGGTGTTCAAGAGGATTCATCTGAGTTAGTTGGGTTCTTTTGTTGGTGGTTTGGCTGGCCGGATGCTGGTGAAGCTGCAGTTCCGGTAGGAGAAGGGTCTGTGGGTGCTTCGGGGAGGCCCGGAAGCAGGGATGTTTTCGTCCGGGGTTGAGTGCGTGGATGGTGCAGGCATCGTAGAGGAGTCGGGTGTCGTGGCTTTCGCGGGGGCCACAGGTTCTGGAGCTGGGCACGGTCCAGGCGTGGACGGTGCAGATGGGTTTGCCTTAGGCACACCTTTGGCACGCCAGCGGCGCACCCGCTGGGCACACCCGCTGTGCGGCCGCAGCATGGCTGACATAAATGGAGAGGTGGGAGGGAGGTGCAGCTGGGAGATGGGATCGGGGTGTCCAATGGGGGGTGAGGGGGCCGAGCCACAGGGGATGCAGCAGCGGGAACCGGGGATGAGAGGGGGTGGCAAGGGAGAGCAGAGGACAGGGGGGACAGTGGGGGCAAGAAACAATAATACAGAAGAGGTGGCACACCATACAATACCACTCAGGAAGAGAACCAGAAAAAAGAATCAAAGAACCAACGAAGGGCATAGCCTGAGCGGGCTTCAAACGCTGGCAGGAGTTAGCTGGGAGCACTGGTGCCGAGCAGGTGGAGCTGCGCGATGCGTGAAGCGACCTGCCGGGAGGCAGGGGGAAGATCGCGATGAACATCACAGAAATGTTAACACTGCATGTATGTTAAGACTACTTGTATTTCAACTTTAAAAGTATGTGCTGTTAGATATTGTTATGAAAATTAGAAGAAAATATGCTAATTTGTACTTAATGCCCAAGAAAAAACGTAACCAAGAAAGTTGCGATGCACCTTGTCATAGGCTGTACCATAATGCCCTATTTCTAACCTGTGGTTCTGCCTGCATACAGAGTTAATTTGGAACAAGCTCACCACCATTTTATTTAAGCTATTTCAGAGCTATTTACAATATTTATGTTAAAGTTGCAAATAATAAATTAAAGAACCAGATTCTATTTACACAGTAAATGACAATAGGAGAAGTTATTTGTTAGGCACATCTGAGTTAGAGGGAATTTTAAGTTCTTGAAAGCATTAAACAAGTTATTTTCTTGCATCTCTGGTAGAGATTGAGTTCTGACTGCACATCCAAAGAAGGATGGGGACCTTTTTCTTTGTTTATTGAATCTGTTCTAGAAATATCTGGAAGTAAGGATAATTCGTTTTGGGGAAATACATATATTTTGGTAAATTATGCAAAATTAAGTGAAAGTCAATAACTAAAAAGTTGCACTATATTTTAGAGCAACAATTTGTATTTGGGTCAATTTTCTCATACCATGTACCAGTTTATCAAAAATTAGATAATAGTTAAGAGAGACTGATACGAAATTGGATAATTAGTTGAGGAGCATGGGTACCCACCTCAAATAATAAGCACAATACAAATCAGGGTGAATCAAAAACATCACTTCATAACGCTGTGCTTAACCTTATGGTAGCTGGGCACCACAGAAGTCTGCCTTAACTTAGAGGCAATGTGTCAAGTAGTTATGCAGCACACAAACAGCAAAACGTAAAAGCACAACACAAGAAAGATCCCAAACCAATTTAGAAAGATTGAGTACATTTTGATAAATAATAGCACCAAAATGTCAAGCATCCAATAGGAAGAACTGGAGCTGCAAATTTGTAATCTTAAGGTTCAAATTAGTACTAAAAATCATTAAAAGTCAACTGAGGCAAGCTGGTTGTGCGTTACTGGGACAAAGGTAAGGTGTACATCCGATTGTGATGGATCATCGGTCAGATAAATGTACAGACTTTACCATTAAGTAAGATTTTAAATGACTATTAAAACGAGTCCTTGCATCATTTTTCTAGCTATTCCCAAACTAATGTTAAGTTTTAAAGGTATTTTCCTATGGGATAGCCAGCCTTGCCACAGAGAAAAACAACTTTAGAGATTTTTGACTGCCAGGACAAGTATAACATAGGTACACCCGTCCTGCTTTTAATACCAAGCACCCTGCCTATAGGTATTTAGGGCTAACTTTAGTGGGGTCTTATAAGTATTAAAAAGGAAGATTTAGGCCTGGCAAAACTATTTATACTGTAGAGCAAAAGGAAAAGGGGTACTGGGAGCAGATAAAGATGCAGTACCTGTGCTCCGAAACTCTTGATCAGTTCAACAAAAAAGATACTGTTCCTATGGATAGAGAGAATTAGGTTGTGGTCAGGATGCCAAAGGCCATCCTCAGGACTATTTCTTGTTGCCTTCACACACACCCCTAGGGATGTCATGCTTCATCATCAGGCAGGTGCTCACCGTCTGGCCGGCTCTGCAATGCCCTGAGAGTCCCCTGAAGGGTCACTTTGGTGGGGATCTTTTGTTGTTGCTGCTGTCTAATGAAAGGTGTGGGTATGAGAGTGTCCAAAATGTGGGATTGCAGTGATTGTGAAGAAGGTGAATTAAAATTGTCCAGGGAATATCAAATCATTATTCAATGTTAATATGATCCTGACAGATTTAAAAGCCAAAATATTTAGTAGTGTAATGTACATGAGTAGCTCAATATGTGTGGGTGAGGTATAGTTTTTTTTTTTTTGCAGAGTTTTATATAGCGCGAACTAGAACCAAACCGAATCAGTTATCAGAGCTCTTTACATAGCACCAGTTACGTTACATGAGGACACACTTTCATTTTAGGCACGGGGAGATTAAGTGATTTGCCCAGAATCACTGGGGTTTTTTGGCGTCGTTACCGAGACTCGAACCAAGTTCCCCAGGTCCGAGGTCGAGCGCCTTAGCCGTTAGGCCAACCCCTAGTTGGGTCAATATGCTTCACGCCCTAGTGGTCTAATAAATTATTTGTGCTGCTTCTTCTGGACAAAAAGGAGATGGAAAATGAGCCAACGCCAGACCTATATTGTGTGAAAAGAAGGCCCCCTCTAAAAGTGAGTCACCTACTTTTTCAGAATTAACATGATCATCCAACCTAGAGAGAAGGAAAAAACAATAATATACACCAATAGAAAAGAAAATACACTGTATATCTGGTATAGGGCACCCCTATAACACCAGAGAGTCCCTAATAGAGGACAAATGCATCAACATAGTTTTTTAATGTTTACCAGGTATGGGAACATAAAACAAAACAGACAGACACAGAAGCAATGTGTGAACAAACCCTACATGTAATAGCATGCATCACACAGCCGTTCATTGTGTCACACTTCACATCACTGTTACACCAAAGTCCTTAGAAAGCCTCTTGAAGGGTCTCTCCCTATACACCAGTCACAATGGGCCCGATTCACAGAATGAACTTAAGACTCAATCCTAAACTTACTTCGATGTTGGTATTCACATAATGCACTTACTACTTTTGGCATTCACAGAATGAACTTACTACTTTTGGTATTCACAGAAGTTACGATTTTGTCTTAAGTTTGTCTTAAGACAAATTTAAGACAAACTTAAGACAGACTTAAGACAGACTTAAGACAAAATCCTAACTTAAGTCTGTCCTAAGTCTGTCTTGAGTTTGTCTTAAGACAAACTTAAGACAACATCCTATCTTCTGTGAATACCAAAAGTAGTAAGTTAATTCTGTGAATGCCAAAAGTAGTAAGTGCATTCTGTGAATACCAAAATAGTAGTAAATTTAGGATTGAGTCTAAAGTTCATTCTGTGAATCGAGCCCAATATGCCAGTGGGTGTTTGCAGTTGACAGCTGCATACAGACATGTCTGGTATAAATTAGACCGGAAAGGTCCCTGCTTGTGAACCAATATATACTACGAATACTCACTGGGTAGAAGAACATATAGTAAAAGAAACACACATTGACAGAGTGCATAGACAGGACCAACATGTAAGTTGCCATGACACATACTAAATCTCTGTGTTGTTAATTTTTATTGAGAACATCTGAAAGGTCTTATCCTGCAGATCAATCAATGTGTACCCCATGGGTCAGGACAGAGGTTAGCGCACAGGTGCTAGATGAAAATATATAGGGAAGTAATTCTGGAGTACAAATACCTCATGTTAACATGAAGTGAGGCCATGTCACTGAACTGGACCCGTAGCAGGTGCTGAAGCAGGCTACTTAGGTGGCTTGCACAAGAAGAGTGCAGAAGACCTGCCCTTCTTTGCTTGCCTGGGTCAAGGCAGAGCAAAGGAGGCAGTCCATATTTGAAGGATAGTCCAAACAAGGAAACAGTCCTCCGGTGTGTCTGCACCGGCATGGCAGGTGGAGGTAAGTCCGGCCTCCACGCATGTCTGGCGGCCTTCTCAGAGTGGTGTATTCTGTTAACACGGGCTCTGCCGTGAGGTCGAGGCCCTAAACAGCTATGGCAAAGGGAAGGTGATTAAAGTAGGAATGATACTGTCATTCTGGTGGCCACCTTGCCATGTATTAAAAAAATAGTGAAATGGGACATAAACCAACAGAGGCATTACTCTCAAAAAATATCATGCAAACTGATGTCTCTTGTTTCAAACGAAATTAACATAGCATCATATTGGTCATTGTTTTGGGGACTCAGATGACTAAATACAATTAGAGGTTCCAGGTATAATGTTGGTTGGGTAAGATGGTTAAAATGAACTGGCGGCCATCTTTCATTGTGTTGGATCGCCTCCTTACATATATTGAAATAGTCCTGTTTGTTTTGTTTCAAATAGTAAGGGTGTCCAAAAGTGATGTTGTGAGGTGCTCACAGGAATGGCCTCATAGTCACATGATCAAAACACAACCTGTCAATGCATTGCAGAGGACTGATCAATAACATTCACAGTGTATAGAGTCATTGGCTGTGGTCCATGGGACTGTCCAGTTAAATCTCACAAAAAAGGAATGTTGTCATTCAAGCCTGTATCGTTAGTGTGAAGGTGAAATATCCATTGCTGTTTCTTCTTGAAGAGAGATGTTGCATTCCACATGGTGTTGGCTTCCAAGATGGTCCATCTTAAGTCATCAGGAGAGTGTTTGAGTTTGTTAAGTGTTTGTGTCATCAGGTTTATACTGCCAAGAGGAAATGACAGTTTGACACCACACACACAGGCTACAAGAGCCTGAAGGCATGTTTCACAGTGCTACTCTAGTGGGTGGCACAATGAATGCTCCAACCCACTAGTAGCATTTAATCTACTTACTCTGGCTACATGTAGTACCATATATTCAGGACGTATACGTACATTTGCTGTACTATTTAGGAATATGTTAATTTTGCAATGTGTTTAGGGATACCACAATCACTTTACCACTGATTATCAAGAGTAAAGTGCACAGAGGTTTGGCAAACAAAGCAAGTTCAGCAATCTGGGGGAATACCACACACACAATGGTTGTTTCTAACAATTGCCATTATGTGTGACTTCAGAAAATGTAATGAACTGAACTGTGACATGGGGTTCAAAATAGTGATGAATTGGGATGCGGCCAAGAGTAATTACCAGTGACTGTGATTAATTCATGGGTTCCATCCATCACTTTTTTTGTGTACTCTAAAAACCACATGCAAATGAATGGAAGCTTCTATTTCCTGAATCACAGAGTTGTGAGGAAGTTCACAAGTATTGTAATGTTCTAGGTGTAAACAGCATAATTATTTGCAACATGGTGCATTGCTTAACACATCTCAGCCACAATTAAGTGAGCAAGCACATATACTATGCAGGTGCCTAGTATATGGAGGCACCTGCAAAAATGGTAGCATGCCTGCAATGAAGCAGTGTGTCAGTAAGACTATAGCAGTGCACACTATCGCCTTAAATGAAATCAAATAGTTAAAGTATGCAAAAAGTATGGGAATTGTGATCCTGAGTGCAGTGGGTTTGGGAGTCAGGAAATGTTGGGGCGGAGCAAGAAACACGGCTGGAAGTAAACAAATATTCTACAAGTGTTTTGTTGGCCTTTCACCTTTGGATAAATACATATAATATATAACACACACACATTTTATATTAAATGTAAATGCAAGTACAAGATTTCAAACCATCCAGAACACAGTGGTCAGGCTTCCCAAGAGGTCACACAGCTCCACCCATCTGAAAGACCTCCACTGACTCCCTACACAGAGGGGATACCAGTTCAAACTCCTCACCCACACTTACAAGGCACTCCACAACATCGGACCACACTACTTGAACCACCGACTGACCATCCACCTACCCATGAGAAACCTCCACCCTGCACACCTCGCCCTTGCAAGCACACCACAAATCCATTGCACTCTCACCGGAGGACGCTCATTCTCCTATCTCACCGTCAGACCCCAGAACTCCCTCCCTCTCTACCTACGCACCGCCCTGTCACTGACCACCTTCAGGACCTGGCTTTTCTACCAACACATCTCACCAGCGCCTGAATACCCCTGGGGTAATTAGCAGTGCTCTATAAGTACTAATTGAATGATTAAAGTAATTGGTGGGAAATGCATGCTTTTACTTTATAAACTTTCAGCTAGCTACTTCTATCACTGTATATATCTGTGTGTGTAATCAGACAGTCACAGAACTGAATCCTAGTTGGTGCAGTGGGGAATAGTGATGCGTATGTATAGTGCTATTAGGTCCAAGCCTGCGTTTGCATTCACTGTGAATGTACAAGTTGTGGAAAAGTAAATTTTGCCATGTTCTGTGTCCCTACGCCTCATCCATCATATGTTATGTGTGCATGACCAATATGCATATGTTATTCCCCACGTCCGATTAATGACGCAATTACAGTTGTGTCCACCTCTGGTATGTCAGTTTCCAGTCCTCGTGAATACTACGAATATCAGGCCTATGTAAAGCTACGTTGCCACGTTTCTCAGTGTGCACGTTATTTCATTATAAAGTCCCCGTTTCCAGGCCTCAAAAGGGCCCGGACATCAGATTCAGCTCCTGTCTCCTGAAAGCCTCGCTGAGGAGCGATACAGCCCCCACCTGTATCCTCGACCCTTCACTTACTTCCTGCCTCGCAGTGCCCGGTGCAGCTTGGCTCTGCCTCTGAGTCTGCCAAAAGTATGTTATAGTTCCAGTTATCAGTTCAGTCCTCCTTCTCTGCATTCCTAAGTTACTGAACTGCATCAATAGTTTCCGTCATTGTCTAGCCTATTCGGCTCCACGTAGAGAAATACTGTATTAATGGTCATTTAATATTCCTCATCACGCATTTCATGTAGAATAATGCATGGTCCAGTCTTAGAATCAAGTTAGCTTTTCCCCTCATGACTCCTAGTTTATATCAACATGTTCCCTAAACATCAGATACCAGATAGGGTTTAGGTACATGTCGCTCCGACCCTCAAGACTCTAGTCTCTGCTCCTAGCACAGAGTTCATAGCCCCCAGCTTCTCCTAGTAACACGTCATTGCCAGTTTTCGCGCACCATTAGGTTAGAGGTCCCGGCTCCTTAGGTACCCCCCTCCAATGTTTCCGCCCCATTCATGACATATTCTGTTACGTTTGCATCACATGTCTATGTATACTCCCAGTTACACCTACTTTTACTGTTATCTCTCGCGACTGCTACGCGTCACGCCTTCTGCTCCACCCACTGTTACGCCTACTGCAATGTAATGCTATGTGTTTGCGCTATGTATATAAGTCCATGTATTGTTATTAAAAGTTAGCGCGCTCATCCCAGATCAAGCCCCGGCAGCTGCTGGGCCCCAGTTGTCCTGCTGGGCCCTGTCACCTCTGTTCCTATGCAGGTTGTCCTGATCCTGTCCTTATGCTGTAATAAACCTGCAGAAACTCCTACTACCTCGAATTTTGACTCTTATTTTATTGAGCTATCTGTTATTCATTCATTCATTCAAAAATAGATCCGGTAATATTTATTTATATACCACATAATGGCGCCCGAATAGGGACCTGCCCTTTCCCCACGCGTCGGTGAAGCCACGCCGACCCCCTGACCCTCTGCAGTCGTGACGGAACCATACCGTGCACTGGCAGATATTTCTGCTTCAAGTATCCCTCAGGCCCACGGAGGAGACGGAGGAGGCGGTCCAGCATCCAAACGAGACGGTGGAGGAACGCGGCGAGTCCCGACCAGAGCCCAAGCCGAGAGTCCAAGGTCCGAGGTATCCGGAGGCCCACCTGTAACTGAAGTCCGAAGTCCGAAGTTCGTCGTCGTAGCAGTCCAGTCCCGTCCGAGGCCTTCCGTTCCGTGCTGCCCGGTGAGTACCATTGCTGGGGTAGTATCTAGACAGGACCAATCTAAATTGACTCCTGGTCCGTGGGTTGGTGGTGCCCAGACTCACAAACGAAGTGTTCACCTAGGTGGATGCGGGTCTTGATGCGTCCCTTTATGGGACCGGTATGTTCCGTACTGTTATAGCAGTGCATTCAGTAATTCTAGTCTGTTCCGTTCTCGAGAAATTCTGTTCTGTTTCTGTTCTCAGTATTTCAGGTAATATTCTGTTCGAACTGTTATTTATAATGTTCTTTATGTATTTTACTGTTGTGGTATGAGTGCGACGTGATTTTGTGTTTTTATTGTGTATTGTATTGTGTCCAGATTACAGTTCAGTCATGCCGCTCTTTTCTAAGCTACGTCAGTTAAAAACTAGAAAGGGTCTGCTGGAAGAAGCAGTTCCTGTCCCACCTAGGGACAGTCCAGGTCACTTTATGTATCAGAAACATGGCATAAGCGCCATAATGTATCTAGATTTATGGGTAGAATATACCAAACAGTTAGAAGAAAAGTATAGATGGCCCGTATCGGGTACATGGGATGCCGAATGTATCATGCGAGTAGAAGAAGCATTATGGAAAAAGAAAGCCAGACAGTCACAGAAAGATGCCATCGAGTTATGGCGTAAGGAAGCTCATAGAAGAACCGAGAAAGAAGTCAGAAAGTCAGAGTTAAGTAGAGAATCCCAGGAACGAGCCCAAGAAAGAGAATTAATCGAGATAGGTGAACAAGTCAAAGCCGAACAGTCAGACAGACAGAGGCATGCCCTCATTAAGGGTATGTATCCTCTTCTTGCCGAAGGTGTGCCAAAAGCGACCCCAGAGGCATCTAGTAATTTCCCGCCAACATTAGTTCCGACCAAGCTACGTCACAAACCAACCGCAGCTGATATTTTTATTTCGTCCTACTTGGACGACACAGTCCCCGAATATGCAAATCCTGTTCGCGCTCCGCCAGTCCCTGTAAATCAGGCACTTCCTGCTCCTTCAGACACCGGGGTGCCCTTAACAGCTCCCCCGGCCCAGTCCGCCATACAAGTCCAGCCCACGTTACAATTACCGACCTTGTCAGCACGAAGAATGTCAATCGACGATTCCAGTTTAGGGGCCGCAGGAGGAGGTCTTCCTCAAACCCCGCCGCCACACAAGCGTTTAACATTACTCGAATTACATGCTCAAGCGTTACAGCGCACGCCCAAACATCAGTCTGTTACAGAAATCAGGCAAACCCTTAACGAATGTGTCTATGATCCAGTTCCAGGCGAATATAATATGGTTTTATATTCCTTACGTGTAAGGAGAGTGACCGAGTATCTAGTCACCTTACCGAATATGAAAGAAGATCTAGACAGAATATATCGTTTCATCCGAACAGGGGATGATCCAGAAAGTATTGGCGAGATTATGTCTCAAAGGAAAGCCGAGATCCAGCTCATGATATTAAAGTTCCTGATCAATTGTCTAATAAGAGAACAAGATTACCCGTCTAAAGATTCCGCCGAAATGAGAATCCTGACAAGGTGGAGTGATAATATAGCCGAGGGTAAGCACAAGACCGTCGGTGCCATGGAGAGTATGTACAAGAAAATCCGTAAAGAAATAATAAGGTTACACGACCAGCGTAAAGCAGCACAAGTAAGCGAGAAAGAAAGTATCTCTGATCCTGAAGAGGAAGAGAACGAGAATTCCGCCAGAATAGCGTATGTAGGAAAATCTAGATTTCCAGATCGCCATTTACGCCTAGAACCCAAGTCTATTTTTCATCATCCAGCACCAGAACAAGGTTCTCTAGAACAAGTATTTCAAGCTACCGATCACATCCTGAAATCACGAGTCGGTTACAGTGAGTTAAGTACCATGCATGAACAAGAACTAGCCCGATCAGCAGTCCGATGGATTACTGATTCTACCACTTTTCCAGACGAAATAGTGGCACAAATGTTTCTGAAACTGCCCCCAGCCGAGCAACGACTGGTGGGTATGTATATGATCCAGTACCTCATTACTCTGTATGAGGGTCAACACTCTGATCCAGGCCCGTTACACGATATCCTGAACGAGTTACTCCAGTATAAATGGAGAGGTCTAGGTACCGATTTAATTAGTGTCATTCTAGAACAGCGCCACAAATATAGAACGTTCCTGAACCCGCATTTTGTTCATGTCTCACCCCCAGAAAGTAAATCATTCTACATAGACAGACAGAATCCGTTACGAGAAGTCCACCCAGTCCAAGGGGCGGGTGGCGTAATGCAACGAGTGTTTGTATACACTCCGATTTCAAAAATGGAACTTCTTGAAATGAAGAAATTAATTCCCTGTCATGACAAAGATCCAGCGGGGTTCCATAGAGAATTAAAAGACATGCTCCGTATGGGAGAATACACTTACCCAGATATCATTAAAATGTTAAAGGTCCTGTTACCCGCAGGGGTGTATGAAAAGTTAAAGGAAAAGGAATGGGAGGTGGGAGAGAAAAAGATCGATTGGACAGCTCTAGAAGCTGAAGACAAGGCACGAGTACCAGGTACCGGTCTTGGAGATAAATGTAAAGAATTACCAGAATTATTGATTCAAGTTTTACCCAGATTATTGACAACTAGGAAGGAAGACTGGGATGCAATCTCAGCCTGTAAACAGAAACAAGATGAAGATATTAGTGATTTTTATTCTAGATTTGAAAAATGTTTTAGTATTAACAGTGGTCTCAAGACAAGTAGTGAGTCATACCCTCATCTTTTCGTTACTAAATTAGTCGAGAATTCAAGCCCACAAATTAAAAATCGAGTTTTGAAAGTCGAAAGCACCTGGCAAGCAAATACTCCGTCCCAGATGCTCCAGATGCTCCAGTACCACCAGAATAGAATCAGGGAAGAGCAAGAACACGAAAGAAAACGTATGAAAGACACGAAAATGAAAGTGCTAGTTGCACAATCTGTTCCTCAAGACAGTCAGAAGAGGGGTCCGAATCAAGCCAGTCATCCTGCAGCTCCCGTTAAAGGGAACTGCAATTATTGTAAACAACCAGGTCATTTTATAAACGAGTGTGCAGTTCTGAAACATAACATAGCTACTGGTAAGACTAAAGAAAGACCACGTCCGCCTAGACAAGAACAAGTTTCACAGACTTCTCAGCCACAGAATGCACCACAGACAGTTCCCGCACTGCAGCCTATTGCTGCAACACAGCACGTTACATCGCAGATGTACCAGTATGCACAGTCTGAGTATCCAGAGTACCAGCCATATTCATGAAACAGCCTAGAGAGGGAGGTAGGCTTGCCTCTCATCGAGATACCTGTAGATCAAGAAGGTCCCTATGTTCACAGTCAAGTATTAGGGAAAGACAGAAAGTTTTTGATCGATACAGGGGCAAGTAGGACCACAATTAGTCATGCCGAAGTTCCAGGGGCTCCGCTCTCAGGCTCAAGAAATGTTTCCCTTGGATTTTCAGGAAAGCCAATAGTTAATGAGATATCAAAGCCAGTTACTCTAGAAGTAGGTCCATTGTCCCGTACTACTGATCTGTTACTTACTAAGTCATGTCCAGAAAACCTATTAGGCATTAAGACACTGAAAGAATTAGGTGCAGTTATTTGCTGTTCCCCAGAGGGAATACGTCTGTTCCTACGTGACTTTAAGGGTCACTATGTATTACGAGATTTTGATTCAAGATTGTCTAATGTTCCACAGCACTTATGGGCGCAAGGTCCAACTGATGTAGGATACATGCAAATCACACCCCATCGTGTGACTCTCAAGCCAGGTGTAGTGTTACCCCGAATCAGACAGTACAGATTGCCACCTGAGGCTGTAGCAGCCTTATCCAAAATTATTGACGAGCTCATGGCTCAAGGAGTAGTTGTAGAAACTGACTCCAATGTATGCAATTCTCCGATCATTCCAGTCATGAAACGTACTGATCCAAATGCACCCCCAGTATATCGATTAGTGATTGATTTACGAGAGCTTAATAAATGTATTATTCCTCAGTACCCAGTTGTTCCAGACATTTCTTCCCTGTTAACAGCCATTGATTCCGAAGCCATGTTCTTCACTGTCATAGACCTCAAGAATGCATTTTTTAGTGTTCCAATTCATCCAGACAGCCAGTTTCTTTTCGGATTCTGTTTAAATGGAAGGAGCTATATGTTTACACGCGCTCCTCAAGGTTTCACAGAAAGCCCTAGTATTTACAGTCAAGCACTTAAGAGACAACTAGACAACATTCATATGCCAACTGACACTGCCCTGCTCCAGTATGTCGATGATCTCCTGATCACAGCCCGTTCTGAACGTGACTGCGAACGAGCGTCACTTACAGTTTTGTATTTCCTTGCCGAGATGGGGCACAAGGTGTCACCTTCGAAGCTTCAATTCTGTGTCCAGCAAGTGGTATACTTAGGACACTTGCTGTCCAAGAGGGGTAGGCAGTTGACACCCGACCGTATCCAGTTAATAGCGAGTCTTCCCCAGCCCAGAACCCAGAAGGAGGTACGTGCTTTTATCGGCCTTACTTCTTATTGTAGACAATGGATTCCCCAGTATGCATTCCTAGCCAAGCCACTGATACAGTTAACGACACAGGAGGCAGCCGTATCGACTGTCCTCCCTTGGACATCTGAACATACACTTATACACGCCGTGGAAGTTCTTTTAAACCGAACACAAACTCAGCACTTGACAATTGCACGTTTAACAGGTTATGAATTGACACTGTTCCAGCCACACATAGATATTAGACGCTGCAACGTCCTGAATCCTGCTACACTGTTACCATCAGTTAATTCAAATCCAGACACACATGACTGTGTGGAAGTAGTCAACATTACGACAAAGCCAAGACAAGACCTGACAGACATTCCGTTACCAGATCCCGATCTGACACTTTATGTGGATGGTTCATGTATGAGAACTAGTACAGGAGAACTAGTCGCAGCATATGCAGTGACTACTGACACCGAAGTTATTGAAACACACCGTATTGATACCCTGTCCGCTCAAGCAGCAGAGCTAGTCGCTCTGACACAAGCCTGTATACATGCCAAAAACCTGAAAGTTAATGTTTACACAGATTCACGTTACGCATTCGGAGTTGTACACGACTTCGGAGTGCTCTGGCAGGAGAGAGGTTTCATGACTTCTCATGGAACCAAGATTCAGTATGGTCTCCTTATTCAAGCTCTGGTAGATGCCATACATTTACCGACATCTATTGCTATCATGAAATGCAAAGCACATACGAAAGTTACTGACATTATTTCCCAAGGTAATGATCTAGCAGACCGCACAGCCAAGCTTACAGCACAGACTCCAGACATTCCAGTTAACATGACACATACTCCAGATCCGATTACATGTATGACAGTTAAGGACCCTACACAAGATGTCATAGATATCCAGTTACATGCTACTCCCGATGAAATCAAGAAATGGTCTGAACAAGGAGGGGTCCAGACAGATCAAGGATGGTTAACGAAGGGTAGAGCCACATGGTTTCTCCCCGATTCTATGGTTCAAGTCATTATCAATACCGCACATAGTCCAGCACATTTAGGAGAAAAAGCTATGTTAGACAGTATCCAGAACGTTTGGTTCAACAAGCATTTACGAGCTGCAGCCAAGCAGAAAGTCCGTACCTGTATGATATGTTGTCAGTTTAATCCAGGTAAAAGTGTCCCGGTGGAACAAGGTGGTTTCCAGCCCCCTGACCACCCTTTTGAGGTCCTCCAGATGGATTATATTCAAATGGAGCGATGTCGAGGTTTCAAGTATGTCCTTGTAGTTGTATGCGCTTTGTCCAGGTGGACAGAAGCATATCCAGTCCCAGATTACACAGCCGCGACCACTGCCAAGCAGTTGGTTCGTGAATTTTTCCCTAGATATGGACTCCCTAGAGTCGTATATTCTGATAACGGTCAGCCATTCTCCTCAGAGTTAATGAAGCATGTTTCCCTGTTGTTAGGGTACCAGTGGAAGTTTCATTGTGTACGCCATCCTGAAGCAGCCGGTCTAGTCGAGAGACATAATCAGACTCTGAAAATCCGTATTGCCAAGGTTTGTAAGGAAAAAGGTGTGGACTGGCTAGTAGCTCTGCCAGTCGCTTTGTTTTATATGCGCATGGTCGCACATTCCAGATCAGGTCTGTCCCCGTATGAGGTCATATTCGGCCGCCCCCCTAACATGTGGGGTACTCCTAGACCCCGAAGTATTACTGATGTTTCATGTAATATGTTGACAGATTACCTAGCTTCCTTGATGTCTGCCCTCAACTCATGTCGTTCACAGGTTGCTGCCGCCTTTCCAGACAATACCGAGGTGGCACCGCACGAGATCGTTCCAGGCTCCTTGGTGATGATCAGAAATTTCGACAGATCAAGTCCGCTGGAACCACGTTGGAAGGAGCCACGTCAGGTCCTCTTGACCACCCGTACTGCCGTCAAGTTGGAAGGCAGGAAGGGGTGGGTCCATCTTTCTCATGTTAAACTTTTCAATGGATTGAAACCCGTCTCCAAGAACATTTCCCAGGATTGCCAGGATTTTAAAAACTGTCAAGACATTGTTTTAAAGGACTGTCCCGCAAAAGACATTATTACAACCCCTCCCTTGTTAGAGAAAACTCCGCAACAGGAGTATAAGTTAAAGCTCAGGTCTAGTAAAATAAGTCAGTCAGTTTGATTGTATAAGTCCTCCCCTAGGTGAAACGGTTAGATTGTTTCTGACATGTATAAAATAGACCCCCATAGTGAGAGAGTCAGTCGAAGTTCAATTCAATGTATCGTTTTCCTGAGTTTCATATTATTCATCAGCATAATGATTTCCTGCACCAGCTATGCGTTCTATCTGTATTTTCCAGTTCCTCATGTAAATATGTCTGCTAATGCTACAGTAGAGCACACGTTTAGTGATCTGCCTCCTCACGAATATTCATACCGCCTCGCTATGCGCAACAACTCATTTATCCGTATGTTACATTATTCACACCAGACCAGCAATGCCACTAATTGTTGGGTGTGTGGTCGACTCCCCCCTTTCCAGACATCGAAGGGAGTTCTGCCACTCTTTCCTTATCCATTCTCACATAATGGTTCGTGTGGAGCATGGTCCACGTTAACGTCATCCTCAACAGATATGTCTTTTCTTAACAGTACATGTTTTCCAGACAAGCAAGGTTTCCCCCACAGAACAGGTTTAGATCTAGAAAATGAAGTATATAATTTAGGTAATTATTCGTCGAATTTCATGGTCCTGAATGTTCAGTCTGATACTACTCCAGACTTACCTGCTATTTCAGTACTACCAGTCAAAGGTGAATTATGTGTCCGTAATTATGGTTCTGTACATGTAGGACATAGTGAATGTACTACTGTTGTCAAGTATAGTGACAGTAGGAAATCTGTTTTCAAAGCCTCACGTCATTCTTATTTTGTTTGTGGTCAAACTGCATATGTCCGTCTGCCCCTCGATTGGGAGGGAACCTGTTACATTGCCTTCCTACTGCCACCTGTTTTCCTAGCCCCATCTGATTATCACAGAAACACACATCTAGTACACATTAGACATAGAAGGGAGTCCCCAATTGTCGATTATACTGAAACTACTCTAGAACAGTATACAGATTTCAATAAAGGTTTCTTCTTCTTTGTAGGACCTGTCCAGAATAGTAAACTGATCCGTAGGTTAACAAGAACCCTTGAAGCTGTAGTAAATGAGACTGCCTCTGCTCTAGGTAACTTAACCGAAGAACAATCTGCTATGAGATTTGTCGTTTTGCAAAATCGTCTCGTCCTTGACGTCATACTGGCCGATAGGGGCGGGGCCTGTAGAGTCATCGGATCTAGTTGCTGCATTTTCATTCCAAATAACGCGCCGTCTGTTTATTCAGCTATAACCAGACTCCATAAAATTGCCCATCTGTTACACCAAGATCCAGGCACCTGGACATGGTCCGGTTGGTTCTGGAATATAATTTCCGCATGGGGATGGAAAGTCCTGTCCTTTCTAGGTATTGCAGTAGCGATCATATTCAGCTGCTGCCTCTGTATACAATGTGGCCCTGCGATTTGCAGCATGTGTGCTACCTCTTGTATTCCTAGTCCCAAGCCCCGTTCTAAATCCCGTTCCAAGACAATTCGAGACGAGCAAATGGTACTGTATGAAATGATAGATGGTATCATGAATATTGATGTTTCCTGATGGAAACGTAGTGACAAGGAGGGAATGTGGAAAAGTAAATTTTGCCATGTTCTGTGTCCCTACGCCTCATCCATCATATGTTATGTGTGCATGACCAATATGCATATGTTATTCCCCACTTCCGATTAATGACGCAATTACAGTTGTGTCCACCTCTGGTATGTCAGTTTCCAGTCCTCGTGAATACTACGAATATCAGGCCTATGTAAAGCTACGTTGCCACGTTTCTCAGTGTGCACGTTATTTCATTATAAAGTCCCCGTTTCCAGGCCTCAAAAGGGCCCGGACATCAGATTCAGCTCCTGTCTCCTGAAAGCCTCGCTGAGGAGCGATACAGCCCCCACCTGTATCCTCGACCCTTCACTTACTTCCTGCCTCGCAGTGCCCGGTGCAGCTTGGCTCTGCCTCTGAGTCTGCCAAAAGTATGTTATAGTTCCAGTTATCAGTTCAGTCCTCCTTCTCTGCATTCCTAAGTTACTGAACTGCATCAATAGTTTCCGTCATTGTCTAGCCTATTCGGCTCCACGTAGAGAAATACTGTATTAATGGTCATTTAATATTCCTCATCACGCATTTCATGTAGAATAATGCATGGTCCAGTCTTAGAATCAAGTTAGCTTTTCCCCTCATGACTCCTAGTTTATATCAACATGTTCCCTAAACATCAGATACCAGATAGGGTTTAGGTACATGTCGCTCCGACCCTCAAGACTCTAGTCTCTGCTCCTAGCACAGAGTTCATAGCCCCCAGCTTCTCCTAGTAACACGTCATTGCCAGTTTTCGCGCACCATTAGGTTAGAGGTCCCGGCTCCTTAGGTACCCCCCTCCAATGTTTCCGCCCCATTCATGACATATTCTGTTACGTTTGCATCACATGTCTATGTATACTCCCAGTTACACCTACTTTTACTGTTATCTCTCGCGACTGCTACGCGTCACGCCTTCTGCTCCACCCACTGTTACGCCTACTGCAATGTAATGCTATGTGTTTGCGCTATGTATATAAGTCCATGTATTGTTATTAAAAGTTAGCGCGCTCATCCCAGATCAAGCCCCGGCAGCTGCTGGGCCCCAGTTGTCCTGCTGGGCCCTGTCACCTCTGTTCCTATGCAGGTTGTCCTGATCCTGTCCTTATGCTGTAATAAACCTGCAGAAACTCCTACTACCT
The DNA here is from genome assembly GCF_964261635.1 of Lissotriton helveticus. Lineage (NCBI taxonomy): Eukaryota > Metazoa > Chordata > Amphibia > Caudata > Salamandridae > Lissotriton > Lissotriton helveticus. The sequence goes on along the minus strand of NC_136059.1, from coordinate 141,389,829 downwards.
CGAATTTTGACTCTTATTTTATTGAGCTATCTGTTATTCATTCATTCATTCAAAAATAGATCCGGTATTATTTATTTATATACCACAATTGTATATACAAAATTGTATTACACACAATAAAAGATAGGTTGCCACGAAATGTAAAAAAAGATTTAGTCTGTAAGATAAAACAATTACTTTCAAAATATATACTTTTAGTAATACACAATCAGACTCTACCTGGAGCAAAACATTTTTAGAGGGAAACACTCCAGAATCAGGTATTATCACCATTACATTACCTCTCAAAATAATAACTCTTTCTTGCTGCAAAGACTTAAATGAATCCATCAATTAAAACTGTCTACTGGCTCCCAAGCAGACTTTAGATTTGCTGAATAATAAATTGCACACATTTGCATTTCTGTCAGGCAGTAGGCACCCTGGCAAGAAGGGTGGTTCCTCCTTTATCTGTCTGTTCACCTGCACGCTTCATAGCACCGGAGTCCGCCTCTGTTCCCTGTGGGCCAAAGACACCTCAAGGTCACCATTAACTGTTTAGGAAACGTGTTTTAAACAAAAATCAGAACTGCTTTAAATACAATCAAGAAAATATTTGGAAAGTCTTTCCCAATAGATCCAACCCCATTTCGACAACCGAGTAAACCAGTGCATTAAAACTCAGCTCATCACAACCACCTCCCTCTGCTTTATGGGTCGTTGATTTTTGGGAATGGATGGGGCTTGGATCTGGTGTATTACTGACCTCAAACTGTTGAGTTTTCATAGTCTATCTGCCTTTCCCACCTTGCATCAGCATAGGTGGCCAATAGATCTTTTTGATTCCTGCAATTACGGAGAGAGGGGATATAAGATGCAGTAAAAGATATTAATGGCAGGGATCATTCACGGTGCTGCTGGAATACTAAAGGCTTCCAGTTGGGTTAATAAAAGAGCACAGTTGTTTATTGCTGCTTGTCTGTTCTTTTTTTCTCTCTGTGACATTAGGTTTGTCACCCAGCAGCTCCGTCCCAACAGCCTGGAAATTGCTTGCAGATTTAGAAAAACTGCTGAACCGCACTGTACCTTAAGACTGGAGATTTTCATTGTGCATGTTCAATCTGCCTTAACACACATCTGTGCTCCATAATGCGCTTTGTTTAGGGAAAATAGGCCATCTTTCTCACCCAGCTGATTATGAAATAAACAGAAACAGGTCAAGATACTACTGCTTCTCTGAACAGACAACAGAAAAAAATATGCTCTACTGCATGAAACTATTTTAAACAAATATGTTGAGCCAAAACTATGATATATGCAGAAATAAAGGTGGAAAACTAAAAAGGGCAGAGTCTGAAGAAGAGTTAAAGGTACAAGCCATCATTTATGGTGTGGTTCTGATGTTTATGGGAAATTATTAACTTACAATCATTACACTGTTTTGACATACATACATATATATTATATATATATTAATTTACTGAAAAATATAAAGGTTACAGTACATTATCCTTCGGCTCAGATTTCACTCATACAAAACCATTGAAATTCAGCAGTTATAGTTACCACAGCTAACTATAACGTATTACCCCACAATGCACTGCTTATGATGCTACTGCTTAAGTTAAATTACTATTCTTTTTATACTACTGAGTGATACTGTTTCTAATATATGTCATCTGAGTGTCACTGTGATTGTCTGTATCAGTGTTCGAGTCGGGTCTGAGCGACTTTATGGTTGTGAGAGTGGCTGTATGGGTTTATAAGTGGATGTGTGAGAAGCTGTATGGGTGAGTGAGTGACTGTGTGAGTGACTGTATGGGTGGGTGAGTGTGTGTGTGAGTGGCTGTACCAGTGACTGTGGTGACTTTGTGAGTGACTATGGTTGGAAGAGTGTGTGTGTGAGTGGCTGTATGAGTGACTGAGTGGCTGTATGAAGGGCTCTATGGATGAATGAATGTGTTTGTAAGTGGATGTAAGGGTAAGTGAGTGACTGTTTAACAGGATGTATGGGTAAGTAAGTGGGTGTGTCAGTGGTAGTTGCACAGTAAATATTCGTGGGAGTACCTATATAGATTAGTGAGTGGGTGTGTGAGTGATTGTATTGTTGTGTGAATGGGTATGTAAGTGGTTTTGTAGATGAGTGAATGGATGTGTAAGTGGTGGTAACGGTGAATGAGTAGCTCTGTTAGTAGATGTATGGCCGATTGAGTGGCTGTATGGATGAGTGAGTGGTTTTGTAAGTGGTTGGGTGAATGGGTATGTGAGTGTGTGTGAGTGACTGTATGAGTCTGTGAGTAGAAGTGGTTTTGTGGGTGTGTGAGTAGGTGTATGGGTCTGTGAGTGGTTGTATGGGTGAGAGCGTCATTTTGTGACTGGCTGTATGAGTGAGTGTGTGTGTGTCTGTAATTGTATGGGTTTGTAAATGGGTATGTGATTGGGTGTATGAGAGGTTGTATGGGGTATGAGTGGGTGTGGATGATGTCTTCAGTGATGTCATTTGAGATGTCATGAATGATGCCATCCGTGATGTCACTGACAATGTCATTAGTGATGTAATATGAGAGGTCATACCACTGCATTGCAGGGGCATAAGTTATAGTTAGCTCAGGAAACTATATCTGCTGAATTTCAATGGTTTTCTTTGAGTGAAATCTGAGATTAACTATAACGTCCCTTTAACCTTTGTTTTTTCAGTGAATTTCTAGGTTTAAAAAAAAATTCATTTCCTAACTATAACGTCCCCATGACCTTTGTTATTTTTGTGAATTTTGATGTGTTTTTACATTTTGTTTCCTAACTGTAACCTGTAACCTTCGAGAGTGGGGGCGTGAATAAGTAGTGTATAGGTGAGTGGGTATATGAGTCTCTGAGTTGGTGAGTGAGCGTCTGAGTGGGCTTGTGAGTGGGTCTGTGAGTGTTTGTGTATCAGAGTGGGTGTGTGAGTGGGTAAGTAAGTTTCTGAATAGGTCTGGAAGTGGGTGCGTGAGTATCTGGGCTGACCTGTGGGTAGGTGGATAAGTCTATGAAAAGATCTGTGAATGGGAACATTAGTGTCTGAGTGAGACTTTCAGTAGGTGGATGAGTGTTGGTGACAGCGTGTAACAGTCTCTAAGTGGGCCTGTGAGAGGGCGCATGAATATCTAAGAAGATTTGTGAGTGGGTGCATGAGTGTGTGAGTCGGTGTGTGAGTTTCCTAGTTGGTTTGTGTGTGGGGGGTCTCTCAGTAGATCTGTGAGTCATAAATGAGTTCTCTATGAATAGGTGCATGAGTGTCAGAGTGTGTCTGTCACCGGATTTGTAAGTCTCTGAGTGGGTCTGTAAGTAGGGGCATGTGTGAGAGGGTCTGTGAGTGGGTGCATGAGTCTATGAGTGGGTCTGTCAGTGGGTACACTGTAAAAAATGTTGGGGGCACATGAGAGCAAGTCCACGTACCAGCTCCGACTGTGACTGTCCACCTGTCCAGCTTGCCTGCAGTCCTCTACTCTCTGCTGCCTTCAGTTCTGTGCCTCCTCTGCTCATGTTCCCCCCATTTTTCTGCCTCTTTTCTGTGCACTCCTGACCTCCATGTTGCCTCTTTCTGCTAATTCTGCCTGTTAATTTGCCTCATTCTCCTCACTCCTGACCTTTATTCTGCCACTTGCAGCTCCTTTCTTACATTTATTTAACAGCTTTCTGCTCCTTCTCACCATTATTCTGTCTCTTTCTGCATGCTTCAGACCTTTATTTTGTCTCTTTCTGCTTGATGCTGACCTTTATTCTGCCGCTTTCTGCTTGTTTCTGAACTTTTCTTCTGTCTATTTCTGCTCCCTTCTGACCATTATTCTGCCTCATTTCTCACCTTTATTTTGCATCTTTCAGCTCGTCTCTGACCTTTATTCTGCATTTTTCTGTTGATTTCTCATCTTTATTCTGACTGTTCTAGCTTGTTCTGACATTTATTCCCTCTTTCTGATATTTCTGATGTTTATCGTGCATCTTTCAGCTCGTTGCTGATTTAAATTCTTCCTCTTACTGCTCATTTCTGACCTTTATTTTGCCTCTTTTTGCTCAATGTTGATCTCTATTTGGCCTCTTTCTGCTTATTTCAGAACTTTAGTCTTCCTCTTTCTGCTAGTTTCTCACCTTTATTTAGCCTTTTTCTGCTCATTGCTGACCTTTATTCAGTCTGATTCTGCTTGTTTCTGACATTTATTTTGCCTCCTTTTGCTCATTTCTGATCTCTATTTTGCCTCTTCATCTTCCTGCTTGTTTCTCACCTTTATCCTGTCATTTTCTGTTTGTTTCTCTTCTTTATTCTGCCTTTTTCTGCTAGTTTCTGACCTTTATTTTGCCTCTTTTTGCTTGTTTCTGACCTTTATCTTGCCTCTTTCTGCTCGTTGCTGACCTTTAGTCTGCCTCTTTCTGCTCGTTTCTGGCCCTTTTCTTGCCTCTTTCTGCTCATTGTTGACCTTTATTCTGCCTCTTTCTGCTCGTTTCTGGCCCTTTTCTTGCCTCTTTCTGCTCATTGCTGACCTTTACTTTGCCTCTTTCTGCCCATTTCTAACCTTTTTTTGCCTCTTTCTGCTTGTTTCTAACATTTATTGTGCTTCTTTCTGTCTCTTTCTGCACATTGCTGACCTTTATTTTGCCTCAATCTGCTCTTTTCTCAACTATATTTTTCCTGATTCTGCTAGGTGCTCACCTTTATTCTTCCTCTTTCTGCTCCTTTCTGACATTATTCTGGATAGTTTATGTCCTTTAATTTTCTCTTTCTGCTCATTGCTGACCTTTATTCTGCCCCTTTCTGCTTGTTTCTCACTTTTATTATGCCTCTTTTTGCCTGTTTCTGATCTCTATTTTGCCTCTTTATCTTACTATTTGTTTCTCACCTTTATTCTTCAGCTTTCTGATCCTTTCGGACATTATTCTGGTCAGTTTCTGACCTTTATTGTGCATCTTTCTGGTCGTTGCTGATCTTAATTCTTCCTCTTACTACTCGTTTCTGATCTTTATTTTGCCTCTTTTTGCTCATTTCTGTTCTCTATTTTGCCTCTTTCTGTTAATTTCGGACATTTATTATTCCTCTTTCTGCTGGTTTCTCACCTTTAATTGGCCTTTTCCTGCTCAATGCTGACCTTTATATTGCATCTTTCTGCTCATTTCTTATCTTTCTCTTGCCTCTTTCTGCTCATTACTGACTTTTATTTTGCCTCCTTCTGCCCATTTCTGACCTTTTTATTTTGCCTTTTTCTGTTTGTTTCCGACCAATATTTGAATCTGTCTGCTCATCGCTTACTTTCATTCTTCCTCTTTCTGCTCATTTCTGACATTATTCTGGCTAGTTTCTGACTATTTTTGTTGCATCTTTCTGCTCGTTGCTAACCTTTATTCTTCCCCTTACTGCTCGTTTCTGACCTTTAATTTACCTCTTTCTACTAATTTCTCATCTTTATTTTGCCTATTTCTGCTCATTGCCGACCTTTATTCAGCTTCTTTCTGATTTTTATTTTGCTTCTTTTTGCTCGTTTCTGATCTCTGTTTTGCCTCCTTGTGCGCTCGTTTGTGACCTTGAATCTCTCTCTTTCTGTTCATTTCTGACCTTTACTTTGCGTCTTTCTGCTCATTCTGACCTTTATCTTTCATCATTTGGCTCAATGCTGACCTATATTTATCCTCTTACTACTCGTTTCTGACCTTAATTTTGCCTCTTTTTGCTATTTTCTGATCTCTATTTAGCATCTTTCTGCTAGTTCTTGATCTCTATTCTTCCTCTATCTGCTCGTTTCTCATCTTTATTTTGCTTCTTTCAGATCATTGCTGACCTTTAACCTGCCTCGTTCTGCTTGTTTCTGACATTTAGTTTGCCACTTTGTGAATGTGTCTGATCTTTATTTTACCTTTTCTGCTCATTTCTGACCTTTATCCTGCCTCTTTCTGATCGTTTCTCCTCTTTAATATTCCTCATTCTACTCGTTGCTGACCTTTATTCTGCCTCTTATTGCTGGTTTCTAACCTTTATCTTGCCTCTTTTTGCTTGTTTCTGACCTTTATCTTGCCTCTTTCTGCTCGTTTCTGGGGCTTCTCTTCCCTCTTTCTGCTTATTGCTGACCTTTACTTTGCCTCTTTCTGCCCATTTCTAACCTTTATTTTGCCTCTTTCCTCTTGTTTCTGACATTATTGTGCTTCTTTCTGCCTCTTTCTTCTCATTGCTGAACTTTATTTTGCCTCAATCTGCTCTTTTCTCACCTATATTTTGCCTCATTCTGCTGGTTTCTCACCTTATTCTTCCTCTTTCTGCTCCTTTCTGACATTATTCTGGATAGTTTCTGTCCTTTAATGTGCATTAACTTTATTCTTCCTCTTTCTGCTCATTTCTCATCTTTATTTTGCCTCATTGCTAACCTTTATTCTGCCCCTTTCTACTTGTTTCTGACCATTATTATGCTTCTTTTTGCCTGTTTCTGATCTCTATTTTGCCTCTCTATCTTACGATTTGTTTCTCACCTTTATTCTTCCTCTTTCTGCTCCTATCGGACATTATTCTGGCTCGTTTCTGACCTTTATTGTGCATTTTTCTGGTCGATGCTGATCTTAATTCTTCCTCTTACTGCTCATTTCGGACCTTTCTATTACCACTTTTGCTCATTGCTGACTTTTATTTTGCCTCCTTCTGCCCATTTTTGACCTTTTTATTTTGCCTCTTTCTGCTTGTTTCTCACCTATATTTTGCCTCTTTCTGCTCATTGCTGACCTTTATTTATCCCCTTTCTGCTCCCTTCTGAACTTTATTTTACCTTTTTCTCATTTCTGATCTCTGTTTTGCCTCTTTCTGCTCATTTCAGTCCTTTATTAGTGCTCTTTCTACTAAGTTCCCATTTATATTTTGCCCCTTTCTGCTCATTGCTGACCTTTATTCAGCTTCTCTCTGATTTTTATTTTGCTTTTTTTTGCTTGTTTCTGATATCTGTTTTGCATCTCTATTATACTGCTCGTTTCTGACCTTTATCCTGCCTCTTTCTGCCCGTTTCTGACCTTGTTTTGTCTCTTTCTGCTTGTTTCAGAACTTTATTTTGCTTCTTTCTGCTTATCACCCTAATTTTTCCTCTTTCTGCTCCTTTCTGACATTATTCTGGCCAGTTTTTGAGAATCATTTTGCATCTTTCTGCACATTGCTGACCTTTATTCTTCCCCTTACTGCTCGTTTCTGACCTTTATTTTGCATCTTTTTTCTTGTTTCTGACCAGTTTTTGAGAATCATTTTGCCTCTTTCTGCTGATTTCAGACCACTATTCTTCCTCTTTCTGCTCATTTCTCATCATTATTTTGCCTCTTTCTGCACATTGCTGACCTTTATTCTGCTTGTCTGATTTTTATTTTGCTTCTTTTTACTCGTTTCTGATCTCTCTCTTTTTTGCATCTCTATTACTACTCGTTTCTGACCTTTATTTCTACTCATATCTCATCTTTATTCTGCTTCTTTCTACTTGTTGCTGATCTTAATTCTACCTCTTACTGCTCATTTCTGACCTTTATTTTGCCTCGTTCTGCTTGTTTCTGACCTTTATTTTACTTCTTTATGCTCATTGCTGACCTTTATTTTGCCTCAATCTGCTTGTTTTTTACCTATATTTTGCCTCTTTCTACTTGTTCCTCACCTTTATTCTTCCTCTTGCTGCTCCTTTCTGGCTTTATTCTGGTTAGTTTCTGACCATTATTTTGCAACTTTCTGCTCCTTGCTGACCTTTATTCTTCTCCTTAGTGCTCATTTCAGACCTTTATTTTGCCTCTTTTTTCTTGTTTCTAATCTCTATTTTGCCTCTTACTGATCATTTCAGACCTTTATTCTTCCTCCTTCTGTTCGTTTCTCATCTTTATTTTGCCTCTTTCTGCTTGTTGCTGAGCTTAATTCTGCTTCTTTCTGGTTTTTATTTTGCTTCCTTTTGCTCGTTTCTGGTCTCTCTCTGTTTTGCATCTCTATTACTTCTCATTTCTGACCTTCACCCTGCCTCTTTCTACTCATTTCTCATCTTTTATTTGCCTCTTTATACTTGTTGCTGGTCTTAATTCTACCTCTTACTGCTCATTTCAAATCTTTATTCTTCCTCTTTCTGCTTGTTTCTCATCTTTATTTTGCCTCTTTTAGCTCATTGCTGACCTTTATTCTGCTTTTTTCTGATATTTATTTTGCTTCTTTTTGCTCGTTCCTGATCTCTGTTTTTCATCTCTATATTACTGCTTGTTTCTGACCTTTATCCTGCCTCTTTCTACTCATTTCTCATCTTTATGCTGCCTCTTTCTACTTGTTGCCGATCTTAATTTTACCTCTTACCGCTCATTTCTCATATTTATTTTGCCTCTTATTGCCTGTTTCTGATATTTATTTTGCCTCTTTCTGCTCATTTCGGAGCTTTATTCTTCCTATTTCTGCTGGTTTCTCACCGTTATTTTGCCTTTTTCTGCTCATTGCTGACTTTTATCTTGCCTCTTTCTTCTCATTTCAGACCTTTCTCTTGCCTCTTTCTGCTGGTTTCTCACCTTTACTTTGCCTTTTTCTGCTCATTACTGACTTTTATCTTGCCTCTTTCTGCTCGTTTCAGACCTTTCTCTTGCCTCTTTCTGCTTGTTTCTGACCTTTATTTTGCTTCTTTCTGCTTGTTTCTCATCTTTATCCTTTCTCTTTCTGCTCCTTTCTGACATTATTCTGGTTAGTTTCTGACCATTGTTTTTCATCTTTCTGCTCATTGCTCACCTTTATTCTTCTCCTTACTGCTGGTTTCTGACCTTTATTTTGCCTCTTCTCTCTTGTTTCTGATCTCTATTTTGCCTTTTTCTGCTCATTTCAGACGTTTATTCTTCCTCTTTCTGCTTGAGTCTCATCTTTATTTTGCCTCTTTCTGCTCATTGCTGAACTCTATTGTGCTTCTTTCTGCTTGTTTCGGACCTTTATTTTGCTTCTTTTTGCTTGTTTCTCATCTCTGTTTTGCCTCTATATTTTACTTTTCGTTTCTGACCTTCATCCTGCCTCTTTCTACTCATTTCTCATCTTTATTCTGCCTCTTTCTGCTAATTTCTGACCATTATTTTACTTCTTTCGGCTTGTTTCTCACCTTTATCTTGCATCTTTGTACTCGTTGCAGACCTTTATTTTGTATCTTTCTGGTTGTATCTGACCTTTATCCTGCCTCTTTCTACTCATTTCTCATCTTTATTCTGCCACTTTCTACTTGTTGCTGATCTTAATTCTACCTCTTACTGCTCATTTCGGACCTTTATTTTGCCACTTTTTGCTACTTTCTAATCTTTATTTTGCCTCTTTCTGCTTATTTCAGACCTTTATTCTTCCTCTTTCTGCTCGTTTCTGACCTTTCTCTTGCCTCTTTCTGCTCATTGCTAACTTTTAATTTGTCTCTTTCTGCCGGTTTCTGACCTTTATTTTGCCTCTTTCTGCTTGCATCTGACTTTTATTTTGCTTCTTTCTGCTCATTGCTGAACTTTATTTTGCATCAATCTGCTTGTTTTTTTACTATATTCTGCCTCTTTCTACTTGTTTCTCACTTTTATTCTTCCTCTTGCTGCTCCTTTCTGACTTTATTCTGGTTAGTTTCTGACCAATATTTTGCAACTTTCTGCTCATTGCTGATCTCTATTTGTCGTATTGGGTTTCCTCAGAAATATATACTCTGCAAAACTCTCGAACCCCATAAAATAGAAGTTGGCACAGAAACTGGAAATGCAAAAGACAAGTTTATTAAGACCCCATGGGGTGGTGGTACATTCCTACAGCACCCTTCGGTAATGCAAGAAGTATCACACCGAACATTGGTGCGCGACCTCTTTTATACAATTTTACAGCAATAAGAAGAGTAGGTGGTATACTTTTGCACAGTTTAGGTACATATAAGGGCATTTTTGGAACACAGCCAACTTTATGGGAGGAGTTTAGTACCACTGGTCAGTTTGGGGAAACATTTCTAAGCGATGACTGTTCACTGATACAAAAGGTTCTAGTACGCATGTGTGAGCTTGACCAGTACTAAAAATAGCCAGTTGCTGGGCAAGTTAGATGGTCATTGGCACAGAAGAAGGACAAAAGGGCATGCTGACCACGAGGCAGCATGCTCATTGAAAATGGAAGCCAACAATAAAAAAAATGGCCTCCGGCGCGAACATGGTCAAGTTAATAGGAAAAGTTTGTGTAGCTGAGCTAAATGCTAACCCGATCATTGCCAAATTACGACAGACGGCCCTTTTAGCATTTAGCTGAAGCTACCTCATAATGGAAGTAATCAGGATACTCATCATCAGTATTAATCAACATAATATTCGTTATTTCACGGTTAATCATTTTCTCATTCTTAGCAATGGCTCGTTTGAAGGGAATACAAGCAGTAATACATACAGAACATAATATAGGGCCACATTGAATACATAGATAAAGGAAGAAGAGTATTTCAATTATTATACACAGGATAGTCAACAGTTTCCAACCCCAGGTACTAAGCAAAGTCCAAAACCAATTTGAGAATGTCCATGTACCATTTTCAGGGTGGATCTCGGCAGCGATTTTATGCAATTTAGAAATAGCGTCATACACAGAAGGCGAATTATCAGGGACGTACACACAGCAACTACTACCGATAATGCGGCATGCACCCCCACGATCAGCTAATACTACATCTAGAACCATTCGGTTCTGGAGCGTTACAATTCTAGTAATTTGGAGTTCCTCAGTCAAATTCCCTAAGGCAAAGACGGTTTCATTAGCAACAGCTTCCACAACACGTGTTAGCCGTCTTATTTTCCTGCTATTCAGGACAGCACCAACAAATGAAAAGAGGCCTAAATTAAAATCTACATATTGCTGCAGAGAAGTGTCGGTTTGGTCAATATCATCGATTTTTAATGTTCTCTTCACTCTATTTAATATAAAATCATGATATAATACAAAATCATTATGATACATGGGTGGGGCAATAAATACAGGGGGTAGTACAAAGGATATGTAACATGTTCCTAACCATCCAATAGGAAGACGGTGGCAAACTTTATTTCCACAAATAAAGTATTTCGTGAAGCTACAAAGGCAATACCATTTGGTGTGTCAAATGTGAGAGTAGTATTACATTCACTTCTTCCTACCGGGATAGTACCTTTATTTCGGACACATAAATCAGCTTTGGTATCAATAACTGTAATCACATGTAAACTAGACATATTTGTGAGTCTTTGATTAGTGTAAATACGAGGTGAAGACACATTATCTGGTCGATATTCCTCCCACTCGAATTTAGTTCCTTCTGCTTGTGGGTAAACATCTCTGTCATTGTAACAAACTTTATTAAGTCGAAAAAGTAGTCCACCTTTGGTTGGCCATCTCAAAGTAAAAAGAAGAGTGTACCAAGCATTGCAAGAACCATTATGAGAGAACGGAACTGGAATAAGTGGAGTTCCTCCTTTCTTTTGATGTCCAGGCAACATTCCACATACCCAACAGTTCGAGGTGTTCGTCATATTATGGGTGTGATGTAGAATTTGAATGAAACTGTTATTCAAATAGGTCTGTCTATGTCTCTCTTCATGATAAGGCAAAGAAAAATGAAAATGTTCAGATGGGATTGGGGTGGTAGGCAGTAAATATTCTCTTGCCGGAACCAATCGTTCTATGATCCAGGCTATTACTGCTATTACCACTATAGTCGTAACAAAAAGCACTGCACCAATAATTCTTCTGTTTCTCGTCGTAGTAGGTGCCATAATTCAAAGAACAAAAGTCTCAAAACAAAGCTAAACAAAAAAAAAATGAGTGCTGAGCTCCGAGGTAGCCGCTGGTTTCTTCTCCGAGATTCAAGACGGGTGTCGCTACACTGGACAGAACTGATCCCCCCCCTTGATATTCTCGGCTTCCATTTTCACAAACCTCAGAGCGGTAACTCAACCAGTCTCGCAAAAAACAACGGCTTTTCTTGGCCGTAAATTGTATTTTGCTGCACCAGAAACAGTGTGGTCCGTGAAGGCTCCCTCCGACTCGCTAGACGTAGTGGCTGGGCTCTTCTCTGCATCCAAGATGTCTTGATAATCAGACAGCACAGCGGGGTTCACCAGATCCGGAGAGACACGACTACAATGAGTAGAATGCACCCACCGCTTCTTATTCCTGACTCGCACAGCCGTTCGAGTTACCAACAACACTTGCTCAGGGCCACGCCACCTCGGCTCCAGGCTGCTGGATCTCTCAAACGATCGGATCATGACATAATCCCTAGGACGAAGGTTGTGAGCCCCTCCAATGGAATTATCGGGGAGCGCTTCTCGAACCTGTTGATGAATAGAGAGTAAATCATTTGTTAATCGTGCCAAATAATCGTTCATCATTATACAAGGCACATCATGTACTAAGCGAGGCTTAGGAACTCCCCATATATTCATAGGCCTTCCAAACACCACTTCATAAGGTGTGAGGCCAGTTCGGGAATGTGGCACTGATCTAATAGACAGTAATGCTAAAGGCAAGGCATCCGGCCATTTTAAAGACGTAGATGCCACAATCTTTGCTAGCTTCAACTTCAGAGTAGCATTATACCTTTCTACCAAACCTGCTGATTGCGGGTGAAATACAGCATGGAATTTTTGTTTAATCCCTAATCCTTTCAGGACATACTCCACTATTTTCCCAACAAAATGAGGACCATTATCACTCCACAAAAATGTACAAACACCGAAGCGTGGGAAGTACTCTTTGAGCAACACCTTAGCTGTTGTCAATGCTGTATTATCCTTCGTGGGGTAGGCCTCAATCCATTTACTAAAGGCACACACCACCACTAAGACATACCTCAAGTTATTACAACGCTCAAGCTGGATGTAATCCATTTGCAGTACTTCGAATGGGGCAGTAGGTGGAACGAACCCTCCTTTTGGAATATAAATCCCTTTAGCAGGATTGTACTGTAGGCATATCAGACAGGTCTCCACTACTCTCTTGGCCGTGCTGGCAATCTCAGGATGCTCCCAAACTTGTGTACGCAATTTAGTGATTGCAAGAGCTCCAACATGTGCCAGCCCATGTGTCATTTGAACCATTGTTTGTAAATAAGCGGCAGGCAATTTCCATCTCTCCATATCTTTGCTTCGCCAACAACCCTCATCATCCAACACTCCCTCCGTTGCCCAGGTTGCAAGCTCTGCTTCAGACGCTGATTTCTGAATATCTAATATCTCCTCTCTGGCATCATGCCATCGCTCAGCCTGTGATTACACCACATACATAGGACAGACATTTTGTAACATGGCGGTCTCTCTCGCTATGCGATCTGCAAAAGCATTTCCTTGTCCTACTTTGTCTGTCACCTTCTTATGTGCACTGCATTTGACTATCGCCACTTTCTTTGGACATAATAGCGCATTCAGGAGATCACGTACTAATTCTCCATGCATGATGTGCACTCCATGCGAAGTCAAAAACCCTCGTTCCTTCCAGAGTAGGCCGAAATTGTGCACTACTCCAAAAGCGTAACGGCTATCAGTGTAGATATTCACACATAAACCAGCACTTAATTAACATGCTTTCGTTAAGGCTATCAATTCAGCTGCTTGGGCCAATTTCTGCGGTATTCGTGCTGTTTCTACCACTGTTTTAAGTGTCGTGATTGCATAGGCTGCGGAAGTTGTACCATCTGGCAACCTTAAACACGATCCATCAACCCACACTTCCCCATCTACATCTGGTAGTGGCGTATCCTGTAAGTCATTACGACCCTTTGTTTGCTCTTCAGTCACAAAAACACAATCATGGTGTTCTTCCTTCTGGGTCTCAGCAACTGGATATGGCAATAAAGTAGCAGGGTTCAAAGTGGCAAATCTCTTCAGTGTAATATGTGGCGCCAACAGCGTTAACTTGTATCCTGTTAAACGTGCGCTAGTTAGATGCTGGGTTTTTGTTTGATTTAACAAGGCATCTACCGCATGGGGAACTAGCACCAACAATTTGTGTGACAAAACTATTCCCTCACTCTGTCGTATAGCCACTGCTGTTGCTGCAATTGCTCGAAAACACCCAGCTAATCCTCGTACTACAGGATCAAGTACTGCTGAGAAGTACGCACAAGGTCTCTGTTTATCCCCGTGTGTCTGCACTAAAACTGACAATGCACACCCATCTTTCTCGTGTACATATAATGTAAAAATCTTTGAATAATCTGGTGTACCTAGCACTGGTGCAGAACAAAGGGCTTGTCTCAATTGTTCAAAAGCATTCTGACATTCATCTGTCCATTCAAGGGGAATCGGTGTAGTTTTGGACAACAATGCTAACAAAGGTTTTATAATGTGTGAAAATCCTAATATCCACTGTCTACAAAAGGACGTTAAACCTATGAAAGCACGAACATCTTTCTGAGTGCAAGGGACTGGTGTATCTAAAATTGCTTGAATTCGATCAGATGTCAATGCACGTCCCTCCTTAGACAAAAGATGACAGAGGTAGGTCACCTTTGGTCTACAATATTGCAACTTTTTCTTTGAAACCTTGTGATTATTCTGGGCAAGAAAAGAAAGCAAGGAAACAGTACTCTTCTCACATTGTTCCTGCGTATCTGCTAATAATAATATGTCATCAACATATTGAATAAGCGCCACCCCAGACTGTAGTTCAAAACAATCAAGCTGCCTTTTCAGAGCCTGACTATAAATGCTAGGGCTCTCTGTGTAGCCTTGAGGAAACCACAAGAATCTATATGATTTGGTATTTAATGTGAAGCCGAAAAGATATCGGCTATCAGGATGTATGGGGATCGAGAAGAAGGCGTTTTTCAAGTCAATTACAGTAAAAGTAGTAGATGTAGGTGGGATCAAAGTGAGTAAGGTGGTAATGTCAGACACCACTGGATACTAGGCACTACTATCTTAATGATTTCTCTCAAATCAATAATAAAGCGATAAATCTTAGTGTCTGTGTCTTTCTTTAAGATCGGAAGAATTGAGCTGTTACAGACATTATAGGGGACTTCTTCCACCACCCCTGCAATACTCAAGTCATTTACAATATGTATCAAAGCAACTTCACCTTCCCTGGAAATTTTATACTGTGGGACACGAGGCAAAGACGCTCCCTCCTTTACAGTAATGCGTATGGGAGGGATAATCCTCTGCCCCACATCTGTATCAGAAGTAGGCCATAAGGAATTTGGAAGAGAGGCTAACGCATCGGCCTCTTGCATGAGGCACAATCTCTCTACATCTGGGTAATTCTAATTCAAAATAACCCGCACCCCTTCAGGGGCGCAGCGTATAGTTGCTCAAAAATGTTTAAGCATATCAAGTCCCACAATATTATCTGGTGTGTTTGGCGATAACAAAAACGGACATGGGGCAGTAAATTTTTCAATGTGAAATGTAAGGGGTTGTGACAATGGGCTAAGAGAGGGTGTTCCATCGAACCCTATTGATGTAATCATTTCTCAGACAGGGGAGCCCTTGGAACTAAGTGTTTGGACAGAGCACTACGAGTAGCTCCTGTATCGACCAGAAACTGATCAGTAGAACCCAAAACATGCGCTGATATATATGGACCCCTTTGATCTACTGGTACTTCAACCGATTCCACACCCCATCCTACGCAATCCTATGCATATGTATTATCCTGAGACTCAGAAGACTCACCCTCGACTATCTGATACTGATTCCGTCGATCAAAAGTATTATGATCAGCCTGACCACGACCCCTTGTTTCAAACCTACCACGATCATTCGCTCCACCCCTCGGCCCTG
The DNA here is from genome assembly GCF_964261635.1 of Lissotriton helveticus. Classification (NCBI taxonomy): domain Eukaryota; kingdom Metazoa; phylum Chordata; class Amphibia; order Caudata; family Salamandridae; genus Lissotriton; species Lissotriton helveticus. The sequence goes on along the minus strand of NC_136059.1, from coordinate 141,374,103 downwards.
TGTAACTATTCCGAAACCTACCATTCCCTCGACCACGCTGATTATGCTGTTCTCGAAGCACCGGACAATCTGAAAGCCAATGTCCAAACTGTTTACAGTATGCACACTGATCCTCAGAAATATCGAAACGAGCAGAAGACGTACCATACGATCCACGTCTACCCCTATCATTCCCTCTTGACTGCGTAGTGTAAACCTGAGCCAACATCACCTTCGTCTTCAATTCCTTCGCTTTCTTATCACTACTTTCTTTAGCCTCCAATTCGTGTCGACCGTAATACTGAGCCATAGTCAATAAAGAAGCAGGGGTTGCCGTGGTCCAGGAACTTTCGCTAACCTTTAACCGTTTTGCAATCTCCGGTAGGAGATTAGCCACATACTTGTCAATGAACAAATGCCTGCCCGTGTCCTCTGTTAATAATTGACCACTGTAATCATGGAACGCTTCCTCAAAACGTGAAAAGAAGTCGGAAACCGATTCATCCGGCTTCTGTTTGCAAGAAGCTAACATTGTCCAATCAATTTTCTTAGGGGGAACAAGCGTTTTTAATTTATTCAAAATAGCCTCCGGGAGATCTAAAATCAATTGGCATGGCTTACACTCGGGTTCCCTATCCAAAGCAGCTCGAGCTAGGTCCTTCAAATCTGCACCCAAAATCGCTCGATCATCGAACTTACGAATCGCTCTCCACATATCAGGAGGCAATATTAACCCAAAGAAAAGATCAATATCGACTAATGTCATAACACACGAAGAAAAGGCACCATCCACTCCTTCATAGAAAGCTGCTGGGTTTTTACGGGGGTCAGGCAAATCATTATTAAGTGCCATAACATCTGTTCTATTCCAAGGCGTATAAACCCAATTATATATAAAATAACGCTTTGCATCCGCAGACAACTTATTATCATCTGTACCTTGTCCTTTAGGAGGAACATACAAAGGCGCAGCTTCTCGCATAGGCATAATATGAACTGTAGAACTCTTATCTGCTCCAAAGATAGAACACTTTTTGGATTCGTCTGTCGATCCAGGCGCAGTCGAGCCCGATGTCTTTTTCGCCGCCCGCAATCTTAACGTCTCATCCCGTAGTTGAACCAACCGCTGGAAAAACAAATCTGCATCTGTAAGAACAAAAACACCTTTACGCAAATTATCACGACCAACTGATACATCCTTTGGTTCCAACTCAGCTGAGTATTTTCTAAACCGTTCAACAACTTCTTCTCCAAAATGATCCAGAAAATACAATTTCTCTCTCTCTGACCACTTACGCATAAGGTCATCAATCTCTGAAATAGTTATAGAAATAATATTAAGTTTTCGAGCAAACCCGCGCAATTCCGCAGCCCGATCAGCACTTAGCCTGGTACGACTATCCCTCTGATCATCCTCGTCCAAGTTCTCATCCGGAGCCGTAGGCGAAACATACGGAGGCGGCCAACGGTCTAGCAATGAAAACTCATCAGATTCATTAGTAAGGACAGGATAAAGAGGAATAGGAAATTGACCATTAACTTGCAAATTACGTTCTCGTATCTCCCTTTCTTTCTGTTCCTGCAATTCTTTTTCCTGCAGCTGTAAAGCTTTATAACGAGCAGCCTTTTGCTGCTCTTTGTCCGCCAAGGCTTGTTCACGCTTCATTCGTTCACGCACCGCTTTCTCCCACACACGCACACAATCAAACATATCCTGTCTAGACCTGCGCTGAAACAAACACTGCTCCACATATTGGACCTTTCGTAAATCAAACAACCCATGTAGTGGCCATTGCAATTCATGATCAGTTTTCGTAGATTTGTGCCATAATGTACTATACATAATAGGGGGAAGGCCGAATTTTATATACATTTCACGATTATGTGTCCCCTCTGGGGGAGCCGGCTGAGATTCATTTAGTCGATAACTGGTACCCTTTCCAAGACAGCACATTCCTCGAAGTGTGCTTAAAACAGGCATGTCTTAATATCACGAAAACGCGATATTACATAAAATGGCACTTAATATGTTTTACACATGGTGTGCCGTTCAAACAAATACAAAGTCAGAGAAATATCTCTACATTGCCTGCCTATTTGAGGTACACTCCACATATAATTCAAATCATAGATCCAAATGTTAGCTAACTCAAACAAATCCAAAAAGCCACAGTAAGCGTCCGTAGACTACCTTACCAATCAAAAGCTTACCAAATATTCTCAAATATCCAGATTCCAGCTGCCAAGTTCTTTAATCGAATCAGCCAAATGGGCACTGTACGACAAACCAACCGATCAGGATCTCAGTCGAGGACTGGCGCCACCTGGAAGGTCAGGTCGGAAGGAAAGGAAGAAAACACCGTGGGTGCCAACACTCGGGTCACTCAGTGGCAGCGTACGCGTCCATGGCGAGTTTCCAATCCTTCGTCGCGACCACTCCTTCGGGCATCCAAGTCGCCGATGAGTCCCTTCGTGGTCGCCAATTTGTCGTATTGGGTTTCCTCAGAAATATATACTCTGCAAAACTCTCGAACCCCATAAAATAGAAGTTGGCACGGAAACTGGAAATGCAAAAGACAAGTTTATTAAGACCCCATGGGGTGGTGGTACATTCCTAGAGCACCCTTCGGTAATGCAAGAAGTATCACACCGAACATCGGTGCGCGACCTCTTTATACAATTTTACAGCAATAAGAAGAGTAGGTGGTATACTTTTGCACAGTTTAGGTACATATAAGGACATTTTTAGAACACAGCCAACTTTATGGGAGGAGTTTAGTACCACTGGTCAGTTTGGGGAAACATTCCTAAGCGATGACTGTTCACTAATACAAAAGGTTCTAGTACGCATCTGTGAGCTTGACCAGTACTAAAAATAGCCAGTTGCTGGGCAAGTTAGATGATCATTGGCACAGAAGAAGGACAAAAGGGCATGCTGACCACGAGGCAGCATGCTCATTGAAAATGGAAGCCAACAATAAAAAAAATGGCCTCCGCGAACATGGTCAAGTTAATAGGAAAAGTTTGTGTAGCTGAGCTAAATGCTAACCCGATCATTGCCAAATTACGACATATTCTTCTCCTTACTGCTCGTTTCGGACCTTTATTTTGCCTCTTTTTTCTTGTTTCTGATATCTATTTTGCCTCTTTCTTTTCATTTCAGACCTTTATTCTTCCTCCTTCTACTCATTTGCCATCTTTATTTTGCCTCTTTCTGCTCATTGCTGAGCTTTATTCTGCTTCTTTCTGATTTTTATTTTGTTTCTTATCTCTCGCTGTTTTGCATTTCTATTACTGCTTATTTATGACCTTTATCCTGCCTCTTTCTACTCATTTCTCATCTTTATTCTGCCTCTTTATACTTGTTGCTGATCATAATTCAACCTCTTACTGCTCAATTCTGTCCTTCATTTTGCCTCTTTTTTCTACTTTCTGATCTGTTTCTACTGGTTTCTCACCTTTATTCTTCCTCTTTCTGCTCCTTTCTGACATTATTCTGCTAATTTTCTGAACATTATTTTGCATCTTTCTGCTCATTGCTGACCTTTATTCTTCCACTTACTGCTAGTTTCTTACCTTTATTTCACCTCTTTTTTCTTGTTTCTGATCTCTATTTTGCCTCTTTCTGCTCATTTCAGACCTTTATTCTTCCTCTTTCTGCTCATTGCTGACCTTTATTCTGCTTGTTTCTGATTTTTATTTTGCTTCTTTTTGCTTGTTTCTGATCTCTGTTTTGCATCTCTATATCACTGCTCGTTTCTGACCTTTATCCTGCCTCTTTCTACTCATTTCTCATCTTTATTCTGCCTCTTTGTACTTGTTGCTGAACTTAATTCTACCTCTTACTGCTCATTTCTGACCTTTAGTTTGCCTCTTCTTGCTAGTTTCTGATCTCTATGTTGCCTCTTTCTGACCTTTATTCTTCATATTTCTGCTGGTTTCTCACCTTTATTTTGCCTTTTTCTGCTCATTGATGACTTTTATCTTGCGTCTTTCTGCTCATTTCTGACCTTTCTCTTGCCCCTTTCTGCTCCTTGCTGACTTTTATTTTGTCTCTTTCTGCACATTTATGACCTTGTGTTGCCTCTTGCTGCTTGTTTCTGACCTTTATTTTGCTTCTTTCTGCTCATTGCTGACCTTCATTCTGTTTTTTTTCACCTATTTTTTGCCTCTTTCTACTTGTTTATCACCTTAATTTTTCCTCTTTCTGCTCCTTTCTGACATTAGTCTGGCTAGTTTTTGACCATCATTTTGCATCTTTCTGCTCATTGCTGACCTTTATTCTTCCCCTTACTGCTCGTTTCTGACCTTTATTTTGCATCTTTTTTCTTGTTTCTGATCTCTATTTTGCCACTTTCTGCTCATTGATGACCACTATTCTTCCTCTTTCTGCTCGTTTCTCAACATTATTTTGCCTCTTTCTGCTCATTGATGACCTTTATTCTGCTTCTGTCTGATTTTTATTTTGCTTTTTTTTACTCAATTCTGATCTCTCTCTGTTTTGCATCTCTATTACTGCTCGTTTCTGACCTTTATCCTGCCTCTTTCTACTCATTTCTCTTCTTTATTCTGCTTCTTTCTACTTGTTGCTGATCTTAATTCTACCTCTTACTGCTCATTTCTGACCTTTATATTGCCTCTTTATTTTGCCTTTTTCTGCTCATTGCTGGCTTTTATCTTGCCTCTTTCTGCTCATTTCTGACCTTTCTCTTGTCTCTTTCTGCTCATTGCTGACTTTTAATTTGTCTCTTCCTGCCCATTTCTGACCTTTATTTTGCCTCTTTCTGCTTGTTTCTGACCTTTATTTTGCTTCTTTCTGCTCATTGCTGATTTTTATTTTGCCTCAATCTGCTTGTTTTTACCTATATTTGACTCTTTCTACTTGTTTCTCACCTTTATTCTTCCTCTTGCTGCTCCTTTCTGACTTTATTCTGGTTAGTTTCTGAGCCTTATTTTGCAACTTTCTGCTCATTGCTGACCTTTATTCTTCTCCTTACTGCTCATGTCAGACCTTTATTTTTCCTCTTTTTTCTTGTTTCTTATCTCTATTTTGCCACTTTCTGCTCATTGATGACCTCTATTTTGCCACTTTCTGCTCATTGATGACCACTATTCTTCCTCTTTCTGCTCGTTTCTCAACATTATTTTGCCTCTTTCTGCTCATTGATGACCTTTATTCTGCTTCTGTCTGATTTTTATTTTGCTTTTTTTTACTCAATTCTGATCTCTCTCTGTTTTGCATCTCTATTACTGCTCGTTTCTGACCTTTATCCTGCCTCTTTCTACTCATTTCTCTTCTTTATTCTGCTTCTTTCTACTTGTTGCTGATCTTAATTCTACCTCTTACTGCTCATTTCTGACCTTTATATTGCCTCTTTATTTTGCCTTTTTCTGCTCATTGCTGACTTTTATCTTGCCTCTTTCTGCTCATTTCTGACCATTTTCTTGTCTCTTTCTGCTCATTGCTGACTTTTAATTTGTCTCTTCCTGCCCATTTCTGACCTTTATTTTGCCTCTTTCTGCTTGTTTCTAACCTTTATTTTGCCTCTTTCTGCTCATTGCTGATTTTTATTTTGCCTCAATCTGCTTGTTTTTACCTATATTTGACTCTTTCTACTTGTTTCTCACCTTTATTCTTCCTCTTGCTGCTCCCTTCTGACTTTATTCTGGTTAGTTTCTGACCCTTATTTTGCAACTTTCTGCTCATTGCTGACCTTTATTCTTCTCCTTACTGCTCATTTCAGACCTTTATTTTTCCTCTTTTTTCTTGTTTCTGATCTCTATTTTGCCTCTTTTTGATCATTTCAGACCTTTATTCTTCCTCCTTCTGCTCGTTTCTCATCTTTATTTTGCCTCTTTTTACTCATTTCTCATCTTTATTCTGCCTCTTTGTACTTGTTGCTGAACTTAATTCTACCTCTCACTGCTCATTTCTGACCTTTAGTTTGCCTCTTTTTGCTAGTTTCTGATCTCTATGTTGCCTCTTTCTGACCTTTATTCTTCCTATTTCTGCTGGTTTCCCACCTTTGTTTTGCATTTCCTGCTCATTGCTGACTTTTATCTTTCCTCTTCTGCTCATTTCTGCCCTTTCTCTTGCCTCTTTCTGCTCCTTGCTGCCTTTTATTTTGTCTCTTTATGTACATTTCTGACCTTGTTTTGCCTCTTGCTGCTTGTTTCTGACCTTTATTTTGCTTCTTTCTGCTCATTGCTGACCTTCATTCTGTTTTTTTCACCTATATTTTACCTTTTTCTACTTGTTCATCACCTTCATTTTTCCTCTTTCTGCTCCTTTCTGACATTAGTCTGGTTAGTTTTTGACCATCATTTTGCATCTTTCTGCTCATTGCTGACCTTTATTCTTCCCCTTACTGCTCGTTTCTGACCTTTATTTTGCATCTTTTTTCTTGTTTCTGATCTCTATTTTGCCTCTTTCTTCTCATTTCAGACTTTTATTCTTCCTGTTTCTGCTCGTTTCTCAACTTTATTTTGCTTCTTTCTGCTCATTGCTGACCTTTATTCTGCTTGTTTCTGATTTTGATTTTGCTTCTTTTTGCTTTTTTCTGATCTCTGTTTTGCATCTCTATATTACTGCTCTTTTCTGACCTTTATCCTGCCTCTTTCTACTCATTTCCCATCTTTATTTTGCCTCTTTGTACTTGTTGCTGAACTTAATTCTACCTCTTACTGCTCATTTCTGACCTTTAGTTTGTCTCTTTTTGCTAGATTCTGATCTCTATATTGCCTCTTTCTGACCTTTATTCTTCCAATTTCTGCTGGTTTCTCACCTTTATTTTGCCTTTTCTGCTCATTGCTGTCTTTTATCTTGCCTCTTTCTGCTCATTTATGACCTTTCTCTTGCCTCTTTCTGCTCCTTGCTGACTTTTATTTTGTCTCTTTCTGCACATTTCTGACCTTGTGCTGCTTGTTTCTGACCTTTATTTTGCTTCTTACTGCTCATTGCTGACCTTCATTCTGTTTTTTTCACCTATATTTTACCTCTTTCTACTTGTTCATCACCTTCATTTTTCCTCTTTCTGCTCCTTTCTGACATTAGTCTGGCTAGTTTTTGACCATCATTTTGCAACTTTCTGCTCATTGCTGACCTTTATTCTACTCCTTACTGCTCATTTCAGACCTTTATTTTTCCTCTTTTTTCTTGTTTCTGATCTCTATTTTGCCTCTTTCTTATCATTTCAGACCTTTATTCTTCCTCCTTCTGCTCGTTTCTCATCTTTATTTTGCCTCTTTCTACTCATTTCTCGTCTTTATTCTGCCTCTTTGTACTTGTTGCTGAACTTAATTCTACCTCTCACTGCTCATTTCTGACCTTTAGTTTGCCTCTTTTTGCTAGTGTCTGATCTCTATGTTGCCTCTTTCTGACCTTTATTCTTCCTATTTCTGCTGGTTTCTCACCTTTATTTTGCCTTTTTCTGTTCATTGCTGACTTTTATCTTGCCTCTTTCTGCTCATTTATGACCTTTCTCTTGCCTCTTTCTGCTCCTTGCTGACTTTTATTTTGTCTCTTTCTGCACATTTCTGACCTTGTGCTGCTTGTTTCTGACCTTTATTTTGCTTCTTACTGCTCATTGCTGACCTTCATTCTGTTTTTTTCACCTATATTTTACCTCTTTCTACTTGTTCATCACCTTCATTTTTCCTCTTTCTGCTCCTTTCTGACATTAGTCTGGCTAGTTTTTGACCATCATTTTGCATCTTTCTGCTCTTTGCTGACCTTTATTCTTCCCCTTACTGCTCGTTTATGACCTTTATTTTGCATCTGTTTTTTCTTGTTTCTGATTTCTATTTTGCCTCTTTCTGCTCAGTTCAGACCACTATTCTTCCTCTTTCTGCTTGTTTCTCATCATTATTTTGCCTCTTTCTGCTCATTGCTGACCTTTATTCTGCTTCTGTCTGGTTTTCATTTTGCTTCTTTTTACTCGTTTCTGATCTCTCTCTGTTTTGCATCTCTATTACTGCTCGTTTCTGACCTTTATCCTGCCTCTTTCTACTCATTTCTCTTCTTTATTCTGCTTCTTTCTACTTGTTGCTGATCTTAATTCTACCTCTTACTGCTCATTTCTGACCTTTATATTGCCTCTTTATTTTGCCTTTTCTGCTCATTGCTGACTTTTATCTTGCCTCTTTCTGCCCATTTCTGACTTTTATTTTGCCTCTTTCTGCTTGATTCTGACCTTTATTTTGCTTCTTTCTGCTCATTGCTGATTTTTATTTTGCCTCAATCTGCTTGTTTTTTAACTATATTTGACTCTTTCTACTTGCTTCTCACCTTTATTCTTCCTCTTTCTTCTCCTTTCTGACATTATTCTGCTAAGTTTCTGACCATTATTTTGCCTCTTTCTGCTCATTTCAGACCTTTATTCTTCCTCTTTCTGCTCGTTTCTCAACTTTATTTTGCCTCTTTCTGCTCATTGCTGACCTTTATTCTGCTTGTTTCTGATTTTTATTTTGCTTCTTTTTGCTTGTTTCTGATCTCTGTTTTGCAGCTCTATATTACTGCTCGTTTCTGACCTTTATCCTGCCTCTTTCTACTCATTTCCCATCTTTATTCTGCCTCTTTGTACTTGTTGCTGAACTTAATTCTACCTCTTACTGCTCATTTCTGACCTTTAGTTTGCCTCTTTTTGCTAGATTCTGATCTCAATGTTGCCTCTTTCTGACCTTTATTCTTCCTATTTCTGCTGGTTTCTCACCTTTATTTTGCCCTTTTCTGCTCATTGCTGACTTTTATCTTGCCTCTTTCTGCTCATTTCTGACTTTTCTCTTGCCTCTTTCTGCTCCTTGCTGACTTTTATTTTGTCTCTTTCTGCACATTTCTGACCTTGTTTTGCCTCTTGCTGCTTGTTTCTGACCTTTATTTTGCTTCTTTCTGCTCATTGCTGCCCTTCATTCTGTTTTTTCACCTATATTTTGCCTCTTTCTACTTGTTCTTCACCTTCATTTTTCCTCTTTCTGCTCCTTTCTGACATTAGTCTGGCTAGTTTTTTACCATCATTTTGCAACTTTCTGCTCATTGCTGACCTTTATTCTACTCCTTACTGCTCATTTCAGACCTTTATTTTTCCTCTTTTTTCTTGTTTCTGATCTCTATGTTGCCTCTTTCTGATCATTTCAGACCTTTATTCTTCCTCATTCTGCTTGTTTCTCATCTTTATTTTGCCTCTTTCTACTCATTTCTCGTCTTTATTCTGCCTCTTTGTACTTGTTGCTGAACTTAATTCTACCTCTCACTGCTCATTTCTGACCTTTAGTTTGCCTCTTTTTGCTAGTGTCTGATCTCTATGTTGCCTCTTTCTGACCTTTATTCTTCCTATTTCTGCTGGTTTCTCACCTTTATTTTGCCTTTTTCGGTTCATTGCTGACTTTTATCTTGCCTCTTTCTGCTCATTTATGACCTTTCTCTTGCCTCTTTCTGCTCCTTGCTGACTTTTATTTTGTCTCTTTCTGCACATTTCTGACCTTGTGCAGCTTGTTTCTGACCTTTATTTTGCTTCTTACTGCTCATTGCTGACCTTCATTCTGTTTTTTTCACCTATATTTTACCTCTTTCTACTTGTTCATCACCTTCATTTTTCCTCTTTCTGCTCCTTTCTGACATTAGTCTGGCTAGTTTTTGACCATCATTTTGCATCTTTCTGCTCTTTGCTGACCTTTATTCTTCCCCTTACTGCTCGTTTATGACCTTTATTTTGCATCTTTTTTTCTTGTTTCTGATTTCTATTTTGCCTCTTTCTGCTCATTTCAGACCACTATTCTTCCTCTTTCTGCTTGTTTCTCATCATTATTTTGCCTCTTTCTGCTCATTGCTGACCTTTATTCTGCTTCTGTCTGATTTTCATTTTGCTTCTTTTTACTCGTTTCTGATCTCTCTCTGTTTTGCATCTCTATTACTGCTCGTTTCTGACCTTTATCCTGCCTCTTTCTACTCATTTCTCTTCTTTATTCTGCTTCTTTCTACTTGTTGCTGATCTTAATTCTACCTCTTACTGCTCATTTCTGACCTTTATATTGCCTCTTTATTTTGCCTTTTCTGCTCATTGCTGACTTTTATCTTGCCTCTTTCTGCCCATTTCTGACTTTTATTTTGCCTCTTTCTGCTTGATTCTGACCTTTATTTTGCTTCTTTCTGCTCATTGCTGATTTTTATTTTGCCTCAATCTGCTTGTTTTTTAACTATATTTGACTCTTTCTACTTGCTTCTCACCTTTATTCTTCCTCTTTCTTCTCCTTTCTGACATTATTCTGCTAAGTTTCTGACCATTATTTTGCCTCTTTCTGCTCATTTCAGACCTTTATTCTTCCTCTTTCTGCTCGTTTCTCAACTTTATTTTGCCTCTTTCTGCTCATTGCTGACCTTTATTCTGCTTGTTTCTGATTTTTATTTTGCTTCTTTTTGCTTGTTTCTGATCTCTGTTTTGCATCTCTATATTACTGCTCGTTTCTGACCTTTATCCTGCCTCTTTCTACTCATTTCCCATCTTTATTCTGCCTCTTTGTACTTGTTGCTGAACTTAATTCTACCTCTTACTGCTCATTTCTGACCTTTAGTTTGCCTCTTTTTGCTAGATTCTGATCTCAATGTTGCCTCTTTCTGACCTTTATTCTTCCTATTTCTGCTGGTTTCTCACCTTTATTTTGCCCTTTTCTGCTCATTGCTGACTTTTATCTTGCCTCTTTCTGCTCATTTCTGACTTTTCTCTTGCCTCTTTCTGCTCCTTGCTGACTTTTATTTTGTCTCTTTCTGCACATTTCTGACCTTGTTTTGCCTCTTGCTGCTTGTTTCTGACCTTTATTTTGCTTCTTTCTGCTCATTGCTGACCTTCATTCTGTTTTTTTCACCTATATTTTGCTTCTTTCTACTTGTTTATCACCTTCATTTTTCCTCTTTCTGCTCCTTTCTGACATTAGTCTGGCTAGTTTTTGACCATCATTTTGCATCTTTCTGCTCATTGATGACCTTTATTCTTCCCCTTACTGCTCGTTTATGACCTTTATTTTGCATCTTTTTTCTTGTTTCTGATCTCTATTTTGCCTCCTTCTGCTCATTTCAGACCACTATTCTTCCTCTTTCTGCTCATTTCTCATCATTATTTTGCCTCCTTCTGCTCATTGATGACCTTTATTCTGCTTCTGTCTGATTTTTATTTAGCTATTTTATACTCGTTTCTGATCTCTCTATGTTTTGCATCTCTATTACTGCTCGTTTCTGACCTTTATCCTGCCTCTTTCTACTCATTTCTCATCTTTATTCTGCTTCTTTCTACTTGTTGCTGATCTTAATTCTACCTCTTCCTGCTCATTTCTGACCTTTATATTGCCTCTTTATTTTGCCTCTTTCTGCTCATTTCTGACCTTTTTCTTGTCTCTTTCTGCTCATTGCTGACTTTTAATGTGTCTCTTTCTGACCATTTCTGACCTTTATTTTGCCTCTTTCTGCTTGTTTCTGACCTTTATTTTGCATCTTTTTGCTCATTGCTGATTTGTATTTTGCCACAATCTGCTAGTTTTTTACCTATATTTGACTCTTTCTACTTGTTTCCCACCTTTATTCTTCCTCTTGCTGCTCCTTTCTGACTTTATTCTGGTTAGTTTCTGACCATTATTTTGCAACTTTCTGCTCATTGCTGACCTTTATTCTTCTCCTTACTGCTCATTTCAGACCTTTATTTTGCCTCTTTTTTCTTGTTTCTGATCTCTATTTTGCCTCTTTCTGATCATTTCAGAACTTTATTCTTCCTCCTTCAGCTCGTTTCTCATCTTTATTTTGCTCTTTCTACTCATTTCTCATCTTTATTCTGCCTCTTTGTACTTGTTGCTGAACTTAATTCTACCTCTCACTGCTCATTTCTGACCTTTAGTTTGCCTCTTTTTGCAAGTGTCTGATTCTATGTTGCCTCTTTCTGACCTTTATTCTTCCTATTTCTGCTGATTTCTCACCTTTATTTTGCCTTTTTCTGCTCATTGCTGACTTTTATCTTGCCTCTTTCTGCTCATTTATGACCTTTCTCTTGCCTCTTTCTGCTCCTTGCTGACTTTTATTGTGTCTCTTTCTGCACATTTCTGACCTTGTTTTGCCTCTTGCTGCTTGTTTCTGACCTTTATTTTGCTTCTTTCTGCTCATTGCTGCCCTTCATTCTGTTTTTTTCACCTATATTTTGCCTCTTTCTACTTGTTCATCACCTTCATTTTTCCTCTTTCTGCTCCATTCTGACATTAGTCTGGCTAGTTTTTGACCATCATTTTGCAACTTTCTGCTCATTGCTGACCTTTATTCTACTCCTTACTGCTCATTTCAGACCTTTATTTGTCCTCTTCTTTCTTGTTTCTGATCTCTATTTTGCCTCTTTCTGATCATTTCAGACCTTTATTCTTCCTCCTTCTGCTCGTTTCTCATCTTTATTTTGCCTCTTTCTACTCATTTCTCGTCTTTATTCTGCCTCTTTGTACTTGTTGCTGAACTTAATTCTACCTCTCACTGCTCATTTCTGACCTTTAGTTTGCCTCTTTTTGCTAGTGTCTGATCTCTATGTTGCCTCTTTCTGACCTTTATTCTTCCTATTTCTGCTGGTTTCTCACCTTTATTTTGCCTTTTTTCTGTTCATTGCTGACTTTTATCTTGCCTCTTTCTGCTCATTTATGACCTTTCTCTTGCCTCTTTCTGCTCCTTGCTGACTTTTATTTTGTCTCTTTCTGCACATTTCTGACCTTGTGCTGCTCGTTTCTGACCTTTATCCTGCCTCTTTCTACTCATTTCTCTTCTTTATTCTGCTTCTTTCTACTTGTTGCTGATCTTAATTCTACCTCTTACTGCTCATTTCTGACCTTTATATTGCCTCTTTATTTTGCCTTTTCTGCTCATTGCTGACTTTTATCTTGCCTCTTTCTGCCCATTTCTGACTTTTATTTTGCCTCTTTCTGCTTGATTCTGACCTTTATTTTGCGTCTTTCTGCTCATTGCGGATTTTTATTTTGCCTCAATCTGCTTGTTTTTTAACTATATTTGACTCTTTCTACTTGCTTCTCACCTTTATTCTTCCTCTTTCTTCTCCTTTCTGACATTATTCTGCTAAGTTTCTGACCATTATTTTGCCTCTTTCTGCTCATTTCAGACCTTTATTCTTCCTCTTTCTGCTCGTTTCTCAACTTTATTTTGCCTCTTTCTGCTCATTGCTGACCTTTATTCTGCTTGTTTCTGATTTTTATTTTGCTTCTTTTTGCTTGTTTCTGATCTCTGTTTTGCATCTCTATATTACTGCTCGTTTCTGACCTTTATCCTGCCTCTTTCTACTCATTTCCCATCTTTATTCTGCCTCTTTGTACTTGTTGCTGAACTTAATTCTACCTCTTACTGCTCATTTCTGACCTTTAGTTTGCCTCTTTTTGCTAGATTCTGATCTCAATGTTGCCTCTTTCTGACATTTATTCTTCCTATTTCTGCTGGTTTCTCACCTTTATTTTGCCCTTTTCTGCTCATTGCTGACTTTTATCTTGCCTCTTTCTGCTCATTTCTGACTTTTCTCTTGCCTCTTTCTGCTCCTTGCTGACTTTTATTTTGTCTCTTTCTGCACATTTCTGACCTTGTTTTGCCTCTTGCTGCTTGTTTCTGACCTTTATTTTGCTTCTTTCTGCTCATTGCTGACCTTCATTCTGTTTTTTTCACCTATATTTTGAATCTTTCTATTTTTCACCTTCATTTTTCCTCTTTCTGCTCCTTTCTGACATTAGTCTGGCTAGTTTTTGACCATCATTTTGCATCTTTCTGCTCATTGCTGACCTTTATTCTTCCCCTTACTGCCCGTTTCTGACCTTTATTTTGCATCTTTTTTCTTGTTTCTGATCTCTATTTTGCTCTTTCTGCTCATTTCAGACCACTATTCTTCCTCTTCTGCTCGTTTCTCATCATTGTTTTGCCTCTTTCTGCTCATTGCTGACCTTTATTCTGCTTCCGTCTGATTTTTATTTTGCTACTTTTTACTCGTTTCTGATCTTTCTCTGTTTTGCATCTCTATTACTGCTCGTTTCTGACCTTTATCCTGCCTCTTTCTACTCATTTCTGATCTTTCTTCTGCTTCTTTCTACTTGTTGCTGATCTTAATTTTACCTCTTACTGCTCATTCCTGACCTTTATATTGCCTCATTTTTTTGCCTTTTTCTGCTCATTGCTGGCTTTTATCTTGCCTCTTTCTGCCCATTTCTGACTTTTATTTTGCCTCTTTCTGCTTGATTCTGACCTTTATTTTGCTTCTTTCTGCTCATTGCTGATTTTTATTTTGCCTCAATCTGCTTGTTTTTTAACTATATTTGACTCTTTCTACTTGCTTCTCACCTTTATTCTTCCTCTTTCTTCTCCTTTCTGACATTATTCTGCTAAGTTTCTGACCATTATTTTGCCTCTTTCTGCTCATTTCAGACCTTTATTCTTCCTCTTTCTGCTCGTTTCTCAACTTTATTTTGCCTCTTTCTGCTCATTGCTGACCTTTATTCTGCTTGTTTTTGATTTTTATTTTGCTTCTTTTTGCTTGTTTCTGATCTCTGTTTTGCATCTCTATATTACTGCTCGTTTCTGACCTTTATCCTGCCTCTTTCTACTCATTTCCCATCTTTATTCTGCCTCTTTGTACTTGTTGCTGCACTTAATTCTACCTCTTACTGCTCATTTCTGACCTTTAGTTTGCCTCTTTTTGCTAGATTCTGATCTCAATGTTGCCTCTTTCTGACCTTTATTCTTCCTATTTCTGCTGGTTTCTCACCTTTATTTTGCCCTTTTCTCCTCATTGCTGACTTTTATCTTGCCTCTTTCTGCTCATTTCTGACTTTTCTCTTGCCTCTTTCTGCTCCTTGCTGACTTTTATTTTGTCTCTTTCTGCACATTTCTGACCTTGTTTTGCCTCTTGCTGCTTGTTTCTGACCTTTATTTTGCTTCTTTCTGCTCATTGCTGACCTTCATTCTGTTTTTTTCACCTATATTTTGAATCTTTCTACTTATCACCTTCATTTTTCCTCTTTCTGCTCCTTTCTGACATTAGTCTGGCTAGTTTTTGACCATCATTTTGCACCTTCTGCTCATTGCTGACCTTTATTCTTCCCCTTACAGCCCGTTTCTGACCTTTATTTTGCATCTTTTTTCTTGTTTCTGATCTCTATTTTGCCTCTTTCTGCTCATTTCGGAACACTATTCTTCCTCTTCTGCTCGTTTCTCATCATTGTTTTGCCTCTTTCTGCTCATTGCTGACCTTTATTCTGCTTCTGTCTGATTTTTATTTTGCTACTTTTTACTCGTTTCTGATCTTTCTCTGTTTTGCATCTCTATTACTGCTCGTTTCTGACCTTTATCCTGCCTCTTTCTACTCATTTCTGATCTTTCTTCTGCTTCTTTCTACTTGTTGCTGATCTTAATTTTACCTCTTACTGCTCATTTCTGACCTTTATATTGCCTCTTTTTTTTGCCTTTTTCTGCTCATTGCTGCCTTTTATCTTGCCTCTTTCTGCTCATTTCTGACCTTTCTCTTGTCTCTTTCTGCTCATTGCTGACTTTTAATTTGTCTCTTTCTGCCCATTTCTGACATTTATTTTGCCTCTTTCTGCTTGTTTTTGACTTTTATTTTGCTTCTTTCTGCTCATTGCTGATTTGTATTTTGCCTCAATCTGCTAGTTTTTTACCTATATTTGACTCTTTCTACTTGTTTCTCACCTTTATTCTTCCTCTTGCTGCTCCTTTCCTACTTTATTCTGGTTAGTTTCTGACCATTATTTTGCAACTTTCTGCTCATTGCTGACCTTTATTCTTCTCCTTACTGCTCATTTCAGACCTTTATTTTGCCTCTTTTTTCTTGTTTCTGATCTCTATTTTGCCTCTTTCTGATCATTTCAGAACTTTATTCTTCCTCCTTCAGCTCGTTTCTCATCTTTATTTTGCCTCTTTCTACTCATTTCTCATCTTTATTCTGCCTCTTTGTACTTGTTGCTGAACTTAATTCTACCTCTCACTGCTCATTTCTGACCTTTAGTTTGCCTCTTTTTGCTAGTGTCTGATCTCTATGTTGCCTCTTCCTGACCTTTATTCTTCCCATTTCTGCTGGTTTCTCACCTTTATTTTGCCTTTTCTGCTCATTGCTGACGTTTATCTTGCCTCTTTCTGCTCATTTCTGACATTTCTCTTGCCTCTTTCTGCTCCTTGCTGACTTTTATTTTGTCTCTTTCTGCACATTTCTGACCTTGTGCTGCTTGTTTCTGACCTTTATTTTGCTTCTTTCTGCTCATTGCTGACCTTCATTCTGTTTTTTTTCACCTATATTTTGCTTCTTTCTACTTGTTTATCACCTTCATTTTTCCTCTTTCTGCTCCTTTCTGACATTAGTCTGGCTAGTTTTTGACCATCATTTTGCACCTTCTGCTCATTGCTGACCTTTATTCTTCCCCTTACAGCCCGTTTCTGACCTTTATTTTGCATCTTTTTTCTTGTTTCTGATCTCTATTTTGCCTCTTTCTGCTCATTTCGGAACACTATTCTTCCTCTTCTGCTCGTTTCTCATCATTGTTTTGCCTCTTTCTGCTCATTGCTGACCTTTATTCTGCTTCTGTCTGATTTTTATTTTGCTACTTTTTACTCGTTTCTGATCTTTCTCTGTTTTGCATCTCTATTACTGCTCGTTTCTGACCTTTATCCTGCCTCTTTCTACTCATTTCTGATCTTTCTTCTGCTTCTTTCTACTTGTTGCTGATCTTAATTTTACCTCTTACTGCTCATTTCTGACCTTTATATTGCCTCTTTTTTTTGCCTTTTTCTGCTCATTGCTGCCTTTTATCTTGCCTCTTTCTGCTCATTTCTGACCTTTCTCTTGTCTCTTTCTGCTCATTGCTGACTTTTAATTTGTCTCTTTCTGCCCATTTCTGACATTTATTTTGCCTCTTTCTGCTTGTTTTTGACTTTTATTTTGCTTCTTTCTGCTCATTGCTGATTTGTATTTTGCCTCAATCTGCTAGTTTTTTACCTATATTTGACTCTTTCTACTTGTTTCTCACCTTTATTCTTCCTCTTGCTGCTCCTTTCTGACTTTATTCTGGTTAGTTTCTGACCATTATTTTGCAACTTTCTGCTCATTGCTGACCTTTATTCTTCTCCTTACTGCTCATTTCAGACCTTTATTTTGCCTCTTTTTTCTTGTTTCTGATCTCTATTTTGCCTCTTTCTGATCATTTCAGAACTTTATTCTTCCTCCTTCAGCTCGTTTCTCATCTTTATTTTGCCTCTTTCTACTCATTTCTCATCTTTATTCTGCCTCTTTGTACTTGTTGCTGAACTTAATTCTACCTCTCACTGCTCATTTCTGACCTTTAGTTTGCCTCTTTTTGCTAGTGTCTGATCTCTATGTTGCCTCTTCCTGACCTTTATTCTTCCCATTTCTGCTGGTTTCTCACCTTTATTTTGCCTTATCTGCTCATTGCTGACGTTTATCTTGCCTCTTTCTGCTCATTTCTGACATTTCTCTTGCCTCTTTCTGCTCCTTGCTGACTTTTATTTTGTCTCTTTCTGCACATTTCTGACCTTGTGCTGCTTGTTTCTGACCTTTATTTTGCTTCTTTCTGCTCATTGCTGACCTTCATTCTGTTTTTTTTCACCTATATTTTGCTTCTTTCTACTTGTTTATCACCTTCATTTTTCCTCTTTCTGCTCCTTTCTGACATTAGTCTGGCTAGTTTTTGACCATCATTTTGCATCTTTCTGCTCATTGATGACCTTTATTCTTCCCCTCACTGCTCGTTTATGACCTTTATTTTGCATCTTTTTTCTTGTTTCTGATCTCTATTTTCCCTCCTTCTGCTCATTTCAGACCACTATTCTTCCTCTTTCTGCTCATTTCTCATCATTATTTTGCCTCCTTCTGCTCATTGATGACCTTTATTCTGCTTCTGTCTGATTTTTATTTAGCTTTTTTATACTCGTTTCTGATATCTCTATGTTTTGCATCTCTATTACTGATCGTTTCTGACCTTTATCCTGCCTCTTTCTACTCATTTCTCATCTTTATTCTGCTTCTTTCTACTTGTTGCTGATCTTAATTCTACCTCTTCCTGCTCATTTCTGACCTTTATATTGCCTCTTTATTTTGCCTTTTTCTGCTCATTGCTGACTTTCATCTTGCCTCTTTCTGCTCATTTCTGACCTTTTTCTTGTCTCTTTCTGCTCATTGCTGACTTTTAATTTGTCTCTTTCTGACCATTTCTGACCTTTATTTTGCCTCTTTCTGCTTGTTTCTGACCTTTATTTTGCATCTTTTTGCTCATTGCTGATTTTTATTTTGCCTCAATCTGCTTGTTTTTTTACCTATATTTAACTCTTTCTACTTGTTTCTCACCTTTATTCTTCCTCTTGCTGCTCCTTTCTGACTTTATTATGGTTAGTTTCTGACCATTATTTCGCAACTTTCTGCTCATTGCTGACCTTTATTCTTCTCTTTACTGCTCATTTCAGACCTTTATTTTGCCTCTTTTTTCTTGTTTCTGATCTCTATTTTGCCTCTTTCTGATCATTTCAGAACTTTATTCTTCCTCCTTCAGCTCGTTTCTCATCTTTATTTTGCTCTTTCTACTCATTTCTCATCTTTTTCTGCCTCTCTGTACTTGTTGCTGAACTTAATTCTACATCTCACTGCTCATTTCTGACCTTTAGTTTGCCTCTTTTTGCTAGTGTCTGATCTCTATGTTGCCTCTTCCTGACCTTTATTCTTCCTATTTCTGCTGGTTTCTCACCTTTATTTTGCCTTTTCTGCTCATTGCTGACTTTTATCTTGCCCCTTTCTCCTCATTTCTGACCTTTCTCTTGCCTCTTTCTGCTCCTTGCTGACTTTTATTTTGTCTCTTTCTGCACATTTCTGACCTTGTGCTGCTTGTTTCTGACCTTTATTTTGCTTCTTTCTGCTCATTGCTGACCTTCATTCTGGTTTTTTTTCACCTATATTTTGCTTCTTTCTACTTGTTTATCACCTTCATTTTTCCTCTTTCTGCTCCTTTCTGACATTAGTCTGGCTAGTTTTTGACCATCATTTTGCATCTTTCTGCTCATTGATGACCTTTATTCTTCCCCTTACTGCTCGTTTATGACCTTTATTTTGCATCTTTTTTCTTGTTTCTGATCTCTATTTTGCCTCTTTCTGCTCATTTCAGACCACTATTCTACCTCTTTCTGCTCGTTTCTCATCATTATTTTGCCTCTTTCTGCTCATTGATGACCTTTATTCTGCTTCTGTCTGATTTTTATTTTGCTTTTTTTTACTCGTTTCTGATCTCTCTCTGTTTTGCATCTCTATTACTGCTCGTTTCTGACCTTTATCCTGCCTCTTTCTACTCATTTCTCATCTTTATTCTGCTTCTTTCTACTTGTTGCTGATCTTAATTCTACCTCTTGTTGTAATCAAAAACTGCTTCTCAGGGTAACAAGAAGTTGACACAGAAATCTGGAATATTTAAAGAACAAGTTTATTAAACTCACATGCGTTGAGCCTACGTCACACAGAAGCCGCAGCCCCTGTAGGAGATAGTCTGAAGATTTCAGAAAGCTTGAGCGTTATATACATTTCAGAGTTACATAGGAACACAAATGAAGGGTGGCTGGTCTCTTCGGGTCCAAGATGGCGGAGTGAGGATGCGAGCCGCCGGCAGTCAGTCCTGAAGCTCCACACCCTCAATGATTGAGACTTAGAGAAAGCTGCTTCACCTCTCGACAAATTTCACGGAAAAGGAAAAGGAAACCTAATCTGGGCATTTGACAGCAGAAAAAGTAAAACGCTTACCCGAACCCACATCTGCCGATGCCGTGGCTTCCCAGCTTCTCCAGGATTATCGGCCGCTCAGCTGCACGGATCCGCGGTCTGCTCTACGGATCGGAGATCAGCTGGCTAGGTCTCCGACCCGCTCGTACCTGGTGGCAGTACACGATGTCTCCCAAAAACCCACCGCGGGCCACACGGAATACTAAGGCTGTACCCCCTCCCGTGGATGCTAGCACGGGGGGGCTAAACGCAACAAGCGCAGCCGATGCAGTGGTGGTTCCCGCAGTGGCAGGAGTCGTGGGAGCCGGGATGGGGGCCACTGGCACGGCAATTGGACCGGCTATTATTCCAACATGCAGTTCATTGCCAGCAAATGGTCCCTCGGAGCAAAACGCTGTTGCATGGCAGATTCCAGAGGGAGAGACAGCGTCCCATGGCTCTAAGGAGCTCCCTTTAGTCGCAACATTAGCTGACAAAAATGTGGGGAAAAATACTGGAAAATCAACTCTTGGTAAGCCTTCTAACTGCTCTGTAAAAATAACTGATTCAACTGACTCTAGTATCTCTTTGCCAAAAAAGACTGTTAAAAATGTTACAAAACCAAAGTGCAAGATGGGTGCGGGGAACCCTGGACATAAGAACAATATATCAAATGACATTAACATTAATAACTCTACAAGCCCAAACAACATGCTTATCACGCCTGGGGGAGCTAATGTGGAAACTACTAATACAGACAATGGGTCAGGTGATATATTATCTAAAAGCCAAGAGATAGAAACAAATAAAATATTAAAGGAGAACACAAGGGAAAAAGATAATTTAACTGCTGATCTAACCATTGATTTAACAGTGCAACCCGCTGATGGGGGATTCATAATTCAAGCTGCGCAACTCACTAAATCATTATCCGCTTCTGAAACAACACAGACTGCTGATTTTGATGGCGACAATACTAAATCACAAAAAAAAATCAACTCCACTGTGGCGATAGATGAAGAGAGTGCAGACCCAGGCTCTTATGACGAACTTGAAAATGAGACAGGAGAAGAAGAATCAACTGATCCGTCTGAAAATGTAACTAAATCTTTGGCGGCCAGAAGACGCAAAACAAAAGGCAAATTTAAGACTAAAAGGGGGGCAAAAGCAAGTACTACGTTAAATCGAACTGTCATCAATAATATAGCGTCAGCTAAGAAAACTTTGGCTGATAAGAGCCCTCTTAGAAAATGGATTGAGGCTAAAGGGCTGGTCAAAAATATGACATTAAGGCTATCCGGTACAAGCCCCACGGACCTGGATTCAAATTCTAGTTTGTCAGGCGATTTAGCCCTCCCACATAACAGTACTACAAAGGCACTGACTAATTTAACTGATAAAGCTGATAAAGCTGCACCAGAACAAAACAAGACTATACATATGCCACAGCAAATTTCAGTAAATATAACTGGTGACTCCACTAATCCAAAACAGGCGGATACAAATGGGGGGGAGAAAGATAACACCACAGATTTAACCAGCGTCGATAATGCTCCTGCTCTATCCATCGCCCCATCTGTGTCAAACGTGAATATCTCCCCTTCTTCTTCTTCCCCGAAGGCCAGTAATAGCACTCTAACGCAGAATTCATCAGGGGGAGCAAGCAAGAACCCAACTCTACTCAGTTTGACATTATACTCCAGATACTAACTAACCAACGCACTGAAGCGCAAGAGCATTACTCTCAAGCACACGAAGATAATGATAAATTTCAATCTGTCTTATCTGCTTTAACTTCCAAACTCTGCGGGGTTTCACAAGATGTTGAAGAGCTACAACATAGAGTAGTAGGCATAGAGGAAACTACCACTCGTATGCAATCAACGGTAGATCAACATGATACTCAGATAACGGCACTCCAACTTAAAGTAGAGGATCTAGAAAACAGACAGAGGAGATCAAATCTGAGACTTTTTGGGGTGCCGGAAGGATCCGAGGGATCGGACCCGAGAGCCTATTTGGTGGGACTACTGCAAAAGGCTTTCCCGGACTTAGCTGATTGGGACTGGGACTCTCAAATCCAAAGGGCACACCGTTTACCTTTAATACAAAAGAATAAAGAAAGCAAATTTCCCCGTCACTTTATCATTTTTTTGGGCAATTTTTTACTGAGACAGGCCATATGGCAGAAAGCGCGCCCTAACACCCCTATAGTAATAGGGAACTTGTCTTTATTTGTTAGGTCTGATCTCAGTAAAGCCACAATGGATAGACGCTGGGAACTACGAAAACTGATAGATCCAATAAAATCAGCGGGGGGCCAAGCTTTTCTCCAAGAACCGGCACGGTTGAAAGTTATGAAAGATGGACGCACCCACTTTTTTAATGATCCTAAAGAAGCTGGACACTATCTTTCTGGACTAAGTAAAAGATAGAGCTAAAGCAAAAACTAAGAATATAGAGATTCTGTTATGTAGCCAAGATTATTATGCCTTTTTTCTTTTTTTTTCCTTCTCTTTTTTTTTTCATTTATTTTTTTTAATTGCGCCGAGCTAGACAGTCTAAAGCAAAAGAAACTAACGAACTTCTCGAGACGCAAAGGTATTTAGTGGGGGTGATGGCAGGATTGCTCAGGTGGACTGCTGCAGAAGCTGCCTCTTCATCGGCAGCAGAACCTGAAGGGTGGTCCCTTCCCGTTGCGGGTGGGTGACAGGGGGGTGGTGTGTGGGGTCCATCGATTCTCCGCAGGGTGGGGGGGAAAAAAACGGTGAAAAAATGTATTTGCAAACTAGGAGGGAGACTGGTAAAAAATGATAAAAATATAAATAAATATTTACTTATGCACGATTTTGAACTCAGGAAGTACGGGCTTACTATTATGGCGGTTGTTTATATTTACAATGCATAGAATAAAATGCTTGGCCTGGAATGTGGCGGGGCTAAACAGCAAAAATAAGCGACGTCTGGTGTCTGAAGAAATAAGGATCTATAACCCTCATTTTTTATTACTTTCTGAGACACATTTGGCTGGTAAAGATAGAAAAATATTACGTCAATTAGGCTATGATATCATTAGTTGTACTGTATTTGGGGCTTCGATAAGAGGGGTTGCGATTCTTAAAGACAAACGACTCAAAGCTGAAACTTTACAAACTGCTTACGATAAAGACGGTAGATGGGTAATAGCTCAAATGGATATTGAAAATCATAAATACGTTATATGCGCAATTTACGCTCCAAACCTAGATGAACCTAAATTTTTGGATGATTGAATATAAATTTGTTGGGGTGGGATGGGGAGCTTATTATAATGGGGAATTTCAACTGTATTATGGATTATCAAATAGATACTACTAGGCCAGGAAGTTTTCAGAGGATGCGTAAAACTAGAAAGTCAATCTTAGATCTATGTCGCACTCATAACATCAAAGATGCATGGCGATACCTACACCCAGCATCACCAGGATATACCTACTACTCTGCACCCCACAACCTTTGTTCCCGGCTGGATATGGCTTTTACCAACATAAACTTTTTAAATACCTGTTTAATGGAGGTCTGTCCCCGAATTTCTTCTGACCATAATCCTGTGTTGCTAACATTTGATATCTCACATAGAAACATTAACCCTAGATTATTCTCTTTTCCTAGACACTTGATCACAGACTCTGTTTATATTTTACAGCTGAAAGCGCATATTACAGAATTTATAGAAATCAACCAAGACTCTGCTATTTGTAACATAGTTTGGGATGCCTGTAAGGCAAGTATTAGGGGGTTTACGCAAGGATATGTGATTAGACTAAATCATGAACGCCAAAAAGCCAATCAATCTTTGATCTCAAGTATTTTGGCTCAAGAACTGCTGTTGTCAACTGCACTACGTCTTAAATTGCCAACGGCTGTAGAAATTGGTCTCAAATTAAATCAGATGAAGTCAGAAACAAAAGCAAAATTTATTAAAAAAAACAGTATTAAATTACACAAATATAAGATAGAACAATATGAGGGGGGGGATAAAATAGGGAAAATCCTGGCTTACAAAGTAGCGGAAGACAGAGCAAATACTATGATTGTCAGTATTCGGGGCACTGATAATCGACTACACGAGCAACCCCATGACATACTAGATCAATTTGCCGAATTTTATAGGACTTTATATACTCCAGAATCCACCCCAAATGAAATAACAATACAGAAATACCTAGAAGATCTTCCTATAGTTCCACTTAGCAAATCAGAATCAGACTTTATGTCTGAAAACATTACCGGACAAGAATTGCGCCAAGCTATTACTTCTTTACCCTCTGGAAAGGCTTCAGGCGAAGACACAATACCGCTAGAGATCTATAAGATCTGCTTAGCAGAACTTCAACCGCTGCTATTACAGGTAATGCAATCAATTGGGGAAACCAATAAAGCACCCAAATCATGGAACAGAGCTAAAATAATATTTTTTCTTAAAAAAGGTAAACCAAAACAGGAAAGAGGGTCATACAGGCCCATTTCTTTGATTAACACGGACGCAAAAATTTTTGCCAAAATTTTAGCTTCCAGACTAGCACCTCTTATGCCTAAAATGGTTAATCCCCAGCAACACGGGTTTGTTACCGGACGGGATACTACCATACACGTCAACATGGCCACCACAGCATTTGATGTGGCCGAGATTGAGTCGACCCCACTCGGTATGATATTATTGGATGCCGAGAAGGCTTTTGACCGGGTGGGGTGGAATTATCTATGGCATGTTATGAACAAAATGGGGTTTAATGGATACTTTCTAAAGGGGATAAAAGCACTATATGACAATCCCACTGCATGCATTAGCTATGGGGGTCTGATTTCTGCAGATTTTCCGATACTGCGAGGCACTCGTCAAGGCTGCCCGCTATCACCATTATTATTTGCCCTATCACTTGAACCATTTTTACACTCTCTTCAAACACAACCCAAAATCATACCGTTTAAATCTAAAGAACAGGTGCTAAAAATAACCGCATACGCTGATGACATTGCTGTATACTCTTCGGACATTCCCCAGACTTTAGAAGGTATAAATATAGAGGCCCTTAAATTTGGCAGAGTATCTGGGTATAAGTTAAATATAAACAAAACACAAATCATAGCCAACTATTTACCAGCAACAGAAGTCCCTGAGATTTGTAAAACTGCAACCTATTTAGGCGTTAAAATCACTTCGAAAATACGAGAAATAAATAATCTTAACTACAATGATTTAATCAAATCTACTATTGGTATATTAAAAAAATGGCATAGGCTACCTTTGAATTTAATTGGTAGAATAAATCTTATCAAAATGAAGATACTTCCCAAATTTTTATACTTATTCCGCTCTATTCCATTTGCTTTAAATAACTCTTTTTTTAAACAGCTTGACGGGATTTTCAGTAGTTTTATATGGGGATATAAAAAAGCTAGAAGATCGCTGAAACATCTCAAAAACAATACTGACAAAGGTGGCTTAAACTTTCCTGACCTGAAATTATATTTCTGGTCGTCGTTTATTAGGCGCCTTCGATCTTTACTCCATAAAGAAAATACATTCTTTTTTCATGCATTTATGCTAAAAGCAGAAGCCAACATGTTTTTACTGCGAGTTAACGACCCTAACTACTTTAAACGGGTGAAATTCAAGACTGCTAAAGACATTATTAGGATATGGAACAACATTTTGACTTACTTTAAAACGTCCTTTTACCACCCGAAATTACCACTTTGGGACAATCCGGGCCTCCCGGGAATATTTAACGATGGAACGACTCAAAGATGGTCAACACTTGGCATTAACACTCTCGGGGATTTATATGGGGCACAAGGATTCTTACAGTTTCATACTTTACAAATTTTGTATAACTTGACGGAAAATATGAGGTTTAAGTATATACAAGTACATGATTTTCTAATTAGAAAGAAAAAACTACTTAATATCGTAGACTCTGACATTTGGAACAGCTTATACTCTAATAAAAATAAATCTGTGATAAGCGAGGCATATAAACATTTCTGTGCTGTTAAAATCGATGACTGTTTACAATTAGCTCAAAAATGGAGCAACAAAACTGGTTTAAATATAACGTCTCAACAAATCAAACGCTCTTTAGTTAATATAAACAACGCTGTACATTCATCTAGTTTGAGACTACAACAGTTCCGCATGCTGTATTATACGCCGGAAAAGATCTCAAAGTGGTCCCTTAATGATACTCAAGGAGATCGCACTAAATGTCCTAAGTGCCTTGCTTATGCAGCAGATTTACAACACATGCTGTTTTCTTGCCCAATGTTAAAAGACTTCTGGGGGGAACTAACCAAAATTTTAAAAATTAAAAAAATATTTCTTCCCACGGTTACTCCATCAATTATATTACTCGACTTATATCCTACTGGTATATCACAACCTGCTCTGACAACAATCCTTATGTCCTGCGCCAAACTCACATTGGCTAGAGCCTGGATTTGCCCCAAACCCCCCAATATCTGGGAATGGTGGTCATTAGTTAACGAAACTCGTTCCATGGAATTTGGGTTAGCTAATTTGAGAGGAACTCGCTCACGAATGAAAGTCGAAAAAATATGGGGTGGCTTTATTGACGGCCCTGAGCTTGGCTATGCTTAAAATGATTTAAAATCCGTATCATAGAAGTATTGATTTTTCTGAAATGTGCCTCAAACGGGAAACTGATAATCTGTTTTTGTAAAGATCGTGCAATGTATATTTTGTATTTCATTTAATGTATTTCTGTTATGTTTCTCTCATCAGTTTGCAAATAAAAAAAAAAAAAAAAAAAAAAAAAGGAACACAAATGAAGGGGCAGTCCTGGCTCATGTGAACACACAAAACACCTAATATGGACATGTAAGATCTGCTTGCTCAGCCAAGTGGGAGGAGCTAACAGTTTTCAGAACGTAGTGAACACATTCCTATGTGAGAGTAATCAGTAACAGATGCAGACCCCACTGAACATCTCTGAGCATGCGTGAAAGTGGAGGAGGCTAAATATATCCTGTTACTGGGCAGACTTCAGGCGCAGCTAACAGAAAGGTAGGACAAAGCACATGGTGAGCACATGGCAGCACATGGCAGACAAGATGGCTGCCAGAAATACAAAATGGCTTCTATAGAGTGGACAAGATAAATTCTAAATACAAGATGGCTTCTGATAACGCTAACCCATTACTGCCAAATTACAACAGACGCCCGTTTTAGCGTTAGCTGAAGACATTAGAATAATCCAGTAGGAACATAAGAAATGTGTGCACATTAATTCGCATAAATGTATCAATTTCCTAATTCATTGTCAGATAAGCTTTTTCCATTCTAAACATTTCATTAAGGTATGAGCAGGAATACAAAAGAACTGGACATTAGGTCATAAACATACATACAGACAGTAGGAGAAAATAACGACCACTATTACAGAGAAAATTAGCATTTTCACAACCCTAAGCAGAAGCAAATCCTAAAATCTTTCAGAAAACACTATATACTCAGGTGAAACAGTAGCAATCCTTCAATGCTCTCAGGTTGAAATAGGGATACTCTTTCACAAAGAATGAACTTCACTCTACCTTTACTAAACGCAATACTACTCTAAAACACTGTCAAAATCAGTTCCTCAGCACCAATTTCACACAACTACAACTGTACCCAGAGTCAATTCAAAGTCTCTCTGGCAAACTTCTATTTTCCATTGAATCTCCTTCCATTGTCTCATTGGGCCTCTTGATTCAGGCTTTCCATGAAGATGGTGCTTCTCAGTGTCCGTTGGAGTGCCCTCCTGGCAAACACTCACAGCTCACTTGAAAGTCTCAATGTCTCAAGGCATGGCACCCATCCCTCTCCTTAGTGGCAGACACTACATATAGTGTGCTCATCATGGATCATGAGCACAGATCATCTCTTGCAAACTCAAGTAAAAGAGCAACAAACTTCAACACTTTCAGGCTCCAACACTTATTACTCAGTGTCAGAGGATGCTCAAGCTGCTCTTTCATGGATATCACAAATGTAGTGCCTTCTTCCAATCTTAGACCTTCCGGTGCACTGCCATTCTGTTGGAGCAAAAGGAAAAGGGGGAGTGTGTGGCCAAAAACTCAGGCCAAGGGGATCAAGGGACTGTACACTGTCAGAGGTTACCAGTACATAACAGGTAGCTTTTGCTCTTTTCACTGAAACTCTGGATCTGTGGCAAAACCAGATCCTCCTTTTTCTTTGATACTCAAATCTGGTTGATGATGCAAACAAAATACTTTCTGAGTGACCATTTAATGTGCTGGCGATCACTCATTCAGCTTTGCTGCTTCTCTGGGTGCTGGGACTGCAGACCAATACTTCCTGCTTTCATCTAGCTGTCAATAATGGGAGTTAGGATTCGTCTTGGTCATTTGTTCTGCAGGGTATCATTCTCCCTTTGACTCTGGAAGATCCTGCAGAACCTAATGATGTAGGAAATGTAACACAATTATTAGTTTCCTTCAATTGAGTACAAAAAACAGTTCAATATCTAGCAAAGGGCTGCAAACAGGTTGCCTGCAATCTTCAAAAGAGTTGCCATATGCCATGGGACTATCATGATCTAAAATACTCTGTCATTCTCATAGAATACAAATACAAAACAGTGACTCTAGTTTCTTCAATTGGATTTCCATATGAGAGCATATCTTCTACCATCTAAGGGTAGATACCTACATGAAGAATCTATGTGAGTAGATGTACTCACACATAATACATAATGACATTATCTAATGGGGTAAACACATTTTTCTCAATTATGACACATTGGGGTTCCTACATTCCTTATCTAGAACATTTCAAAAATCGAAATCACACAATGCCTTTTATCAGGGACATGTAGACAAAGGCTAATTATCAAAAATGTGGAAACACAAAAAAAACAAGAACTAAAGAATCCTAGTGTTCCCATTATTAAAACACATCTGGTCTATCAAAAAATTAAAGCAGCAGAATTACTAAATGTATAGTATCTCCTATTGAGGTGGAAAACTTATCTTGCTATAATATTAAGTCAGTTAATCAGACTATCACTATCTTATCAGTCAGACTGGAAAACATCAAAAATAGGCCTAAGGAAAATTCCTAAAAATCAGTGTGGTCATACAAAAGAGAATTATACATAATATGGTGGTGGTCTCTAGTATATCACTGCATTCTAGCCACAAAAGAAAAATCTATAGGAAGAACAAAAATTACTTGGGTGATAGTCAAGTTTGTGACATAATACCAAAAGCATGGATACAAAAGTCACAATAGTGCAGAAATTTGGACTCTACAACTGGCCCCTACACCATATACGGTAATGTCAGTTAATGGTCCAGTTCCTTCTGCAGGGAAAAAATGAAAAGTTTAGGTCACCTTTAACAAGAGCCACAAATCTATAATTTCATCCTTAGGTCCAATCAAGGATACATAAATCTAGAACTGCCTGGTCCATGACCCATGAGGGTCCATGAAACTATTATGGCCAAATTTTGACATACACTGGTGAGGTGTTGTCTATTTTTGTCCACAGCATGCAAACATCATGTCTGTGAAATTTAGTATCAACACAAATGTTACCCAATTATTGTAAAGTGACACATATCGTCATACATGTCGCCTCACATCACAGGCAAAACTTGTAATAATTTCTTAAGCAGCAACATAAAACTCAAACAACATATGCTAAGCCATCAGATATACATGCAGTATAGCTAGCACAAAACGCATAGACAAATTACAATAGAACATGTAAATAAGCAGTGACGCATGCATTCATGCATCCCAAAACCCAGAAATGCAGGCCTGCTTAATTTGTCAAATTTAGAATGAAAATCAAAATTGCACCAAAATTATACTTTCACTTACTCCCACCGTTTGACGGGAGATCACTAGTCACTAAAGATCGAACTGTCAAATAAAACTTACAGTGTCGCTTTGACACACTGGACCAGCAGGAACTATTCATAAAAGGGGAAAATGCAAAATCATGAAGAAAAAAAAAACCACACAAACATTTCTTTGCAAACAAGTCATAATAAAAAAACATCTCTTTTCAATATACCGCTGACTGCACATAACATACAAAAATACCAACTGTAATTAACCTTCTTCTGTAAACATACTAAATTGTAACTTTCCAAAAGTAAAACTTATTCACAGACACTCTACATCCCCTGCGCCAGCAAGCCCTGAGGCCCTAAAGGCCCTCAGCAGAACATCTGTTTTCACTTACTCCTAAACCCTCACCTCACTGACCTTAAGGTCAAACTCTGCCTGGCGCGCTCCGTGCGCCCCTTGTCCCCCCTCTATTCATATTCCCTCACTCGCGCCGACAAAGACAAAACCTTCCAAGTCATTCAAACCCTCAACAGTCAACTCTATGGAAAAAAACACATGTTATATAAATGACTTCTTTTAGGGGCTAAAATTCATTTTCATCTTAGATTATGAAAACATTTACTGTGAAGATTTTGCTGTGCACAACAACACAACATACCAGCTGAAAACAACAGTTTGTTACCACCCTATGCAATGATACTCATTCCATCAACCCTAAGGATTAATGTCCAAATGGGCCCCGCCAAAGTTAGAACCTTCAATCCTGATATTAAACTCAGCCCTGTGCACCAGGCACATTGGCTCACTGAGCTATGAAAAACAACCCAAAATAAGAACGACTGGCAAATGTGTATGATACCTAAATGTATGCATTTACTAAAGCCTAAGACACTGTAAAAGCTACTCTAATGGCAAGAATGCCTCTTTTAATAGTCTAATTTACCCATTTTCGACTTTGGAATTTAGGGAACTTAAAAGGTAATATCCTATGATTGCTTTACATATTAATCATCCTCAGAATGTCCTTTATACATTACAGAGGTTGAACATTGGGCATCTCTGATGTAAATCCTAGAAAAATTAGTGTTTTACGCCTACGCCAAGTGAAAACCAACATGCAAATTACCTAATTATTCAGTAACACATAACTTAAATCAAATTTTAATGCTATGGGGTCATAGTATGAGTACTAAGCTTTATAAATATCAAAAAACGATATTAAAAAGCACTTATTTTTTTTTCAGATAATTTTTTAAGAATTAATACTTTTTCTTTCAATGAAACCAATTATCTTTTTTATGAGAATTCCACATATAAAGGTAAGCTGCATCCCTTGCCTATCATTTTAGATGCATTCATTTATGCGCCGAAGCACAAAAGCCTAACTTTAAACATGACATGTTTCCCGCCACAAATTTCTTTCATTTTAAAAGGACACTCAGTATTTTGCTAAAAACCCCAAAGTTATACTATGAAAAAAAGGATGCATAAAGAGTTTAAATGTCTGCCAGTGAAACAAAAAAGATGAACCTTATTCTTGTAACCCTCTAAACCACTATTCTGAAATGGAAAAAGCCAACTGCAATTAACGGCTAAGTCCTGGGCTGAATAAACATTCCAATGCTATTCATGGCCTTCGAAAAACAACATCTGCTGCCTTAACGGCTGGAAGCAAGGGCTCTGCAAGGGCTGAAACCTGAGCACATTTTCAGTCTTACTGAAAACAGACATTGCAAGTTATAAAATGCGTGTGCAATAAGATGCATTTAAATTTAGCAAAGATTCACTGTAGCTGAAATGTCTGCCTTTTACCTATACTACAATGCATGTAAGTAAAAATGTACATGTACTACAATGCATGGAAGTAAAAATTCATTTTTCTACTAAACACACTGTTTCCATTTTGATGGCTTTCATTCCTAATGAATGTGATTTTTAACTTTATCTAATTTAAGCATTTAATAGTTTGCACATATGCGTTTTTGCTTAGTCTATAAATTAAATAGCAACATATAGCTATTTCAGCATGTGACATAGTAAGTTACTGGAGTTTCATTTAATTTCTACTCAATATTAATTAATCTGACATTTTACTTAACAGACTGAAAACATCAATAAACTCACAAACACACTTTGAGCTCAACTCAGACAGAAAGAGAAAGCATTCTAACACTGAAGACACACAATACAGGGCTGTAAGCATGTGTTTCATAAATTTGCGCCAACGCTATTCACAACAGAAAGTACAGTAACGGTAAAAAAAAACCACATTTAAACACACATGGAACCCACAGGTCAACACATAGGACTGAAACAGAGGGCAGCACACAGACTATACTTAAACCAACCCATTTGTAGATACCAACTGTAAGTCATATTTACAAGAAACACTTCTCAATAGTCCTCCAAAAGACTGCAAAAAACACACAGCCCCACAGACTGCTGTATGTGCAGAAAGCCACAATACTTAATTCACTGACAGGCAGAACACCAAAAAAAAACATTCTGCATATTTCCAATCATAAAATTGCACAGAACAAAGGATCCTTACATGTATTATATCATATTTGAATTCCCTGGGGATACAAAATCACCAAGGAAGAAATATGTTGTACACCTAAACCTATTTAGGTATCCCTTCTAAGGGAAAGCCGGCTAATATACTTCACAGCACATTATGATACCTTTCCAAAAAGCAACACATTCGCCGATGTGAGCTTGAACAGGCATGCCAAAAGAAATAGCGCTGTCGTATTTGGCAGTATCTGAGTTAGCGTTTAGCTCAGCTACACGATCTTTTTCATTAACTTGACCAAAACGTACGGGAGCCATTTTGAATCCTTTGGCTTCCATTTTGTATGAACATGCTGCCTCGTGGTCAGCATGCCCTTTTTCCTTTCTCGATACCAATGAACGTTTGCCTTGCCCAGCAACAGGCTATTTTTAGTACTGGTCAAGCACGCATGCGCACTACGCACCGACTGGTCATCTCTTAGGAATGTCCTCCCAAACTGACCAGTGCTACTTTAACTCCTCCCACACGTTGGCTGTGTTCCAAAAATGACCTTATATGTACCTAAAATTGTGTAAAAGTGTAACGCCTACCTTTTTATTGCTATTAAATTGTATAAAAGAGGTCGCGCACCGATGTTCGGTTTGATACTTCTTGCATTGCCGAAGGGTGCTGTTGGAATGTACCACCACCCCATGGGGTCCTAATAAACTTGTCTCTTTGCATTTTCAGTTTCCGTGCCAATTTATGTCTATGGTGTTCGAGGGTTTTTGCAGAGTATGTAGGCCTGGCAGAACCCGATACCACAATTGGCGACCACGAAGGGACTCATCGACGACTCGGATGCCCGAAGGAGAGGTCACGACGAAGGATTGGAAACTCGCTATGGACGCGTACGCTGCCATTGAGTGACCCGAGTCTCGGCACCCACGGTGTTTTTCCCTTCCTTCTGATCTGACCTTCCAGGTGGCGCCGGTCCTCGACTGAGATTCTGATCGTTTGGCTTGTCGTGTAGTGCCTGTTTTGGCTGATTCGGCTACGGAACTTGGCAGTTGGAAATCTGGACACTTTTGAAGATCTTTGGTAAGCTTATGTTTGGTAAGGGAGTCTACTCACACTGTGGCTTTTTGAATTTGAATTTGAATTTGAATTTGTATGAGTTAGCTAACGTTTGGATCTATGATTTGAATTATATGTGGAGTGCACCTCACATAGGCAGGCATGTAGGGATATTTCTCTACTTTTGAATTTGTTTGAACGGCACATCGTGTGTAAGTACCCTTAAGTGCCATTTTATGTAATATCGCGTTTTTTTCGTGATATTTTGAACATGCCTGTTCTCAGCACACTCCGAGGACTGTGCTGCTTTGGAAACGATACTACTTATCGATTAAATGAATCTCAGCCGGCTCCCCCAGAGGGGACTCCCAACCGTGAAATGTACATTAAATTTGGCCTTCCTCCCATAATGTATAGCACGTTATGGCACAAATACACTAAACCTGATGGCGAGTTGCAATGACCACTACATGGGTCATTTGACTTGCGAAAAGTCCAGTATGTAGAACAATGTTTGTTTCAGCGCAGATCTAGACAGGATATGTTTGATTGTGTGCGTATGTGGGAGAAAGCGGTGCGTGAACGAATGAAGCGTGCAGAAGCCTTGGCGGACAAAGAGCAGCGAAAGGCTGCTCGGGACAAAGCTTTACAGCTACAGGAGAAGGAATTGCAGGAACAGAAAGAGAAAGAGAGTCGAGAACGTAACTTGCAGGTTCATGGTCAGTTTCCTCTTAGGCGTCCTCTCTATCCTGTCCTTACTAATGAATTAGATGATTTTTCATTGTTAGATCGTTGCCCGCCTCCGTATGTTCAGCCTACGGCTCCGGATGTGAAATCGGACGAGGATAATCAGGACAGACAACGTACCAGGTTACATGCCGAGCGTATGACGGAATTGCGTTTGATTGCTCGTAAACTTAACGTAAATTCTATAACTGTTTCAGAGGTTGATGATTCTATGAGTAAGTGGTCCGACAAGGAACGATTGTATTTTTTAGATAATTTTGCAGGTGAAGTTGTTGAGCGGTTTAGAAAACAATCTCCTGAGTTTAAACCTAAGGATATATCAGTTGGTCGTGAGAATTTCCGTAAAGGTGTTTTTGCTCTTTCAGATGCGGAGGAATTTTTCCGACGGTTGATTTGGTTACGGGATGAGGCGACACGATTGCGAGCGGTGAAAAAGGCATCGAACCCACCAGCATCTGAATCGACGGAAACTTCTCGAGTGTGCCCTATCTATGGATCAGATAAGAGTGTTGCGATTAATGTTTTGCCTATGCGGGAAGCCGCACCTCTGTATGTCCCTCCCAAAGGAGACGGTACAGATGATGATAAGATGTCTAAAGATTCAAAGGGCTATTTTGTGTATAATTGGGTTTATACGCCATGGAATAGAGCAGATGTTATGGCACTTAAGAATGCTTTGCCTGACCCCCGTAAAAATCCAGCAGCTTTCTATGAAGGTGTGGAGGGTGCTATTTCTTCGTGTATTATGACATTAGTGGATATTGATCTTTTCTTTGGACTGATATTGCCTCCTGATATGTGGAGGGCGATTCGTAAGTTTGACGATCGAACGATATTAGGTGCAGATTGGAAGGACATAGTGAGAGCTGATTTAGATAGGGAACCTGCATGTAAACCGTGTCAGTTGATTTTAGAATTACCAACAGCTATCTTGAATAAATTAAAAACGCTTGTCCCCCCTAAGAAAATAGATTGGACAGTGTTAGCGTCTTGTAAGCAGAAGTCAGACGAATCGGTTTCTGATTTCTTCTCACGTTTTGAGGAAGCATTCCATGATTACAGTGGGCAATCATTAACAGAGGACACGGGTAGGCACTTATTCGTAGATAAGTATGTGGCTAATCTCCTACCGGAAATTGCAAAGCGATTAAAGGCTAGTGAAAGTTCATGGACCACGGCAATGCCTGCCTCCTTATTAACTATGGCTCAGTATTATGAACGTCAGGAACTAGAGGCTAAAGAAAGTAGTGATAAGAAAGTGAAGGACTTAAAGACGAAAGTGATGTTGGCACAGGTTTGTGCTACGCAATTGAGAGGGAACGATAGGGGTAGACGAGGATTGTACGTTACGTCTCCCCCTCGTTCCGACATATCTGAGGATCAGTGTGCATACTGTAAGCAGTTTGGACATTGGCTCGCAGATTGTCCGGTACTTCGTGAACAGCGTAGTCAGAGGGGTCGAGGAAGTGGAAGGTCACGGAATAGTTATTCAGGACCAAGAGGTGGAGCGAATGATCGTGGAAGGTTTGAAGAAAGGGGTCGTGGTCAGTTTGAACATAATACTTTTGATCGGCGGAATCAATACCAGATAGCTGAAGGAGAAAATACTGAGTCACAGGATAATAGACATGCATAGGATTGCGTAGGATGGGGTGTGGAATCGGTTGAAGTACCAGTTGATCAAAGGGGTCCATATATATCAGCACATGTTTTGGGTTCTACTGATCAGTTTTTGGTCGATACAGGAGCTACTCGTAGCGCTCTGTCCAAACGCTTGGTTCCAAGGGCTCCCCTGTTTGGCGAAACAATTACAGCAATAGGGTTCGATGGAACACCTTCACTAAGCCCATTGTCTCAACCCCTTACATTTTATGTTGATAAATTTGCTGCCCCATGTCCATTTTTGTTGTCCCCAAATACACCAGATAACATTATGGGACTTGACATGTTAAAGCATTTTCGAGCTACTATCCGCTGTGCTCCGGAAGGATGCGGGTTGTATTAAATGAGAATTACCCAGAAATTGAGCGATTGTGCCTTCTGCATGAATTCGAAGTGTTAGCCTCCCTACCAAAAACGTTGTGGGCCACTTATGATACTGATGTAGGACAGATGATAATTCCTCCAGTGCGTATTACTGTAAAGGAGGGCGCATCTCTGCCACGTGTCCCACAATACAAAATATCCAGGGAAGGCGAAATTGCATTGACACATATTGTGAATGATTTGATTACGGCAGGGGTGGTTGAGGAAGTTCCCTACAATGTTTGTAACAGCCCAATTCTTCCAATCCTTAAGAGAGATACAGATACTAAGGTTTACCGTTTTATCATTGATTTGAGGGAAATTAATAAGATAGTTGTGCCCCAGTACCCGGTGGTGTCTGAAATCACCACCTTACTTACATTGGTTCCACCAACGGCAACTACCTTTACGGTCATCGACCTAAAGAATGCCTTTTTCTCGATTCCTGTACATCCTGACAGCCGATATCTTTTTGGTTTCACATTAAATAACAAATCGTGTAGATTCTGTCGAGTTCCTCAAGGTTATACAGAAAGTCCTAGCATTTATAGTCAGGCTTTAAAAAGACAGCTTGATTCTTTTGAATTACAATCTGGGGTGGCTCTTATTCAGTATGTGGATGACATTTTACTTGCAGCAGATACACAGGAACAATGTGAGGAGAGTACTTTTTCTTTGCTTTCCTTTCTTGCTAAAAACAATCATAAGGTTTCGAAGAAAAAGTTACAATATTGTAGACCCAAGGTGACCTACCTCGGTCATCTTTTGTCTAAGGAGGGTCGTGCATTGACACCAGATCGAATTCAAGCAGTTTTAGATACACCAGTCCCCCGCACTCAGAAAGATGTTCGTGCTTTCATAGGTTTGACGTCCTTTTGTAGGCAATGGATATTAGGATTTTCACACATTGTTAAGCCTTTGTTAGCATTATTGTCCAAAACTACACCAATTCCCATTGAGTGGACAGATGAGTGCCGGAATGCTTTTGAGCGACTGAGACAAGCTCTTTGTTCTGCACCAGTGTTAGGTACACCAGATTACATGAAGATCTTTACATTGTACGTACACGAGAAAGATGGGTGTGCGTTGTCAGTCTTAGTGCAGAGACACGGAGACAAGCAGAGACCCTGTGCGTACTTCTCGGCGGTACTCGACCCTGTGGCTCGAGGATTGCCTGGATGTTTTCGAGCAGTTGCAGCAACAGCAGTAGCTATTCGACAAAGTGAGGGAATAGTTTTGTCACATAAATTGTTAGTGTTAGTTCCCCATGCGGTAGATGCTTTATTGAACCATACGAAAACACAGCATCTAACTAGTGCCCGCCTAACGAGATATGCGCTAACCCTGCTGGTGCCGCACATCACACTGAAGCGATGTGCTACATTGAACCCTGCTACTTTATTGCCGTATCCTGTTGCTGAAACCCAGGAGGAAGAACAACATGACTGTGTTTTTCTGACTGAGGAACAGACAAAGGGTCGTATCAATTTACAGGATACGCCATTCTCAGTTGTAGATGGAGAATTGTGGGTTGATGGATCATGTGTGAAGTTACCAGATGGCACAACTTCTGCAGCTTATGCGATCACGACACTCAAGACAGTGGTAGAAGCAGCACGAATACCGCATAAATCGGCCCAAGCAGCTGAATTAATAGCCTTAACGAAAGCATGTGAGTTAAGTGTTGGATTATGTGTGAACATCTACACTGATAGTCGTTACGCTTTTGGAGTAGTGCATGATTTTTGCCTACTCTGGAAGGAATGAGGATTTTTGACTTCACATGGAGGGCATATCATGCATGGAGAATTGGTACGCGATCTCCTGAATGCACTATTATGTCCAAAGAAAGTAGCGATAATCAAATGCAGTGCACACAAAAAGGTGACGGACAAAATAGGACAAGGAAACGCTTTTGCAGATCGCATAGCGAGAGAGACTGCCATGTTACAAAATGATTCTCCCATGTATGTGGTGAGATCAGAAGCTGAGCGATGGCATGATGCTAGAGAAGAAATATTAGATATACAGAAATCAGCATCTGAAGCAGAACTTGCGATATGGGCAACTGAAGGAGTGTTGGATTGTGGAAAAGTAAATTTTGCCATGTTATATGTGCCTACGTGTTCCCCATACTGTGTTATATGTGCATGATCGATATGCATGTATCCCCTTATGATCGATTAAAGACGCAATCATAGTTGTGTCCGGCTCTAGTATGCCAGTTTCCAGTTCTCGTGAAAGCGACGAGTATTAGGCCTATGTTGCCACGTTTTACAGTGTGCACGTTAATTCATTGAATTGTCCCCGTTTCTAGGCCTCAAAAGGGCCCGGACACCAGATTCAAGCTCCAGTCTCCTGAACCCACTCCGAGGAGCGATACAGCCCCCACCTGCATCCCTGACCCTTCACTTACTTCCTGCCGCGCAGTGCCGGCCCGGCCTGGCTTTGCCTGTCAGTCTGCCAAGAGTATGTTATGCTTCTAGTTATCAGTCCAGCCCTCCTTCTCTGCATTCCTAAGCTACTGAATCGCATCAATAGTTTCAGCCCTGGTCTAGCCTTTCTGTCTCCATGTAAGAGAAATACTGTATTAATATTCATAGAATATTCCTAGCACATGCAATACATGTAGAATTATGCATGCACCAGTCTTAGTGTCAAGTAGCCTTTGCCCTGATAACTTTTGGATTCTATCAACATGTACTCCAAACACAAGATACCAGATATGATATAGGTACATGTCGTCCTGACACTGCAGACTTTAGTCTTCTCTTCTAGTGCAGAAGTCATAGCCCCCAGTTCTTCCTGGTAACACGTCATTGCCCGTTTGCGCGCACCACTGGGTTAAAGGTCCCAGCTGCTCGAGTAGCCCCCCCCATGTTTGCCGCCCCATTCATGACACTTCTGTGACGTTTCATACCACATGTCTATGTACACGCCCTATACACGCCTTCTTGTTACACCCATTTTGTCCTTATCTTTCGCGACTGCTACGAGTTACGCCTACTGCTACGCCTACTGTATTGAATGTAATGTAATTGTTTTAGTATATATATTGTGTACTGTTACTGAAAGCTGCTCATGCCATCCCTACCCTTTTTCCCATGCCCCCGGCAGCTGCCATCCATCCTATTTCCGTGCAGGCTATCCCGTTCCTGTCCCTTCCCTTATGCCTGATTAAAGCCTGTCAGACTCAAGATACCTCGAATCCTGTCTCTTATTTATTGAGCTATCTGTTTTATTCACTGTATTCAAAAATAGTACCAGTAATTAATTATTTATTTACCACATAATGGCGCCCGAATAGGTACTTGCCCTTTCCCCACGCGCCGGCGAAGCCACGCAGGCCCCCTGACCCTCTGCAGCCGTGACGGAACCATACCGTGCACGTGCAGATATTTCTGCTTCAAGTATCCCTCAGGCCCACGGAGGAGACGGAGGTTGCGGTCCAGCATCCAGACGAGGCGGTGAGGAACGCGGCGAGTCCCGACCAGAGCCCAAGCCGAGAGTACAAGGTCCGAGGTATCCGGAGGCCCACCTGTAACCGAAGTTTCCGAAGTTTCCGAAGTTCGTAGTCCGACGTCGTAGCGGTCCAGTCCAGTCCAGTCCAGTCCGAGGCCTTCCAGTTTCTGCTTTCCCGGTGGGTACCGTCACAGGGGGATATCTAGACAGGAGCATTAGTTTGCTCCTGGTCCGATGGGTTTGGGTACACAGATCCAGCACGAAGTATCCACCTAGGTGGGTGCGGGTCCTGACGTGTCTCTTTATGGGACCGGTATGTTCTGTACTGTTTTAGCAGTGCATCCAGTAATTCTAGTAAGTTTCGTTCTCGAGAAATTCATGTGTTCCGTTGTCAGTGTATCAGGTAGTATTTCTGTTCGAACTGTTATTCATGTATTTTTATGTCGTGGTATGAGAGTTTTGTTTGCTATGTTATTACTGTGATTATTGTATATCGTGTTTCAAGTGTATTCCCGAAATGCCTCTGTTTTCCAAGTTACGTCAGTTAAAGACCAGAAAAGGGTTACTCGAGGAAGCAGTTCCTGTCCCTCCGAGGGACAGTCCAGGACATTTTATGTATCACAAGCATGGCTTAGATGCCATAATA
The DNA here is from genome assembly GCF_964261635.1 of Lissotriton helveticus. NCBI lineage: Eukaryota > Metazoa > Chordata > Amphibia > Caudata > Salamandridae > Lissotriton > Lissotriton helveticus. Next base: position 141,334,045 of record NC_136059.1, on the reverse strand, counting down.
TATCTAGACTTATGGGCGGACTATACCAAGGAATTAGAACAGCAATATAGATGGCCCGTATCAGGTACATGGGATGCCGAGTGCATCATGCGAGTAGAAGAAGCATTATGGAAAAAGAAAGCAAGACAGTCCCAGAAAGATGCCATCGAGTTATGGCGCAAAGAATCTCATAAAAGAACCGAAAAAGAAATCAGAAAAACAGAATTAAGTAGAGAATCCTCAGAAAGAGCCCAAGAAAGGGAATTAATCGAAGTAGGTGAACGAGTTAAAGCAGAACAGTCAGACAGACAGAGAAATGCTCTTATTAAGGGTATGTATCCTCTTCTTGCTGAGGGCTTGCCAAAAGCAACCCCGGAAGCACCCTGTAATTTTCCGCCGCCATTGGTCCCGATTAAGCTACGTCATAAACCGACCGCAGCTGATATTTTTCTCTCGTCCTATTTGGACGATACAGTCCCAGAATATGCAAATCCTGTTCCGCCTGCTCCCGTTAATAATGTAATTCCTGTTTCTCCAGTCGCTGGTGCCGTGGGTTCAGTTCACGTTACAGCACCCGTTACAGCACCCCCGGCCCAGCCCACAGTACATGTACCCGCTACATCAGTCACTCTACCAGCACGTACAGCACACACCGACGATTCTAGTTTAGGAGCCGCGGGGGGAGATTCTCCTCGTACCCCGCCTCAACACAGACGTATGACGCTACATGAACTAGCGTTACAGCGTACGCCAAAAGTGACTACATTCACAGATATCAAGCGAGCACTTACCGAATGTCGTTATGATCCAGTTCCAGGCGATGGTACTATGGTCATATATTCATTACGTTTAAGACGGGTGACCGACTATTTGGACACCCTGCCCGATATGAGAGAACATCTAGACAGAATATATTGTTTTATCCGTACAGGAGTGAATCCAGAAAGTGTTCACGAAGCCATGGTTCAAAGGAAAGTCGAGACTCAGCTCATGCTTTTAAAGTTTTTAATTAACTGTTTAATTAGAGAGCAAGATTGTCCGGAAAAAGATCAAGAAGAAATGAAAGTCCTGACCAGGTGGAGTGACAATATAGCCGAGGGAAAACACAAGACACAAAATTGTATAGAGAGTATGTACAAGAAAATTCGTAGGGAAATAATAAAGTTACACGAGAAACGGGAAGCAACACAAGCAACCGAGAAAGAAGACGACTCTTCTACTGAAGAGGTAAACGACGAGAATCCTTCCAGAATAGCGTATGTAGGTAGAACTAGACTTTCCGACCGACATTCACGCCTAGAACACAAGAAAGTTTTTCCTCCTCCAGCACCAGAACAGTGTTCTCTTGAGCAAGTATTCCAAGCTACCGATCACATTCTGAAATCACGAATAGGTTATAGTGAGCTCAGTACAATGCATGAACAAGAACTAGCCCGATCAGCAGTCCGGTGGACTACTGATTCTACCACTTTTCCAGACGAAATAGTGGCACAAATGTTTCTGAAACTGCCCCCAGCCGAGCAGCGACTGGTGGGTATGTATATGATTCAGCACCTCATTACACTGTATGAGGAACAGCATTCTGATCCAGGTCCGCTACATGATGTCTTGAACGAGTTACTCCAGTACAGATGGAGAGGTCTAGGTACCGATTTAATTAGTGTCATTCTAGAACAGCGCCACAAATATCGAACGTTTCTGAATCCACATTTTGTTCACGTCTCACCCCCAGAAAGTAAATCATTCTACATAGACAGACAGAATCCGTTACGAGAAGTACATCCAGTCAAGAAAGAGGGTGGTGGTCTAGAACGAGTATTTGTTTACACCCCCATCACAAAGATGGAACTCTTAGAAATGAAGAAGTTAATTCCCTGTCACGATAAAGATCCAGCAGGGTTCCACCGTGAATTAAAAGACATGCTCCGTATGGGAGAATACACGTATCCTGATATCATTAAAATGTTAAAGGTCCTGTTGCCCGCGGGCATATATGAAAAACTCAAAGAAAAAGAATGGGAGGTGGGAGAGAAAAAGATAGATTGGACAGCTCTAGAAGCTGAAGATAATACACGCGTACCAGGTACCGGTCTTGGGGGGAAAGCTAAAGAATTGCCTGAGTTATTGATACAAGTTTTACCAAGACTACTAGCTACGAAAAAGGAAGATTGGGATGCGATCTCAGCCTGTAAACAGAAACAGGACGAAGATACTAGTGATTTTTATTCTAGATTTGAAAAATGTTTTATCATTAATAGTGGTCTGAAAACAAGTAGTGAATCATACCCTCATCTTTTTGTTACCAAACTAGTCGAGAATTCTAGTCCACAAGTTAAAAATCGAGTATTGAAAGTAGAAAGCACCTGGCAAGCTAATTCTCCGTCACAGATGCTTCAAATGCTCCAGTATCACCAGAACAGAATCAGGGAAGAGCAGGAACACGAAAGGAAACGTATGAAAGACACGAAAATGAAAGTATTAGTTGCACAATCTGTTCCACAAGACAGTCAGAAGAGGGGTCCGAATCAAGCAAGTCATCCTGCAGCTCCCGTTAAAGGGACCTGCAATTACTGTAAACAGCCAGGTCATTTTATAAACGAGTGTGCAGTTCTGAAACACAACATAGCTACTGGTAAAACTAAAGAAAGACCACGTCCGCCTAGACAAGAACAAGTTTCGCAGACTTCCCAGCCACCACAGAATGCACAACAGACAGTTACAGCACCGCAGCCTATCGCTGCAACACAACACGTTACACAGCAGATGTACCAGTATGCCCAGACAGAATATCCAGATTATCAGCCATATTCATGAAACAGCCTAGAGAGGGAGGTAGGCTTGCCTCTCATCGAGATACCTGTAGATCAAGAGGGTCCCTATGTACACAGTCAAGTATTAGGGAAAGACAGAAAGTTTCTGATTGATACAGGGGCAAGTAGGACTACCATCAGTCATGACGAGGTTCCAGGGGCTCCGCTCTCAGGCTCTAGAAATGTTTCCCTTGGATTTTCAGGAAAGCCTATTGTTAATGAAATATCGAAACCAGTTACTCTAGAAGTTGGTCCATTGTCCCGAACTACTGATTTGTTACTCACAAAATCTTGTCCAGAAAATTTGTTAGGCATTAAGACATTGAAAGAATTAGGAGCAGTCATTTGTTGCTCCCCAGAAGGGGTACGCCTGTTCCTTCGAGATTTTAAAGGTCATTATGTATTACGAGATTTTGATCCAAGATTATTGAATGTACCACAGCATTTATGGGCGCAAGGTCCAACTGATGTTGGTTGTATGCATATCACACCCCATCGTGTGACTCTAAAGCAAGGTGTTGTTCTACCACGAATCAGACAGTACAAATTGCCACCTGAGGCTGTAGCAGCCTTATCCAAAATTATTGACGAGCTTATTGCCCAAGGAGTGGTTGTAGAAACTGACTCCAACGTATGTAATTCTCCTATCATTCCAGTCCTTAAACGTACCGATCCAAATGCACCTCCAGTTTATCGATTAGTGATTGACCTTCGAGAACTTAATAAATGTATCATACCCCAGTACCCAGTGGTTCCAGATATTTCATCCCTCTTGACAGCCATTGATTCTGAAGCTAAGTTCTTCACAGTTATCGATCTCAAGAACGCATTCTTCAGTGTCCCCATTCATCCAGACAGCCAGTTCCTTTTCGGATTCTGTTTAAATGGAAGAAGCTATAAATTCACACGAGCACCTCAAGGTTTCACAGAAAGTCCTAGCATTTACAGTCAAGCACTTAAGAGACAACTAGACAATATTCACATGCCAACTGACACTGCCCTGCTCCAGTATGTCGATGATCTACTGATCACAGCCCGTTCTGAACGTGACTGCGAACGTGCGTCACTTACAGTTCTGTATTTTCTGGCCGAGATGGGGCACAAGGTGTCCCCTTCCAAATTACAATTCTGTGTCCAGCAAGTGGTCTACTTGGGACACTTACTGTCCAAGAGGGGTAGGCAGTTGACACCTGACCGTATCCAGTTAATAGCACGTCTTCCACAGCCCAAGACACAGAAGGAGGTTCGAGCTTTTATCGGCCTCACTTCTTACTGCAGACAATGGATTCCTCAGTATGCATTTCTAGCCAAGCCACTGATACAGTTAACAACACAGGAGGCAGCCACATCGACTGTCCTCCCTTGGACCCAGGAACATACACTCGTTTTTAATGAGTTAAAGAAAGCCTTATGTCAAGCACCCGTCCTAGCAACACCGAACTACAGTAAGCCTTTTACACTTTTTGTCACAGAACGTGATGGTACTGCATTATCTGTTCTCACACAAGATCAAGCAGGACAATACAAGCCCTGTGCTTATTTTTCGAGCACATTAGATCCAGTGGCCCAGGCTCTGCCTGCGTGCCTCAAGTCAGTTGCAGCCACAGCTCTAGCTATCAGACAAAGTGATTCCATAGTGTTAGGACATTCCCTGACAGTACAAGTTCCACACTCTGTGGAAGTTCTTTTAAACCGAACCCAGACTCAGCACTTGACAATTGCACGATTAACAGGTTATGAACTGACACTGTTTCAGCCACACATAGAAATCAGACGCTGCAATATTTTAAATCCTGCTACACTGTTACCGTCAGTTACTTCAAATCCTGCCACACATGACTGTGTGGAAGTGGTTAACACTATGACAAAGCCAAGACAAGATCTGACAGATATTGCATTACCCGATCCAGACCTGACACTTTATGTGGATGGTTCATGTATGAGAACAAGTACAGGAGAACTAGTAGCCGCGTATGCAGTGACTACTGATACCGAAGTTATAGAAACACATCGTATTGACACCCTGTCCGCTCAAGCAGCAGAGCTAGTCGCTCTGACCCAAGCCTGCATACGTGCCAAGAACCTGAAAGTAAACATATACACAGATTCACGTTATGCATTCGGAGTCGTACACGACTTTGGAGTGCTCTGGCAGGAAAGAGGTTTTATGACTTCTCATGGAACCAAGATCCAGCATGGTCTCCTCATTCAAGCTCTGTTAGATGCAATACATTTACCGACAGCTATCGCTATCATGAAGTGCAAAGCACATACGAAAGTCACTGACATCATTTCCCAAGGTAACGATCTAGCAGATCGAACAGCCAAGCTTACAGCTCAGACTCCAGACATTCCAGTTAACACGACACAGACACTCATTCCAGAACAGACTACTTGTATGACAGTTAAGGACCCTACACAAGATGTCATAGATATACAGTTACATGCTACTCCCGATGAAATCAAGAAATGGTCCGAACAAGGAGGGGTCCAGACAGATCAAGGATGGTTGACGAAGGGAAAAGCCACATGGTTTCTCCCCGACTCTATGGTTCAAGTCATTATTAATACCGCACATAGTCCAGCACATCTAGGAGAAAAAGCTATGTTAGACAGTATTCAGAATATTTGGTTCAACAAGCATTTACGAGCAGCAGCCAAGCAGAAAGTCCGTACCTGTATGATATGTTGTCAGTTCAATCCAGGTAAAAGTGTCCCGGTGGAACAAGGTGGATTCCAACCTCCTGACCACCCTTTTGAAGTCCTCCAGATGGATTATATTCAGATGGAGCGATGACGAGGTTTCAAGTATGTCCTCGTAGTTGTATGCGCTTTGTCCAGGTGGACAGAAGCATATCCAGTTCCAGATTACACAGCCGCGACCACTGCCAGGCAGTTGGTTCGTGGGTATTTTCCCCGCTATGGATTACCTAGGGTCGTGTATTCAGATAACGGCCAGCCATTCTCATCCGAGCTCATGAAACAAGTTTCCCTTCTGTTAGGATACCAGTGGAAGTTCCATTGTGTACGCCATCCTGAAGCAGCCGGTCTCGTAGAGAGACATAACCAGACTTTGAAAATCCGCATTGCTAAAGTGTGTACAGAAAAAGGTGTAGATTGGTTAATAGCTCTGCCAGTTGCTCTTTTCTACATGAGAATGGTTGCACATTCCAGATCAGGTCTGTCCCCGTATGAGGTCGTATTCGGCCGCCCTCCAAACATGTGGGGTACACCTATGCCCCGTAGCATTACAGACGTTTCCAGTAATATGCTGACAGATTACCTAGCTTCCTTGATGTCTGCACTACAATCTTGTCGTTCACAGGTTGCCGCTGCATTTCCAGACAACACTGAGGTGAAACCGCATGAGGTCGTTCCAGGTGACTTCGTCCTTATAAGAAACTTTGATCGTTCAAGTCCGCTGGAGCCCCGTTGGAAGGAACCCCGCCTCGTCCTCCTCACCACCCGGACAGCTGTGAAAGTGGAAAATCGCAAAGGCTGGCTCCACTCCAGCCATGTGAAGAAGTTTCATGGACTTAAGCCAAAGACATTTATCAAAGACTGACCTGTTCTTAAGGACTGCCCAAACACAGACTCTGAATTCAAACTTCCCCTGTTAGAGAAAACTCCGCAGCAGGAGTATAAAACCAAACTCCGGTCTAGTAAAATAAGTCAGCCAGTTTAATTGTCTAAGTCCCTCTCGGGTGAAACGGTTAGACAGGTTCCTGACATGTATGAGATAGACCCACACAGTGAGAGAGTTAGTCAAAACTCCAAAAGATGTATTATCGTTCTGTTCTTTTTATTATTTTTGAGTCTTATGGTTACCTGCACAAGTTACGCTTTACATTTATGTTTTCCAATTTCACATGTACATATGTTTTCTAATGTTACAGTAGAGCACACATTTAGTGATCTGCCTCCTCACGAGCTATCCTATCGTCTTGCTATGCGTAACAACACATTCATCCGAATGTTGCACTATTCACACCAGACCAGCAATGCCACTAATTGTTGGGTGTGTGGTAGACTCCCCCCTTTCCAGACACCGAAGGGAGTACTGCCACTCTTTCCCTATCCGTTTTCACATAATGGTTCGTGTGGAGCATGGTCCACGTTGACATCATCCTCCACTGATATGTCCCTTCTGAATCGAACATGTTTCCCAGACAAGCAAGGTCTTTCCCATAGAACAGGGTTAGATCTAGAAAATGAAGTATATGATTTAGGTAATTATTCCTCGAATTTCATGGTCCTGAATGTTCAGTCCGATACTACTCCAGATTTGCCTGCTATTTCAGTACTACCAGTCAAAGGCGAATTATGTGTCAGAAAGAATGGTTCCTCACATGTAGGACATAGTGATTGTACTACTGTGGTCGAGTATAGTGACAGTGGGAAATCTATTTTCAAAGCCTCACGTCATTCTTATTTTGTTTGTGGTCAGACCGCATATGTTCGTCTGCCCCTCGATTGGGATGGAACATGTTACATTCCCTTCCTACTGCCACCAGTTTTTCTAGCCCCATCCGATTATCACAGAAATACACATCTAGTACACGTTAGACATAGAAGGGAGACCGAGTCCCCAATTGTCGATCAAACTGAAACTGCTCTAGAACAATATCAAGACTTCAATAAAGGTTTCTTTTTCTTTATAGGTCCTGTCCAGAATAGTAAGTTAATACGTAGGTTAACCAGAACCCTTGAAGCAGTAGTGAATGAGACTACTTCCGCTCTAGGTAACTTAACCGAAGAACAATCTGCTATGCGTTTTGTTGTGCTCCAAAATCGTCTCGTTCTTGATGTCATACTGGCCGATAGAGGAGGAGCTTGTAGAGTCATCGGATCTAGTTGCTGCATTTTCATTCCTAATAACGCGCCGTCTGTTTATTCAGCTATAACCAGACTTCATAAAATTTCCCATCAGTTACACCAGAATCCAGGCACCTGGACATGGTCCGGTTGGCTCTGGAGTATCATATCTGCCTGGGGATGGAAAGTATTGTCATTCCTAGGTATAGCAGTAATGATCATATTCAGTTGCTGCCTCTGTTTACAATGTGGCCCTGCGATTTGCGGCATGTGTGCTACCTCTTGTATTCCTAGTCCTAAGTCCCGTTCCAAGATAATTCGAGACGAGCAAATGATGCTATATGAACAGATAGATGCTATCATGAATATTGATGTTTCCTGATGGAAACGTAGGGCACAAGGAGGGAATGTGGAAAAGTAAATTTTGCCATGTTATATGTGCCTACGTGTTCCCCATACTGTGTTATATGTGCATGATCGATATGCATGTATCCCCTTATGATCGATTAAAGACGCAATCATAGTTGTGTCCGGCTCTAGTATGCCAGTTTCCAGTTCTCGTGAAAGCGACGAGTATTAGGCCTATGTTGCCACGTTTTACAGTGTGCACATTAATTCATTGAATTGTCCCCGTTTCTAGGCCTCAAAAGGGCCCGGACACCAGATTCAAGCTCCAGTCTCCTCAACCCACTCCGAGGAGCGATACAGCCCCCACCTGCATCCCTGACCCTTCACTTACTTCCTGCCGCGCAGTGCCCGGCCCGGCCTGGCTTTGCCTGTCAGTCTGCCAAGAGTATGTTATGCTTCTAGTTATCAGTCCAGCCCTCCTTCTCTGCATTCCTAAGCTACTGAATCGCATCAATAGTTTCAGCCCTGGTCTAGCCTTTCTGTCTCCATGTAAGAGAAATACTGTATTAATATTCATAGAATATTCCTAGCACACGCAATACATGTAGAATTATGCATGCACCAGTCTTAGTGTCAAGTAGCCTTTGCCCTGATAACTTTTGGATTCTATCAACATGTACTCCAAACACAAGATACCAGATATGATATAGGTACATGTCGTCCTGACACTGCAGACTTTAGTCTTCTCTTCTAGTGCAGAAGTCATAGCCCCCAGTTCTTCCTGGTAACACGTCATTGCCCGTTTGCGCGCACCACTGGGTTAAAGGTCCCAGCTGCTCGAGTAGCCCCCTCCATGTTTTCCGCCCCATTCATGACACTTCTGTGACGTTTCATACCACATGTCTATGTACACGCCCTATACACGCCTTCTTGTTACACCCATTTTGTCCTTATCTTTCGCGACTGCTACGAGTTACGCCTACTGCTACGCCTACTGTATTGAATGTAATGTAATTGTTTTAGTATATATATTGTGTACTGTTACTGAAAGCTGCTCATGCCATCCCTACCCTTTTTCCCATGCCCCCGGCAGCTGCCATCCATCCTATTTCCGTGCAGGCTATCCCGTTCCTGTCCCTTCCCTTATGCCTGATTAAAGCCTGTCAGACTCAAGATACCTCGAATCCTGTCTCTTATTTATTGAGCTATCTGTTTTATTCACTGTATTCAAAAATAGTACCGGTAATTAATTATTTATTTACCACAGGATGATGAGGGTTGTTGGCGTAGCAAAGACATCGAGAGATGGAAATTACCTGCTGCCTATTTACAAACAATGGTCCAAATGACACATGGGCTGGCGCATGTTGGAGCTCTTGCAATTACTAAATTGCTTACACGGGTTTGGGAACATCCTGAGATTGCTAGCACGGCTAAGAGAATAGTTCAGACCTGTCTGATTTGTTTACAGCATAATCCTGGAAAAGGGACTCATACTCCCAAAGGAGGGTTTGTTCCACCTACTGCACCATTTGAAGTACTGCAAATGGATTACATCCAGCTGGAGCGCTGTAATAATCTTAAGTATGTCTTAGTGGTGGTGTGTGCCTTTAGCAAATGGATTGAGGCCTACCCACGAAAGATAATACAGCATTGACAACAGCTAAGGTGTTGCTTAAAGAGTACTTCCCACGCTATGGTGTTTGTAAGTTTTTGTGGAATGATAATGGTCCTCACTTCATTGGGAAAGTAGTGGAGTACGTCCTGACAGGATTAGGAATCAAACAAAGGTTTCATGCTGTGTTTCATCCACAGTCAGCAGGTTTGGTAGAAAGATACAATGCAACTCTGAAGTTGAAGCTAGCAAAGATCGTGGCATCCACGTCTTTAAAATGGCCGGATGCTCTGCCTTTGGCATTGCTGTCTATCAGATCAGTGCCACATTCCCGAACTGGCCTCACACCCTATGAAGTGGTGTTCGGAAGGCCTATGAATATTTGGGGAGTTCCTAAGCCTCGTTTGATACATGATGTGTCCTGTGTAATGATGTATGACTATTTGGCACGATTAACAAATGATTTACTTTCTATTCACCAACAGGTTCGAGAAGCGCTCCCCGACAGCTCTGCTGGAGAGGCTCATGATCTCCGTCCTGGAGATTTTGTCATGATAAAAGTGTTTGAGAGAACTAGCAGTTTGGAGCCGAGATGGCGAGGCCCTGAACAAGTGCTGCTTGCAACCCGGACAGCTGTGAGAGTCACGAATAAGAAGCGGTGGATTCATTCTACCCATTGCCGTCGTGTTTCTCCAGGTCTGGTAAATCCTGAAGTCCTGTCTGATTTTCGAGACATCTTGGATGCAGAGAAGAGCCCAGCTGTCACGTCTAATGAATTGGAGGGAGCCTTCCCGGACCACACTGTTTCTGATGGAGTGAAGTATAATCTACGACCAAGGAAATAATTTATTTTTTTGCATTTTTGAACTGGTTAGTTACCGTTCTGAGGTTTGTGAAAACGGAAGCCGGGAATATCAAGGGGGGGGGGTTAGTTCTGTCCAGTGTAGTGACACCCGTCTTGAATCTCGGAGAAGACACCAGCGGCAGGCTCAGTCCTCAGCACTACCTTTTTATTTTTTTAGTGTTGTTCTTGAAAGATTTTGTTTTGTGAACTATGGCACCTTTTCCGACACAAAATAAGAGAATTCTTGGTGCTGTGCTGTTTGTTCTGACTATAGTGGTGATAGCAGTAATAGCTTGGACTATAGAACAATTGTTTCCTGCACGAGAACATTTACTGCCTACCACTCCAAGCCCATCTGAACATTTTCATTTCACATTGCCTTTTCATGAAGAAAGACATAAACAGACTTATTTGAATAACAGTTTTTTTCAGATTTTGCACCATACTCATAACATGACCAATACGACTAATTGTTGGGTATGTGGAATGTTGCCTGGACATCAAAAGAAAGGAGGAACCCCACTTATTCCTCTCCCGTTTTCCCATAATGGTTCTTGTAATGCGTGGTACACTCTTCTTTTTACTTTACGATGGCCAACAAAAGGTGGACTACTCTTCCGACTAAATAAAGTATGCTACAATGATAAAGATGGCTATCCACAAGCTGAAGGAACTAAATTTGAGTGGGAAGAATATCGTCCGGACAATGTATCTACACCTCGTATTTTTACAAATCAAAGACTTATAAATATGTTGAATTTACATGTGATAACTGTTATTGATACAAAAGCAAATCTTTGCATTAGAAATAAAGGTACAATCCCTGTAGGCCGAAGTGACTGTAATATCACACTTACCTTTGATACCCCAAATGGCATTACATTTGTAGCTTCACATAATACATATTTTATTTGTGGGAATAAGGGATACCATCATCTTCCTATTGGATGGTTAGGAACTTGTTACATATCTTTTGTGTTGCCACCTGTGTTTATTGCCCCACCTATGTATCATAATGATTATATATTATATCACGATTTTATACTAAATAGAGTCAAAAGGACATTAGACATTGATGATGTAGACCAGACGGATACCTCTTTACAGCAATATGTAGATTTCAATTTGGGATTATTTTCGTTTGTTGGAGCTGCATTAAACAGTAGAAAGATAAGACGACTCACACGTGTTGTGGAGGCAGTTGCTAATGAAACTGCCTCTGCTTTAAGAAACATAACTGAAGAACTACAGATTACTAGAATTGTGACGCTTCAGAACCGGATGGTTCTGGACGTAGTGTTAGCCGATCGTGGGGGTGCATGCCGCATCATCGGTAGTAGTTGCTGCGTGTATGTGCCAGATAATTCACCTTCTGTATATGATGCTATTTCTAAACTACATAAAATAGCTGCTGAGATTCATCCAGGGAATGGAACATGGACATTCTCTGGTTGGTTTTGGACTCTACTTAGTACCTGGGGTTGGAAGCTACTAACTATTGTATGTATTATTATAGGAATACTCTTTTTTCTCTGTTTATGTATTCAATGTGGTCCTACTTTATGTTCCGTATGTGTCACTGCTTGTATTCCATCCAATAGAGCTATTATTAAGCAAGAGAAAATGATTAACGATGAAATGATGAAGATGATGGCTATTAATATCGATGATGAGAATTTGGATTACTCCCATTATGAGGTAGCTTTTGCTAAACGCTAAAAGGGTCGTCTGTCGTATTTGGCAGTATCTGAGTTAGCGTTTAGCTCAGCTACACGATCTTTTTCATTAACTTGACCAAAACGTACGGGAGCCATTTTGAATTCTTTGGCTTCCATTTTGTATGAACATGCTGCCTCGTGGTCAGCATGCCCTTTTTCCTTTCTCGATACCAATGAAGGTTTGCTTTGCCCAGCAACAGGCTATTTTTAGTACTGGTCAAGCACGCATGCGCACTACGCACCGACTGGTCATCTCTTAGGAATGTCCTCCCAAACTGACCAGTGCTGCTTTAACTCCTCCCACATGTTGGCTGTGTTCCAAAAATGACCCTATATGTACCTAAAATTGTGTAAAAGTGTAACGCCTACCTTTTTATTGCTATTAAATTGTATAAAAGAGGTCGCGCACCGATGTTCGGTGTGATACTTCTTGCATTGCCGAAGGGTGCTGTAGGAATGTACCACCACCCCATGGGGTCCTAATAAACTTGTCTCTTTGCATTTTCAGTTTCCGTGCCAATTTCTGTCTATGGTGTTCGAGGGTTTTTGCAGAGTATGTAGGCCTGGCAGAACCCGATACCACAGCGCAAAATATACACTATTTATAGGGAAAGAGCGCTTAATGGTACCTTCTTAGTACATTGCGCTATACACAAAAAGTTTGAGGAAAAGTCCTCACATTACCTGCCTGCATGAGTTGCAACACATACATTTCATAATCATAGATTCACATTCAAAAAGACTAGTCCCACAAATTCAAATAGCCACAGCAAGTGTATCCTAAAACTGCCTTGCCAATCCCAGGCTTCCAAAAGCTCGCAGCAAGTACCTTAGAACGATTCTTACCAATCAAGAGCGTCCAAATTCTAACTGCCAAGTTCTAAATGACCTAACGGTCTCTCTTTTTTTTTTTTTTTTGAATACTCACGCCAAAAATGTTCTCAGTCAGGGGTGACAGCATATGGAGGATCCAAATCAGGGATCAGAAACACACTGGGCTGCAGACAAAGAATCCTCAGAATCTCCTGTGCACAGAGTACCGTCTTGGCAGAATTCAGTCATGGGCCCCTCTGTAGATATTCTGTCTCCTGACCAGATCACTACTGCAGACAGTCACCTCTCTGATGAGCCCCACGTTGGCGCGTCAATTGTTGTAATCAAAAACTGCTTCTCAGGACACAGAAATCTGGAATATCCAAAGAACAAGTTTATTAAACTCACATGAGTTGAGCCTACGTCACACAGAAGCCACAGCCCCTGTAGGAGGTAGTCTGAAGATTTCAGAAAGCTTGAGCGTTATATACATTTCAGAGTTACATAGGAAGACAAATGAAGGGGCAGTCCTGGCTCATGTGAACACACAAAACACATAATATGGACATGTAAGATCTGCTTGCTCAGCCAAGTGGGAGGAGCTAACAGTTTTCAGAACGTAGTGAACACATTCCTATGTGAGAGTAATCAGTAACAGATGCAGACCCCACTGAACATCTCTGAGCATGCGTGAAAGTGGAGGAGGCTAAATATATCCTGTTACTGGGCAGACTTCAGGCGCAGCTAACAGAAAGGTAGGACAAACCACATGGTGAGCACATGGCAGCACATGGCAGACAAGATGGCTGCCAGAAATACAAAATGGCTTCTATAGAGCGGACAAGATAAAATCTAAATACAAGATGGCTTCTGATAACGCTAACCCATTACTGCCAAATTACAACACTCTTACTGCTCATTTCTGACCTTTATATTGCCTCTTTATTTTGCCTTTTTCTGCTCATGCTGACTTTTATCTGCCTCTTTCTGCTCATTTCTGACCTTTCTCTTGTCTCTTTCTGCTCATTGCTGACTTTTAATTTGTCTCTTTCTGCCAATTTCTGACCTTTATTTTGCCTCTTTCTGCTTGTTTCTGACCTTTATTTAGATTCTTTCTGCTCATTGCTGATTTTTATTTTGCCTCAATCTGCTATATTTGACTCTTTCTACTTGTTTCTTACCTTTATTCTTCCTCTTTCTGCTCCTTTCTGACTTTATTCTTTTTAGTTGCTGACCATTATTTTGCAACTTTCCGCTCATTGCTGACCTTTATTCTTCTCCTTACTGCTCATTTCAGACCTTTATTTTGCCTCTTTTTTCTTGTTTCTGATCTCTATTTTGCCTCTTTCTGATCATTTCAGAACTTTATTCTTTCTCCTTCTGCTCGTTTCTCATCTTTATTTTGCCTCTTTCTACTCATTTCTCATCTTTATTCTGCCTCTTTGTACTGGTTGCTGAACTTAATTCTACCTCTCACTGCTCATTCCTGACCTTTATTCTTCCTATTTCTGCTGGTTTCTCACCTTTTTTTTGCCTTTTTCTGCTCATTGCTGACTTTTATCTTGCCTCTTTCTGCTCATTTCTGACTTTTCTCTTGCCTCTTTCTGCTCCTTGCTGACTTTTATTTTGTCTCTTTCTGCACATTTCTGACCTTGTTTTGCCTCTTGCTGCTTGTTTCTGACCATTATTTTGCTTCTTTCTGCTCATTGCTGACCTTCATTCTGTTTTTTTTCACCTATATTTTGCCTCTTTCTACTTATCACCTTAATTTTCCCTCTTTCTGCTCCTTTCTGACATTAGTCTGGCTAGTTTTTGACCATCATTTTACATCTTTCTGCTCATTGCTGAACTTTATTCTTCCCCTTACTGCTCATTTCTGACCTTTATTTTGCATCTTTTTTCTTGTTTCTGATCTCTATTTTGCCTCTTTCCGCTCATTTCAGACCACTATTCTTCCTCTTTCTGCTCGTTTCTCATCATTGTTTTGCCTCTTTCTGCTCATTGCTGACCTTTATTCTGCTTCTGTCTGATTTTTATTTTGCTACTTTTTACTCGTTTCTGATCTTTCTCTGTTTTGCATCTCTATTACTGCTCATTTGTGACCTTTATCCTGCCTCTTTCTACTCATTTCTGACCTTTATTCTGCTTCTTTCTACTTGTTGCTGATCTTAATTCTACCTCCTACTGCTCATTTCTGACCTTTATATTGCCTCTTTATTTTGCCTTTTTCTGCTCATTGCTGACTTTTATCTTGCCTCTTTCTGCTCATTTCTGACCTTTCTCTTGTCTCTTTCTGCTAATTGCTGACTTTTATTTTGTCTCTTTCTGCCCATTTCTGACCTTTATTTTGCCTCTTTCTGCTTGTTTTTTACCTTTATTTTGCTTCTTTCTGCTCATTGCTGATTCTTATTTTGCCTGAATCTGCTAGTTTTTTACCTATATTTGACTCTTTCTATTTGTCTCTCACCTTTATTCTTCCTCTTGCTGCTCCTTTCTGACTTTATTCTGGTTAGTTTCTGACCATTATTTTGCAACTTTCTGCTCATTGCTGACCTTTATTCTTCTCCTTACTGCTCATTTCAGACCTTTATTTTGCCTCTATTTTCTTGTTTCTGATCTCTATTTTGCCTCTTTCTGATCATTTCAGAACTTTATTCTTCCTCCTTCAGCTCGTTTCTCATCTTTATTTTGCCTCTTTCTACTCATTTCTCATCTTTATTCTGCCTCTTTGTACTTGTTGCTGAACTTAATTATACCTCTCACTGCTCATTTCTGACCTTTAGTTTGCCTCTTTTTGCTAGTGTCTGATCTCTATGTTGCCTCTTCCTGACCTTTATTCTTCCTATTTCTGCTGGTTTCTCACCTTTATTTTGCCTTTTTCTGCTCATTGCTGACTTTTATCTTGCCTCTTTCTGCTCATTTCTGACCTTTCTCTTGCCTCTTTCTGCTCCTTGCTGACTTTTATTTTGTCTCTTTCTGCACATTTCTGACCTTGTGCTGCTTGTTTCAGACCTTTATTTTGCTACTTTCTGCTCATTGCTGACCTTCATTCTGTTTTTTTCACCTATATTTCACTTCTTTCTACTTGTTTATCACCTTCATTTTTCCTCTTTCTGCTCCTTTCTGACATTAGTCTGGCTAGTTTTTGACCATCATTTTGCATCTTTCTGCTCATTGATGACCTTTATTCTTCCCCTTACTGCTCGTTTATGACCTTTATTTTGCATCTTTTTTCTTGTTTCTGATCTCTATTTTGCCTCTTTCTGCTCATTTCAGGCCTTTATTCTTCCTGTTTCTGCTCGTTTCTCAACTTTATTTTGCCTCTTTCTGCTCATTGCTGACCTTTATTCTGCTTGTTTCTGATTTTTA
The DNA here is from genome assembly GCF_964261635.1 of Lissotriton helveticus. Classification (NCBI taxonomy): domain Eukaryota; kingdom Metazoa; phylum Chordata; class Amphibia; order Caudata; family Salamandridae; genus Lissotriton; species Lissotriton helveticus. Next base: position 141,317,734 of record NC_136059.1, on the reverse strand, counting down.
TTTTGCTTCTTTTTGCTTGTTTCTGATCTCTGTTTTGCATCTCTATATTACTGCTCGTTTCTGACCTTTATCCTGCCTCTTTCTACTCATTTCCCATCTTTATTCTGCCTCTTTCTACTTGTTGCTGAACTTAATTCTACCTCTTACTGCTCATTTCTGACCTTTAGTTTGCCTCTTTTTGCTAGATTCTGATCTCTATATGGCCTCTTTCTGACCTTTATTCTTCCAATTTCTGCTGGTTTCTCACCTTTATTTTGCTTTTTTCTGCTCATTGCTGACTTTTATCTTGCCTCTTTCTGCTCATTTCTGACTTTTATCTTGCCTCTTTCTGCTCCTTTCTGACTTTTATTTTGTCTCTTTCTGCACATTTCTGACCTTGTTTTGCCTCTTGCTGCTTGTTTCTGACCGTTATTTTGCTTCTTTCTGCTCATTGCTGACCTTCATTCTGTTTTTTTCACCTATATTTTGCCTCTTTCTACGTATCACCTTCATTTTTCCTCTTTCTGCTCCTTTCTGACATTAGTCTGGCTAGTTTTTCACCATCATTTTGCATCTTTCTGCTCATTGCTGACCTTTATTCTTCCCCTTACTGCCTGTTTCTGACCTTTATTTTGCATCTTTTTTCTTGTTTCTGATCTCTATTTTGCCTCTTTCTGCTCATTTCAGACCACTATTCTTCCTCTTTCTGCTCGTTTCTCATCATTGTTTTGCCTCTTTCTGCTCATTGCTGACCTTTATTCTGCTTCTGTCTGATTTTTATTTTGCTTCTTTTTACTCGTTTCTGATCTCTCTCTGTTTTGCATCTCTATTACTGCTCGTTTCTGACCTTTATCCTGCCTCTTTCTACTCATTTCTCATCTTTATTCTGCTTCTTTCTACTTGTTGCTGATCTTAATTCTACCTCTTACTGCTCATTTCTGAACTTTATATTGCCTCTTTATTTTGCCTTTTTCTGCTCATTGCTGACTTTTATCTTGCCTCTTTCTGCTCATTTCTGACCTTTATCTTGTCTCTTTCTGCTCATTGCTGACTTTTATTTTGTCTCTTTCTGCCCATTTTTGACCCTTATTTTGCCTCTTTCTGCTTGTTTTTGACCTTTATTTCGCTTCTTTCTGCTCATTGCTGATTTTTATTTTGCCGGAATCTGCTAGTTTTTTACCTATATTTGACTCTTTCTACTTATTTCTCACCTTTATTCTTCCTCTTGCTGCTCCTTTCTGACTTTATTCTGGTTAGTTTCTGACCATTATTTTGCAACTTTCTGCTCATTGCTGACCTTTATTCTTCTCCTTACTGCTCATTTCAGTCCTTTATTTTGCCTCTTTTTTCTTGTTTCTGATCTCTATTTTGCCTCTTTCTGATCATTTCAGAACTTTATTCTTCCTCCTTCAGCTCGTTTCTCATATTTATTTTGCCTCTTTCTACTCATTTCTCATCGTTATTCTGCCTCTTTGTACTTGTTGCTGAACTTAATTCTACCTCTCACTGCTCATTTCTGACCTTTAGTTTGCCTCTTTTTGCTAGTGTCTGATCTCTATGTTGCCTCTTCCTGACCTTTATTCTTCCTATTTCTGCTGGTTTCTCACCTTTATTTTGCCTTTTCTGCTCATTGCTGACTTTTATCTTGCCTCTTTCTGCTCATTTCTGACCTTTCTCTTGCCTCTTTCTGCTCCTTGCTGACTTTTATTTTGTCTCTTTCTGCACATTTCTGACCTTGTGCTGCTTGTTTCAGACCTTTATTTTGCTACTTTCTGCTCATTGCTGACCTTCATTCTGTTTTTTTCACCTATATTTTGCTTCTTTCTACTTGTTTATCACCTTCATTTTTCCTCTTTCTGCTCCTTTCTGACATTAGTCTGGCTAGTTTTTGACCATCATTTTGCATCTTTCTGCTCATTGATGACCTTTATTCTTCCCCTTACTGCTCGTTTATGACCTTTATTTTGCATCTTTTTTTTGTTTCTGATCTCTATTTTGCCTCTTTCTGCTCATTTCAGACCTTTATTCTTCCTGTTTCTGCTCGTTTCTCAACTTTATTTTGCCTCTTTCTGCTCATTGCTGACCTTTATTCTGCTTCTGTCTGATTTTTATTTTGCTTCTTTTTACTCGTTTCTGATCTCTCTCTGTTTTGCATCTCTATTACTGCTCGTTTCTGACCTTTATCCTGCCTCTTTCTACTCATTTCTCATCTTTATTCTGCTTCTTTCTACTTGTTGCTGATCTTAATTCTACCTCTTACTGCTCATTTCTGACCTTTATATTGCCTCTTTATTTTGCCTTTTTCTGCTCATTGCTGACTTTTATCTTGCCTCTTTCTGCTCATTTCTGACCTTTATCTTGTCTCTTTCTGCTCATTGCTGACTTTTATTTTGTCTCTTTCTGCCCATTTTTGACCCTTATTTTGCCTCTTTCTGCTTGTTTTTGACCTTTATTTCGCTTCTTTCTGCTCATTGCTGATTTTTATTTTGCCGGAATCTGCTAGTTTTTTACCTATATTTGACTCTTTCTACTTATTTCTCACCTTTATTCTTCCTCTTGCTGCTCCTTTCTGACTTTATTCTGGTTAGTTTCTGACCATTATTTTGCAACTTTCTGCTCATTGCTGACCTTTATTCTTCTCCTTACTGCTCATTTCAGTCCTTTATTTTGCCTCTTTTTTCTTGTTTCTGATCTCTATTTTGCCTCTTTCTGATCATTTCAGAACTTTATTCTTCCTCCTTCAGCTCGTTTCTCATCTTTATTTTGCCTCTTTCTACTCATTTCTCATTGTTATTCTGCCTCTTTGTACTTGTTGCTGAACTTAATTCTACCTCTCACTGCTCATTTCTGACCTTTAGTTTGCCTTTTTTTGCTAGTGTCTGATCTCTATGTTGCCTCTTCCTGACCTTTATTCTTCCTATTTCTGCTGGTTTCTCACCTTTATTTTGCCTTTTCTGCTCATTGCTGACTTTTATCTTGCCTCTTTCTGCTCATTTCTGACCTTTCTCTTGCCTCTTTCTGCTCCTTGCTGACTTTTATTTTGTCTCTTTCTGCACATTTCTGACCTTGTGCTGCTTGTTTCTGACCTTTATTTTGCTTCTTTCTGCTCATTGCTGACCTTCATTCTGTTTTTTTTCACCTATATTTTGCTTCTTTCTACTTGTTTATCACCTTCATTTTTCCTCTTTCTGCTCCTTTCTGACATTAGTCTGGCTAGTTTTTGACCATCATTTTGCATCTTTCTGCTCATTGATGACCTTTATTCTTCCCCTTACTGCTCGTTTATGACCTTTATTTTGCATCTTTTTTTTGTTTCTGATCTCTATTTTGCCTCTTTCTGCTCATTTCAGACCTTTATTCTTCCTGTTTCTGCTCGTTTCTCAACTTTATTTTGCCTCTTTCTGCTCATTGCTGACCTTTATTCTGCTTGTTTCTGATTTTTATTTTGCTTCTTTTTGCTTGTTTCTGATCTCTGTTTTGCATCTCTATATTACTGCTCGTTTCTGACCTTTATCCTGCCTCTTTCTACTCATTTCCCATCTATATTCTGCCTCTTTGTACTTGTTGCTGAACTTAATTCTACCTCTTACTGCTCATTTCTGACCTTTAGTTTGCCTCTTTTTGCTAGATTCTGATCTCTATGTTGCCTCTTTCTGACCTTTATTCTTCCAATTTCTGCTGGTTTCTCACCTTTATTTTGCTTTTTCTGCTCATTGCTGACTTTTATCTTGCCTCTTTCTGCTCATTTCTGACTTTTATCTTGCCTCTTTCTGCTCCTTGCTGACTTTTATTTTGTCTCTTTCTGCACATTTCTGACCTTGTTTTGCCTCTTGCTGCTTGTTTCTGACCTTTATTTTGCTTCTTTCTGCTCATTGCTGACCTTCATTCTGGTTTTTTTCACCTATATTTTGCCTCTTTCTACTTATCACCTTCATTTTTCCTCTTTCTGCTCCTTTCTGACATTAGTCTGGCTAGTTTTTGACCATCATTTTGCATCTTTCTGCTCATTGCTGACCTTTATTCTTCCCCTTACTGCCTGTTTCTGACCTTTATTTTGCATCTTTTTTCTTGTTTCTGATCTCTATTTTGCCTCTTTCTGCTAATTTCAGACCACTATTCTTCCTCTTTCTACTCATTTCTCATCTTTATTCTGCTTCTTTCTACTTGCTGCTGATCTTAATTCTACCTCTTACTGCTCATTTCTGACCTTTATATTGCCTCTTTATTTTGCCTTTTTCTGCTCATTGCTGACTTTTATCTTGCCTCTTTCTGCTCTATTCTGACCTTTCTCTTGTCTCTTCCTGCTCATTGCTGACTTTTAATGTGTCTCTTTCTGCCCATTTCTGACCTTTATTTTGCCCCTTTCTGCTTGTTTCTGACCTTTATTTTGCTTCTTTCTGCTCATTGCTGATTTTTATTTTGCCGGAATCTGCTAGTTTTTTACCTATATTTGACTCTTTCTACTTATTTCTCACCTTTATTCTTCCTCTTGCTGCTCCTTTCTGACTTTATTCTGGTTAGTTTCTGACCATTATTTTGAAACTTTCTGCTCATTGCTGACCTTTATTCTTCTCCTTACTGCTCATTTCAGACCTTTATTTTGCCTCTTTTTTCTTGTTTCTGATCTCTATTTTGCCTCTTTCTGATCATTTCAGAACTTAATTCTTCCTCCTTCAGCTCGTTTCTCATCTTTATTTTGCCTCTTTCTGCTAATTTCAGACCTTTATTCTTCCTGTGTCTGCTCGTTTCTCAACTTTATTTTGCCTCTTTCTGCTCATTGCTGACCTTTATTCTGCTTGTTTCTGATTTTTATTTTGCTTCTTTTTGCTTGTTTCTGATCTCTGTTTTGCATCTCTATATTACTGCTCGTTTCTGACCTTTATCCTGCCTCTTTCTACCCATTTCCCATTTTTATTCTGCTTCTTTGTACTTGTTGCTGAACTTAATTCTACCTCTTACTGCTCATTTCTGACCTTTAGTTTGCCTCTTTTTGCTAGATTCTGATCTCTATGTTGCCTCTTTCTGACCTTTATTCTTCCTATTTCTGCTGGTTTCTCACCTTTATTTTGCTTTTTCTGCTCATTGCTGACTTTTATCTTGCCTCTTTCTGCTCATTTCGGACTTTTCTCTTGCCTCTTTCTGCTCTTTGCTGACTTTTATTTTGTCTCTTTCTGCTTGTTTCTGACCTTTATTTTGCTTCTTTCTGCTCATTGCTGATTTTTATTTTGCCTCAATCTGCTTGTTTTTACCTATATTTGACTCTTTCTACTTGTTTCTCACCTTTATTCTTCCTCTTGCTGCTCCTTTCTGACTTTATTCTGGTTAGTTTCTGACCATTATTTTTGCAACTTTCTGTTCATTGCTGACCTTTATTCTTCTCCTTACTGCTCATTTTAGACCTTTATTTTGCCTCTTTTTGCTAGTGTCTGATCTCTATGTTGCTTCTTTCTGACCTTTATTCTTCCTATTTCTACTGGTTTTTACTTCATTTTTCCTCTTTCTGCTCCTTTCTAACATTAGTCTGGCTAGTTTTTGACCATCATTTTGCATCGTTCTGCTCATTGCTGACCTTTATTCTTCCCCTTACTGCTCGTTTCTGACCTTTATTTTGCATCTTTTTTCTTGTTTCTGATCTCTATTTTGCCTCTTTCTGCTCATTTCAGACCACTATTCTTCCTCTTTCTGCTCATTTCTCATCATTGTTTTCCCTCCTTCTGCTCATTGCTGACCTTTATTCTGCTTCTGTCTGATTTTTATTTTGCTACTTTTTAGACGTTTCTGATCTTTCTCTGTTTTGCATCTCTATTACTGCTCGTTTCTGACCTTTATCCTGCCTCTTTCTACTCATTTTTCATCTTTATTCTGCTTCTTTCTACTTGTTGCTGATCTTAATTGTACCTCTTACTGCTCATTTCTTACCTTTATATTGCCTCTTTATTTTGCCTTTTTCTGCTCATTTCTGACTTTTATCTTGCCTCTTTCTGCTCATTTCTGACCTTTCTCTTGTCTCTTTCTGCTCATTGCTGACTTTTAATTTGTCTCTTTCTGCCCATTTCTGACCTTTATTTTGCCTCTTTCTACTTGTTTCTGACCTTTATTTTGCTTCTTTCTGCTCATTGCTGATTTTTATTTTGCCTCAATCTGCTTGTTTCTACCTATATTTGACTCTTTCTACTTGTTTCTCACCTTTATTCTTCCTCTTTCTTCTCCTTTCTGACATTATTCTGCTAAGTTTCTCACCATTATTCTGCTCTTTGCTGACCTTTATTCTTCCCCTTACTGCTCGTTTCTGACCTTTATTTCGACTCTTTTTTCTTGTTTCTGATCTCTATTTTGCCTCTTTCTGATCATTTCAGAACTTTATTCTTCCTCCTTCTGCTCGTTTCTCATCTTTATTTTGCCTCTTTCTACTCATTTCTCATCTTTATTCTGCCTCTTTGTACTTGTTGCTGAACTTAATTCTACCTCTCACTGCTCATTTCTGACCTTTAATTTGCCTCTTTTTGCTAGTGTCTGTTCTCTATGTTGCCTCTTTCTCACCTGTATTTTGCCTTTTTCTGCTCATCGCTGACTTTTATCTTGCCTCTTTCTGCTCATTTCTGACCTTTCTCTTGCCTCTTTCTGCTCCTTCCTAACTTTTATTTTGTCTCTTTCTGCACATTTCTGACCTTGTGCTGCTTGTTTCTGACCTTTATTTTGCTTCTTTCTGCTCATTGCTGACCTTCATTCTGTCTTTTTTTCACCGATATTTTGTCTCTTTCTACTTGTTTATCACCTTCATTTTTCCTTCATTCTGCTTCTGTCTGATTTTTATTTTGCTTCTTTTTACTCGTTTCTGAAATCTCTCTGTTTTGCATCTCTATTACTGCTCGTTTCTGACCTTTATCCTGCCTCTTTCTACTCATTTCTCATCTTTATTCTGCCTCTTTCTACTTGTTGCTGATCTTAATTCTACCTCTTACTGCTCATTTCTGACCTTTATTCTGGTTTTTTTTGCTACTTTCTGTTCTTTATTTCTGCCTCTTTATGCTTATGAAGTACCTTTGGTCTTCCTATTTCTGGCTGGTTGATCACCTTTATGTTGCCTTTTTCTGCTCATTGCTGACTTTTATCTTGCCTCTTTCTGCTAGTTTCTGACCTTTCTCTTGCCTCTTTCTGCTCACTGCTGAATTTTATTTTGTCTCTTTCTGCCCGTTTCTGTCGTTTATTTTGTCTCTTTCTACTTATTTCTGACCTTTATTTTGCTTCTTTCTGCTCACTGCTGACCTTTATTTTTCCTAAATCTGCTAATTTTTTCACCCATGTTTTGCCTCTTTCTAATGGTTTCTCACCTTTATTCTTCCTCTTTCTGCTCCTTTCTGACATTATTCTGGTTAGTTTCTGACCATTATTTTGCATCTTTCTGCTCATTGCTGACCTTTATTCTTTCTCTTACTGCTCGTTTCTGACCTTTAGTTCGCCTCTTTTTTCTTGTTTCTGATCGCTATTTTGCCTCTTTCTGCTCATTTTCAAATCTCTATTCTTCCTCTTTCTGCTCGTTTCTCATATTTATTTTGCCTCTTTTTGCTCATTGCTGACCTTTATTCTGCTTCTGTCTGATTTTTATTTTGCTTCTTTTTACTCGTTTCTGAAATCTCTCTGTTTTGCATCTCTATTACTACTCGTTTCTGACCTTTATCCTGCCTCTTTCTACTCATTTCTCATCTTTATTCTGCCTCTTTCTACTTGTTGCTGATCTTAATTCTACCTCTTACTGCTCATTTCTGACCTTTATTCTGCTTTTTTTTGCTACTTTCTGTTCTTTATTTCTGCCTCTTTATGCTTAATTAGTACCTTTGGTCTTCCTATTTCTGGCTGGTTTATCACCTTTATGTTGCCTTTTTCTGCTCATTGCTGACTTTTATCTTGCCTCTTTCTGCTAGTTTCTGACCTTTCTCTTGCCTCTTTCTGCTCACTGCTGAATTTTATTTTGTCTCTTTCTGCCCATTTCTGTCGTTTATTTTGTCTCTTTCTACTTATTTCTGACCTTTATTTTGCTTCTTTCTGCTCATTGCTGACCTTTATTCCTTCTCTTACTGCTCGTTTCTGACCTTTAGTTCGCCTCTTTTTTCTTGTTTCTGATCTCTATTTTGCCTCTTTCTGCTCATTTTCAAATCTCTATTCTTCCTCTTTCTGCTCGTTTCTCATATTTATTTTGCCTCTTTTTGCTCATTGCTGACCTTTATTCTGCTTCTTTCTGATTTTTATTTTGCTTCTTTTTACTCGTTTCTGAAATCTCTCTGTTTTGCATCTCTATATTACTGCTCGTTTCTGACCCTTATCCTGCCTCTTTCTACTCATTACTCATCTTTATTCTGCCTCTTTGTACTGTTGCTGAAATTAATTTTACCTCTTACTGCTCATTTCTGACCTTTAGTTTGCCTCTTCTTGCTAGTTTCTGATGTCTATGTTGCCTCTTTCTGACCTTTATTCTTCCTATTTCTGCTGGTTTCTCACCTTTATTTTGCCTTTTTCTGCTCATTGCTGACTTTTATCTTGCCTCTTTCTGCTCATTTCTGACCTTTCTCTTGCCTCTTTATGCTCCTTGCTGACTTTTATCTTGCCTCTTTCTGCTCATTTTGGATCTTTCTCTTGCCTCTTTCTTCTGGTTTCTCACCTTTATTTTGCCCTTTTCTGCTCATTGTTGACTTTTATCTTGCCTCTTTCTGTTAGTTTGTGACCTTTCTCTTGCCTCTTTCTGCCCGTTTCTGACCTTTATTTTGCCTCTTTCTGCTTGTTTCTGACCTTTATTTTGCTTCTTTCTGCTTGTTTCTCATCTTTATTCTTCCTCTTTCTGCTCCTTTCTGACATTATTCTGGTTAGTTCCTGACCATTGTTTTTCATCTGTCTGCTCAGTGCTCACCTTTATTCTTCTCCTTACTGCTCGTTTCTGACCTTTATTTTGCCTCTTTTTTCTTGTTTCTGATCTCTATTTTGCCTCTTTCTGCTCATTTCAAACCTTTATTCTTTCTCTTTCTGCTCGTTTCTCAAGTTTATTTTGCTCTTTGCTGACCTTTATTATGCTTCTTTGTGATCTTTATGTTGCTCTTTTTTGCTCGTTCCTGATCTCTGTTTTGCATCTCTATATGCTTGTTTCTGACCTTTATCCTGCCTCTTTCTACTCATTTCTCATCTTTATTCTGCCTCTTTCTACTTGTTGCTGATCTTAATTCTACCTCTTACTGTTCATTTCTGTCCTTTATTGTGCCTCTTTTTGATCTTTATTTTGCCTCTTTCTGCTTATTTAGTACCTTTATTCTTCCTCTTTCTGCTGGTTTCTCACCTTTATTTTGCCTTTTCTGCTCATTGCTGATTTTTATCTTGCCTCTTTCTGCTAATTTCTGACCTTTCTCTTGTCTCTTTCTGCTCATTGCTGAATTTTATTTTGTCTCTTTCTGCCCATTTCCGACCTTGATTTTGCCCCTTTCTGCTTGTTTCAGACCTTTGATTTGCTTCTTTCTGCTCACGATTCAGAACAGGGATTGGTGATGGACAGAGTATCTGAATTAAGCAGAACACTCCTACCCAGTCAACAGATCAGGGCTTGATCCATCACCGTTTTTTAGCTCACTGCACCATCCCAGCTCAGAACCTGGCTACATGCAAATTAGTCTGTCCCTGGCCCAGTGCATCATGGGAACAGGGCAGACCAAACTACCAAGCCAATTATTTTACTGGAAAGGAAACAAGCTTCTGGGGACCGGTTTCTGGCATTACAGCCATCTTCGGCCCGGCTTGCTTGAATCCTGATGGTGCAGTGAGCAAGGGACTCATCACCGTTTTTTAGCTCACTGCACAAACGGTGATGGATCAAGCCCTGATCTGTTGACTGGGTAGTAGTATTCTGCTTAATTCAGATACTCTGTCCATCACCACCCCCTTTTCTGAATAATTTTGTCCACCACAAGCGTGGAAGAGTATGCTCAGATGTGAGTCCCTTGCTCACTGCAACATCAGGATTCAAGCAAGCCGGGCCGAAGACGGCTGTAATGCCTCTTGCTGCTTGTTTCTGACCTTTATTTTGCTTCTTTCTGCTCATTGCTGACCTTTATTCTGTTTCTTTTACCTATATTTTGCCTCTTTCTACTTGTTTATCACCTTCATTTTTCCTCTTTCTGCTCCTTTCTGACACTAGTCTGGCAAATTTTTGACCATCATTTTGCATCTTTCTGCTCATTGCTGACCTTTATTCTTCCCCTTACTGCTCGTTTCTGACCTTTATTTTGCATAGTTTTTCTTGTTTCTGATCTCTATTTTGCCTCTTTCTGCTAATTTCAAACCTTTATTCTTCCTATTTCTGCTCGTTTCTCATCTTTATTTTGCTTCTTTCTGCTGATTGCTGACCTTTATTCTGCTTCTTTTTGAATTTTATGTTGCTTCTTTTTGCTCGTTCCTGATCTCTGTTTTGTATCTCTATATTACTGCTCATTTAGTTTCTGACCTTTATCCTGCCTCTTTCTACTCATTTGTTATCTTTATTCTGCCTCATTCTACTTGTTGCTGATCTTAATTCTTCCTCTTACTCCTCATTTCTGACCTTTATTCTTCCTCTTTTTGCTACTTTCTGATCTTTAGTTTGCCTCTTTCTTCTTATTTCAGACCTTTATTCTTCCTCTTTCTGCTGGTTTCTCACCTTTATTTTGCCCTTTTCTGCTCATTGCTGACTTTTATCTTGCCTCTTTGTGCTCATTTCTGACCTTTCTCTTGCCTCTTTCTGCTTATTGCTGACCTTTATTTTGCCTCTTTCTGCTTGTTTCTCATCATTATTCTTCCTCTTTCTGCTCCTTTCTGACATTATTCTGGTTAGTTTCTGACCATTGTTTTGCAGCTCTCTGCTCATTGCTGACCTTTATTCTTCTCCTTACTGCTCATTTCTGACCTTTATTTTGCCTATTTTTTCTTGTTTCTAATCTCTATTTTGCCTCTTTCTGATAATTTCAGACATTTATTCTTCCTTTTTCTGCTTGTTTGTGACCTTTATTTTGCCTCTTTTTGCTTATTTCTCATCTCTGTTTTGCCTCTATATACTACTGCTTGTATCTGACCTTTATCTTGGCAATTTATGCTCATTGCTGACCTTTATTCTGTCTCTTTCTGCTTGTTTGTGACCTTTATTTTGCCTCTATCTGCTAGTTTCTCAATCTATATTTTACTCCTATCATTTCTCACCTTTATTCTTTCTCTTAATACTCCCTTCTCACCTTATTCTGGCTCGTTTCTGACATTTATTTTGCCTCTTTCTGCTTGTTCTTGACCTTTTTTCTGACTCTTTCTGTTCATTTCTGACCATTATTTTGCATCTTTCTGCTCATTGCTGACCTTTAACCTGCCTCATTCTTCTTGTTCCGGACCTTTATTTTGCCACTTTGTGATTGCTTTTGATCTCTATTTTACCTTTTTCTGCTCATTTCTGACCTTTTTCCTGCCTCTTACTGCTGGTTTCTAACCTTAATTCTTCCTCTTTCTGCTCGTTTTTTACCTTAATTTTGCCTCTTTTTGCTATTTTATGATCTCTATTTAGCCTCTTTCTGCTAGTTTTTAACCTCTATTCTGCCTCTTTCTGCTAATTTCTCATCTTTATTTTGCCTCTGTCAGATCATTGCTGACCTTTAACCTGCCTCATTCTGCTTGTTCCGGACCTTTATTTTGCCACTTTGTGATTGCTTTTGATCTCTATTTTACCTTTTCTGCTCATTTCTGACCTTACTCCTGCCTCTTACTGCTGGTTTCTAACCTTTATTCTGCCTCTTTCCGCTCATTTCTGACCTTTCTCTTGCCTCTTTCTGCTCATTGCTGACCTTTATTTTGCCTCTTTCTGCTTGTTTCTCATCTTTATTCTTCCTCTTTCTGCTCCTTGCTGACATTATTCTGGTTAGTTTCTGATCATTGTTTTGCATCTTTCTGCTCATTACTGACCTTTATTCTTCTCCTTACTGCTCGTTTCTGACCTTTATTTTGCCTATTTTCTGTTTCTGATCTCTATTTTGCCTCTATCTTATCATTTTAGGCCTTTATTCTTCCTTTTACTGCTTGTTTCTCATCTTTATTTCGCCTCTTTCTGCACATTGCTGACCTTGATTTTGCTTCTTTCTGCTTGTTTACGACCTTTATTTTGCCTCTTTTTGCTTGTTTCTCATCTCTGTTTTGCCGCTATATACTACTGCTCGTTTCTGACCTTCATCCTGCCTCTTTCCACTCATTTCTCTTCTTTATTCTGCCTCTTTCTGCTAATTTCTGACCTTTATTTTGCTACTTTTGGCTTGTTTCTGACCTTTATCTTGTATCTTTCTACTCGTTGCAGACATTTATTTTGCCTCTTTCTGCTTGTATCTGACCTTTATCTTGGGTATTTATGCTCATTGCTGACCTTTATTATGTCTCTTTCTGCGTGTTTGTGACCTTTATTTTGCCTCTATCTGCTAGTTTCTCAATCTATATTTTACTCCTTTCTGCTCATTTCTCACCTTTATTCTTTCTCTTAATACGCCCTTTCACCTTATTCTGGCTCGTTTCTGATATTTATTTTGCCTCTTTCTGCTTGTTCGTGACCTTTTTTCTGCCTCTTTCTATTCATTCTTGACCGTTATTTTGCATCTTTCTGCTCATTGCTGACCTTTAACCTGCCTCATTCTGCTTGTTCCGGACCTTTATTTTGCCACTTTGTGATTGCTTTTGATCTCTATTTTACCTTTTCTGCTCATTTCTGACCTTTATCCTGCCTCTTACTGCTGGTTTCTAACCATTATTCTTCCTCTTTCTGCTCCTTTCTGACATTATTCTGGTTAGTTTCTGACCATTGTTTTGCAGCTCTCTGCTCATTGCTGACCTTTATTCTTCTCCTTACTGCTCATTTCTGACCTTTATTTTGCCTATTTTTTCTTGTTTCTAATCTCTATTTTGCCTCTTTCTGATAATTTCAGACATTTATTCTTCCTTTTTCTGCTTGTTTGTGACCTTTATTTTGCCTCTTTTTGCTTATTTCTCATCTCTGTTTTGCCTCTATATACTACTGCTTGTATCTGACCTTTATCTTGGCAATTTATGCTCATTGCTGACCTTTATTCTGTCTCTTTCTGCTTGTTTGTGACCTTTATTTTGCCTCTATCTGCTAGTTTCTCAATCTATATTTTACTCCTATCATTTCTCACCTTTATTCTTTCTCTTAATACTCCCTTCTCACCTTATTCTGGCTCGTTTCTGACATTTATTTTGCCTCTTTCTGCTTGTTCTTGACCTTTTTTCTGACCTTTTCTGTTCATTTCTGACCATTATTTTGCATCTTTCTGCTCATTGCTGACCTTTAACCTGCCTCATTCTTCTTGTTCCGGACCTTTATTTTGCCACTTTGTGATTGCTTTTGATCTCTATTTTACCTTTTTCTGCTCATTTCTGACCTTTTTCCTGCCTCTTACTGCTGGTTTCTAACCTTAATTCTTCCTCTTTCTGCTCGTTTTTTACCTTAATTTTGCCTCTTTTTGCTATTTTATGATCTCTATTTAGCCTCTTTCTGCTAGTTTTTAACCTCTATTCTGCCTCTTTCTGCTAATTTCTCATCTTTATTTTGCCTCTGTCAGATCATTGCTGACCTTTAACCTGCCTCATTCTGCTTGTTCCGGACCTTTATTTTGCCACTTTGTGATTGCTTTTGATCTCTATGTTACCTTTTCTGCTCATTTCTGACCTTACTCCTGCCTCTTACTGCTGGTTTCTAACCTTTATTCTGCCTCTTTCCGCTCATTTCTGACCTTTCTCTTGCCTCTTTCTGCTCATTGCTGACCTTTATTTTGCCTCTTTCTGCTTGTTTCTCATCTTTATTCTTCCTCTTTCTGCTCCTTGCTGACATTATTCTGGTTAGTTTCTGATCATTGTTTTGCATCTTTCTGCTCATTACTGACCTTTATTCTTCTCCTTACTGCTCGTTTCTGACCTTTATTTTGCCTATTTTCTGTTTCTGATCTCTATTTTGCCTCTATCTTATCATTTTAGGCCTTTATTCTTCCTTTTACTGCTTGTTTCTCATCTTTATTTCGCCTCTTTCTGCACATTGCTGACCTTGATTTTGCTTCTTTCTGCTTGTTTACGACCTTTATTTTGCCTCTTTTTGCTTGTTTCTCATCTCTGTTTTGCCGCTATATACTACTGCTCGTTTCTGACCTTCATCCTGCCTCTTTCCACTCATTTCTCTTCTTTATTCTGCCTCTTTCTGCTAATTTCTGACCTTTATTTTGCTACTTTTGGCTTGTTTCTGACCTTTATCTTGTATCTTTCTACTCGTTGCAGACATTTATTTTGCCTCTTTCTGCTTGTATCTGACCTTTATCTTGGGTATTTATGCTCATTGCTGACCTTTATTATGTCTCTTTCTGCGTGTTTGTGACCTTTATTTTGCCTCTATCTGCTAGTTTCTCAATCTATATTTTACTCCTTTCTGCTCATTTCTCACCTTTATTCTTTCTCTTAATACGCCCTTTCACCTTATTCTGGCTCGTTTCTGATATTTATTTTGCCTCTTTCTGCTTGTTCGTGACCTTTTTTCTGCCTCTTTCTATTCATTCTTGACCGTTATTTTGCATCTTTCTGCTCATTGCTGACCTTTAACCTGCCTCATTCTGCTTGTTCCGGACCTTTATTTTGCCACTTTGTGATTGCTTTTGATCTCTATTTTACCTTTTCTGCTCATTTCTGACCTTTATCCTGCCTCTTACTGCTGGTTTCTAACCATTATTCTTCCTCTTTCTGCTCCTTTCTGACATTATTCTGGTTAGTTTCTGACCATTGTTTTGCAGCTCTCTGCTCATTGCTGACCTTTATTCTTCTCCTTACTGCTCATTTCTGACCTTTATTTTGCCTATTTTTTCTTGTTTCTAATCTCTATTTTGCCTCTTTCTGATAATTTCAGACATTTATTCTTCCTTTTTCTGCTTGTTTGTGACCTTTATTTTGCCTCTTTTTGCTTATTTCTCATCTCTGTTTTGCCTCTATATACTACTGCTTGTATCTGACCTTTATCTTGGCAATTTATGCTCATTGCTGACCTTTATTCTGTCTCTTTCTGCTTGTTTGTGACCTTTATTTTGCCTCTATCTGCTAGTTTCTCAATCTATATTTTACTCCTATCATTTCTCACCTTTATTCTTTCTCTTAATACTCCCTTCTCACCTTATTCTGGCTCGTTTCTGACATTTATTTTGCCTCTTTCTGCTTGTTCTTGACCTTTTTTCTGACTCTTTCTGTTCATTTCTGACCATTATTTTGCATCTTTCTGCTCATTGCTGACCTTTAACCTGCCTCATTCTTCTTGTTCCGGACCTTTATTTTGCCACTTTGTGATTGCTTTTGATCTCTATTTTACCTTTTTCTGCTCATTTCTGACCTTTTTCCTGCCTCTTACTGCTGGTTTCTAACCTTAATTCTTCCTCTTTCTGCTCGTTTTTTACCTTAATTTTGCCTCTTTTTGCTATTTTATGATCTCTATTTAGCCTCTTTCTGCTAGTTTTTAACCTCTATTCTGCCTCTTTCTGCTAATTTCTCATCTTTATTTTGCCTCTGTCAGATCATTGCTGACCTTTAACCTGCCTCATTCTGCTTGTTCCGGACCTTTATTTTGCCACTTTGTGATTGCTTTTGATCTCTATTTTACCTTTTCTGCTCATTTCTGACCTTACTCCTGCCTCTTACTGCTGGTTTCTAACCTTTATTCTGCCTCTTTCCGCTCATTTCTGACCTTTCTCTTGCCTCTTTCTGCTCATTGCTGACCTTTATTTTGCCTCTTTCTGCTTGTTTCTCATCTTTATTCTTCCTCTTTCTGCTCCTTGCTGACATTATTCTGGTTAGTTTCTGATCATTGTTTTGCATCTTTCTGCTCATTACTGACCTTTATTCTTCTCCTTACTGCTCGTTTCTGACCTTTATTTTGCCTATTTTCTGTTTCTGATCTCTATTTTGCCTCTATCTTATCATTTTAGGCCTTTATTCTTCCTTTTACTGCTTGTTTCTCATCTTTATTTCGCCTCTTTCTGCACATTGCTGACCTTGATTTTGCTTCTTTCTGCTTGTTTACGACCTTTATTTTGCCTCTTTTTGCTTGTTTCTCATCTCTGTTTTGCCGCTATATACTACTGCTCGTTTCTGACCTTCATCCTGCCTCTTTCCACTCATTTCTCTTCTTTATTCTGCCTCTTTCTGCTAATTTCTGACCTTTATTTTGCTACTTTTGGCTTGTTTCTGACCTTTATCTTGTATCTTTCTACTCGTTGCAGACATTTATTTTGCCTCTTTCTGCTTGTATCTGACCTTTATCTTGGGTATTTATGCTCATTGCTGACCTTTATTATGTCTCTTTCTGCGTGTTTGTGACCTTTATTTTGCCTCTATCTGCTAGTTTCTCAATCTATATTTTACTCCTTTCTGCTCATTTCTCACCTTTATTCTTTCTCTTAATACGCCCTTTCACCTTATTCTGGCTCGTTTCTGATATTTATTTTGCCTCTTTCTGCTTGTTCGTGACCTTTTTTCTGCCTCTTTCTATTCATTCTTGACCGTTATTTTGCATCTTTCTGCTCATTGCTGACCTTTAACCTGCCTCATTCTGCTTGTTCCGGACCTTTATTTTGCCACTTTGTGATTGCTTTTGATCTCTATTTTACCTTTTCTGCTCATTTCTGACCTTTATCCTGCCTCTTACTGCTGGTTTCTAACCATTATTCTGCCTCTTTCTGCTCATTTCTGACCTTTATCTTGCTTCTTTCTGCTCATTGCTAACCTTTATTCTGCCTTTCTGATCATTTATGACCTTTATTCTGCCGCTTTCTTTTCATTGTTTACCTGTATCTTGCCTTTCTGCTCATTGCTGACCTTTACTCTGCCTCTTTCTGCTTATTTTCGACTTTTATTCAGTCTCTATTTGCTTATTTCTCACCTTTATCTTGTCTCTTTCTGCTCATTTCTGACCTTCAAAGTCAAAAAAGTCAAAAAGTACTTTATTCGGCTAAAAAAGATATAACCATAAAAGCAACAGGCAATCATATTTCATTTACAGTTCTCAGTATTACATCAATGAAGGAGGATATTAAAACAATACATAGTATTTACACTATTGCATTTCGATCAAGCGAAGCGACTTCCTAAATTTAAAAACCTGTTTAAAATACTCAATTAATGAAGCCACAGTAAAAACATTGTCCATTTTTTGCAGTTCTAAGTACGCTAGACGACACCTGTTCACATTCATTTCCTTTAAAATGGGAACAATCAATTTTCTACGAGGCAGTGTATAGTATTTACAAAAAAATAGAACATGTATATTGGATTGCATAGATATTTCATCACAGGGGCATAGAGGAAGCTCTTTGGACCATGAATTCATTACAGGGAAAGTAAATAGTCTAAAAACAATGTTGACTCTAAAACGTGTCAAAAGAAATCTTTCAAAATTACGCATATATAAACTTAAGTATGGCTGTAATCTGTCACTTGTTAAAATTAGTTGATGGGAAGTGACAGTATTTTTATTCATTTCATCAAGCTGTCTTTTCTTTCTGAGGAATTCCAAACATAATGTCTTCAGTTCTTTTCTGGGGATGTGTGCCATAGAAGTCGGATCATTGTAATAATGTGAACGGTCTATTTCATTAAGAAACGTTTTGATGTAATTTAGCCATTCAACGACATTTGCTCTCCCCATTTTTAAAACATCCTGTATTATGGCGCGGTTTAATACACATTCATTCACTGTCCATACTCTGTGCCATAATAAGATGGGTTGTACTCTGATTGTGTCCGTAATATAGGGCAACCCCAACTCATCATGACATATAGAGTTCGCTGTACTCTCCGGAAGTGATAGAATGTTCCTTAAAAATTTATTTTCAACTATCTGAAGTGACTTTATATTAGTATAACCCCAGAGGCCAGCTCCATAGAGTGCCACAGATACACACGTTGCATTGTACACAGTTAAAATTTCCCTGATTGGTTTCATTCCCAATTTACGTGTAAAACTTTTTAGTGCCATGATTGTCTTAGAGAACAAGAGCGTTCGTACCTTCACCGCACTTGACCAAGTCCCAGTTTCGTGGAACAAAATTCCAAGATATGGGAAGGTAGATGTTCTTTCTAAGGGGGCGTTATTTATGTACATTGTTTTCATTTGCTTTTTAGTGCGCGTGCCACAATTCATTGAGAAAGTCTTACTGCAGTTTATTTTTAAATTAAGGTCAAGCATAAACTGATTAAAAGATGTTAACATTTTTTGTAGGGCCATGGGGGTACGTGCCATCAAAACAGCATCATCTGCATACAAGAGTGTGGGGATGAATCTCTTTCCGATCTTAGGCATATCCTCACACTCTTGCAGCAGGCACTTTTCCAGACCATTTATATAAATAAGGAATAAGAAGGGCGCCAGTACACACCCCTGGCGCACTCCGCGCCCTATTCCAAAAGATCTGCTACATTCCCCCCTCTTGCCAAAACGTACAACAGCTGATGCTCCTGCATATAAGTCCCTTAGGAATTGGATTATCGACTTTTCCATGCCCAATTGTGACATCACGTCCCATAATTTACTATGGGACACACAATCGAAAGCTGATGTAAGATCAACAAATGCACAATATAGGCGCTCCCTTTTTATCACAATATGTTTCTGCTGGATCAGAAACAAATTTAATCCTTGCTCTATTGTTCCTATGCCCTTTTGAAATCCTAATTGTAAATCACTAATTGCCCCCGCCTCCTCCGCCCAGGTTTGCAGTTTGACTAAAATCACTCTACCAAGGATCTTTATTGACGAATCCAGAAGGGAAATTGGCCTATAACAGGCACAGTCTTGTCTATTTCCCTTCTTGTAGATGGGTACAATAATTGATGTGAACCAGGAAGGGTTCAGTACCCTTACAAGAGCTGCATTAAAAAGTTGTACAAGTATCGGGCCCCATAATTCGATATTTGACTTGTACAAATCTGCCGGGATACCATCTGGGCCCGCCGCTTTTCCGCCCTTGGTAGCTCCCAGGCTTTCAACAATCTCTGGTAATGTTACCTTGAGTTCACTTTCCTCCTCAACTGGTTCGCCTTCTATGTTTACCTCAGTATTTCCTATCTCATCTACTGACGTATACAAGGTGGAAAAATGCGTGACCCAATTATCCTCATTAATCGCAATTTCCAACTGAGCTTTAGTATTTTCATATGGTAGGGGGGCGTTTACCACCCTCCAGAAGGCGGATGCATCCCTTGTTTGTGAGGCTGTACAAAGTTCTTCCCATACACCTTTTTTAATAGCGTCTCTTCTGTTTTTTAGGGCCTCATTATAACCCTTCCTTAGGTTTCTTATCTCTATAACATCACGTGTGTCCTTATGTAATGCATGTTTAAGATCTGTTAGAGCCTTAGTACAGGTTCTATCAAACCATCTTGTACCCTTCGTTAAGCCATTTTTTAATACCAGAAGTAGGTTCTCTTTGATAGTGGAAGCAATAATATTGAAATTAACTAATATACTTTCACTATCAGATTCCTCATCTAGGCAGATCTTAAAATTTTCGGGGCAGCTAATTAGCAGTTTTTTAAGAAAGTTTTCAGGTACCACCTTACTCCACTTGAGGGTATACCCATTCTGTCTACCTAATATAATATCTGGGGCAACCTGTACTTGCTCATTGTATGAGGCCAAGAAGAGGTTCTCAATCTCAATTTTTTGTGGTAGGTGGTCACTGAGTGGTGCATCCATTATTTTATAACTAACTAGTTTATGACCATAACCATTGGAGCAAAGGCTAAAGTCTATCGTAGTGGATGCTCCCCTCCCAATAAAAGTTGTTTGAAAGGGTATTGGCTGCTCAGTTAATTCATTGGCAAATCCCAAATCATGATCAAATAATAGTTCATTCAGTAGATCCCCGGGCTCTGTGTGTTTAAAATGTGGTAAATTAACATCCTGCTCCAACATTATACCACAAATCCCTTTAGAACCTTTTGTGCATAGTGGACAGTTAAAATCACCCCCCCCACAAAATCATTACCTCCTTTCCATTGCTGTCAGACTCATACTGCAAATCAATCGCTAACATTTTCAAAATGTCACGTGAAATATTAACTGGAATATTATTATAAAAATTTATAATTACAAAACGCAATCCAGTTTTAGTGTCTATTGCTAATTTATGGTAAAACTCACACTTAGAATAAAAGCGCACCCTCTCATATGCTAAGCTATTCGAAAGGTACGTTATCAAACCACCCTTTGGTCTCCCATGTCTGGCCCCAATTGCTGGCGTACAGAACGTTCTATAACCATTCAAATGTATCTGGTCAGTAGCCCATGTTTCCTGGAGGGCCATGATTTCTATGTCTTTTATCACACCCTCCCAATCCGGATTAATAATTTTTGTTTTAAGTCCTGCCACATTCCAGAACATTAAGGAACATATATCTTTTTTCCGGTGCGTACTTTCAGCACTTCTGGTGTCCATTTCCTTTGAATTTTCAACCTCATTTCCCAAGATGTTGACCACATTTAATACGTCATTTGCAGGTATTAAGTTCTTTCCAGTTTCCTGCCTTGGGCTCCCAGCAAGTGGAGGAATCAGCCCGGGGCTATCCAAAGGGTTACTTAGGGTGGGTAAAAACATGGGGGATTCTACAGCCTGGATATCTAACTGTCAATCTACAGCCTCCAAATTGCTAAATCTATTGAAACAGGGAATAGAGAACGGAGCTTGTCGCAAGTCCCTCCAATCATTATGTCGGTATTGGTCTAGATAGTTTGTTCCCCCTCTCCTTCGTTTGATTATAGACCAGCCATCATTTACCTCTTCCCCCCAAGCATTGTGCACTGAGTCATGTCGTGTTTTGTTACCCCATCCTCCCTGTGCAAAATTAGAGCCCCTCATCCAGCTCCATCTATTGTCCATATGCTGCACAGGCATGTAAAAGTAGGAGAGCGGCCTTGCCACAATTGTTGCCCCATTATGGCTCTTGGACCTTTCACAAATATATTCCACTGAACTCGGGTTGTCAAAGGTTATCACCACACAATCTCCTTGTAGTCTTTTTGTACTTTTCCCCACCCAAGGGGCACGTTCCACCATTTTTAAATTACTATTCACGTTAGGTGGGAGGGGATGATTGGAGTTCAGCCAATGAAACACTTTATTTTTAAGTGCCCAAAACGATTCTTTTGCTTGGATAGCTAATTCTGGGACTCCCGTTAGAATGACTACGTATGGGCAGGCGTCTGGTGGTAGATTAATCACTCTGCGTCTCCCAGGTCTATCTTGGATGGGTTTTTCGACAATGCTAGGTGGAATGACTGGTTTATTTTTATTTACCTCTACAGGTGGAGTTGGTTTGATTAAATTTTTACTAATCACTGGAGTACACGGTTTTAGCGCAGGTACTTTTAAAGCTGGATTAGTAACCTCTGTTATAGTTGTTTTTGTTATTGGTAAATTATTTAGAGGAAGGGTTGGCTGTATAGGATTTTTAGTTGTGGTCGAACGGAGGGCTGTTATGTCCGTGTGTATAGCTTTCAATTGTAAATCCATAGCCTGGAGCTTATTTTCCAAAGGGGACAACAGGGCTATAATAAGGTTTTTTAGTGTTATTATATTAAGATCTTCCCTGTCTAAATTAGCAACAGTACCGTTTGGTGACGAACTGTTGTTAAATATATCCGCCAAAGTATCATCTAGGGTAGAGTCCATGATGGTCATAGGCATAGTTAGTGGACCGACTCCTCCTTCCCTAGGAACCTCTCCAAGAATTCCACTTAATCGGTCTGTACTTTGTGCAGATCCTATTCTATGTGCAGGTGTCACAGTTGTCTTTGTATGATTGGGAGTTTGTTTAGTCTGCCTTTTTTTGGGATTGCTCCCTCCCTTGTCCCTTGTAAGTCAATATTCGACTTTTCTGCCTGGGTATCTATTTGTGAGGAGATCAAAATATTTCCAGAAGGTGCCAGTTGTTGAGAGTCTGTTGGAAAAGAGTCCGGAAGCTCTGGTTGAGTAATCATATTGTTGTGTACCTCAACAACAGTCAGCTCGGAAGTAGTGTGGGTCGCAGCACTTCCTGGGGTACGTGCCTGCGCGATGTGGCCCAACGAGGACCTCTTCGCGAACGCCAGGTCCTGGGACACCCTCCTCTCCATTAGGAATATTCCCTGATCAATCAATGTGTTTGTGCGGACAATAAAATCGTCAAGGGTCCCAATCAGCTTGGCCCCACCCGCAGCAGCCTTACTTCTAATTATACTAGGCATGATTATTACTGACCAGAAACAGTGATCCAATGTTCAGGCACTTAAATGACAGTCAAAGCAAGTTAGTAGAAAAATTGAAGGTGCCTACCAATCTGGAATCCACATAGGGGACAGCAAATAGGCCAAAATTTTGGGCCCAGCCCGGCCACCTCCGGCCTCGGACGGCCGCAGACGGCCCCGCCCTTGTCCCGGGCTTCTCCCGGCGCCCTCCCGCGCGCGACTCACGGGTGCGAGAGGCGTTCCCTGCTAATGAGGCGCCTCCTGGCGCGTGGCCGTCGTCACACCCGCCGCTTCCACCCCCGGGGCAGCTGGGTGATGTAGTTCCCCAGCTGCTGCTGCACCGGGGGGATGGCGGTGTGGGCGCTGATGGTGAGAGCGCTGGCCGTTTCCCTCACGGCGTGGTTCTATAGCTGAGCAGGGGTAGGTACAAGGAGCGAGTTGGCCGTTCCCCTCACGGCAGGATTAGCAGCGTGTGAGTGTCCCCGGAGCTTCGGCGCTCCCTGCTAATGAGGCGCCTCCTGGCGCGTGGCCGTCGTCACACCCGCCGCGTCCACCCCCGGGGCAGCTGGGTGATGTAGTTCCCCAGCTGCTGCTGCACCGGGTGGATGGCGGTGTGGGCGCTGATGGTGAGAGCGCTGGCCGTTTCCCTCACGGCGTGGTTCTATAGCTGAGCAGGAGTAAGTACAAGGAGCGAGTTGGCCGTTCCCCTCACGGCAGGATTAGCAGCGTGTGAGTGTCCCCGGAGCTTCGGCGCTCCCTGCTAATGAGGCGCCTCCTGGCGCGTGGCCGTCGTCACACCCGCCGCGTCCACCCCCGGGGCAGCTGGGTGATGTAGTTCCCCAGCTGCTGCTGCACCGGGTGGATGGCGGTGTGGGCGCTGATGGTGAGAGCGCTGGCCGTTTCCCTCACGGCGTGGTTCTATAGCTGAGCAGGGGTAAGTACAAGGAGCGAGTTGGCCATTCCCCTCACGGCAGGATTAGCAGCGTGTGAGTGTCCCCGGAGCTTCGGCGCTCCCTGCTAATGAGGCGCCTCCTGGCGCGTGGCCGTCGTCACACCCGCCGCGTCCACCTCCGGGGCAGCTGGGTGATGTAGTTCCCCAGCTGCTGCTGCACCGGGTGGATGGCGGTGTGGGCGCTGATGGTGAGAGCGCTGGCCGTTTCCCTCACGGCGTGGTTCTATAGCTGAGCAGGGGTAAGTACAAGGAGCGAGTTGGCCGTTCCCCTCACGGCAGGATTAGCAGCGTGTGAGTGTCCCCGGAGCTTCGGCGCTCCCTGCTAATGAGGCGCCTCCTGGCGCGTGGCCGTCGTCACACCCGCCGCGTCCACCCCCGGGGCAGCTGGGTGATGTAGTTCCCCAGCTGCTGCTGCACCGGGTGGATGGCGGTGTGGGCGCTGATGGTGAGAGCGCTGGCCGTTTCCCTCACGGCGTGGTTCTATAGCTGAGCAGGGGTAAGTACAAGGAGCGAGTTGGCCGTTCCCCTCACGGCAGGATTAGCAGCGTGTGAGTGTCCCCGGAGCTTCAGCGCTCCCTGCTAATGAGGCGCCTCCTGGCGCGTGGCCGTCGTCACACCCGCCGCGTCCACCCCCGGGGCAGCTGGGTGATGTAGTTCCCCAGCTGCTGCTGCACCGGGTGGATGGCGGTGTGGGCGCTGATGGTGAGAGCGCTGGCCGTTTCCCTCACGGCGTGGTTCTATAGCTGAGCAGGGGTAAGTACAAGGAGCGAGTTGGCCGTTCCCCTCACGGCAGGATTAGCAGCGTGTGAGTGTCCTCTTTCTGCTCTTTCCGTTGCCTCTGATTCTCTATTTTACCACTTTCTGCTTGTTTCTGACCTTTATTCTGCCTCTTCCTACTTTTTTCTGACCTTTATCATGCCTCTTTCTGCTCATTGTTGACCTTTATTCTGCCTTTCTGATCATTAATGACTTTTATTCTGCCGCTTTCTGTTCAGTTTTTTACCTGTATCTTGCCTTTCTGCTTATTTCTGACCTTTATTCCGCCTCTGTTTGCTTATTTCGCACCTTTATCTTGTCTCTTCCTGCTCTTTTCTGACCTCCAGTCTACCTCTTTCTGCTCTCTTCTGAGCTTCTGACCTTCCCAGGACCGCAAGCAGAACCTTACTGCCCTGCGGTTGCAGCCAGCTCCCCACCTACTACAGGAGACAGAATTGCTGCTGCACGCAGGAAGCTGCTGGAAATGTAGTTCCCTGAGGGCTGGAGTAAGAGATGAAACCTCTGCTCTAGCGGGCACGAACACTTTGACAGCTCGCGCTTGCTGGAACTGTAGGGTTTTCATTAGCTTGGCGGGAGCTCTCAGCTGCCGCCAAGCAAAATAGAACGGCTATTTTCCAGGTTGGGTGACCTGGGACATAGCAAGAGTTAGCGCTGAGGGGTGGTGGTCCCTTGGGCCATGTATTGCACCAAGAGGGAAGCCATGAGGCCCCCCTCACTTCCTTTTCAGGGATGGCCTCTGGGAGGTAATAGTCACCATGGCCCTATGTGGCCCGGGAGTAGCACCGTGTTGCCCCATTACCATTTTTAATTATTTTTTTTACCCTGGCAGGTTCACCCATTACATGTTATTTAGCCCCGGGAGGTGGTGCTCGGCATCCCCATCAATATTTCTCATGAAGCCTGGGGAGGAGGGCCCTGTGCTCCCCCTTCTGTGCTTGTTTTTTTATTTTTACCATGGATTCGCATCCCCTTCACATTCCCATGGCACCATTTTATTTAATAATTGCTTTTTTAGCCCTAACAGGGTCACAGGGGGACCCCAGGCCCACAGCTAGGGAGTCAGGGTTTTCCTACCTTGCCCTCTTTTTTTTCTTTTTAATGTTTTCTGTGGGAATCGGCTGATGCCAAGTTTCAAGATAGCTGCCAACACTTTCTGGAATATCTCCCAATTTACTGCATCGATTTACAACAAATAGACTTCTTTCTAGATGAAGAGCTACCTTTCTGCCAAATTTGGTGTAATTCCGTCCAGCAGTTTGGGTTGCAGTTGCGACTAAAATTTGGATGGTAATTAATATTGGAAAAACTGATTTTATGACCTTCCCTTTTCTCAGTTTCCGCTTGATGGATCGCCCCAAAACTTTCCATGTGCAACAAGAAGCACTGGGGCACTTTTTTGAAACATTTCTTGAAGATTTGTGAAATGACACAAAAAATACAGGCCACGCTTTTCCTATGGAAACATTGTCCTAAATGTAACAATACCATCATTCACACAGCATATCACTCACCCACACAGCTCATACACCCACGTATATACCCACACTCCCACTTATGCACCCAGACACACAAGGATACAGTCGCTCAACCGCTCACATAATATACACTAGAAGTAGTATCACTCACTAGTAGTGCAACTACTATACTAATTTACCTCGTAGTAGGTTGGTATGTAGGTTTAAGACCCACAAACTCTTGAAAACACTTACACTCACTTGACAATGTCATCAGTGATTTTATTTAAATATATCTTAATTAGCATGTGAATCAAACATGACAAAAAGAGTATGGACATTCCCAGAATTCTTCAATAAGAATCATCAGATTCTCATGAGCACAAAGTTAAGTGGGGCAGGTATATTCTACATGTATGCACTGTACTATTCATTGAGAACCAAGTCCCATCATACTTAGCTTCTCCTTACCAGCTCCCAACCCCGTAAGACATCATTCCTTGGTCTATATCTTTAAAATGTCCAATCACAAACCTGTGCTGTATTAACCAAACTTCCCTCCACCCCTCCTGCAACTAAACTGTACCCCCCAACCATGTCTGGTATGTGTCCCTTTAGGGCAAACCATTCTCTTTACCTTGTATCCGCATCAGTGTTCTGTCTAATATTCCTATAATGAGTGTTCTCCCGTTTCCCCTAATTGTCCTTTGGCATGCTTCCCACCTGTACCCTTGCAGTGGCCTTGTCTTGCTGTACAGACCCATTCTCCTTGATTTTCAAATCCCCCAACATTGCCCTCCATGCCTGTAGGTCATCCTCCAACTTTTCATTGCGTCTGGTCTGTTGCATTTGAACAAACTCAGCTGTTGCCCACTCCTTCATGACCCATACCCATTGTGTCACTCGGAGTGGCTTGTGGCTCAAGCAAGAAATAGCTATTTGGCATTTCACCAACACCAGTCCCAGAAGGACAAACTTCCATCTGAGATTCTTGTTCTTAGGTCGGGGTAGCAACCCAATTAACACCACCCGGCTTTCCCTTGATATCTCCCATCCTGTCGCCTCCGTAGCGCAGCCAAGACATCAGTCTAGTATAGGTGCAGCTCTGGACAGGACCATACCTTATGAATAAACGTAGCATCCACCTCCCCACATCTGGGACATTGCCCCAATCATTCCTGATAAATCCTTAGTAACATCTTGTGAGTAAGATATGTCTGGTGCACAAAATAAAATTTGTATTAATTTGAGCTCACCTGTTTAACCCCTGCATGGATCTTAGTCCATTCCCCATCTGTTATGGGGTCCCCCATCAGTGCCTCATACTTTGCCTGGACCGGTGGTGTGCCTGGACCTCTCTATCTTCCTGGATTGTCCGGTACAGTCTGCGCCACTTGGCCATCAGTACCATAGTTTGCAACACATTAGAGACCGGAGGTTCATCAGGGAACATGAGCCATTGCTCCTTAGTCACCTGAGCTATTTTCCCATACTGTAGGAACAGCCCTGGGCTGAGAGCAAAGGCGTCCTTTGCCTGCTCTCGTGTGATGTATTGTTTAAAGTCACATAAGTCCCCCAGAACTAGACAACCCCCCTCCTGCCATTTGCGTACAGACATAGATGTGGAGATTTGACGGAAAGGCCGAACAAGATGTCATCCGTGATGTCATTTGAGATGTCATCAGTGATATCATCAGTGATGTCACTGACCATATCATGAGTGATGTAATATGTGAGGTCATAAGAAGTGCTTTGCAGGGCCGTAAGGTATAGTTAAATATAACTGCTAAATTTCACTGTTTTTGTACAAGTGAAATCCCAGCCTAACAATAAAGTCCCTGTAATCTTAGTTTTTTTCAGTGAATTCCAAAGGTTTTTTTAAGTTCTATTTCCTATCTGTAATGTCCTTGTAACGTTTGGTTTTCTAAATAAATATCTAAGGTTTTTCAAATTCTTTTTAACTATAACGTCTCTGTAACCTTTGGTTCAAGTGAATTTCTATTTTTGTTAACTAGTGGTCGTGTTTGCATAGTGGTGGAGAAAGGAGGTGCTACATAACTATGGGCAAATTTTGTGGATCTGCGGTCCGCAAATTCACGCAAAATCGCAAACAAATCTGCAAATTCACGGATTTTCCAGCAAACTCGCTGATTTTTTTGCGATTTGCACTGGAGTACTTTCTACTAGCTAATCCAGTAAGTGCTACCTTGTTGGGTAAATGTATACTGCTTTTCCTACACTGCAGCTGCGTAAAGGGCAAGATGATTTGTCTCCACTGACCATGTGTGCCTGTAACTTTGCCACCACGCCAAAAGGTGCCGAGGTCACTTGAGTGAGCTATCCATCATAGTATTAAAGGGCGGGAAGACGTTTGATACCACTAGTGTGATGCGGGGCCAAACGAGCGGGGCTTCTATGCGTGTCAACATGCCTCTTGTGTATAAAGGGTCAGAGAGCGAGCACGGCAGCAGGTGTGGAGAAAGCAGACTCCTGGACGCAGAAACTACACGGGGATTGCGCTCAAGAAACTCATGGATGCAAAGACATCCCTCGAGAATTACAGTTAATTTTCGACAGCAGATATGGGGTTAAAGCACCCTTGGCCAGCCTCAACCGTGCTCACTAATGTTTTGGGCTGATTAAAACGTTACTGAATTTGAGCTTCAACTCAGGCACCTGCTTCATTTCTGCACTTACAGATCCACACCGACCCCAACACCACACTCAGAGGAACTCTCGTCTACAGACCCCTCGGACCCCAGCCTCATCGCCAACTTCATCAGCACACACGCCCTTGTCTCCACAAACTACATCCTCCTCGGAGACCTGAACTTCCACCTCAAGAACAACAACACCACCAACTCCACCACCCTGATTGACAACCGCGCCAACCTCAGACAGCTTGTCACAATCCACACCCACTCCGCCGGCCATATGCTTGACCTCATCTTTTCCATAAGTGCCCACGTCACCTTCAACCACACCACCAAACTCCACTGGACTGACCATCGCTGCATAAACTTCACCTTCCGGAAACCCACCATGCACCACTGCACTCAACAGATCCCCTGCCGCAGCTTGAGCAAAGTCACCGAACACCAGCTAAACACCACACTCGCCCTAAGCTCACCCGCTGACCCCACCAACTGCGACACCACCGCCTGCAACCACAGGCGATGGATTGAAGACTGCACCACCACTCTTGCCCCGATCAAGAAACCCTCCAACAGACACACCAAAAAGAAAGCCAGCTGGTTCACCGTGGGCCTCCAGGCCTCCAAGCAAACCTGCAAAAAACTAGAGAAAAAATGGCACAGCGAGCAGACACCGGACAACTACGCAACCCACAATACGCCATCCGCAGATACCATCACCTCATCAGATCCACCAAAAAGGCATCCTTCAACGACTGCCTCAACAACAACACGCACAACAGCAAAGAGCTCTTCAACATCGTGAAGGGACTCTCCAACCCCAGCTCCAACACCAGCGACATCCCACCTTCGCAAGACCTGTTTAACTTCCTTGCCACCTCTTCCATCGCAAGATCGCAGACCTTCATGACAGGTTCAACAACCGGGCCGCCCGACAGCCACAGACACCTCAGACTCCACGGCCCCCACCCTCATCGATCCCCCACCCTCATCGATCCCCTGCTCACCTGGGCCAACATAAACAATGACAACACCATCAAAAACATGAACACCATCCACTCTGGCTCTCCGGCAGACCCATGCCTACACCCCATCTTCAACAAAGCTAGCACGGCCATCGCACCCCATTTCCGCAAGGCCATCAACATCTCCTTTGAGACCGCAACCTTCCCGGAGAGCTGGAAGCATGGCGACGTTAACGCATTACTCTAGAAACCCAAGACAGATCTGAAGGACCTTAAGAACTTCCGCCCCTTCTCCCTGCTCCCATTCCCGGCGAAGGTCATTAAGAAGATCATCAACAGACAACTGACACGCTACCTCGAGGAGAACAACATCCTGGACCCTTACCAGTCCGGGTTCCGCAGCAACCAAAGTACTGAAACTGCCCTCATCGCCACCACTGATGACATCAGGGTCCTGCTGGACAACTGCGAAACCACAGCCCTCATTCTCCTGGACCTATCAGCCGCCCTCAACCCCTTTTCGGTCCGTAGCCTCTGAGATCATCTGCAGCATACCCCAAGGATCATCCCTCAGCCGGACACTGCTCAATGCATACATGGCACCGCTTGCCCACATCACCCGACTGCACGGACTCAACATCCTGTCTTACGCTGACAACACACAACTGATCCTCTCCCTCGCCACGGACCCCCTCACTGCCAAAAGAAACCTCCACGAAGGAATGAAGGCCGTCGCCAGGTGGATGGCAAACAGCAGTCTGAAGCTGAACACGGACAAGACGGAGGTCCTCATCCTCGGCCCCACCCCCTCAGCCTGGAACGACTCCTGTTGGCCAACCGCACTCGGAGCAGCACCGACACCTACTGATCACGCACGCAATCTGGGGTTCATCCTCGACCCAACACTCTCCATGACCAAGCAAGTCAATGCCGTCTCATCATCCTGCTGCAACACCCTTGGCATGCTCTGCATAATCTACAGGTGGATCCCCACCGAAACAAGAAGAACAGTCACCCAGGCCCTCGTCAGCAGCAGGCTGGACTACAGAAATGCCCTCTACTCTATGCAGGAGCCTCGGCCAAACTCCTGAAACGACTTCAACGCATACCGAACGCCTCTGCACGCCTGATCTTTAACATCCCTTGTAACAGCCACATCACACCCTACCTGAGAGACTTGCACTAGCTTCCCATCAACAAGAGAATCACCTTTAATCTCCTCACCCATGCACACAAGGCACTCCACAACACCAGACCAGAATACCTCAACAGACGACTCACCTTCTACAACCCGAAGCGCCAGCTCCGCTCCCTCGCCACTGTCCCCCGCATCCAGAGAGCGACCACCGGTGGCAGATCGTTCTCCCACCTCACCGCCTGTGGTATTGGGTTTCCTCAGATCTACATACTCTGCAAAAACTCCATGACACCGTAACATAGAGGTTGGCACTGAAACTGGAAATGCAAAAGACAGGTTTATTAAGACCCCCATGGGGTGGTGGTACATTCCTACAGCACCCTTCGGCAATGCAAGAAGTATCACACCGAACATCGGTGTGCGACCTCTTTTATACAGTAATAAAAAAAGTAGGCGGTATACATTCGCTCAGTTTAGGTACATATAAGGACATTTCTGGAACATAGCCAATTTAGCGGAGGAGTTTTAGTACCACTGGTCAGTTTGGGGAACATTCCTAAGCGATGACTGTCCACTAATACAGAGGGTTTGACTACGCATGTGTGAGCTTGACAGTACTAAAAATAGCCTGTTGCTGGGCAAGTTAGATGGTCATAGGTACAGAGGAAGGACGAAAGGGCATGCTGACCACGAGGCAGCATGTTCATTGTAAATGGAAGCCAACAATACAAAATGGCCTCTGTGAAAGTGGTCAAGATAAGGAAGAAATTTGTGTAGCTGAGCTAAATCCTAACCCGATCATTGTCAAATTACGACAGACGGCCCTTTTAGCATTTATCTGAAGCTACCTCATAATGGAAGTAATCAGGATACTCATCATCAGTATTAATCAACATAATATTCATTATCTCCCTATTAATTATTTGCTCATTCTTAGCAATGGCACGTTTGGATGGAACACAGGCAGTAATACATACAGAACATAACACAGGGCCACATTGAATACATAGGCAAAGGAAAAAGAGTATCCCAAATATTATACACAAAATAGTCAACAGTTTCCAACCCCAAATACTAAGCAAAGTCCAGAACCAATTTGAAAATGTCCATGTACCATTTTCGGGATGTATCTCAGCAGCTATTTTATGCAATTTAGAAATAGCATCATACACAGAAGGTGAATTATCAGGGACGTACACACAGCAACTACTCCCGATAATGCGGCATGCACCCCCACGGTCAGCTAATACTACATCTAGAACCATACGGTTCTGAAGCGTTACAATTCTAGTAATATGAAGTTCCTCAGTTAAATTTCCTAAGGCCAAAACTGTTTCATTAGCAACAGCTTCCACAACACGTGTTAGCCGTCTTATTTTCCTGCTATTGAGAGCAGCACCAACAAATGAAAAGAGACCTAAATTAAAATCTACATATTGTTGGAGGGAGGTGTCTGTCTGTTCGATGTCGTCAATTACTAATGTTCTCTTCACTCTGTTTAATATAAAATCATGATATAATACAAAGTCATTATGATACATAGGTGGGGCAATAAATACAGGGGGTAGTACAAAGGATATGTAACAACTTCCTAACCATCCAATAGGAAGGCAGTGATAACCTTTATTTCCACAAATGAAGTAAGTATTTCGTGAAGCTACAAAGGCGATACCATTTGGTGTGTCAAAGGTGAGAGTAGTATTACATTCACTTCTTCCTACCGGGATAGTACCTTTATTTCAAACACATAAATCAGCTTTGGTATCAATAACTGTAATCATATGTAAGCTAGACATATTCGTAAGTCTCTGATTAGCGTAAATACGAGGCGATGACACATTATCTGGTCGATATTCTTCCCACTCACATTTAGTTCCTTCTTCTTGCGGGTAACCATCTCTGTCATTATAACAGACTTTGTTGAGTCGGAAAAGCTGTCCGCCTTTTGTTGGCCATCTCAAAGTGAACAGAAGAGTGCACCAAGCATTACAAGACCCATTATGAGAGAACGGAAGAGGAATAAGTGGAGTGCCTCCTTTCTTTTGATGTCCGGGCAACATTCAACATACCCAACAGTTCGAGGTGTTCGTCATATCATGGGTGTGATGTAGAATTTGAATGACACTGTTTTTTAAGTAAGTCTGTCTATGCCGTTCTTCATGGTAAGGCAAAGTGAAATGAACATGTTCAGATGGGATTGGAGTAGTAGGCAGTAAGTATTCTCTTGCCGGAACCAATCGTTCTACAACCCAAGCTATTACTGCTATTACCACTATGGTCGTAACAAAAAGCACGGCACCAAGAATTCTCCTGTTCCTCATCATAGTAAGCGCCATAGTTCAAAACACAAAAAGTCTCAAAAACAAAACTAATAAAAAAAATGAATGCTGAGCTCCGAGGTAGCCGCTGGTTTCTTCTCCGAGATTCAAGACGAGTGTCGCTACACTGGGCAGAACTGATCCCCCCCTTGATATTCCCGGCTTCCGTTTTCACAAACCTCAGAGCGGTAACTCAACCAGTCTCGCACAAAACAGTTGCTCTTCTTGGCCGTAGATTGTATCTTTCTCCACCAGAAATAGTGTGGTCCGGGAAGGCTCCCTCCGATTCAGTAGATGTAGTAGCTGGGCTCTTCTCTGCATCCAAGAGGTCTCGATAATCAGACAACACAGCGGGGTTCACTAGATCCGGAGAGACTCGACGGCAATGAGTAAAATGCACCCACCGCTTCTTGTTCGTAACTCGCACAGCCGTTCGAGTTGCTAACAGCACTTGCTCAGGGCCACGCCACCTCGGCTCCAAGCTGCTGGATCTCTCAAATGATCGAATCATTACATAGTCCCCAGGACGAAGATTGTGAGCCTCTCCAACAGAATTATCGGGGAGCGCTTCTCGAACCTGTTGATGAATAGAGAGTAAATCATTTGTTAATCGTGCCAGATAATCGTTCATCATTATACAAGGCACATCATGTATTAGACGAGGCTTAGGAACTCACCATATATTCATAGGCCTTCCAAACACCACTTCATAAGGTGTGAGGCCAGTTCGGGAATGTGGTACTGATCCAATAGATAATAACGCTAAGGACAAAGCATCTGGCCATTTCAAAGACGTAGATGCCACGATCTTTGCTAGCTTCAACTTCAGAGTAGCATTATACCTTTCTACCAGACCTGCTGACTGCGGGTGGAATACAGCGTGAAATTTTTGCTGAATCCCCAATCCTTTCAGGACGTACTCCACTATTTTCCCAACAAAATGAGGACCATTATCATTCCACAAAAATTTACAAACACCATAGCGTGGGAAGTACTCTTTAAGCAATACCTTAGCTGTTGTCAATGCCGTATTATCCTTCGTGGGGAAGGCCTCAATCCATTTACTGAAAGCACACACCACCACTAAGACATACTTAAGATTATTGCAACGCTCAAGCTGGATG
The DNA here is from genome assembly GCF_964261635.1 of Lissotriton helveticus. Classification (NCBI taxonomy): domain Eukaryota; kingdom Metazoa; phylum Chordata; class Amphibia; order Caudata; family Salamandridae; genus Lissotriton; species Lissotriton helveticus. The sequence goes on along the minus strand of NC_136059.1, from coordinate 141,284,073 downwards.
TAATCCATTTGTAGTACTTCGAATGGTGCAGTAGGTGGAACGAACCCTCCTTTGGGAGTATAAGTCCCTTTAGCAGGATTGTACTGTAAGCATATCAAACAGGTCTGCACTACTCTTTTGGCTGTATTGGCAATCTCAGGATGCTCCCAAACTCGTGTAAGCAATTTAGTAATTGCAAGAGCTCCAACATGGGCCAATCCATGTGTCATTTGGACCATTGCTTGCAAGTAAGCGGCAGGCAATTTCCATCTCTCCATATCTTTGCTCCTCCAACAACCCTCATCATCAAACACTCCCTCCGTTACCCAGGTTGCGAGTTCTGCTTCAGACGCTGACTTCTGAATATCTAATATCTCCTCTATGGCGTCATGCCATCGCTCAGCCTGTGATTTCACCACATACATAGGCAAGACATTTTGTAACATAGCAGTCTCCCTCGCTATGCGATCTGCGAAAGCGTTTCCTTGTCCCACTTTGTCTGTCACTTTCTTATGTGCACTGCATTTAATTATCGCCACTTTCTTTGGACATAATAACGCATTCAGGAGATCACGTACTAATTCTCCATGCATAATGTGCACTCCAGAGTAGGCCAAAATCGTGCACTACTCCAAAGGCATACCGGCTATCAGTGTAGATATTCACACATAAACCAGCACTTAATTCACATGCTTTCGTTAAGGCTATCAATTCAGCTGCTTGGGCCGATTTTTGCCGCATTCGTGCTGTTTCTACCACTGTCTTAAGTGTCGTGATCGCGTAGGCTGCGGAAGTTGTACCATCTGGCAACCTTAGACACGATCCATCAACCCACAGTTCCCCATCCACGTCTGGAAGTGCCGTATCCTGTAAATCAGTACGACCCTTTGTTTGTTCTTCAGTCAGGAAAACACAATCATGGTGTTCTTCCTCCTGGGTCTCGGCAACTGGATATGGCAATAAAGTAGCAGGGTTTAAAGTGGCACATCTCTTTAGTGTAATATGTGGCACCAACAGCGTCAACTCATATCCTGTTAAACGTGCACTAGTTAAGTACTGGGTTTTTGTTTGGTTTAACAAAGCGTCTACTGCATGGGGAACTAACACCAACAATTTGTGTGACAAAACTATTCCCTCACTCTGTCGTATAGCCACTGCTGTTGCTGCAACTGCCCGAAAACACCCGGGTAATCCTCGTGCTACAGGATCAAGTACTGCAGAGAAGTACGCACAAGGTCTCTGTTTATCCCCGTGTGTCTGCACTAAGACTGACAATGCACACCCATCTTTCTCATGCACGTATAATGTAAAGATCTTTGTATAGTCTGGTGTACCTAGCACTGGTGCAGAACAAAGGGCCTGTCTCAATTGCTCAAAAGAATTCTGACATTCATCTGTCCATTCAAGGGGGATCGATGTAGCTTTAGACAACAATGCTAACAAAGGTTTTATAATGTGTGAGAACCCCATTATCCACTGTCTACAAAAAGACGTTAAACGTATGAAAGCGCGAACATCTTTCTGAGTGCGAGGGACTGGTGTATCTAGGATTGCTTGGATTCGATCAGATGTCAATGCACATCCCTCCTTAGACAAAAGATGACCGAGGTAGGTCACCTTTGGTCTACAATATTGTAACTTTTTCCTCTAGACCTTGTGATTATTCTGAGCAAGAAAAGAGAGCAGGGAAAGAATACTCTCCTCACATTGTTCCTGTGTATCTGCTGCAAGTAGAATGTCATCAACATATTGAATGAGAACAACTCCAGACTGTAAATCGAAAGAATCAAGCTGTCTTTTTAAGGCCTGGCTATAAATGCTAGGGCTTTCAGTGTAACCCTGGGGAACTCGACAAAATCTATATGATTTAATATTTAATGTAAAGCCAAACAAATATCGGCTATCAGGATGAATGGGGATCGAAAAGAAAGCATTCTTCAGGTCGATAACAGTAAAGGTAGTGGCTGTGGGCGGGATCAAAGTAAGTAAGGTGGTAATATCAGACACCACTGGGTATTGCGGCACTACTATCTTATTAACTTCCCTCAAATCAATAAAGAAACGATAGATTTTAGTGTCTGTATCTTTCTTTAAAATTGGAAGAATTGGGCTGTTACAAACATTATAGGGGACTTCTTCCACCACGCCTGCAATAATCAAGTCATGTACAATATGCATTAAGGCAACTTCACCTTCTCTGGAAATCTTATACTGTGGTACACGAGGCAAAGACGCTCCTTCCTTTACAGTGATGCGTATGGGAGGGATAGCCATCTGCCCCACATCAGTATCCGAAGTAGCCCATAACGTTTTTGGAAGAGAGGCTAACGCCTCAGCCTCTTGCATAAGGCACAATCTCTCTACTACTGGGTAATTGTCATTCAAAATAACCCGCACCTCTTCTGGAGCGCAGCGTATGGTTGCTCGAAAATATTTAAGCATATCTATTCCCATAATATTATCTGGAGTGTTAGGTGACAACAGGAACGGACATGGGGCAATACATTTGTCAATGTGAAAGGTAAGGGGTCGTGACAATGGGCTAAGAAAGGGTGTTCCATCTAACCCTATTGATGTAATTATTTCGCCAGACAGGGGAGCCCTTGGAAACAAGCTTTTGGACAGAGCACTACGAGTAGCTCCTGTATCGACCAGAAACTGATCAGTAGAACCCAAAACATGGGCTGATACATATGGACCCCTTTGATCTACTGGTACTTCAACCGATTCCACACCCCATCCTACGCAATCCTATGCATGTACATAATCCTGGGACTCACTAAACTCACCCTTAGCTATCTGATACTGATTCCGTCGATCAAAAGTATTATGATCAGCCTGACCACGACCCCTCGCTTCAAACCTGCCGCGATCTTTCGCTCCACCCCTTGGTCCTGAATAACTATTCCGCGTCCTTCCACTTCCTCGACCACGCTGATTACACTGTTCTCGAAGCACTGGACAGTCTGAAGCCCAATGTCCAAACTGTTTACAGTATGCACATTGGTCCTCAGAAATATCGGAACGAACGGAAGACGTACCATACGATCCATGTCTACCCCTATCATTCCCTCTCGCTGTGTAGCGTAAACGTGAGCCAACATCACCTTCGTCTTTAACTCCTTCGCTTTCTTATCACTACTTTCCTTTGCCTCCAATTCCTGTCGCTCATAATACTGAGCCATGGTCAATAAAGAAGCAGGGGTCACCGTGGTCCATGAACTTTCACTAGTCTTTAAACGTTTCACAATCTCCGGTAGGAGATTAGCCACGTACTTGTCAACGAACAAATGCCTGCCCGTGTCCTCTGTTAATAATTGCCCACTGTAATAATGAAACACTTATTCAAAACGTGAAAATAAGTCAGAAACCGATTCATCCAGTTTCTGTTTGCACGAAGCTAACATAGTCCAATCTATTTTCTTAGAGGGAACAAGCGTTTTTAATGTATTCAAAATAGCCACCGGAAGATCTAATATTAATTGGCATGGCTTACATGCGGCCTCCCTATCCAAGTCAGCTCGGGCTAGGTCTTTCCAATCTGCACCCAAAATCGCTCGATCATCGAACTTACAAATCGCTCTCCACATATCAGGAGGCAATATTAACCCAAAGAAAAGATCAATATCAACTAATGTCATAACGCATGAGGAAATAGCCCCTTCCACCCCTTCATAGAAAGCTGCCGGGTTTTTACGAGGGTCAGGCAGAGCAGTCTTAAGTGCCATAACATCTGTTCTATTCCATGGCGTATAAACCCAATTATATATAAAATAACCCTTTGCATTCACAGATGATTTATCATCATCTGTACCTTGCCCTTTAGGAGGAACATACAAAGGCGCAGCTTCTCGCATAGGCATAATATGAACTGTAGAACTCTTATCTGCTCCAAAGATAGGACACTCTTTGGATACATCTGTCGATCCAGGCGCAGCAGAATCCGATGCCTTTCTCGCTGCCCGCAATCTTAACGCCTCATCCCGTAGTTGGACCAACCGCTGGAAAAACGAATCCGCATCTGAAAGAACAAAAATACCTTTACGTAAATTCTCACGACCAACTGACACATCCTTGGGCTCCAACTCAGATGAATATTTTCTAAACCGTTCTACAACTTCATCTCCAAAATGGCTCAGAAAGTACAACCGTTCTTTCTCGGACCACTTACTCATGTAGTCATCAATCTCTGAAATAGTTATAGATTTAACATTACGTTTTCGAGCAAACCCCCGCAATTCCACAGCCCGATCAACACTTAGCCTGGTACGACTATCCCCCTGATCGTCTTCATCCAATTCCTCATTCGGAGCCGTAGGTGAAACATACGGAGGCGGGCAGCGGTCTAACAATAAAAAATCATCATATTTGTTAGTAAGGACAGGATAAAGAGGACGTCGAATAGGAAATTGACCATTAACTTGCAAATTACGTTCTCGTGTCTCCCTCTCTTTCTTTTCCTGCAATTCTTTTTCTTCCAGCTGTAAAGCTTTATCACGAGCAGCCTTTCGCTGCTCTTTGTCCGCCAAGGCTTGTTCACGCTTCATTCGCTCACGCACCGCTTTCTCCCACATATGCACACAATCAAACATATCCTGTCTAGACCTGCGCTGAAACAAACATTGCTCCACATATTGAACCTTTCGTAAATCAAACGACCCATGTAGTGGCCATTGCAATTCATGATCAGCCTTTGTGTATTTGTGCCACAATGTACTATACATAAAGGGGGGAAGGCCAAATTTTACATACATTTCACGATTTGGTGTCCCCTCTGGGGGAGCCGGCTGAGATTCATTTATTCGATAATTGGTACCCTTTCCAAGACAGCACATTCCTCGAAGTGTGCTTAAAACAGGCATGTCAAAATATCACGAAAACGTGATATTACATAAAATGGCACTTAATATGTTTTACACATGGTGTGCCGTTCAAACAAATACAAAGTCAGAGAAATATCTCTACACTGCCTGCCTATGTTAGGTGCACTCCACATATATCTCAAATCATAGATCCAAATGTTAGCTAACTCAAACAAATTCAAAAAGCCACAGTATGTGTCGGTAGACTACCTTACCAATCAAAAGCTTACCAAGTTCTCAAATATCCAGATTCCAGCTGCCAAGTTCTTTAATCGAATCAGCCAAACAGGCACTGTACGACAACCCAATCGATCAGGATCTCAGTCGGGGACCGGCGCCACCTGGAAGGTCAGGTCGGAAGGAAAGGAAGAAAACACCGTGGGTGCCAAGACTAGGGTCATTCAGTGGCAGCGTACGCGTCCATGGCGAGTTTCCAATCCTTCATCACGACCACTCCTTCGGGCATCCGAGTCGCCGATGAGTCCCTTCGTGGTCGCCAATTTATTTATTTATTTATTTATTTATTTATTTAATTTGTATAGCGCGTTATAACCACCGGGGTCTCTAAGCGCTGCGCGCTCTAATTTGTGGTATTGGGTTTCCTCAGATCTACATACTCTGCAAAAACTCCATGACACCGTAACATAGAGGTTGGCACGGAAACTGGAAATGCAAAAGACAAGTTTATTAAGACCCCATGGGGTGGTGGTACATTCCTACAGCACCCTTTGGCAATGCAAGAAGTATCACACCGAACATCTGTGTGCGACCTCTTTTATACAGTTTTACAGTAATAAAAAGAGTAGGCGGTATACATTCGCTCAGTTTAGGTACATATAAGGACATTTTTGGAACATAGCCAATTTAGGGGAGGAGTTTTAGTACCACTGGTCAGTTTGGGGAACATTCCTAAGCGATGACTGTCCACTAATACAGAGGGTTTGACTACGCATGTGTGAGCTTGACCAGTACTAAAAATAGCCTGTTGCTGGGCAAGTTAGATGGTCATAGGTACAGAGGAAGGACGAAAGGGCATGCTGACCACGAGGCAGCATGTTCATTGTAAATGGAAGCCAACAATACAAAATGGCCTCAGTGAAAGTGGTCAAGATAAAGAAGAAATTTGTGTAGCTGAGCAAAATGCTAACCCGATCATTGTCAAATTACGACACGCCAAGACCTGGAACACCCTCATCTTCCTCCTACGGCAGACCCAGGAACTACTAACCTTCAGGAGGCTACTCAAGACCTGGCTATTAGAGAAGTAGCAGCACCCATCCCCCGCCCCAGAGGCTTGAGACCCTCACGGGTAAGTAGTGCGCTTAACAAATGTTCTGATTTATTGATTGATTGGAGAGAGGACGTAACCTCCGAAGTCCTTTCAGCAATCAGGGTGTGTGGGACTTACTGGAGGTAACAAGAGGGCTTGTTGGCTCCACCGACCATCGGTATCCAAGGTGATTTCTTCCCCCAACCAACAGTGTGCCAGGAGGCACATTTGAAGAGTGGTGGAGAGGTGTGGCCTCTGAAGACCTCTCATCAATCCCAATGTATGGGACTTACAGGCAGTAGCAGTAGGGCGTGTTGTCCCCCCAGGACCCACTGGATCCAAGAGGACTTCATCCCTGAACTAGCAGTGCACCAGGAGGCAGGTTTGCAGAGTGGCAGAAAAAGGGGGAAGGGCCTCTGCCATCTTGCTGGTCTTTTAATTTATTGTTTTACTTTTTTCATTATTCTTCACTAGGCCAGTTTTTGCCCCAGGGACTCGATCCCCCAGGGCAAGGCCTATCTAAAATAGATGAGGAGGGCCACGCTGCCCCCATCACTGGGTCAGTTACGCCCAGGGAGGGTACCCATCCTCATGGCCCAGCCAGTTAAAAAGAAATGTATAAATTAAAAGGGAGGGTGGATGACCGGCCCCCTGCAAGGCCACTTTCGACCCCGGTGACCCAATCCCCTGGGGCCCAGCCTCTAAAGTAGGGGCCGTGTCAGGGCACCCGTTCTTTAAAGACGGGGACCATGGGGGTGCCTGAAAGCCCTCGCTGTCCCTGCTGCCTCCCCACCTTCTGAGGAAGCTGGCATTGCTATTACACATAAGGAACTACAAAGGGAAATGTTCTCGCTTGCTCATTGCAGAGAAGAACATTTGCAATAGCTTGGCAGGAGCGCTTTTTTGCCCTTCGATCCGTAGTAAACAGCTATGTCCCAGGGGTGGGCACCCCAGGACATGGCAGGAGCCAGTCCTTGGGGATGGCGTTCCCCATGGCCATTATTGGCTCACCTCCCATTTCTTAAAAACACTTTGACCCTGGGGAGGTAGTGGTCCCCTGGGTCCAAGGGTCCGTAAGGCCCCCAATATAAAAAAAATTGAAGACACAGGGAGGTGGTTTTCCCTAGGTAGAGAAAGTCTGTGTGGTCACCCATTACATTAGCCCCAGGGAGTTGGGAGTCTTCCGGACTTAAGGGGAGGCCATTCAGGCTTCCCCCACACAAATTTAGTAAATAGCGCTAGGGAAGGGGTGTTCCCCGGGGCTGTGAGGGGCCATGTGGGCCCCCTAGATGTTTATTGTTGTTTGCCCCGGGGAGGTGGCACTCCCTGGGAAGTGGGAGTGCCACATGGGTACCCCTACATATTTTTTTAAAACATGCCCCTGCAAGTTGGCCCACCCAGGGGCTTCTTTTAAAAGATTTGTGGTTCTTTTTGCAACAGATCCACCCGTGAATTTGTGGCAAAATTTTAAAGAAATGCTTTTAACCCACGACAGAGTCCCTGTAGGACCTAATCACCATGTCTGGGTTATCATGGTATTCGTACACTGCTCCCTTTTCTTTATTTTTTACTTTTTTTGTGGGACTCGGCATCAAGCCAAATCCCAACATCGCTGCCAACAATTCCTGGTTGATGTGTTGTCAGCCAATCAAATGTCTGTACTCTCCACGAAGCTACTGCAAGGAATTGCATCCCCAGCTATCGATATTTTATAAACTTGAATATCTCTGAAACTACTGAATGGATTTACACCAGATAACAAAAAGCAATCTTTCTGGACCAACATCTAGGTTTCTGCCAAATTAGGTGTAATTCCATTCAGCGGTCTCAAAAATCCACAAAGACATAACATGGGAAATATGTCAAGAAGATTTGACAAGCAGCACCAAAGTTGTTGACAAACAAAAAACAATTTAGCTATTGAGACTTTTTTGCCCACTATTATTATCTACTGGCTATTGCCAGAAGGCAATATACACACAAATAAATATATATATATTTTTTTCACTAAAAAAAAAAAGGTTACAGGGACGTTATAGTGCGATTCGGGTTTTACACACATAAAACCTTAGAAATTCTGCAGTTACAGTTATAGTCATCTCAAGTAACTATAGTGAGTGTCATAAGGTAACTATAATTCGCACCCCCGCCATGCACAGTTTTCTCATCGATAATTTCACTTCAAATGTTGCAGTGATTTTATCAATTATGAACGCAAGTATACTGGGCTGTTCCTAAGTAAAAGGAAAGAAGAAATGTACGTGTAGCTTAGGTGTTTATGCATGTGTACCCGTTGTTTGTTTATTACTGTGAAATTCGCCTGAGGGTCATCTGCCAACAGGTGATACCGGATAATGCCAGCGCAGCATGGGGCTTCTTGGGTAGCATACACCAGTACCCGCTAATAGTCACCACGAGACAGCAATATGACTGCGTGAGTCCTTTTTAAATTCTAAATGTCTTTTAGGATGTTCAGCATATTGGATAAGCACTACCATACACTGCTACAGAAGTAAGCTGATATTGCTATGGGTACACTAGAGATGGTCACACCGTGATTATATCGATAGCAACTGGGGCATGTAGAAGCCCGTTTTTTTTTTAAATTGACTCGAGCATAAGGGGTCTATACCCAGACCGAATGGGGCAGGGCTCATCCTGTTGTTTGATACTATTAAAATCGCAACCGGGCCTTATGCTAACAAGTGGGACTGGATAGAGCCAGCACAGCAAGGGGCCTCTTTGATACCAAACATCAGTACCCGATAATATTCAACATGGGTGATACACATGCATTTCTCACCTGTGAGTAGTGTTTAAGTAATGGCTCTCCTATAACCCGCTAGATTGTGAATGGTTCAACACGTTAATTATCCCGCCGGATACTGTTGGAGACGGTACAGGAAACCAATTAGGTAAGTTACGAGCTTAACCATTTAACACGGCTGACGTGACTTTGCCTCATTTTATACCTACTATGATTTTAACAATTATTTTTAATAGGCCTAGTCAATCACATGAGCATGCCCACCACATTGCTCACTAAGGATCTGCACGAACACGTGTTCTTTTTAAATATAGCTCACATGCTAGCAACACTGGATCTAGCATGGCACTAGGAATGTACGTTCTTCACGCTCTGGTTGTGTATATTTACCTGTTGTGATTTGCTCCCCCTTCTTTTCCCAACTCCAGGTAGAAGCAGTCCGACAGAGTTATGACGCAGGAAACACTCCTTTCTCTGTGAGCAACACATAACTGAATAGTTGTCTGCAAGAAAATATTAAATTACCGTAGACAGTAGACACACTATCTACTGTTAGGTCCTGAAGAATCGCTAGCTAATTGCTTCAGAGCGAGAAACATGTCGACCAAACACAGCACATACTATACCGCTACTCACAATCTGGAAGCATAACATTCCAGCCAGTACCGGAGAGTTTTCCTTTTAATTAGAGCAGGGGACCCCCAGAATAAAGTTAATTCCCGGTACCCCCAGCTTTATTTTACATCACACCCACACGTCTACGCAATACTGGCCCCACAGCCGCACTTCATCTATACGGCAGATGGATAAAAGATCTCTGCCAAAGTGCCCCTCTTTGAGGTGTTGCCCATTGGGTATTAATCCACCGACCCAACGAGGAGCAAGCCCAGATGATGAAGCAGGACACCTGAAAGGATGTGTGAGGGCATTACATCCAACATAATGGATGCCCACATGTAGGAGTTTTCTTGACCCTACACCATCCTACACACCTAAGCTACACGTATAGTTCTTCTTTCCTTTTACTTAGGAACAGCCCAGTATACTTGCATTCACTACTGTCCTGAGGGCACGACTGTGGCTGGACCTACCACTCTTTCAAAGTGGTAATTGCCCTTTTCCCAATCAGACCTCTCCCCTCTTTTGTAAATGATTTTATCAATTATGTCATAGAAGTTGTCATGAGTGATGTAATATGTGGGGTAATTAGCAATGCATGGCGAGGGAGCGAGATATAATTACCTTAGGGCACAAATTATAGTTACTTGAGTCAACGATAACTGGTACATTTTTGTGATTTTCAGAGTTTAAAACTAAAGTAACATTTTATCACCATACATAAAGCCAACCTCTTGAAAAGGATTATGTTTAATATTTGAATGGGACTTCCATCCCTCTCAACTTATAACCCCATTTCTTACGTGTAAGAAGTAAATCATGCATATTATTAAGCATTTACAAACAATTATGTTTGCTCTGTTATATAAATGAGTAGTAAATAGTAATATTTAAACTCTAAATTCTTAACATTAATCATCCAAGATGTATTTATTTAAGTATAATTTTATGGAGTCAGACAGCGGTTTCAGAATTGTGAAGTCAGAAGAGTGAAGCCCGAAGAAGGGGAGAACCAGCAGCAGATAAAACGTTGAAGTCTAGAGTATAAGCAATAGAGGGGAATGGAACTGGGAATGTTAGGTTTGAAGTCAGGATAGTGTATTTGGGATAGTGGAGGAAAAACAGGCTTCTGCGAATATATAATTAGGAAAGAGCAGTCAGCGTTAGACAGTGCCACACAACCGGAGGTACTAGGGCGTATGGGCTAGGAAATATGTTGAGTTACAACTATGGAGTTTGTTGCAGCTTGAACTGTGGTTGTTATCAATATGTGATCATTTCTTAGTTTCATCAAAAATTGTTTAGCTTGGGGTAGGAGAGAATGTGGTTCAAATGTGAAGTGTGCTGTTGTGCCAAAAATGAAAGTATTTGGATTGAGAGGTGTAATGCTTAGCTCCAAACTGTTATTAAAAACAAGCGTTGGCAATGGCAATATGTGTGGCTTTAAAGGAATCTGGCCTTGTAATGTGAAGCATTACAAATAGATAGCATGGGAGTTGGAATGTTTTTGTGTGAAAGCAAATCACTATAGAATAATAGTTCACTCTGCGGGGTCCACTCAAATTTTCTAACTCGCTCACCCTATTCCGTAAATCTCTAAAAACTTGGCTTTTCCCACAATCCGGTTAATTTTCTTTCCTCTTTTCAGTATCAGACCAGCGCCAGGAAACCCACGGTGACAGAGCGCTTTATAAGCTCCCCTTAACATAACATAACATAACATATTGGGACAGGTTAAAACATCAAGTGACAGTTGCAATATGAAGCCTGGCCTAAAGATCCATGTAGATTAATGATTATCCTACTTCCATCTGTGCTGCTGCCAAAGAAAACCGCCATGAATTATATAAGATACTTTAATAGCATTACAGTGCCATGTGTCGCCTTAAGAAGCTCACTTATGATAAAATAAATATTGCTAATATTCTAAAACTTTGGATCAACTTTGTACACCCAGGCATAAACACTTGGCCACTAGAATATGAATCCAGAATCAATATATTATTGTTCTTTTTTATGAATGTTTTGACATTTATATATAAATTCTGCCAGGTAGTGTTGAGATTAATCCGTTGACCGCGACAAGAATTCCTCTGCGGTGCGGATGATTTAATCAGTGGGCGGGGTTCGGACGGCCTCCGCAGCACAGAAGAGGTTAAAGATTCTGCTTGTAAATACTAGAGCATATATGGGTTCAAATCCTGTAAGTCATCTTTCAATTACTCCAAAAGTTTTCCCTCATATTTGCAGGAACATGGTGAATCTAGTGTGTTGCCATCAGTTTTTAGTTTTTTCCCAATTCAATGTTCATCACGTTTCTGCACTCCCTCCTCTGTGATTAACTCTATTATTTTGTCGAGTTGGAATGATACTAGACAAATTCATATCATCATCCTCATTATCTTTATTTTGCCAACTTGCCATAAAAGCACAGAATGCTCAATACATACAAGGGCAATACAACCATTTAAAAACAAAGAGTATTAAAAACAATCGTGAGTTAGAAATAAAGTGTTCACCCTGTCGCAGCATAGTTTAGAGAGTGCATTTGTTTCATCAATAAAAACCCACGCACATACAAGCTAATATAAAAACCCATTTGGCCAAGATTTCATACAGGTTAAAAGTGACAAATCAACCAACACTTCATTCAGGAGATCAAATTATTCTGTCAAATCTGCCACATGTTTAAGTGAAAACATGAAACAGGAAAGAGAAAGGGTTGCAATGTAGCAGTTCTTAGAATCCTAAGCACAGACTTGTAGTCCTTAATTCCCAAATTGCGACATAATGTGAAGATCCACATCCGTCTAGATGCATGATACATAGGACAAAAAATAAGGACATGTTCAGTAGATTCTAATGCCTTAGGGCAAAAGGAACAGAACAAATCTGGCTTGGATCCAGTTTGCTGCCATTTCGATGTAACGGTGCGCAATGGCAAGGTCACTATTCAAAATTTTACATAAGGTGACTTAGCCAATGGTGGTGCAATCTCATCCAAATATCCTTCTAATAAACATATTTCTTAAAACTCCAGGAAGGGTGTGGTGAGAGAGCTCCCATCTTCTAGTTCCTGCATATCCCTTCACTACAACAGGGGTCTAAGACCAATTTTGTGGACATGGGACCATTGACCCAGCTCTAACCACAATGGAACAATTGGGGAGATAACTGGGAGGTTAATGAGGGAGCAAAGAAACATGTTCTCCACTAATTCCAACTCATCAACATTTTCAGGGCCCCAGAGTTTCCCCCATAAAGTAATGCTTCAAGTGATTGCAAGTTATACATTTGCAAATCAGGGGATATAGGAGCAAGGAAAGAACCTTGAATGGCCATTGCTATACCCCGGCGGGGCCTCAAATCCGGGAACCGACAACAACTTCCAGTCCCACTGCCGGGAGACAGAGAAGAGCCGAGTGTCGAGAACACTGAAGGCCCGACACCAGAGAGAGAGGGCTGTCAGGTCAGAGTGGGGGCAGCCAGGAGCCAGACACCACCGAGAGCAGCGCTAGAGCGTCACGTTCCAGACAACAAACAACACTAAGATGCAGGGCTAGAATTGACCAATCGAGACAGCAATAAGAACATGCGGAGTGGTGAGAGCTCAGTACCAGTAAACAGAACTGAGGTTTTACACACCTGGAAAATTCCCAGTGTGACAGGCTATTCATTTTTAAACGTGGACGGGGCAGTAATGAAGCAACGACCCTAAGGTTTGTTCATACAGGCCAGCAGACCCGATCAAGGTGGGAAAATCCCTATTTTTAAAGTACAAATGGCTTTAATTTAGCCGTCTCCCATCTAGAATTGGCTCTGATTCAATATAAATGAATGGGGAAAAATATTGCTCTGATTTTTTTCAAAAGCTTCCACTTTTCTCTTCAAAAGTGTTGGCATTCATCCTTCTGGGCTATTGAATTCCCTGCCTGCACCACCAACTGATTCCAGCAAACTGTTCACAGCAGCGTGATCAACTCTCACTTCGCAATCGCCTATACCATATAATGGCATCTCAACAAAATAATTTCTAAGGTAGATGGTGACCCCCTCCAACCACCAAGCCAGTGCAATATCTGAATCCTACCTAGCAGGCTGGAATCAGGTAGCCAGCTCAGGTAGATCAACAGGTTTTAGGTTTATTGTAGAAGGAATGGTACAAGTTACTTGATGAACACTCCACTGGGAGCAGCATCCTCTCTACTTAACTCATTTTCTTACTGCCAACCTAGCCTTACAGTGACAGCCCAACATTCTGTGACCTCACAAGTAAGCATAGCATCGAAGACATGACAAAAGTACCGGATTATGCCATATTCCTTGTGTCTTCAACAATATTTCCAACAACCTCCCATCATGCATCGATTAAACTAAACCGGTAGGAAAGGGACTTATCCTCCCTTGTCTACAAAAAAGAGGAGGCCATCCGACCAGTACCCCATGTCCCACCCTCTTTGAGTTGATACCAGCCAAAGACAGCAAATTAAGGGAATTCATGATATCACTAAAAAATCCCAACCATTATGGGACATATGGAATGCTAAGGTTGCTAGCCTTGGTCTTCTTGCACTGCTATAAATCAGCTCTAGGTTAATCAATACCTCTATCACGAAGGGTTTTATCCCTTAATCTCCAAAGTGTGCTATCATCATGCATATTGTAAATACAGCTCCAAATGATACTAATAATTTTAAAAACTAGACGTATCTTTGGCCTACCCTGTGCGTTTGTGCGTGTCTACGTGTATGATAGTGAGAGCATTTGTGTATGCTTGTGCATGTCTCTGCATGTGATGGTGTTTGTGTGTGCATCTATTAGGGTGTTTTTTGTATTAGTGCATGGGATGTTATGTGTGCTTCTGTTCTTGGATGTTTCTGGCTATGTGCGTGTCTGTGTGCATCAGTGGGCATATGAGAGTGTGTGCTCACATTGGTGTGTGTTTGTGCATGTCTGTGCGTGTGATGGTGTGTGCACGCTGGTTTTATTATTTTCTGGCAGCCGCTGTCCTGGATATTGACCTTAACTGCCTGATGCCTGACCTTAGGATGGCCACCAGTGTACAGTACAGTTGCCTGCCTGACCCCAAGATGGCTTCCAAAGTGGCTCCCTACACATTGTTTTACTTCCCTGGGACAACAATTAGACATTGACCAGACCTTGAACCTATCCCCTAACCTGCCTACACATCAGGACTTGGAACCTGCGGAACTTACCCCAGACTGTGGAGACCTAGCGATTTGGCTGATGCCAGGTGGAGCTACCATATAGCTAAACAGGAGATGGGTTGCGGACTCCCCCTCCCTGCCATCACCTACCCAGCCGGACCTTGGGCAGATATTCCCCTCGTCTCTCCGTCCTATCTTCCTCCTACCCCTTTACCCTATCCCCTTACCCTTCCTTGCTCCATTCACCTTGTCCCCTATGTTCTTTAAATGCTTTTAACTGATGTAAATTGCAACATTATTGTCCCTCATGTAAAGCGCTCTGATTTCATCAGGTCTAGCCAACGCTATATATTAACTCATTAATTACATTTCTGCCCATTTAGTACTCTTTCTCTCTTTGTCTACCTCCCTAGCTCCTATCCACTCTCCATTGAATCTCTCACCTTGCCTGCTAGTCTGTCTAGCCCTCTGTCCTTTGTGCCCTTTGACTAAGCACTCCTTCTCCCCTTGTTGGGGAAAGATCCAATATTTATACTCCAGAGTCTCAGCGTACCCACTGAGAGAGTCCACTGCACCAAGAGAGCCACTCACAGCTGAGGTATGGTATGGCACCCCTTGCCAAAGCACTCCCTCTGCCCTTTTTGGGGAAGGATCCAGTATGCAGGCCTTCGAGTCTCAGAGACCCCTCTGAGAGAGTCCACTGCAAAAAGGGAGCCTCCGGCAACAGAGATAGGGCAGTGATACCACTTCCCCTGGGATCACAGCTTACTGGAGTTTGGACATTGCTTTGACTCGTCTACTGGTTTGTGTCCACGTCGCCCTTTCCCTCCTCTTTCCACGCGGTGTCCTTCACCCTCCCCTCCTCTTTCCCGCCTTCATTACCTGTCTACTTCTCCAGCTCCTTCACCCTCCCCTGAATCTTTCCACTTGCTTGCTTTTCCCCTTACGTATTTGTGCTTATTGCGTATCTTGACCTTACAAATAACTATGTTGCCATGCTCTAATAACTGTGTAACCTTTGTAATGATGTAACCTGCAACTATGATCTGATGCTCATGTAAAGCGCTCTGATACCTCCGGGACTAGCCAGCGCTATATAAAACCTTTAAAATAAATAAAAATAAAATAAATATGTTCTTTTGGATCTGTGGCATCCAACCAAATTGTTCTGTGAGCAAAACCCCCAGATATTCAACCTTGTGGACTGGATGGGAACAAGCTGACAGATTGAACACCATATACTTAAGGGTAATTTCCAGGCCTTTCTTTCCACACAGCACAACAAACTGATTTAAAAGCCCACAGGGTATCTTCGGCAAACAGGAACACCGGACCCTTCCTGTTAGCTAAGCTAAGGGCTTCATGGTTACATAGCTCTAGCTGGGCCACTAAGTCATTTATGTATAACAAAAACAGAGTCTGGATAAAATCAGATCCTTGTCTGACACCTCGTATAAAGGAAATAGTTAGTTGGGTTAGTTCCCCAAGGGAGCCACACCTGACCTGCAAATAGGTATTTATGTGGAGCCTCCTGATGACGTCAATAAGATACTTGGGCACTCCCAGGCCAACATATGACCTTCCACAGGGTGTGCCTGGGTACAAGGTCAAAGGCTGATTGTAGTACCACAAAGACTATGTATATACTACCTCCCCCCAAGGTGACATATTTCCAAAATATAAACTGTAGGCAAAACACTTGGTCTATGGTGCTAGTCCCTACCCTAAACCCTGCATGCAAGGGAGTCAACAATACTGTGTCATCCAGGTTTGCAATCTTCCTAGCAAAAATCCTGCTAAAGACTTTTTGGGAAGAAATACTCGGGCTAATAGGCCGGTATTTAGAGGGTTACAATCTGAAGCCTTTCTTAAAAATGTGGATATTATCTTCTCTAGCCCATGTGGGGGGCATAAGAGGCACTCTCATGATTGCACTAAAGAGCAGGGTAAAATAGGTGCTACAAATATCGTTATTGGCCTGAAATAGGTCCCCTGGCACCTTAAATAACCCAGGCAATTTGCCTGAGGTAATCCAGTTGATCGCTTACAAGACCTGACTTTCCAATATGGGCCTGATACTACTATTTTCTGGCTTTAAAATGCCAGCTCGAGGGGGACCTCAGCCCCACTTCATTCCCCTCTGAGAGCAACAAACTCCACTGGCCCAGGAAATCCCTAAAGGTCATCAGCCACAGTATCGGGATATACTAGAGTAAAGTGGCTAACCCAGGCAGTAGCAGAAATATTACTCTAGATCCTATGGCTTGTCTCCCTTTCCCTTTCAGCCAATATTTTCCAAGGCTATTGTTGGTCTTTATTTCTATTGGCAGATAACAGGGATTTCCATTTGGACAGTTCGCAATCTCTCTTGGCCCTTGTAATGGCAGATTTATAATATTGTCTTGCACTACGGATTTGTATCCCACTCCCCCTCCCCCCATTATGGCATCTATAAATGCCTGCTTAGTTATTCTGCAGGCTTTAGTATACCGCAACACTATATTGGATTTTTAAGGAAAAGTCTTAGACTAAGCTAGAAACTACTTTTTTAAGAGAGGTAAATAAGATTTTGTGAATGGCAGCTAAGTATCCCCCAGGGTCATAGAAGGAAACTACCACTTCTTCACTGGAACCAATACAGAAATGAAAAACCTCATAAATCTGACTCAATTCCTATGTTCTCAGCTACAGTGCCAGCACTTGAGCCAACGGACGTTATTAGATGGTACCTCCCTCCTATCAAAGGGTTTATTGTTATAACTCAGTAAACTAGTGCCCAATGATCTCAGTGTAAGGTCCAGGGCATTGTGGTCACTGTCCTTTCTGGATACCACCTCAATATTAATCAATTGTGGTCACAGTCTAACATCCAGTAAGATATAATCTATCAGGTTGGAACTACTGTGCCTTTTAAACGTTTGTCTCCCAGTTTCAGAATGAGCTCTCGAATTACAGGCCGGCAGACCGTTATTCAATGTGAAGGCATTAAGCTGGAGAGCAGCAATAGACAATTTCTGGATGGGGGAAGTGTAAGTACAAGAATAGCCCAAACGCTGTCTTCATTGTGCCCCTCACCACTGCCTGTATTTCGCATATGAAGGCCAAAAGGTTCAAAATTACAATTGTAATCACCTACTATAATCCTAAAGTGGCCAGCAGGCAGTGACAATAAATGATCATTAATCAAAAAAATTACTGGAAAACTAGCCTTTGCACCCACATTCCTACAATATACATTACAGATGTTATAATAATCACCAGAAGGAAAATGTAGAACAATTTACATGACATCTAGGGAGGCAAGATTGCTAACTTTATTCACATATTGCAAGGTAGTTTTGACCTAAATAGCACGTTCCGCCGAGGACCAACCTTTCCCAGGCAAATAAGGGGTACGGTCTAAACTAGCATACCCAGAGCGAAAAAGCCTCCTGGAATAAACAAATATCAAAATGATATATAAACTTTCCCCACTACTTGGCATGAGAGCTTGTTTGTTTGTCCCTCCCGGTTCCACGAAACAATTTTACTGTGAGTACTACCTAGATTCAAAGAAGCTCTTGAATCATCACAGTTAATTGGAGTGGCAGTTGCAGGCAACAAATGGTGGGAAACATCCACAGCAGGTGGCCTAGACTTATGGGAACTTTTTTCTCCTGTTTTCCAGCCTTTTTCCACCAACATTAGATGTCAGTCAATTCCATCCAAGTCATGAAGCAGGGAGAATCTATTTTGGGTTGGAACAGCAGATGAGCCCAGACCTTTCTGTCTGAATGGCAAGTGCATGCTTCCTCTTGGCTGTTGCAATGAGGCCGGTTTATAAAAAATGCCTAAGGGAAGTTTGGGAAAACCAGAGTCTACACCTGGCCTGCACACCTTGTAACCATATTTGACTAAGTGTAAAGCCGGGTGTTTACAATTAATCACCACAAAGTTATCTTCGATTGATTTTGCCAGACAGCCAATCAATCCCACACTCCTGATTAGATGAATATCATTATATTCAGAGATGGAAAAATCTGCATTCTGAACTAGCCAGTGACAAACTTTATTTTTTAATTCGAGGTGAGACTCCTCCTTGCTGGTAAACAGAGATGGTACACCAGCCAGAACCACCACATCTGGGCAACAGGTAGGGGGTAAATCCAAACTGGAAAAGCAATGATTGTACTGGAATGTGGCCTCTGATGGACACGGAAGGCCTCTCATTCCCTTGCTGACCATTTCAGGCTTGGCCCTGGTTTGGGATTGGCCTGAATGTTACCTCCCCTACAGATTGCAATAAAATGTGAGGAAGGGTAGGAGTACCAAGAGGAGGTGCTGACGTCTGTTCTAAGGAACGGATTGACTCTTTGGAATTGGCTCAAGTATTAGCTGATACCTGGACAAGTGTCTGGATCTCTGCCGAAGATGTCGATGAAGAATTAGGCATAGAGGGTAAATCTGAAATAACACCCTCTGGGACGCTTAGCCTACATACCAAAAGAGTAATTAAGGTGGTCATGACAGATTCAACCTTGGCCAGAACAATAGACCAAGTTGAATTTAAATCTTTGTCTATCTTTTTGTTAGCAGGGCCCATTGATAGATTTAACTGGTGTGAGCTTAGGCCCTTTGATTTAGGTGAGTGAATAAGGTGAAAAGTTATGGCCCCTCATTTTTTTATTCGAACTGGGAGCAGGCCCTTGCTTGATTTTCCTCTTCTTCCTTACAGAGGATTCAGAGCTACTATTGCTTGTGGGGGTGATGGAGCAAGGTTGCACAGGTGAAGCGACTTGTTTATACTCAACCCTCACTAATAACTCATAATGTACTAACCAACATGTTTTTTCTTATTAATATTGCATTACATGACATAATGGGTGTCCGAGCAAAGCTTGCCTATGTGTTTTTCTAACTGTAATCCACTTGCATTAACATGACCACTGATATGCGGGGTATTCTATTGCGCATGTCATATTCATGTGACATGATGTATCTTTCGCTTGGTGGGAAACCTTTGCTTCTGCTCACTAAGACTAAGATAGCTGATCTGTGTCTTCACATGCAAAAAGCTTGCACTGCTGCTTTTGCTAAACTGTTCGTTCTGCCTAAATATTAATGCAATAGTTAAAATAAAAGTAATGGGAATAGTATAGAGATACAGGGTATACGGTGCATTCATTCATTCCTTGTTCTAAAACTGTTTCTTTCTATTTTTTCATGTAACGATAATCTTGGGCCTGGGAGGCGTCATTACTCCATCTTGAAAAATCATACTGCGCATGTCATACTCCAGAGAGAAGCTGAAATCATTTGTAATTGAATCAGGGCCAAAGACAGTCACAGTGAAGATGCAACTGAGAAGCTGACCCTTAACTCTGCCAGAGGAAGCTAAACTGTACAAATGATATTACAATTATATTACAATGTTAAATTCTCCATTGTTGGGTGGAATAAAGATGCATGAGAAATAAAGATTGATGGGCGGGAACGTTAATTTAAATATGCTATGAGAAAAGTTTCATTTTAGTATGATGTGATGACCTCTCCTCATTCTTTTGTCCAATCAAAATTGGGGATCCTTACACTTGCAACATTGGGGGGTGGCACACTGCATTGGAAAATGGTAGAACTAGAGTAGCTAGCTAAATTGTCCGACTTGTCCGAATAGCTGACCTGTCACTGACCCAACACACTCAATAGGAGATTCGGGAGCAGAGGTGCTGGCGGAGCCCTCTGTCAGAAGATTCGAGAACGCAATCGGTGTTCGGGAGCTGAAGTGCTGGCTGAGCACTTTGTCAGGAGAGATCGATAACCCAATCGGGGTTCTGGCTGTTAGCTGCAGACAGGGAGTAGCGCAGGCGTTGCAACTTTTACGGTATCAAGAGAGAGAGTACCCCTCTATCTCCAGGGAACAGGGTACAGAGACAATCAGTCAAAGAGAAATCCCTGGGTACACACTCACATATGATCTTACTATGCTATCATACCCGTCTGTCTATGCATTCAGACTCAAACAGAAAAAACTATTTCAGTGTACTAAATTAGCAAAAATGTTAATTTCCACACCAGAATTGGAACGTTCACAGTCTTATTTTAATAAAAACATATACAAAAAATTTTTGGGCACAAAGTGACAAGTTAAAATTTCAAAGAACACTCTTTGAAAAAGGTAGAATAAAAACAAATATTCCTAACAATTCATTTCATATACATACAAATTATATTTAAAATTGAAGACAAAATTTTTTTTTGAACAAATACATATCATGGACAAATATTTCATTGAGTCACAGGTAAAACAGTGAAAAAAAAAACTTCTTTACAAACAACCCCCTACATTCACTGTGGCCCACTGATATTTTTGCCACTGCTAATGTCTGGATCCAAAAGGTCTTTGGTTAATACAGGGGTGACAACAACAGTAACATCTATATATGTATATCAGTTGCTCACTGGACCCTACTTGGATTCTATATATGGAAAAATGCGTTGACGCGTTTCGGTGCAGTAAACATATGATGCTGTAGCACCTTCTTCAGGACTTCCGTATTTGGGGTCAACAGCTTCAGTAAAAAGAGCTTAACACCCTCTCTGTGGATAGACGGGGAGAAAAGCAAGATATCACTATATTTGTATAGGTCTTGTTTACAATAACGTAATTTGAGGCTCTTATCACCTAGATATGGATGGTTCTACAACCTCTTTCAGTTTGTCAGTTTGTCTCACACCTCTTATACTTGTTATTTCAGTTAATCTGTTTTTTTATCCTTATACCAACTGAATGGGTTCACGTGTTTACCTTTAAATATATACGATATGAGAACTCACATTTCCCTTTCTATACATGTAATCTCACTATGTGTTTTGTACCTTTCATTACAAGCGTTCATCTTTATGGATCACATCCCTCCGTTTCCATTTTGGTGTGGAAATAGATAGTAGTCCTTGTATACAATTTATAAGGTACTCACTCACGTTTAAGCTATTGCAATCAAACACATTCTTACCCAATATGTGTAGGGCAACGCACCCGAATGGATGTTTTTTCGGAGTCTCTGATCCTGACTTCTAATCTATGATATAGTTCATCCTAATGGTGGTACATCGGATACTGTCAGAATCTCTACTCTTTCAATTTTATATTTTTGTATTTGAGGACCTATCGTAAAGGCCATTTACCTTTTCACAATTATTGGGTTCAACGATGTGGGTCCTCTTCTATCTTTTCCAGATCTTTTGACCACCTGTGTGGGTATCTATATTGACAGAGAACAATATTTAGAATGGATCCCCCCTCTTTTTCGTAATTCGAAGGATCTATTTATATAGTAGGTTGGAATTAATTCTTTTGTTGCCTTACCTTAGAGGTTTATAAAACCTTTCTTGAACGGGCATATATCTATATAACTCCGTCAGTGAACTGGATATGTTCTGTTAGGATAAACAAATATACAAGTATGTGTATGCATCTTCAAGATTAAATTGCCTATTTCAGTTTCTATTTTATGTTCATACTACAGTTAACCTGTTTATCTATCCCTTTCTTAGTATATTGTCACTGAGGTTATTCTCGCAAAGTTTAATATGGCTGGTTTCTATTTCACTATTCTCGTTTATACTACCCGTGTATCTATTGGTTTAGAAGTTCCTCCCCAGCACACTGTTATATCAGGGGTATTCTGTTCACGTTAAGTGAGTCTTTTTTCTGTCTCCCCATTTCCATTTATCACGTAAATTTCCATTGTATATGTTACGGGGGTTTGTCTATTTACCTATCCCTTACCGCCTCTGTGTGCTATTCTAGGGATTTGTTTACAGCGTTATGATTGTATCCTTAGTCTGTCACCCGAACTTTAACTTTAACTTTTAACTTTAACTCGTTTTTAAATATGCCGGCTTTCCCGTGTAGTTATCGGATCTATTCTGTACCCATCTCTTACCTCTTACTTTCGGGAGTCACGTCTCTGCCTCGTTCTTTCACCTTCAACGCCGAGGATCGAGACGTGCTCTATTTATGCCAATTTAATTTGGGTAGATTAACTTCACCTGAACTGCGCGCATGCGTCGATTGCAGGGCTTTTGCACCAATAGCCGCGCCATCTTAGGTCGGCGTGTCTATTGCTAAACCGTGTGGTTGTGGGTGTTGAATTTTATCGACCTACACTTTTCGCTGTCCATTAGTACATATCAGTTCTTCCCCACATCTATTAATAAATACGTTAAGGTATTTTATCTATCCTAATTAGATTTACGTACGTCGATATCATCTGGTTTGTGCGCATGCGCCAACTAGATGGGGTTTTTTCATACGGTGGCGCCATCTTCGACCGGCGAATCCGTTACTCTACAGTGTGGTTACACGTGTTGAATTATATCACTCTTCAGTTGTCATAGTCCGTTGTTGCCTATTATATCATCCCCATATTAATTGCTATATGTACTCGAATATTTTATTTCAGACTTCGTTTATAAATATATCCCGATTTTTATAAATATTATGATCTCGCCTTTGGTTTAAACGTTTTTTTGCATATTTCACTTGGGCCACCGGAGGTAATATTTTTCCTACCGGGTACTACGTTTAAAGTTCTAGCATCAAACGTAGTACCTACCACACTGGTTGACATAGGGTTCCATTTTACAGTATTCTTTTCTCTACGAGTTTGTTGTTTCCTATCTGTGTCTATCAGGTGTAGTGACATACTTGCATTCCCTATTCCCCTTGTAGCATGTATGTAAAACCTCAAAGAGCCTGTCTCCCTCCGGTTGCATTCTGGTTTTCTTTATTTATATCAGGGCTTCCCATTCTTCCCTTGAGTTCAGGCCACGTTTAATGGTATTAAATTTTACCATAAACCATTGTTCTTGTTGTTTTCTTCTATTTGTGCTGTTTCCTAATCGGGTCTGTTCTTTTATTCTTTCTAGGATGACCCATCTAAGGTCTTTCTCACTGTGTCCCTGCTCTTTCCAATGTGCCACTAGTGGTGCGTTTTCCTTATTATTCTTGATTGCTGACTTATGTTCTCCTATTCTCAACCTTACTTCTCTGCCCGTCTCTCCTATATATGCCTGGTCACATGGGCACAGGATCATATATATCACATTCTTGGTTCTGCAATTATTCAGAGTGGTAATTTCTTGTGTGGCTCCATTGTGTTCCACCTTTTTGGTAACAATACACATTTCACATATGCAGCAATTGCCGCACTTGTGGTTCCCTACTGCTCTAGTTCCTGTTAGGGTAGTTTGACCTTCTACTACATCGTCCCTGTAGGTGTGTACTAGGTTAGACCTTAAGTTTTTGTTCTTCCTGTACGCATATAGAGGACGTTGTAGAGCAGTTTCTGTTCCATTGTTCAAGATTTTCCAGTTGTGGTTAATTATATTCTTCACCTGATTGGCCACAACTGAGTACTGACTTACCATTACTATTTTTTCTTGTGTCTTCTTTCTGTCTTTTTTAATTAGCAGGCAGTCCCTATCGTAGTATCGGGCTCTCTTTAAAGAATGGTCAATCAATTTTTTTGGGTAGCCTCTTTCTTTGAATTTTTGCTTCATCTCTCCCGCATGTCTGTAAAAGTCATCTATTTCGGTGCAATTTCTCCTGAGTCGGAGGAATTCCCCAAAGGGAATAGAATCTTTTTGACTCCTCGGATGATAACTTTTATAGTGCAACACTGTGTTGCGATCAGACTCTTCCTTGTATAGCTCTACCTTAAGTTGTTTAGCTTGACTTTTTATACAGATATCTAGGAAGTTAACTTCGGACCTACTATATGCAGCTGTAAATCTTAGATTCACGTCTCCTAGATTGAGCCATGATAGAAATTCTTCTGTTGTTCCCTGCCATATAAAAAAGATGTCATCTATGAAGCGTGCCCAACTTCGAATATTCTCATAATACGGGCTTACTTCATTATAGATGTGTTTATTTTCAAACATGCTCACGTATATACAGGCCAGGCTCGGCGCAGAGGTTGCGCCCATGCTTGCCCCTTTACGTTGGATACAGAGGTCCTTTTTAAATAGGAAAATGTTGTTAAGGAGTACCATGGAGACACATTGTACAATTAACTCTTTGCTTCCTCCTACAATTTCAGTCTCTTCTAGCAGGTTCTTGACTACCTCAATGGTGTCTTGTTGAGGTATATTTGTGTAGAGTGACTCTACATCGAGAGTCACCATGAGTTCATTTTCTCCATCGAACTCCATTCCTTCTACTTTAGCTATCATGTCAGCAGTGTCCCTGATGTATGATTTCTGCTTCTCCACTAAAGGTTTGAGGAACCTATCAGCGTATTTGCTTAGAGGTTCTAGCAGGGAGTCAATAGATGCAACTATAGGTCTGAGGGGGGGTTGTCTAGGCTTTTATGGACTTTTGGAAGCCCATAGAAGGCCGGGGTCTTGGGATTTGTATTGTTTAGGAACTTCCATTCCTCATCTGGTATATCTCCTTTCCCCCGTGCCTGTTGAAGCAATGTATCTACATCTTTTTTCAGGCTGTTCAATCTAGTCTGGGACACTCTCGTGTAGTGTAATTCATTTGACAAAAGAGCCATTATTCTTTGATCATAGTCATCCGTGCTGAGGACTACTACTCCTCCACCCTTGTCCGCGGGTTTGATTGTTATATGCGTATCTTTAGATAACGAGTCTATGGCATCTCTTTGGGCTTTTGTGATATTATACTCTTGAAAGTGTTTTTTATTCAGTAATGTTCCTATTTCTAGTTTTACAATTGATTCAAAAATCTCTATATTTTTGTCCAACATCCCTAGACTTGGGGTAAATGTAGACTTGGTCCTTAGACCTGAGTCTTGTGTTGTTTCCCTAGTTGGTCTATTTTCAAAGAAACGGCGTAGGCGGATTTTGCGGAAGAAGGCTCTCAGATCTTTCTCTAGCTGGAATTTGTTGATGCCAGCTGTAGGCACAACGTTAAAACCCATCCCCAAAACTTGTTGTTCAATATTTGTTAGCGTTCTGTGGGATAGGTTTATAATGGGAATTTTTTGTAGCGCCAGTACACCTTGTTCCTGGTTCGCTTGTATTCCTGAGGGGCCGGGTTCTGTTGATACTCCTGATCCTGTTCTCTTTGGGCTGGTCTCCTTATGTATTGGCCTCTCCCTCTGCCTCGAAAGCCCCCCCGAGTTTTCTGTGGGCGCTGATCTAAAAAAGCTGTCTCATACTCCCTATTGGGTCCTGCATATTCTTCATCCTCTCTAGTGTGTCCATCCTCTTCCCCGCTACTCTCTGATGTTCCTGAGAATTTCACGTGTCTAGGTCTTCTTGGCTGGAACCTTGTCTGAAACCTTGTTCTCTGTCCTTCACTCCTATTGGTTTCTGGCTTCTCTGTGTAATAATCTTTTCCGAGGAACGGATATACTACTTCCTGGGTAAATTTGTTCATGTCCTTCCTAAGTTTCTGTGTCTTGCGATTGGTTAAATATTCGCAGTACCCATTCATATCCCGGTTAATTTCCTCTATTTTCTTTTTAGCATCCTCAACTACATTGCTGTCAAGTAGTGTTTTTTCTAATTCTTCCATCCCTTGCATTTCTATCAGGATGGTGCTTTGGGCTGTTTCGATAATTAGAAGCATTAGATCTCTACTGCATCTATTGCAGATGAAGGTCCATGTTTCTAGAATTTTTTTATTATCTACGAAAAGCCCTGGTTCATTACGTATTTGGAGACCGATAGGTATTGTACCGGCCCTTACATATTGCGTCATGAACTCAGCATGTAGTTCGGTTCTAATAATTTTCTTTTTAAGATTGACTAGTTGGTTCCATTTCTCCCCTCCATTTGGGATTACTGTTATATTATTGACCCCCCTGTTGGAGCTAAGTATTTTGTTCAATTGTTCCTCACTAAAGCCAAAGGTCTTTAGTGTATCCATTCTATGATTGGACGAGGGACTGGTGTTTTTTTTTGGAGGAAAAACTAATTCAGTCAACACAAAAAACCTGACTCTCCAGCACTAGGCCGTTCTTTAAACATATACAATGGAAATTTACGTGATAAATGGAAATGGGGAGACAGAAAAAAGACTCACTTAACGTGAACAGAATACCCCTGATATAACAGTGTGCTGGGGAGGTACTTCTAAACCAATAGATACACGGGTAGTATAAACGAGAATAGTGAAATAGAAACCAGCCATATTAAACTTTGCGAGAATAACCTCTGTGACGATATACTAAGAAAGGGATAGATAAACAGGTTAACTGTAGTATGAACATAAAATAGAAACTGAAATAGGCAATTTAATCTTGAAGATGCATACACATACTTGTATATTTGTTTATCCTAACAGAACATATCCAGTTCACTGACGGAGTTATACAGATATATGCCCGTTCAAGAAAGGTTTTATAAACCTCTAAGGTAAGGCAACAAAAGAATTAATTCCAACCTACTATATAAATAGATCCTTCGAATTACGAAAAAGAGGGGGGATCCATTCTAAATATTGTTCTCTGTCAATATAGATACCCACACAGGTGGTCAAAAGATCTGGAAAAGATAGAAGAGGACCCACATCGTTGAACCCAATAATTGTGAAAAGGTAAATGGCCTTTACGATAGGTCCTCAAATACAAAAATATAAAATTGAAAGAGTAGAGATTCTGACAGTATCCGATGTACCCCCATTAGGATGAACTATATCAGTGGTTCCCAAACTTTTGACTCCCGAGGACCCCCATTGAGTCACCACTGGAAGCCGGGGACCCCCAGCAATTTGTATGCGTTAAATTTCAAATATCAAAACAGTAATTCGAAAAAAATACACACGTGTGCACACAAGACAAATACTCAAAGTACTAAGGATTTTGGGGCCAGATGTACGACAATTTCATTTAGCGCCTCGCAATTGGCAACACATTGCGAGTGGCAAATTGCGAGTCGCTAAATGAAATGTACAACAGTGTGTTTAACACTGTTTGGGATTCCCAATGGGGTTGCAAATTGCGAGGTTTATTAATATTAATGAGCCTCTCTCAATTTGCGAACCCATTGGGAATGCCAGCCCTCCCAGGTATAGTGGCCTGATGGGCTCTGCAGGCCACCATGTCTGGGACTGCTTTTAAATACAGCAGTTTAAAAAACAAATGCAGCCCGTTTACCATGCATTTAAAAAAAAAAAAATGAAACGTTTTCGTTTCATTTTCCAAGGGCAGGCAGAGGTGCCTGGGACCACTGCCTGCCCTTAAAAAAATAATTTTTCATGCATTTGCAAAGGGGAAGGGGTCCCCTGGGGACCTCTTTCCATTTGCAAATGCATTACCATCTACTTGAAGTAGGTGGTAATTGCGAGTGTTTTGTGACCGCAAAACATTTGTACATGGTTTTGAGACTCGCTATTTGGAAGGGAATGCCCCTTCCAAATAGCAAGTTGCAAAACCTGTTTAGCGAGTCGCAAACAAATTGCGACTCGCAAAATAGGCAATGTACATGGCCCAATAGGTTTTTGCATGCACAAACGGGTTCGCAAACCCGTTTGCGCATATAAAAAACGGATCGTACATCTGGCCCTTAGTATTTTATATTGAAGCCCCTCTGTCACATGTATTTCACTTTATTTTATAGCACCTCTCATACCATTGTAGGATGTCAGAGCACTTTACATCACACACACATAGAGACATTGAATCATACATGTAAATCAGTGTGTATATAAAATGTTCAAAGAGTGCTTGGTCTGAAAAAACACAAACTCAGGATTCAGAACATAACACAGTGGTTAGCACTGATTAAACATAAAAAATGTATTTCCACCCAAGTACATCTTTCTAGCAGCATCAGGATAATGAATAACTGGGAAAAAACATAAGTTACTAACTGGTACCATGCAGTTTGCAAGCAGCTATTTGATGCCAGTTTATAGGTCTCTCTGCTACATTACAATTGTCACTTATGAAGTGCACAGTAACGAAAGAATCTCTGTGACAAAAGCAGTAACCACAAAGTCAAAGCTGCCACTGAACAAAACTCTCCTCACGCTCCAGCAGGTACATTAATCACTGGTATTATCTTGACACTTTTATTGTTGCTGGAAAGCTGCTAATTATACAAGAAACGTTTCTATGCTTTTACAACTGTTTCCTACGGACCCCCTGGGAATGGGTCACGGACCCCTGGGGGTCCGCGGACCCCAGTTTGGGAAACACTGAACTATATCATAGATTAGAAGTCAGGATCAGAGACTCCGAAAAAACATCCATTCGGGTGCGTTGCCCTACACATATTGGGTAAGAATGTGTTTGATTGCAATAGCTTAAACGTGAGTGAGTACCTTATAAATTGTATACAAGGACTACTATCTATTTCCACACCAAAATGGAAACGGAGGGATGTGATCCATAAAGATGAACGCTTGTAATGAAAGGTACAAAACACATAGTGAAATTACATGTATGGAAAGGGAAATGTGAGTTCTCATATCATATATATTTAAAGGTAAACACATGAACCCGTTCAGTTGGTATAAGGATAAAAAAACAGATTAACTGAAATAACAAGTATAAGAGGTGTGAGACAAACTGACAAACTGAAAGAGGTTGTAGAACCATCCATATCTAGGTGATAAGAGTCTCAAATCACGTTATTGTAAACAAGACCTATACAAATATAGTGATATCTTGCTTTTCTCCCCGTGTATCCACAGAGAGGGTGTTAAGCTCTTTTTACTGAAGCTGGTGACCCCAAATACGGAAGTCCTGAAGAAGGTGCTACAGCATCATATGTTTTCTGCACCGAAACGCGTCGACGCATTTTTCCATATATAGAATCCAAGTAGGGTCCAGTGAGCAACTGATATACATATATAGATGTTACTGTTGTTGTCACTCCTGTATTAACCAAAGACCTTTTGGATCCAGACATTAGCAGTGGCAAAAATATCAGTGGGCCACATTGAATGTAGGGGGTTGTTTGTAAAGATGTTTTTTTTCACTGTTTTACCTGTGACTCAATGAAATATTTGTCCATGATATGTATTTGTTCAAAAAAAAATGTTGTCTTCAATTTTAAATATAATTTGTATGTATATGAAATGAATTGTTAGGAATATTTGTTTTTATTCTACCTTTTTCAAAGAGTGTTATTTTAACTTGTCACTTTGTGCCAAAACATTTTTTGTATATGTTTTTATTAAAATAAGACTGTGAATGTTCCAATTTTGGTGTGGAAATTAACATGTTTGCTAATTTAGTACACTGAAATCGTTTTTTCTGTTTGAGTCTGAATGCATAGACAGACGGGTATGATAGCATAGTAAGATCATATGTGAGTGTGTACCCAGGGATTTCTCTTTGACTGGTTGCAACTTTTACTGCAGATGCCGGTCTTAACCTTTGGTGGTCCTGTCCTGATCCAAATTGGCTTTATCCTGTCCTGATTCTGATCTGCATTTGCTTGCCTACCGGCGACTGCAACTTTTGGGGTTTCTATCCTTTACTGACCCGTGGCCGGGGTTGGTATTCACACCATTCTAGGTAACTATTAAATGTGGGTCTGTCATTGTATTGTTTCCCTCTCTTTCTCTAGCCACCCTCATGTTTAAATGTGTAAAGACTGTCTTAATAAATCTTTGCATATTCCGACTTTAATCATTATTTTCCAAATTGAGATGTGTTTAATGTTTAACGCTTGGATCATGACATTTAAAATTTGTAGATAAAGAGTTTAAACCTTTCCTGAGTCTGTGGTTATTATATGAGTGCAAAAGTTATTTTTGTTGTCTACCTATTATTCTAACACCTTGATCCCTTAGGACTAGGTACTGTGACATAGATTAATAAGTCAAGGTATGAAGGTCATAAGTCCTAAATGAACACAATACACTGGTAGTAGAGAGAAGGTTACCTGATTAATTTATGTTTTATTGATTATGGGCCCAGGTGAGTATGGTAAAAGACTAGTCGGGTGACCTGCGCGCTCTAACAGGGGTACCAAAGTTAAGTTGGAGCGGGCAGTGAAGATTTGCCAGGGTGTGCAATGATTAACAGGCTGGTAGAAGTAAGAGGGGCCAAAAAATAAGTGTCTAGTAGTGGTGATGTGGGACTGGATGGCGAAACACATGCCCCAGCTCCCAGATGAAGAGGCGGTCACCTTTTCGCCACATCTATCTATTTTCCAATCACACCCACCACACAGGAAAGGAAGGAATCAAGCATGGTCCCATGTTTTCCAATCACACTTGGAATGGCCCTAGACTATGGGTACTCACAAACTTTCTCACGGGGGCCAAACTTACAGTGTGGTTTGTGTCCAAGGGCCGCACTGCAGGGGGTGGGGTCAGTGGGGATGGGGCGGGGCTATAGCAACAAAAAAACTGTGACCATGAGGTTGATCACAGGTCCCTGCAGTGGACGCCTTCATCCACTGAGCCACCAGACCCGGCATACACACATCTCTCTCTCCCTCTCTCTCTTTCTCTTTCTATCTCTCTCTTGGTCTCCCTCCTTCTCTCTAGCTCTCTCTCTCTCCCACTCTCTCTCTCCCTCCCTCTCTCCCTGTCTCTCTCTGTCTCGCTCAATCTGACTGTCTCACTCCCTCTCACTCCCTCTCTCTCTCTCTCTTTCCTATCCCTGTATCCCTCTGTCTCACTCACTCTGCCTGTCTCACTCCCTCATCTTCTCTGTCTCCCTCTGTCTGTCTCTCTCTCTCTCTCTGTCTCCCTCTCTCTCCCTCCCTCTGTTGCTCTCCCTCTGTCTCCGTCTCTCTCCCTCTCTCTATCTCCCTCTCCCTCTCTCTGTCTCCCTCTCCCTTCCTCTGTCTCCCCGACTCCCTCTGTCTCCCTTCCTCTGTCTCTCTTCCTCTGTCTCCCTCTCTCTGTCTCCCTGTCTCTGTCTCCCTCTGTCTGTCCCCCTCTCTCTGTCTCCCTCTCTCTGTCTCCCCCTCCCTTCCTCTGTCTCCCTCTTACTCCCTCTGTCTCCCTCCCTCTCTCTGTCTCCCTCTCTCTGTCTCCCTCTCTATGTCTCCCTCTCTGTCTCCCTCTCTCTGTCTCCCTCTCTCTGTCTCCCTCTGTCTTTCTACCTCTGCCTGTTTCCCTCTATCTGTCTCCCTCCCTCTCCCTCACTCTGTCTCCCTCCCTCTGTCTCCCTCCGTCTGTCTCTCTCTGTCTGTCTCCCTCTGTCTGTGTCCCTCTCTCTGTCTCCCCCTCCCTTTCTCTGTCTCTGTCTGTCTCCCTCTCTCTGTCTCCCTCTCTCTCTGTCTCGATCTCTTTGTCTCCCTCCTCCCTATGTCTGTCTCCCTCCTCCCTCTCTCTGTCTCCCTCCCTCCCTCTGTCTCCCTTTTCAACCCTCCTTCTCCCTCTGTCTCCCTCCCTGTCCCTCCCTCCCTCTCCCTCTGTCTCCCTCCCTTTCCCTCCATCCCTCTCCCTCTGTCTCCCTCTGTTTCCCCCCTTTCCCTCCCTCCCTCTCCCTCTGTCTCCGTCCCTCTACCTCCCTCTGTCACCCTCTTCATTGCACCCTGCCTGTGTGTCAGCCCGGGCTGTGACAGCTTCCCGGTACACACATCCGCACCCGAGCACTTCACAGGTTTTTAAAAAGTCATTTGCATGTTAATGAGGCTTTGTTGTATTTCGCCTCTTTTTAGGCCCCTCCAGCTCCACTTTGCCTATCACTGGAATCGCCTGGCCCCCACAGAGACTTGTGCTGCTGCAACCAGCAGTGTTTGCAGACTCGATATGTTTTTTTTTGTAATACACGGGTACGATGTCTGCAATGTCCGCTGGCTGGCAAGGAAGGCTTGCCGGGCTGCTGGCGGCCCGCGGGCCGTACTATGAGTACCTGTGC
Organism: Lissotriton helveticus; assembly: GCF_964261635.1. NCBI lineage: Eukaryota > Metazoa > Chordata > Amphibia > Caudata > Salamandridae > Lissotriton > Lissotriton helveticus. The sequence continues at coordinate 141,251,623 of NC_136059.1, read as the reverse complement.
CCTAGACAATCAAAGATAATGCAACATGGCTACAGGACTGACCAAATTCACTGGACATTAGCTGCCATTGGCTGCCGGAGGTGGTGGCCTCTTCTGGGCGATATCGGGTGTGCTGCAGAAAACCCAATATGCTTATAAATATTGGTGGAAATCTCGAGGCCCACCTCGAGCCTAATGCAAACTGGGGGACGAAGTGCAACCCTAGTCAAAGGTAACACATGCTGGTAAAAAATGGCAAGCAGGAAATTGCTGAACTATCCTACGGTGCTGCAGGAAGCACAATGGCTTTAGAGCACTGCCGGGAGTCTTTAGACCCACCACGGGCCTAAAGCTGGCTGGGAGAAATGCTCATGCCTTATAGAACGTCGGCAGGTATTCTTGCGGGGCCCACTTCCCTAGCAGTTAGCAGGCTAGGGAATGAATTTTCACCTCAGTCCAAAGTCTGCAGGCAAGCTAGCAGTAAGATTTGGCTTCATGGTCAGAAAGGTGAGGGCTCAGAGACATGGTCCTGCCCAGCTTTGGACAGACACGGACGGGTGCAGATGGCGTGGCCCAGGCGCCAATGGGACGGGGCTGTGTCCTCCTCCTTCCACCCGGCTAGCAGCGGCACCTCCTGTCACCCAGATGCGGGGACTAAGAGTCCCCTTGTAAGGCAGCAGCATGGTCTCAGCAAGGTTTCCTGAAGCGGCTCTCCCCCAAGCAAAATTCACCTTTAAAAGAAGCCAAGTCATAAAAATGTAAAGTGATGGATACAAATACGGTCAATGTTTATTTCAGTTTTGGCTTGAGCTATGCGAGTTTCTGAAAATTCAGACTGTTTCTATGGCCATATATACATTCAAGTGATTTGTATTTGAAATGTCTTTGATAACAACTCGCTGCCACAGTCTTGCGAACCAAAACATGGTTCTCGCGCCAAATTATGAGGCTATGTTTGAATTCTCATCAGACGGCTCTCTGGAGCTTATTTTAAGCCAGAATTCCACTGTGTTCAATTCTTTATGATAAACATGTCATTAAACAGTGCCGATTCAAAACCGCTCTGAATCAAGGAGTGAGTCTATGTCACTAGAAAGGTACCATGCCAGCGACTACCAGCTGTCTTCCAGTCATTAGTCTTTCTTCAAAGTATTGTGTCAGTGCTCAAGTGATGGAATGCTCAAGTGATGGATACCGCTAGATGGAGTGCTCAGTGACAAAGCAAGGTCACTGAGGCAATGCTTTAGAATGACGCACACACTGGATAATCGGGAAATGGGCAATACTCTTCTTCAAAGTCACTACACCATGAAGTCTTTCATTGCAACACACAGGAATGCCCCCACCCCTATGTTCCCAAGAATGGTTGGATCCTTCATTCCATACATGATTTGCAGTGTTTTACAGTCTGTGTTTTTCAATGCAGTGTTTTATTACTTTGCCTCTTTTTCAGTCATTTGAAATCCCGTTAAATACAGTGAATGTTGTAGGGGGTCATAGTCTGGCAAAACATTAATTCTTAAATCTTAATGGGTGAAAGTGTAGTCAAAATGTGCCCAGCCTATGGAAATATATTACAAGGCCAGAAGCTAACAAGGATCTACTTTTCGCATGCGTATGAAACTCTGATGCCCTGCTTATGGATGTATGCCATTACAATGCATGCTTTTACCACGCATGCCTTTACAACGCGGTTTTTACAACGAAAACCTTTACAACGCATAGCGCTTTGGGGTGCTGGATAGTGAAAAATGTAATTTACTATTCCAACACTAGTCCCCGTGGACACTAGGGAAGGTGTTGGATAGTAAATTAAACGTATTCCCTATCCTAGAGCGCCCCCCAGCGCAATGCGTTGTAATGGTTTGCGTTGTAAATACCGTGTTGTAAAGGCACTGCGTGGTAAAAGTTACGTTGTAAAGGTTGTTCACCGGCAGTATACATGACGCAGAAATGGGAAAGTTCTCCTTGCGCTGTCCAAGCAACGCAGCTTTGTCCTTGCTAACTGCCCAATTAGTTTCAAGGTGCTTTTTTACATCTCTTTTGGTTACTTGACACTTTTAACATTTCTCCTGCAATGCCCACATTTCTGGACAAGTGTACTAGTTCTGCCTTAGTTTTCTTTGCTGTGGGTGTCTGCCCTCGAAAATTAGACCGCCCACGCCATTTTGCTTTGCTTAGATCATGAAGCAGTCATTTAATGTTACCAGCTTTCCCTTACTAATGGTCCGGCCTGGATTCCGACCGGAGTCCTCGAGGTGACAGGGACCGGTGCTGAGTCGTTGCGCTGTGGCGACCTGCCCCTCATGACGGATTTACAGTGCTAGTGGCTTTTGCAAACCAGTCCATTGCCAGATACACCTCATCTGCTAGCATTAGCTGACATACAAGGCCTCTCTGCATCTCTTACTAGGCCCAGCTGCTATCTCTGTCAGCCAATGATATGGAATGGAGTACTTGGCCTGCTTATACCTGCAGCAAAATACAGAGTGAATTTTGCTAAGCAACAATCTGTAAAATATGTTAGTAGTTGTTTGGAACGAGCAAGCCACTATGTGGTAAGTAAAACAATACTTCATCAGATGAGATTAGTTCTGAAGAATAATATATTTATTTAATTAAGTTCTTCCGAGTAGAAATCTGTGGCTCTCCCTCTGGCTGGTCAATCTGTAACTGCCACAGACATGGGCGTTCGCAGGAGGGGGCAAGGATGGGCGCTTTCCCCCCCTGGATCGCCGGTCCGTCCGGTGCGCGGGTGACGTGGAGAGATTGATTTTTTTAACAATGTGACTAAAGGTATTTGCTGCACCAGCCCATGTGAGCACAGTGCCACTCGCAGTAAAAGGCAGTGGATTCTAAACAGGGTGCAGCTGACAGCACCCGAGCCTGCCCCTCCTGAGACCCCTTTCTTTACTCCTGCCCCTAATCTTTATACACAAGACCACTTTCTTCCCTTGACCTGGTTGGGGGATGCTGCAATGCTGTCAGACCACATGCGTGTGATGCTAAGCTTGGCTGTGGAGAGATTGCCCTTTTTCTTGGTAGGAAAAGGCTCAATCACATCTGGGATTGGACAGCACAACCGTCGACCACTGGTGCTCGGTGAGCTAACAAGTCCAGCTGCTCTTTGTGCGGACAGCAGCATCTCATAACCGTCACCCAGTGATGTAAGGAGAGGTGCATCGAAGAACACAAAGTCAGTCCAGACAATAGAGCTGAGACGCCATTGGAGGTGAGGTCGACGATTAGGGAAACTAAATGGGAGGCCTTGGAAGGTTCAATCAATCAATCAGTGACACTTATAAAGCGCGCTACATACCCGTAGGGTCTCAAGGCGCTGGGGGGGGGGGTGCCGCTACTGCTCGAACAGCCAGGTCTTCAGCTTCTTCCTGAAGGAGAGGTGGTCCTGGGTCAGGCGCAGGTCGGTCGGGAGGGAGTTCCAGGTTTTGGCGGCCAGGTAGGAGAAGGACCTTCCTCCTGTAGTCATTCTTCGGATGCGGGGGACGGCGGCGAGGGCGTGGTTGGCTGATCGGAGGTGGCGTTTGGGAGCGTAGAAGTTGACTCGGCTGTTGAGGTAGCTCGGGCCTTGGTCGTGTAGGGCTTTGTGTGCGTGGGTGAGGAGGCGGAAGGTGATTCTCTTGTTGACGGGGAGCCAGTGAAGGTCTCTCAGATGTCCGGAGATGTGGCTGGTTCGTGGGATGTCGAGGATGAGTCTGGCTGAGGCGTTCTGGATCCGCTGGAGTCTCTTCTGGAGCTTGGCGGTGGTACCGGCGTAGAGGGCGTTGCCGTAGTCCAGTCGGCTGGTGACGAGGGCCTGGGTGACGGTCTTCCTGGTCTCGGTGGGGATCCACCAGAAGATCTTCCGTAGCATGCGTAGGATGTTGAAGCACGCCGAGGAGATGTTGTTGACTTGCCTGGTCATGGAGAGGGAGGAGTCCAGGATGACGCCCAGGTTGCGTGCATGGTCTGTCGGTTTGGGTGCGGTGCCCAGGGCGGGAGGCCACCAGGAGTCGTCCCAGGCGGAGGGTGAGGAGCCCAGGATGAGGACCTCCGTCTTGTCCGAGTTCAGTTTCAGGCGGCTGGTCGTCATCCACTCGGCTACCTCTTTCATCCCTTCGTGCAGGTTGGCTCTGGCGGCGGCGGGGTCGTTGGTCAGGGAGAGGATCAGCTGGGTGTCGTCGGCATAGGAGAATATGCTGAGGTTGTGTTTGCGTACGATGGCCGCGAGGGGGCTCATGTAGACGTTGAAGAGGGTGGGGCTCAGAGAGGATCCTTGGGGGACGCCGCAGATGACTTCGGTGGCCTCTGACTTGTACGGTGGTAGGCGGACTCTCTGTGTTCTTCCGTCGAGGAAGGAGATGATCCATTCCAGTGCCTTCCCCTGGATTCCGGCGTTGTTGAGGCGCTGCACTAGGGTGCGGTGGCAGACCGTGTCGAAAGCCGCGGAGAGGTCTAGGAGGATGAGGGCCGCTGTTTCTCCATTGTCCATCAGGGCTCGGATGTCATCGGTGGCGGCGATGAGGGCGGTCTCGGTGCTGTGATTGGCTCGGAAGCCGGACTGTGAGGGGTCGAGGGATCCGTTCGTCTCGAGGAAGGCGGCCATCTGCTTGTTGACGGTCTTCTCGATGACTTTGGCTGGAAACGGGAGGAGCGAGATGGGGCGGTAATTCTTGAGGTCGGTGGGGTCCGCTGTTGGTTTCTTGAGTAGAGCGCTGAGTTCGGCGTGTTTCCAGCTCTCAGGGAAGATGGTGGTGTCGAAGGATGTGTTGATGATGTCTCGCAGGTGGGGTGCGATGACAGCGTCGGCCTTGTTGAAGACGTAGTGAGGGCAGGGGTCGGTCGGTGATCCGGAGTGGATGGAGTTCATCGTGCGGATGGTGTCTTCGGTGCTGATCGGGGTCCAGGCGTGGAGGGTGGTGGTGGGGGGTGGTTGTTCGGTCATGGTGTGCGTTGGTTGGTTGTTGAAGCTGTTGTGAATGTCCGCGATCTTGTTGTGGAAGTATGAAGCGAGGGAGTTGCAGAGGTCTTGCGATGGGGTGATGTCGTTGTTTCCTGCGCTGGGGTTGGAAAGCTCTTTCACGATGTTGAAGAGTTCCTTGCAGTTGTGTGCGTTGTTGTCCAACCGGTCCTTGAATGCTGTTTTCTTGGCGGCGCGGATCAGCTGGTGGTGTTTCCGGGTGGCAAGTTTGAAGGAGGTCCTGTTGTCCGGTGTCGGTTCCCTTTTCCAGACTTTCTCGAGGGCTCGGCAGTTCTTCTTGGAGCTCTTGAGTTCGTCGGTGAACCATGGGGCCTTCTTGCTGCCGGGTCTGCTAGGCGGGGTCCTCAGTGGGGCGAGCTCGTCCGCGCAGATGCTGATCCACTTCGTGAGGTTGTCGGCGGCCTGGCTGGGGTCCGCTGAGCTGGCAGGAGGGTGCTGGCTCAGGGAGGTGGCGAGCTGGTCTGCTGTGATCTTGTTCCAGCTTCTGCGGGCGGCTTGTTGCTGGTGTTAGTGGGTCGTCGTTCTCTTGAAGGTGAAGTGGACGCAGCTGTGGTCCGTCCATTGAAGCTCTGTGGCGTGGCTGAAGCCGATGTCTGTGCTGGAAGAGAAGACTGCGTCGAGTGTGTGTCCGGCGAGGTGGGTGGGGGTGGACACCAGTTGCTTGAGTCCCAGGTTGGCGAGGTTGTCGAGCAGGGTGCTGGTGTTGCGGTCGTTGTTGTTTTCCAGATGGAAGTTGAGGTCTCCCAGGAGGATGTAGTCAGCGGAGGGGAGGGCATGCGGGCTGACGAAGTCGGCGATGTCCTCGCTGAATTGGGTGCGTGGTCCCGGGGGTCGGTAGATCAGGGTGCCTCTGAGGGTGGTGTTCGGGTTGGTGTGGATCTGGAAATGCAGGTGTTCTGCGCTGGTCAGGGTGTTGTCGGTGCTGGTCGTGAGACGGATGGTGTTCCTGTGGATGATGGCGATGCCTCCTCCAATCTGGTTGGCGTTGCGGTCCCTCCGGACGATCTTGTAGCCCTCTGGGATAGCAATGGCGATGTCGGGAGCTGAAGAGGCGTTCATCCAGGTCTCCGTGAGGAAGGCAACGTCAGGGGCTGTGGCGTCTAGGAGGTTCCAGAGTTCGACGGCGTGTCTATGGACGGAGCGGGTGTTGAGCAGGATGCACTTGAGGTGGGTGCTGCTGGTGTTCGACTTGGCGGGTGCTGGTGCGAGGCAGGTCCGGATGCAGGTGAACTTGCAGCCGTGGCAGCTGAAAGGACCGTGGGTGCGTCGTGGAGTGGCTTGATGGCAATCTGGGAGTCGGCCGGTGTTGAGAGCGGTGAGGGTGGCGGTGGAGTACGTCAGGCGGGTCGGTCGGGGTCGTCGTGGGCCAGGGGTCCTGGCGCTGGTCGCGATCCGGTCGCGGACGGGCGCAGACGGGCTTACCTTTGGCGCGCCTTCGGCGCACAATCGGCACGCCCGCTGCGCGTGACCGCTGCGCGTGACCGCTGCGCGTTCGCACGGTCGCCATTTAAGGCGAAGTGCGCGGGTGGGCGGAGCAGCTGGGAGGCGGGAGCGGGGAGGGTACAGAATAGAAAAAGGGGCGGGGAAAAGCGGCGGTGGCGGGAAGGGAGGGCGGAGGGCGGCGAGGTAGGCGGACAGCAAGGAAGGAAACCAAAACACAGGCAAAAAGAAATTACATAAAAAACAGGCACAAATTACAGAAAAACAAGGCAAAAACAACCGCAGCGGAGGCAGCCGGCAACCGGCAAACGAGGCAGCAGCGAGGCAGAGGGCAGGCAAGGTGCACACGCAGCAGCTGGTGGCCGTGACAAGATCACCATGTTGCCAAGAATCGAGATGACAGTTGACAATAGAGCTGTAACTCTCAGAATCTGAGAGACAATCACAGTGACTGCAGAAACACAGTGACGATGACAGGGCAAGAAGCTCAGCAGAACACTTGTAATATCAAGTTGCTTCCATGTCCTTCAGTCATGTTTCACTCCCAGTTTTAAATCACTTCGCACACTGGGCATTTAAACTCAAATTATTTATTAGAACAATAAGAAAAACTACAAATCCCAGAGTGCAATGTAAAATTGGTTAAAAAGCTAGAACTAGCTGATAATGTCACACACGGTAAGGGGACAGTTGGCATCTAAACAGTGTATAACAGAAAGCTTTGCACAGTATGTGAAACAGCAGCACCAAATATATATGGGCATGAATATTGCATAGTAAAGATGGAGGAAAGGGTGCTATGGAAGGATATATGGACTAAAGGAAGAGCGAGATGCAATATGAACAAGAGAACACAGGAAAGCCTGAGGAGTTTGCAAAGACAAGATATAGAAGTTGAGATATTAAAGCGAGAGGGGGATGAAGATAAGGGGGAAAGGGTAAAAGCAGAGAGGGAGAAGATTAATTCAAGAGAAAAAACATACATACATAAAGGAAAAGTACTAGCAATTGAGACAGGAAGAGAATGTGAATTAATGGACGAGAAGGATGGGGAAGCAAGTAGAAAAGAGAAAGGAGTGTGCTGAGAATGTTCTAGTCTGTAAAACAAAAGTTTGGTCCGAGCCTCTGGAGCTTTGTCTTGTGATTGACTAGTTCAGAGATTGTTTTAGTAATAGATGAAAATGGAGACATTTCTGACCAATGAGAAAAGTGGTCAATCTAGAACAGAATTCACAGATGGAATTACTTTCACCAGAAAGAAAGTATAGTCGAGAAAATATCACAAGTAGAATCCTCATTTTATGCTGTGTTTTTGACTCGGTCTGTAGTTCCAGGAACCCAGCTGTTTAGCATTGCTGCTCCAAACTTTCACTGTACTCCCCACCTCTGTCTGACTTTTAGTAGACTCAGATGTAGGAGTAAAGAGCACAGGGGTTGCTACAGTACTGGTGACAGCTTTGCTATGCCTGTCAATAGCCTATAGGATCCAAGTCATTGCGTCCTGAAGTTGACATGCCAATGTAAGCATCATGTGCGTCTAATGTTGCTGCAGCTTTCAAAGCCCTTCTAGAACATTACGATTTAGAAAAGGGCGTTATTGTTACAAATATTCTCTTTATACTCCATGATACAACTCCACATACAGTAAAGTGTCACTCAAAGTCATTGAAGTGTCACACTTAAAATCATGGCAAATGTGAAATGTCACACATAACCAATCTCAAAACTTGGCAGCTATGGATTGAGATCGTGCCGCGCAGAGGATGGATGATGTTAAAATGATGCCTCCCCCTGAAAAATTTTCTACGGACGCCCATGGCCACAGAGTAGAACTATACAACCTCATAGGAATGTGGAACGCACTAACCACAGTGCTCCACACTCCATAACTAACATGGAAGATTACAACATATCTTCTTCCCTTAATTAAACAAAAGAAACAAGGTACAGTGCTAAAACAATACTTAAGTAAAAACTTGATATGGTAAAGTAAAGAGAAATACAATTAACATGAAATTCAAAAGAAAATGAAAACTAGACAACCTACCTACATTCGTAATTTTAACATTAATTAAATTGTTCAAGAGAAGGAAACACAACAAGTCATTTACATATGTAATCCTTTAGGTATCCTGGAGGATAACAACTTCTGTAATGCCTTAACCTCTCCCTACGATATGCGGCATGTTCCGTTTTTTGCTGGCACAATTTGTCTTTTGCTCACAGCATTTCTTATTTTTTTCCTCACGCTGGATTCATCGACCACTTCCACGTTGGGAATCTCAACCCAGCCAGGATGTCGAAAAAATGTGGTAAGTCAAATAATACTCTGTTGTTGCCACGCCCCGCCTTGCCTTGCTGAGCACCGTTGACGACGTTATAGGAGGAGGAGTGATGAGTCACGAGAGACGCTCGGAGTCGAGCCGAGTTGAACGCAGCCCAGCAAATTGAACGCTGCACAAGGAGGACACGGAGGATACGCCGAAATGAACGGCGCGAAAACGCCGTGGACGCTCGGAGTTGAGCCGAGTTGATTGTAGTCCAGCAATCTGAATGCTACACACGGAGGTCACGGAGGATACGCCGGAAAAAACGGCGCGATAAACGCCGCGGGCCCAATAGACCCGGGTAGCGAGCACTAACCCCAAGCGCCAAACGCCATGTGCTGTACGGCTGGGGAGGGCGAGCTGAGAGGTACATCCCCCGCAGTCTGCTCAAGCCGCTTGTGCGGCGAAGTGCAGTGCGGAAAAGCGGTGGTTGATCCATTACCCTCATTCCCGCGCCTCCCGTCAGGGTAAAGACCGCGCCGCTCGGAAAAGCCCCCAAGCACCCCCGGCCGTCTGAGAAACCAAGGACCGGGAGACTAAGAAGGGCGAGAGTAGCGGCCTGCTGCGACCCCCGGGGGCCGTCGCAGAGTTGTAACCCGAGGGTTCCATTAAGCCTGAACTTTTCCATTAAGCCTGAACTTTTCCAATAAGCATGAACTTCATGGATACCCCTGTCTAGGGGGAAAAGATGGAAAAGACTTCCAGAGGAGGAAGAGAACATCATTAACCCTTGGCAAGGCAGGCTGGTGGACAGTGCACAACAGAGGTAATTGAGCTATAGTGTGGAGGAGTGTATGTTTTAAGCCAGAGTATATTAATATTAATTGGCGATTACTTACTCACACTGTAAAGTAAGAAGAAAGGGAGCCTAGTAGGGATAAAGCAAATAATCCCCCCAGTATAATCCCATAAAAGGGTATGGGCCCCAAATTAAGACAGAAAGCACTGAAGAATGCGCAAGATAACAGCCTGGAGACGAGCGAAATACCGGTAGGATCCAGGTCAAGGGAAGAGAGCCAAGAGAGCCTGATTTCCCATGAGGACATTTCCGGGGGGAGACGCAAGAAAGGGAAATGTAAAATAGGTTCAAAAAGGCCCCGCAAGCAAAAAGGGGTGCTCCTTAATTTCTTTTTTTTAAAAGACCATTGAGCCCTCTAACCCTGTAAAGGACTTCTTAGGTAAACTCTATAAAGTCCAAAATCCAACTGCAATCAATGTGAACTCGGAAGAGGAGGATGGCTCCGAGACAACAAATAGAGAAACAGATGACGTGCTTCAAGTGGATCAAAACCTGAGAGAAGCGCTAGAAAAAGAACAGGACGATGAGATGGAGGATCCTCTGTTATTACATTTACCACTTCACAGTCAAAGTTCAAATCTGATGGTACCTCGGCTCTCTTCATCCCCAAAACTGTTTTCCCTCCAAGCTTCAGGGAACGAAGAACATATGAGAAGAGATAGCCTTGAGACAAGTTTTGTTTGGGGGTCAACCTCCAACCAAGTCCCACTGAATGAAGAAAGGGGAAATAACTCAAATACGCAGAACCCTGGAAAAACCGGAAGCCAAACAATCCCTGAGAGAAACAGCCAACATGATCCCGATCTTTCAGCAGCCCCTACCACCTCAATGATGGACCTTCTATTAATGTTACAGAAAACTCTGCAAGGGATCCTCGAAGTTTCACTGCTGAACAATGGGGTCCTGAATGCTCAAAAGCAATACCTAAAGAAGATAGAGGATGAGTTGACTGGAATTAAAGGACAAATGACTACCTTGATAAGACTAGTAGGAACTCCCCAAGTTACTGAACAAAGCTTGGGAAGTGATTTGGTAGAGGCTTCAGATGATGTGTATATTTCTAGGCGCCCAATGCTGGTAAGAAGGAGATGTGATCATGTAAGAGCCCACACCAAAGGTAGGGCAGGCAAAAAGCAGGCCAGACAGGTAGCTCCAAAGGAAAAGACAAAGAAAAAGGAAATCGGAGGTACACTAAATGTTACGGCTCGGTCCTTTGTCCCGACCAGACCCTCAGAAATAGAAGTGATAAGGAAGGCTCAAAACACACAGAAAAAGAGGCAGAATAGCAAGGACCCAAAAGAGATAGTACAAAAAAATAAACCTATAAGTCAGAGAATAACCACCTCACTAAAAAGCCAAAGGCAGACCCCCCTGAGATACCGTAACCTGGAAGAAACTTCTCAGTCGCACAAACTAGAAATGGGAGCAACAGGGAAGAAAGGACCAAGACAGATAATTATAGCATCCCCATAGAAAGGATATGATCAGGGGAATAATAAATGGATCTACTTAGAACCAGATGAGGAAGGCCAAAGGGGTAAGAAGTCAAGAAAAATAAAACCCCTAAATAGATCACAAATTCTGGCGATCTTCTCCAAATGTGCAAGCCTGAGTGGGATCGATACAAAAGATCTAAGACAGGTGGGCTTCATAGATAGCACGCCAGGTAGGTAAATAACAAAAGTATTGTTATACTCAGATCTGGTAAAAAAGGCAATTTTGAGGGCAGCCAGTGAGATTCTCCAAGAGGGAGTAAAGGTGATCACAGAAAAAGACTTAAGGGGAAAAGTACTACCAGGAAGGGACTTCCTAAATTGTCATGCAGGTCTAAGGAAGAGACAGGTGAGACTACATCAGGGTAAAGAGGAAGGGGGTAACCGACTAAAGGTAGTGATAAATAACACTGCGAAAGAGGATTGGTGGGGCAATTAGAGTCAATGCAGTTATTTAGGTGACTCAATTGAGTGCGACCTGGATGGAAGTGGGGCAGCTGGGGGATTAAGCGAGATAGAATAGGAGAGAGGGGTGCCGCCTGCCCTAAGTCTCTTAACGTGGAATGTAAATGGGCTAGGCAATGACCTAAAAAGGGAACAGATAAAGAATCGAGTAAATGAAGTAGCAATTGCCTGCCTACAAGAGACTTGGGCATGCGGCGAAACCCCTATCTTCGAGGGCTACTACCAGCTAAATCGACCGGCAACGAGCCAAAGATTTGGTCGCCCTTCGGGGGGAATAATGACGCTTATCTCAACGAAAATATTAAGAAATGTGATATTGCTAAAAGTAAAGTGTAAATGGTTATTGGTGTGCAGGATAAACCATCTCTCCCAGGGTAAAACCTATGAAAAGTTAATTGTCATAAATGTATATATACATTTGGTGACTACGTAAGAGAGATGGGAAACTTCAAACAGGATGTAGAGGATATTTGTGAAAGGTACACCTCAGATATATTATTAATTTTAGGGGATTTTAACTATAAGTTATATCCAATGAAGGCCGACCGTTGGTACACAGAATTATTAGACACCTATGGAATAAGCAATGCTAGTTTTCCAACATGTGACCCCTCAAAGCTGGATTGGGAACTGGTCAATTATTTGGGGGAAATGGGGACTTTTTTGCCTAAATGGCAGGTTTAAAACAGACTGCCCTGCAAAGAAGACTTTTAAAAAAGATTACAAAATTCCCCTAATGACTATGTCTTCATGACAGCTTGGAACTTCCCCTTAGTGCAGGATTTCAAGGTACTTCACGGTGAGGGTAGTGACCATAACCTGCTCTCCGTGAGATTAAAATGGGAAATGGGTGGAACCAAGGGAAAAGGTGATTCACCAAGAAATGGATTACCCAAAAAGGGCAACAACCAGAGTAACCGAAGAGTATGTGGAAAAGTTAAAATCGTTCCAACAAAAGACAGAATTAGTAAATCTCGAAAAGTTAAATTTAAAATGGTACGAGGAGAAAATTGCCCAATCAGTCCAATGCCTTAGGATAGAATTAAAAAAGAATAAAAGAAAAGGTTTAATAAATCGTGTCAGCCATCTGAAATGGTTTTTTAATGGACTGTCAAATTAAAAAAAGGGAGATAAGGGCAGAAGCTAGAAAACAAAAGAAAGAATTGAACCAAGAGAGGAAAAAATATATTATTTCTCTAAAAGTAGAGTTTAAAAAGATGGTCCTCGACGCAAAAATGGAGTATAAAGAGAAATGCTGGGGAGAGCTGCTAGAATCAATTGAAAATAAGAATTTGAGACAATTTTGGAAATTGATAAAAGCAGCATCGTCTCCCCCAGCTGGAGACATGATTTGCGTCGTATGTGAAGCAGCCTGGGACAAATACATAAGGGAACTGTACGAAGCTAGATCAGTTTTAGGAGCAAGAGTACCCCCAGGTTGGCAGGAAATCTCAGATGAATTTAAATTAGACTTCGCAGAAGACCATGTTGCAGAAATAATTAAGAAGCTGAATCTAACTAGAGCGGCAGGGCCGGATAACCTCCCAGCTATAATCCTTAAATCCCAAACAAAATGGTGGGCAAAGTTTTTTCCCATCTTTTCCAATTAATCTTAACAGAGGGAAAATGCCAATAAACTGGAAGGGGGCAATAATTAGACCTATCCATAAAAAGGTTAGCCCAGGGGAACCGCAAAACTATAGATTGATAAACCTCCTGGACATAGGGGAAAAGGTCTTCTCAAAACTAGTCTTAAACAGACTAAATAACTTGGTTGAGGAGAACCCAATAATACCGATCGAACAGGGGGGGTTCAGAGCAGGACATTCAATGATAGATCATTGCCTCTCCTTATGGGCAATGACAAAGAAGTCGATGGAGCAAAACGGAAAACTCTGTTGCTGCTTCGTGGACTTCCGAGCTGCATTTGATTCTGTGGACAGGGACTGTCTCTGGGAAATATTAACAAAGAAAAATATCCCAAGAGATCTGTTGATGGTACTAAAAGAATTGCACCGGGAAAACTGGGCTCAAGTGATTAGGGATACTGAGGGGTCACTGACGCCGAAAATTCCTATCGGAAATGGTCTGAGGCAAGGCTGCGTACTGGCCCCCCAGTTATTCTCCATCTTCCTATCTGAATTACCAAAATGCCTTGAAGTGAAGGGTAGTGCCAGCCCAAGAATGAATGGCAAAAAGGTGCCGTGTCTGCTATACGCAGATGATCTAGTAATAGTGGATAAAACAGAAATTGTCCTCCAAAGGAAACTAAATTCTTTTAATGAATATTGTAAAAAGTTATTTTTAAAGGTAAATCTAGACAAGACGAAAATCCTGTGCTTTGGGAAAAAAGCAACTACATTTAATTGGTTTTTAGGGGATCTTAAATTAGAATCTGTAAATGAATACCAATACCTAGGTGTGTGGTTCGATAAAAAATTAAATTGGCAAACACACCTTGAAGCCCAAAAAGCGAAGTCACAAACTTCCATTGCTGGTTTAAAAATGTTTAACCGGGATTATGGGGATAAGTCCCATCGACCACTATTGAAAGCTTCTAATGCGATGATCCCACCACAAGTACTCTATGGAGCAGAAATCCTTTATTTGAGCGGTAAGGGAGTCTGGGACCTAGAGGAAGGAAAATGCTTGAAAAATCTCTTATCCCTACCCCCATCGGCAAAAATGCAAGCCATAAGAACCGAACTAGGGACAACTGCTTGGGGGGTCCAGGCACAATGTGCAGTAATTAGATTTTGGAAACACCTTGAAAATGATCAAAAGTTCGCACATTGGTGTCGAAATGAAATACAACAAAGCAACCTAAAATGGGCAAACATGTGTAGGAAGAGAATGTTACAGGCCTGCGAAAATATAAAAGTGGATATATCTCGTGAATACCTAACAATAGAGTGCTCAAAACATGAGCTAAGAATAAATGGACAAGCTGCTACTAGAAGCATGGATAGGGAATATCTTGGTAAGAAAATATTGGTGGATTTTATGATGAATGCATGGGCAAAGGAAGCCGGGGGCCTCATTTATGAAAAGTGATTCATCGCTGCGAGAAAACAGCGATGTGTCACTTTTAATTGCGACCTCCTTGCGACCCCAATGTTGCGTCATATTTACAATATGACGCATCATTGCGCAAGGAATTACAGATACGTCAATATTTCTGACGTATCTGTAAGCGCAAAAGTGACGCATTGCTGGAGTGTGTCACAAAAGTGACGCAACTCCAGCAATGCATCCTTTCACATGGGGAAAGCCCCATGTTAAAGGGCTTGCGTCAGTCTTACACCTGCTGTGAGGCATACGCAAGATTTTGACGCAACAGCGTCCTAAAAGTGACGCAGTGAAATCTCATAGATTTCACTGCGTCACTATTACGAGGCTTTTTGCGGGGGAACGCCCCCTCTGCATACATTATACTTGACGCAGGTATAATGTAGCGCAGGGGTTTACAAAGTGACGCATCTGCTTAGATGCGTCACTTTGTAAATAGTGCGCAACAGGAGGCATGTTTTACGCCGCCGATGTGTCACAAAAAGTGACGCACCGGCGGCGTAAAAGTGACGCACGGCCTCATAAATGAGGCCCCTGGTTCCCTTACTTGGATCTATTGCCAAACCCGTGGTTTAGACAAGAGATCCTAAGGTTACGCATTGGGATCAATCCATGGATATTAAATAAAGAATTTAAAACCAAAATGTTGGACCCTAATGGGCACTGTAAATGCAGGTTGGGTACAAAAGGGGATACCGTGCACTTTTTATTGGACTGTTAAATATTTTAGAACAGCGTAAACTTGGGCTGCGTCCAATATTTATAAAATATGATATAAGAAATAGGAGACAAGCACTTGAGCTAATTACAGAACTTCCAAGCATTGACATTGTAATTGCACTTGGGAAATTTATAAAGGTTGTACAGAGTTTTATAATAAGTCAGAAATAGATTTTAATGTTTTAAATAGAATTGTGTATAGAGATAATCGGTTTTATTAATTTTATTAGGATAAAAATCATTTGGAGTAATCGATAAGACGTGTACCCAGTTCTAAACGCTATATGACTGGGGAAAGACCATTTACACCTTTCTTTTAAAGGAATGAGATTTTAACGAGAATTTTGTATGAATTGTTGTCGATAGTTAATATTTTAATGCAAGCAAGTACTATGTATTGGTTTAAAGATTACGAACTAAATAAACTTACCTTTTGACTTGACTTGAAAATAATACTTCATCAGATGAGATTAGTTCTGAAGAATGATATATTTATTTAATGAAGTTCTTCCAAGTAGAAATCTGTGGCTCTCCCTCTGGCTGGTCAATCTATAACTGCCACAGAGTAGCACTATACAACCTCATAGGAATGTGGAACACACTAACCACAGTGCTCCACACTCCATAAATAACATGGAAGATTACAACACACTACACACTAGAACCATTTATAAGAGTGGAAGCATTTCCACATGCAGGCATTGTTCATTCAACATTGCATTTAAAAACAAACCAGCCATTGAACTAGACTGTATTTGAGCTGTGTCTTTTGAGCTGAGAACTTTCTTTTTGTGTAAGGAAATATGTTTATCAGCTGACAATTGTGGGTGTGCAGCAACGCTTTGTACAGCAACTAGATGTCATTAGGTGAATTTAGGAGCATTAATGACATCACCCGTGCTGATGCTTCCCAAACACCACTTGATAGGTGAGTAGGTGTGTAACGTATAAAATAGCTCGCCAAAGTCTTTAATTCTCAACTGTGAAATGAAGACAGCCCAGGATATGTGTGTGATGACCAGTGGCAATTCCTCCGCCCCACTGCTTTGAAGCAGTGAAAGAAAGACCAAACAGTCATGTGCACTTTGCACATTCTCCATGCAGGCTGCATTACAGCCTGCGTGGAGAACATGCCCAGGCCCCCAGGCTCTTGCTGAGCACTGAACTACTGCGCTCAGACCAATCACAATGCTGCCTTGCAGCATTGTGATTGGTCAGGGTAGCCTGGGTGCTTATCAATCACAATGCTGCATTTCAGTGATGTGATTGGTCCGGGGTATATGGTATTGGTATCTGAGCATATATATATTCACTGAAAAAAACATAGGTTTCAGACATGTTATAGTTAGGAATTAACATTTAAAAAACCTTTGAAATTCACTGAAATAACCATAGGTTTCAGACATGTTATAGTTAGGAATAAGCATTTAAAAAACCTTAGAAATACACAAAAAACATAGGTTTTAGGGGTGTTATAGTCAGTTGGACATTTCACTCGTACAAAACCATTGAAATTCCCCCATTATAGTTAGTCGTACTAACTATAACTCGCGCGCCCGCAATCCCTTGCTTATGATGTCACATATTACATCATTTATGACATGGTCAGTGACATCACTGATGACATCACTGATGGCATATCAACTGACATCACTGATGACATCATCCAGTGAATGTGTTTTGGTACTATATTTAAATAAGTATTATATATATATAGCAATCTGCATTGAAGACTGAGTGGATGTATACGTGTCTGAATGGAGGATTTAGTAGCAATGTGATTGACTGTCTAAGTGATCATTTCAAAGTGTCTCACTAAAGATATTGGAAAGTGATTAAACTGTGTAAACTACTACATAAGTTGGTTACTAGCTATGTGAAAGTCTATATTAGTTAATTATTAGTTAAGTGAGTATTTGTATGGGAGAGTGAAGGAATATGTGTGTGGTTGGGTGGGAGGTGTGTAACTGTGCAAAGATGTGTAAATAGTTGATTTAGTAGGTATATGAGGTTAAGACTGTATGTGGAAACAGTTGTTTGGGTGAGTGAATCTCTTTATGGGAGTGGTGATGAGTAAATATATTTCGCAATGAAACATGTCCAACAGACTAGAAATACAAAAGGCAGTGTATGTGACAGTTGTTGTATATAAATAAGTATACATAAGACTCAGTGATTGTATGAGTGACGTATGGATAACTGTATACTTGTAATAGTGATTTTATAACACACTAAGTATGAGTTACTATCAACATGAATACATAAAGTGGTGTTTGTGTAAGTGTGTAGCTTAATAAATATAAGTATGATCAATTGTTTGCATAAGTGAATAGTATGACTGCAAAAGTGAATAGGATGTATTCTGGTGTGTAATGTTGATGTAGGTGTATAAGTATATTTAATAGTGTTCTATTGATCTTTGTTAGCCTGTATGAATGAATCTATAGTTAAGTGTTCAGATGTGGGTGTGGATGTAGGAATCACTGAGTGGGTTTTTGAGAAACTTGTATTGGTGTGTTAATGGTTTCAAATATGGTACTTCATATTTTATAATGAGAGTTGAAAAGTTATACTAGTGTATCATAAGATGCATCAGATTGTCACATGGATGATGTCATCAGTGATGTTATCAGTGATGTCATTTGAGATGTCATCAGTTATGTCATCAGTAATGTCACTGACCATGTCATGAATGATGTAATTTGTAGGGGTGGGCTGAATTTGCGAAATTCACTTTCGCAAACTATCGCGAAAATGTTAAAAATCTCCACGAACACGTGGAAATATCGCAAAGACGCAGAAGTTTTTTTCCCACAAGTTTGAGATATTTTCTGCGTGATCGCATTGAAAAATGTCTTGCCAACCCATGCGGTCGCTCATCGGAGCGGCCATCTTGTTTTCACTTGTCCCGCCCGCTCGTGATGCTTACTTCCTGTTCCAGATCGCGCAATGCATGTTCGTGCCCGTTCCCGGTATGTATTTCCTGTTCGGGAAAGCTTTTACTTGTTCGCGCCACTTTTTGCATGCTCGGGGAGAAAATATTGCGCGAACTTGCGCACGTGGTCGCAATGGGCGCGGTCATCTTGTTTTTCACTCTATTGCATGGTTCTGGGGCCTGATTTTGAATCCTCCCTGTATCTCTGCAATTCTTTATTTCCAGCCACTTTTTTAAAATCTTTTTTATTCATTATCTCTCTAACTATTTTCCTGCTTCTATATATATATTAATTTTTTTTAAGCTACTTTTTCACTCTTTTTCTACTCCCTGCTATTTCCTTTACTTACTTTTTTCATTGTATTACCTTTCTTTCCTGCCCCGTCTCTGTCTCCCCAGAACCATGCCAAAGGGCGCCCACAAGGGGTACAGGCATGGGGCTTATTTGGGGAGGTGGAGTTGACTGCACATTAGGGGTGGGCGTAGTTTGCAAAGTAGCGCTACGCGAAGCTTCGCGAAGTGCCCTTCGCACTACACGAACTTCACGTAGCACTACGCGAGCTGCGTAGTAGCATGTTCGCACTGTGCAAGATGCGTTTTCAATGATTCCACAGTGCGGACAAGCATCCGGCACTGTGCAATCATTGAAAACAGCATCTTACACAGTGCGATCGGTAGTTTTCTGCTGCTCGAGTAGATTATTACTCGAGTGGCAGCTTTCTCAACGCAAACTGGTAATTTCTCATTGAGAGCAGTCGCGAGCATGCGCAACCACTCACAATGAGAAACCTGACCTCCCCGCGTTGAGAATCTCGCCGGGATGTCATTATGCTTGCTCGCGGTCGCGAACATAACGTTGAGGACCGCGAACAAGCAAAAAATGACCGCTGCACTTCGCTACGCTGCACTACGCGTGTTCGCACTGTGCTACGTGCAGCTCGCATAGTGCGAAGTTCCGGAAACTTCGCAAACTCCGCGAGCGTAGCATAGTGCTTCACCCGATCTTCTTTGTGCAGCGCCACCTCCCCTTAACCCTCGCAGCAGGTGGCAGGCCTGGGTCTGGGTACGGGCTCCGGGCTCCGGGAGCATCGACATCGCTGGGGGAAGGTGCACTGGGCAGTGTTCCGCTGCTCTGGGGTCCGGCGCACCCAGGCGCAGTTGACGTACCGGTGGTCCGACATCCTGGAGCGTGAGCAGGACCTGCTGGACCTGCTAGGAGTGGAGGTCCCAGGTCTTGGTGAGTAACTATTTAATTATTACTACTATGTGTCTGTTCTTCTGCTCTGTGTTATATATTGCAAATATCTTTTTTTCCCAACCAGCTAGAATGTTGCTGCTTACATTCCAGGTAATTAGGTTTAAAAGTATTCTGTGATTGTTATCACACAGGTGCTCCTTGTCAGAACTTAAACTTATCCTCTATTAAGTCTTACCAGTTCTTGCACGGGAACAGAGATGCTAGGTCCCAAATCCCTCTTAGCAATGTTCGCAGGTCTTATTCAGAACCTTCAAATCATTACCTCGGGGGACGGGGGAATTGGATAAAATAACAAACAGAGAAGAGACTGGTCCGGAGTGGTTCCGTCTGTCAGCTCTCTGCGGACGTCGACTACTTCTTCTGCGGAACCTGTAAATTAATACAACATTACTACCTGCATTTCTACTCTACTCAAATATCTCTCTGCTAAGTTTATCTCACCCACCCTAGTTCTCCTGGACCTTGCTTCTTTTCTTATTATTGTGAAATTCTGTCTTCCTCGCCAATTAGTTGTTACTGAAAGGAGAATCATGCATTAGTTCACCAGTCTAATCTCTTCTAGTTAATCTTATTAGTTTTTTTAATGTAAGAGCACTTACTTCACTAACTGAGGAGTTATTCCTTATTTGGGTTTCTGTGTATTCTTCCTGTTCCTTGCGCTGCTGTCTTTAAAAGTGTCTTTACATCTAAAACCTGACTTTTCTCTTACAGGTCTTTCTGGACTCGCAGCTTCTGCTCTGGTGAGTATTTACTATCTACATGCAGTTCCTAATTAGCATTTCTTGTTCTCAGCACAGTCAGCTAATTCCTTTTCTCTTAATCCTTTCACAGGTTTTCCTGTTTTCAACGAACTTGTTCTGGCAAGTATTTACAATACATACATGTTACGTTTTATATTTCTTTCCAGTCTCTTAAGGCATTGAAAAACTAATTTGACTCTTTTTCTTTTCAGGTTCAGTAATTAACTCGACGGAAGCTCTGGTAAGTCTCACACAATTATTTCTCTACTTGTGACAGTTTACTTAGCTCTGCTCTGCCACTTGTCTTTCTGCTCCATGAAGGCGACCCTTATGACCTTCATTCCTCACACGAATGAAGACTCTTGTTTTTCTTCAAACTTCCGTCACTTGACAATGAACTCGAGCCGAACAAATATGCCGAGTATGCTGCTGCTTCTTATCTTCAACTCTCTCCAGACGCCTAACTCGGGAAAAGGATTCTTTTTCACATAAATCTAAGAACTCTAGGGAAAGCGCAACTACGAACCTCTCTGACTGAATGTCTCAGTGAAGTGCGTCGTCACAGAGGCGCTCGCGCTGCTCACCTACTCCCCTGCAGCTGTGGCCTCTTAAACTAGACCACCCGCCTCTAATTCTACCTTAGTGGCCATCTCGGGAGCCATCTTGTGTCTCCAGCAGCGGACCAGTCCTGTCCATTTACCGCTATTAGGAAACTCCTGTTTCCTTGCCAGGGAATAAACTCCACAAATTCTCGCACCAGGTTTTGCGGTTCTGACACTCCTCTGCGCTACTACTAATCTTACTTGTTTGCAACCTTGCTTTTACTCTCGCTTAGCGTGATTATGTAGGAGTTTATTTTAGAGAAATTAAGTTACGTAATGCTATAGTGACTCTAGTCCTTACTTTGTCCTGTCACTAAGAGATAGGGGCGGATTGATACTTAGGTTTAGTTTCTTTGTATGAGTTAGTAATTTTTTTGTGGCAAGCATGATGCCCCCTCAGTTACGTCATGTGATGCTACTATCCCAATCTTTTTTAGAACCTTTTCTAGTTTGTTCAATGAGTGTTGGTAATAGGCTTAGCACTAGAAGAACATCAGCATCAATCAATCAACCCAAAATGTGGGGTATACAAAATATTTAGTCATATGTCCTCTATTGGACCATATGCAGCATTGTTGACTGAAGACTAAAAGAAGTGGAAATGCATACTTAATGCACAATTGGCACGCCTGGAATAGGTGGGCTAGGTCGGGTGGTACGTCGTACTTATGCTTAGTTAGTATTCAGAATGGAAGACTGGATTAGTGTCGATAAATAGGAAGTAGTCGATCCGCGAATCCCCCGATACTATTTGTTGACCAGATGAGATCGGTCCATTTAGTTATTGCAATTGTTGTTTACATAAGTGTTTTTTGACCGTTCTTAAAAAATATTTTATTTGTTTGACGCCATCCATCAATGTTTGTCTCTTTCTTATATCTTTCCTGTTCAGCACCCAGGAGCAAGCAGACAGGGAGTGGGACTCAGCCGGCGGAAGACCAACAACACCAAAACCACACCAACGAGGGCTCCTCTGCTGGCCCTAGTAAGTCTTCTTGTTTTTAATAATAATTCTTATTTCATAACCTTTACAGCACCATATTTTTCCTGAACTATTGTTTCAGTTTCCTAATGCTATTTTTTACCAACAATTATCCTTCGATCTGTACTGTTTCGAAAATCTTGTTATCCCTGCATCTGCTATGATGACTCTCTGTACTACTACTATTAGTCTGTCTGTACTGTAGTAGCTAAGCTTGTCCAGTTGGCCACTGTTTATTTAAAAGGTTGTAAATAAAACTCAGATTCACCAGTAGCTCTAGCCATTGAGTCCAGTCCTTTGGGTCGTCCTCTTATACTACTTCTAGTCTTATTGATCTTTTGTCTTTGTTAATATTGAGGCCTTGACAATTCACACCAACAAATGCCCAAGCAGATTTATTACTATTTTGATATGATAGGACATACTACTGCTGTTGTAGGGATTTTGCACATACAGACATTTGCGGTTTTGCACAAGAAAATAGGATGTTGGTGATGGTCGGTTGGACCTTCCTCACACACCTCAATCAGAAGTTCAGATTCCACCACAATCTCCTGCCCGACTAGTTATAGTAGTGTCTTGTCATAACTATTACCCCTCCGAACCCTCTCTCCAAGATACCCAACAAGTAGGCAACCCAGAACATAACACACCCAACCTATCAGTCGTGGAAGCAATGCACAAGCTTCCTTTAATTTGCTCACTCGTGTAAATGTAAATGTAAATGTAGTTTATTTTGTAAAGCGCACAGCTGCCCCAACGGGGCGTCCCGGCGCTGTATAATGCTGTGGAACCCTTCCTGGCTCTCCCGGTAAGCCCGGGCAAAGGGCAGGCCGTCTGTGGCCATCCGGGGCTGGCCAAGGCTGGGCTGGGCCACCCCTCGTTCATTTGGTGTTTTTAATTTATCGTCACTATATCGCATCCCTGAGCAAGCCTGTGTACCCACCAGTGTGCTGTATGGTCAGAAAGTAGGACTTTGTATTTTGCGATATATTATTAGTTGTAGTTATATCATCTAATATGGACACCTGGTTAAAACAGGAAGAATATCCATGGCAGGAGGGTCAGTGAGTGGGACATTAGACCATATCATCAGTAGGGCCGCCTCAGTTTTAGAACGCGAAATTGAGTTCACTGAGCGACGTCTGTCCTCTGAACTGTTAAAGAAACGTTCATCACTGGACCATATACAGTTAGTAACTACTCCATCAAATCATGCCCTTGGAACAAATTGCATAAGTAATATTGGTATTCCCCCACAGTTACAAGATCTTACAGAGTCACAAGCTCAAAGTAGGGAAACGAACCATATAAATATCACCACAGAATCTCAAACTGATACCTCTACGGAGGAGCAAATATTAGTGACACCCAGGAAGTCCCTTAAAAAGGAGACCATGGTAAAAATATCGGTCCCCACCCCCCCTACTAAAAGGAAACGTGGCAGAAACAAGCAAAAAAGTACCCGAGCAAAAACTCCCAAATTAACTAGAAGTCCTAATGAAAATATTTGCCCCATAAGGAGTACAACTGATAAAGATAACTCATCAGTAAATGTACATCATGATCCTATGTCCAATATAGAGCAATTGGTCAAATCCCTATTGCTACCACTCATAGAGAGCATAAGAAGAATGGCGGAGCAATTGGGGTCCATTCAAGAAATTGATATTACCAATACAAACCTAATTAAGGAACTATCAGTAAAAAGGCCTGACATTACCCCACCTGTCCCACTAAAAGTACCAAAGTTAACCAAATCTGCAAATCATACAGAAATATTGCCCTCTGCACTTGGTAGCATCCCTGTAAAAGAGGCTACGAAGGTAGCACCTGAACCGAAAAAACACAGGGAAGGGAGAGATAAATCACAAGGTAGTAATAATCACAGGCATGAACAAGGGCCTGAAATAGTAAGATCACACCAGAACTTAAATTCTAAGGGACAACCATAATGCATAGACTTACCACCGGAAGCAGTACCATATGTCATTATCTTGACTATCAGAATCTTAAGAACAAGGTAGTGCATTGGTTACGAGTAAATAGGCCATTACCTCGTAACATAAATGGCGAAATTCTTCATGTTAGAAGATGTGGCTGGGTGGGACCAAGACATAAGGATCTACATGGGGACATCATTATTATTAACTTTAAGGATTACAGGGCGACAAACTATATAAGAGATTGGTACCCAGATGGCCACGAGAGTGGAATATCCACCCGAGACCTCAGCTATTTTTACCCAAGGTCCATAGTAGAAAAGCCTCTATGACCAAGATACTCAAACGCTAGGAATGCAGCGGCCCCCAGGTTAAATATTGTAACCTCAAATAGCTTTGCTCCTCTTTCTGGTTTAGAAGGGGTCGATTGACTTATAAACTCCTGAAGTGCACGAGAACGAGCATGATACACTGTTAGGCCCTGTCAATGACATAACAGGCAGGGGAAAAGGCGACTCTAAGAACTGTGCAAGGGGGGGTCAGACAATTGATATTGCTAGGAACCCCGAGAAGGGCCAGCTGATCATTTCCTGGAATATAGCAGGTCTTAAAGATAAGGTGGATCGCTCAGATTGGTTGGAGATTGTAAATAATCACAATATTTTGTGCTTCCAGGAAACCTGGACGGCCCATGATATTCATTTACTTGGATACCAAACCTAAAATACCCCTGCGAATATTAGTACCCATGGTAGAAATAAAGGGGGCCTATGCACCTATATTTCAATCGCATCAGGGATTAAAACGACTAAGTTCATTTCGGCAGAGTGCTACCAGATTGTGATAGTCAGATGGATGGGTGTAAAGAACATTGCTATTATACATTTTTATAACAACGCCAATGTGTCGCAATGGGAAGAGCTTACATCGAGCCTCAGAAGACGTTTATGGGACCTAGAAAAGAATGGTGACGGGGATTTGGCCCTTTCATGGGTTGGTGATTTTAACTGTTGTCTCTGTTCCAGGTATGTCACAGGCACTTGTCATCTGGCCGAGGACAGGAAAGATATACCAACCCACTTTAGTCATTCTAGGTTAGGGGATTTGTTGAATTCCCTGACACACAAGTTTGATTTGGGCTACATTAATGAAAATGGTTTGCCACCGGCACCTTTTAAACCAACATTCAATGGGAGAGGGGCAACTCTCTAATTGACTTCACCCTTCTATCCTCTAGACATCGGTCTTTAGTGTTGTCATGGGAAACACTAGATGCTGCACACAGCGATCACTACCCTATCTCTTTTTGTCTGGCAAAAAAGGGAGGAGAGCCGACCCTGGATGTAATGTATAACACCTCAATAAATCTGGTTAGTACTAACGACTATCGTATTAATTGGGCAAAAGTAGATACAAAAACCTTTTTGCACAAACTGGTTATTAAAACCAATGACCAGTTTAAAATTTGCCTCTCACTGCCTATAAGTAATGAGCAAGTCCTTGATGCCTTTGGGGAAATAACATCTGAAATTAACAAAATGCTGACCAGAGACTTCAAAACCCGTACCGATAAAGCGAAGAGTTGGTTTGACAAAAATTGTACAAAGGCGCACCAGAATTTAAAAAGGGCTTTACACGAAATCCCCAGAACAATGTCACTGGTAAGACAGACTCGGAAATTGTATAGGGCTGCAATAGCGAGAAGGAAAAAAGAGTTAAAAACTGAAATCTGGCAGAATCTCCATGATGCTTGTTTAAAAAAAGATAATATAGCTTTCTGGAGAGCTGTAAACGCCGCTTTTCTGTCAGAAAGGGAAACAGACATTATTGATATAGCTATACCTGGGGATATCTGGGTTGCCCATTTCACTAATCTATATAAAAACAATTTGACTGCCCCTGAGACCGAGAATGCCCTGGATATCCAGGAGTCATTAAAGCCCTTCCCGCTGGGGGTCGTCTTTGAGCATGCGGAGGTCACTAAGGCTATTCAGGATAGTGCCTGTGGCAAAGCACCGGTCCCGGACGGCGTCCCGATTGACTTGTATATACCCGAACTATCTTTATGGTCGCCCCTATTAACTAATGTTCTAAATTGTGCAAACGCGGCGGGCTTTATCTCTACTTGGCCAGAAGCGGTGGTTGTACCCATTTTCAAAAAGGGGGATAGGACCGGTCTGCTATCGACCTATATCCCTTTTGGATGCCTTGATGAAGGTAGCGGGTAGAATCATTCAGAATAGACTCCAAGTCTGGGTAGAGGATAATATTATTATTACAAATCTCCAATATGGTTTCCGCAGTGGAAAGGGTACAATTTGATCATTCCACACTATGGAAGACTCTTAGAGATATGGGTGTAGACCATCAGCTTCTTTCATTTATTAGAGAATTATATAGGGAAATGGGGGCTAGGGTACGCTACGAGAGAGGGGGGGTATGTTCTGAGAAATTTAATATCAAAAGAGGTGTGCGTCAAGGGTGCATTTTGGCACCTTTTCTTTTCACCCTATACATCAACAGCGTGGGACAACATATTAGAAACTTTCAGTTTGATTACCCCGCTGTTGGTGGAACACCCATCCCCATCCTTTTGTACGCTGATGATGCAGCAATAATGTCTTGTACTGTCATCGGCCTACAAAGTGCTGTAGCTGAATTCTCAGAATACATGAAGGCCCGTGGGTTACTGATCAATGTCTCTAAAACCTATTCTATGACATGTAGTAATTCCAGAAAACACAGCAAGGCAATCCATCTGGGGAGAGATAAAATTAAAAATACGGATAGTTTTTGCTATTTAGGAGTCACTTTTAACAGTAGGGGGAGTTGGATAGAGGCAGTCTTCGTTAGAAAACTGGCTATTAGCAGGGCGAACGGTGCCATGATAAACTTCTCGAGGAAATTGGGTGGGCGTCCAGTGAAGGAAATAATCCAAATTTATAAAGCGAAATGTATCCCTACCGGTACCTATGGTGCTGGGATTTGGGGGATTGTTAATGCTGATCAGATCCAACGAGCCGAAAACGATTTTATTCGTTATTTACTGGCTGCCCCCAAATCCATGTCTACCTTTTTTATTCACAGCGAACTGGGAATACCGTTTGTAGAGGACACGATTAAATCATCACCTCTGCTTTTATGGCACAAAATTTGGGTAACCCTAGAAACGTCCCTAAACAGAGACATTGTTTTGGATTGTTTGACGCTAGATGGGGCTGCTAACATTAAGTGGTTACATTTTATTAAAACCATCGCCTCTGACATAGGGCATAAAGAATATTATGATACCCCTACGTGTCTAGAAAAGGTATCAAAACGCACACTTAAAAAATTGATTCTGGAGTTTTTTGACCACAAAAGATGGTTGGTAGAAAAGGATAAACATACATTCCTGGAAAACCAGAATCTAAATCAATGTGTAGGCATACAATCATACCTTCTGTTGGAAGCTAGCCCTTACGCGAGAATGCTGCTGACTAGGTTCCGGGCAGATTCATTCTATCGCTTGATAACCTTTCCTAATTGTAATGATTGGACAAAACTGTTAGGGAAGTGTTCATGTGATGACACATCCGTCCAATCTAACATTCACTCTATCCTTTTTTGTAAACACTATGTGACCCCTAGGAAGAGGTTTCTGATGCCGATCCTTAAAAAATGGGGAATAAGGAGTTCCAGAGCAGCTTATTTTAAACTGAAGCAGCTTGAAACAGCATTGGTGGTAAAAGCAGTTTACCTGAGAAACTTGATTGTTCTTAGGAACACTTTAAGATTGGGGTAATGTACACCACTATGTATGTAATTTGTTGCTTTTATCTTTTTGCTTTTAACGAGGAAATTCCTATTTTAAAAATGTCAGTAAATTAAATTAATTGTTTCTTCATGGTTCAACCTTAGCCTTTGAAAACGTTTGGCGATAGCTACGTGTATTATGGGTATTGTTCGATTCGCCCTCTATGAATTAACAGGAAAGTTTCGATAGTTGCTGAACATGATCGTTTTTTATTGTGTAAATATATTGTGTAAATATATGGCGATTGTCTTCTTTTAAACTTTTTAAATGCTCAATTTAATATGTTTTGATATTTGTGCTTTTATGATTTTGCAACAAAAGTCGAATAAAGCTAATTTTGAACTTTGAACTACTACCAAGTCTATGTAAGTTCAAATATGTTTATTGGCAAGCTCTGTACATTGACATAAATATTGTTACACTTACTTACCGTTGTTCATTACATCATGATAACTGAACAGTGGTGGAAGGAAGCACCACCACCCCCTAGGTAGGAATTTAGTTTATATAAATTTATAACTGAAGATCTCTGAGTGAAGGGACCCCTCACCTTAGAAGAACCTAGTACTGGTAGTTGTTGCATCATAAGCTCTGCAAAGCTCTGGTTCGCAGAAGGGAATCTTCTGTCTGTAATGCGAAAAATGAAATGGTGCACGTTAGTATATTGCAAGCATTTCTCAGCCGTGCCAAAAAGTTTAGCATTTATGGATAAGAAATATGGACTAACAGTACACCAGAACTTCATAAAAAAGTGTCTTGTTAATGTTTTTGTCGACCGCTTGTACGCACCGCTTAGACAGCAGCAGTGTGAGGTCATGTGGGCTCAAAGGTGTCTTATACAACAAGCTGCAAGGTAACATCACATGTGTAAAAATAAAAGACACAAAGGTAAAATGGTTGCATGGCTCGGGCTAACTAAGCAAAGACTAGATTGAACGTAGGGACCATATATAACTACTAGTGTCTACTCGACTACTACCTGATTTGGACTAGTGATGTATGTTATATACTATTAACTCGATTTTTTCAATCTTGCTACTGACCAATAGGGGGAGGTGTATATGATGCCTAAAAAATGTGTAATGTTTTCTAGGCGCACTACCCACAACCACCATTGCCGGGGCCAGCCAAGGCGACACAGAGGGAGAAGATGTGGCAGTTGCCATGGATACCAATGGAGCGGTAGGGGGAATGCCAGCACCAGTGGCGGGCGATGGTAAATTAGATTCATAATCCTTAACTATTTTTGACATTACATTCACTGCAAGGGTGTACTGTATGTATACTGTACTGTTGAGACTTAGGGCCCCATTGGATGGCGGGCGGAGTGCACCCGCCGGGCCGGCGGTAGTCATCGCCAACCCCGCAGGGGCAAACCTCCAGCCATCCCTGTAGAAAAGACCCCCACCATATTACAATGGCTGGGGGGTCAGCGGTGGATAGAAGCCATCTGCTGATTTTCCGCACAGTCGACATATCGCTGTTGACCAGGCGGAAAAGGTTTCAATATGGAGGCGGTGTCTGAACACACCGCAAGCCATATAATCTGCATTTTGGAATGCGGAGTATGCTTGGGGTGCCCGTTGTGGGCCCCCATGGAGGGTACAAACCTATGCTATGGTACCCCCTGCCTCTCAAAGCACAAATTGGCAGGTTCCTTGCAGGGCCTGTCGCGTTGTGCTTGGAAAAGCACATGTATTTTTAGCAATGCGGCGGGCGGTGCTTTCGGCACTGCCCACCACAAAGTAAAAAATACGGGATGCGCCCACCACTGTGGCGGGCACATCCTAATTGTCCCCACGGGACCCCGGCCCTTATGGTGGATGGTCCCTTTTTAGCGTGAGGATGGCGGGTGGATCCGATGTCCTAAGTAAGTAAGAGTTGTGAACGTTTGAAGAGTGAAGAAGACACCCTTTAATTGGCATAGGGGTATTGAGTAATCAATGGCCTCATCTATCTGTGATTTCAACTCCGCTTTGAATATTTTATGGAGAAGACTAAAAGTCAGATCAGATCACCTGGTGTTCAACATAAAAGTGAAAGACGGGTGGATGGAAGAAGGACGGGTGAGATTTAATAAAAGTTATGTTCTGTGCTTTATACTATGTGTATAATTTACTTGTCTTACTGTTTTTCTAAGAATATATTTTACAAATGTCTTGTTTCTTTTTGATATACAGCTACTCCTTCCAAGGTTGATCGGAAGGAGTTGGCCGCCAAGGCACGGTGCCAGAAACTGGAGACAATAAAGTGAGGATACCGGTGGCTGGTGGTCTTGGCAGAGGAGGAGGAGGAGACTGGTGCAGCACTTGAAGTGGTACGGCGCCACCGTCTGGCAGCTGCCTGCCGCCACAACACCATCTCTGGTGCCCCCCACCACTGTTGCTCCTGCTGCTGCACTCTCAAGCGCTGTGTCGCCCGTTTAGAGGAGCAAATGTGCGTCGTCCTCCAATCCCGCCACTCCACTTAGAGGCCCTGTTTTCTGCCCCTTTTTTAATTCCTGTTTCGGTGGGTGGGAATAGAGCGTTGGGGATTTTTGGACATTTGGACTATTTTGGACTTCAGTTTCTTATATACATTGGTTGGGGTTGGGGAGGGGGTGGGTCAGCTTTTGTGGGTTTCCGTTTTACATAGTTTATTTTTGTTAGGGTAAAATAAATCTATATTTATACTATACATACAATGTTGTTAATGTTTTGTAGGTGGGGTTACTGTTTTACATCACACTGTTTCCTTGCTGGTGCAGGTCCACCCATAGCCAGTGTTTGATTTAAATAATTGGCTGACTGTGTAAGACACAAACAGATAGATGCGACACCCCTCACTGATTGAGTTGTCTTACTAGTACTGTCTGTCTCTGTCTTCTAATCTATGCATTCTTTATCTGGACTCAAAGGGGTGTGGGAATTGATTGAAAACATGTCTATTATTAATTATGCCTCTCCCAAACTTCTCTTACCTTTGCTTGATGTTTAACTAAGGCACAGCGATGGATGCATGGTGATGGCGGTTTCCTTTTTGTAACATGCCATGATTGTGGTGGTGGTGGTAGTGTAGTTGTAGTAGTAGACACTGGCAGGGCAGCAGCATTTTCAAAAAAAGAAAACAAGACAGTTGGTTGCCTTTGAGAGACTGTTCGTAGAGTAGTATAATGAAGTACAGTTCAGAACTTACAGAGCAACAATAATATGCTAAAATATTTTACAACAAAACATAATGGTGGTGGGGATAGCCTACTAGACAGAGTTACAAACTATAGTTGTGTTGAGTCACTTGACTAGGCCTACAGCGTAAAAGTTAGTGCTGTGTATGAGGAATGACAACAAATCAAATCAATGACGGCAATTAATGCTGAGGTATATGTTCCTTTCTTAAATAAAAATCACCTCTAAAATATACCGCTCATGGGTGGGAAAGCAGAAGAAGATCATCGCTCTGCCTAAAAATTGAAGTACTGTTGCTTTCGCCACATCCGTCCCAGCAAGCGTGTTATTAATTATTGGTGTACATTTAATTTAGTCACACCTTAATAAGTCACACTGCCCGGGGGAAGAGGGTTAGGGTTTGTTGAATGGATGGGAAGGGGGTTTGGGGAAAGGTTTGACAGTGAAAAAGACAACAGTCATGTTTAATAGCACTTTCTTTTTCTGTTCCTTCTTCTCACCTGCAATTTTCTTGGTACTGGACCTGGTACCTTTCTTTGGGGCCATCTTCTTCAGATGTCAGGCAGGACGCAGATGCACAACAAGTTGTGGTCTGGCTGGCAGTACAACGGGTGATGAATGATGAATGATGATGACGAGCGGAGCTTGGGCGGACCTTTGACAACTACAAATCCCAGCAGCCCTAGCGGGGCAAAACTACAGCGTTTGGCGCCAGGAGGCGCTCAAATAGAGCGTCATCTCTGACGAGTGGGTGAACCTTTTGCCAAACCTGCGAGCACCTTGCCAGTATCCTGTTCGTGACCTTACCTGGTCGGAAAACGACACACAGCGCCAGGGGTCCTTGCCTGCCCGCCTCCCGCCGCCTAACTCCCTCAACCATCGTGGAGTAGGGCCGCTGAGCGGAGCGTGGGCGGGCCTTTGACAACTACAAATCCCAGCAGCCCTAGCGGGGCAAAACTACAGCGTTTGGTGCCAGGAGGCGCTCAAATAGAGCGTCATCTCTGATGAGTGGGTGAAACTTTTGCCAAACCTGCGAGCACCTTGCCAGTATCCTGTTCGTGACCTTACCTGGTTGAAAAACGACACACAGCGCCAGGTGTCCTTGCCTGCCCGCCTCCCGCTGCCTAACTCCCTCAACCATCGTGGAGTAGGGCCGCCGAGCGGAGCGTGGGCGGGCCTTTGACAACTACAAATCCCAGCAGCCCTAGCGGGGCAAAACTACAGCGTTTGGTGCCAGGAGGCGCTCAAATAGAACGTCATCCCAGTCTTGCGGGACGCCGGGCGAAGCCCAGGCCAAGGGCGGGCCCGTTTTAGCCCGTTCTAGACCGAGCTAGGCTGGGCTGGGCCGCCCCTCTTGGTTTTACGATCCGGTTTTCATGTTCTTCATTGAAGGTACTGGTACTGGTACTTCTTTGCTTTTGAAACACCGCTACTTGCCCCCCACAATCTATGTACCAATAAATCTACCTAACAATCATGCCAATGGGGTCTCGAAGTAAAACAGCAACAGCAAAGAAAACTGCATCATTTACTGGACCAATTGATCAATTTATTTCCAAAACTAATGAGGCCATTGACTTAAGTATTTCCCTGCTGGAGCGAAGGGTGTCACAAGACTTGGCAATTGCTAGGAGATCCTCCTTGGGTCCCTTAGCGGCTGCGTTATCCCCACTCCAATCTGCATCGCCCAATCCGGCCCTACTGCCTCTAAATGTCATGGCAGAGATCCACTCAATCCCGAAATCAGTTGATTTGTCAGCCACCAACCTTACCTCTGATTTTGACTCTACGGGGAACCTTGAGAAAACCCCAGACCTACAGCTAATTTTATCTGAAGATACAGGCCCTGAGAATTCGCCTAAGGGGGCAAAGGGTGGCGCTATATCGAAACAGGGCAAAGACGTTAAGAAGGGCAACAAAAAAAAAAATATATACCCACAAATAAGAAGGGGGCAACTGCCCCTTTGCCGTTGGGTGCCCCAAGTGATTCTATTACTTCACTTACCAACTCATTAGATCCTTCGGTAAACCTAATAACCACGGGTAAGGAGGGTGGTACCTGTAGCTCATGTAGTGTCAATTCCCAGCTTTTAGTGAACATTAGGGAACTCTTAAATCACTTTTTGCAACCGCTAGAACGGAGTATAATGTCTATTGAAAAACAACTTGCAACACTCTCCCAGAAGCCCTCGATTCAACATAGCCTGGGTCAAACTAACTCTGGGGCAGGCATAACAAATCCTCCTAGAGCGGGAACCCAAGGGGCTCATTTGGATGGTGGAGCCAAACCCTTTAAGGCGACAAAAGCTCAATCTAATCAAACCAAGCCCAAAAAGCCAGAAACCCCCTTATCAACTATTCCTGGGAGCGGGTCCACGGCCGAGACCATGGTCATTAACTCTTCTACCCAGCCTACCATCTCCCAGCCCACCCCCACTCAGCCAAGCACCATTAAGGGTTCAACCCAGCTTTCGGACCAAAGTCTCACCCTTTCATCAATGCCCCAGCACCCACCACCAAACCGACTGGATGAGGGAAAGAGGGGTCCCAAGTCCAAACGCCCGGTCCATCTACCTCCGGAAGCATTCCCCTACACTGTTATTCTTACTGGGGTGCCTGAACTGCCTTTAAATAAAGAGGAGCCCTCCTGGTCCCTTATGAACAAAGTTTCACAGTGGCTTAGCATAAACAGGCCTCTACAACCCCCCCATATAAGCCGTATTTCAGCGGCGCGTAGAGTCTCGTGGATTGGGGCTGAACCCAAAAGCATTCAGGGTGACTGCATCATTGTAACCTGTGATGACCCAGATATTGTGGACCATATCTGTTCTTGGCCTGCCTTGGATTAGAAAGGGGGGATAGATGCTTATCACCTTTCCTTCTTTTATCCACGTGGGCGTAGCCACCAATATCCTATGGTCCCAAGATGGGCACAACCATCTGAGCGTCAGCAGCCAACAGCTCCAAACTGGGCGCAACCATTAGTGCGTCAGCACCCGATAGCTCCAAACTGGGTGCATCCACCTGAGCACCAATATCCGATAGCTCCAAACTGGGCGCAACCTCTTGAGCGCCAACACCTGTTAGTTCCAAATTGGGTGCAACCACCTGAGCGCCCCTGGAGCTATGCGGGTCCCTGGCATACTCAGAGGAATAGGAGTAGTGACTGGGAACACCGTCCACAGTACCCCAGCAGTGACTATCATACAACGGGGGGTGGCGAGGCATTCCTGTTAGTAACAGATACAACTGCCTGGATATGGTCGATTGACCGCCAGCTATCCCCTATAGTAATAACTCGATTCAGGGGCCATCAGGGCGAGATGTGAAGCCTAGATGTATCTCGGTTACTTACCCTGACACCTTTACAGCACCAAATCTACCTAACGACCTAAATACCACTACACAGTCAATGGGTACTCCAAATCATGGTAGTATACCCGACTTGGAAGAAGTTTTACCATTGGACCAACAGGAGTCCTTGGTAGTATCTATAGGCACTAAGTTGGGTACCCCTGATATAACGACTATCCCGCAACAAGAAAGTGCTATCTTAATCCCAGCTGTAGCTGTGGGGTACTCAATTTTTACCTGGAATATAGCTGGTATATAGTCAGCGGCCAGGGCGACTGACGCTGGAATCTGGGGATCACGGTTCGATCCCCGGTGCCGGCGGCAGGTTAGCCCAGCACCATGTGACTCTGGGCAATAGCTTGCTTAATCATCCCGACGGCCCCCAGCGCCTAGAGACCCTTGCGGGTGATTGTGCGCTTTACAAATGTGGATTTAATATGGGTAGAGACGTAATTCTTGTAAATTTTTACAATAACAATTTTGACGCTTCCAGGGGAAACATCCTATTCCCACTAGAAAATGAGATCAAAGGGGTACTGGCATCATCATGTAGATTGGCATCCATTCTATGGGCTGGTGACTTTAATATTCAGCCTTGCCCTCTAGCACTGGGTAACCCCTGTGGTTTTAGAAAAGAGATGGGTAATGGCGGTGCGGCAGACAGTTCGGATTGTTTGCACTTTCCTCACTGTAACTATGGCATGCTAATAAACAAAGTTTTAGTCA
Source organism: Lissotriton helveticus (assembly GCF_964261635.1). Lineage (NCBI taxonomy): Eukaryota > Metazoa > Chordata > Amphibia > Caudata > Salamandridae > Lissotriton > Lissotriton helveticus. Next base: position 141,216,853 of record NC_136059.1, on the reverse strand, counting down.
AATTTGACCTAGATCTGCTTAGTTGCAATAAAAACAAGTTCAATCTCACCTGTCCCACATTCACTGGTAGGAACGCTAACACCAACATAGACCATATTCTGTTGTCCAACGATAGCGAATATACTAATTTGTGGGTTAGGGAAGAAACCCTTAGTGACCATAATAGTATCTCCATGATTCTACTGGGATGGGGTACAAAGTCTCCCGCTAAGGAATCCTGTTCTACGGATATAGCCCCCGTGAGACCGAACGGCCCAAGGATCAAATGGGCCGGAATTGATCCATCGAAAAAACACAAGGAGGTAGTGGAAAGGTGTAGAAATGAAATTACCTATTGTCTTGGTGATGTCATCAACCCTGCAACCCTGCTTTCAAGCTTTATCAGGATGAATGCAAACATCGAAGAGATTTTCACAAAGAAACAGTCCAAAACCAAAGCTGCCAGGATGGGTTGGTTTGACAAACTATGCACCTCGTCCCTCCGCAATCCTAAAAAAGCACTGAGTAATAAACCCCGCAATACCTTCAACATCAAACTATTGCGTGCCAATTACAAGGTGGCCCTTTCCAACAGGAAAAAGGTTCTGCAAGAAGAAGCATGGCGTAATCTAAACGTAGCAGCTGAAACATCTAACAGTAAACTTTACTGGGAAACTATCAATAGCCCTTTTTTAAATACAGATGGCATCCCGGAATTAACAGCTTATGTCGCATGCAACGCTTGGATAGAGCATTATACTAAAATTTTCAATCCGGAGGGGAAGGCCCTAGAAACCCAGGTTCTCAAGGTTTCTGCATGGCTGTCTTTACCATTGAGTATTAGTCTGGATGAGGTCTATGAAGGTTTGTTCAATAGTAAAGGAGGAAAGGCTCCGGGTCCGGATGGAGTACCCATAGACTTACTCAAAACCGAAATGAATCTGTGGGCACCTATTTTAATGAGGGTCTTCAATGCAGCTGCAGAGGGCCACCTTCCACCATCCTGGGGCCAGTCGGTTATTACACCGATATTCAAGAAAGGCAGTAAATCGGAAGCGTGCAATTATCGTCCTATTTCTCTGCTGGATGCATCAGTCAAAGTAATGAGCCGTATCTTGCTGATGAGACTGGAAACCTGGGCAAACGACAAGGCTATTTTAACTAAGGTCCAATACGGATTCAGGAAAGGCATGGGGACACTAGAACAATGTGTAAATCTAGACCTCCTAATTAACAAATATACGGAAGTCAAGACTGGCAGCTTGTTTCTTTGTTTCTCGGACCTGAGCAGCGCGTTTGATCTGGTTGATCACTCTATACTATGGCAGGTCCTGATAGACCTGGGTGCACCCAAGGAGATCGTACATTTTCTGGCCAGGCTTTATGAGAGGCTGTCATGCAAGGTGCGTTATGGCCCCCTAGGCGAATGCACCCCTTTCCTCAAAGTCTCAAGAGGCATTTGCCAGGGTTGTGTTCTGGCTCCCCTTTTATTTTCTCTTTTCATCAACCAAATCGATTCCATTCTGTCCCGCACACAGATTGGTTTACAGCGTCTTATTGACAGATTTATGTTGTTTATTGAAAGTAGGAGACTATTTGTAAACAAAACCAAAACCTTTGTAATGTCCTGCGGGATGAAAGCCAAGAAAGCCAAATCCAGTTTCTTCATTGAAAAAGTCAAAATGACCCAAGTTAAAACCTTTTGCTACCTGGGCATTACCTATGCAAGCAACGGGTTGTGGCAATCCGAGTTTGACAATATTAGTCTGAAAACGGCGAGGTCTACCAACAGTATTTTTAAATTTTCTTCCAAACTTGGGGTGAGGAGTAATAAGGACATGATGAACATTTACAATGTTAGGTGCGTCACATCAGCACTGTATGGTGCGGGGGTGTGGGGACACTGCTTTGGTCCTTCCATTCAGAGAGATGAAAATAAGTTTCTGAGAAAATTGTTATGTGTACCAACCTCAGCATCTGTAGAATTGATTCACGAAGAAGTCGGAATCAATCGCATCTCGGACTTAGCTGCATTGCGCCCCCTGCTGCTATGGCGCTCAATCTGGGCCAAAACTGAAACACAATTTACCCAGGAGATAATCCTTGATTGCCTCAGGTTGGACCATTCCCCACGTATCAAATGGCTTAAGTATATACACTATTGGTTTCTTCTTTTATTTCAGATTGATATATTTCTTGACCCTAAATCTGTTGTTACTATTACCAAAAAAGACATAAAACAAAGGTTTTTGATCTATAAGAAGGAGTGTCATGATAGGGTGCCTGGAACGCTACAATCTGTGATGTTCTATCAGGACTGCAATTTAAACTCCGGTTTTCAACCATATCTTTCTGGGGTTACACGCAATTCTCACCGGTTTGTTTTAACTCGGCTAAGGTTGGGAATAGTACACCACCTCGTTGCATTCCCTGTAATGAAAGCCAGATCTGACACCGCATGCCCCTGCGATTATATCTCATGCCAGAGTTGCTGCCATTTTTTATTATTTTGCAAATTTTATCATTCTTTTAGGGTATTCTATTTAAAACCCATCTTTTTAAAATATAACGTCCGCTCTACGAAGAATGCTCTACAACTTTTATGCTCCTTAAAGGATCTGGATATTTGTTTTTTCGGAGCGTCATATATACTAAAATGTACAGCTGCCAGGAAAGCCATTGTTATTTGATACATCTGATCGTGTTCTGTTATGAATTATGGCTTCCTGTCTGTAGATTTGTTCGTATATCTGTATGTACTATAAATGAACGTAGTTTATATTAGGAAATTGACCGGGTATCATCCAAATCTCAATTTTTATTGGTCAAACTGTTTTTTTATAATACCATATATATACATATATATGTTTATTTTGCTTTTTAGATCTAGCATTTTGATGAAATTTTAGGAATTAATGTATTACATGTATGTGTTCTGCTTGTATGGTTTGTTTTACAAATCGAATAAAAGCTTTTGAACTGAACTGACACCTCCTCCTCTGGCTTTTTGTGCACCTAAAAACAAATAAGCCAGGAGAAGAACATCAGTGAAATGTAACATTTGTTGTTGTGGTTCAGTTACTTACTACTGTACAACAACATGTATAGTCTAGCCATTTCTGAGACTTTGTCAACAAGGGCTATGTTATACTACTGTGGGGGTGAATGGATGGAAGCAGTAAGCCAATAGGAAAACCATGCAGGCCTATATGGCAAAAGCAGGACTCTACTAACTCTCAACACAAAGAAAGGCCACCAGCCACATGGACAGGTGGACACTCAAAAATCAAATCAAAAGCAACAAATAGGGGGCCTGGGAAACAACAGGAGCTAACAAAAGACCTATAAAAGCCAGGCAAAGGATGCATGCTAAAGCACACTGCTCTGCTATTTAATGCAACAAAATGAAAATATGAAAATTCACAGGCCCCAAAAAGGTCTGCCCTGCAGGGTGCATTGCACACAACACACACCAGACACACACAACAAAGGCATGTCTTTAATACACCCAACATCAGAAAGCCCACCTAAAAAAAACACACTTCCCAACTCAATCCAATGCCATCCATGCCCTAAATGATGTCTAAATTCAACAGACCACACAGAAACACTTGATTAATAAAGCTGCTGGTGGCTACCTGCTCTGAGCCTACTGGATGAAAGCAGGCCTGTTGGCAGACAGGGCCAGACAAGCTTTCATTCCTAGGTTTCAAAATGGCCACCAGCCACATGGCCAGGCGCAACAACATCAGAAAGCCCACCACAAAAAAACACACTTGCCAACTCAATCCAATGCCATCCATGCCCTAAATGAATGTCTAACTTCAAGAGACCACACAGAAACACTTGATTAATAAAGCTGCCTGTGGCTACCTGCTCTGAGCCTACTGGATAAAAGCAGGCCTGTTGGCTGACAAGGCCAGACAAGCTTGCAGGCCTAGGCTTTAAAATGGCCACCAGCCACATGGCCAGGCCCAACAACATCAGAAAGCCCACCCCAAAAAAAAACACATTTCCTAACTCAATCCAATGCCATCTATGCCCTAAATGATGTCTAAAATCAACAGACCACACAGAAACACTTGATTAATAAAGCTGCCTGTGGCTAACCGCTCTGAGCCTACTGCATGAAAGCAGGCCTGTTGGCAGACAAGCTTGCAGGCCTAGGCTTCAAAATGTATTTTTTGAAAACAAGGGTACCCCATAAAGCGAACCTGGGGTAAATATGTACTTTTAAAGAAACAATGGTTCAAGGGAGGCCTGATAAGGTCCTTAAGAGAATATGGCGAATATTTAATGAACGCTAGGGAGCTAGAGATGTAGGTTCAAGTTGAATCTTTTATTTATTTACTTTCTGTTTTTTATATATATACAATTCTTTATAATATTTTTCAGGTGCTCAAGCGAGTAACAAGGTGCATGACGTGACATAAGTGAACAAAGTGAAAAACGAAATGTCACACAACAACAACAAGGCAAAAAAAACCACAGAAATATATACAATGAAATGGGTGTATTTCCTTGGGTAGGTCGACGGTGTTTCGATCTATTTAAATTTAGATCATCATCAGGACTGTTGAGCCTCCTGAAACTGCAAAATTTTGAATTCGGGTTAAAAATTGTCTACATACAAATCTATTTTTAAGCTTTTCGATATTCGTGCTCCCGGGAACATGATGAACTACCATGCACATTTTGAATAATTTTCATGCACATTTTATCAAATTGAACGGGGGGCGCTTAGCTACCTCACCAAATGTGTGCTGCGCATAGCTATTTAAAAACGGGGGTTAGCATGTAAAAACATGCACTGACTTAATTCTAAGATATATGGCTTGTTTACTACCTGGTGGTAATTCAATCAGACAAAGAAGGCTTTCTTTGGGACAGAGTAACTGATTTATCTGTAACTTTTCAGAAATAGATTCTAAAGGGGATATAAAAATGAAGTCAATTCGAGCAAAGGATGTAGGGATTCAGTTTAGCCTTGGGACGGCAATCACTAGCTGTTAAGGTTAACTTTATTTAAAAACCAGGATCGGTACCACTGATAGTAGGCAATTTAGTGGCTAGAATGCATAATACTACAATAATTATTTCATGAGCTAGGCGGCATAAAAATACCAAGGGGCGGGTTCAGTTATTTATAATAGGTTTGTAGTTGCCTGGGTGGAATCAGAGATGCTAGTCGGTTGAGGGCTGACATATAGACAGTGAACAATCCGAAAAGGGGGACTTACTGAGTCTGATAAAACACAGTCTTTTAAGGGATCCGAGTAGCGCTCAGGCAGTTTGGATTTGAAGAGGGTCCTACTAGAGCCTACAGGCAAACAACTTAATTATTTGCATTAGAATTACTCGTTTAACAAAGCCTTAAATAAGTGAAGGTGGTCCGAACGAACTTACTGAATGTATTGACAATAGTAGGTATCGAAGGGGTCCGAGTAGCGCTCTTTCACTTTCACTTTGGACGAGGGTCCTACTGGAGCTTATGGGGTGACAGTTCAAGTATTAGCATAGGGAATTCAGTGATTTTAGGGGCCTCGATAAAGTGGAAGGGCGGGAAAGGAAAAACAACTTACTTAGATTATTTAAGGAAACGTGGTATTTTGGGTGTTCTGATAGCGCTGTCGTCGCTATAGAGAAGGGTAATTTGGTGTTGACGCCTGGAACTGTAGGGCAAGACCGGAAAGAATTAATTAAATATTAGCTACTACATGAGGTACATGCGTATAGCCCAGGCGGAAGGTCAACTTACTTAATCACGGCGTGTTTGCGCGGCAGTTGGAGGGGGTCCGAGTGCCTCGCTGTTAGCTGCTCTCACCCTGCAAAACTGCTCGGGACTCCATTAGTAGCGCTTCCTGGTTGCGCGCGCAGCTACACTAGCGTCTTAGAATTGCGCATGCGCGTTACTGTATTAGTGCGCCGGTAATGTTGGTTTACTAATTTAGGTTACCAGAAGGGGCGTTTTGGTGGTAATGGAGAGCAAGTAACGGAAATCGTTATGTGGACAGAGCATCTAACAGCGATTAAGTAAGTTGACCTTCCGCCTGGGCTATACGCATGTACCTCATGTAGTAGCTAATATTTAATTAATTCTTTCCGGTCTTGCCCTACAGTTCCAGGCGTCAACACCAAATTACCCTTCTCTATAGCGACGACAGCGCTATCAGAACACCCAAAATACCACGTTTCCTTAAATAATCTAAGTAAGTTGTTTTTCCTTTCCCGCCCTTCCACTTTATCGAGGCCCCTAAAATCACTGAATTCCCTATGCTAATACTTGAACTGTCACCCCATAAGCTCCAGTAGGACCCTCGTCCAAAGTGAAAGTGACAGAGCGCTACTCGGACCCCTTCGATACCTACGATTGTCAATACATTCAGTAAGTTCGTTCGGACCACCTTCACTTATTTAAGGCTTTGTTAAACGAGTAATTCTAATGCAAATAATTAAGTTGTTTGTCTGTAGGCTCCAGTAGGACCCTCTTCAAATCCAAACTGCCTGAGCGCTACTCGGATCCCTTGAAAGACTGTGTTTTATTAGACTCAGTAAGTCCGCCTTTTCGGATTGTTCACTGTCTATATGTCAGCCCTCAACCGACTAGCATCTCTGATTCCACCCAGGCAACTACAAACCTATTATAAATAACTGAACCCGCCCCTTGGTATTTTTATGCCGCCTAGCTCATGAAATAATTATTGTAGTATTATGCATTCTAGCCACTAAATTGCCTACTATCAGTGGTACCAATCCTGGTTTTTAAATAAAGTTAACCTTAACAGCTAGTGATTGCCGTCCCAAGGCTAAACTGAATCCCTACATCCTTTGCTCGAATTGACTTCATTTTTATATCCCCTTTAGAATCTATTTCTGAAAAGCTACAGATAAATCAGTTACTCTGTCCCAAAGAAAGTCTTCTTTGTCTGATTGAATTACCACCAGCCATATATCTTAGAATTAAGTCAGTGCATGCTTTTACATGCTAACCCCCGTTTTTAAATAGCTATGCGCAGCACACATTTGGTGAGGTAGCTAAGCGCCCCCCCGTTCAATTTGATAAAATGTGCATGAAAATTATTCAAAATGTGCATGGTAGTTCATCATGTTCCCGGGAGCACGAATATCGAAAAGCTTAAAAATAGATTTGTAGGTAGACAATTTTTCACCCGAATTCAAAATCTTGCCGTTTCAGGAGGCTCAACAGTCCTGATGATCATCTAAATTTAAATAGATCGAAACGCCGTCGACCTACCCAAGGAAATACACCCATTTCATTGTATATATTTCTGTGGTTTTTTAGCCTTGTTGTTGTTGTGTGACACTTCGTTTTTCACTTTGTTCACTTATGTCCCGTCCTGCACCTTGTTACTCACTTGAGCACCTGAAAAATATTATAAAGAATTGTCTATATATATAAAAAAAGAAAGTAAATAAATAAAAGATTCAACTTGAACCTACATCTCTAGCTCCCTAGCGTTCATTAAATATTCGCCATATTCTCTTAAGGACCTTATCAGGCCTCCCTTGAACCATTGTTTCTTTAAAAGTAGGCTTCAAAATGGCCACCAGCCACGTGGCTAGGCCCAACAACATCAGAAAACCCACCACAAAAAAACACACTTGCCAACTCAACCCAATGCCATCCATGCCGTAAATGAATGTCTGAATTCAACAGATCACACAGAAACACTTGATTAATAAAGCTGTGGCTATCTGCTCTGAGCCTACAGGATGAAAGCAGACCTGTTGGCAGACAAGGCCAAACAGGTTTGCAGGCCTAGGCTTCGAAATGACCACCAGCCACATGGCCAGGCCCAACAACATTAGAAAGCCCCCCCCGCAAAAAAAACACATTTGCCAACTCAATCCAATGCCATCCATGTCCTAAATAAATATCTGAATTCAACAGACCAAACAGAAACACTTGATTATTAAATCTGCCTGTGGCTACCTGCTCTGAGCTTACTGGATGAAAGCAGGCCTGTTGGCAGACAAGGCCAGACAAGCTTGCAGGCCTAGGCTTCAAAATGGCCGCCAGCCACATGGCCAGACCCAACAACATCAGAAAGCCCACCCCAAAACACACGTTTAGCAACTCAATCCAATGCCATCCATGCCCTAAATGATGTCTAAATTCAACAGACCACACAGAAACACTTGATTAATAAAGCTGCCTGTGGCTAACTGCTCTGAGCCTACTGGATGAAAGCAGGCCTGTTGGCAGACAAGGCCAGACAAGCTTGCAGGCCTAGGCTTCAAAATGGCCGCCAGCCACATGGCCAGGCCCAACAACATCAGAAAACCCACGCCAAAAAAATACATTTCCTAACTCAATCCATTGCCATCCATGCCCAAAATGATGTCTAAAATCAACAGACCTCACAGAAACACTTGATTAATAAAGCTGCCTGTGGCTACCTACTCTGAACCTACTGAGTGAAAGCAGGCCTGTTGGCAGACAATACCAGACAAGCTTGCAGGCCTAGGTTTCAAAATGGCCACCAGCCACATGGCCAGGCCAAACAACATCAGAAAGCCCACCTTAAAAAAACACATTTCCCAACAATCCAATGCCATCCGTGCCCTAAATGATGTCTAATATCAACAGACCACACAGAAACACTTGATTCATAAAGCTGCCTGTGGCTACCTGCTCTGAGCCTACTGGATGAAAGCAGGCCTGTTGGCAGTCAAGGCCAGACAAGCTTGCAGGCCTAGGCTTCAAAATGGCCACCAGCCACATGGTCAGGCCCAACAACATCAGAAAGCCCACCACAAAAAAACACATTTCCCAACTCAATCTAATGCCATCCATGCCCTAAATGATGTCTAAAATCAACAGACCACACAGAAACAATTGATTAATAAAGCTGTGGCTACCTGCTCTGAGCCTACTGGATGAAAGCAGGCCTGTTGGCAGACAAGGCCAGACAAGCTTGCAGGCCTAGGCTTCAAAATGGCCGCCAGCCACATGGCCAGACCCAACAACATCAGAAAGCCCACCCCAAAACACACGTTTAGCAACTCAATCCAATGCCATCCATGCCCTAAATGATGTCTAAATTCAACAGACCACACAGAAACACTTGATTAATAAAGCTGCCTGTGGCTAACTGCTCTGAGCCTACTGGATGAAAGCAGGCCTGTTGGCAGACAAGGCCAGACAAGCTTGCAGGCCTAGGCTTCAAAATGGCCGCCAGCCACATGGCCAGGCCCAACAACATCAGAAAGCCCACGCCAAAAAAATACATTTCCTAACTCAATCCATTGCCATCCATGCCCAAAATGATGTCTAAAATCAACAGACCTCACAGAAACACTTGATTAATAAAGCTGCCTGTGGCTACCTACTCTGAACCTACTAGGTGAAAGCAGGCCTGTTGGCAGACAATACCAGACAAGCTTGCAGGCCTAGGTTTCAAAATGGCCACCAGCCACATGGCCAGGCCAAACAACATCAGAAAGCCCACCTTAAAAAAACACATTTCCCAACAATCCAATGCCATCCGTGCCCTAAATGATGTCTAATATCAACAGACCACACAGAAACACTTGATTCATAAAGCTGCCTGTGGCTACCTGCTCTGAGCCTACTGGATGAAAGCAGGCCTGTTGGCAGTCAAGGCCAGACAAGCTTGCAGGCCTAGGCTTCAAAATGGCCACCAGCCACATGGTCAGGCCCAACAACATCAGAAAGCCCACCACAAAAAAACACATTTCCCAACTCAATCTAATGCCATCCATGCCCTAAATGATGTCTAAAATCAACAGACCACACAGAAACAATTGATTAATAAAGCTGTGGCTACCTGCTCTGAGCCTACTGGATGAAAGCAGGCCTGTTGGCAGACAAGGCCAGACAAGCTTGCAGGCCTAGGCTTCAAAATGGCCACCAGCCACATGGCCAGGCCCAACAACATCAGAAAGCCCAGCCAAAAAAAACACATTTCCCAACTTAATCCAATGCCGTCCATGCCCTAAATGATGTCTAAATTCAACAGACCACACAGAAACACTTGATTAATAAAGCTGCCTGTGGCTACCTGCTCTGAGCCTACTGGATGAAAGCAGGCCTGATGGCAGACAAGGCCAAACAAGCTTGCAGACCTAGGTTTCCAAATGGCCACCAGCCACATGGCCAGGCCCAACAACATAAGAAAGCCCACCCCAAGAAAACACATTTCCCAACAATCCAATGCCATCCGTGCCCTAAATGATGTCTAATATCAACAGACCACACCGAAACACGTGATTCATAAAGCTGCCTGTGGCTACCTCCTCTGAGCATACTGGATGAAAGCAGGCCTTTTGGTAGACAAGGCCAGACATGCCCTAAATGATGTCTAAAATCAACAGACCACACAGAAACAATTGATTAATAAAGCTGTGGCTACCTGCTCTGAGCCTACTGGATGAAAGCAGGCCTGTTGGCAGACAAGGCCAGACAAGCTTGCAGGCCTAGGCTTCAAAATGGCCACCAGCCACATGACCAGGCCCAACAACATCAGAAAGCCCAGCCAAAAAAAAACACATTTCCCAACTTAATCCAATGAAAACCATGCCCTAAATGATGTCTAAAATCAACAGACCACACATAAACACTTGATCAATAAAGCTGTGGCTACCTGCTCTGAGCCTACTGGATGAAAGCAGGCCTGTTGGCAGACAAGGCCAGACAAGCTTGCAGGCCTAGGCTTCAAAATGGCCACCAGCCACATGGCCAGACCCAACAACATCAGAAAGTCCACCCCAAAACACACGTTTACCAACTCAATCCAATGCCATCCATGCCCTAAATGATGTCTAAATTCAACATACCACACAGAAACACTTGATTAATAAAGCTGCCTGTGGCTACCTGCTCTGAGCCTACTGGATGAAAGCAGGCATGTTGGCAGACAAGGCCAGACAAGCTTGCAGGCCTGGGCTTCAAAATGGCCACCAGCCACATAGCCAGGCCCAACAACATCAGAAAGCCCACCACAAAAAAACACATTTCCTAACTCAATCCAATGCCATCCATGCCCTAAATGATGTCTAAATTCAACAGACCACACAGAAACACTTGATTAATAAAGCTGTGGCTACCTGCTCTGAGCCTACTGGATGAAAGCAGGCCTGTTGGCAGACAAGGCCAGACAATCTTGCAGGCCTAGGCTTCTAAATGGCCACTGGTAGGAGCCTGCTGGACAGGAACAGGAACTTAGAGATTCTCTCGCACTTCCTCTGTCTCCCCCTTTTAAAAAAACGACTCCTTGCACAAAAAAAGACAGCCAAATGTCAATCTGAGGAGTTTTTTTCATGCAAATCCTCATTTGCAGGTTTCATGCAGCTAGAACTGATATTCTTCTCCAAAACAAAAATTTTACATGGTCGAGTTCTTGAGCTTCACATTACTTCCTCCAAAATGACGTGATTGTGTCTCTCGCTCCCTGTTGCGCTGGATATGACGTGTTCGGGTTCTCTCGCTCCTTGTCGCGTTTGATATGACGTGTCTGCGTCCTCACGCTCTCCCTCACGGTGGAGAATGACGTGTTCGAGAACTCATTCATCTCATACTCTCGCGGTGCATGATCACAAGAAGAAAGACGTGATTAACGTCATTTGTCGCGCGATCACGTCATTCATTGCGTGACAAATGACGTTAATGCGGGCGCGAACTCCCGCGAGATCGCGCAAAATGGCTACCACAATCCAACAACTCGTGGAGAATGCGACCGGATCAGGAAAACTTGTCCGGCAAACGCGGGGATTCAGGTAAGGCGATCGCGCGTGCGAGAATGTTTTTTTGTACAGCCCGAGCAAGAAAAAAATTTCCGGTAAGATGCGGAACGTGGAAATTTTGACATTTTCGCGCTCTCCGCGGAACGCAAAAATGTCAAATTATTGCAATTACCGCGAGTGGAACAAAATTTGACGCCCACCCCTAGTTTCCATAGGAAATCCACAACATTCTATTTGAAATAACTTTGGTGCCGGTGGACGAATCTTCATGAATTTCTCCAAGAAAATGGCCTGTTGGATTCCGCTCCTTCCCTGTATGTTTGGGGGTGATTGGTCAAGCTGGGGTCGAGAAAAATGGGGGGTCCCAAAACATGTTTTCCCCATGCAATTTTCCATAGGGACCTTTAGCCAGGGCTACAGCCCGAACGGCTGATCGGAATTACCAAAATTTGGCAGAGAGGTAGAGTTCTCTTCGCAGATTGTGCTTTTTGTTAAATGGTGTAAATACATTCAGTAGTTTCTGAGAAAATCGCAAGTAAAATCATAGCGATATCTAGAGTCGGAGTTCAGTACGTGTACTGAAATCTGTTCAATTACGAGCGCGAGCTGCATGCTGATTGGCTGTGAACTGTCTGTCAACACTCGAAACCAGGAAGTGGTGGCAGCCATCTTGTGCCTTGCTAAAACTGAGTGACAAGAAAACAGTAAAAGAAAAATTGAGAAATAAGGGAAGGGGGTAGGGTAGAGACATTCTGACCCTCTAGGCTTACTCAGGGGGTCGTACATGGGTGTTTAGGCTCTATTTTTTATTTTAGTTTTTTAAAGAAAAATCGCGGCATACACGCAGTTAAATACGTACAATTACGAGCAGGAGCTGCATGCTTATTGGCTGTCAATACTCCAAACCAGGAAGTGTTGGCAGCCATGTTGTTTGTCTGGAAAGCAGAGTCACAAGAAAACAGTAAAACAAAGTTGAGAAATAAGGAAAGGGGGCAGGGTAGAAACATTCTGAGCCTATAGTCTTGGTCAGGGGATGGTACATGGATCTTTAGGGTAAATTTTTATTTTTTTTAAACAAAAAATGGCAGGGTACTCGTGCAGTACTTGTTTGCGGTGGAAAAGGTGAAAAAAAAAGTTGAAATCCGTTTTATTCATTAGGTCCCGGGGGCAAATTACGGCGGTAATTTTCCTGCATAATGGGGGCTTGTAAGGTGCTCCGAGCACTGGGGAACGGCACTTCTCTAGTTTTATTTTAAAGTATGCGGGGGGGAGTTAAATTCCTACTCCCCGCAGTCTCGGGGAGCAGCACCTCTCGGGATTTAAAAAAAAAAAAAGGTTTTGAGCTCTCCCTCCCTCTCTCACCATACACGTCGCGGGGAACGCCACTTTTCTGGGGCAGTGATTTGTAAAATGACCTTCCAGCTCCGGGTACCTGCATTGTCTGGAGTTTTTTATTAATGTTGGGAGGGTGGGCTTGATAATACGTCCTTGTTAATTTCCATAGAAGCCTATGTTCTGGTGTTAACATGGGCTTCTATGGGAAATAACAAGGCCGTATTATGAAGCTCATTATCGCCGTTTTATCTGCAGTTTCCTGCCAATAAAACGGCGATCATTTTAACACTGGTCCTTGATAATATGCACCTAAGTTTACTGGTCAAAAAAAGAGCAATGTTCCATATTATCAACAAAAGGCGATACATTATTGTCGCCGATAAAGCAGGGATAATGGGCTTGATAATATATGCTTGTGAATTGCAATAATAGCCCAGGTTAATACTAGAACCTGGACTGCTATGGGAATTTACAAGGGCCTATTATTAAGCCCATTATCGTCGCTTTATCAGCAGTTTCTTGCCGATAAAAGCAGCAATAATGTATCGCCCTTTACTGCTAATATGGCACTGACGGGCATATTATGAAGGACCGGTGTTAAAATGATCAACGTTTTATGGGCAGGAAACTGACGATAAAAACGTCGAAAATGGTCGTGATAATACGCCCTTGTTAAATCTCATAGAAGCCCATGTTCTGGTGTTAACATGGGCTTCTATGGGAATTAACAAGGGCGTATTATCAAGCCCAGACGCGGCCCCGGAGGGAGTTGTGGTGAGACAGGCGGAGCAGGGGAGGGGCAGGGTGGGGGGTGATAAAGAACGGAATCTGGATGATTGTAGGTAAGTAAACAATTAAATTAATAAAACGAAATTCGGGCAACATTATCAACAACATGAGGCAATACATTCTCGCCGCTTTTATCGGCAGGAAACTGCCGATAAAACGGCGATAATGGTCTTGATAATATGCCCTTGTGAATTTCCATAGCAGCCCAGGTTAACACCAGGGCTGCTATGGGAATTTACAAGGGCCTATTATCAAGCCCATTATTGCCGCTTTATCTGCAGTTTTCTGTCGATAAAAGCGGTGATAATGTATTGCCTTATGTTGTTCATAATAATCCGGTTTGTTCCGTGCCCTGCATGGCATTTTGCGATGCAGTGCGCCTTATGAAATTCGGGGCATATTATCAAGGACCAGTGTTAAAATTATCGACGTTTTATCGTATTCGTAGCGTATACTGAGATTGATTAGCAGTGGTAACTATAGTGCGATCACTCTCTCACTGCCAAATGAGAGCACAGGGCGAGCTATGAGAATAGTTAGAAGTGGTCACTTATTGGAGATCCGATTCAGCTGTGTGTCTTATTGTGCGATGTTAGGCAATGCTTACATGATTACGGTAACTGAGCGTGTGGTTTGATTAAAAAACAAATTTGCGTTAACTCCTCTGCATGGGAAGCTGGATGTTTCCGTCTGGCTGTCGATTTCGACCTTGAAAGCAGAGTCAATGAATGAGTTGTATAAGAGTGCTATTGTCTCAAAAAGAGGTCGCTCTTACATCTGCTAGAGAAACATTTGTCCTTCATGTAGCAAACACCCGCACAGAAGTGTATACTTTGTTAAATACAGACGTGCCGTGGAATTTTATGGAGTTTATTTAGACTATCTTTAATGCGTCCTCGAGTAGGGGGTTAGCTTACTTTTTTAATATTATAAGAATTGGTCTTGTGACTTCTGTAGAAAGTATATTTGGTGTCTTGTCGGTGTTTTTTCATTGCATTTTTTTCAGCATCTTTGGTGAATTGTGCTTAATGGTCACATTAGTTGCCAGTGTGCTTGTATTAATTTGTTTACTTAAAAATGGATGCACAGCAGACGACAATATTTCTCGGTTGTTGCTGGTCCGCAACCGAATGCTTAGTTACTATGGCGCGCTGCTTCTTGCAACGTTGAGTGCAGCTTATGGATTATCGTTTCGATTCTCCTTTTTCACATGCGTTCAGCCTGTCTTCCATTGCCTGAGCTGTGATTTCGACTGGGCCCTGGATTTATGTCTCTGCAGTACGGTGTCTCCCAATGTGGATTACGACCAGTTGATGAGTCCTTTAGTGGTTCATGACGTGCTCTGTTCTGGCGGCGGGATTATGGCCTTAGCAGCGATGCATGGAGTCTTGGGATGTTGGAATGTTTTTGCAGTGGCGCTTGAGTTCTTGGCACGCAGTTACATTGAAGATGACCCGAGTTTTCCTCCGATGGTGATAGAAGCTCCGGTCATTGAGGAACATGTATGTTCATTCTCACTATTGAATTGGATGGCTGAAATGTTTTCAGATGAGAACAATGACTTCCTGTTGGAGGCTGTTGCTACATACTGTGCTTACACGCTGTTGGATTAAGACTCTGCGTTTTCTTTATTTTTTAGCTACTGCTTTCTATCAAAGAGCGAATAACTTTTTTTGGGAAATGTGAACTTGACTCTGGTTTTTAGTCTTGGAGTGTGCGTTTCTAAGTGGCACACGTTTATATTATGTGCTTTGATGAAGAAAGGGTGCAGTGGGGCTGAGGCTTTCACTCACACCTTGTTAAGTTAGTATGGGTTTATTAGAAGCTTACACGCTATTTTTGCTTTCCTACTCTGCTTTGCACGTGACACATACTTGTGATATTGTTTAGAGAAGGCTGAGTATTTTGTTTTATATGAGAAAAATTTGGTATGCTAGATTTGTAAAGTGCCTCGCTAGTTTTGTGTGTATAGTGAGAGCATGAAACATCAAAGTTATCTTGAATACTGTGTCTGTTCAGAATGATCCTCGTAAGTTCGAGCCATGATACATATGTAGTTGTGTCGACCTTTGATATTTGCGCTTTTCATAATGCATTGTGGAGGCAAAGTTACACACAGTTGGAGAACATTCATAACTTGATAGTTTGTGGAGCACTGAATGTGATCTATTACTGCTGAGTACCAGAGGTATGGGTCTGACCATGTAATCCTATGGGACTTTCTGTAGTTATAAACTAATCTGCAAGGTAGGGAGGGTGAAATGTAGGTATTTTTAAAATTTGTTTTCCTTTAGTATTATAGGATGCTTTTTCCGTTTGTATCTTACAGAATAGTAACAATGCTGACAACCGTGATAATATGTTTGGTTGTATTATCTAAGGTACTGTGCATGAGATGCTGGCGTTAGAAATAAACATTTCAAAGTTGCACGTTCTTTATTTACATCTTGTATTGGACTGGTGTAAGAGTATAATGAAAGAGTGCTATTGTTATCCAGGTTACTTCATGTAATCTAAGTGGCATGTTCTGGGTTGACTAGTCATTGGTGTTTTTGTTGTAGGGCAGTGGTTCCCGAACTTTTGACTCCTGAGGACCCCCCATAGAGTCACCACTGGTAGTTGGGGACCCCCAAGCAATTTGTAGGATTTAAATTTCAAACATTAAAACCGTAATTTGGAAAAAATTAACACATATGTGCACACAAAACAAATACTCAAATTACTAATGATTTTAGTGGCATATTTACAAGCCCCTATCACCATGGGAACATCAGCTTCTGAGAGTTTTCTGTGGCGATAGGGGCTTTGCCTTATTTACAAGGCAACGTTAAGCCATTTAACGTGGCTTAAGGGTCCCTTGTATATAAGACTCCCTTTGACACAATGCTTAGCGTGAAAGCGGTGGGCAGTGCGTGTTTTGGTGGGCGTTTCCTCTGCGACACCCATTCATTTTGACGCTGCCACCTATTTACAAGAGCAGCGTAAATGGGAAGCAGCGCCAAAATTAAGGCCAGGGAAATCTTGGTCTTAACTCGGCGAAACAATGAGAAATGCTTCATTTCTCCTCGTTTTTGTAAATCGCCTTGGATTGTTTATGTTCAGGAAGGAGACCCTTCCTGCACATACACAATCTTAAAAAAAAAAGACATTTTGTACTTCCATGTGTGATGCATTAAGCAGCACACATAGAAGTGACAAAATGACATTTCAATATTGTTTACGTGCAGGAAGGGGGACCTTCCTGCATATAAACAATCTTCCCCTATTAAATGTAGCGCCAGTGCAGGGGAAACGCAGGGCTGCACCATATTCTTATAAATATGGTGCAGCTTTGCGTTTGTGAAGTAGTAGAGTGTGTTGTTAAGCCAAGGAGGCTGGTCTGGAGTAGCATAAACTTAAGAAGTGCTGGTCTGGAGAAGCACAAACTCAGGATTCAGAACATAACACAGTGGTTAGCATTGACTTTAACGATAAAAATTAATTTCCACCCAAAGAAACCTTTTTTGAAGCATCAGGATACTGAAAGACTGAAAAAAGCATGTCACTAACTTGTACCTTGCAGTTTGCAAGCAGTTGTTTGATGACAGTTTTTTGGTCACAGTGCTAGATTACAATGTTCACTTATGAACTACAGTGTAACAAAAGAATCTGTGTGACAAAAGCAGTAACCCACTGAGCGATGCATATCAAATACTGTTTTTTAAAATGTATGGTACACTTCTTTGCAATAGGCATATTAACCCTCTGAGTTACTTCAGTTCAGTCACAGCTGTCACTGGACGAAAGTCTCATGTCTCTCCAGCAGGGAACTCAATCACTATTGTTATCTTGACATTTTTATTGTTCTTGGAAAACTGGTAATTAAACCAGATACTTTGTAGTGCTTTTAAAACTGCTGCTTGCGGACCCCCTGAGAATGTATGAGGGACTCATGGGGTTCCACGAACCACAGTTTGGGAAACACTGCTCTAAGGCGAAGAACCAATGAGTCACTGATTGCTAGTCTGGTAGGTTGTTTGTGCAGTAAGGTGGGTTTTGGAAAACTTTAATACACTGAGGTCCCAAGTCTTTATGCACAGTTCTGTGTATGAGCAGAATTCCTGGAACAGTAGTTACAACAAAAAGGCTCGATAAAGGGCTTGCACTTTGAATATGAATATAAAATAGAAGAATTGTTGATAATCACAGTTAAGGAATGCAGCAATTAGATGTGTGTATGTGTGGATGATGTCTACATTGAGTGGAAGATGAAAAACTTGAACAATTAGAGAGGTTGTAGAGATGCAAACTTTCCATTTCTTTGTAAAGGAAGTGGGTGTTTAGTTTTCCAGTGCATATATATATTCACTGAAAAAACCAAAGGTTTCAGGCACGTTACAGTCAGGAATTAGCATTTAAAAAACTTTAGAAATTCACTGAAAAAACCATAGGTTTCACCCATGTTATAGTTAGCTGGACATTTCTCTCACACAAAACCATTGAAATTCCCCGTCATAGTTAGTTCAGCTAACTATAACTCGTGCGTCCGCAATGCACTGCTGATGACGTCACATATTACATCACTTATCACATGGTCAGTGTCATCACTGATGACATCACTGATGACATCTTAAATGACATCACTGATGACATCACTGATGACATCTCAAATGACATCACTGATGACATCAGTGATGAAATAATCCAAGTGAAAGAGTGGCAGACCTCCTCTCACCCTAATATAACGTATAATACACATATTCAAAAATAGATACTATAATTTTCAAAAAAAATGGAGATACCAATACCAGTTACAAGAACCTATTCAGTAATTCCAACATCTACATACACATCTACTCATCCACCAACAGTTCTATATAGTCACTTAAACATGTATTCACCCAACATATGTACTCATACACCTATACATCCTGTTACACACCGATACTCATCCATAGAGTTACTCACACACATACTCACACAGGCAAATAAACTATCAAACATCCATTTGTTTACATATACAGCTATACACACACCACTACACTTGCTTTTACAGAAACGTACACATACTTACTCTCTTAAACAATCAGTTACAGAAACACATACTTATTTATTCAGGAACTTTTTCAATCTGTCACTGTCATATATCCTTACTTATATACATCAATACTCACATATACTAGTTTAAAACATATGTACTTACTCATAAAGACACTATTGAGGCAGTCATTCATTCACTAGCAAACCCATACACACATTCATCCACCCGTATAGTCCTGCTCACATGCTGTCTTAAAAACACATACAAACAGTGAGTCAGTCATTCATGCATCTGTGCCCTAAGTAATACCCGCCACCAAACCATACAGACATTCATTCTGATATTCAAAAACCAACTAATAACCCATATAGACACTTGTGAAGCTACACATCCAACCCATGCAGCCACTTATATACAAAGTGAGACACTGATACAGATATTTATATATTTAAACATTACTCGCTAATACATGTATTCACTAAGATACACTTAATAAGTCAGTTATACAATTACATTTACAAAAAAAATCCATTTAGACACTTATTTACCCATTTATTCTTCCATCGACCTTTAGATATACATATATAAAAATATTTATTTTTCAGATAGACACACATTCAGTGGATGATGTCATCAGTGATGTCATCAGTCATGTCATTTAAGATGTCATCAGTGATGTCACTGACCATGTGATGAGTGATGTAATATGTGATGTCATCGGCAGTGCATTGCGGGCGCGCGAGTTATAGTTAGCTGAACTAACTATAGCAGGGGAATTTCAATGGTTTTGTATGAAAGAAATGAGCAACTAACAAGAACATGGGTTAAACCTATGGATTTTTCTGTGAATTTCTAAGGTATTTTAAATGCTAATTCCTAACTATAACGTGTGTGAAACCTATGGTTTTTTCAGTGAATATATATATATTTATATATATATAAATATATATTACCTACTGGCGGTCGCCAGTAGGTAGTTATAGTTAGGATTGTTTTCCATAGGGAATCCGCAACATTCTATTGGGATTAACTTAGTCGCCGGTTGAGGAATCTGCCTGAAAATTTCCTGAAATTTGCCTCGCTGCGCTCCGCTCCTTCCCTGAAAGTTTGATGGGGGATTCATCAAGCGGGGGCCGAGATAAAAGGGGGTCCCAAAACGTGTTTTCCCAATGTTAATTTCCATAGGGCGGTTGGACTCACTTTTAGCCCGAACGGCTGAATGGATTTCCACCAAACTTGACAAAATTATGGGGACTGGTAGCCCGATGTGCCTTTGCTATGTCTCAAGATATGTGCTCCAGTGGATTTTGAGTAATTTAGGTTCAAAAAAATATATATATCTATATGCGCGCCCCAGTACGCGCACCGGGGCGCGCTCCCGCGCGCTACGCGAGTTCGCGAGCGGAAAGCTGATTGGCTCTCGGGTGTCTGTCAACATTCCAAACAGTCCTGAGCGGCCGCCATCTTGTGTCTCGGTGGGATCGAGACACAAGAGGTGGCAAAAACAAAGGGGGAAATTACCAAAAGGGGGCAGGGTAGACCCCCCTGACCCCCTAGGTTTGATGTGGGGGCCATAAAAGGGCCCCGCGGGGCAAATTTTGTAAAAAAAAAATTTCGATTTGCGCGGGGGAGCGCCCGGTATGCGCACCGGGGAGCGAACCGGGGAGCGTACCATGGGGAAATAAGAATGACTGATTTTTAAAAAAAAATTAGCATTTTTTTATAAATTGGAGGTAGTTCTAAAAAGAACTGTTTTTTTATTCTTTTTGTTGTTTTATATTTTTTTAATAGTTTTTTGGAACATTTTGTACTTTTTTTGGCTTTTATGAACAATTTTATATTTTTTGGGGAGTTTTTATGGGGACAAGCCAAAAATAGGGATTTGTAAACGGCTCAACTGGAGCAAAAAAAATGTGGAAAAAATTACGGTTTCTTTGGGCACTTGTGGTTGTCACCAGCACGGTTGATGAGTTTAACACTTTGCTCGCCATAGCAAATTGTACGCCCACAAAATATGCACACTATTTTGACATTTCCAAACTGGGTTTGGATGTTTGGGACCATCTCCCTTGCCTCTGGTCTCGATGGAGTGTGTTGGGTACTTTGGGAGGTGCTGGGAGAAGGTTGGGGAGGGATTCTGGTCATTTCTTTGACCTCTGCCGCAGCATAGTTGTTAGGGTGCCGGCGTTGCATGTGGCGAATCATGGTGTTGTTGCCAAAAGAATATTTTTGGCAGGGTTCCCCCTGGAAAGTACAGTGCCACAGGTCTGACAAGTAACCAATGGCGCATTCACTTTCTTGAGGCCCTTTGGGATTTTAAAAAACTCCCAGACAATGTGCTCCTTTGGCTTTTAGGGGGTATTATCTTCAGGCAGGTACCCCCTCTGCTCCTCTTCCTCCTCCTCCTCCTCTTCTTCAACTCCACCACTGTGGTGTTGTGGTGATCCTTGTGGTAGTGGTGGTGTTGGTGGTGGCTGAGATGCTCCTGCTGCTGCTGCTACTGTAGCCATTTCTCACAAACAGGTCTTCCTCAGTCAAAGAACAAAGTGAGAATGAGGAAAACAGGTGGGGGCTTTCATCATTTGGAAAATAAAACTGTCCTGAACCAATGAAAAGTGTTATTTTCAGGTCACATGACCCAGGCTTTCATCATTTGGAAACCAAAACTGTCTTGAACCAATGAAAAGTGTTATTTTTAGGTCATATGACCCGACGCGCTTACGCTACATGCCCGGGGGCGCGCAGTGACGCGCTTACGCTACGCGACCCGGCACGCGCCCCAGGGTGCTTACGTAGCGCGATCGTATGCGCCTGAGTGCTTCTGGGTACGCTTACGCCGTGCGTATCACGCGTACGCGGCTACGCGATACGTCACAATAATGTTTTAGTTCGCGGCAATAGCGCTAATGGGACGCTCACCGGTACGCGCACCGGGGCGCGCCGCAAGACTGCGCTTTCCGGTGCCCTCACCGGGAGCGCTCCAGGGCAAAAAAAAAACCCATGAAGAATATACATAAAAAAATAGTGTTACATAAATATACAATATAGGATTCATTATAAAAAATATTATATTACATAGCTATAGAAATTTGCTATTAAAAAACCTTTAAAATTCACTAAAAAAAACATAGGTTTGAGGCCCTATATATAGTTAGGAATTAGCATTTAAAAAACCTATGAAATTCACTGGAAAAACCATAGGTTTCACACC
This sequence comes from Lissotriton helveticus, assembly GCF_964261635.1. NCBI lineage: Eukaryota > Metazoa > Chordata > Amphibia > Caudata > Salamandridae > Lissotriton > Lissotriton helveticus. Next base: position 141,194,792 of record NC_136059.1, on the reverse strand, counting down.
AGTTATAGTTAGGAATTTGCATTTAAAAAACGTATTAAATTCACTGAAAAAACCATAGGTTTGACACCAGTTATAGTTAGATGGAAATTTTACTGACATAAAACCATTGAAATTCCCACGTTATAGTTAGTTGGACTCACTATAACTTGCGCGCCTGCAATGCACTGCTGATGACGTCACATATTACATCACTCATGACATGGTCTAACTATAACTGGTGTCAAACCTATGGTTTTTTCAGTGAATTTAATAGGTTTTATAAATGCAAATTCCTAACTATAACTGGTGTGAAAGCTATGGTTTTTTCAGTGAATATATATATATATATATATTCACTGAAAAAACCATAGGTTTTACACACGTTATAGTTAGGAAGTAGCATTTACAAAACCTATGAAATTCACTGAAAAAACCATAGGTTTGACACCAGTTATAGTTAGCTGGAAATTTTACTGATATAAAACCAATGAAATTCCACGTTATAGTTAGTTAGACTCACTATAACTTGCGCGTGTAATGCACTGCTGATGACGTCACATATTACATCACTCATGATATCACTGATGACACCATCCTTGTGACACAGTTACAGACCTCCTTTCACTGTAATCTAAACCTTGAAACACATATTCAAAAATAGAAACTAACATTTTCAAAAAAATGGAGATACCCATACCAGTTACAACAACCAATTCAATAATTCCACCATCTATATACACATGCACTAATTCACCAACAGTTCTATATAGTCAGTCATACATATATTCACTAATCATATGCAGTGATACACGTACACATCCTGTTACACACCGACAGTCATCCAAAAGTTATTCACACACATACACATGCAAATAAACTATTGAACATCCATTTATTTGCATAAACAGCTATACACACACTACCACTTTACTTCTAAGGAAACTTACACATACTTACTCTCTTAAAAATCACTTATAGAAACACATACTAATTTAAACAGGAACTCTTACAATCCCTCACTCTCACATATAGTCACTTATATACATCAATATTCACATATACTACATTAAAACATATGTAGTTACTGATAAAGACATAAGACAGTCATTCACTCACTAACACAGACATATGCACACTAATCCACCCACACAGTCCTGAACATATGCTGTCTTCAAAACACATACAAACAGAGACTCAGTCATTCTTGCATCTATGTAGTAAGTAATACCCCCACCAAACCATGCAAACACTCATACTGATACTAAGAAAAACATCTAATAACCTATATACATACACATGTACCTACTCATCCACCCATGCAGCCACTTATACACAAAGTGAAACACTAATACATATATTTAAATATTTAAGCATTACTCAGTAATATATGTATTCACTAAGATATTCAATAATATATACATATATAACACATATTTATTTTTCAAAAAGACGCACATTCACTGGATGGTGTCATCAGTGATGTCATGAGTGATGTAATATGTGACGTCATCAGCAGTGCATTACACGCGCAAGTTATAGTGAGTCCAACTAACTATAACGTGGAATTTCATTGGTTTTATATCAGTAAAATTTCCAGCTAACTATAACTGGTGTCAAACCTATGGTTTTTTCAGTGAATTTCATAGGTTTTGTAAATGCTACTTCCTAACTATAACGTGTGTAAAACCTATGGTTTTTTTCAGTGAATTTCATTGGTTTTTAAAATGCTAATTCAGAAATATCTCGTGTATACAACCTATACTTTTGTCAATAAAGTTCTGGCAATATTTTTTTCGGAAACAAGCCGTTTTCTTCACTGTTCAAGTTGCATAGAGACTCCTTGTAAAGCGATACAGAATTAGAAAGTCTGTACCTTGCCTTTTTTTCAACGCATTAAAATTTGTCTGTAAATAAAAATTGCCTTTCTTAACTTTCGTGCACGACCCGGTGTGCGCACTCTCGGCAACAGTTCTCATTAAAATGGATAGCGCATATCCAGGCTTTCGTGCGCGACTGACTGCGCGCACCCGCCTATATATTTCGTGAAAATTTTGCAATCTGAACTTATTGAATTTCTTCATAGACCCATTAAAGAACTTATAATACGTCAAAGAGACTAAACCTAGGCTTCTTTTTTAATATTATGAAAATTTTCATTAAATGGAGCCGAATGTCTTTTTAAACTTTCGTGTGTGACCGAATGTACACACCTTGGTATTTTAAAAAAATATATAAAAAGTTTTATACTTTAACAATTGTATGCTTGAATCGAGCTCAGAAGATATATTAAATCCGGATATGTTTGGATTTACTCCTTTTCACGTTTTGAAACTTCGCTGAATTAGACCGCGTACACGTCCTGAGACGCGCATGTGAAGTCATGTGACTTGAAAACAACACTTCCAATTGGTTCTTAGTAGTTTCTATTCTGCAATTTACACTGAGAACTCCACCCACTTCTCTCACTATCTTTTCTACTCTCAAAAGAGAACAACGTTCAACATCTTTCGAAAGACTTTCTTTTCACGCGATAATGTGAAATACTGAGATTGTTACAGGATTTTCTATAAGATATGTGTTCCCATTTCTGTTGAAGCACTAACACCGTGGAAAATTCCACCGATAGCAGTGATATTTTTAACGCCGAGCACCGGCGATTTTTATCACTTAGAAGCCTTCCTATTATGAAGGTTTATCTCCTAAGTCTCTGATTCTCAAACTGTGCAACGCGGCTCCCCTGTGTGCCGTAATGAAGTGCTAGGGGCGCCGCCCACACTCTAGTGTGACTAACCATCTATAAATTCCACAGACATCTCTACCCTGTTATCTGCAATTGTGAGCATCAAAAGGAGCTGCGCTACGCCCCCGTGAGAGGCCTCACTCCCACTGCTGCAACGGCTTGGCAGTCCTCCAGATGCACAGGAACAGCCCCTCCGATCCATTGAAGTTCTGTGTCGGTCTCAATACCACTTACAAAATGAAAATAAGCACTGAAGAATATTCAAGTATGTAGTACTCCTCCTGCTACAGCATACAAAATGCATTCTATTACCTATAAAAAAGTCAAACAACCACGCTACAATCATATAGAACACTTCCTCTAAAGAAGCCTGTGAATAACTTTAAAACATCAGGTTAACCTTTTTTTACTCTCTCATCATTATTAAAGATAAGTATTTACAATGCTATATTAAACAATGCCATGGTTCTTGCTTTTTAATTTTAAAAATCTTGCAATCTTTCACAAACCCAATACTCATGGCTTCTTTTTCGTGACAAAAATCTTGCAATATTACATACCTACATAGAATAACAGAAAAAACATAACACTACAAAGGCCGAACACTCTACTAAACGCGGATTTGTAACCTATGGGGCAGATTTATGTTAACTACTTCATACGCAGATATGCACCAGTTAATGTGCACCACAGTATGCTAGTGCTCCGTTACCCATGGTGTGCCACATTTGAAATGTGGCGCACCATGGTACAAAAACACCATACATGCGTAACACATCTGTGCTGAAAAAGTAATACATTACTAGAGTTGCATCGCAAGTGTGATGCAGCTCCAGCAAGGCTCACCAATGCACTATATTCACAATACTGCATCAATACCTACGCCTACTTCAAGCACATGCACAGTTTTGAAACAGCATGGGTCTGAAAGTCACTGAGTGAAATATCATGCATTACAGTCAGCCACTTTCAAGACGCATTCCTTCAGAGGAACACTTCCTTATGGTGCAGGGCTTTAGAATGTGACATATCTCCTAGATCCATAACGTTGTAAATATGGTACATTATTTCCACTGTCATTGTATTAAATAAACTGACGAAATTGTGGCGCAAAGAGACGCAACGTCAACATAAAGCTGCCACAATGTGTTTTAAAGTGCCCTTTAAATTACAACCAACACTCTCTTTGAAGAGACCCCTCAGGTTTTTTTAACACCTATTAAGTCCTTCCATGCTCATGACAGAGCCGCTCCATCACGAGCATTGCCTCAGCTGTCCTCAGGATGGACCAGTTTTGTCATGGGCTTGCCGCTGTGCTTGCACAGCACTAATATTGCGCCTCCATGACACGTTCTATTGACTAAGCAGAGCCATGACAGAACCACTGTATCATGAACAGATCTCAACCGTGCCTCATGAAGGAGTAGGTCTATCATGAGCATAAAAGTACCACTCAGCCCCCCGGCCCCCTAATGCTGTGGCAGAATTGCCACTGCAGCAAAGAACTTAAACTCCTGGAAAGAACAACATGTAACATTTAATATCATTTCCCACCAATGTTTTCATATATCAGTGTTGCTGAACTCACTCAGTGAAATGTCGCTCATTTCATTGAATCACTTTTAAAGCATGCCTTATAACAATGCACCCAATCCTATGTGGAAGTGCTTATATTAAACATGACATTGCTTTACGCAGGATAGACAAAGAAATGACACAGTGATGTAAAAGTTTCTTTATTTTTTATACTTACCTAAAAAATAATAAAAAAGTAAAGTAAATTTCTTTTAAAAACGTAGTACCTGTGGAAGAAAAGTAAAAATACGATTATAATGTACATTTCATAAAATAAAAAAAAGTAGGAGTCAATAAGAGAGAGGCAGAGAAAACTCTCGGATGTTATTAGTTGTACTTACCTTATAAATATAATATCTGTGGAAGACAGTAAAAAAATATGTTATAATACATATTTCTAAATTCAATGTAACAAAATAACTCAATTAAATGGTTTATTTTTGCTGTCCTCAGAATACATTGATTTTCACTATAAACAGTGATTTCAATATTAATCATCAAATAACAGCGGGGAAAAAAAAACACAATCAAAATGATTGTGTTTAAAAATCCCATCCAAAATCTCCATACATATTATAAATACCTGAAAAAAACATATCTTAAATGTTTTTCTCAAATTCGCAATTTCTTGAGTAAGCACACTACATCTTCCACAGTTACAAAGTAATTAAACTATACGACCTATTTTTAAATATATCTCAAAAAAACACCGTGCAAGTATCTCCTATAAAAATCTATCTTAAGTATACATTTTCTTCTCTCATACCTTTCCGCATGGCCAAATTGTATAAGTTAACTCATTACCTTTTAAATACCTCTCCCAAAAACTTGCGTCCATATATGTTCTAAAATAATTATCTAAAGTACTCATTTTCTTCTCTCATATTTTTCCACATGGCCAACTACTATGAGTTAAGTAGTTTTTTTCAGAAATTTCTTAATCTTAATCTTATCTATTCTTTTCTGAACCTTTACAGTAAAAATGTGTAACATGTTTTATACCACCAAACATTAACAAAATTTCTACCTGATGTTATCACTATACCAAACACAAATTTCATTTATAGATTTGTAGACCCTCAGTCACATGATATTTGTAAACAAGAAAGTTTCATATCTTTACAGTATTAATCTTCCTACAGCAAGTGATTCTACTGAAATTTGGGTTCCAAAAATAGCAGATAGGAGTTAGTTAAGGCAAAAGGCAAACGTTTCTTAAAAGTCAATTGGGTATCATTGCAAAGCGTCCAGCCACTTCCACACTTCAAATAAGCTGTATAATGTCCTGATGATGTGGAAGGCCCTTCATGAAAAATAATGGCTACAGTTACAAATGTTCTTCTAGAAATAGATACTTGAGTAGCCACAAAATTTTTAATTAAAGTTGACAATTTACTCCCATCAGCTCTGCATCGTTGAAACATTAATATTACATATTGTCCATATCTATGGATAAATAAAGTTGATAACATTTCAGACTTACATTGAGAACAGATCATTTTCTGATGCGCATCTTTAACTAGTTTATTAAAAGACACTTCTTTACAGTCTGGTAATGTTAAATATATAAATCTTTCACTGTGTATATCAGTACTACTTGAAAATGAGCAATTATCACAGTTATGTTCCCATTTATAAGAAAGGCCAAAAAGATTATCAATATCTACACCTTCATCTTCCAAAACTGTAAACATATACATAATAAATTCCTGACAATCTTGCTGAATATTCTGTGAAAATTGATTTACTCCTGCACATATGTCTAAAACATTCCTTAGTTCTAAAACACTTCCTACTTCACTTTCACCACTATTACATTTTTCAAATATAGAATTTAAGGAATAGCAAAACGTTTGCTCCTGATTTTCTACAATCTGTTCCCTAACATTTTTTAGAAAAAAACCAACATTAACTACTACATTTGCATAACAGTTGACACCAGACCTGTTTTCAAACTTAAATCCAACAATCTCTTCAATACTAACCGTTTTCTTATGCCTACCAACAACAGCTACATCTTTTTTTTGTCGTTTCTCAACTACTTCAGCGCATTTCTCCTCATTTTTCCTTTTCTGACCAACCATACGCCTTTCAATTAAAGAAAATTGAGGTAAACTTGGAGCATATTCTCTTCTTAACCTATTATACTCCTTCACACAATTTAAATCTGCACTAATCTTTGTCTCATCATAATCAATTAAATATAGTCCACATAAAGTTCTAACTCGCGATAAAGCAACATATGCCATACCCTCTTTGAATACAGTGCTTCCAATATTTACCAAAGCACAATCTACACTTAAACCTTGAGATTTGTGAATAGTCACTGCATATGCCAAACAAATTGGAAATTGCTTCCGACGGAGATATAAGTCTTTCACAAGTAAAAAACTATTTGAACAGCGACTAATTTGCTGAACTTCTTCAATTCCATCAAATTTTATTCTTAAAAATTCAATCTCATCTCTATTTGTATAATTAACAAAACCAACAACATTACCCATTGCTCCATTTACCAATCCTCTTTCTACATGTAAATTTCTCCTTAAAATTATCCGACAATTTAAACATACATACAGATTTTTCTCTAAACCAGCAGTTTTAGATATACTTTTTTGAAGAGAATCCAATTTTAACTTCAACTTTTCAGACAAAACAATAGTACTACCTTCATGCTCTATTCTATCTTTAGCTTCCAGTTTCCTAATTTGTTGATTTTCTAAATTCAACATTTTCTCATTAAAAACTGAACATTCTTTCACAGTTGGCATCAAGCATATCACTGATTTATCTGCTACCTCTTTACTATATATTTTCTCAGGTACATTATCTTCATTAGGAAACAGCTTGGAAAGTAATCGTGTTCGTAGAGTGTGTTTCGCATCTTCAGTTAGTTTTCCAATCCTGATATCTTGAAGAATATTTCCATATTTAGTATGCTTTTCCTGTCGCATATTTTGAATCAGTTCAGTATATTTGAAATGTGACCATATATTAACATTTCCAATACTGCCCAGGCACTTTCTAGTCTCCTCATGCGTAACAGTTTTAAATACAGGTTGTCCTTTCACTGGAGTTAGTTGGAGTAGATCTCCAAAAACTATGACATGTTTACCTCCAAATAACACATCATACTCTGTCTTAAGTATCTGTTGCATTCCTAAATGCACAAAAGCAAGCATTAAATTAGATACCATGCTTACTTCATCAATAATAAGAAGTTTCATTTTTTTAAGCACTCTAGAAACTTCAAAACAAGCTTCTCTAGATAGCTTGTGATATTGTAATTTATTTTCATGTTCAACTGGCAGCATCAGTAAACGATGTAAAGTAATACCTTTAATATTATGTGCTGCCAATCCAGTTGGAGCAGTAACAACACACGACAGTGTTGACTGAGTTCTTTGCTGTAAATATGTAGTAATTCCTTTAATTAGGAAACTTTTACCAGTTTCAGCTTCTCCACTTACATATAATCGAATAGGTTCAAATGACATACATGAGCAATCTTTTCTCTCATGACGAAAGCCATGCTCAATGTGCTCTGTCACTTCATCATATATCTGTCTTTGCTCAATATTAAATTGCTTCTTTAATTCTTTTAAGTTGATTACTTCCTCTTGACCTTGCTGCATTGCTCTTTCCACCTCATCCATGGCAGTGGCTGCTTCATTTTGGATAATTGGTTGTCCCAGTGGATCTTGACTTAATGAAGCCGAACTTTGACTATCTTGTGAACTATCTCTAGCAATCTCCGCTGCAATTGTCACTTCTTGCTCTATTTCATCATTCAACATTTGCAGATAATTACTAAAAACAGTACATTCAATACTACTTTTAGAGGCGTTGAATGAATCGTCATAACTATCAAAGTCCCCAAGTAGTTCCTCTTCTCTACGCCATGGTTTAAAGAGTTGCAAAAGAGCAAAATAGTAAAATTCTCTTTTGTCAGGTGTTTCCCAACTCAGTTTCCGATGATTAATCAAGTGTCCTTTTCTTTGCTTCACGAGACATCCTTCTTGTCCAATTACAGCATATACACCTTTATCAATGTTCTCTGTAACATTCCTTTTAAAAGTGTAGTTTTGAAGTATTTCATACAGACAAATGTTTTCTAGAAGAGTACTTCTATTTGGATAGTATGTATCCAACATATTTGTTTTCAGAATGTCTGTACTGTTTGGTTCTTTCTGGGCTAAATATTCAATTTCTTGCACAGGTTTTAGAACACGGTTTCGTGTTTCTGCAAGACCCAAACTCACCCAGAGAATAGTCCTTGATTTAGCATAAAGACTTGCTGATGATAATCGGTCACAACATTCATATGCTCCAATTTCTCGATGAGACAACATCTTCAAACTGTACGTATACAATTTCTTTCTTAGGCTCTTTTCATGAGAAATGTCTTCCCACATCTCCTTCAGTTCCGTCTTTTCAGATTTTGTGATGTAAGACGTTACATATCGAGCCACAGCAATAGAGTTGTCTGCAACATATTGTATGTCCATGTTAGCATTCCACATGGACAAAATGACTGGGTTATAGTCATTTATATATTTGGATTCTTCACCTCTTCTTAAATTGTACGTATTTTTAGGTGACCTTCTTCTGATGTTATGTCGCAAAGATGACATCAAATTGTTGACTCTTCCTTTTGAAAGTACCGGTCGTGCAAATCCAAAACGACATTTGGTGTAGAATTTACTCTTTGATTTGAATTTTCACGGACAATATTTTCCACAACGATGACTTTGAAAGCGTAACACTTTTCCTCTTAAGTCCTTATCAGTTGTACTATTAGGTATGTCACAAGTGGCATACTGTTCAATAAAAGAGAGTACAGTCTCATCCGAGTCTCTTCCAAATTTAGGAGCATCCTTGATCCATAACAGCATATGAATATGAGGAGCACCTCTTGCTTGGTATTCTTTTCTCCAAAAGAAATCCAGTACTTCACCAAGAGGCGGATTTTTCTTGTTTGTAAGAAAAGACATCATAGCTTCAAATCTATTATTAAAATATCTGCAAACATTAACCGGATCTAACGAACACAGTTCTCCGGGTGTCTTGTAGTTTATATTTTCTATGTTTGCATTCGCCTCCTGAAGAAATTCAAGTAAATCTTCCCAAGCATACTCTGCACAGCTTAGAGTTAAAAACCATGTTGGTGCTCCTAAGTTTCTAAGCATGCACTTCAAATCTCCATGACGACGGTACCAATACTCATTAGTACCACGCTGACAAGCCATTAAATTAATTAGGTGTGAATCCAAAACACTATCTTTCTGTTGCACTTTATCCATAAATTCCTTTGCTGAAATATTATGCAGATGAACTCCACTTTTTAAGATATGATTTACTGCATAAGAGAGACCAGATAAGTCACTCTCAAACAGAAGATGAAACAAATATGGAATGCATTGGAGAAACCTCGGATCTTCTGCATATAATCTTGTTGTCCGGTATTCAGATGCAGGAATCTGCATAGGTCGATCATCATATCGTGTACCTTCACCTGTAGGGAATAACTGTGGGAAACAACGACCTTCCAAACTTTCTTCCCACACACTAATAGGATTTCCTTTCGCCTTTTTCATCTGAAATAATTCAATAGCATTCCCTATTGCTTCTTTGGAATGAGGTGGATGAACACTGTAATGTTCATAAATTTCTTCACTTCTGGATAGGTCAACTTTTTCAATTTGTCCAATAGACAAATCACTCTCCTCTTCTTCACTTACATCTTCTTCTTCTACGTATACATCTTTATAGTACCTATTGTTTTGAACTAAATACAACGTTGCCTTTTTGACTTTTCTAACATCCACTAAATCTTGCCAGATTTTCTTACTCTTTGTAGGTACACCATTAACTAGAATAACTAGAGGTTCCTCTTCTACATTTTCAACACCAATTGTTTCCATATTTTTTTTTTAAATCAAGTGGCAAATATACAACTCTACCCTTTAACCCCTTCGACGCTCATGACGAGCTGGGCTCGTCATGCAGTAGCCTGCTCACACGCTCATGACGAGCCCAGCTCGTCATGAATAATGGGTTTTTGTAAATCCCAGCACAGGGCTGTAAATCTCCTAGCATCGATGCGGTTAATCCTCTTTGTCAATCTGAAGGATTTAATTTACCAGTCTTAGGCTCTTTACGAACAATAGCCTGAAAAGGATGTACACATTGGATCAGAATAGTCTCATAAGTATTTAAATCCATCAATTCTGATGGAATATTTATCAACTCTACATTATTATGAACAGCTCTAGCAGGCATTTTATTTTCATTTAATTTATTATAACAATATTTACAAATACGTTGCTCAAAACCCAAATCAAAATAGTTTTCCACCAACAAATAAGTTGCAAAATCTTTCCATTGACCATTACTTTCATCTTCACTTTTTAAATATAAATCAACTAACCTAGTTTGACTTTTGTAATGAATGCGTCGACAACAGACACAAGAAAAATTTGGTTTCTCACCTGCAATTACCTTAAACTTTATTATTTCCTGTTCAAAATTTTCAATATTAACATATCCAACATTTTCTAACACATTTCCTTCTATAATTATATCAGTTTCTGCATTACCTTCCTCTGGACCAAAATAACTTACCTCAATTTCTGCACAAATCTTCTTAACATCTAATTCACATCCATACAAAAGAGCACTATTTAACTGTTTAAGTTTAAGTGCTGGACTTTTTGCATAATACAACTTTCTCACGAATTTTCTCATTTTAGTATGATGCACTGCTAACATCCTGAAGTGATGAAACACACTCTGGCATATTTTTTTAGAAAGACAAGCCAGAGAATGACCTTGCAGACCTATTTTTTCTCGCACTCTGCAATGATCTAATTCTTGCAACATAACAATTTTTTTTCTAAGACTTTCTTTAGAGTACTTACGTAAGAAATTGCGAAAGAAATCAATTGAATCCTGTCGTACACTACAAATGCTACTACAATTCCAACTGTAAACAGGAACATTAGCACGTCCCCCTGAAGCTTCTCCAGCCATCACCTCTTCTGCATTTCTAACCACAATTTTCTCTTTCTCAATTACACATCCCTCCTTCACCTCGTATCCTCGACCACTGGTGTCAACTGCATGCAACAAATCGTTACTTTGAAAGTAACTCTCTTCATTAAAAAATGGTTCAGACGTTGAAGTATGCATCCACTTCCAAGAAAACACTTTACAAAAATTACTCCTATTTATGTGTCTCTTCCATTTACTTTTAGCTTTTAAAACTCGTATTGCCTTATTTAGCGTATTTATTCTATTAAGTACTAAAATAAATAATTTTCTTTTTGTCTCAAACGCGCGCTCAACAATACCCTCTATATATTGTTTCTTCTTAAGAAAAGCAGATCTTCTTTTAGAAACTTTCTCCTTTTGTAATAAATTCGAAACTACTCTGTTGTAAAACATACGCTACCTGATTTGGCTAAATTGATTCATCCGAGTTTTACTGTACAGATTTTCCTGTCTCCTGATTCCAGAAACATTTTTATCTTTGGTTCCATGTCTCCTTCTCGATACTGGTATACTTTTTTCCTTGTGCACTTCAATACTAACATTTTTCCTTCCACATATTGCTCTCAAAAACTTTTTGGTTTGCTTACCAGGAGCACTCTTCTTTTTATCCGTCCTATGTTCTTTTGATACTTCTTCAATTCCTTTCTTCTTCAAATTGTAAGTCCGTTTATAGAGCTTTCTTTTTTCAGTTCTAGTCGGCATCTTAATTTAAGATTTTCATGAAATTCTCAATCTGTAAAACACAAACATAACAAATATTATAGTTGACTACTAGCATATAACGTACAAATTTAAACCACAGATTCATTTTCTAAGTAGAATAAAGAAAATAACAGAAAGTCTCAGAACAGAGTAGGAAATCCTGTAGTGAATGTTGGTTCTTAATTTTATCACACTCCATATCTGTTTTAACATTATAGACAGTTTTTAATTCTAATTTTTAAAGCATACAAACAGTACACTTTTTTCAAGAACTATGGGTCATCGTTGATGTTTTAATCTTTTTTACTACAATCTCTTTTACACTTCATGAGAACATGTCTTATCAGTCTCCTAAAGCACATCAACGACGAATAGGACAAGAAAACTGTCTTCAAGAATGCTTTACTATCAAAAAAAAAATTCTTTATTGAAATCTTCATAATTTTGTAGAACTTTCACCATTATATCATCAGGGACTTCTTCAAGTCCAAAGTCCTCATCTCCTTCTACCATCTCTAAGTAAGCGGAGTCTAAAGACATGTCCATAAAATCTTTTTTTTCATCTATTTCCTCTTGAAAGACTGTGTCTAAAACTTCCTCCATCACTTCGTTAATGATTTCAAAATGAATTTGTTTCTCTTCAGAGGGATTCTCCATAACTAGACTCAGTTTATTCTTCTGTATCCTTTTAAAAAAATATAGAGACTAAATTATATCTTTTTTCATAAATGTATAACTTAAAAGTACCTTTACTAATTTTAAACTACATATATTTTTATAATTTCTAACTTATTAACTCTATATATTTTAAGATACCACGTTCCTCTTGTTTTGAAAAGAAATTGGCAATATAACCCTAAACATTAACACTGATCTTTTTTTTCCATTAAATAATTACTGTTGTTAAAAGACATTTTACTGTAAAATTTCTTTTTAGATTTTCTAGATATCACAAATATTGATAATCTGTAGAATTAATTTTTAGAGACCCATTTTTTCAGTTCACCAGTACAAAGAGCTATGTAAACTATATGCACTCTGAAGAGAAGGCTCACACTATACAAACCATAGCATTCACTTAACAGATTACTACTTCCCACAGAGACAGTTCCTTTTATGTTTCAACAGCATACTCACCATGTAAAAGTCATAGCATATACAAAATGTCATACTAAGCATGAAGAACAACCTCATAATAAACCTCTGCATGAATATGTAAAACAATGCCTATACATAGTATAATCACAGATATGCAGGAAAGATACCCATCACACCTAGAACCATATCATAATACCTCTTTGTAAATAAAGGAGAAAAACTGCCAAACATAATGCAACAAGATTTCAAAAATCATGAGCACTTCACAAGATTTAAGTAATGAAAACATGAAAGAATTATACTCCAATGATCCGTAAATCTGAACTCCATCAAAAAGAACACATGCACCAAGCCCATTAAAAGATAATTTCGACCGTCAGTGGAGAATATCTCAAAATACATATCTAGTATAAGCAGATACAACCCATGTGAATAATTCAAGATAAAATCATATTCCAAAATGAAATTTTACAAACATTTAAAAAAATCTTCTTCATTATTTTCATGTGCACCCAAAAAAATTGCCTATGCAAAAATACCAACTCACCTGAAAAAAAGAATATAATTCCTCAAATTCTGTAATTCAGAAGGCAGGTTGTTGCTTTTCAGCACCAAACACTGTAAAAAATAAAATAATAAAATTTAATTAACTTATTACAGACTTATTTCTTACACAACATAGAGCCATTATAGCAAAGAACAAGCATAACAGATAAATTCCCCAAGATTCTCTATCATTACAATAAGATACAAAATGTCTCATTTATGAAACCATTGCGCCACAGATATATCACTTTTTCCCATGTTAAAACTCATGCACCAGCGACACAAGGCCTTCATAACTAAAAGCCCATGTGACGGAGAACAAGTGCATAGACAGAAAATACAGGGCCAACCATGGGCATATGCAAGCAGTACACCTGCACAGCACCACCAAACCCGAGGAGCCACCATATTAATATATATCCTTAATATAATAATCCTCTAAGGATGCATACATATTTGCGTAGCGGACCATGGCAGGAATTTGGCGTGCTCTGCCTCTGTTCCACTTCCAAACACCTTGATCCACCCCCCCTCTTCAGTGGGCTGCACGCTCCGCCCCGCCCAAACCCCCTGTTACAGAGCCCCCTACCTACGCTCCCTGCCCAGGGCTGCCATGACCCTATACCCGCCCCTGGAAAATGTATAAGACACAGCAACAGTAAAAATCAAAGAATAGGCAACATGCAGAAAAACTGCACAGTAGATAAAGAAACAAGGGGCATATTATCAAGGGGGTTTATCTCCGCTTGTTTGGCTTTAAAAGCCAAGAAAGCGGAGATAAAATTATCTCCCTATTACCTAGCTGTCGCTAACACCTGTTAGCGACAGCTAGTAGGAGATAGCGACCATCTTGGGCCCCACTTTGCATGTCAGTGATATTTATCACTAATGACATGCAAAGTGGGCGTGCCAAGATGTTAGCGACTGGAAACAGTCGCTAACATTGCTATCTCCTATTACCAACTTTTGCTAGGCGCGAATATCTCCAAAAGCTAACACCTGCCCTGAGCAGTTCTTAGCCATGTTATCCAATGGGAGGTGGATAACATGGCTAAGAGCATTAGCTCGGTAATGCATAAATATCGCGGACTTTTCAGCGATATTCATGCATTGCGGCCGTTTTTTATCGTATTTGCGATAAACCTTGGTAATACCAAGGTTTATCTGCGATAAAAATTGCCGCAGCGCAGGGGTCCTTTTTTTTTCTAACTAACCAATAGCGATAATTATCGCTATTGCTTGGTAATATGCCCCCATATGTTTAAGATAACCCCATTGAAAAACATGTAGTAATTTTTTTAATCTGCCATGCATCTAGCCCTCCACGACCGCTTTGGAAACTCCTGCTCTAAACCTTTACATTTCATTTTTAAAACAAACGCACGTTTTTTTTCAAAGCTGCATATTAAACGCCTAAACATATATTTAGTCGTCCACATGCAGGCACTTTCAATTACATGACTTATTTAAGTGGAATCCCTGTAATGTTGCATATCTTTCCAAAAATACACCCGTGCCTATTATTATAACGATTTTTTTTCATTCTTCATCAGTGATATTATTTTTTACCTATAATGAAAATCACTATGACTTTTTAAACGACAAAGCTTACGCGGTAAAAATCACTCTTTATTTGCTTCCCTTTAAGAATGTAGTTTATCTACCCCACGCATGTGAACCTTGATATTTCCATCTGGCAGCAAATTCCGACCTTGAATCACAAGACATGAACAACAGCCTTATTGTCACAAAAACAAGTTAGCGTAGCATCTGTTTGCGAACATATCTTTCACTTAGCTAATATTCACAGACAACACCATTCCTTATAAAAGAGTGGCCTTCCTTTAAAATGTACTGAGGTGACTCCCTTAATTTTAAACGCATCCTCCACTTCAAGACAGGCTATTTTTTTTATAACTACTAAGCAATGGTTTAGTGACCGGACTGCCAAAAATTATATCAAGTCATTCTGCTACTATTCACTCCATGCTCTACGACCTATTTCTGTGGACTTCCTGTTGAACTGCCAGTGCTGCGACGTTTGTGTTCCCATCTCGTTAATTCCAAAATGGATGTCCCTCCTGTCTTCGCAAACAAGCCGGAACACTTAGAACTATTTCGCCAAAAGATGCTTGACTACTACGGCATCTTAGCACTCTCGACTCTGAATACTTCATATCGATTATCATTTCGATATTCCTATTTCACCTGAGCTGTGATTTCATGTGGGCCCTGGACTTATGTCTCTGCAACTTGGTACCTCCTGAAGTGAATTACAATCATCTCATAAATCCGTTAATTGATCATGAACAGTTTTGTTGCAACGGAGGGATTATGGCCTTTGCAGCGATACAAGGAGTTCTGGGTCATTGGGATATATTCGCAGCGGCGCAAGATTTCCTGACAGACAGCTACATTGAAAACCTACCGAGCTGTCCTCTGATGGTACTAGAGGCTCCGGTAATAACAGATCATGAATGCTGCTTTCCTCTTTTCAATTGGATGGCTGACATATTTTCGGATCATAACAGTGACTTCTTGTTAGAAGCAGTTGCTGCCTACTTTGCCTATACAATCCTGGGTTGACTGTTATGCAAGCCATTGACGTCCACATTTCGTTTTGCCTCCCTATCTTTTTCACGTTTTCCTGGATATTTTCTTAACATGAACAGACCTATTGGCTTTACTAACAGTGGACATTATGATTTCCTACTGGTTAAATTTTGATCTTTTATGTGGACTACATTTTTTTTCTTCACCTACTCGATTTTGAACTTTATTTTTTATTAAAGTCTAATCTCAACAATTCTATTGTATATCTTATCTTATGTTATTTCAAACGTACTCAAACCAAAACTCGCTAATATATGCTACATGTGCCCTAATTAATGTGTAAATATAGAATGAGTTTTTTATAACTGTAAACGCAATTTCGCATTTGAACTGCTTAACTCCGCCTCAGACACCTCTGATCATTTAATTTTCCATAAACTGAAATATTTTGATTACATACATGCACCTCTCGCCATTTTGTCCGTTTTGGCGCGTTTTTTTCCCTTACACAATAGCATAACAGAAACGTGATAGTGCTTCGCATGCAGAGAGCTGATTGATAAAGACATAATGTCTAACCACTAGCATTTTCATGTATCGTTCCTAAACTGAAAGGCCAGAGACCTTCTTCCATTTATTAAAATATAATATACTTCCTCATAAGAGTGTATAATTAATTTTGCAAAACCATATTCATTTTTCATCAACTATACCGTTTGTATTCTATGTACTACTGACTATACCGATTACTTTGTTTTTTGCAATGTCTCTACTCGTATTAGATTAGAAACTTGCCTTGAAAAAAGTGCATTTCTGAATAAACATTTCAAATATACACGTTTCTCTCTTTTAATCCATAATCTCAACTAAAATGATTGTATACTGAAACAGTATTCATGTGTTCCACGTAACTTCAGCTGTACTTCAGCTGTACTAACTTAATATTTTCTTTTGTCGACCTGATTTACTCATTCTAGAACCCACAGGCCTATAACATCCCGTGAACCCTTTCTTAGTAGGTCGCGCACCATGCAGACAGTTGTACCTCTGTAAAAAAATAATTTATTACTCTTCTCAAGCACCGTTGCAGTTCCGCTTCACTCAGTGTTAATCACTGCTCCCACGCTTCTACAGACCAGACGCTATGTCGTATTTCACTCCTTATCACGCTTTAATCTCCACAATAACAAACACTTCTCCGTCAGCCACCAGAGAACAGAGTGCAGATGCAGAGGCACTAAGTAGTGAAATACAACATACCCTCTGCTCTATGGAAGCAACCGAGCGGTAATTCTGAAAGAAAACATTCACCAGCGCTTCAAAAAAGCATTTCAATTGTATAAATAGTTTTTTGAAAACGTTCCAACTACTTTGATGCGACTATCTGTGTGTGCCTCCACAGCAAAGTTCCTCAGCCCGGACTGAAGGCAGACACAGACAGACACACACACAATAAGATAACACAGGGCAACGGAGACGGAAAACAGAAGGCAGATGAAGATGCAGTCAAACAGCAGGAGTGAGAGAGAGATTTTTATACTCCGTTTGGTACCTCAATTTACGAACACATTTACTGCACAAATCTGTGTACAACCTCATGGTCAGAACTTTTCATTTTATTTTACTGGACCACCTCCCCCTCTCACCCCACCAGTACAAGCCGCGGCCACAAACTACAATGTAATTTTGTCGTCTGTCAGAAAGTTTAAGAATTCATTAAGCATTACCACTTTTTCAAGACGGTATCACATGTAATGTACCAACTTTTCATTTTATTTTACTCGACCACCTGCCCTTCTTACCCTACGCCCACCAATGCAGGCCGCGGCCACAAACCGCACTATAATTTTGTCGTCTGACAGAAACTTTAAGAATTCATTAAACATTACCACTTTTTCAAGACGGTATCACATGTAATATACCAACTTTTCATTTTATTTCACTCAACCACCTGCCCCTCTCACCCTACACCCACCAATGCAGGCCGCGTCCAGAAACCGCACTCGTGTGACAGAAAGTTTACAAATTCATTAACCATTAACATTTTTTCACGACGGTATCACATGTAATTTACCATTTCTCTCTCTATCTGCATTATCTGTCTCTCTGCTAATATCATTTTTTCACTTCATAAACAACTTCTCTCATTATATATAAAGGCTTCAAAATCACACAAATAATTACTCTTTATATTTTATACTTCATATTTCACATTTAAATTAAAAATAGTTTTAGAAATACAACACATTATGACAGCCAAAAATGAGTTTAGTTTCAAACTATGAGGAAAATCAATCATTGTTTGTGAGTAAACCATATTTTACGGTACATGACAAAACAAACAGTTACAGACTTACCTTTACCAATGCTTTGTACGATGTACAACAGTGACAGTCACAAAATAGATATTCGTTTGACGGAAGTCTCAATTATGCTGCTATCACTGCAACCAAAATTCAATGGCACAGATATCCAGTCAATACAGACTTATATATGTCTCTTCAGCCAATCATATTTCCTCCCGCAAAATTTTGTATTCAAATTTATATTTCAGTTGGTTGTCCCTCACAATATTTTCAATGTCACATAAAAGTCACCCATCACCCACTGCCATCTCTGACTGTTTCCATGGTAACACCTCATTCTGCACCTGGCTGAAGGCACAGGTCAAAAGTTCATATCTCAACGTTCTACAGCAAACTAACAACACTGTTTTCCCTCCAGAAACACCTGCCTATCCACAGCTCTGTTACATGTCATTTTTTTCACACCCAATACTACTTTTTCTTTTACATAACATTAACCCCTTCCGTGCGGGGGTAATTCCCCCGCTGTGCTGGGGGCGGGGGGGCGCGCGCAGCGCCCCCATGCTCATGACGAGCTCAGCTCGTCCTGAGGCACATCGCTCGTGTGCTCATGACGAGCTGAGCTCGTCATGAGCAGACCCGCTCCTGTGGAACACTCAGCACAGCAGGGGAATTATCCCCGCATGCGAGCGTTCCACGGCTCATGACGAGCTCAGCTCGTCATGAGCACAGGAGCGCCGTACCTCATGACGAGCTCAGCTCGTCATGAGCATCGATGTGGTTAACATGCAACGTAGTCTTCAATCTTCACGTATTAGAATCAACCAATCATTTTTCGTTTTTCAACCACACCAAGCTTCATCCATTTTTTTATCCTGACTTTCAGCTTCTAACTGCCATTCCACTTCCAGAACCCATCGGAGTACGAGTGCATCTGCCTTGAAAATGAAGGTTTGGCTTTTAGGACACAGCTATATTCACTGGAGTGGAAAATATGCAGCAAGCAGACGAATTTCCAACCTTGATTTACCAAATGTGCAGATAACGTGGATTGGGCAAAGAGGATTAAGATGTCACCAATTAATACCATTGGTGAAAACTTTTATGCATCTCCCAGAACCAGACCTTATAATTGTGCACTGTGGTGGGAACGATCTAGGCACATTGACTGGGGTAGGTCTGGAAATGCTTCTAAAAGACACCTTTCGACAATTGATGACACTTTTTCCTCGAACTGCCTTGGTATATTCCAATATATAACTACTACACAACAAGACCTAGACTATAAAAGCACATGTAAACATTCCACCCTTATTTAGGATATTTCGTTTGTTGCTTTTTGTTTGCAGACCTTACTCCCCTTCTTAAATATTAAATGGGGTAGCCGAAATACCTAAGGGTAGTGCTATATTCAAACAGTTGCCTGATTCTCATTCACAAGTAAAATACAGTTGTGAGACCAATCATGCCACACTTAATCTCGTGTCCAACATATATAGTGCTAAACCGAAAAAAAGTGTGCAAGAGCGAGATTGCACCTCACGGGCGCACCACCAAACGGGGACCTGACTGGTACTCGCCAGGACAGCCCTGTTGTCATCATCGGTACCATCAAGCTCGAAACAGAAAAAAGTGTCCAAATACACAAAAGATTTGTGAAAAAAGTGCAGTGAACATAAAGCAAAGAAGTGACCACTACAGTGTCAATCAAAACATTAAAACACTCATACCACAACACAGACAGTACAGTTTTATTCAGTTTCTTGTGTTGTGTATGGAAGAATAAAAAGAAAAAAGTAGATGTGGTTATCACCTATTTAACCACTCATACTTTTACTTGCCAACATGTTTCATTGCCTTTTGGCTTTTAGGCAATTTCATCAGGGCGTCATATATATTAAAGCCACTGCAAATGGACCCACACGTCTTCACAACTGTAAAAACATAAAATCCGTACCAATGTAGTTAACCCAAGCATTTAGCCCGTGTCTACTCAATATGCCACACAATTGACCTCCTGATAATTACCCTCATTTGGCCATGGGTGCTCCTACCAGCCGGATGGAACACGGTTGTTATTTAAAAAAGACAAGAAAATCGCCAGAAGTCGATTATTCACTCCTCCCCTTCGAATTGCTAGAAACGATAGGGAAAGTGTACTCATTAGGCAATTTGCAAAGATGCATATCTATACATGTTGCAACAATGTAACTAAGGGGCCCTGCAAGTTATTAAACGGACACTCTGCAAACATTCCACCCGGTTTAGGCACGAGTAATGATTCCCAAGACTTGAGGGCGATTTTTTTCAAACATGCTCGGTGTGTCTCTCACAACAACCACGAGCTGCGGAAAACGCCTTCTGTCCCCTGCCACTTAAACAGCCCTATGCCTTACCGGACGGTGGAGAAGCGGCCGCCGTATCTCAGCCCATGCATTCTTGCCGTTTGGACAGAGGGAAGTACTTGTAATGCCTTGCGCGGTCTCGCGTAAATAAGCGTCCGCCATCTTGGACTGGGCAAATTCCTATTTCCCTCAATGTAGAGTGCTCGATGAGATCTAGATCACGCGAGAATTTCGCTCGTGATCTCGATCTCTCGTTTTTTCAGGGAAAAACAATCAAACTTTATGCACATTTATGTTGGAAGACCAGTATCGTTTTTAGTTTTCAGTAGGAAGAACAATATCGTTATTAGTTTTCAGTGGACAAATGTGCATATAGGAATCACCTATTAATTATATAGTTGTCTACTACTCGTAGTCCCAACAATTTATTCTCATTGATTTTTTAAAAAAAGGCTCAGAAGAAACCATATTTTGGATCATATAAAATTGAGCGTTAATATCCAGTGGATAGAATACAATTTTTGCCCGCATTGAAAGCTGAGTAAGAGTCCATATGTATATACACCATATATATATACACCAAAGGGAGGAAGTTCCCCAAGCATATGAGGATCCAATGTTTGTATATATACTCATATGAACCTGTATACATAAACCCACCGGGATTATAACATACCATATTAAGAGTATAGATGTACCCTCATACGAATGCCAAAACAGACTCATTTCTGATGGAAGCTTCAATGTATCTCATTCCACTCCCATAAATCGTTCAGCCCCACCTTATCTGACTTCTCTTGAAAAATCCATTTTGCTTCTTTCCTGGCTAGCAGACGTTTCACCGAATGTGTGTCTCCTGTCACTTTCTCCAGCACCAACCACTTAAATGCATGTTTATTCGTGTGGCAGTGTTGCACTAGTTTCGTTGTCAGCTTTCCGGATTTTATATTGCTAAGGTGTTCTTGAATGCGTGTTTTTATTTAACGCGTCGTGAGGCCTATATACTGAAGGCCGCATTCACAGTTAAGTTTGTACACCACATTTGTGGTGTTACAATTGCTGATTTGTCTTAGCTCCCATTCTCTGCCTGACTGTAAGGTGACTTGAGTTGTTTTTTCGGTAAGGTGACACACAGAGCAAGTGCCACAGGGATGGTGCCCTGTGAGATGTGGTTTACTGTTTGCTCTTGCTGTTTGTACACGAGTATGGACCAATTTGTCTTTTAAATTGCTGGTACGTTTAAAAGCAAATGTAGGCTGTGGCATTTTGAAGTCTTTGTTGGAAAGAATCGCCCAGTGTTTACGTATTGACTGTCTAATTTTAGAGGCCAATGGGTTGAAAGTCATGACTACAGGTAGGCAGTCCTTTCTTTCTTTTCTGTTGACTTCTAGCAGAGCACTACGTGGTCTATTTAGAGCTCTCTTTTTAGCAGTTTTGATAGTTCTTGCAGGATATTGTCTTTGTAGAAGTTTCTCTCCCAGTACCTGCGACTGTTCCACAAAACTCTCTGTGGAAGAGCAGTTTCTCCTGTAACGGAGAAATTGACCCACCGGGAGATTGTCCCTGAGAGCCCGTGGGTGGTAAGACTGGTAAGATAATAATGAATTCTTATCCATGGGTTTTTGGTGAACGCTCGTGGTCAAAGTTTTGTCTTTCACTGTAATATCCAGATCTAAATACACAGCAGAATCCCTACTGTAGGACCAAGTGAATCTTAGGCTTTGATCTTGGCAATTAAGCCAATTTAAAAACTCCAGCAGGGTAGTCTCCTCTCCAGTCCAAATACAGAGCACATCATCTATATATCTCCTCCAGAGACGCACATGGTCTCTGAAGGGATTGCTGGTAGGGTAGATGATGTGCTCTTCAAACTGGCCTACATATATGCAAGCCAGACTCGGTGCCATTGTAGCCCCCATGGAGGTCCCCGTGGTTTGTAGGTACATCTTATCTTTATAGCAAAAGAAATTGCGGGTGAGTGCTATTTCAATACATTGAAGCACAAATGTTTGCGGAGCATCGTAAAACCACTCCTGGTCCCTCAGGGCCCTCGCTGCTGCCACCAGTGTGGCGTCCTGAGGGATGCAAGAGTAGAGGGATTCGATGTCGATGGTAACCAATATTTCACGGGTGGGATCAAAGGTAATTTCCCCACTCACATTCAAAATGTCCATGGTGTCTTTTACAAATGACCTTTGAGTGAATACGGATTCTCGTAAGAAGTAGTCTGCAAATTGAGACAAAGGCTCGAGCATGGATTGGATCCCGGACACAATGGGCCTGCCAGGCGGTGGCCGGGCAGGCTTATGAATTTTCGGCAGAATATAAAATGCAGGCATCCTGGGATTCATGTTCACCAGGAATTCTGCCTCTTTGCTCGAAATCCATTTTTTCTCCTTAGCATCTGCCACCAGTTGTTTAATTTGTTTCTGGAGATCTTGAGTGGGATCATGTACTAGCGGTTGGTAGTTTGCCCTGACATTCAATAGTCGTAAAACTTCTGCCTCATAGTCCTGGGTATTCAGTATCACCACTGCTCCCCCCTTGTCAGCACTTTTTATTGTTATATTTGTGTTGTTTTGTAGGGACTTGATTGCTTCCCAATCAATTCTAGACATGTTCTTATATCCAGTGTTCTGATTCAGAGATTCAAATTTTTCAATGTCCTCTAGGACCTTCGCTTCAAAGACAGCGATTTCAGGTCCCACTACTGCACTAGAGGGAGTAAATCCGGATGGTTTTTTAAGATCTGTATTGAAACCACACTGCTTCTCTTGGGGATGAGAGGCAAAGAACTTTTTGAGTTTGATTTTCCGAATGGTCTCAAAAAACTCTACCCTACATTGAAAAGGGTCATGCGTGGGAGTCGGGACAAATCCCAAACCTTTGTTAAGGACTCGTTCTTCACTTTCTGCAAGCTGGTAGTCAGAAAGATTGACCACAATGTTATTTATTGGGGTTGTGTGCCTCTGTTGCGGGTTAATCTTGGGGAGTAGGTCTGCCATTGGGGTGGTCGATTGCCTCGTCCTCTTCCCCTTCCTGGTTGCCCTGTGCCCTTGTTGGTCCCCTGGCCATGCTCTAAAAAAGAAGGTAGTAGTATTCCCAAGTCAGCGTTACTTTGTGGTTGTTCGTTAAACCTTACTCGTTTTCCCTGAGGTCTGTCTTGCTCGTCCTCACTCGACGTATTGTCAAAGGACCAGTTGGCCGGAGTACGTTTCTGTTGTTGGAGATGAGGTTGTTGCCTGCCTCCCCCACCTCTACGCTGTCCTGCTTGATTAGATTGTTCTGGTTCTGAATGATAATAAGTGTCGGTTACATATGGAAATGCCCACTCGTGAGTGTATCTCTGCAAGTTTCTTTGTAAACCCTTGATTTTTTGGTTTATCATGTAAGTTTTATATTCTGAGATGTCGTCCTGTATTTTGCTCAGATGGTCTTTGGCATTCGTAAGAGTGTTATCACGTTTGATACTCTCTTCGAGATCTAGGATCTCCTTTAACAAATCCTCACTTAATCTTTGGGCTGTACTGATTATGAGGATCAACCAGTCTCTGGTGCACTTATTAGCGATGTAACTCCAGTCTAGTCTGAATTTTTTGTCATCAAGGAATATCCTTGGTTCTATTCTAACCAAAAGGCTTGCTGGGGAGGCTCCAGACGTATAGTACTCTGACATCAATGCCCCATGTAGGGCTATTCGGACCTGCTTTTTCTTTAAATTACTTAGTTTTTCCCACTCTTCTCTCACAGATGTTTTCCCAAGTAGTGGTGTATCTGACAAAAGTGAAGGAGCCGCTAATATTGCGGCAATCTGATCCTCTGAAAAGGCCAAACAATTTTTATCCATAATATGGTTGATCAGGAGAGTCAAAGTGTGAAATAGTAAAACACTTCCTGAGGCACACACCTCACAGGAAGAAACAAGAAAAACCACAAAGGTGCGGATCACAAGTTTAAAAAGAGAATCATAAGGCTATACAGCTCTCACGGCTGACCCGCCGTTCAATGCAGTCAAAGACAAGAAGGAGCTTAGAGGGTAAAGCTAGTCAATAGGTCGCCCTCCACTCAATATGCAACTACTACACAACAAGACCTAGACTATAAAAGCACATGTAAACATTCCACCCTTATTTAGGATATTTCGTTTGTTGCTTTTTGTTTGCAGACCTTACTCCCCTTCTTAAATATTAAATGGGGTAGCCGAAATACCTAAGGGTAGTGCTATATTCAAACAGTTGCCTGATTCTCATTCACAAGTAAAATACAGTTGTGAGACCAATCATGCCACACTTAATCTCGTGTCCAACATATATAGTGCTAAACCGAAAAAAAGTGTGCAAGAGCGAGATGGCACCTCACGGGCGCACCACCAAACGGGGACCTGACTGGTACTCGCCAGGACAGCCCTGTTGTCATCATCGGTACCATCAAGCTCGAAACAGAAAAAAGTGTCCAAATACACAAAAGATTTGTGAAAAAAGTGCAGTGAACATAAAGCAAAGAAGTGACCACTACAGTGTCAATCAAAACATTAAAACACTCATACCACAACACAGACAGTACAGTTTTATTCAGTTTCTTGTGTTGTGTACGGAAGAATAAAAAGAAAAAAGTAGATGTGGTTATCACCTATTTAACCACTCATACTTTTACTTGCCAACATGTTTCATTGCCTTTTGGCTTTTAGGCAATTTCATCAGGGCGTCATATATATTAAAGCCACTGCAAATGGACCCACACGTCTTCACAACTGTAAAAACATAAAATCCGCACCAATGTAGTTAACCCAAGCATTTAGCCCGTGTCTACTCAATATGCCACACAATTGACCTCCTGATAATTACCCTCATTTGGCCATGGGTGCTCCTACCAGCCGAATGGAACACGGTTGTCATTTAAAAAAGACAAGAAAATCGCCAGAAGTCGATTATTCACTCCTCCCCTTCGAATTGCTAGAAACGAGGTTTGGGAAAGTGTACTCATTAGGCAATTTGCAAAGATGCATATCTATACATGTTGCAACAATGTAACTAAGGGGCCCTGCAAGTTATTAAACGGACACTCTGCAAACAGTCCACCCAGTTTAGGCACGAGTAATGATTCCCAAGACTTGAGGGCGATTTTTTTCAAACATGCTCGGTGTGTCTCTCACAACAACCACGAGCTGCGGAAAACGCCTTCTGTCCCCTGCCACTTAAACAGCCCTATGCCTTACCGGACGGTGGAGAAGCGGCCGCCGTATCTCAGCCCATGCATTCTTGCCGTTTGGACAGAGGGAAGTACTTGTAATGCCTTGCGCAGTCTCGCGTAAACACGCGTCCGCCATCTTGGATTGGGCAAATTCCTATTTCCCTCAATGTAGAGTGCTCGATGAGATCTAGATCACGCGAGAATTTCGCTCGTGATCTCGATCTCTCGTTTTTTCAGGGAAAAACAATCAAAACTGTATGCATGTTTATGTTGGAAGACCAGTATCGTTTTTAGTTTTCAGTAGGAAGAACAATATCATTATTAGTTTTCAGTGGACAAATGTGCATATAGGAATCACCTATTAATTATATAGTTGTCTACTACTCGTAGTCCCAACAATTTATTCTCATTGATTTTTTTAAAAAAGGCTCAGAAGAAACCATATTTTGGATCATATAAAATTGAGCGTTAATATCCAGTGGATAGAATACAGTTTTTGCCCGCATTGAAAGCTGAGTAAGAGTCCATATGTATATACACCATATATATATACACCAAAGGGAGGAAGTTCCCCAAGCATATGAGGATCCAATGTTTGTATATATACTCATATGAACCTGTATACATAAACCCACCGGGATTATAACATACCATATTAAGAGTATAGATGTACCCTCATACAAATGCCAAAACAGACTCATTTCTGATGGAAGGTTCAATGTATCTTATTCCACTCCAATAAATCGTTCAGCCCCACCTTATCTGATTTCTCTTGAAAAATCCATTTTGCTTCTTTCCTGGCTAGCAGGCGTTCCACCGAATGTGTGTCTCCTGTCACTTTCTCCAGCACCAACCACTTAAATGCATGTTTATTCGTGTGGCAGTGTTGCACTAGTTTCGTTGTCAGCTTTCTGGATTTTATAGTGCTAAGGTGTTCTTGAATGCGTGTTTTTATTTTACGCGTCGTGAGGCCTATATACTGAAGGCCGCATTCACAGTTAAGTTTGTACACCACATTTGTGGTGTTACAATTGCTGAATTGTCTTAGCTCCCATTCTCTGCCTGACTGTAAGGTGACTTGAGTTGTTTTTTCGGTAAGGTGACACACAGAACAAGTGCCACAGGGATGGTGCCCTGTGAGATGTGGTTTACTGTTTGCTCTTGCTGTTTGTACACGAGTATGGACCAATTTGTCTTTTAAATTGCTGGTATGTTTAAAAGCAAATGTAGGCTGTGGCATTTTGAAGTCTTTGTTGGAAAGAATCGCCCAGTGTTTACGTATTGACTGTCTAATTTTAGAGGCCAATGGGTTGAAAGTCATGACTACAGGTAGGCAGTCCTTTCTTTCTTTTCTGTTGACTTCTAGCAGAGCACTACGTGGTGTATTTAGAGCTCTCTTTTTAGCAGTTTTGATAGTTCTTGCAGGATATTGTCTTTGTAGAAGTTTCTCTCCCAGTACCTGCGACTGTTCCACAAAACTCTCTGTGGAAGAGCAGTTTCTCCTGTAACGGAGAAATTGACCCACCGGGAGATTGTCCCTGAGAGCCCGTGGGTGGTAAGACTGGTAAGATAATAATGAATTCTTATCCGTGGGTTTTTGGTGAACGCTCGTGGTCAAAGTTTTGTCTTTCACTGTAATATCCAGATCTAAATACACAGCAGAATCCCTACTGTAGGACCAAGTGAATCTTAGGCTTTGATCTTGGCAATTAAGCCAATTTAAAAACTCCAGCAGGGTAGTCTCCTCTCCAGTCCAAATACAGAGCACATCATCTATATATCTCCTCCAGAGACGCACATGGTCTCTGAAGGGATTGCTGGTAGGGTAGATGATGTGCTCTTCAAACTGGCCTACATATATGCAAGCCAGACTCGGTGCCATTTTAGCCCCCATGGAGGTCCCCGTGACTTGTAGGTACATCTTATCTTTATAGCAAAAGAAATTGCGGGTGAGTGCTATTTCAATACATTGAAGCACAAATGTTTGCGGAGCATCGTAAAACCACTCCTGGTCCCTCAGGGCCCTCGCTGCTGCCACCAGCGTGGCGTCCTGAGGGATGCAAGAGTAGAGGGATTCGATGTCGATGGTAACCAATATTTCACGGGTGGGATCAAAGGTAATTTCCCCAATCACATTCAAAATGTCCATGGTGTCTTTTACAAATGACCTTTGAGTGATTACGGATTCTCGTAAGAAGTAGTCTGCAAATTGAGACAAAGGCTCGAGGATGGATTGGATCCCGGACACAATGGGCCTGCCAGGCGGTGGCCGGGCAGGCTTATGGATTTTCGGCAGAATATACAATGCAGGCATCCTGGGATTCATGTTCACCAGGAATTCTGCCTCTTTGCTCGAAATCCATTTTTTCTCCTTAGCATCTGCCACCAGTTGTTTAATTTGTTTCTGGAGATCTTGAGTGGGATCATGTACTAGCGGTTGGTAGTTTGCCCTGACATTCAATAGTCGTAAAACTTCTGCCTCATAGTCCTGGGTATTCAGTATCACCACTGCTCCCCCCTTGTCAGCACTTTTTATTGTTCTATTTGTGTTGTTTTGTAGGGACTTGATTGCTTCCCAATCAATTCTAGACATGTTCTTATATCCAGTGTTCTGATTCAGAGATTCAAATTTTTCAATGTCCTCTAGGACAGTGTTTCCCAAACTGTGGTCCGCGGACCCCCAGGGGTCCCTGGCACATTCCCAGGGGGTCCGCAGGCAGCAGTTAAAAGCAATGCAAAGTATAATGTTTAATTAGCAGCTTTCAAAGAACAATAAAAGTGTCAAGAAGATAACGTCAGTGAATAATGTCCCTGCTGGAGAGAGATGAGAGTTTTGTGCAGTGGCAGCTTTGACTTATCTAATTGAGCACGTGCAACGCTGCAGAAGATGGGTGTGCCCGGTCCTGAGAAAGCACTAGGGACAGGATTAATTTCTCAGTGCCGCCTAGAGCTTATGTGGTAAGCAATATGAAGTTTATTTCAACCAGAAATGTTATTTTTAACGGCTTTGTCTTGAAAATGTGCTTCTGATCAGTTGTTTTATTTTTGGATCAACGTCTACACCTTTTTAGCTCTGCTCCTTGTGCCAAGGGGAGAGGATATGGGGTAAGTGCCAGAGATGCCAACATAGGAGCTGGGAAAAAGGTTTGAGCCTCTGTTTCGGCTGAACATCCTGTGATTCTGGGCAAATCACTTAACCTCCCAGTGCCTACCAAAAATGAATGTGTCATTGTGTAACATAAGTGGCGCTCATTTAAAGCGCTCTGATACCTTTGGGTCGAGTTTGCCTTTAAAAAACTACAAAAAGTAAACATGCATTGGGTACAAATCTGGCCTCGCTTTAGGCCCTTCCATGTGACTCTGAAGGTGCTCAGAAAATTATATCAGGGCTCACTCCCCCCGGCACAGGTAGCTC
Organism: Lissotriton helveticus; assembly: GCF_964261635.1. Classification (NCBI taxonomy): domain Eukaryota; kingdom Metazoa; phylum Chordata; class Amphibia; order Caudata; family Salamandridae; genus Lissotriton; species Lissotriton helveticus. The sequence continues at coordinate 141,165,290 of NC_136059.1, read as the reverse complement.
AAAGCTGCAATCCTCACGGGCGCTATTTTGGAGTGGGGGCAAGCTGAAATAGACAGATCTATAGAATGCACCTGTCTGATCCAGAGGAAGCAGACATGACTAATCTGATGGTGCTCCCCAGCTAGGACTTCGGTTTGAAACATTTGGAGTTAATGTCAGTTACATAAAGTTTATATTTGATGGTCCTTCATTTGTGTTTAACTAGTGTTTCTGAGCATTTGGTACATATTTAGGTCAACTTCACCCCCTCCTCTCACTGCCCCCTCCAAGCCACGTAGTGTTTCTTAGCCCTGGGGCTCCACTTGGTACCCACGTGTCTTGGGTCAAATTATATCTGTTTTGTACACAAATCCCGGACCACAGCAGAGCACAAGAACAGGATGTGCCCAGGGAGGCAAATCCTGTGACTTTTCCCAGACTTGTCGCAATACTGTTCTGTACTTTTGCTATAACTTTAAAAGCAAAAAAACCTTGACACAGGAGGGGGCTGCATTTTTCAATTCTCGCCTGTGGCGGCAAAACACCTAGAAACGTCCCTGGCACAGAGGTTTAATATGCCTACTTCAAAAAACGTGTACCGTGCATTTTTAAAAATCAGTATTTTTTATGCATAGGTCAGTGTGTTACTGCTTTTGTCAGAGAGATTCTTGTGTTACTGTGCCGTTCATAAGTGACAATCGTAATGTAGCAGAGTGGCCTTTAAACTGTCATCAAACAGCTGCTTGCAAGGTACAAGTTAGTGACTTATGTTTTTTCCCAGTCTAAAAAGGCTTATTTGGGTGGAAATACATTATTATTGTTAAAGTTAATGCTAACCACTGTGGTATGTTCTGAATCCTGGGTTTGTGCTTCTCCAGACCAAGCACTCTGTAAAAATACCTACCAGTATAGATGGCCTGTAAACCCTACACCTTGTAGTCCCCTTTGCCTTATGCAACATTTTCTATACACTGATTTACATGAATGATTCACTGTCTCTATATGTGTGTGATCTAAAGTGCTCTGACATCCTACAATGGTATGAGAGATGCTATACGACAAATGAAATACATGTGACAGAGGGGCTATGGAGAGATGAGAGGCACTGTTGGAGGGTGACAGTGAGGGAATCATTGAAGAACCCCCAGAAAGATTGCTGTATTCTGGTGCATTGTCAGGTCTTTATTTACTATTCGTTAAAAAAATAATACAATTCAATATATAATGATAAATGTGTTGTAGACTGCACCATTGGTCCGTAAATATTTTTTGGGGAAAGCCTCCCAAAGCCTCCTTTGAAGTGGTCAGGCTCACTCCCTGCACTTGGTGTGCACCATATGGGGACTGGTCTGAAATCATTTGCCAGGGCTGCTTTAGGTTTCTAGTCTGGCCCTGGCAGGAACAGGAGCCTCGTACTGCAAAATAAAACCAACCATCGAAAAGTTAGTCACGGAGATGCAGCATCAACCTTCCCATTAACTTTTTTCGATTCTTGCAAATTCTTCCAATATAAAGTACAGCAGAAGTGGCGGAGAGTGCCGTTAGCCTCCTTGGCTTAACAACACACTCCGCCACTTCAGAAACGCAGGGCTGCACCATATTTACAATAATGTGGTGCAGCCCTGCCTTTCCCCTGCGCTGGCGCTACACTTAACAAGGGAAGATTGTTTATGTACAGGAAGGTCCGTCCCCCTTCCTGCACATAAACACTCTTAAAATGTCATTTTGTCACTTCTATGTGTGCTGCTTAATGCAGTACACATGGAAGTTACAAAATGTCATTATTTTTTTCCAGATTGTTGATCTGCAGGAAGGGTCACCTTCCTGAACATAAACAAACCAAGGCTTTTTGCAAAAACTAGGAGAAATAAAGCATTTCTCCTTGGTTCGCCAAGCTAAGACCAGGTTTTCCCAGGTCTTAATTTTGGCGCTGCCTCCCATTTACACTGCCCTTATAAATGATTTGATTTGATTTGATTTTGCGTTTTATAGAGCGCGACGTGTGCCCTAGGGCGTCTTGGCGCTAAACCTTATCTAAAGAAAACTCAGTAACCAACTGATATCATACAAGATGAAGGATTCGTTTTTAAATAGCCAGGTCTTCAATTGGCCTCTGAACTTCATCAATGAGTTGCTATTTTTAATCTGTAGAGGGAGAGAGTTCCACACCTTAGCTGTACCTACTATGAAACTTCTTCCCCCCAGCGCAACTGCTTATACCTTGGTACTACTAATAGATGGGATTGCGCTGATCTTAAATTTCTAGCTGGTACATATTTCTTTAGGTGTGTTCTGAGGAAAAGGGGTCCTTTTCCCTGCAATGCCTTGAAAGCCAAGCACTGTGATTTGAAAATAATTCTCTTGTGCACCGGCAACCAGTGGAGCTCCTTTAGTCGATCCTTAACTGATTCAAATTTTGGGATGTCCAGGATCTGCCTAGCTGCCGCATTCTGCATTTGCTGGAGTCTCAGTAAGTGCTGTTCTGCAGCCCAGTATATAGCGCATTTCCATAATCTAGCCTTGACATGGCTAACGCTATTACCACTGTTTTTAGCGCATCCGTAGGTATGAATGGGCGGATCTTTCTTATGACTTTAAGAATTCCCCAAAAAGTCGATGTTAGTTTATTAATTTGACATTCAAAGGTCAATCTTTGATCAAACATGACCCCCAGATTTCTTACTTCTGACACTGGTCGTGGGCAGTCGCCCAATTCCTCTGGCCACCTGCTTGGGGACCAGAAAGAGGTTTGGTTACCCAGTAACAGGACTTCCGTCTTTTCGCTGTTCAATTTAAGACAGTTATTCTGCATCCAGCTGTTGATCTGTAACATACAGTTACTGAAGCGTTCCGCCGTCTCCTCTACATTGTTTGACACCGATATTACCACCTGCGTGTCATCGGCGTATGATATTGCCGAGAATCCACATTGTCTGATAACCTCTGCCAACGGGGCCACGTATATATTAAAAAGGGTAGGGCTCATGGATGAGCCCTGAGGGACTCCGCATGGCAAATTGAAAGCTTTGGAGGTATGTCCGTCCATTTCCACCCTAAACGTCCTATTTTCTAAGAATGACGTCAGGACCTTGATGGCGCTCCCCTGGAATCCTAAATCAACCAGTCTTTTAATCAGAATTTGGTGATTTACGGTGTTGAAGGCAGCCGATAGGTCTAATAAAATCAAGGTGCCCTTCTTACCCTCATCCAGCATTATTCTTAGCTCTTCAGCGGCCATAACCAGAGCAGTCTCAGTTCCGTGACCTTCCCTAAAACCATATTGGGAATGGTCTAGCAGTTCACCCTGAGCAATGAAAGACGTAATCTGTCCATTGATTAGTCTTTCCAGCACCTTGGCCCCAAAAGGGATCCTGGATATTGGCCTATAGCTCTTTGGAGCTGTTGGTTTCAATTTTGCTTTTTTCAATAGTGGTCTAATAGAGGAAGATTTCCATGCCTCAGGATAAGTGCCTTCCTGGATGATTTCTATGAAGACTTTCCTGAATTGCTCTCCAATGATCTCTGAATAAGGGTGAAGAATTTTTGGTGGGCAGGGATCTGACGGGGCCCCTGACTTTGTAGCTCTAATGGCTTGAATTACCTGCTCTTTCGATGGGGGGGGGGAAGCAAAAAGTTGGCAGGTTAGTTAGCTGGGTTACATCTGATGATAGAATTGTTTCTGTTGATTTGAATGGGTGTTCTCTAAAAGTTTTATAAACCTCTTCCACCTTATTGGCGAAGAATTCACCTATCGTGTTGCAGAATTCAGGATTTTCTAATCTTTGGGGAGTATCTGGGAGTTTGGCCAGTTTTTTCACTGTATTAAACGGTTCCTTACTCGAGTTTTTCGAGTCAGATATCTTTTGGGTAAAATAGTGACTTTTCCCCCTCATGATCAGCTTTTTATATTCTATTAAACTCCTGGCGTACTCTCCTTTCCCTGTCTCCGAATATTCAACTCTCCAAGTTCTTTCAAATTTCCTACACACTTTTTCTGGGCCCTTAGCTTATCCGACAACCAAGGTTCAGATGACTTCTTCCTTTTTGACCGCAGCCGTTTCTTGGGGACATTAATGTCCACCGCGGCTTTGATCCATATGTTTATATTATCAATCAAGTTGTTAGTGTCCCATCCTTGGACAGGTTTAGTTGTGTTCAGTTGCGCATGAAATCCTAAGATGTTTATTTTACTCCAGTCCTGATAAGTAGCCTCACTCTGCCTAGGTGATGTCTGATGTAATCAGAAAGAAGATGGATACTTCATTGTTCGTACCTGATCTTCTAATATTTTAAAAATAATTACTTTATGATCAGTCCAAGTCACTGGGATAATTTCCTGTACCTTTAGTGTATGCCCTGCTTTATGTGTACCTAGGTTGACCAACTGATTTAAGGAGAAACTAGACATTCCTTCTATAAAGGTGGCTGTATTTGGGTCTTCTGTCCTTTCCAGATGGTAGTTAAAATTCCCAAGGACTGTATAATCGATATTATTCACACTCTCCTCCAGGAAAGGACTATTATTAAATAGGGGGGAAGCGTCAAAATCAGTGGGTGTTGCAGGGGATACGGCCACCATAACACACACTGCCCACCCGTTTCCCGCTAATTATTGGGTGAAAGGGGGTCTTATTTACAAGGCACCGTTAAGCCATGTTAAGTGGCTTAACGCTGCCTTGTAAATAAGGCGCGGTCCCTATCCCCGCGGGAACGTCGCAAAAAGTGATGTTCCCATGATGATAGGGGCTTGTAAATATGCCCCTAAAATCATTAGTAATTCGAGTATTTGTTTTGTGTGCACACGTGTGTTAATTCGTTTTTGAATTACTGTTTTAATGTTTGAAATTTAAATCCTACAAATTGCTTGGGGGTCCCCGGCTTCCAGTGGTGACTCAATGGGGGTCCTCTGGAGTCAAAAGTTTGGGAACCAATGCTCTAGGACCTTCGCTTCAAAGACAGCGATTTCAGGTCCCACTACTGCACTAGAGGGAGTAAATCCGGATGGTTTTTTAAGATCTGTATTGAAACCACACTGCTTCTCCTGGGGATGAGAGGCAAAGAACTTTTTTCCCTCAAGTCTTGGGAATCATTACTCGTGCCTAAACCGGGTGGAGTGTTTGCAGAGTGTCCGTTTAATAACTTGCAGGGCCCCTTAGTTACATTGTTGCAACATGTATAGATATGCATCTTTGCAAATTGCCTAATGAGTACACTTTCCCTATCGTTTCTAGCAATTCGAAGGGGAGGAGTGAATAATCGACTTCTGGCGATTTTCTTGTCTTTTTTAAATAACAACCGTGTTCCATCCGGCTGGTAGGAGCACCCATGGCCAAATGAGGGTAATTATCAGGAGGTCAATTGTGTGGCATATTGAGTAGACACGGGCTAAATGCTTGGGTTAACTACATTGGTGCGGATTTTATGTTTTTACAGTTGTGAAGACGTGTGGGTCCATTTGCAGTGGCTTTAATATATATGACGCCCTGATGAAATTGCCTAAAAGCCAAAAGGCAATGAAACATGTCGGCAAGTAAAAGTATGAGTGGTTAAATAGGTGATAACCACATCTACTTTTTTCTTTTTATTCTTCCATACACAACACAAGAAACTGAATAAAACTGTACTGTCTGTGTTGTGGTATGAGTGTTTTAATGTTTTGATTGACACTGTAGTGGTCACTTCTTTGCTTTATGTTCACCGCACTTTTTTCACAAATCTTTTGTGTATTTGGACACTTTTTTCTGTTTCGAGCTTGATGGTACCGATGATGACAACAGGGCTGTCCTGGCGAGTACCAGTCAGGTCCCCGTTTGGTGGTGCGCCCGTGAGGTGCCATCTCGCTCTTGCACACTTTTTTTCGGTTTAGCACTATATATGTTGGACACAAGATTAAGTGTGGCATGATTGGTCTCACAACTGTATTTTACTTGTGAATGAGAATCAGGCAACTGTTTGAATATAGCACTACCCTTAGGTATATCGGCTACCCCATTTAATATTTAAGAAGGGGAGTAAGGTCTGCAAACAAAAAGCAACAAACGAAATATCCTAAATAAGGGTGGAATGTTTACATGTGCTTTTATAGTGTAGGTCTTGTTGTGTAGTAGTTGCATATTGAGTGGAGGGCGACCTATTGACTAGCTTTACCCTCTAAGCTCCTTCTTGTCTTTGACTGCATTGAACGGCGGGTCAGCCGTGAGAGCTGTATAGCCTTATGATTCTCTTTTTAAACTTGTGATCCGCACCTTTGTGGTTTTTCTTGTTTCTTCCTGTGAGGTGTGTGCCTCAGGAAGTGTTTTACTATTTCAAACTTTGACTCTCCTGATCAACCATATTATGGATAAAAATTGTTTTGCCTTTTCAGAGGATCAGATTGCCGCAATATTAGCGGCTCCTTCACTTTTGTCAGATACACCACTACTTGGGAAAACATCTGTGAGAGAAGAGTGGGAAAAACTAAGTAATTTAAAGAAAAAGCAGGTCCGAATAGCCCTACATGGGGCATTGATGTCAGAGTACTATACGTCTGGAGCCTCCCCCGCAAGCCTTTTGGTTAGAATAGAACCAAGGATATTCCTTGACGACAAAAAATTCAGACTAGACTGGAGTTACATCGCTAATAAGTGCACCAGAGACTGGTTGATCCTCATAATCAGTACAGCCCAAAGATTAAGTGAGGATTTGTTAAAGGAGATCCTAGATCTCCTAGAGAGTATCAAACGTGATAACACTCTTACGAATGCCAAAGACCATCTGAGCAAAATACAGGACGACATCTCAGAATATAAAACTTACATGATAAACCAAAAAATCAAGGGTTTACAAAGAAACTTGCAGAGATACACTCACGAGTGGGCATTTCCATATGTAACCGACACTTATTATCAGTCAGAACCAGAACAATCTAATCAAGCAGGACAGCGTAGAGGTGGGGGAGGCAGGCAACAACCTCATCTCCAACAACAGAAACGTACTCCGGCCAACTGGTCCTTTGACAATACGTCGAGTGAGGACGAGCAAGACAGACCTCAGGGAAACCGAGTAAGGTTTAACGAACAACCACAAAGTAACGCTGACTTGGGAATACTACTACGTTCTTTTTTAGAGCAGGGCCAGGGGACCAACAAGGGCACAGGGCAACCAGGAAGGGGAAGAGGACGAGGCAATCGACCACCCCAATGGCAGACCTACTCCCCAAGATTAACCCGCAGCAGAGGCAGACAACCCCAATTAATAATATTGTGGTCAATCTTTCTGACTACCAGCTTGCAGAAAGTGAAGAACGAGTCCTTAACAAAGGTTTGGGATTTGTCCCGACTCCCACGCATGACCCTTTTCAATGTAGGGTAGAGTTTTTTGAGACCATTCGGAAAATCAAACTCAAAAAGTTCTTTGCCTCTCATCCCCAGGAGAAGCAGTGTGGTTTCAATACAGATCTTAAAAAACCATCCGGATTTACTCCCTCTAGTGCAGTAGTGGGACCTGAAATCGCTGTCTTTGAAGCGAAGGTCCTAGAGGACATTGAAAAATTTGAATCTCTGAATCAGAACACTGGATATAAGAACATGTCTAGAATTGATTGGGAAGCAATCAAGTCCCTACAAAACAACACAAATATAACAATAAAAAGTGCTGACAAGGGGGGAGCAGTGGTGATACTGAATACCCAGGACTATGAGGCAGAAGTTTTACGACTATTGAATGTCAGGGCAAACTACAAACCGCTAGTACATGATCCCACTCAAGATCTCCAGAAACAAATTAAACAACTGGTGGCAGATGCTAAGGAGAAAAAATGGATTTCGAGCAAAGAGGCAGAATTCCTGGTGAACATGAATCCCAGGATGCCTGCATTTTATATTCTGCCGAAAATCCATAAGCCTGCCCGGCCACCGCCTGGCAGGCCCATTGTGTCCGGGATCCAATCCATCCTCGAGCCTTTGTCTCAATTTGCAGACTACTTCTTACGAGAATCCGTAATCACTCAAAGGTCATTTGTAAAAGACACCATGGACATTTTGAATGTGATTGGGGAAATTACCTTTGATCTCACCCGTGAAATATTGGTTACCATCGACATCGAATCCCTCTACTCTTGCATCCCTCAGGACGCCACGCTGGTGGCAGCAGCGAGGGCCCTGAGGGACCAGGAGTGGTTTTACGATGCTCCGCAAACATTTGTGCTTCAATGTATTGAAATAGCACTCACCCGCAATTTCTTTTGCTATAAAGATAAGATGTACCTACAAACCACGGGGACCTCCATGGGGGCTACAATGGCACCGAGTCTGGCTTGCATATATGTAGGCCAGTTTGAAGAGCACATCATCTACCCTACCAGCAATCCCTTCAGAGACCATGTGCGTCTCTGGAGGAGATATATAGATGATGTGCTCTGTATTTGGACTGGAGAGGAGACTACCCTGCTGGAGTTTTTAAATTGGCTTAATTGCCAAGATCAAAGCCTAAGATTCACTTGGTCCTACAGTAGGGATTCTGCTGTGTATTTAGATCTGGATATTACAGTGAAAGACAAAACTTTGACCACGAGCGTTCACCAAAAACCCACGGATAAGAATTCATTATTATCTTACCAGTCTTACCATCCACGGGCTCTCAGGGACAATCTCCCGGTGGGTCAATTTCTCCGTTACAGGAGAAACTGCTCTTCCACAGAGAGTTTTGTGGAACAGTCGCAGGTACTGGGAGAGAAACTTCTACAAAGACAATATCCTGCAAGAACTATCAAAACTGCTAAAATAGAGCTCTAAATACACCACGTAGTGCTCTGCTACAAGTCAACAGAAAAGAAAGAAAGGACTGCCTACCTGTAGTCATGACTTTCAACCCATTGGCCTCTAAAATTAGACAGTCAATATGTAAACACTGGGCGATTCTTTCCAACAAAGACTTCAAAATGCCACAGCCTACATTTGCTTTTAAACGTACCAGCAATTTAAAAGACAAATTGGTCCATACTCGGGTACAAACAGCAAGAGCAAACAGTAAACCACATCTCACAGGGCACCATCCCTGTGACACTTGCTCTGTGTGTCACCTTACCGAAAAAACAACTCAAGTCACCTTACAGTCAGGCAGAGAATGGGAGCTAAGACAATTCAGCAATTGTAACACCACAAATGTGGTGTACAAACTTAACTGTGAATGCGGCCTTCAGTATATAGGCCTCACGACGCGTAAAATAAAAACACGCATTCAAGAACACCTTAGCACTATAAAATCCGGAAAGCTGACAACGAAACTAGTGCAACACTGCCACACGAATAAACATGCATTTAAGTGGTTGGTGCTGGAGAAAGTGACAGGAGACACACATTCGGTGGAACGTCTGCTAGCCAGGAAAGAAGCAAAATGGATTTTTCAAGAGAAATCAGATAAGGTGGGGCTGAACGATTTATTGGAGTGGAATAAGATACATTGAAGCTTCCATCAGAAATGAGTCTGTTTTGGCATTCGTATGAGGGTACATCTATACTCTTAATATGGTATGTTATAATCCCGGTGGGTTTATGTATACAGGTTCATATGAGTATATATACAAACATTGGATCCTCATATGCTTGGGGAACTTCCTCCCTTTGGTGTATATATATATGGTGTATATACATATGGACTCTTACTCAGCTTTCAATGCGGGCAAAAACTGTATTCTATCCACTGGATATTAACGCTCAATTTTATATGATCCAAAATATGGTTTCTTCTGAGCCTTTTTTTAAAAAATCAATGAGAATAAATTGTTGGGACTACGAGTAGTAGACAACTATATATTTAATAGGTGATTCCTATATGCACATTTGTCCACTGAAAACTAATAACGATATTGTTCTTCCTACTGAAAACTAAAAACGATACTGGTCTTCCAACATAAACGTGCATAAAGTTTTGATTGTTTTTCCCTGAAAAAACGAGAGATCGAGATCACGAGCGAAATTCTCGCGTGATCTAGATCTCATCGAGCACTCTACATTGAGGGAAATAGGAATTTGCCCAATCCAAGATGGCGGACGCGTGTTTACGCGAGACCGCGCAAGGCATTACAAGTACTTCCCTCTGTCCAAACGGCAAGAATGCATGGGCTGAGATACGGCGGCCGCTTCTCCACCGTCCGGTAAGGCATAGGGCTGTTTAAGTGGCAGGGGACAGAAGGCGTTTTCCGCAGCTCGTGGTTGTTGTGAGAGACACACCGAGCATGTTTGAAAAAAATCGCCCTCAAGTCTTGGTAATCATTACTCGTGCCTAAACCGGGTGGAGTGTTTGCAGAGTGTCCGTTTAATAACTTGCAGGGCCCCTTAGTTACATTGTAGCAACATGTATAGATATGCATCTTTGCAAATTGCCTAATGAGTACACTTTCCCTATCGTTTCTAGCAATTCGAAGGGGAGGAGTGAATAATCGACTTCTGGCGATTTTCTTGTCTTTTTTAAATAACAACCGTGTTCCATCCGGCTGGTAGGAGCACCCATGGCCAAATGAGGGTAATTATCAGGAGGTCAATTGTGTGGCATATTGAGTAGACACGGGCTACATGCTTGGGTTAACTACATTGGTGCGGATTTTATGTTTTTACAGTTGTGAAGACGTGTGGGTCCATTTGCAGTGGCTTTAATATATATGACGCCCTGATGAAATTGCCTAAAAGCCAAAAGGCAATGAAACATGTCGGCAAGTAAAAGTATGAGTGGTTAAATAGGTGATAACCACATCTACTTTTTTCTTTTTATTCTTCCATACATAACACAAGAAACTGAATAAAACTGTACTGTCTGTGTTGTGGTTTGAGTGTTTTAATGTTTTGATTGACACTGTAGTGGTCACTTCTTTGCTTTATGTTCACCGCACTTTTTTCACAAATCTTTTGTGTATTTGGACACTTTTTTCTGTTTCGAGCTTGATGGTACCGATGATGACAACAGGGCTGTCCTGGCGAGTACCAGTCAGGTCCCCGTTTGGTGGTGCGCCCGTGAGGTGCCATCTCGCTCTTGCACACTTTTTTTCGGTTTAGCACTATATATGTTGGACACAAGATTAAGTGTGGCATGATTGGTCTCACAACTGTATTTTACTTGTGAATGAGAATCAGGCAACTGTTTGAATATAGCACTACCCTTAGGTATTTCGGCTACCCCATTTAATATTTAAGAAGGGGAGTAAGGTCTGCAAACAAAAAGCAACAAACGAAATATCCTAAATAAGGGTGGAATGTTTACATGTGCTTTTATAGTCTAGGTCTTGTTGTATAGTAGTTGCATATTGAGTGGAGGGCGACCTATTGACTAGCTTTACCCTCTAAGCTCCTTCTTGTCTTTGACTGATATTCCAATATATGCCAAAGACAGAAATTGAATTGGTCCAATCAACATTGTGCACAAATTGAGAAAGCAAGGAGACATGTTAATAAATCTGTTTCTGCTTTCCTCAGAGATTATAGCATGGGTTCTATTTACCACAACAACTTGCGTTACCACATGCAAGACATCTATAGGACAGATGGTGTTCATTTCACGGATGAGGGAAACAGAATCTTCCTCTACAACATCAGACTCTGCATCGGTACTTACTTATAAATGCAGAAAAAACTCAATTAACACAAGGGCTCTTTTCAGAGCCACCTTATATCAAAGCACTCAAACTTCTGATTTATCTCCATTTTCACAATCTTGTAAATAGGTGTGCGCGCCCGGGTGCGCGCACCCCACAACTTTAAAAAAAAAATATATATATATATATATTTTCGCGTTTAAGGGCCAAACTGCACACCCTGAGAGAACCTACTCAGCAAAACAATCTCTACCTTCTCCCCTTTCCATGTTCCAATGCTTTGAAATGACAATATATGTACTCACAGTGGCAAAATGGCGGTCAAAACACTTCCTGATTTCCTTCGAATCGAACGTTAACAGACGTCACGCAGCAAAAAAAAATTCCGCTCGCGCGCAGCCGCCTGAGTGCGCGCACCCGTGCGTACTTATAGATATATAATTGACTTTAAGTTTAATTTTCTCAGCAACTACTGAACAGATTTACACCATTCCAAAAAAAGCGTAATCTGCGAGCCGGACTCTACAGTTTTGCCAAATTTCTTATAAATCCATTCAGCCGTTCGACCTGTAGCCGTGTCTAAACGTCCTATGGAAAATAACATGGAGAAAACACGTTTTGGGACCCCCCTTTTATCTCAGCCCCCACTTCACCAATCCCCCCAAACTTTCAGGGAATGAGCGCAGCGGACCGAGCCATCTTCTTTGAGAAATTTGCAAAGATTCATCCACCAGGGCCAAAGTTAATCCAAATAGAATGTTGAGGATTTCCTATGGAAACTAGGTCCTAACTATAACTACCTACTGGCGACCGCCAGTAGGTAATTTTACCTACTGGCGGTAGTTATAGTTAGGACCTAGTTTCCATAGGAAATCCGCAACATTCTATTGAGAATAACTTTGGCGCCGGTGGACGAATCTTTGCGAATTTCTCAAATAAGATGGCCTGCTCCGCTCCGCTCCTTCCCTCAAAGTTTGGGGGGATTCGTCAAGTGGGGGCTGAGATAAAAGGGGGTTCCCAAAATGTGTTTTCCCCATGTTATTTTCCATAGGACGTTTAGACACGGCTACAGCTCGAACGGCTGAATGGATTTATAAGAAATTTGGTAGAAAGGTAGAGTCCGGCTCGCAGATTACGCTTTTCTTTGAATGGTGTAAATCTGTTCAGTAGTTGCTGGGAAAATTAACTTTGAAAAAATATATATTGGGCTACATTGGGCTATATATATGTTAGAGCGCAAATGTAGCCCAATGTAACCCAATGTAGCCCAAAGATGGCCACCAGAGACAAAAAAAACAAATGTAGCCCAAATATCAGCCAGATGTAGCCCAACTATAGCCCAATGACAGAATGTCCCAGAGTGTTCTAAAGAACAACTAGAGAGCTAACAGTCTTACTTATGACAAAAGTATGGCACACCTGAAGTCATCTTGATTGGAATAAAGTGTTAACACTTAAAACATTTAATTTGCAAAGGAACAAAATGAGGGGGTTCATTTTGCCATAGAAATTATGATTAGTGCTGAAGAAAGAAAAATTAGGGCACTTTTTGAGTGACTTCTCAAATCCTCTTATATTTCATTAAACAAATTCTGATATGCAGTCTCCCAAGATGGCCACCAGAGTCAAAAGAGCCCAAATGTAGCCCAAATATCAGCCAGATGTAGCCCAACTATAGCCCAATGACAGTAGTTAGGACCTAGTTTCCATAGCAAAGCCGCAACATTCTATTGAGAATAACTTTGGCGCCGGTGGACGAATCTTTGCGCTTTTCTCAAAGAAGATGGCCTGCTCCGCTCCGCTCCTTCCCTGAAAGTTTGGGGGGGATTCATCAAGTGGGGGCTGAGATAAAAGGGGGGTCCCAAAACGTGTTTTCCCCATGTTATTTTCCATAGGACGTTTAGACACGGCTACAGCTCGAACGGCTGAATGGATTTATAAGAAATTTGGTAGAAAGGTAGAGTCCGGCTCTCAGATTACGCTTTTCTTTGAATGGTGTAAATCTGTTCAGTAGTTGCTGAGAAAATTAACTTTGAAAAAATATATATTGGGCTACATTGGGCTATATATATGTTAGAGCCCAAATGTAGCCCAATGTAGCCCAATGTAGCCCAATGTAGCCCAAAGATGGCCACCAGAGACAAAAAAAAACTAATGTAGCCCAAATATCAGCCAGATGTAGCCCAACTATAGCCCAATGACAGAATGTCCCAGAGTGTTCTAAAGAACAACTAGAGCGCTAATAGTCTTACTTATGACAAAAGTATGGCACACCTGAAGTCATCTTGATTGGAATAAAGTGTTAACATTAAAAACATTTAATTTGCAAAGGAACAAAATGAGGGGGTTCATTTTGCCATAGAAATTATGATTAGTGCTGAAGAAAGAAAAATTAGGGAACATTTTGAGTGACTTCTCAAATCCTCTTATATTTCATGAAAAAAATTCTGATATGCAGTCTCCCAAGATGGCCACCAGAGTCAAAAGAGCCCAAATATAGCCCAAATATCAGCCAGATGTAGCCCAACTATAGCTCAATGACAGTAGTTAGGACCTAGTTTCCATAGGAAAGCCGCAACATTCTATTGAGAATAACTTTGGCGCCGGTGGACGAATCTTTGCGAATTTCTCAAAGAAGATGGCCTGCTCCGCTCCGCTCCTTTCCTGAAAGTTTGGGGGGATTCGTCACGTGGGGGCTGAGATAAAAGGGGGTCCCAAAACGTGTTTCCCCATGTTATTTTCCATAGGACGTTTAGACACGGCTACAGCTCGAACGGCTGAATGGATTTATAAGAAATTTGGTAGAAAGGTAGAGTCCGGCTCTCAGATTACGCTTTTCTTTGAATGGTGTAAATCTGTTCAGTAGTTGCTGAGAAAATTAACTTTGAAAAAATATATATTGGGCTACATTAGGCTATATATATGTTAGAGCCCAAATGTAGCCCAATGTAGCCCAATGTAGCCCAATGTAGCCCAAAGATGGCCACCAGAGACAAAAAAAAATTAATGTAGCCCAAATATCAGCCAGATGTAGCCCAACTATAGCCCAATGACAGAATGTCCCAGAGTGTTCTAAAGAACAACTAGAGCGCTAACAGTCTTACTTATGACAAAAGTATGGCACACCTGAAGTCATCTTGATTGGAATAAAGTGTTAACATTAAAAACATTTAATTTGCAAAGGAACAAAATGAGGGGGTTCATTTTGCCATAGAAATTATGATTAGTGCTGAAGAAAGAAAAATTAGGGCACATTTTGAGTGACTTCTCAAATCCTCTTATATTTCATGAAAAAAATTCTGATATGCAGTCTCCCAAGATGGCCACCAGAGTCAAAAGAGCCCAAATATAGCCCAAATATCAGCCAGATGTGGCCCGAATATAGCTCAATGACAGTAGTTAGGACCTAGTTTCCATAGGAAAGCCGCAACATTCTATTGAGAATAACTTTGGCGCCGGTGGACGAATCTTTGCGAATTTCTCAAAGAAGATGGCCTGCTCCGCTCCGCTCCTTTCCTGAAAGTTTGGGGGGATTCGTCACGTGGGGGCTGAGATAAAAGGGGGTCCCAAAACGTGTTTTCCCCATGTTATTTTCCATAGGACGTTTAGACACGGCTACAGCTCGAACGGCTGAATGGATTTATAAGAAATTTGGTAGAAAGGTAGAGTCCGGCTCGCAGATTACGCTTTTCTTTGAATGGTGTAAATCTGTTCAGTAGTTGCTGAGAAAATTAACTTTCAAAAAATATATATTGGGCTACATTGGGCTATATATATGTTAGAGCCCAAATGTAGCCCAACGTAGCCCAATGTAGCCCAATGTAGCCCAAAGTTGGCCACCAGAGACAAAAAAAAACAAATGTAGCCCAAATATCAGCCAGATGTAGCCCAACTATAGCCCAATGACAGAATGTCCCAGAGTGTTCTAAAGAACAACTAGAGCGCTAACAGTCTTACTTATGACAAAAGTATGGCACACCTGAAGTCATCTTGATTGGAATAACGTGTTAACACTTAAAACATTTAATTTGCAAAGGAAAAAAATGAGGGGGTTCATTTTGACATAGAAATTATGATTAGTGCTGAAGAAAGAAAAATTAGGGCACATTTTGAGTGACTTCTCAAATCCTCTTATATTTCATTAAAAAAATTCTGATATGCAGTCTCCCAAGATGGACACCAGAGACAAAAGAGCCCAAATGTAGCCCAAATATCAGCCAGATGTAGCCCAACTATAGCCCAATGACAGTAGTTAGGACCTAGTTTACATAGGAAATCTGCAACATTCTATTGAGAATAACTTTGGCGCCGGTGGACGAATCTTTGCGAATTTCTCAAAGAAGATGGCCTGCTCTGCGCCGCTCCTTCCCTGAAAGTTTGGGGGGGATTCGTCAAGTGGGGGCTGAGATAAAAAGGGGTCCCAAAACGTGTTTTCCCCATGTTATTTTCTATAGGACGTTTAGACACGGCTACAGCTCGAACGGCTGAATGGATTTATAAGAAATTTGGTAGAAAGGTAGAGTCCGGCTCACAGATTACGCTTTTCTTTGAATGGTGTAAATCTGTTAAGTAGTTGCTGAGAAAATTAACTTTGAAAAAATATATATTGGGCTACATTGGGCTATATATATGTTAGAGCCCAAATGTAGCCCAATGTAGCCCAATGTAGCCCAATGTAGCCCAAAGATGGCCACCAGAGACAAAAAAAAACTAATGTAGCCCAAATATCAGCCAGATGTAGCCCAACTATAGCCCAATGACAGAATGTCCCAGAGTGTTCTAAAGAACAACTAGAGCGCTAACAGTCTTACTTATGACAAAAGTATGGCACACCTGAAGTCATCTTGATTGGAATAAAGTGTTAACACTTAAAACATTTAATTTGCAAAGGAACAAAATGAGGGCGTTCATTTTGCCATAGGAATTATGATTAGTGCTGAAGAAAGAAAAATTAGGGCACCTTTTGAGTGACTTCTCAAATCCTCTAATATTTCATTAAAAAAATTCTGCAGTCTCCCAAGATGGCCACCAGAGACAAAAGAGCCCAAATGTAGCCCAAATATTAGCCAGATGTAGCCCAACTATAGCCCAATGACAGAATGTCCCAAAGTGTTCTAAAGAACAACTAGAACGCTAACAGTCTTACTTATGACAAAAGTATGGCATACCTGAAGTCATCTTGATTGGAATAAAGTGGTAACACTTAATACATTTAATTTGAAAAGGAACAAAATGAGGGGTTTCATTTTGCCATAGAAATGTTATATATATATATATATATATATATATATTCACTGAAAAAACCATAGGTTTTAAACACGTTATAGTTAGGAAGTAGCATTTAAAAAACGTATGAAATTCACTGAAAAAACCATAGGTTTTAAACCCGTTATAGTTAGGAAGTAGCATTCAAAAAACCTATGAAATTCACTGAAAAAACCAAAGGTTTTACACACGTTATAGTTAGGAAGTAGCATTTACAAAACCTATGAAATTCACTGAAAAACCATAGGTTTGACACATGTTATAGTTAACTGGACATTTTACTCATATAAAACCAATGAAATTCCCCCGTTATTGTTACTTCAGCTAACTATAACTCGCGCGCCCGCAATGCACTGCTGATGACGTCACATATTATATCACTCATGGCATGGTCAGTGACATCACTCATGACATCACTGATGATATCTTAAATAACATCACTGATGAAATCACTGATGACATCATCCTTGTAAAAGAGTGGTAGACCTTCTCTCAGCGTAATATAACCTTTGATACACACATTTAAAAATAGAAACTAAAATGTTCAAAGCATGAGTGATGTAATATGTGACGTCATCAGCAGTGCATTGCGGGCGCGCGAGTTATAGTTAGCTGAAGTAACTATAACGGGGGAATTTCATTGGTTTTATATGAGTAAAATGTCCAGTTAACTATAACATGTGTCAAACCTATGGTTTTTTCAGTGAATTTCATAGGTTTTGTAAATGCTACTTCCTAACTATAACGAGTGTAAAACCTTTGGTTTTTTCAGTGAATATATATATATATATATATATATATATATATATATATATATATATATATTCAATGAAAAAACCATAGGTTATAGACCATATATAGTTAGGAATTAGCATTTAAAAAACCTTATTTTACTCACACAAAACCATTGAAATTCCATATATAGTTAGTTGTACTAACTATATATCGCGCACCCGCAATCCACTGCTGATCATGTCACATATTACATCATTCATGACATGGTCAGTGACATCACTGATGACATCACTGATGACATCTCAAATGACATCACTGATGACATCACTGATGACATCTCAAATGACATCACTGATGACATCACTGATGACAACATCCAGTGACTGTATTTTTCTGTAAAGTTAAAATATGTCTTGAGTGGATGTATAAGTGTCTGGATGAAGGATTTAGTAGGTGCATGACTGACTGTATGAGTGAGTTATTAAATGTGTCTCACTGAGTGCATGGGTTAGTGACTAAACTGTCTTAATTTGTGCATCATTATGTCTGTTGTTCTGTAAACTGCTGCATGTGTTGATCAGTAGCTATATGAGTAACTATATGGGTTATTGATTGGTTGCCCAAGTATTTGTATGGGCGACTGAGTGTGTGTGTGGGTGGCTGGGAGGTGTATGACTCTGTGCATAGATGTGTGAGCAGTTGATTCACTAGATGTATGGGTTCAAAAGTGCATGTGGAAACAGCTGTATGGGCGGTTGACTGTGTGCATGAGTGTATTGGTGAGTGAATGGATATCTCAGTGTTACATGTCAAAGTAAGTACATATGTAAAACACAGTACATGTGAGAGTTGACATATATAAATAACTGTGCATAAGAGCCAGTGAATGTGTGAGTGGCTGTATGGATCATTGTGAACTTGTATCAGGGATTGTATAAGAGAGTAAATATGTTTTAGTATATGTTTGAATAAGTAAGGTGTGTATAACTGTATAGTTGAGAAAATGGAGGTATGATTGATTTTTGCATGACTGACTAGGTGTGTGAGTAACTCCATGGATGAGTGACAGTCTGTGAGTGTCTGTTTACACTGAGTGTATCTAAGGTTATATTAGAGTCTGAAGAGGTTAATTGTATTATCACATGAATGATGTCATCAGTGATGTGATTAGTAATGTCAAATGAGATGTCATCAGTGATGTCATTTGAGATGTTATCAGTGATGTCATTTGAGATGTCATCAGTGATGTCATCAGTGATGTCATTTGAGATGTCATCAGTGATGTCATCAGTGATGTCATTTGAGATGTCATCAGTGATGTCATCAGTGATGTCACTGACCATGTCATGAATGATGTAATATGTGACATGATCAGGAGTGGATTGCGGGTGCGCGATATATAGTTAGTACAACTAACTATATATGGAATTTCAATGGTTTTGTGTGAGTAAAATAAGGTTTTTTAAATGCTAATTCCTAACTATATATGGTCTATAAACTATGGTTTTTTCATTGAATTTTCAAGGTTTTGTAAATGCAAATTCCTAACTATATATGGTCTATAACCTATGGTTTTTTTAGTGAATTTCATTGGTTTTTTAAAAGCTAATATCTGTAGCTGTAAAATGTATTCTTCTTTAAATCCAAAAATATATTTTATATGTTTAATAATAATTTTTTTTTTAATATTTTTTTTTCTTCGCTCCCGGTTCGCGAACCGGGAAGCTTCCCGTTAGCTCACCTTGATGCCGCGACCCAGTCCGCGAACCGGTAAACGTTCCGTTTGCGGAACTGCCGCGTTAGAAATGAACATCGTGACACGTCGCGGAAGCGCGACATATCACGTTGTCGCGTAATGCGTCTTATGACGCGCCGCGTTAGCGCACCCGGAAGTGCTCCGGTACGCGAACTGAGACGCGAAGCGCAGCTCCCCGGAAGCGATCCGGGGCGCGTCGCGAAAGCGCGACGTATCGCGTTGCCGCGTAATGCGTCTTATGACGCGCCGCGTTAGCGCACCCGGAAGTGCTCCGGAGCGCGAACCGAGGCGCGAAGCGCAGCGACCCGGAAGTGATCCGGGGCGCGTTCCGCAGCGCGTAACATAAGCGTAACAGGTCATGTGACTTGTTAATAAAACTTTTCATTGGTTCATTTCACTTTTGGTTTCATAATGATGTAAGGCTAGGTCAGGTGACCTAAAAATAACACTTTTCATTGGTTTAGAACTATTGTTTTTCCCAAATGATGAAAACCCTCCTTCTTTCCTCACTCTGACTTTCATCTTTGTGAGAGGAAGACCTTATTTCATACTTGAGCATTGGCTTCAGTAGTTGCTTTAGCTGGTGCACCCCCACCACCACCTCCACCTCCTCATGGGAAGAGAGGACCACCTCCCCAGGTCATCACCAACACAGAGGAGGAAGAGGAAGAACTAGAGGAAGAGGAGAGAGAAGGACCACAGTTCTTGGAAGAGGTGCCCCGGGTTTCCCATAGGAAAGCGAGTTTCATTTGGCAGTTTTTTTCAATCCCTCCAGGGCAGAAGAAAGTAAATGCGAGGTATGTCACCTGCCTCATTTGCAAACAGAAATTATCAAGAGGGACTGATAAAAAGTATAGCTATGGGAACTATACCATGCATCGGCACATGAACAGGTGGCATCCATTGAATTACAGCCGGGCAGAGATACGTGACCAGCAGGAGAACCCAACAACAACTCCTGTGGCCAGGTCAACTTCTCAAATATCGTTGTCAGGAGCAGAGGCACGGGAAACCGTGCCAAACATTCAAGAGAACTTTGCACACTTCAAGTTCACCTGTTTGTATTGTGGAGCATTGATTTCCTGTGGAAACATGAGCATAACATTAATAAATGTAGCTTATGAAAATCATAATTGCCCTAAACGCCCCAAAAAATAATTTTTTTTTGCTCCTGTTGAGCCATTTTCAATGCCTGTTTTTTGTTGTTTCCCCCCCCAAAAAACCAAAAAATATATAAAATTGTTCAAAAAATACAAAAAAAACAAAAAATGTTCCAAAAAAAAAAAAAGATATAAAACAACAAAAACATTAAAAAAAAAGTTATTTTCAGAACTACCTCCCCTTTCAAAAAAAATTGCTAGAATGTTTAGCACTCTGGCAAGCTCTATTTCTTTTAGTTCGCTTCCCAGTTCGCTTCCCGGTTCGCGAACCGGGAGCGAACCAAAAAAAAAAGAAGAGTAAGTATAAGGAAAGTAAACAGAGAGTGATGTTAAAAGAAAGACAGCTATAGGGAGTAAACCAGAGATACTGTTTAATAGATCTATTTACCGAAGAAAAGATTTAAGAGGGTATAATTGTGAAAAACAAAATAGATAAGGAAGTGAAAGAAAAAAAAGAGAGTAGAACAATAACAAAGAAGAGTTTCTTGGACAATGTGAGTGAATGTTCAAACTCAGAGTAAAACATGTGGAATAACAGAGAGAAAAAACAGAAAACAAAAAAGAAAAAATAACAGAAAAAGATTAATTGAAACAGCAAAGAAATGTAAATAACATAGAGCCATATCATCAACATAGGCAATAAAAGTTTTGCAGCTTTTATCGGCAGAAATGTGTCGCTAAAGCCGCTTTTGCGGCGGAAAACTGCCGCTAAAACAACTTTTGCAACACTTTTCTGCCGATAAAAACAGCAATAATTTTATTGGCTGTGTTGATAATATGCCCCTTAGTGTGCTTCAACTACACAGAAGAAGCATAATGAACAAGTAGTGAAAGAGTGATCAGTCAAAGACACTAAGAGTAATAGAGACGGAGTGAGTGAACAAGAGTGAGGAACTATGAGAAGAGAGGGACTGAGAAAAGGAGTGGAAGGAGTAGAGTAAGTAGGTAATAGAGAAAGGAATGAGGGAAGTAGCAAAGGCAGGAAACTGAGGGTTAAAGAAATGAAGCTGTCAAACTACTAGTAGGTGAATGTGATAGAAATGTAACGAAAAGAGTACAAAACATTTACCTAATAATTGTCATTAACTTACTCACTTTTTGTTTTTATACTTTCAATCTGTGAAAGAGAGAACAAACATTTGAAAAATATTAAAACATGTATTTAAAAATTAGAAAAGACAAGGGAAAAGATTGAAGGACAAACAGTTTTTCAACAACTTTGACACTTACAGAAGCTTCTGCTTCTCCAGGCCCCGTACACAGTCCTAAAGATATACATGTTAAACTAACAGTATCTTGATGCAGATGAAGTGAGGCCTATCTTAAAAAATGGTGCATCTTTTGCACGGCTGTTGTTTCACAAAAGTGTCGCAAGACACTAACATTTTAAATGTTTGTTTCAGGATGCCAATAAGATGTGTCCTATCCAGAGGTTTGTTTGAGGTGAGGCCTACTCAGGGTTCCAAATGAAATTTCGAGTTGTTGAAGAATACAGAAGAGATAATACATGTGAAGGCCTACCAATGAAGTAAGTCATGTCCACTTCACTCTTGAACAAAGGCCAGACCTCTTCTGTGTCCGTGGACAGACCTAAACTTCATCTGCACAATGTCATTCGTAAACTTAGGAAACACAGGTGATGTAATTGAAAAATGTGGAGTTTCTTTTCCTCATTTCACAATCACATCACCTGTGTTGCCTTTGCTTAGGTATCTCATAGTGCAGATGTAGTGCAGCATATTAAACAGTACCCAGAAGTGCACCACTGCATGCAACAACTTTGACACTTACAAAAGCTTCAGCTTCTGCATGCCCCCTACACACTGCTAATTATATACATTTTAAACTGATGGTATCTTGCTGGAGATGAACTGAAACCTATCTTGCAACATGGTGCATCTTTTACACAAAAGTGACCCACAATGGAGCAAAAGAGGCGCACGGCCACCATAAATCTGACCCTAACATTTTAAATGATTGTTTCAAGATGCCAATAAGGTGTAACCTATGCACAGATTTGTTTCAGGTAAGTCCTACTCAGGGTTGGAATTTAGGTTTGTTGAAGAATACAGAGGAGATAATACATGTGGAGGCCTACCAACGAAGTGAGTCATGTCCACTGCACTCTTGAACAAATGTCAGACCTCCTCTGTCTCCAGGAACAGGCCTAAACCTCACCTACACAATGTGATGTGTAATGTTAGGAAACACAGGTAATATAATTGAAAAATGTGCAATTTATTTTGCTCATTCCACAATCATATCACCTGTGTTTCCTTTGCTTAGGTATCTCATTGTGGAAATGTAGTCTATCATATGAAAGACTACGTAGAATATGAGCACTGTATGCAACAACTTTGACACTTACAGAAGCCTCACCTTCTCCATGCCTCCTACACAGTTCTACATGTACATCATAAATGCAAACAGTACAGAATTAATGATACATGTTAAATGGTTTATTTTTGCTGTTCTCAGAATGTATCACATTTCACTAAAAACAGTGACTTGAAGGTATTCATCATATAACAGCGGGAAAAAAAACCACAATCAAAATGATTGTGTTTAAAACACCCATACAACATAACAAATCATAATTCAGAACTCCTTAAAGTTAACTTACTTTCCATGACGTCGAAGGATGTCCTATGAACAGCTTACACTCTGTTGTGCTGTTATTACTTTCAGACCGCCACTTTCTGAAAGAAAACCTCCATCGTTTTGAAAAACATGTTACATACAATAAATGACTTCTCGCTCTCTACCACACGTTTCCACAAGGCCAAATCGTGTCAGAGCCATTTATAACTCTTGGAATTCTTGTAAGCCAATCCCGTCATGTTGTATTTCCGCAACTTTCACAATTAAAATGTTGAAGATCATTTTCACAATCCTGGACTAGTAATATCTTCACCTTCTTGCTCAGTCATGTTCTACATTTCCTATGACACTGATACTGCTTACTATGAAGCAGACTTACACTACCTCTATGACTACTACAATTATTTAATTCTCTACATCACTTTTAATCACAAAGCAATGTAAAACAGTAGACAGCATTGCAGACTTACATTCCCTCTACTCTATGTTTTGATTGGCTGCTTCAATTAGCTTATAAAAAGAAACAGTTTTTCTGAACTCATTCAAAGTGCACTTATTTCTCCATGACGTCCAGTCTTATGGTTAGAAGTTATGTCTCTGAACTACACTTATCCTCAAGGCCAAATCGTGTAGGAGCCATTAGAACTTCTTGAAATTCCTCAGAGCACATCCCGAGATTCTTTCCCTAAAATTTTGGTTTTAAAAACACCAGGTAAGAGTTTTTAAGGTCATACGGCAATTTTTTTGTGAAAATTAAAACAGAATCATTGCAGAATGACCAGCCATTTCTAGACTTTAAATAAGCTGTGTAATGTCCTGATGTTATTGAAGGACCATCATGATATATAATTTCTGCAGTTACAAAAGTCCTTCCTGATATTGACAACTGTGAAGCCACAAAATTTGTAATTAAAGTTGTCAATTTTGTTCCATCAGGCCTACATCGTTGGAACATTAAAATGACATACTGGCCATATGTTCGTATAAATAATGTGGACATCATTTCAGATTTACATTGGCTACACTCCATGTTGTGATCAGCTGCTTTTACTAGCTTATTAAAGGAGACTGATTTACTGTCTGGCAAAGTTAAATATATAAATCTTTCTGAGTCTACACTAGTAGTACTTGATAGCCTACAGTTCTCGCAGTCATGCTGCCATTGATAAGAAAGCCCAAACAGCTGATCTACATCTACACCTTCAGCATGCAATACATCAAGCATATACATTAAAAACTCCTGACAATCTTGCTGAATATTTTGAGAGAATTGTGTTTGGCCTGAACATCTGTCTAACAGATTTCGAATTTCAGACACACTTTCTATGTTTGTTCTATCAGTGCTACATTTTTCTAAGACAGAATTTAACAAACTGCAAAATCTTTGATCAGAATTGACCACAATCTCTTCTTTTACATTTTCTAGAGAAAACAAAACATTAACCACTACATTAGCATAGCAGTTGACACCAGAACTGTTTTCAAATTGAAAACCAACAACATCTTCAACAGAATCCTTTTTGTTTCTGCTTATAATTTCAGGTTCATCGACTTTTCGTCTTTTTGCTACAACCTCCCCAGTATTGGTCACATTTCTTCGTTACCGGCCTACCACATGTTTCTCAAACAAAGGATATTGAGGCAAATGTGGCGCATACTCTCTTCTTAACCTATTGTATTCCTTAACACAATCTAGATCCGCACAAATGTTTGTGACATCACACTCAATCAAGTACAATCCCGATAAAGTTCTAACTCGTGACAATGCCACATATGCCATACCCTCCTTGAACACAGAACTGCCAATATTCACCAATGCACTGTCTATACTTAAACCTTGCGATTTATGGATTGTCACCGCATATGCCAAGCAAACAGGAAACTGCTTACGGCGAACATATAAGTCTTTTACAAGCAAAAATCTAGCAGAACAACGACCAATTAGCTGTACTTCCTCAATGCCATCAAATTTAATTTTTAAAAATTCAATTCCATCTCTATTTCTGTATTTTACAAAATCAACAACATTACCCATTGATCCATTTACCAGACCTCTTTCAACATGTAAATTCCTTCTTAAAATTATACGGCAGTTCAAGCACACATTCAGAGTCTTTTCAAAACCTGCAGTTTTAGATATACTCTTCTCTAATGAATCCAATTTTGTTTTCAAATTCTCAGACAAAATAATTGTTGATCCCATATGCTCTACTCTGTCAATAGCTTCCAGTTTCACAATCTCTTGCTTTTCTAAATGCAACATTTTGTTGTTGAATTTGGCACATTCTGCAAGAGTTGGCATCAAACATATTCCAGATTTGTTCTCAGTAATTTTCTGAAAAATATTCTCAGGCACAACATCTTGTTCTGGATATAAATTTGACAGTAATCGTGCATGTAAAGCTTCTTTCCCATGCTCGGTCACTTTTCCAATTCTAACATCTTGTAGAATAGTCTTGTAAACTTCATCCTTCGCCTGACGCATATTTTCATGCAGTTCAGCATAATTGAAGTTTAACCAAATATTGACATTGCCAATGCTCCCTAGGCACTTCCTGGTATCTTCATGCGTGAGCATTTTGAACACAGGTTGCCCTTTCACTGGTGTCAGCTGCAGAAGATCTCCGAAAACAATGATGTGTTTGCCACCAAATAACACATCATACTCTGTTTTGAGAACTTCTTGCATTCTCAAATGCACAAAAGCAAGCATGACATTGGAAACCATGCTTACTTCATCAATGATAAGAAGTTTCATTTTCCTCAAGACTCTTGAAACTTCACAACAAGCATCTCCAGATAGCTTGTGATATTGTAATTTGTTGTCATGCTCCACTGGCAGCATCAGTAAACGATGTAAAGTAATCCCTTTAATGTTATGTGCTGCCAGTCCAGTTGGAGCGGTGACAACACAAGACAGCGATGACTCTGTCCTTTCCTGCAAATAACATGAAATTGCTTTAATAAGGAAACTTTTTCCAGTTCCCGCTTCTCCACTCACGTACAGTCGGACAGGCTTCAACGACGTACATGAGCACTCTTTCTTGTCATGACTTAATCCATGATCAATTTGCATGGTAACTTCGTCATATATTTTCCTCTGCTCAACGTTGAGTTGTCTTTCCAACTCTTCTAAGTTAACCGCATCCTCCTGAGCATGTGCCATGGCTCTTTCCACTTCATTCATAGCAGTGGCAGCTTCATTTTCGATAACAGGTCCTCCTAGTGGATCCTGACTCAATGAAGCAGAACTCTGACTGTCCTGAGAACTGTCTCTGGCAATCTTGGCTGCAATCGTTGCTTCCTGCTCGATTTCCACATTCAACATTTCTACATATGTGGGAAAAGCAGGACATTCTATGGTCTCCTTGGCGGCATTGAAAGAGTCTTCGTAACAGAGGAAATCTCCAAGCAGTTCCTCTTCTGCACGCCAAGGCTTGAAAAGTTGCAAAAGTGCTAAATAGAAAAACTCCTTTTTTTCAGGAGATTCGCCACTCAATTTTCGATGGTTTATCAAGTGGCATTTTCTTTGCTTGACCAGACATCCCTCACTTCCTATTACAGCATACACTCCTTTCTCAGTATCTTCTTTGATGTTCCTCTTGAATATGTAATTTTGAAGAACCTCATACAGACAAACATTCTCGAGGTGACTGCTTCAATTTGGATAATATGTATCCAACATGTTTGTCTTCAAAATGTCGGTACTGTTTGGCTCCTTTTCCGCCAAATACTCAATTTACTGCACAGGTTTGAGAACTCGATTACGCGTTGCAGCAAGACCAAGACTCGCCCAAACGATACTCCTGGACTTGGCATAGAGACTTGCTGAAGACAACCGGTCAGAACATTCGTAAGCTCCGATTTCTCGATGCGACAACATCTTCAGACTGAAACTGTACAACTTCTTGCTGAGGCTCTTTTCATGGGAAATGTCCTCCCACATATCCTTCAATTCTGTCTTCTCTTTTTTGGTGATGTAAGATGTCACATACCGAGCCACAGCCATACAGTTATCAGCCACAAACTGTATATCCATGTTAGCATTCCACATGGACAAAATCACCGGGTTGTAGTCGTTGATGTACTTAGACTCTTCGTTCCTCTTCAAATTGTATGTGTTTTTAGGTGATTTCTTCATCACATTATGTCGCAGCGAAGATATCAAACTGTTCACTCTTCCTTTAGAAATCACCGGTCGTGGAAAGCCGAAACGACATTGGGTGTAGAACTTGTCTTTGTTTCGGAATTTACGACGACAGTACTTTCCACATCGATGGCTTTGGAAACGTAGAACTTTTTCTCTTAGGCTTTTCTTGTCCTTTGCGTTTGGAACAGCACACGTAGAATACTGTTGGATGAAACTCATCACTGAGTCTTCTGGATCCGTTCCAAATTTAGGTGCATCCTTGATCCACAGCAACATATGTATATGAGGAGCACCTCTTGCTTGGTACTCCTTTCTCCAGAAGAAATCCAACACCTCTCCAAGAGGTGGATTCTTCTTATTCATGATGAAAGACATCATAGCTTCAAATCTATGATTGAAGTACCTACATACATTGACTGGATCCAAAGAGCACAGTTCTCCGGGTGTCTTGAATTCGATGTTTTCTACGTTAGCATTTGCCTCTCGTAGAAATTCAAGTAAGTCTTCCCAGCCATACTCGGCACAGCTCAGAGTGAGGAACCATGTGGGAGTTCCTAAGTTCCTCAGCATACATTTTAAATCACCATGACGACGGTACCAGTACTCATTAGTACCACGCTGACACGCCATGAGATTAATCAGGTGAGAATCCAAAATACTGTCTTGGACATTGACTTTATCCATAAAGTCACTTGCCGAGATGTTTTGCATGTGTATACCACTTTTCAAGATGTGGTTCACTGCATATGACAGTCCAGACAGATCGCTTTCAAACAGGAGATGAAACAAATAAGGAATGCATTGTCAAAACCTAGCATCTCCTGCATACAATCGCAAAGTCCGGTATTCAGAAGCAGGAATTTGATGAGGTCGCTCATCATATCTTCCTCCCTGACCTGTTGGAAAAAGCTGTGGGAAACACCGAGCTTCCAAACTTTCCTCCCAAACACTAATGGGACTCCCTTTGGCTTGTTTCATTTGAAACAACTCAATAGCATTCCCCATGACTTCCTTGGAATGCAAAGGATGAACACTATAATGTTCATATATTTCTTCACTAGTAGAGGGTTCTACTTTCTCAATTTGACCAGCACACAAATCACTATCCTCTTCCTCACTTACTTCCTCTTCTGCAACATATACATTCTTATAGTATTTTTTTTTTTTTAAAATACAATGTTGCCTTTTTAACTTTCCTAACATCCACTAAATCTTGCCATATTTTCTTATTCTTTGTCGGAACCCCATTAACTAAGATAACCAGAGGTTCCTCTTCCACTTTTTCTACTCCAATTGTGTTAATGTTTTTCTTCAAATCTAGAGGCAAATAAACAACTCTTCCCTTTAATCCTCTCTGTAAATCTGATGGAGGCAATTTCCCTGTCTTTGGCTCCATTCTTACAATAGCCTGAAAGGGATGGATACTTTGAATCAAAATAGATTCATAAGTATTTAAATCCTTCAATTCAGAAGGAATCTCAACCAATTCCAGATTATTATGAACTGCTCTAGCAGGCATCTGGTTTTGATTTAATTTATTACAACAATAAGTACACACACGTTGATCCAATCCCAAATCAAAACAATTTTCTACCATCAAGTATGTTGCGAAATCCTTCCATTCACTATTATTTTCCCTTTCACTTTTTGCATATAAATCCACTAACTTAGTCTGATTCTTATAATAAGTGCGTCGACAACACACACAAGTGAAATTTGGCCTCTCACTTGATTTGACCTGAAACGTCGCAATTTCCCTCTGGAAATTATCTGTACTGGAAACCTGTACACTATCTTCCACATTACCCGCTTCTTCTTGGTCAATTTCAACATTCTCCTCTTTACTTCCAAAGTAACAAAACTCAATTTCTTCACATATATTCTTCACATCTATTTCAGAACCATGCAAAAGAGCAGCGCATAATTGTTTAAGCATAATTGCTGGACTCTTAGCATAATACAACATTCTAACTAATTTCCTCACTTTATTATGATGCACTGCTAGCATCCTGAAATGATGAAAAACACTCTGGCATACTCTCCTGGAAAGACAAGCCAGTGAATGACCATGCAAACCTGTCACTTCTCTCACTCTGCAAGGATCTAATTCTTGCAACAACTTCATTTTCTGCTTCAAACTTTTCTTATTGAATGACCGTACAAAATCACAAAGCAAATTGATGGAATCCTGTCGCACACTGCAAATACTACTACACTTCAAGGTGTACACAGGACCCTTAGGATGTCTTCCTAAAACCTCATTACCTAACACCTCTTCTGCCTCTGTTGTCACAAGTTTTTCTTTTTCAACTGGACAACCATCTTTCACTTCATAAGCTCGACCACTGGTGTCAACTGCATGCACCAAATCATTATCCTGGAAATAACTCTCCTCATTAAAAAATGCCTCACAGCTTGAACTATGCATCCATTCTCCAGAAAAAACTTCACAAAAATTACTACGATTAACTATTCTCTTCCATCTACTATTT
Source organism: Lissotriton helveticus (assembly GCF_964261635.1). NCBI lineage: Eukaryota > Metazoa > Chordata > Amphibia > Caudata > Salamandridae > Lissotriton > Lissotriton helveticus. The sequence goes on along the minus strand of NC_136059.1, from coordinate 141,135,589 downwards.
CTTTTGAAATCATAAATTGCCTTGTTTAGCTTCCTAATTCTATTGATTATCAAAATAAATAACTTACGTTTAATTTCAAATGCCTGATCAATAACTTTCTCAACTTTTTTTTTTCTCTTATAAAAAACCACTTTCTGTTGACCTTTCTTAATATTTTTTAACAAATTGCCAATTATCCTGTTGCGGAACATTCGTTTACGAATGTCCCTTAACTGTTGTTTCCTTCTACTATCATGCACAGAGTTATCTCTTGCTCTAGCAGTAACATTTTTCATTGGCCTTTCCTTTCCGTTTGAATTGCTTCTCTTTTTCTGGACTTAAACATTTTCAGTAGTAATATTTTTTTTACTACAGATATTTCTTATGAATGTTTTTGTACTCTTACCCGGTGCTTTCTTGGTGACTTGACAAATCTTTTTGTTAGAGGACTGCTGCTTTTTTTCATTGACCTGCTGTCTTTGACGTTTTGCAGCCTTTCTCAGTCTTTCTTTGGTTGGCATGGTGAAATCTTGAAATGATCTGCAGTTGAATCTGTGGTAAAATATATTAAAAAATGTTATTAACCACTATTACCCAACAGTAAATCAATAACAGTAATCAAAAACTTAAAACACTACTTGACTTTTTTACATAGAAGATTTTTTAGTCCTTGGCAAATTTAGAATACAGAAATAGCAGAAAAGAAATGGAATTTATATTCATTTTACCTGTGCTATTTTATATGTGAATCTGATCTAATTTTATGAGAATATTTTAATATTTTATTGAAGACACTACACATAACCTGTTTTTGAAGGTGTCTTTATTTTTAAATTAAACGGTTTACATTTTTACTTTTTATTCATTATAAATTTTTAAAATAAATGTTTATAGTTCCATAGGCTCAAGCACGTCAGCTTCCCATCCTATGTCATATAATTCTGACAAATCTGCATCCTCATCACGTTCTTCTTCATCCTCAGGATTTAAATCATCCAAGGGATCAACATCCACTGATGTTTCAATTACGAGTTAAATGATGAGGTCGAAATCAACTGATTGCTGATTGTGCTCATGTTGATGTTGTCTTTATCTTTAAAGAAAGATAACAACAATGAGATGTTGCAGAGTAAGAGACAAATCTCAGAGATTATAATAGTAAAATTGTTTAACAAGAGTAACATTTTGCAGCTATTATTTAGCCATTTCCAGCGATGCTGAGCAGGTGAAGCCTATGTCTAATTTTTCACTGAACAGGACTCATCTCTTCTTAACCTTGGATAAGCCTCACCGACTCTGTGTCCCCTGCACATACTTAAATGTAAAGGGGCAGATTTATGTTAACTGGCACATCCCCAGGCATGCACCAGTTAACGTGCACCGCTGCTCTGCCACCCATGGTGTGCCGCATTTACAATCAGATAGGAAAAAGCTGCGTCAAAACCCTGCGCCTGCTTGAAGCAGGCATAGGTCTTGATGCAACATTGTGGAGATGGGGCACCCCTGAGCGTTGCTGGAGCTGCATCACACTTGCGATACAACTCCAGCAATGCGCCACCTAAACGGCACAGATGCGTCACGCATCTGTGCCATTTTTGCCCCATGCTGCGCCGCATTGTAAATGCAGCACACCATGGGTGGCGGAACAGCGGCACAGGATGAGTGGCACATCCCTGGTGATACGCCAGTCATCATAAATCTATCCCTAAGCTTCTTATCTTGTTAGAGATAAACCGCCATATGTATCATCAAACTATTTTGCATTTCCTAAATAGCGAATTTTAAGGAATAAATAGCGATTCTTTACCATTCCTAATTTGCGATGAGCAAATTGCTAATTGCAAATTACCCATTCATTTCCATGGGCCAGGAGGCCCATAGGAATGAAGGTGCAATTTGCGATTAGCAATTAGCTCATCACAAATTAGGACTTTTTCCAAAGGTGCAGGGGTGTCTCAAGAACACCCTGCTGCACCCCTGAAAAAGAAATTTGGGGGCATATGGCGCACATACATGCCCTAAGGGCATGTATGGGCATCATATGGCACCTTTTGTTTTTTGGAAAAAAAGCTTTTTGAAAAGAATTCGCAAATTACCACCAACTAGAAGTTGGTGGTAATTTGCAAATCCTTAATGGCATTTTTTGCATATTTTTTGTTTGATACATTGCATTTAAGGAATCGCAAAATTTGCAAATCCTTAAGTGCAATCGCAAAATAAGGAATAGCAAATTTTGCTAGTCCTTATTTTGCATCAAACTTGTTTGATACATACCATTTGTCTAATTAGCATTCGCAAAGGCCGAAATTCGCAGAATTTTGGCCTTTGCGAATGCTAATTAGCTTGATACATATGGCCCCAAGTGAGGCCTGTCTTGCAACATGGTGCATCTTTTGCATCACTGCTGCATCGGTTTCATGTGGCACGGTTTTTTTACACCATGACACATCTGTCTAAATGCATCAATTTGTAATTTTGTCGCCTCATAGCAAATCTTTTGCACCGCCGCTGCATCAGAAAAGTGACCAAAGTGGCGCAAAAGAGGCATACACCTATCATAAATCTGTCCCTAGCATTTTAAATGATTAATTCAGGATGACGATAAGGTGTGGCCTATCCAGAGGTTTGTTTAAGGTGAGGCCTACTCAGGATTGCAGATGAAAGTTACACTTGATGAAGAATACAGAGGAGATAATAAATGTAAAGGTCTACCAATGAAGTAAGTGATGTCCACTTCATTGCGCCAGTCATCATAAATGTATCCCTAAGCTTCTTATCTTGTTAGAGATGAACCGCCATATGTATCATCAAACTATTTTGCATTTCCTAAATAGCGAATTTTAAGGAATAAATAGTGATTCTTTACCATTCCTAATTTGCGATGAGCAAATTGCTAATTGCAAATTATCCATTCATTTCCATGGGCCAGGAGGCCCATAGGAATGAAGGTGCAATTTGCGATTAGCAATTAGCTCATCACAAATTAGGAATTTTTCCAAGGGTGCAGGGGTGTCTCAAGAACACCCTGCTGCACCCCTGAAAAAGAAATTTGGGGGCATATGGCGCACATACATGCCCTAAGGGCATGTATGGGCGTCATATGGCACCTTTTGTTTTTTGGAAAAAAAGCTTTTTGAAAAGAATTCGCAAATTACCACCAACTAGAAGTTGGTGGTAATTTGCAAATCCTTAATGGCATTTTTTGCATATTTTTTGTTTGATACATTGCATTTAAGGAATCGCAAAATTTGCAAATCCTTCAGTGCAATCGCAAAATAAGGAATAGCAAATTTTGCTATTCCTTATTTTGCATCAAACTTGTTTGATACATACCATTTGTCTAATTAGCATTCGCAAAGGCCGAAATTCGCAGAATTTCGGCCTTTGCGAATGCTAATTAGCTTGATACATATGGCCCCAAGTGAGGCCTGTCTTGCAACATGGTGCATCTTTTGCATCACTGCTGCATCGGTTTCATGTGGCACGGTTTTTTTACACCATGACACATCTGCCTAAATGCATCAATTTGTAATTTTGTCGCCTCATAGCAAATCTTTTGCACCGCCGCTGCATCAGAAAAGTGACGCACAGTGGCGCAAAAGAGGCATACACCTATCATAAATCTGTCCCTAGCATTTTAAATGATTAATTCAGGATGAAGATAAGGTGTGGCCTATCCAGAGGTTTGTTTAAGGTGAGGCCTAATCAGGATTGCAGATCAAATTTACGCTTGATGAAGAATACAGAGGAGATAATACATGTAAAGGCCTACCAATGAAGTAAGTTATTTCCACTTCATTGTGTCAGTCATCATAAATCTATCCCTATGCTTCTTATCTTGTTAGAGATGAACTGCCATATGTATCATCAAACTATTTTGCATTTCCTAAATAGCGAATTTTAAGGAATAAATAGCGATTCTTTACCATTCCTAATTTGCAATGAGCAACTTGCTAATTGCAAATTACTCATTCATTTCCATGGGCCAGGAGGCCCATAGGAATGAAGGTGCAATTTGCCATTAGCAATTAGCTCATCGCAAATTAGGAATTTTTCCAAGGGTGCAGGGGTGTCTCAAGAACACCCTGCTGCACCCCCTGAAAAAGAAATTTGGGGGCATATGGCGCACATACATATGGGCGTCATATGGCACCTTTTGTTTTTTGGAAAAAAAGCTTTTTGAAAAGAATTCGCAAATTACCAGCAACTAGAAGTTGGTGGTAATTTGCAAATCCTTAATGCCATTTTTTGCATATTTTTTGTTTGATACATTGCATTTAAGAAATCACAAAATTTGCAAATCCTTCATTGCAATCGCAAAATAAGGAATAGCAAATTTTGCTATTCCTTATTTTGCATCAAACTTGTTTGATACATACCATTTGTCTAATTAGCATTCGCAAAAGCCGAAATTCACAGAATTTCGGCCTTTGCAAATGCTAATTAGCTTGATACATATGGCCATAAGTGAGGCCTGTCTTGCAACATGGTGCATCTTTTGCATCACTGCTGCATCAGTTTCATGTGGCACGGTGTTTTTTACACCATGACACATCTGCCTAAATGCATCAATTTGTAATTTTGTCGCCTCATAGCAAATCTTTTGCACCGCCGCTGCATCACAAAAGTGACGCACAGTGGCGCAAAAGAGGCATACACCTATCATAAATCTGTCCCTAGCATTTTAAATGATTAATTCAGGATGACGATAAGGTGTGGCCTATCCAGAGGTTTGTTTAAGGTGAGGCCTACTCAGGATTGCAGATGAAAGTTACGCTTCATGAAGAATACAGAGGAGATAATACATGTAAAGGTCTACCAATGAAGTAAGTGATGTCCACTTCATTGCGCCAGTCATCATAAATGTATCCCTAAGCTTCTTATCTTGTTAGAGATGAACCGCCATATGTATCATCATACTATTTTGCATTTCCTAAATAGCAAATTTTAAGGAATAAATAGCGATTCTTTACCATTCCGAATTTGCGATGAGCAAATTGCTAATTGCAAATTACCCATTCATTTCCATGGGCCAGGAGGCCCATAGGAATGAAGGTGCAATTTGCGATTAGCAATTAGCTCATCGCAAATTAGGAATTTTTCCAAAGGTGCAGGGGTGTCTCAAGAACACCCTGCTGCACCCCTGAAAAAGAAATTTGGGGGCATATGGCGCACATAAATTTTAACAACATTCCTTTACCTCAAAAACGATTTTCAAGTCATAATTTGAAAACACTGCCCACGGGGAAATGACTTAAAAAGTCCTTAAGACACATGAAAGTGTTTTTTTAAAGCCTTTGCAACTTTTTTGGGTCACTTTTAACATGGCTATGTAACTCAAACAGTCAAAATCTAAATTTACCATGCACAGGTGGGACCATATTTACAAGGAATGTGCTCCACGGGGAAAGGTCTTTTAATGTAATATGGGAAAAATAACATCAGAGACACTGAAATGCCTTATAAAGAAGCATACACCATTATGTCCTTGTCAATTTAAAAACCATTCCTTTTCCCCAAAAACGATTTTCAAATCATAATTTGAAAACACTGCACATGGGGAAACGACTTAAAATGTCCTTAAGACACATGAAAGCATTTTTTGATTGCCTTTCCAGCATGGTTGGGTCACTTTTAACATGGCTATGTAACACAAACATTCAAAATCTAAATTTGCCATGCACAGGTGGGAGCATATTTACAAGGAGTTTGCTCCACAGGGAAAGGTCTTACATTAAAATGGGAAAAATAACATCAGAGACACTCAATTGCCTTATAAAGAAGCATACACCATTATGGCCTTGTCATAAATATTAAAACCATTCCTTTTCCCCAAAAACGATTTTCAAATCATAATTTGAAAACACTGCACATGGGGAAATGACTTAAAATGTCCTTAAGACACATAAAAGCGTTTTTTGATTGCCTTTGCAGCATGTTTGTGTCACTTTTAACATGGCTATGTAACGCAAACATTCAAAATCTAAATTTGCCATGCACAGGTGGGAGCATATTTACAAGCAATTTGCTCCACAGGGAAAGGTCTTACATTAAAATGGGAAAAATAACATCAGAGACACTCAATTGCCTTATAAAGAAGCATACACCATAATGTCCTTGTCATAAATATTATAACCATTCCTTTTCCTCAAAAACGATTTTCAAGTCATAATTTGAAAACACTCCACAGCTCCTATGCACAAAAAAACCCTGTCAGTACTAATACTTCACATTTTCTCCAATTACAATTTCTCAAAGAAACAAAATCTATTTGTAAAACACTTGGGACAAAGCAACATTTGAAAAACACAACTTTCTTCATAATTTTCTCCTTAAAGCACACTATTCTCTATCTAAATTAAAGAAATCTTTTCTCACCTTAGCAAATACTTTGAGTTTCAAAACAGTCTCAGAAACACACCAATTTGTCTTCAGCAGAGCAAAAGGTATGCACTCCAGAGTCTGCAGCTATCAAAAGCACAGAAATGCTGTAATTCTTCACACATATCTCTCATGTCACCCAATCAAAACTCTTCACTCACTTTTTTTCAAATCAAAACCCTTCCCCCCTCTGCCCTTTCTGCCTTTTTTGCATAGCAACCACCTCTTGGAAGACCTCTGGTGTTTGCAAGTTCACACAACAATGTTGCAATTGAACTCTGAACTCTCAGTGCACCTCATATCCAGTGCATTCTTTCATTTAATGATTTTTTCTTGACCACTCAAAATACATCTTTCAAAGAACTCATCCATGCACCCTAACTTTCTGTTTTCAGCAATCAAAATCCACCAATCACTGTTACTGCTTCATTAACACAGAAACTCCACAGTTTTTTTCATTTTAAACTCTTATTTTTTCAACTGCCATTTCATTGCCACACTTCATCTGACTGCAGGAGAACCTTCTCTCACCATGTTTTCTGTCTGGATTGTTGGACATAGTTACATCTATTGGGCTCAGAGGTATGCTGAGAACAGGAATTTACCTAACCTCAATTTACAAGATGTGGAAATTAAGTGGTTTGGCCACAGAGGATTAAAATGTCACCAATTGATACCATTGGTGAAAACCTTTATGCATTTGCCAAAACCTGACCTGTTAATTGTGCACTGTGGAGGTAATGATTTGGGCACTTTGACTAGGGTAGGTCTGGAAATGCTTTTAAAGGACACCTTTGAGCAATTGATGGCACTTTTTCCTCAGACTGCCTTGGTATATTCAAATATATGCCAAAGACAGAAATGGAGGTGGTCGAACCAATTTTGTCCACAAATTGAGAAGTCGAGGAAGCATGTAAACAAATCTGTTTCAGCTTACATGAGAGACCATGGAATGGGCTCCGTGTACAACAATAACTTGCGTTACTACATGCAAGATATCTACAGAGGAGATGGAGTTCACTTCTCAGATGAGGGCAACAGAATTTTCATTCTGAATTTAAGACTGTGCATTGGTACCTACTTATAAGTACCTAAATGTACCATAAACCCAAAAGCTCTTCTCAGAGCTACCCTACATCTGATCACTCACAATTATTATTTTACTCTAACTTTTTTCACTAATTTTCAACAAAGTACGCTCCCCGGGGCGCTACCCGGTACGCGAACCGGAAGCTAACCTCGCGAAATTTTTTAAAAAAATGTTTTTTTTCGCACATATAAGCCTCCTCAGCCACCCTCAGAAAACCTAGGGGGTCAAGATAAGTCTACCGTGCCCCCTTCTACCCATTCTGAACATTATTTGCCCTCCATCTTGTATCTTAAGTCGACCGAAACACAAAATGGTGGACTCCCGTAACGCTTAAGGTTCGCGTACCGGGGCGCTCGCCAGTTCGCGTACCGGGTCGCTCCCTGGGAAGCGCACCATCAAAAAAGGTGGGAAAGTAGTTTACAGAAAAGCGACTGAGACACTTTCACCAAATATAGATTAGCTCATAGTACATACCAATCCCTACCATTTTCACAAATTTGATTGAAATTCCATTTAACCATTTAGCCTGTACACCTCTCTAAATACCCTGAGGTAAATTACTTCACAAAACACATCTGAAGTGTTGGAATTGACAACCAATTAAAATGTTACTTTCATTTTCTACTTTTTTTACCTGACATTTGATTGGTTATGTACCTGAATATATATAAAGGAAGAGAGAGAAACACAGCCATTTTGACTACTACTTCCTGAACTACATTGCAAGATCATTTTCACTCACAACTTAAACTTGTTTTTAGAAGGTGAGATATTATTTTATAAATTTGAAAACATTTTCAGATAGTTATATACTATCCCTCTGTAAGAGTTAGACATTGAGAAAGGCTTCTTTATTATAATTATGGATTGATTTAGGTTTCTGTGGTATAATTATGAATTTACTTAGGCTTCTTCACAGGCACTTTTTAATAGTACTACTTCACGCCTGAAACCATACAGTGCCCATAGATTACTTCTCTGTTATAAACTCACAAGTACCTGTCTGAACTTAAACCCAACAGTGCCCTATCTCTACTGATATAATTATTTTGTATGCAAATTACAGCAATAAAATGGAAGGTGAGCAGAATATTTCCTTCGAAATTGTTCTGGAGAACAACACAGAAAAAGATATTGAGGATAATGATGACTCAGATTTCATGGATGAATCACGGGACCATGAATTAGTTCAATGTGTAGAATCTGTGGATCATTTACTTCATTATGATGATGGTCAAATGTGGGAAGTTATGTTCACTCAACAAGAGGACATATCTGACAGTCAAATGTTAGACATTCTATTAAATTTTGAAAAACAATCCGAAAAATAAAATTATATGTAATATTAAAAAATTATTTGAGTCTTTAATCATTTTTATATGTAATTCATAAACTAGTGAAATGTTAGAAATGTTATTAAATTTTGAAACACAATAACATTAATAAATAATTTTTTAAAAAATAAAAAAATTAAAAAATAATCAACAAAACCAACAATCAATTAACATACAGTATTTGAAAAGTCTATCATTCTTTTTTCCTTATAGTACGCTGCCCAGAACGCTTCCCGGTTCGCGAACCGGGCGCTACCCACGCAAAAAAACAAAAAAAATTGTTTTTCTTTTTTTGCCCCGCGGGGCCCTTTTAAAGCCTCCACATTAAACCTAGGGGGTCAGGGAAGATCTACTATGCCCCCTTATGGTCATTTCCCCCTTTGTTTTGGCCTCCTCTTGTCTCTCAATCCTACCGAGAGACAAGATGGCGGCCGCTCCGGACTGTTTAGAATGTTGACAGACACCGGAGAGCCAATCAGCTTCGCTACGCGAAGTTCCGTTACGCGTAAAGTCCGCGGACCGGAGCGCTGCCCGGTCCACTGTTACAGATATATATCTTTTTTTGAACGTTAATTTCTCAAAATCCACTGAAGCACATATATTGAGACCTAGCAAAGGCACATCGGGCTACCAGTCCCTACAATTTTGCCAAGTTTCGTGGAAATCCATTCAGCCGTTCGGGCTAAAAGTGAGGCCAACCGCCCTATGGAAAACTCAATGTTAAAAACACGTTTTGGGACCCCCCTTTTTTCTCGGCCCCCCCTTGACAAACCCCCCCCAAATTTCCAGGGGCTGCTCAGAAACAAAATGTTCCATTTCCAGAAAATTTCAGCCAATTCCGTCCACAAACGCCAAAGTTATTAGACATAGAATTTTCAAAAATCCCATAGGGAAAAAATCCTAACTATATATACCTACTGGCGACCGCCAGTAGGTAATATATATATATATATATATATATATATATATATATATATATATATATATATATATATATATATATATATATATATATATTACCTACTGGCGGTCGCCAGTAGGTAATATATATATATCCTATATATATCTATATAGATTGAAGCATATTTCCAAGACATACTCACCTAGTCTCGCCACTTTCACTGAGCGGGTCAAACACATTTTGCTCCCAGTCAAGGAAGTTGTCCCAGCAGTGCTTTACTTGCTGCTGAGCGTGGCTGACGCTGGTGTGGCAGAGCATGGAGACTCTGACTCTCCCCACTCAAAAAGACTAGAGCAGCTACCTGCGCATCAGAAGAAAACATGCTCGGCTTCACCCCCTTGCACCTCTCTCACCCACAGGGGGTGCGGGACACCACAGCTGCTCTGCCTACCTCCACCATAGCTGGGCTGGGTGTGATAGGTACAAATAAATTAGAACATAGACAAAACCTGGGAACACAGATGTAAAATAAACACATGGGGTGGAATAGTAATACAAAAGTGAAAATATAGTTCAAAAAGAGAGATAGGTGGAGCAGAATAGTGTAGGCTAGGTTGGATGGAGCCTAGCAAGCAGGAAACACCAGGGGATGGCTAGGCATCAGCAGGCTGGAATAAACAAAATGATGCATGGTTGTACACTGCAAAGTGCTATTTGTATTGCTTTTTAGCCCAAAAAGTGTAATTTGGCCTAATTCTCGTAATCTCACATAGTTTTTTAGAATTTCCAAGTAATGCCACTATGCAGAATTATGCAAGTTTCACCCATCACTAATATATACTGGTATCTCTAAAGCATGTCTGTATTCAGAAAAGACAATTACTTTGTTTATTTCTCCTGGGATTGAGTGTGTCTGTCTGTGTGCTAATAGAGTTCCTATATGTCTTCTCTTAGCTTAAGACTAGCTGACAGTTTCAGTCCTCTCTTTTGTAAGATTTAGTGTGCTGTACCTTGCTTCCTGGTCTGAATCCTTGTCTCAACAGATCCTATGCAATTTCCATATTCGATGATGTTAAACCAGAGTTTGGGATATCAATTTAAGTCTTAAAGAATTATTACGCATGCACAATTCAGCTTTTCCATGGTAAGCATATTTATGTACTGAATCAAGGTAATTTGTATGTTTTTGAATAGCGATACATAAACCTGTTAGCTCAGTAAAAAGAAAACATGAAAAGCTAACACCTTAGCTCATAACAGATCATTTCAGCTGTTATACTCTTTTGAATATCTAGTAACAAACAAATCAAGAATCTGTCCCACTTTGTTATTTCCCATTTCCCGTTACCGCTATCAAACATTGTTTAGTCACTCTCCTCGAGTAATAGTACTGATAAATAAGATGTAGTGTATGTTGTTTTGAATCCACAGCTTTTTCATTAGAAATTTTCTTATGATGTCAGTGGTTTTGTATTATTAAAACTTCATCTGAGTCCTGACAATGAGTGTACATGTACTACATTCTGATGTTTAAGGAATTCTAGGTTTCAACTGGAAAACACTTAGCTGTATTTTCGGTATATTCCTGGCAAGGCTTGTGTATATCATCTTTGTTGCAAAATCTACACAGAAACATACTTTTTGAATGAGAATGTAAGCAAGTCAAGTGCAAATACCCTAGATGAAGATCAAGAAGAAAACATGTCTTCACAAAGAGAAAATATTGTCCTTAGGTTCCCACAGATTTTCCTGTGCTCACCTAAAAACAAATTCATTTCAGCCTTTGTTGTATACTTCATATGAGTATGAAATTGGTCTTATTTATTTATTTATTTTGAAGGTTTGATATAGCGCTGGCTAGACCCAGAGGTATCAAAGCCCTTTACATGAGTATCAGATCATAGTTACAGGTTACATCGTTACAAAGGTTACAAAGTTATTAAAGCTTGGCGACATAGTTACTGGTAAGGTCGAGATAAACAATAAGCACACATATGTAAAGGGAAAAGCAGGCAAGGGGAGAGATTCAGGGGAGGGGGTAGAAGCAGGGGTAGACAAATAATGAAGATAGGAAAGAGGAGGGGAGGGTGAGAGACACAAACCGGTAGACAAGTCAAAGCAACGTCCAAAGTCCAGTAAAGCTGTGATCCCAGGGGAAGTGATATCACTTCCCTATCTCTGTTGTGAGCTGCTCCCTTTACGCAGTGGACTCTCTCAGAGGGGTCTCTGAGACTCCAAGGCCTACATACTGGATCCTTCCACAAAAAGAGGAGAGGGAGTGCTTTGGCAAGGGGTACTATACCATACCTCAGCTGTTAGTGGCTCCCTTGGCGCAGTGGACTCTCTCAGCGGGTTCGCTGAGACTCCAGAGTATAAATATTGGATCTTTCCCCAACAAGGGGAGAAGGAGAGATTAGTCAAAGGGCACAACGGGCATGGGGCTAGGCAGAGTAGCAGGCAAGGGGAGAGATTCAGGGGAGAGGGTATAGGACCTAGGGAAGTAGACAAAGAGAGAAAGAGTACTAAATGGGAACATATTTAATTAATGAGTTAATATATAGCGTTGGCTAGACCCGATTGAATCGGAGCGCTTTACAATAATGTTGCAATTTACATCAGTTAAAAGTCACAGAAGTATCAAGAAAAGCATTTAAAGAACATAGGGGACAAGGTGAATGAAGCAAGGAAGGGTAAGGGGATAGGGTAAAAGGGTAGGAGGAGGATAAGACGTTGTGAATGAGGGGAAAATCTGCCCAAGGTCCGGCTGGGTAGGAGACGGCAGGATGAGGACCATGTCATGTAACTCAGAGGAGTGCCTATCTGCTTCTTGAGCAAATGTTTCATGGATGATTACTCTGCTGCCCACTCAGTCCATCCACTGAGTCCATGTTGCGTTTAATATCCGCCATCTGTGTGGTAAGATCAGTCTTTAGTTGGTCTATGGAAGTCTGAATGTCTTGACACAAATCTTTACGTAGTTTGGTGTAAAATCTCTCAGTGAGGACATAACATCTTCTTTGATAAGAGCCATAGTGGATGGCTCAATGCCATGGTCTGAGGTCCGATGCTTATCCTCTTGTGTGAAGAAGCTTGTGACCTTAGTCGTCGCTTGAGTTGTCGGCTTCTTCTGAGGCATAAGGTTCAAACCCCAGCCCCTGGTTACTGATGTGGCGGAGAAGAGGTGAGTTAGCAGACCAAGATGGGACTTCGGAGCGGGAATGTGTGGTAGGCGCTACTGGATAGACTTCATTGAGCTTGTAATGGTGGTAAATAGAGAGCAGACGAAGAGGAGTTAGGTGTAGTGGAGGTCCGGCACTTGCCACGTAAGACAGGGAGGCCCAGGGATAAGACAGCCTCCAATATGTTTACTGCCCTGACGATATCTTTGAGCCTCAATTAAAAATGTCTTACATTGGGGGGGCAAGCCTGCCTCGAGAATAAATATGTGGAGCCCCTGATGGCCAGCCGTTGTCAGTGGACTCTACTGAAGAGTATCAGAGTCGGTGCGTGTAGGGTGACAGCTGCTCAATCTCTGAGTGGTCAGCGTGAGGAAATGGCGCCCGTGCTAGCGGTCGGACGCCATTTTAAGGTCAGGCACGGCGTGGTTCAAGGCTGTATAATGCCTGCTAACCAATTGCCCCCTCATACCAGGACAGCGGACCACGGATGAGCGTCCTCGCATCGGTCTGCTTTTCTCAGGGAGACCGCCAACTGCCTGCGTCGTTCCGCTGCAGCACTCACACGGGGATCGAGGTATAGTACGTCTCCTCCCCCTGTCTTCTAAGCTCCAACCCGCTCACCTGAGCTCTTGGAGCAGCGGGGGTCTGGATATCATGACGTGGGACCTGAAGGTCGTTCTTCCTAGCTCGTAGGAACGGCTGCCATGATGATCCGTGCCTAGGCCTCAGCACAAGCTCGTCCAGCAGTGTGCAGGAGCTGCTCCGATGATAATTTAGCGGGGCATTCTCCCCCAAAATTATTCGCACCCTTGCCAAAGCACTTTGAAGGCAAGTAGGGCTTGACAGCACAGCACAAGAAAATATAAAGCTCAGAGGTCCAAACTTAGCTGTAGTGAAGGATAACATCCATGTGTATCTCTATCCTCTGCCACCACTGCACCGGACCAATCTTCCGGACCGTGTCCACAAGACCGGTTTTAAATATTGCTTGCAAACTCACAGTGTATTCTAGCTGTGTAATATCCACACCCCATTACTCATTCAAAAATAATTTATAACAAATTGTAGTTTTGAGTGCATAAACATTTTTCCTACTTAAAAGTGGCTTTACAACCACACATATGTAAGGGGAACTTAGACATACCAATTCCTTGGTGACATTTGGCTTTATATTTAAATTAGTGCAATTGAGGTACTGGATTTTTAAAGCTCCTTGTCACTGACTACAGCAAGACCACTGCTTGAGGACCCAACATATTGTCATAAAACTACTGATTGCCAGAGGGCTAGAGAAATAAAGAATACTGGACAGATACAAAACATAAATCTGATCATTTAGCTCACTTAACTGGGTACCACTTCAAAAGTTGAGGGTACTAAACTTTCGATTGGCTCGCACTGCTGGCTTTGTTATGATTGCTGGCACCTGATGAATATTCTCTTTAGAGGAGCTCTCCAAATTGGATTTTCTTCATACGAGAGGATCAGCAGAGGAGCGAACAACCTTTCCTATATGAACCTGCAGTGGTTGTTGGCTACAATACATGTTGCTTTGGAGGAGTAACCGAGCAGTAAGACATATCAGTAGTGCTCTGTTTGTTGCATGCTTCGGCCTAGCAAACCACAGCACAACAAAGCACCTCATATTACAATTTGACACTGTTTCATGCTGTTTCTGGGCGCACTTTCATTTCCATGAGGATCTTTCTTTTGACAAAATTGATATCTTGCCTGTTTTCTTTTTCCGGCCCTCCTCTTGAAACACCAGGTGACTGAATCACAAAGGCAGTTAGGAGGACATGAAACAGTATTCTTGCTGCATCCATTTACTGACTCTTAAACATATTTGTGAATTTACCCTAAACCAACTAAAAAAGGAAATGACATGAGAAAATTCAGGGCATATTCATATTCAAGTAGTATAAATAAGAAATGACACTTTCAAGAAGAACATTATTGGCCCTATATGGCTGCACTGGTGTTGGTTGTTCAATATGTCAATGTCAATACAATATGTAGCAATCCTCCTCATATGATTCTACTGTTCAGAAAACACAAAACATACACTGAAAACAGCACATAAGTGAATACAAAAAAGGTCCTAGAAAAAGGCCTAGGTTTTGTTCCTACGGCACGCCCGATAAGTTAAAATTGCACTGCGAACTCACCGAGTTCGTCAGAAAACTAAAATTGAAGGCCTTCTTTGAAGGAAAGGATGATCCCAATGCGGCTCTCCGGAATGGGGACACAGGTCTCCGGACCAAGTCCACTTTCACATCACCACCCCACTCAGTACCCGCAGCTCTCATAGCCTTCGAACAAGCAGTCTTCCAGGACCTAGAGTCATGCCAAGAGCCTATCACATTTGGCAACTTTAGCACTGCTGAATACCTAGCCCTGGAAAGCCTGAAAAACAACACAGCGATCACATTGAAACCTGCAGATAGGGGTGGCGGGATAGTAGTTCAGAACACTACTGACTATGACAAAATCTGCCAGGAACTACTGAACGACCCAAGGAATTACACCCCTCTTAACCAAGACCCCTCCGCGGAACTTCAGGGTCACATTATCAACATGGTTAAGGAAGCAGAAGAGAATGGACATTTATCTAAAAACGAGGCAGATTTTCTGACAAAGAGCAAAGGCACCGTCCCATATTTTTACACGCTGCCAAAGACACACAAAAACAAGTCTCCGCCTCCTGGACACCCAATAGTGTCAGGCATTGGCTCTATACTTGAACCACTCTCGATCTTTTGTAACCATTTCCTAAAACCGATCATCCAAGACACCCCCACCTACTTGAAGGATACAAAAAGTCTCCTCCAGCTCTTACAAACCATGTCCTTTGAAGAGGACACACTGATTTTGGCTACTCTGGGCATAGAGAGCCTATACACCAGCATCCCTCAGGATGACACCATTAGGGTACTAGGCTCAGCTCTGGATTCAATAACCTGGGAATACAACACCCCAAAGAAGTTTATCCTGGACTGTGCGACCATGGCACTTAAGGAGAACTTCTTCGCGTACAAAGGTCAGCTCTACATCCAGTGCTCCGTGACAACTATGGGCAGCACTTTCGCCCCCAGTGTAGCGGGCCTGTATGTCTATGGTTTCGAGGCTAGACACATTCTGCCGACCACCAAACCTTTTGGCCCAAATATTTATTTTTGGAGGCGATATATCGACGACATCCTCCTAATTTGGAAAGGGAGCAGGGCCCTCCTCGACGAGTTCCTGGAATGGATCAACACGGCAGACAAAAACCTCAGGTTTACCAACACAGTCAGTTTGACCGAAGTGGTCTTCCTGGACGTGGTCATCACCAACACAGGTACATCCCTCATGACAAAAACCCATTACAAACCCACCGCGAAAAACAATCTGCTAGAATTCACCAGTTTTCACCCTCGCCCCCTGAAACAAAATTTACCCTATGGCCAATATCTGAGGATTAGACGAAACTGCAGCAACATTGAGGACTTTAAACAACAGTCTTCAGGTCTCACCAACAAACTGCAAGCAAGAGGATACCCGAGCAACATCCTTAGCAAGGGCTTCAAACAGGCACGTAATCAACCATGGGAAGCCCTCCTTGAGACCTCTGAGAGAACCCCTGAGGAGCCACCATTGACTTGCGTGACTACTTACAGCAGTCTTTCTAACCTGATGAAAAAATCCAGCAACAAAAACTGGAAAATTATCACAAGTAAAAAAAAGACATGGGAAAAAACGTTGTCTTTCAGAAAAGGACGCAGCCTGAAGGATGTCCTAGTACACACCCGACCGAAAGAGACCACGGACACCCCAATCAGGAGCATCACTGATGCATGGGCCTGCCCAAAATCACGGGACACTTCCCTTGCTCCAACTGCAGTGTTTGCCATTTGACGGCGCCACCAAAACCCTCTCACTAGAACAAGGGAAAACCTGGATACAGAAAACCCACACCAACTGCAACTCTGCCAATGTGATTTATCTAATCACATGTCCCTGCGAGCTACAATATATCGGGATGACAACAAGGAAAGTCAAACAGAGGATCTGTGAACACAGGAGCAACATAAGATGCAGAAAAGCTTCAACCAAAATGAGTGACCATTTTTTTCAGACTAACCATACCACAAACGATCTAAGGTGGACCATAATTGAGCAAATAAACGGAGGCACAAACATTACTGACAGACACTTTGAGAAAGAGCAGAGGTGGGTGTACTGTTTGGGTACCCACATCCACGGACTTAACGATGAAATCCCGTGGTCATCTATCCTCAAATGAACTACTCCAGTCCCCCTGTAGATCCCACTACATCCTTTTGAGCCAATCAGCATTGGACATGACCAGTAGCCTCTGGCCGGCCTATATGTGTTCTGCCACTTGGCTACTCTTGAGCATATGCAGTGGGAACATCTCCCCACATTCTGGCAGTATTAATCCCACCATCTCGTGTCACATGGTCAACTCTCAGACCTTGAATCTCGCCCTGGTCCCCACATGGGACCTCCCTTTAGGCATAGAATGTCATCATTCTTGCGGTACCCTCACTAGCTGAGACTGAGTCCAGTATACACTGGTCCTAGGAGAACCCCGGCGTTTTATGGTGGTCACCGGGTTTATAATGGTCTCTGCACATATTCACATACGCTATGATCACCATGGTCATGCGCTATGTGTTCAAAATTAATGTATCCATTCAATAAATGTTCCATCTGCACTGCACCATGTGCACAGGTTGTTTGGACATGCGTTATGTATTCTGGATAATGCATCCGTTCTAGCCGCCTTTGTTAAAAATGTACCGCCTGCACAGGCTGCTACCCCCCGCGTGTGGTGTTTCACACTAGCACGAAATTCAATAAAGTTTCAGGAATTTCATCGCGGTAACATTTTCTCTGCTCTAGTCTTCTCTGAGACGTCCTCCAATCCTTACTACAGCGCGGCCACCGATTGGCTCTGGCCACGCGCTCCCACGCAGGCCCCGCCCACCCAGGAAATGCGAGCGTCCTCGCTTTCTGTCCATATTATCCCGGAACTGGTCTCAGCCCTGCATCCACAAGACCCGGTTCCCGAGGGTAGTAGCAGGTACCAAGCGGGTGCTTGATGCTGAGGGCGTAAGTGCTTGAAACACCACGGAATCGCTACCAGCTAAGTAGTTTGCTTCCCTTTTCGCGCATTTCATGTAGTCTAACCCCTGTGTTCCCCTCCTCCCCTAGGGTGTGCCAATTGCGTCACCACCCCCCTCCCGAGGTCTATGGTGTGATAGAATCTCACCTGTCAAGTGAGAACCCTTTTTTAATAAGTTTTTATTTTTGGTTTTAACTTCGCCTGCAGTAAACAGAGTTCACTGGCCTTTGGACCATTGATCCTTCACTTGCTCCCACGCGCTATACCAAGCGCAGTTCCGGATGTGTAGCGCTAGTATTTCGTGATCACTTATAGCTCACTGGCTGCAGGCGCTCTCATACACACACGCGCCTCGATGGGCGCATCCTTGTGCCTATCGATCAGAGCCTAGTCCATCGATTAAGGCATTATAGGTCTGCTGTACATTACCGCAGACCTGCACATACCCACAGGCGGAGCCCCGAATTTACCGCTAGCCCCCCATGTGGGAATGTGTGGTTGGTATCACCTGAGCACAGAGTCACTGTTGACAATTGACACACCTCTGATTTAAGATATCTAATTGTTTGTATGTCTTTTTCATGTGTGTCTGTCTCCCTTTCCTCCACAGGTGCATTTTAATTTTTGGGTGGTCTCCAAAATTGAGAGTACCTATCATTTTGTTGCACTTTTTTTACATAACTTTTTACTTTCAAGTCCTTTGGTAGGGTGGGCCTTAGCGTGTCCATACACTATAGGTCCTGACGAATGCCAGGTAAATTAACAACAACACTGGCAAAAACATGTTGACCAGCACGTAAATCTATAGGAAACAAGCCATTCAATCTATTTGGCTCAGTTTTCCTACACATATTTTAATATGTCTTATTGATCAGGCAATGAAGGAATTATGATATCCCAAATAAATGTGTTCTTCAAACATCAGACCCATCCCAGCCAACGTGTTTCGTGCTGAAACAGACTTTATCAGGGTTTCATTAATCTTGCATTTTCATATTGGACAATGGTGGACAAGAAAATCAAAGTGGTTGAATAATATTTCAATCCGAAGTGAGTTCAGCAAAATTAAGCAGTAGAGCATGACACAGCACTGCCATAAGTCCTCCTTGTGATGGACGTTGACCTTTGTGCACTGCTACTAATAGGGAGTTGCATGTAAAAGTGCCTTAAAGAATATGCCTGTAGAACTACATCCTATTCGTATAAATGCTTTAGTGAATTTTCCATCAGGTGCATATCATCCATATATGAGTAGGACAAACCTCAATATGCTTTAGCCAGAGAAACCTACAGATGTCTCTGACTGAGCCAAAAACAGACAATGAATAAAGTCATTTTTAAAACTGTATCCTTTTGTCTCAGATGTAATAGTTTGGAATAATGCTGAATCTGTTTGTATAGGATTTGAGGCTTGAGGCATTGGGGCTCAGGTGCATGTGCAAATGGAATGCATTCTATGTGTCAAATCTCTCCAAATTGAAGGACACACCAGGAAGGATTTCCTTAGCTGTAAGGAGAGCTTGTGTATTGCAGCCCCTTTGGTGACAAGGAAAACAGACAGGTGTCTCTCACTCTTCTACATAGAGAGTTGGGCTCATCTAGATTTAGAGTGTTATGAGTCAAACAGCCCTGCTAGGAAATCTCTTATCTACAGGTGTTCCTGAAAGTAGTACACACACACAAAAGTTGCTGCTTAAAAAGATCGGTCATTTATTATGTAAAGTCTGCGAAAAAAAGTTGTACATTATTAAGATGAAAATTGTTTTATTCTCAGCAGTTAATATAAAACAAGATGAATATTAGAAAAGCCAACATCTCATATCCCACATCCCTTCTGTGTGTAATATTTAGTCTAACCAGTATCTAACATTTAAATCTATGTTGTCAGCCTCCCAATTATATTGTTATTAGAATGATCAGTACTTTCTCTCTCAACCTTATGACAATCCTAGCATTATCCCAATGTACCTCCAAAACACTTCTAGCCTTGCCGTTGGATATCGTCTCACTGGTATTCTCTCCAAGCAACTAGTATCTGTCTCTACCCATCTCAAATTATTAAATCTCTTTATACCTTTCTCATCAATGATTCTCTATCGATAGGGGAGGAACTTTCTGTGAGTTTCTTTTATCTATGGTACTGTATGAACAATGATTCCATTAGAAACATATTTGAAAGGCAAGCATCAAAACATGCTTCCTTCCATATTAGCTCTATGTCTGGCCACACAGCCTTGCAAAGTTGCTCACTAGATGAAACTTTCTATTTGGCAGAATGGAAGTTTCATCTTCATACATTTCTGTTATTTATGTTAGTATGACAAGTGTCAAATTGCTTATTATGTGGTAATCC
The DNA here is from genome assembly GCF_964261635.1 of Lissotriton helveticus. Taxonomy (NCBI): domain Eukaryota; kingdom Metazoa; phylum Chordata; class Amphibia; order Caudata; family Salamandridae; genus Lissotriton; species Lissotriton helveticus. The sequence goes on along the minus strand of NC_136059.1, from coordinate 141,115,241 downwards.
TGCCCATTCTGCTAGCTATGATAACCGTTCAAAATATTAGTTTTCCAGGCCGTAAGCTTCTCATATACACACGCTAACACATTTGTGTGGTCATGTTTATCATACACTTAGGCCTGATTTGTATGTAACATGTTCATATCAGAAAAAGCCCAGCCACATACATCACTAAATTTCACATTTCAAATCTTAAGAGTTAGGGTAATGTTAAGAACCCAGTGGGTGATCAGTGAATTCCCTCAGGGTGGTGAAGAGCTTGGCTCCACCCACCCAGAAACACACCTCTTGCCTTAATTTTAGTTGACCACTGCAGTAATGAAAATGCTCCCATCAAGATAGTGGCAAGACTTGTATTAGAAGAGACTGCTAAGCAAACAAACTTTCAAAGTGAAATAAATTAGTAAAAACAAATAAAAACAATGGCCCTGACATGCAGGACTGCCGGGACCATGGCATACTAGGCAGGTGCACAGATTGGCCCCCACAGATTACATCATTGTATTTTTATATAAACCTTAATGCTTAGATTTGCAATTTGACTTTAAAAACAACAGAGTGACTTGGTGTTGTGGGGGCTACTCTAAATCCTGGACATATCTAGAAACCATATTTGTTTGTACCTAACGTCTTGTTAATAGCTTGGAAAAAGCTTCATCTGAAGCATTGGGGGTCCATTCTTTTATAGGTGGAAAGTTGATAGGCAGAGGATTCTCCACACACTTTAGCTTGGAGTTTTTGTTTTGATTAAACTACTGATACTGCAATGTAGTTATGGACCCAAGAGCAGCTTTTCTCAGAATACTTGGTATGTGTTTAATGCTGAAGTAGAACTCTCAAGTAGCCTCAAATTTTATATTTATTTGTCAATTAAACAACAGGTAACTTCTTCTAATAAGATCTGTAGCTAGTTCATTCAAATTTTAGCTAAGCTCAACCCACACCTAACTGAATTTAACCTGGCACCAATGGCAAGAGCAATCATTGGTCCTAGGTTTTTTCAATTTGCAGTGGTGCTTACCAGGCAGACTGGCGTTATCCACAAAAGATACTGGGGCAGATTTACAAGTCCCTTGCGTTGCCAGTATGTCCATTTTTGTGAAGCATTGGCAGAGCAATTCACTGCCCCATATTCACAAGGACAGGAAATACCACCCTGCATGGCTCGGTGGCTTTTCCTGTCCTTGGAAATATGGCCCCTTTACACGCAGCACTTTTCATGGAAGAGGCGTTCCATGGGTGTTGCTGTGGGCATACATGGAACAAGGCGCATTTCCAGATTCATGAGGAATCATGAATCTGGAAATGTGTCTGAACGCTACGCCTCCCCAGGGGAGAAATAGAGAGAAATGTATTAATTTTTCCTTGTTTTTGTTTCCTGTATTAATGCGTGCTGCATTCTGCAGCACACATTGAAAGAGAAAATCACCTCTAATGATTGTTTTTGTTGCCTTCCTGCACATAAACAATCATTGAAAGAATGCTGTTTTCCAACTTCTATGTGTGCTAATGCAGCACACAAATACGTTGAGAAGCCGCATTTCAGACTGTTTTTGTAGAGGAAGGGAATCCTTCCTGAACAAAAACCCTTTCCACACAATGCAGGCATCCTTTCACCATGGTGCAAGGGTGCCTGTGTCGGTGCATGGCAGCAGTTTGTGCGCAAGTGCAGGGGGAAGCACAGAGATGCAACATTTTGTTGTAAATATGTCACATGAATGTGCTTCCAAACTAACTCAGCGTGGCCCAGCAAAATGACTTGCTGCAACGGGCTGTGTTAGTTTATTGTAAATCTGCCCCATAGAATTTTGCTCAACAGGTGGTTTCTGGATGAAGATATACTGAGCACGGTTGCCGACCACGGGATTTTCATTTCCAGAATCTCACAATGATTCATAGAACTGTTGACTAATAATGTTTGAATAATCGGAGACATAAGTTGAAAGCATATGTGCCAGGTCACTTTTTAGATTCTAGCATAAAGACTGGCTTGACTCTTGCAAGATTTTTTGTTAAAGGAAAGAATAGGAAGATCTTAAGAACCTTGATAATTTATGTTGCTTGTGTCTAACTGTCCATCTTTGCGTATGTTGCATTTCAGAACATGTCGTTGGTGCCCGGACACCTCAGGCATTATGGCATCAAATAAGTGTTATTGACTTAAAATTCAGGAACTTGACTATTGATAATGCCTTTGAGTTCAAGGTTTGATATCATTATAGGTACGTGGAAGAGCAGTGACTGATGTCGGCCTGTGGTTCCATCACAGTTTCAGGTTGATGGACAACATATATTTATTTAACAAAACACAAATGCACACCAAATGTAAAGAGGCTGCCCTCCACAAACATCCCTTATTCACAAACTACAATTCATAACTGTCTCAGAGAAGAATGGTAAAACAGACAATATTTAAAGAAAAGATGCTGGTCATACTATACATAGTCGGCCATGTTTAGATTGTTGTTGCTTGAATCCTCAGCAGCGCTTGCCCCTGCCAGTACAGCCTCACTAATGCTTTTCTTTTCTTCTGCTGACATGGGTGGGATGGCTTTACCCAGCTGGCAATTGATTCTTTCAACTCTCGCCTCTATAGCCAAGTCAAACTCGTTTTTCTTTGAAATGACCAAGTTCTGGATTGCCCTTTGAGCGTCTTCGCAGCCGGTTTGTAACTTCAGGTGCTCCAACTTGAACCCCGGATCTGAGGGGTTCATGCTGAGGAATATTCCTAAGGCGTTCACCCGGTCCATGAGGAAGCGCTGAGACACTTCAGAGTAGGTGCTTGATATCATGTTGACCAGGTAGCCTATGTTGGTGGCTTTGGTTGCCTGCAGGAATAACATGTCCTTGACAACGGCTACTGCGGAATAGTTGGCAATGTTCTGCACTGATTGTGCAGATTTCACTAATTCATTGACATCTGTTGAGAGACAGGACTTGATGAGGCTGGAGATCATCTGGAAGAAGCGGATCATCTTCTCCCACTGCTCTTTGACTTTCATCATAGCTTTCAACCCTTGAACGAGCATCTTCATGGCCGTGTCGAAATCAATCTTGTCCAGGTTGTGACTCCTCATTTCAACCAGGATTTCTGTTAGCTTTTTGTTTTCTTTTTTTAGGTTCTCAAAGGTCTGCATGTACAAGGTCTGAGTATTATTTAAGTGGACCCTGGCCTGTTCCACTCTGGCCCAAGCCATCTGTGCAGACTGAGAGCCTATTCCACCACTGCTTGAAGCTGCAGACAGATTTGGGGGCCTTAACTGCATAGGAGGGGCATTAGTGACTTTTTTACAATATGAATCAGCTTTTAATGAGACAGAAAAAAGGCTTTTTATCTTTTGAGCAATGGATTTCAAGTTGTGCTGATCCAACATCTTAGATGTGGCAGCTCTCTGCAATTCCTCACAAATAGCAAAGCCACTTTCCAGAAAAGTATCTAATTGTGTTTTTGCAGTACAATTGCTTGCATCACTTATATCCTTTTGCAGGTCCAATAAACGATCTTTGTAATCGTTTGTTATGACTTTATGGTCCCTCTCATCATAAACATGTTTCATGTTAATGGTTTCCTCTTTACTATCTAAGACATTTCGAAAACAAACTGCAAGCGATGTTACCTGATTGGATCTGGAGCAGACATTTTTGGTGCAAAAGGTGGACATAACATGATCCGTGTCAGGAGTACCATTTGCAGGACGACCTGCCTCCGACTCATGTTTTATAACTTTGTTTCCAGGGGTAGATAGCCCGTTAAGAATACTATCCACCGCATTAGCAGCAACAGTTTCCCACGCAGAGGGCACCTTGTCCATTGCAACCTTGTAGGCGTCTATTGCATCAGTTAGTTGTTTCTCAGTGGCCTTCTTAAATTCCTCTGTCGTCTGCACAGATTTCCTTGAGGATGCTTCTTTTAAGCTGAGCTGCTCCAGGGCAGTCTCCACATCTGTCAGCTTATGCTTGTAGCCCTTCTTGGAGTTCACACAAGCTTCAAGCACCTCCTGGATTATGTGAAGTGTCTCACTGAAGCTTGCCTCCACAGACTGAGCCAAGGATGTGCATTCATTGGACACCCGGAGCAAACCGTTCAGCTTCCTTGGGAGGAGGGCATTAACAGATCCAATCGGCATGAACAGAATCTTGACTATTTCTACATTGGCGCGTGGTATGAAGCCAGAGAGGAGCCTGATCTGGTCCATGTTTTTATTTGCTGTGTTGAAGGCAAACCAGGCTGAATTGCAGACCTGCATTAGGGATGCAGCAAAGGAGTCTGGGTATTTCATGTACTTGAATCCATCCTTTGGTGGATTCAGGTTGATAGAGAAGTCCCCACTGGCTGATGAAATGGCTGCCAGCTCTCCCAGGATAGCGATGGAGATGGGGGCCGGCATCAAGAACTCCTCCCAGTTCGCGTACGGCGCCATCTTGTGTGCTGTATCCTGCCTCACGTCCTGGGCTTTGGAGACACTCCTGAATGCATCGTCGAGATTCGCAGCGGTGCTTTGGCAGTCCATGTCTCTCCTGCGCCCTAGAGAAAATACAGTTTCGTAAACATGCTGTGAAAGGTATAACATGAATTTTAAACATACTTTGTCTAGCCGTAGCATGACTGTGTGCGAGGGAGTAGTCAGAACATTAAAATATCTTCCATTTTGACCCAAATGTTTGATAGTACCTCACAAGCAAAGCAAATGAGCCCAGCCTGCCTAGAAGAGCTCATTTATTTCTTCAATCCAGCATCCAGCCCGTCGTCCTTTCACCCTTACAGCCACCATTTCACCTTCACATTCTGTCATTCATTCATCCTTTCATCCCAGCATTCAATCTTACATGAGTCCATCTTTCGGTCATCCACCCACCCACCCATCCCTCATCCATCCAATCATCCATCCATCCATCCTTCCCTTCATTCATCCACCCACTCATCATTTTACCCTTCTTATCCATCCACTTACAAACCCATCTTTCACAAACTCATACTTTCACCCACCAATCATCATCATTAATGTTTATTTCGGACACAGGCCAATTAAACATGTCATAAAAAAACATTTTAAAAACATAGATTACATCACATACTCAGAATACCTTTTTGTCAGTTCTTGCTTCAAGTAAAATATTACAATTTTTTTTTGTAATTTCAATTAAATAGCATGAATATAGTCAGCAGATATAAAGTGCAAGTGACTATCATGTTAAAGTTGTAGACCTGCTACTTTTCTACTGCGCCAAACAGCTTGTAAATATCTACCAAGGCTGAATGCAATACCGGTGCTACAGTGAGTCCTTAGAATACGATATCCTGCTCTGAAGTTTTTTAATACCCAGGTTAATACAGATAGATCTGATCTGTCACAAGCCGAACAAAAAAGTAGAATATGACATACTTCTTCAAGCTTGTAAGAACAGAAGGATCATTATTAATATGTCAGGCACACTTGGAGCCCAATTAGAAGTAAACACGTTTACCATCAGCCTATCCAACCTGGGCTTTAACAACAGAGTATGTGCCAGGAGAGGTACATACGCTTCCATATATGTTTCGAGCTTTGGGGAGGGTTTAAAAGACAAGAATACCGCCACCAACATACCCACCTTGGCTTTTTGGCGGTATGCATTGCAATGTAGATGAAGGAATGATGTTTGGTAGCATGCTCTCTAAATTATATGCATGCAAAGGCAGTGAATACTTGCCGGACTACTTGGTACCCTGGCAGTAGGTATTTTCAGACTCCCGGGGGAGGTGTGGGGGGGTAGAGGGAAGCTGGCCCTGTGGTCACACAGTCTCAAAGGGCCCCTACAGTCCATGTACATGCTCTGGTACTCTAAGCGAGTGAACTAGAGACGGTACATGAAATTATGTTATATATATATATATGTATCCTTTTTATAAATTCTATATTGATGTGTGTACTGCTAAGATTTTAATTAATCAAGCAATAAACGTACTTACTATAGAGACGGTACATGGACCTTGGGGACCCTTGAAGATGGTTGACTATAAGTCCAACCTTTCGCTCCCCCCTCTGGGGTCTGAAAATACCCACTGTCAGGGATCCAATTGGACCTGTAAGTAGTTACGGCCTTTGCACACCTATATTTTAGAGTGCATCCTACAATAAGAAACCTCTGAGTATAGTTACATTACCGAGGGAGCATTATCAAAGCAAGTCCAGCCTGCCAAATGCCCAGGATCATGTATGGCCATCAATGTAGGGAAGTAACATGTTGGAAATATAAGGCTCATAGGGCCATTGCATCCTTGTTGCCCCTTTTATAGTTTTTTAATCATTTGCCATCAACCCCGCTAATAAAGGGATACCTTGGGAGTGGATGAGAACTGTTTATTAACACATAACTTTCCCCAACATACTAATATACAAAGAGCTTCCTGGAGCAAGTTGAGCCCACCCTGACTTGTAGGGGTCAGGGTGAACCCGAGAAGAAACCTTTGCACTACTAGAGTGGGTGAGGGTTATATATAAAAAAGGATCATTCTTCCATTTTCTAATTTCTCAGTGGGGTGCACCCCATTCTCACATAAGGCAGAGGGATACTCCGATGTTTATTGTGTAACTATCTACATAGTCTGCCTCCAGACTCCCTGAGTGGCAGTGAGGAGCGGCCGTGTTACAGGACCTCACTGATATGGTGTATGGATTGAGGCTGAGGTCAATACCAGGTGAAAATAAAGAAATAAAGACAAAATGAAGATGAAAGAAGGTGTGCTAAGGACAAATGTGCCAGAATACAGGTCGCATAATTACTAACTCATAGATGAGCCATAGCATGCCAATGAGTCACCAACATGGAGCAGCTTACCCTAGCTGCTATGCACTAGCATAGGCTGAGATCACCTTCATTAGGCCAGGTACGTTAGAGCCATAAGCAGACATGCAACACATGTCACCTCCTGAATATTCTAATAAACACCAATAATATAGCTTAAGCAATGAAGGTCCAGTTTATAATACACAACACTTTCAAAGACAAGTACTAAAACTCTCATTAGCAAACCACATTTTAACATTTATCTTTTATTTTTCTCAGACTCTGTGTCCAGTTTGGTGCAATGATCTGCTGGACTGGTCACCCCTGATATTGCAAAACAAAGAAAGTAAATCTGCAGCTGTGACCCATCCAGGTAGGTCCCACAGTAACATCAGTTTGATTCAAACACTAAAGACAAGTGCATCAAAAGATGCCCACTCTTGCTCCTTCATCTCACTGCTCCCCGATCCTGACAGTGCACATCATTTGTTATGTTATGTTATGTTATGTTATGTGGGCATTAGTAAAGCGCACGCTCACCAACGGTCTCTTGGCGATATGAATTTACAGGAAGGGCAAAAAGCCAAAGTAGTCTAGCTATGAGCTAAAGTAAAAAGCTATGTTTTGAGCAGTTTCCTAAACCGTTCATAATCTTCTTCAAGTCTCAAAGTAATCTGCAATGAGTTCCACAGTTTCGGGCCCAGTATAGAGAACCGCGACCCTCCAGTGCATTTACATCTGAATCTTGGTACAACCAATTGATTCAAATACATAAATATAAGGGTGCCCTGGAGGGCATACTTGCTGACTCTCAATGAGATGTAACTGGGACCGGTGCCCTGAATGGCTCTAAAAAGGATACACCCTGTTTTAAACATAGTTTGTTGCTCCACCGGAAGCCAGGGAGTTCTTTCAGCAGTGGGCTAATGTGGCATTGTCTATCCTTTTGATAGATGATTCTAGCTGCTTGAGTCTGAATCATCTGAAGGTGGTGCTTCTGCTGTTGTGGGAGGCCAAGATAAAATGCATTTCCATAAACAATTTTGGAAAGAATCAGGGCGATAACGATTTGGATGCTAGCCTCTCTGCTGAAGAATCTTCTCATCTGGCGCAGCTTACGAAACTGAACAAAACAGGCGAGGTAACCGAGCCAATCTAGAAGCTCATGGTGAGATCCGAGTCAATTTGTATCCCCAAACTCTTAATCATCCTCTTGCGGAGATGTGCAGCGCCAAGCTCCAGGGTCCAATGCCTGGGAGTGCAGTGCATGAGTTTTTTTTTCAGTTCAATAATTTCAGTTTTTTCGGAATTCAATTTTAACTGATTGTTGTTCATCCAGTGTTTGATGAACAGCATGGAATTCCTGGCAAATTCCTCTGATTTAGGTGACTCTTCAATAGTAAAAATTAGTAGCATATCATCAGCCTTATCCTCATCTGCCGAAGACGGGAAATGAGTGGACGTATGTAAACATTAAAAAGAATTGAAGAAAGAGAGGTATCCTTGCGGGACTCCACAGCTCATATCTACAGTGTTGAATTTAAAAGATGAGAGCCACACCGATTGCTTGCAGCCCTCTAGAAAGGATTTCATCCAATCCAGGGCTGAGCCTCCCAGACCAGCTGTAGCTAAACCATCCAACAGTATGTTGTGGTTTACGGTATCAAGTGCTACAGACAGATCTAGGAGTATGAAGGCCTGAGTACAGTCCATGTCTGCCTTGCCTTTAAGGTCGTATATAACTGACAATATAACTGATTCTGTAGAGTATAATGGATGTAAACCTGCCTGGTGAGTTTCCACAAAATTAGAGGCCTCTGAAAGAGAGCTAAGACATCTGGCTACATGGGTCTCCAATAGATTATCAAGGAGAGGGAGGAGAGGTATAGGCCTGTAATTCTCTAGCTTATGAGGCTCCAAGCCTTGGTTTTTTTGCAATGGAATAACCACTGCTGCTTTAAAAACTGAGGACACAACACCTTGGGTAAGAGACAAATTCAAAAGCTGAAGGACAGTATCAGGAAACGCCAAATAAATGGCTTTTAGTAAATGAATAGGACATACCTCTTTTACCTTATTTACAATGTCAAAGAGGAGTTTCCTATTTATATATGTTGTCTACTGTGAGAAACACACAACAAATTCTCCACATTGCATTGTCTGTAAACTCTCATGTGTGACTACTGCAAGTCCTGTGTTTCCAGTGCCCTGTCCACCTTCCACAATCTCCACTGAAGTTTTCCCTCGTAGGTCACTGCTTATTGCTACGTGTCTTCAAAATCCATCACAAAAAGTGCCTACTTTGTAGTCTCTGGCCACTCGTAACTAGTTATAAAAAGTGGCTAATTTAAAAAATAAAAGAACAATATTAGACAGAGGTCCCAATTGACAATGATCAAGGTTAAAAGAGGGAAATGTTCTCCTATCAAGCAACTCGTTCTGCTGCAGAGTACTTGTCATTTCCATTGGTTCATAAAGGTGATTCATGGCTTTCTAGGTGAATCATAGAATTCTTCATGCACTTCAGTGAGTTACATTTATGTATGGAGAATACCCCACATATGAGATGCAAAGTTACTCTTCTATATATATTGTTTTCCCTTCTATACACAGGCATGAAACATATGGTGTTCAAAGCATATCTACATGTCTGAAAATTCACTCACTTCATGCATTTTACAGCAGAAAAGTGGGGTGTTTCTGGTCGACAATACCCATAGTTAGAGGGTGTTCACCTACTCCTACTGGGTTGCCCACACAGGAAAGCATACACTCGTACCCCATGTTGCTAAACGGGTAAATGCAGTGTTGTACTTGACTCGCTCTGCAGGGTCACCCTCAAACTGTCTAACTTCGCCCTCTATTTTCGTAGCCCATTCTTGTTGGCTTTTAGGTCTCTCAGCTCTCTTTACCGCTGTTTACCCATTCAAAAGTGCTGGTGCTCTCTCCTTTAAACGTGGTAGGATTGGCTTACACATAATTGACACATTTAATTTACCTATAAATCCCTACTAAAGTGGTACTATATGCATCCACTATCAGAGTCCCACTCACTTTAACCCCAGGTTCCACGGGAATGGAGTAAGTCCATCCTCTCACCTCCAGGCCAGCCCTGCACACTGGATGGTAATGAAAGTGAGCAATTAGCCTTGAGCTTAAAGGGAAAGGAAAAATATTGTAGAAGAGATAATTTCTGTCTTGGAAACATGGCTGCTTTTGAACAAGCACTTGAAATGCTTCATTTATGGAAGAACATCAAAACCGGAATCCAGGAAAAATATCCAATGACCATATGTTCAGAAACGGAGCGAAACAGACCCACGGTTGCTAATATGGACCCACAACCTGAAATACAAATACATAGCTCAAATTCAACCCCCTCAGTCCACAAAACTCTAACTCACGAGTGCTTGATTCCGGTCCATGGAAGACTTGGCTTGGCAGTTCGGTCTGGACTGTTCCCATGAGGCAGAGGGTCAAGACTGATTTGCATATGGCCATGTCTGAACTGGGGTGGCTTGGTGAGCTGTGACTGGGGGTGAATGTTTTGCCATTGTGCAACATTCCATCCATCATCTTGTGTGTTTTGCTGTTCACCCTATGTGGGAAGGGTATGCCCAGACGTGAGTCTCGTGCTCACTACGCCACTGGAGTCAAGCTATCCTGGCTGATTAAGGCTGATAGCCCAAAACCGGTCCTAGGATGCTTGATTCCGGTCCAGGGAAGACATGGCTTGCCAGTTCGGGCTGGTCAAGACTGTTTTGCATATGGCCATGTCTGAACTGGTGTGGCTTGGTGAGCAAAATAACGATGGATTAAACCCAGATCTGTAACGGGGGGTGAATGTTTTGCCATTGTGCAACATTTCGACCATCATCTTGTGTGTTTTGCTGTTCACCCTATGTGGGAAGGGAATGCCCAGATGAGGGTCCTGTGCTCACTACGCCACTGGAGTCAAGCTATCCTGGCTGATAGCCAGAAACCGGTCCTAGGATGCTTGATTCCGGTCCAGGGAAGGCATGGCTTGGCAGTTCGGGCTGGACTGTTCCCATGAGGCACAGGGTCAAGACTGATTTGCATATTGCCATGTCTGAACTGGGGTGGCTTGGTGAGCTTGGTGAGCAAAATAAAGATGGATTAAACCCAGATCTGTGACGGGGATGAATGTTTTGCCATTGTGCAACATTCCGTCCATCATCTTGTGTGTTTTGATATGCTAAATTGATAGCATTTTGCTGATTTTTATGCACCATTCAATCTTTGCACATTGCACTTTTCTTTGCCAGTGTTGGGGGTCTTTTGATCCTATCAGCACCAGATCCTGTGTTGAGAGGTGGTGCCACTGCCTAGAGACCATTTTTCTCGGCAGTCTAGTATTCATCCCAGGCTTGCTATTTAATGAGCTTGGGAATGCAGACGCACATTGGATGCTTCCATTGAGCTTGCTATCGACATGCCAAAGGTAAACCGTCTGCACCAGTCCACACCCAGACCAGGCAAGGGGCCAGAACCCTCGGTCAAACCTCTTCCCAAATGTTCTCCAGGGCCTAGCTACTAGATCTGAAAAAGGGCAAATCTGCACTATTTTATAGCTTCGACCCTGGTTGTGAATCTGTTGTCCCTCAATGTGAACTTTGCAACTCGACTTGCCATGTGAAACCCATTTCTTTAAAAGGTGACATGGAGACTTCCTGTTTCCCACAACCTCTGATCAAGAATGCTATGAGAATGAACTGCATATTGCTCTATACATGCTCCCTGATTAGACAGAGATTTTGATTTCAGAGTTATGTAGAAAACCATGCCCTCGATTTAGTATTCCTGACCTGGGCTTACGAGAGTTCATACCCAGATCTACCTGCCTGCTACTCCATTAAGTGATTAGACAGAACCGGCAAGTGGTGAAGTGGTGTGTGTCAAAATTACTGGATGTGAAGCACTGTTCTTTAGGTTTGCACTAATGAGTTTATATTCTTTTTAATGAGGGTTTATATACAGACCTCCCTGCTACAAAATGTACTATTTAGATAATTTGGGCGATACATTCGAATTCTCAATGCAATACGCAAATATCACTGTTTTAGGTGATTTTAATTTTCATTTAGAGGACATGACTAGTAAAGGAATTAGACACCTTAAACAGCTTCAGTCTATCCAAACAGGTTCTTTCTTGCACCCATAATGCAGGCTATGTTTTGGACGGCATTTTTACAAATAAACCAAATCCGAAGGCTGATGAAACTGTTTCTATCACATGATCAGGTCACAAGATAGTCAATTTCAACCTTGAGTTTACCCATTCTCCCAATCAGATAAACAATCATACGCAAAATAAAAGAGTCCATGCTTGGAATAAAATCTGCATTCCTGACTTGACATACACCCTCAATGGGTACTGCTTGCATTGCATAAAATAAAATAATCCCATGACAGGAAGATTCTCAGAGTGGTTAGGAGCTGTGGCAATTAAGCATGCCCCTGTGAAAACCATTAGGAACTTCAGATAAAAGCCCTTCACCCCTTGGTTTTTCCTGCAGCTAATAGAGCTAAAACAAAAATGCAGAAGGCAAGAAAAAGTGTGCAGAAATCAGCATAGAGTGGAAATTTAAAAAAAAAATGAAATTTTACCCTCAATGGCAAAATCACTGTATTTAAAGTACCGCTACGGTATTCTGCAATTAAAATCAAGAACCTCAAAGTGGGTGTGTAAGTCAGAGCCAACAAATAAAAGTAACTCTGACCACTGTGAACTTTGTGATATGGGCATTAAGGAAGATGAGGCCCATGTCATATTTTATATGCCCGGCGTACTTGCAAGCAAGGAGAAAGTGGATCAAACCCATCTGCCTCTTTTTAGGCTTTCGGAAAATTAAAGATGGGGAAAGAGTATTCAAAGGGGATACTTCTCAGACCATAGTATTCAGTTTGAGTAGGTTCCTACTTGCAGTAGCGATAGTGAGGAAGAAAAAAGGTCTCAAAATGTAATAATATTTTAGTTCTGTTCCAACTGACAGTATAATTAAATGAAATGCATTGGTATTATAGTGGTCCCCACCCAATCTAGCTCAAACTACCCCCTGCAACATGCTCCTTGATTCTTTCCTAACTATTTTAATATATTTATTGTACTAACTTATTTTGTAAATATGAATTTCCTGACGTCTCTGAATTTCAAATTCACTGTAAACTTGATCCCCTTGGCTAATTCTCTTTTTATACACTTAAATAGCCCAAGTAACTATGTTTGTCTTAGTTAGCTTCTGCTCGGATTATTAGCACTTGATGTATATCTTGTTGGTTTTAAATGTATTGTATTCTTTTATGGTAACCCTAACCGAAATAAAGATTTAATGAATGAAATAAAAAAACAAATGCAACTTTTACAAGAAAAAATGTTTTGCTTGTGGCCGAAAAGACTAAGGGCCCCATTTTGAGTCTGGTGGTCTTGGGCCGCCAGACTGGCCATGGTGCAGTGGTGGCGGTCCTGCATCTGAGGCGGCTTTTAGGACCGGCCATCGCTGCGCCGGCTGCACCAGGGAACCGCCATTCTATGACACTGGCACAACGCATAGGGGCTATACAATATGCATGGTTGTACCGCCACGGTCTGCCGAGCATATTATGAGTTTCCCCTCCGCAAGCCTTTCCATGGCAGGCTCACCGCCATGAAATGGCTGACATAGGGGAAACAAAGAGGGCTCGACAGAGCCCCTAACCCTGCCACCATTGGGAAGCATTCAGAGGGGCACAACATGTGCTCCCCTGTCTTCTTGCACTCCACGTTCCAGCATTGCATAGACTTCATAGGCCATGCCATGCTGTAACATTTTTGCTGTTCCCATTGCAGTGCCATTTTTCAGGGCACCACCGTGGGAATAGCAAAAGGACCGTCCACCTTCAATTCAACTTGTAATCAGGTGCGCCCTATATTCCTTTCGTGAAAAATATATGCCACAAAGAACTCCATCATAGTCAAAATAGATGAGATCCCGTCCAGCATAACCCCCAACCATATGTCAGCTCCCTGCCAGCTGTTTTGCAATAAACCTTTCTTCAAAAGTATAGTACAAGAAATCTTCAACAATTAAACAGCAAGGATAATTTGCTGGTTCCTTCTTCTGACAAGTCGGCTCCAGGTTTAAATAACTTAGTGAACCTTCCCCTGCTCGAAGAAGAGAGAGTGATCAAATTGTTTAGCCTAACAAAGTACGGGGTGCCCTCTGATCCCTGTCCTTCCATAATAATGCATAAGGTTGTAGGAGTAATCTCACCTCCGCTTACTCAGCTATTGCACACCATTCTTGGATTGGGCCTAGCCTTGCCGTTAGAGACAACAGGGGGAATCTCAAGGCCCACATGGTCCGTGCCAGCTCCCTGCCTCCTGCAGGAGCTGGTATTGCTTTGAGACCCAGGGAGCTGCTGAACATGCAGCTCCCTGGATTTCAGAGCAATTTTTCTGTTTCTCTGTTCACTTGCCGGCACATGCTCTGCTTGCAGCAAGTAAGAGAATGTTCTGCTCTCTGTTGCTGAAAGCGAAATGTTTGCTGTGGCTTGGAGGTGAGTAATGCTCAGTCCAATCCACAGCACACTGCAATGTCCCACGGTGTGGCACCCTGAGACATTCCAGGAGTCGGGCCTGGGGGCTGGTGTTCCCCAGGGCCATTGAGGGCTCCAGGAGGGGACCCATGCGGCCTCTCTCCTATGTTTACTTTAGCCCTGGGTGGTGGTGTTCCCCGGGCCAGAGGTCCACAATGGACCGCCTTGTTTATTGTGTTTGGGCCCCGGGGAAGAAGTGGCCCCCTGAGCTGCAGGGGAAGCATAGGGCATACACCACATTTGTTTTAAATAATACATGTCTCCAGGGAGGTGGCGGTCTCTGGGCCTACGGGGGAGGCCGTAGGGCCTCCCTCACAAATCTTTAAAAAAAACAGTTTGCCCCTGTGAGGTGGTGGCACCTAGGGCTGCTTTGGCCTCCCCCGTATTTTCCCTCAATAATGTCTGTGCCCTAGTGAAGTGGTGGTCTCTGGTGCTACGGGGTATGTAGGGCCCCCTTGTATTTTATTGCTTACTTACCTGGAGAGGTGGCGGTTCCCATGGCTTTGCATATGATATAGACGGGGACCGCATGCACCCCCCTCCTTCAAGCTCTCGGGATGTGGCCCACTCTGGCGTTTTAAAAATGGATGCAGCAGATTTGCTAACACACCTGCGAGTCCATGGAAAATATTTTTAAAATATTTTTTTAAATTTTTTAACTTGAGTGGGGTACCTGAGGGACCCCCCCATCATATCTAGGGGTCCTTCTGGGTATAGTGTTTTAGGTAAGCATGGGCGAATTTTGCGAATTCTCAATCCGCGAATTTGCGGATTTGCGAATTTGCAATCCGCAAAATTCGCAGAATCATGCAAATTTGCGGATTTTTTATTTTTGCGTGTTCGCAGGTGTTCGCGGGGCGCTTTGCGTGTTTGCGGGTGTTCGCGAGGCGCTTTGCGTTTTTGCGGGGTTTTGTTTTTTGCCTGGTTAATCACTGCCACCCTCTCGTTTTTTATGCCCATCTGCCCTCTGTACCACTCGTTTCTGTGCCCTTCTGCCCTCTGCCCCACTCATTTTTTGTCCCTTCTGCCCTCTGTCCCACTTTTGTGCCATTCTGTCCTCAGCCCCACTTAGAATGGCGCCGGCAAGCTGCCAGAGCCATTCTAAAATAGCTACAAATAGCTTCAACAGGAAGCACTAATAGATAAAGTAAAGCAGGTGCTCGAGTTGAAGGTCAAATTAAGTTACACAATCATTAATCACCCCAAGTTTGGGGTGATTAATGATTGTGTAACTGAATTTGAGCAGCACCTGCTTTACTTTATCTATTAGAGCTTCCTGTTGAAGCTGACTTTTGTAACTATTTTAGAATGGCTCTGGCAGCTTGCCGGCGCCATTCTAAAAGAGTTACAAAAGTCAGCTTGAACTTTTGACCCAATCCGTTCCGCTCGCAGATTTTTCGGGAAATTCGCGAATCTCGCGGATTCCGAATTTACCGAAAATCCGCAAAATCCGCGAGAGGAACGGATTTTCCGCCCATGCTTAGGGGTCCATTATGATGACGGGCGGACTTAGTCCGCCCGCCATCACATCGGGACTCGGGACCACCCGCCTTAAGGGCGGGGGTCCCGACCAGGGCATTAGGATGCGCCCGCCACACAGGCGGGGGCATCCTATATGGGTGCTATTGCGGCGGGCGGAGCAGAAATCTCCGCCCGCTGCCATGTTGGGGGTAGTGTTTTAGGGTTTAGGATAGTGCAGGGGTGTTTGTGTAGTGTAGGGTGTCGTGCTGGTGGTAGTGTTTCAGGGTTTAGGATAGTGCAGTGGTGTTTGTGTAGTGTAAGGGGTCATGCTGGGGGTAGTGTTTTAGGGTTTAGGGTACTGCAGTGGTGTTTGATGTTTGTGTAGTGTAGGGGGTCATGTTTTAGAGTTTAGGGTAGTGCAGTGGTGTTTTGGTAATGTATGGAGTTGTGCTGGGGATAGTGGTTTAGGGTTTAGGGTAGTGCAGTGGTGTTTGGGTAGTGTAGTGGGTCCTGCTGGGGGTAGTGTTTTCGGGTTTAGGGTAGTTCCTTGGTGTTATGGTAGTGTAGGGGGTCATGCTGGGGTTAGTGTTTTTGGTTTTAGGGTAGTGCAGTAGTGTTTGGGTATTGTTGGGGGTCGTGCTGGTGGTAGTGTTTTTGGGTAGTGCAGTGGTGTTTGGGTAGTATAGAGGGTCCTGCTGGGGTAGGGGTTTAGGGTTCAAGGTAGTGCAGTGGTGTTTGGGAAGTGTAGGGTGTCGTGCTGGGGTAGTGTTTTAGGGTTTAGTGTAGTGCAGTGGTGTTTGTGTAGGGTTCAGAGCATGTGCTGCATCACTAGGCGAGACCTAAAAAGCATTGTACCAAGATGGCTGCCAACACTTCCTGGATTGAAGTGTTGGCAGCCAATTAGAGCCAAGATTTTTCTTGTGTAGTTAGCTCCTGCCCAGATTTATGAAGATTTGTTTATTTTAATATCTCTAAAACTACTGAATGGATTTACACCATTTAAAAAAAAGACGCTTTCTGAACCAAGCACTACCTTTTTGCCAAATTTGGTGTAATACCGTTCAGCAGTTCGAGCTGTAGTCTTGTCTAATTTTTCTAATGGGAAATTGATTTTCCGACCTCTATTTTTTTAATTTTCTCAGTAACTACTGAATGGATTTACACCATTTAAAAAAAAGGTCTCTTTCTGAACCAAGGGCTACCTGTTAGCAAAATTTGGTGTAATTCCGTTCAGCAGCCCGAAATGCTGAATGGAATTACCCCAAATTTGGCAAAAAGGTAAAGCTTGGATCAGAAAGCGACCTTTTTTTTTAAAATGGTGAAACCTGTTTAGTAGTTGTTGAGAAATTAGAAGTGATTTGGTAGAAGTTAGTGTCCAGAAAACAGAGAAACAAAGATATAAACAAGAGAAGGGGGCAGGGTAGAAACACTCTGACCCCCTAGGCCTGTTGAGGGGGTCCCAAAAGGACCCCCAAGGCCAAAAAAGGGTTACAAAAAATTTCAGCGCAATTGGTGCGGGGGTTGTGGGTTCCTGCGTTTTATTTAATGAGGCCCCCGGGTGGGTAGGTGCCAGGGGCAATTGTTAAAAATGAATAGCGCTGCTCACTGGGGCTGTGGGGGCCCACTGTGGTCCCAAGAGCTCCAGGGGCTTTACTCATGTTGGGATGGGTGTTGCACAGTCCCCCTTCTGGAGCCCTGCATGTGCTTATAACTTTGGCGTTGTTTGATGAATGTTTATGAAATTATCCAAAATGTTTATCTTTTTTAATCAGCTCCTATATTGAAAGTTTGGGGGTAATTGGTGAAGGGGGGCTGAGAAAAAAAGGGATGTCAGGAAACATGTATTGTGAATGCATTTTGCATTGGAAATTTTAAACAAGGCTACAGGTAAAATTGCTGAACGGAATTACGCCAAATTTGGCCAGGAGGAAGGTCATGGTCCAGAAAGTAAGCTTTTGTTCAAATGAGGTAAATCTGTTCAGTCCTTTTTGAGAAATATCATATTGTACAGATATAGAATATTTGAGAATTGTGACATCGGATTGGTTGAGGTGTTATGAGCACAAGTTTGCGGCTTATTGGCTGCAAACTGTTGGCAGCCATTTTGTGATTCGTTCCTTTGGGTGGTATGTCTCTGTAGTTCTACCTCTACGAGGCAATACTAAAAATATACCTGAGAAGTGTGTGTGTGAGATTCCCATTTTACGGTCGTTCTCCCCACATCACTCAGACATGGCCATATGCAAATCAGCCTTGACCCTGTGCCTCATGGGAACAGTCCAGCCTGAACTGCCAAGCCAAGTCTTCCCTGGACCGGAATCAAGCATCCTAGGACGGGTTTCTGGCTATCAGTCATCATCAGCCAGGATAGCTTGACTCCAGTGGTGTGGATAGCACGGGACTCACGTCTCAGCATACCCGTCCCACTCGGGGCGAAAAATGCGAAAACAACAGATGATGGACAGAATGCAGAACAATGTCATACATTCACCCCAGTACAGAGATCTGGGCCTAAATCCATCGTTTTTTTGCACTCTACACCACTCCAGTTCAAACATGGCCATATGCAAATCAGCCTTGACCTTGTGCCTCATGGGAACAGTCCAGCCCGAACTGCCAAACCAAGTCTTCCCTGGACCGGAATCGAGCATCCTAGGACCGGTTTCTGGCTATCAGCCATCATCAGCCAGGATAGCTTGATTCCAGTGGCATGGAGAGCACAGGACTCACTTCTGAGCATACCTGTCTCACTCGGGTGACAAATGCAAAAACAACAGTTGATGGGCAGAATGCAGAACAATGTCATACATACACCCCAGTACAGAGATCTGGGCCTAAATCCATAGTTTTTTTTGCTACAAATGTTTTTTCAGTTTGAAGACAGCCTTATGCAAATCAGTCTTGACTCTGTGCCCCTTGGGAACAATTCAGCCCGAACTGCCAAGCCAGATCCTCCCTGGACTGTAAATAGGCATCCTAGGACCGGCTCCGGGCTTTCAGCCCTCATCAGCCAGGATAGCTTGATTCCAGTGGCATGGAGACCACGGGACTCATGTCTGAGCATATCTGTCCCACTCGGTGACAAATGCAAAAACAACAGTTGATGGACAGAATACAGAACAATGTCATACATTTACCCCAGTACAGAAATCTGGGCCTAAATCCATCGTTTTGTTGCTCACTATGCCGTTCCAGTTTGAACCCAGCCATATGCAAATCAGTCTTGACCCTGTGCCCTATGGGAACAGTCCAGCCTGAACTGCCAAGCCAGGTCCTCCCTGGACTGGAAACAAGCATCCTAGGAACGGTTTTTGGGCTTTCAGCCCTCATTTGCCCGGATAGCTTGATTCCAGTGGCATGGAGAGCACAGGACTGACGTCTGAGCATACCTGTCCAACTCGGGGTGACAAATGCAAAAACAACAGTTGATGTACAGAATGTAGAACAATGTCATACATACACCCCTGTACAGAGATCTGGGCCTATATCCAGTGTTTTTGCTCACCGTGTCATTCCAGTTTGAACCCAGCCATATGCAAATCAGGCTTGACCCTGTGCCCCATGGAAATAGTCCAGCTCAAACTGCCAAGCCAGGTCCTCCCTGGACTGGAAACAAGCCTCCTAGGACCGTTTTTGGGCTTTCAGCCCTCATCAGCCAGGATAGCTTGATTCCAGTGGCATGAAGAGCACAGGATTCACATCTGAGCATACCCGTCCCAATCAGGGTGAAAAATGCAAAAACAACAGTTGATGGACTTGCAGGTCAGGATGCTCCCTGCGCCGCACAGCACCACCAGTGTGCCCATGTCTCTCCCCCGGCTGCTGCCGCTGGTTCGACACTCCCTTGTGCCTCCAGTGCACTGTTGCTCCCATGTGACAACTGCCTGTATTTTTCTGTCTTTCGTTTTTTTTGCCGTCTGCCTTTTCCTGCATTTTATTGTGCACCGCCCTCTTTTTCCCCCCTCTGTCCCCAGCCCCGATCTTGGTCCGCGCCGCAGTGTCCGTGCAGCCCCGCACCCTCACCCGCCCATTGGCCGCCCCTCTCCCGCCTCCCAGCTGCTCCTCCCTCCCACTTCCCCCTTATACAGCGGCCACGCCACTGGCACGTCGAAAGCGACAGATCTCCTGGTCCCCGCGACCGCCATGATGCATGACTCTGCTACGACGCCGGCACCCTCCTCGCACTCAATGCCGGTCGAGACCACAACTGCTTCCAAGCTGCCCTGAAACGCACCCATGGCCCCTTCTCCTACCTCAAATGCAGCTTCACCTGCGACTGAGCCACCAAACCTCCAAGGACCAGACCCAACCACCTCCGCTGTATACTCCTGAACACCCGCTCCGCACGCAAACATGCTATCGAACTATGGGACTTGCTCAACACATCTGCCCCAGACCTTGCCTTTCTGACAGAGACCTGGTGGAATGACTTCTCAGTACCCGACATTGCTATACCCATCCCGGACGGCTCCAAGATCTCTCGCAGAGACCCCAGCAATGGTATTGGAGGAGGAATCACCATCATCCACAAATCCACCCTTAAGGTCTCTCCCCACTCAGACGACACCCTCAACACCGCCGAACACCTGCACTTCCAGATTCACACAGATCACAACACCACCCTCAGAAGTTCCTTGATCTACAGACCCCTCTGACCCCGACCAAAGTTCACCGACTTCATCGCCGACCTCGTCAGCACTCACACACTCGCCTCCATGGACTACATCCTCCTCGGGGACCTGAACTTCCACCTCGAGAACAACAACAATACCAGTTCCACCTCCCTGATCGACAATCCCACCAACCTCGGCCTCAGACAACTCGTCTCTGCACCCACCCATGCAGCCGGCCCCATGCTTGACCCCATCTTCTCTGCAAGCCCCCACATCTCCTTCGACCACACCACCGAACTCCACTCACCGACCACTGCTGCATCCACTTCACCTACAGGAAGCCCACCACACACCAGCGCACCCAACAGATGCCCCGCCGCTGCTGGAGCAAAGTCACCAAAGACCAGCTAACCACATCCCTCGCTCAGAATCAACCCACCAACCCCACCGACCCCAACACTGCCGCACGCAACCTCAGACAATGGATCGACAACTGCACCAACACCCTCCCCCCCCTGAAGAAACCCTCCAACAGCCACACCAGCAAGAAAGCCAACTGGTTCACAGAAGACCTCCAGGCCTCCAAACGAGCATGCCGGAAACTGGATAAGAAATGGCTCCGCGAACGAACACCGGGCAGCTACACGACCCACAAGACCACCACCCGCAGACACCACCAACTCATCAGATCAGCCAAAATATCCTCATTCAAAGACCGCCTAGACAACAATGCACACAACAGCAAAGAGCTCTTCAAAATCGTGAAGGAACTCTCCAACCCTAGCTCCAGCATTAACGACATCCCACCCTCACAAGACCTGTGCGACTCGCTGGCAACCTTCTTCTACCACAAGATCACCGACATCCACGACAGCTTCAATGCCACGACCACCCCGACAACAACTGTATCCATCCCCCCGTGACCACCACCCTCACCAACCACCTAATCTCCTGGACCAACATCAATGACGACGACACCCGCACGATCATGAACTCCATTCACTCAGGATCACCGTCATACCCATGCCCACATCACATCTTCAACAAATCGGACACAGCCATCGCACCCCAACTCTGGAAAGTGGTCAACATCTCCTTCGAGACAGCAACCTTCCCGGAAAGCTCTAAGCACGCCGAGATCAACACCCTGCTCAAGAAGCCCAAGGCGGAACCCAAGGACCTCAAGAACTTTCGCCCCATCTCCCTGCTCCCCTTTCCGGCGAAGGTCATAGAGAAAATCGTCAACAAACAACTGACCCATTACCTCGAGGAGAACAACATGCTGGACCTGTCTAAATCCGGGTTCCGAAGCAACCACAGCACCAATACCGCTCTCATCACTGTCACCGATGACATCAGGACCCTGCTCGACAACAGAGAAACAGCAGCCCTCATCCTCCTATACCTATCAGCCGCCTTCAACATGTTCTGCCACCACACACTACGAATACGTCTGCACGAAGCCGGAATTCAAGAGAAGGCCCTGGACTGGACCAGTTCCTTCCACTCCGGCAGATCACAGAGCGTCTGCCTCCACCCCTTCCTCTGCGAAGCCACCAAGATCATCTGCGGCGTACCCCGGGACTCTTCCCTCAGCCCGACCCTGTTCAACATCTACATGGCCCCTCTCGCCCACGTCACCCGTCTCCTATTCTGACAACACCCAGCTGATCCTCTCTCTCACCAAAGACCCTCAGACCACCAAGACCAACCTCCATGAAGGAATGAAGGCTGTAGCAGAATGGATGAGGAACAGCCGATTGAAGCTGAACTCGACAAGACGGAGGTCCTCATCCTTGGATCCACTCCCTCAGCCTGGGATGACACATGGTGGCCGACCACACTGGGAACCGCACCAACAACTACCGACCATCCACGCAACCTAGGAATCATCCTTGACTCCACGCTCTCCATGGCTAAGCAGGTCAATGCCATCTAATCCTCCTGCTTCAACACCCTCCTCATGCTCCCCAGGATCTACAAGTGGATCCCCGCCAAAACGAGAAGAACGGTCTCCCAGGCCCTCGTCAGTAACAGGTTGGACGACAGTAATGCACTCTACGCAGGAATCCCGGCCAAACTCCTGAAGTGGCTTCAACGCATCCAGAACGCCTCTGCACGTCTGAATCTCAACACCCCCCACTGCAGTCACATCACCCCCATCTGAGGCACCTTCACTGGCTTACCAAAAGCAAGAGGATCACCTTCAAACTCCTCACCCACGCACACAAGGCACTCCACAACACCGGACCAGCATACCTCAACAGCCGACTCACCTTCTACACCCCCACCAGCCAGCTCCGCTCCGCCGGCCTCGCCCTCGCCGCAGTCCCTCTCATCCAATGAGTGACCTCCGGTGGCATATCGTTCTCTTTCCTCGCCGCCAAGACCTGGAAAAACCTCCCCACCCACCTACGGCAGACCTAGGACCTGCTCACATTCAGAAGGCTTCTCAAAACCTGGCTCTTTGAGCAGTAGCAACACCCTCTCACCCCCAGTGCCTTTAGACCCTCAAGGGTATATAATGCACTTTACAAATACTGTGATTGATTGATTGAATGCAGAACAATGTCATACATTCACCCCAGTACAGAGATCTGGGCCTCAATCCATTGTTTTTCTGCTTGCCTTGCCATTCCAGTTTGAACCCAGCCATATGCATTGTGTGCATATTAACACTTGTTTTCTTTTCTTTATTGTATCAATTCCTGAATTTTCACATCGTGACCAGGCCAATATGGCCACCAGCTTTTTGGATTAAAGTAATATGTAGTCCATTTTTAATGTTGGCAACTGGAGGCATTTGTACATTTAAATAAGGATGCTAAAATGACGTCTTGTATCGTTATCAAGGTTCGGATGAGCCAAAACTCGTGGATCACATCCTTTGCAGATTAAATACTTACAAACTACAACCTGAGTGCTAATTCCTTCCTTGTAAGAGAGAGGAGATTAAATACATATATATATATATATAACATTCACTGGAAAAAACACAAGTTTCAGGGACATTATAGTTAGAAATTAGCATTTAAAAAGCCTCAGAAAATCAGTGACAAACCATAGGTTTCAGGGGTGTTATAGTTAGCTGGACATTTCAGTCGTATAAAACCGGAGAAATTCCTCCGCTATAGTTAGTTTTGCTAACTATAACTCACGGGCCCGCAATGCACTGCTGAAGATGTCACATATTACATCATTCATGACATGGTCAGTGACCTCACTGATGACATCCCTGATGGCATCTCAAATGACATCACTGATGACATCATCCACATGACAATCTGAAACACCTCATCACACACTAGTATAACCTTTCATCACTCACTGTAAAATACAGAGTACCATATTTGAAACCATTGACATACCAATACCAGTTACTACTTACATAACTACCCATTCAACAACAGTATTACTTATACATGCAGTCAATAATTAATAGAACACTATCAAATGCACTTATACACATATGTAGATATTGCCACATTAGCAGTCATTTTAGACGGTTATGCAGTCATCCTACTCACTCATAAAAAAAAGTATTCACACTTACATTTACTCAGTTACACAATTATACACACCTCATTTAGTCAAACACATAGTAACTCATAGTTAATATGTTACAAAATACCCATTACACTTATACACTCATTCATATAGTTATCTTCACAATCACTGACTCTTACATATACTTATTTATTTATACACCAACTCTCACATACAACGCCTTTTATTTGTTTACTTTGTTGAAGATGTACAACTAAAACATATAATGCTCACCAACACACAAATAAATACACTCAGTCACCCAAACAACTGTTTCTCTATGCACTCTTAAGCCTATACACTTAGGCAATCAACCATTCACACATATATGCATAGAGTTACACACACCCCATCAAACCACACCCAAACTCAGTGTCCCATACAAATACTCACCCAACTAATCAATAATAAGCATGGGTGAATTTTGCGAATTCGCGATCCGCGAATTTGCGGATTTGCGAATTCGCGATCCGCAAAATTCGCGAATTTGCAGATTTTTGTTTTTTTGCGTGTTTGCGGGGTTTTTTGCGTGTTCGCTGGGTTTTTTGCGTGTTCGCGGGGCTTTTTGCGTCTTCGCGAGCTGCTTGCATAGCGAAGTTACCCATGCAGTCGTTTATGGGAGAGGGAGAGAGAGATAGATAGATAGATAGATAGATAGATAGATAGATAGATAGATAGATAGATAGAAAGAGAGAGAAAGAGAGGGAAAGAGAGAGGGAGAGAGAGAACGAGAGAAAGAAAGAGAGGCCGGATCTCTGAAAGGCCAGATTCCTGAGTTGCCCCTACAGAACATACAGCTTTTTATTTTTAGCAAAATGCATATGAAAATTGTGCTGTAAAGGTCTCTTTTAGTTTAACCCCTCCTGACAACTCAAAATGGGTGTATTTGCCATCCTCTCCCTTCTTCCTGTTTTTTATATCTGTAAGTGCTTCCTGATGAGGTTTAATTCCTTGGACAGGTGCCTCGTTGCCTACTTGTAACTATTCTCTGACCCTGCTTCAAGGGTCAGAGCAGGGTCAGAGAATAGTTGCAAGTAGGCAACGAGGCGCCAGGAAGCAATTAGCAGCAGGTGTCCAAGTTGAAGTTAATTTGTTTGTAACCCTTTTGTAAAAGGTTACAAAGAAATTAGGTTCAACTTTTGCACCTGCTGCTGTAACCCTTGCTTGGCTGAAAATTCGTCCCCGCTGATTCGCGGATTTTACCGCGATTTCGCGAGATTCGCGGATCACGAAATCGCGGAAAATCCGCAAATTCGCCCGCGAAAGGATTTTATGCCCACCCTGTTATGCCTTGTATGGGGATGCCTCGGAAACACCACGGAGTTGAAGCTCTGTCCACAACTCCCCCACACCAGTTCACTCTACACAATGAGGTATATATACTGGTGATAAGAGATGATGCCAATGTAGGGAAAGCAGGGAAACAAAACAAGGAAAGGTTGGGGAGACACAGGCATCTTAAATCCAGGATGCGCAGAGAACTGGTCAGCACTCACTATGGCCTCAGGACCTTCTCCTATAAATAAAGAACAATGATTAATAGAGTGTCTAGTATCTCTGTGACTATGTATGTTATTGACAAGGATACTTAGTACCTGGAAACTATATGCAGGGCATCTACCTGTACGTGACTTCACTTCTGTTGTCTTCACAGAAAGTGGATAGAGTGATGCAGAGGAAAGAACACTCCTATAAGGTAGGGATATTAGGTTAACTCTCCTTGTGTAACATGAGCATATCTATATATAGTGAGCAATATATAAAGGAAGGTACCTAATGCTAAGCGTGCCGTGAGAAGAATGACTCCCTGTTGCTCCACAAGAAGTACCACACGTCTTCTACTGGTGATTCCCTAAAACATAAGCGAGACAATCAGTATCTCCTTAGACTGGTCATGTAGATATAGACCTTTAGGGAAATGGTCGTACCTGTTTTGTCTCTTCAAATAAGGCTTAGAAGAATTTCTGGAGCTTACATGTACAGTCTGTGTTGCTCCTACTAACAACATATAACTACCCCTGCTTCTAAGAACACATCAAACAAACTCCGTAATGAGGTTTAACAAATAACCAAAAAACAAACTCCAGCACCAAGCATGCACTGGATGTCAACTCACACGAGTTAACTTCTGAGTATAATAACACCCGTACTTATCTGGCTAGAAAGGTGCTTGAGAATCAAGAGAACGATGCGGAACCGTAGACCTCTCCCGACGATGCCCGGACGCCACCACTGTGACCCGGAAGCGATGCGCAATACCCGGAAGGAACGCAAAGCGTCGTACCGTAAGAGAGAAAGGACTTTATAGTATCATCACGCATGCGCTAGTCCTTGCGCATGCGCACTCCAGATTCTAGCGGCTCTCGCCAACCAAGCGTTTGCCAACCACGTCTTTCTCGGATCGGCAAGCATGACACACCCTTAATCAATAACTAATAAACACACTCATGTGGTTAGTGACCAACTGATGCAGCATGTTATACAACAACAGAGACAGTGATGCACTCATTCACATAGTTTAGTTACTAATCCATGTATTAAGTGAGACAGTTTTAATTACTCATTTAAACAGACAGTCAGACAGCTATTAAAACCTCCATACAGACCGTTATATATCCACTCAATCTTCAATACAGATTGGTATATATATATATATATATATATATATATATATGAGAAAAACAAAAAGCTTCTTCTGGAGCACTTGGAACCCGTGGAAGGTGGCGCAAATACCGGCGAAGCAGTCCGGTGAATTAATGTAACTGGAGTCTTTCACGAAGTGAATTGCATGCGCTCTCGGACAAGAAGGCAAGAAGAGGGTCAAAATAGTTGGTAATGCAGTTTAATGCACAACGCGTTTCAGCAAAGAAAGCCTTGTTCACGTGCACAAGGCTTTCTTTGCTGAAACGCAACTATTTTGACCCTCTTCTTGCCTTCTTGTCCGAGAGCGCATGCAATTCACTTCGTGAAAGACTCCAGTTATATATATATATATATACAATACATATTTAAATTTCAAACTAAACCACATTCACTGCATGATGTCATCAGCGATGTCATGTCATTTGAGACGTCATCGGTGATCACGGCGGGTCTTTCTCAAGACAGGTGTTTGAAGGAGGTTTTTTAAAATTAATATGTCAGTTCAGTGTTCAAGGCCGGGGATCCTCAGCCTGAGTCGGTAAAATAAAGTAGTCAATGTATCCGTAGTGAAGGATTAATCAGCACAAAGTGTTAGACGGTAGTACAGCGTCCCAACCGGCAGCTGCATAGAGTCGATTCCATGCAGCTGCTGGTTGGGACGCTGTACCACCGTCTAACGGATTCTGAGGGATACATTGACTACTGTATTGTACCGACTCAGACTGAGGATCCCCGGCCTTGAACACAGAAATGCCATATTAAATAAAAATAAAAAAAACCTCCTTCACACACCTGTCTTGAGAAAGACCCGCCGTGACCACCGATTGGGGCACACTAGGGTCGAAACGTCGACGCTTGTCCTAGGTCCAGCACCACCAGGATCCCACCAAGAAACATAGGGATCTTTGGCTATAAATCAGTAGCTGGCCACTGAAACTCTTGTATATATCTGTATACATGAAATTGGGTCCACTGTATATATCTTTCACCTTTTGAGCCCTATACACAAATGTCACTCAACTGCACTTTAACACTCATTCTGACAGTCCACTTATGAATTGTATGATATCATTGAATGACGTAATTCTGATAAAAAGAAACAATACAACCTATTGATCTTATGATTTATTTGTTAAGCATTATTTCCTGTAAGCTGTGTATTCCAGAGATCGTTCACCCCAGAGTACATTAAAAGCAGCGTTAAAGCAATCTTGTCTTACCCAACAAAACCACCTTTTTGTTTAACCATTAATTACCCAGGTTCTGAGGGACACAGGGTCAGCCCTTTTCTTTAAACACCTAGAACAATATGAAGCATCATTACTGCTATCATTCATTAAATTCCTATGGGTAAAGCAAGCTTGGGTTATGTGCACTTAAGTTTATGGGGCCCTTTTTGGCCCTGGGGTCCCTATGCCCCCGGGCCCGCAATATTAAAAGTTGGTGCCCACCCAGGGCACCCACCATAAACCTCCTTGGGGGCCTAAGGGGGTAGCATCCAATACCCTGTGGCCCCAGCAGGTTCCCTGCATGCTGCAGGAGCCAGCATTGCTCTTGCAACCCTTGACCCTACCAGGTAGGTAGCTTCCCCTCCGCACAGCACCGCCTGTGTGTCCCTTCCCCAGCTGCCGCTTCTGAGGACGTTCGAGGCCCTCCATCACCCGCAGGGTACTACCTGCGCCTCATCGCTGGGGGCCAGTGGTAGGCCGTAGGTAGATTAGTTCATTCTCCGCTATGTTGCTTTTATTGTATTGCCTGTATTTTCATTTTTGTGTCTGTGACTGCTGTTGTCTGTCTTCCCCCGCTGCCTGTATGTGGTCCATGGCCCTTTTTCTTCCCTCTGTTCCACTCGCTGTCCCCGTGCTCTCTCAGCCCGGTCTTGCCTTCTGCTCCCCTTGCTGCCCACCTGCCTCTGCCCAGTTTTCAATTCAGTTCCCCTCGCTGCCCCGTGCCTTTTTGCCTGTTTTACCCTCCATTCAACTTGTTTTATTCTCATTTTTTGTGCCTTTCTGCCCTCTGTTCCACTAGTTTTTCCCTCGATTTATGTGGCTTTCTGCTCTCTGTTCCACTCGGTTTTTTGTGCCCTTCTGATCTCTGTGCCACTTGTTTTTCCATTGTTTTTTGTGCCATTTTGCCCTCTGTTCCACTTGTTTATCCCTCAATTTTTGTGCCCTTCTGCCCTCTGTTCCACTCGTTTTGTGTGCCCTTCTGCCCTCTATGCCACTCGTTTTTCCCTCGTTTTTTTTGGCCTTTCTGCACTTTGTTCCACTCATTTTTTTGTGCCCTTGTGCCCTCTGTGCCACTCATTTTTCCCTAGTTTTGTGTCCCTTTCTGCCCTCTGTTCCACTCGTTTATCCCTCATTTTTTGTGCCCTTCTGCCCTTTGTTCAACTCGTTTTTTTGTGCCCTTCTGCCCTCTGTTCCACTTGTTTTTCCCTCGTTTTTTGTTCACTTCTGCCCTCTGTTCCACTCATTTTGTGTGCCCTTCTGCCCTCTGTGCCACTCGTTTTTCCCTCATTTTTTGTGCCATTTTTGCCTTCTGTTCCAATCGTTTTTCCCTAGTTTTCTGTCCTTTTCTACCCTCTGTTCCATTTGTTTTTCCCTCGTTTTTTGTGCCTTTCTGCCCTCCATTCCACCCATTTTTTTGTGCCCTACTGCCCTATCTGCCACTCGTTTTTTCCATTGTTTTTTGTGCCTTTCTGCCTTCTGTTCCACTCATTTAGCCCTCGTTTTTTGTGCCCTTCTACCCTCTGTTCCACTCGTTTTTTTGTGCCCTTCTGCACTCTGTGCCACTCGTTTTTACCTAGTTTTTTGTGCTTTTCTGCGCTCTGTTCCACTTGTTTTTCTCTCATTTTTTGTGTCTTTCTGCCCTCTGTTTCACTCATTTTCCCCCCATTTTTTGTGCCTTTCTGCCCTCCATTCATCTCGTTTTTTTGTGCCCTTCTGCCCTCTGTGCCACTCATTTTTCCATAAATTTTTGTGCCTTTCTGCCCTCTGTTCCACTTGTTTTTCCCTCATTTTTTGTGCCTTTCAGCCTCCGTTCCACTCGGTTTTTTGTGCCCTTCTGCCCTCTGTTCCACTCATTTTCCATCGTTTTTTGTGCCTTTCTGCCCTCTGTTCCACTTGTTTTTCCCTCGTTTTTTGTGCCTTTCTGCCCTCTGTACCACTCGTTTTTTTGTGCCCTTCTGCCCTCTGTGCCACTTGTTTTTCCATTGTTTTTTGTGCCTTTCTGCCCTCTGTTCCACTCATTTAGCCTTCGCTTTTTGTGCCCTTCTACCCTCTGTTCCACTCGTTTGTTTGTGCCCTTCTGCACTCTGTGCCACTCGTTTTTTCCCTAGATTTTTGTGCCTTTCTGCCCTCTGTTCCACTTGTTTTTCTCTCATTTTTTGTGTCTTTCTGCCCTCTGTTTCACTAATTTTCCCCCCATTTTTTGTGCCTTTCTGCCCTCCATTCAACTCGTTTTTTTGTGCCCTTCTGCCCTCTGTGCCACTCATTATCCATAGTTTTTAGTGCCTTTCTGCCCTCTGTTCCACTTGTTTTTCCCTCATTTTGTGTTCCTTTCTGCCCTCTGTTCCACTCGGTTTTTTGTGCCCTTCTGCCCTCTGTTCCACTAATTTTTCCATCGTTTTTTGTGCCTTTCTGCCCTCTGTTCCACTCGTTTATCCCTCATTTGTTGTGCCCCTTTGCCCTCTGTTCCACTCATTTTTTTGTGCCCTTCTGCCCTCTGTGCCACTCATTTTTCCATAAATTTTTGTGCCTTTCTGCCCTCTGTTCCACTTGTTTTTCCCTCATTTTTTGTGCCTTTCAGCCTCCGTTCCACTCGGTTTTTTGTGCCCTTCTGCCCTCTGTTCCACTCATTTTCCATCGTTTTTTGTGCCTTTCTGCCCTCTGTTCCACTTGTTTTTCCCTCGTTTTTTGTGCCTTTCTGCCCTCTGTACCACTCGTTTTTTTGTGCCCTTCTGCCCTCTGTGCCACTTGTTTTTCCATTGTTTTTTGTGCCTTTCTGCCCTCTGTTCCACTCATTTAGCCTTCGCTTTTTGTGCCCTTCTACCCTCTGTTCCACTCGTTTGTTTGTGCCCTTCTGCACTCTGTGCCACTCGTTTTTTCCCTAGATTTTTGTGCCTTTCTGCCCTCTGTTCCACTTGTTTTTCTCTCATTTTTTGTGTCTTTCTGCCCTCTGTTTCACTAATTTTCCCCCCATTTTTTGTGCCTTTCTGCCCTCCATTCAACTCGTTTTTTTGTGCCCTTCTGCCCTCTGTGCCACTCATTATCCATAGTTTTTAGTGCCTTTCTGCCCTCTGTTCCACTTGTTTTTCCCTCATTTTGTGTTCCTTTCTGCCCTCTGTTCCACTCGGTTTTTTGTGCCCTTCTGCCCTCTGTTCCACTAATTTTTCCATCGTTTTTTGTGCCTTTCTGCCCTCTGTTCCACTCGTTTATCCCTCATTTGTTGTGCCCCTTTGCCCTCTGTTCCACTCATTTTTTTGTGCCCTTCTGCCCTCTGTTGCACTCGTTTTTCACTTGTTTTTGGTGCCATTTCTGCCCTCTGTTCCACTTGTTTTTTCCTAGTTTTTTGTGCTTTTCTGCCCTCTGTTCCACTTGTTTTCCCTCGTTTTTTGTGCCTTTGTGCCCTCTGTTCCACTCGTTTTTTGTGCCCTTCTGCCCTCTGTGCCACTCGATTTTCCATCATTTTTTGTGCCTTTCTGCCCTCTGTTCCACAAATTTTCCCTAGTATTTTGTGCCTATCTGCCCTCTCTTCCACTCGTTTTACCCTCATTTTTTGTGCCTTTCTGACCTCTGTTTCACTTGTTTTTCCTTAGTTTTGGTGCCTATCTGCCCTCTGTTCCACTTGTTTTTCCCTCATCTTTTGTGCCTTTCTGACCTCTGTTTCACTTGTTTTTCCTTAGTTTTGGTGCCTTTCTGCCCTCTGTTCCACTCAGTTTTTTGTGCCCTCCTGACCTCTGTGTCACTTGTTTTTCCATTGTATTTTGTGCATTCTGCCTTATGTTCCACTCATTTATCCCTCATTTTTTGTGCCCTTCTGCCCTCTGTTCCACTCATTGTTTTGTGCCCTTCTGCCCTCTGTTCCACTCGTTTGCCTCTCATTTTTTGTGCACTAATGTCCTCTGTTCCACTCATTTTGTGTGCCCTCCTGCACTCTGTGCCACTCGTTTTTCCCTCATTTTTGGTGCCATTTTTGCCCTCTGTTCCACTAGTTTTTCCCTAGTTTTGTGAACCTTTCTTCAATCTGTTCCACTCGTGTATCCCTCATCTTTTGTGCCCTTCTGCCCTCTGTTCCACTCGTTTTTTGTGCCCTTCTGCCCTTTGTTCCACTTGTTTTTCCCTCATTTTTTGTGCACTTCTGCCCTCTGTTCCGCTCATTTTGTGTGCTCTTCTGCGCTCTGTGCCACTTGTTTTTCCCTTATTTTTGTGGCATTTTTGCCTTCTATTCCAATCGTTTTTCCCTAGTTTTCTGTGCCTTTCTGCCCTCTGTGCCACTTGTTTTTCTATTGTTTTTTGTGCCTTTTTGCCCTCTGTTACACTCGTTTAGCCCTCATTTTTTGTGCCCCTCTGCACTCTGTGCCATTTGTTTTTCCCTAGTTTTTTGTGCCTTTCTGTCCTCTGTTCCACTTGTTTTTCCCTCATTTTGTGTGCCTTTCTGACCTCTGTTTCACTTGTTTTTCCTTAGTTTTGGTGCCTTTCTGCCCTCTGTTCCACTCAGTTTTTTGTGCCCTCCTGACCTCTGTGTCACTTGTTTTTCCATTGTTTTTTGTGCATTTCTGCCTTATGTTCCACTCATTTATCCCTCATTTTTTGTGCCCTTCTGCCCTCTGTTCCACTCATTGTTTTGTGCCCTTCTGCCCTCTGTTCCACTCGTTTGCCTCTCATTTTTTGTGCACTAATGTCCTCTGTTCCACTCATTTTGTGTGCCCTCCTGCACTCTGTGCCACTCGTTTTTCCCTCATTTTTGGTGCCATTTTTGCCCTCTGTTCCACTAGTTTTTCCCTAGTTTTGTGAACCTTTCTTCAATCTGTTCCACTCGTGTATCCCTCATCTTTTGTGCCCTTCTGCCCTCTGTTCCACTTGTTTTTTGTGCCCTTCTGCCCTTTGTTCCACTTGTTTTTCCCTCATTTTTTGTGCACTTCTGCCCTCTGTTCCGCTCATTTTGTGTGCTCTTCTGCCCTCTGTGCCACTTGTTTTTCCCTTACTTTTGTGGCATTTTTGCCTTCTGTTCCAATCGTTTTTCCCTAGTTTTCTGTGCCTTTCTGCCCTCTGTGCCACTTGTTTTTCTATTGTTTTTTGTGCCTTTTTGCCCTCTGTTGCACTCGTTTAGCCCTCATTTTTTGTGCCCCTCTGCACTCTGTGCCACTTGTTTTTCCCTAGTTTTTTGTGCCTTTCTGTCCTCTGTTCCACTTGTTTTTCCCTCATTTTTTGTGCCTTTCTGCCCTCCATTCAACTCGTTTTTTTTGTGCCCTTCTGCCCTCTGTGCCACTCATTTTTCCATGTTTTTTTGTGCCTTTGTGCCCTCTGTTCCACTCGTTTTTCCCTCATTTTTTGTGCCTTTCAGCCCTCCGTTCCACTCGTTTTTTTGTGCCCTTCTGCCCTCTGTGCCACTCGTTATTCGATCGTTTTTTGTGCCTTTCTGCCCTATGTTCCACTCGTCTATCCCTAATTTTTTGTGCCCTTCTGCCCTCTGTTCCACTCATTTTGTGTGCCCTTCAACCCTCTGTGCCAATCGTTTTTCCCTTGTTTTTTGTGCCATTTCTGCCCTCTGTGCCACTTGTTTTTCCCTAGTTTTTGGTGCCTTTCTGCCCTCTGTTCCACTTGTTTTCCCTCGTTTTTTGTGCCTTTCTGCCCTCCGTTCCACTCATTTTTTGGTGCCCTTCTGCCCTCTTTGCCACTCGTTTTTCCATCATTTTTTGTGCCCTTCTGCCCTCTGTTCCACAGGTTTTCCCTAGTTTTTTGTGCTATTTCTGCCATCTGTTCCACTCATTTTTCCCTAATTTTTTGTGCCTTTCTGACCTCTGTTTCACTTGTTTTTTCTTAGTTTTGGTGCCTTTCTGCCCTCTGTTCCACTTGTTTTTCCCTCATTTCTTGTGCCTTTCTGCCCTTCGTTCCACTCGTTTTTTTGTGCCCTTCTGCCCTCTGTGTCACTTGTTTTTCCATTGTTTTTTGTGCCTTCTGCCCGCTGTTCCACTAGTTTTTCCCTCATTTTTTGTGCACTTCTGCCCTCTGTTTCACTCTTTTTGTGTGCCCTTCTGCACTCTATGCCACTCGTATTTCCCTCATTTTTTGTGCCATTTCTACCCTCTGTTCCACTAATTTTCCCTTGTTTTTTGTGCCTTTCTGCCCTCTGTTCCACTCATCTATCCCTCATTTTTTGTGCCCTTCTGCCCTCTGTTCCACTCGTTTTTTTGTGCCCATATGCCCCACTGTTCCACTTGTTTTCCCCTCGTTTTTTGTGCACTTCTGCACTCTGTTCCACTTATTTTTCCCTCGTTTTTTGTGCGTTTCTGCCCTCTGTTCAACTCCTTTTTTTGTGCCCTTCTGCCCTCCGTGCCACTTGTTTTCCATTGTTTTTTGTGCCTTTCTGCCATCTGTTCCACTCGTTTTTTGTGCCCTTCTGCACTCAGTGCCACTCGTATTTCCCTCGTTTTTTTGTGCCATTTCTGCCCTCTGTTCCACGCATTCTTCCATCGTTTTTTGTGCCTTTCTGCCCTCGGTTCCACTCGTTTAGCCCTCATTTTTTGTGCCCTTCTGCCCTCTGTTCCACAGGTTTTCCCTAGTTTTTTGTGCCATTCTGCCCTCTGTTCCACTCATTTTTCCCTCATTTTTATGCCTTTCTGACCTCTGTTTCACTTGTTTTTTCTTAGTTTTGGTGCCTTTCTTCCCTCTGTTCCACTTGTTTTCCCTCATTTTTTGTGCCTTTCTGCCCTTCGTTCCACTCGTTTTTTGTGCCTTTCTGCCCGCTGTTCCACTTGTTTTTCCCTCATTTTGTGTGTCCTTCTGCCCTATGTGCCACTCGTTTTTCCCTAGTTTTTTGTGCCTTTCTGCCCTCTGTTCCACTTATTTTTCCCTTGTTTTTTGTGCGTTTCTGCCCTCTGTTCAACTCCTTTTTTTTTGCCCTTCTGCCCTCCGTGCCACTTGTTTTCCATTGTTTTTTGTGCCTTTCTGCCCTCTGTTTCACTCGTTTAGCACTAGTTTTTTGTGCCCTTCTGCCATCTGTTCCACTCGTTTTTCGTGCCCTTCTGCACTCTGTGCCACTCGTATTTCCCTCGTTTTTTTGTGCCATTTCTGCCCTCTGTTCCACTCATTCTTCCATTGTTTTTTGTGCCTTTCTGCCCTTGATCCACTCGTTTATCCCTCATTTTTTGTTCCCTTCTTCCCTCTGTTCCACTCGTTTTTTTGTGCCCTTCTGCCCTCTGTTCCACTTGTTTTTCCCTCATTTTTTGTGCCTTCTGGCCCTCAGTTCCACTCATTTTGTGTGCCCTTCTGCCCTCTGTGCCACTCGTTTTTCCCCTCGTTTTTTTGTGCTTTCGTGCCCTCTGCTTCACTCGTTTTTACCTAGATTTTTGTACCTTTCTGCCCTCTGTTCCACTCGTTAATCCCGCATTTTTGGTGCCCTTCTTCCCTCTGTTCCACTCGTTTTTTTGTGCCATTCTGCCCTCTGTGCCACTCGTTTTCCCCTAGTTTTTTGTGCCATTTCTGGGGTCTGTTCCACTCATTTTTCCCGAGTTTTTTTGCCTTTCTGCCCTCTGTTCCACTCGTTTTTTGATCGTTTTTTGTGCCTTTGTGCCCTCTGTTCCACTCATTTTTTGTGCCCTTCTGCCCTCTGTGCCACTCAATTTTCCCTCATTTTTGTGCCATTTCTGCACTCAGTTCCACTCGTTTTCCCTAGTTTTTGTGCCTTTCTGCCCTTTGTTCCACTCGTTCTTTTGTGCCTTTATGCCCTTTGTGCCACTAGTTTTTCCATAGTTTTTTTGCCTTTCTGCCCTCTGTTCCACTAGTTTTTCCCTCGATTTATGTGGCTTTCTGCTCTCTGTTCCACTCGGTTTTTTGTGCCCTTCTGCTCTCTGTCCCACTTGTTTTTCCATTGTTTCTTGTGCCATTCTGCCCTCAGTTCCACTTGTTTATCCCTCACTTTTTGTGCCCTTCTGCCCTCTGTTCCACTCGTTTTTTTGTGCCCTTCTGCCCTCTGTTCCACTCGTTTTTCCGTCATTTTTTGTGCACTTCTGCCCTCTGTTCCACTCATTTTGTGTGCCCTTCTGCCCTCTGTGCCACTCATTTTTCCCTCGTTTTTTTTCCTTTCTGCACTTTGTTCCACTCATTTTTTGTGCCCTTGTGCCACTCATTTTTCCCTAGTTTTGTGTCCCTTTCTGCCCTCTGTTCACTCGTTTATCCCTCATTTTTTGTGCCCTTCTGCCATCTGTTCCACTCGTTTTTTTTGTGCCCTTCTGCTCTCTGTTCCACTTGTTTTTCCCTCGTTTTTTGTGCACTTCTGCCCTCTGTTCCACTCATTTTGTGAGCCCTATTGCCCTCTGTGCCACTCGTTTTGCCCTCATTTTTTGTGCCATTTTTGCCTTCTGTTCCAATCGTTTTTCCCTAGCTTTCTGTGCCTTTCTACCCTCTGTTCCACTTGTTTTTCCCTCGTTTTTTGTGCCTTTCTGCCCTCTGTTCCACTCTTTTTTTGTGCCCTTCTGCCCTCTCTGCCACTCGTTTTTCCATTGTTTTTTGTGCCTTTCTGCCTTCTGTTCCACTCGTTTAGCCCTCGTTTTTTGTGCCCTTCTACCCTCTGTTCCACTCGTTTTTTGTGCCCTTCTGCACTCTGTGCCACTCGTTTCTCCCTAGCTTTTTTGTGCCTTTCTGCCCTCTGTTCCACTTGTTTTTCTCTCATTTTTTGTGTCTTTCTGCCCTCAGTTTCACTCACTTTCCCCCCATTTTTTGTACCTTTCTGCCCTCTGTTCCACTCGTTAATCCCGCATTTTTGGTGCCCTTCTTCCCTCTGTTCCACTCGTTTTTTTGTGCCATTCTGCCCTCTGTGCCACTCGTTTTCCCCTAGTTTTTTGTGCCATTTCTGCGATCTGTTCCACTCATTTTTCCCGAGTTTTTTTGCCTTTCTGCCCTCTGTTCCACTCGTTTTTTGATCGTTTTTTGTGCCTTTGTGCCCTCTGTTCCACTCATTTTTTGTGCCCTTCTGCCCTCTGTGCCACTCAATTTTCCCTCATTTTTGTGCCATTTCTGCACTCAGTTCCACTCGTTTTCCCTAGTTTTTGTGCCTTTCTGCCCTTTGTTCCACTCGTTCTTTTGTGCCTTTATGCCCTTTGTGCCACTAGTTTTTCCATAGTTTTTTTGCCTTTCTGCCCTCTGTTCCACTAGTTTTTCCCTCGATTTATGTGGCTTTCTGCTCTCTGTTCCACTCGGTTTTTTGTGCCCTTCTGCTCTCTGTCCCACTTGTTTTTCCATTGTTTCTTGTGCCATTCTGCCCTCAGTTCCACTTGTTTATCCCTCACTTTTTGTGCCCTTCTGCCCTCTGTTCCACTCGTTTTTTTGTGCCCTTCTGCCCTCTGTTCCACTCGTTTTTCCGTCATTTTTTGTGCACTTCTGCCCTCTGTTCCACTCATTTTGTGTGCCCTTCTGCCCTCTGTGCCACTCATTTTTCCCTCGTTTTTTTTCCTTTCTGCACTTTGTTCCACTCATTTTTTGTGCCCTTGTGCCACTCATTTTTCCCTAGTTTTGTGTCCCTTTCTGCCCTCTGTTCACTCGTTTATCCCTCATTTTTTGTGCCCTTCTGCCATCTGTTCCACTCGTTTTTTTTGTGCCCTTCTGCCCTCTGTTCCACTTGTTTTTCCCTCGTTTTTTGTGCACTTCTGCCCTCTGTTCCACTCATTTTGTGAGCCCTATTGCCCTCTGTGCCACTCGTTTTGCCCTCATTTTTTGTGCCATTTTTGCCTTCTGTTCCAATCGTTTTTCCCTAGCTTTCTGTGCCTTTCTACCCTCTGTTCCACTTGTTTTTCCCTCGTTTTTTGTGCCTTTCTGCCCTCTGTTCCACTCTTTTTTTGTGCCCTTCTGCCCTCTCTGCCACTCGTTTTTCCATTGTTTTTTGTGCCTTTCTGCCTTCTGTTCCACTCGTTTAGCCCTCGTTTTTTGTGCCCTTCTACCCTCTGTTCCACTCGTTTTTTGTGCCCTTCTGCACTCTGTGCCACTCGTTTCTCCCTAGCTTTTTTGTGCCTTTCTGCCCTCTGTTCCACTTGTTTTTCTCTCATTTTTTGTGTCTTTCTGCCCTCAGTTTCACTCACTTTCCCCCCATTTTTTGTGCCTTTCTGCCCTCCATTCAACTCGTTTTTTTGTGCCCTTCTGCCCTCTGTGCCACTCATTTTTCCATACATTTTTGTGCCTTTTTGCCCTCTGTTCCACTTGTTTTTCCCTAATTTTTTGTGCCTTTCAGCCCTCCGTTCCACTCGTTTTTTTGTGCCCTTCTGCCCTCTGTTCCACTCATTTTTCCATCGTTTTTTGTGCCTTTCTGCACTCTGTTCCACTTTTTTTCCCTCGTTTTTTGTGCCTTTCTGCCCTCTGTTCCACTCATTTTTTTGTGCCCTTCTGCCCTCTGTGCCACTTGTTTTTCCATTGTTTTTTGTGCCTTTCTGCCCTCTGGTCCACTCGTTTAGCCCTCGTTTTTTGTGCCCTTCTACCCTCTGTTCCACTCGTTTGTTTGTGCCCTTCTGCACTCTGTGCCACTTGTTTTTCTCTCATTTTGCTGTCTTTCTGCCCTCTGTTTCACTAATTTTCCCCCCATTTTTTGTGCCTTTCTGCCCTCCATTCAACTCGTTATTTTGTGCCCTTCTGCCCTCTGTGCCACTCATTTTTCCATGGTTTTTTGTGCCTTTGTGCCCTCTGTTCCACTCGTTTTCCCCTCATTTTTTGTGCCTTTCTGCCCTCCGTTCCACTCGGTTTTTTGTGCCCTTCTGCCCTCTGTTCCACTAATTTTTCCATCATTTTTTGTGCCTTTCTGCCCTATGTTTCACTCGTTTATCCCTAATTTTTTGTGCCCTTCTGCCCTCTGTTCCACTCATTTTGTGTGCCCTTCTACCCTCTGTGCCACTCGTTTTTCCCTTGTTTTTTGTGCCATTTCTGCCCTCTGTGCCACTTGTTTTTCCCTAGTTTTTGGTGCCTTTCTGCCCTCTGTTCCACTTGTTTTCCCTCGTTTTTTGTGCCTTTCTGCCCTCTGTTCCACTTGTTTTTTGTGCCCTTCTGCCCTCTTTGGCACTCATTTTTCCATCGTTTTTTGTGCATTTCTGCCCTCTGTTCCACTCATTTATTTCTCGTTTTTTGTGCCTTCTGCCCTCTGTTCCACTCATTTTTTGGTGCCCTTCTGCCCTCTGTGCCACTCGTTTTTCCATCATTTTTTGTGCCCTTCTGCCCTCTGTTCCACAGGTTTTCCCTAGTTTTTTGTGCCTTTCTGCCCTCTGTTTCACTCGTTTTTCCCTCATTTGTTGTGCCTTTCTGACCTCTGTTTCACTTGTTTTTTCTTAGTTTTGGTGCCTTTCTGCCCTCTGTTCCACTTGTTTTTCCCTCAGTTTTTGTGCCTTTCTGCCTTTCGTTCCACTCGTTTTTTGTGCCCTTCTGCCCTCTGTGTCACTTGTTTTTCCATCGTTTTTTGTGCCTTTCTGCCCGCTGTTTCACTCATTTTTCCCTCATTTTTTGTGCACTTCTGCCCTCTGTTTCACTTTTTTTGTGTGCCCTTCTGCACTCAGTGCCACTTGTATTTCCCTCATTTTTTGTGCCATTTCTGCCCTCTATTCCACTCGTTTTCCTTTGTTTTTTGTGCCTTTCTGCCCTCTGTTCCACTCATCTATCCCTCATTTTTTGTGCCCTTCTGCCCTCTGTTCAACTCCTTTTTTGTGCCCTTCTGCCCTCCGTGCCACTTGTTTTCCATTGTTTTTTGTGCCTTTCTGCCCTCTGTTTCACTCGTTTAGCCCTAGTTTTTTGTGCCCTTCTGCCATCTATTCCACTTGTTTTTTGTGCCCTTTTGCACTCTGTGCCACTCGTATTTCCCTCGTTTTTTGTGCCTTTTTGCCCTCGGATCCACTCGTTTATCCCTCATTTTTTGTTCCCTTCTTCCCTCTGTTCCACTTGTTATTTTGTGCCCTTCTGCCCTCTGTTCCACTTGTTTTTCCCTCGTTTTTGGTGCCTTCTGGCCCTCTGTTCCACTCATTTTGTGTGCCCATCTGCCCCTTGTACCACCTGTTTTTCCCCTCGTTTTTTTGTGCCTTTGTGCCCTCTGCTCCACTCGTTTTTACCTAGATTTTTGTACCTTTCTGCCCTCTGTTCCACTCATTTATCCCTCATTTTTGGTGCCCTTCTTCCCTCTGTACCACTCATTTTTTTGTGCCATTCTGCCCTCTGTGCCACTTGTTTTTCCCTCGTTTTTTGTGCCATTTCTGCGATCTAATCCACTCGTTTTTCCCTAGTTTTTTTGCCTTTCTGCCCTCTGTTCCACTCGTTTTTTCATCATTTTTTGTGCCTTTTTGCCCTCTGTTCCACTCATTTTTTTGTGCCCTTCTGCCCTCTGTACCACTCAATTTTCCCTCGTTTTTGTGCCATTTCTGCACTCAGTTCCACTCGTGTTCCCTAGTTTTTTATGCCTTTCTGCCCTCTGTTCCACTCGTTTTTTTGTGCCTTTATGCCCTTTGTGTCACTAGTTTTTCCATTGTTTTTTTGCCTTTCTGACCTCTGTTCCAGTCGTTTATCCCTCGTTTTTTGTGCCCTTCTGCCCTCTGTGCCTCTCATTTTTCCCTCGTTTTTTGTGCCTTTCTGCCTTTTGTTCCACTCGTTTTCCCCTAGTTTTTCGAGCACTTCTGCCCTCAGTTCCACTCATTTTGTATGCCCTTCTGCCCTCTGTGCCACTTGTTTTTCCCTCGTTTTTTGTGGCTTTTCTGCCCTCTGTTCCACTCGTTTTCCCCTAGTTTTTGTGCCTTTCTGCCCTCTGTTTCACTCATTTTTCCCTCGTTTTTAGTGCCTTTATGCCCTCTGTTCCACTCATTTTTTTGTGCCCTTCTGCCCTCTGTGGCACTCGTTTTTCCATATTTTGTTGTGCCTTTCTGCCCTCTGTTCCACTCATTTATCCCTCATTTTTGTGCCCTTCTGTCCTCTGTTCCACTCATTTTTTGTGCCCTACTGCCCTCTGTGCCACTCGTTTTTTCATCATTTTTTGTGCCTTTCTGCCCTCTGTTCCACACATTTTTCCCTGGTGTTTTGTGCCTGTCTGCCCTCTGTTCCACTCATTTTTTCATCGTTTTTGTGCCATTTCTGCACTCAGTTCCACTCGTGTTCCCTAGTTTTTTATGCCTTTCTGCCCTCTGTTCCACTAGTTTTTTTGTGCCTTTATGCCCTTTGTGCCACTAGTTTTTCCATTGTTTTTTTGCCTTTCTGACCTCTGTTCCAGTCGTTTATCCCTCGTTTTTTGTGCCCTTCTGCCGTCTGTGCCTCTCATTTTTCCCTCATTTTTTGTGCCTTTCTGCCTTTTGTTCCACTCGTTTTTCCCTCGTTTTTTGAGCACTTCTGCCCTCAGTTCCACTCATTTTGTATGCCCTTCTGCCCTCTGTTCCACTTGTTTTTCCCTCGTTTTTGGTGCCTTCTGGCCCTCTGTTCCACTCATTTTGTGTGCCCATCTGCCCCTTGTACCACCTGTTTTCCCCTCGTTTTTTTGTGCCTTTGTGCCCTCTGCTCCACTCGTTTTTACCTAGATTTTTGTACCTTTCTGCCCTCTGTTCCACTCATTTATCCCTCATTTTTGGTGCCCTTCTTCCCTCTGTACCACTCATTTTTTGTGCCATTCTGCCCTCTGTGCCACTTGTTTTTCCCTCGTTTTTTGTGCCATTTCTGCGATCTAATCCACTCGTTTTTCCCTAGTTTTTTTGCCTTTCTGCCCTCTGTTCCACTCGTTTTTTCATCATTTTTTGTGCCTTTTTGCCCTCTGTTCCACTCATTTTTTTGTGCCCTTCTGCCCTCTGTACCACTCAATTTTCCCTCGTTTTTGTGCCATTTCTGCACTCAGTTCCACTCGTGTTCCCTAGTTTTTTATGCCTTTCTGCCCTCTGTTCCACTCGTTTTTTTGTGCCTTTATGCCCTTTGTGTCACTAGTTTTTCCATTGTTTTTTTGCCTTTCTGACCTCTGTTCCAGTCGTTTATCCCTCGTTTTTTGTGCCCTTCTGCCCTCTGTGCCTCTCATTTTTCCCTCGTTTTTTGTGCCTTTCTGCCTTTTGTTCCACTCGTTTTTCCCTCGTTTTTTGAGCACTTCTGCCCTCAGTTCCACTCATTTTGTATGCCCTTCTGCCCTCTGTGCCACTTGTTTTTCCCTCGTTTTTTGTGGCTTTTCTGCCCTCTGTTCCACTCGTTTTCCCCTAGTTTTTGTGCCTTTCTGCCCTCTGTTTCACTCATTTTTCCCTCATTTTTAGTGCCTTTATGCCCTCTGTTCCACTCATTTTTTTGTGCCCTTCTGCCCTCTGTGGCACTCGTTTTTCCATATTTTGTTGTGCCTTTCTGCCCTCTGTTCCACTCATTTATCCCTCATTTTTGTGCCCTTCTGTCCTCTGTTCCACTCATTTTTTGTGCCCTACTGCCCTCTGTGCCACTCGTTTTTTCATCATTTTTTGTGCCTTTCTGCCCTCTGTTCCACACATTTTTCCCTGGTGTTTTGTGCCTGTCTGCCCTCTGTTCCACTCATTTTTTCATCGTTTTTTGTGCCTTTCTGCCCTCTGTTCCACTCGTTTAGCCCTCATTTTTTGTGCCCTTCTACCCTCTGTTCCACTCGTTTTTTTGTGCCCTTCTGCTCTCTGTGCCACTAATTTTTCCCTAGTTTTTTGTGCCTTTCTGTCCTCTGTTCCACTTGTTTTTCTTTCATTTTTTGTGCCTTTCTGCCCTCCATTCAACTCGTTTTTTGTGTGCCCTTCTGCCCTCTGTGCCACTCATTTATCCCTCATTTTTGTGCCCTTCTGTCCTCTGTTCCACTCATTTTTTTGTGCCCTACTGCCCTCTGTGCCACTCGTTTTTCCAACATTTTTTGTGCCGTTCTGCCCTCTGTTCCACTCATTTTTTTGTGCCCTTCTGCCCTCTGTGCCACTCAATTTTCCCTCGTTTTTGTGCCATTTCTGCACTCAGTTCCACTCGTGTTCCCTAGTTTTTTATGCCTTTCTGCCCTCTGTTCCACTAGTTTTTTTGTGCCTTTATGCCCTTTGTGCCACTAGTTTTTCCATTGTTTTTTTGCCTTTCTGACCTCTGTTCCAGTCGTTTATCCCTCGTTTTTTGTGCCCTTCTGCCGTCTGTGCCTCTCATTTTTCCCTCATTTTTTGTGCCTTTCTGCCTTTTGTTCCACTCGTTTTTCCCTCGTTTTTTGAGCACTTCTGCCCTCAGTTCCACTCATTTTGTATGCCCTTCTGCCCTCTGTGCCACTTGTTTTTCCCTCGTTTTTTGTGCCTTCCTGCCCTCTGTTCCACTCATTTATCCCTCATTTTTGTGCCCTTTCTGTCCTCTGTTCCACTCATTTTTTTGTGCCCTACTGCCCTCTGTGCCACTCGTTTTTCCATCATTTTGTGTGCCTTTCTGCCCTCTGTTCCACACATTTTTCCCTGTTTTTTTGTGCCTTTCTGCCCTCTGTTCACTAGTTTTTTCATCGTTTTTTGTGCCTTTCCGCCCTCTTCCACTCATTTAGCCCTCATTTTTTGTGCCCTTCTACCCTCTGTTCCACTCGTTTTTTTGTGCCCTTCTGCACTCTGTGCCACTTATTTTTCCCTAGTTTTTTTGTGCCTTTCTGTCCTCTGTTCCACTTTTTTTCCCCCCTCATTTTTTGTGCATTTCTGCCCTCCATTCAACTTGTTTTTTTTGTGCCCTTCTGCCCTCTGTGCCACTCATTTATCCCTCATTTTTGTGCCCTTCTGTCCTCTGTTCCACTCATTTTTTGTGCCCTACTGCCCTCTGTGCCACTCGTTTTTCCATATTTTTTTTGTGCCTTTCTGCCCCTCTGTTCCACACATTTTTCCCTGGTTTTTTGTGCCTTTCTGCCCTCTGTTCCACTCGTTTTTTCATCGTTTTGTGTGCCTTTCTGCCCTCTGTTCCACTCGTTTAGCCCTAATTTGTTGTGCCCTTCTACCCTCTGTTCCACTCATTTTTTTGTGCCCTTCTGCACTCTGTGCCACCTATTTTTCCCTAGTTTTTGTGCCTTTATGTCCTCTGTTCCACTTGTTTTCCCTCATTTTTTGTGCCTTTCTACCCTCCATTCAACTCGGTTTTTTTTGTGCCCTTCTGCCCTCTGTGCCACTCATTTTTCCATGGTTTTTTTGTGCCTTTGTGCCCTCTGTTCCACTCGTTTTTCCCTCATTTTTTGTGCCTTTCAGCCCTCCATTCCACTCGTTTTTTGTGCCCTTCTGCCCTCTGTGCCACTCGTTTTTCGATCATTTTTTGTGCCTTTCTGCCCTCTGTTTCACTCATTTTTTTCCTCCTTTTTAGTGCCTTTCTGCCCTCTGTTCCACTCGTTTTTTTGTGCCCTTCTGCCCTCTGTGGCACTCGTTTTTTCCATCTTTTTTTGTGCCTTTCTGCCCTATGTTCCATTCATTTATCCTTCATTTTTTGTGGCCTTCTGTCCTCTGTTCCACTCATTTTTTTGTGCCCTACTGCCCTCTGTGCCACTCGTTTTTCCATCATTTTTTGTGCCTTTCTGCCCCGCTGTTCCACACATTTCTCCCTAGTTTTGTGTGCCTTTCTGCCCTCTGTTCCACTCGTTTTCCCCTCATTTTTTGTGCCTTTCTGACCTCTGTTTCACTTGTTTTTTCTTAGTTTTGGTGCCTTTTCTGCCCTCTGTTCCACTTATGTTTCCCTCATTTTGTGCCTTTCTGCCCTTCGTTCCACTAATTTTTTTTTTGCCCTCTGTGTCAC
The DNA here is from genome assembly GCF_964261635.1 of Lissotriton helveticus. Classification (NCBI taxonomy): domain Eukaryota; kingdom Metazoa; phylum Chordata; class Amphibia; order Caudata; family Salamandridae; genus Lissotriton; species Lissotriton helveticus. Next base: position 141,070,696 of record NC_136059.1, on the reverse strand, counting down.
TTGTTTTTCCAATCGTTTTTTGTGCCTTTCTGCCCGCTGTTCCACTAGTTTTTCCCTCATTTTTTGTGCACTTCTGCCCTCTGTTTCACTCTTTTTGTGTGCCCTTCTGCACTCTGTGCCACTCGTATTTCCCTCATTTTTTGTGCCATTTCTGCCCTCTGTTCCACTCGTTTTCCCTTGTTTTTTGTGCCTTTTCTGCCCTCTGTTCCACTCATCTATCCCTCATTTTTTGTGCCCTTCTGCCCTCTGTTCCACTAATTTTTTTGTGCCCATATGCCCACTGTTCCACTTGTTTTCCCCTCGTTTTTTGTGCACTTCTGCACTCTGTTCCACTCATTTTGTGTGTCCTTCTGTCACTCGTTTTACCCTAGTTTTTTTCGTGCCTTTCTGCCCTCTGTTCCATTTATTTTTCCCTCGTTTTCTGTGCGTTTCTGCCCTCTGTTCAACTCCTTTTTTTGTGCCCTTCTGCCCTCCGTGCCACTTGTTTTCCATTGTTTTCTGTGCCTTTCTATCCTCTGTTTCACTTGTTTAGCCCTAGTTTTTTGTGCCCTTCTGTCATCTGTTCCACTCGTTTTTTTGTGCCCTTCTGCACTCAGTGCCACTCGTATTTCCCTCGTTTTTTGTGCCATTTCTGCCCTCTGTTCCACTCATTCTTCCATCGTTTTTTGTGCCTTTCTGCCCTCTGTTCCACTCGTTTATCCCTCATTTTTTCTTCCCTCTGTTCCACTTGTTTTTTTGTGCCCTTCTTCCCTCTGTTCCACTTGTTTTTCCCTCGTTTTTGGTGCCTTCCGGCCCTCTGTTCCACTCATTTTGTGTTCCCTTCTGCCCTCTGTGCCACTCGTTTTTCCCCCTCTTTTTTTGTACCTTTGTGCCCTCTGCTCCACTCGTTTTTACCTAGATTTTTGTACCTTTCTGCCCTCTGTTCCACTCGTTTATCCCTCATTTTTGGTGCCCTTCTTCCCTATGTTCCACTCGTTTTTTTGTGCCATTCTGCCCTCTGTGCCACTCGTTTTTCCCTCGTTTTTTGTGCCATTTCTGCGATCTGTTCCACTCATTCTTCCTTAGTTTTTTATGCCTTTCTGCCCTCTGTTCCACTCGTTTTTGTGTGCCTTTATGCCCTTTGTGCCACTAATTTTTCCATTGTTTTTTTGCCTTTCTGACCTCTGTTCCAGTCGTTTATCCCTCGTTTTTTGTGCCCTTCTGCCCTCTGTGCCTCTCATTTTTCCCTCGTTTTTTGTGCCTTTCTGCCTTTTGTTCCACTCGTTTTTCCCTCGTTTTTTGAGCACTTCTGCCCTCAGTTCCACTCATTTTGTATGCCCTTCTGCCCTCTGTGCCATTTGTTTTTCCCTCGTTTTTTGTGGCTTTTCTGCCCTCTGTTCCACTCGTTTTCCCCTAGTTTTTGTGCCTTTCTGCCCTCTGTTTCACTCATTTTTCCCTCGTTTTTAGTGCCTTTCTGCCCTCTGTTCCACTCATTTTTTTGTGCCCTTCTGCCCTCTGTGGCACTCGTTTTTCCATATTTTGTTGTGCCTTTCTGCCCTCTGTTCCACTCATTTATCCCTCATTTTTGTGCCCTTCTGTCCTCTGTTCCACTCATTTTTTCATCATTTTTTGTGCCTTTCTGCCCTCTGTTCCACACATTTTTCCCTGGTGTTTTGTGCCTGTCTGCCCTCTGTTCCACTAATTTTTTCATCGTTTTTTGTGCCTTTCTGCCCTCTGTTCCACTCGTTTAGCCCTCATTTTTGGTGCCCTTCTACCCTCTGTTCAACTCGTTTTTTTGTGCCCTTCTGCACTCTGTGCCACTAATTTTCCCTAGTTTTTTGTGCCTTTCTGTCCTCTGTTCCACTTGTTTTTCTTTCATTTTTTGTGCCTTTCTGCCCTCCATTCAACTCGTTTTTTGTGTGCCCTTCTGCCCTCTGTGCCACTCATTTATCCCTCATTTTTGTGCCCTTCTGTCCTCTGTTCCACTCATTTTTTTGTGCCCTACTGCCCTCTGTGCCACTGGTTTTTCCAACATTTTTTGTGCCGTTCTGCCCTCTGTTCCACTCATTTTTTTGTGCCCTTCTGCCCTCTGTGCCACTCAATTTTCCCTCGTTTTTGTGCCATTTCTGCACTCAGTTCCACTCGTGTTCCCTAGTTTTTTATGCCTTTCTGCCCTCTGTTCCACTAGTTTTTTTGTGCCTTTATGCCCTTTGTGCCACTAGTTTTTCCATTGTTTTTTTGCCTTTCTGACCTCTGTTCCAGTCGTTTATCCCTCGTTTTTGTGCCCTTCTGCCGTCTGTGCCTCTCATTTTTCCCTCATTTTTTGTGCCTTTCTGCCTTTTGTTCCACTCGTTTTTCCCTCGTTTTTTGAGCACTTCTGCCCTCAGTTCCACTCATTTTGTATGCCCTTCTGCCCTCTGTGCCACTTGTTTTTCCCTCGTTTTTTGTGCCTTCCTGCCCTCTGTTCCACTCATTTATCCCTCATTTGTGTGCCCTTCTGTCCTCTGTTCCACTCATTTTTTTGTGCCCTACTGCCCTCTGTGCCACTCGTTTTTCCATCATTTTGTGTGCCTTTCTGCCCTCTGTTCCACACATTTTTCCCTGTTTTTTTGTGCCTTTCTGCCCTCTGTTCCACTCGTTTTTTCATCGTTTTTTGTGCCTTTCTGCCCCCTGTTCCACTCATTTAGCCCTCATTTTTTGTGCCCTTCTACCCTCTGTTCCACTCGTTTTTTTGTGCCCTTCTGCACTCTGTGCCACTTATTTTTCCCTAGTTTTTTGTGCCTTTCTGTCCTCTGTTCCACTTATTTCCCCTCATTTTTTGTGCATTTCTGCCCTCCATTCAACTCGTTTTTTTGTGCCCTTCTGCCCTCTGTGCCACTCATTTATCCCTCATTTTTGTGCCCTTCTGTCCTCTGTTCCACTCATTTTTTTGTGCCCTACTGCCCTCTGTGCCACTCGTTTTTCCATATTTTTTTGTGCCTTTCTGCCCTCTGTTCCACACATTTTTCCCTGTTTTTTTGTGCCTTTCTGCCCTCTGTTCCACTAGTTTTTTCATCGTTTTTTGTGCCTTTCTGCCCTCTTCCACTCATTTAGCCCTCATTTTTTGTGCCCTTCTACCCTCTGTTCCACTCGTTTTTTTGTGCCCTTCTGCACTCTGTGCCACTTATTTTTCCCTAGTTTTTTGTGCCTTTCTGTCCTCTGTTCCACTTTTTTTCCCCCCTCATTTTTTGTGCATTTCTGCCCTCCATTCAACTTGTTTTTTTTGTGCCCTTCTGCCCTCTGTGCCACTCATTTATCCCTCATTTTTGTGCCCTTCTGTCCTCTGTTCCACTCATTTTTTGTGCCCTACTGCCCTCTGTGCCACTCGTTTTTCCATATTTTTTTTGTGCCTTTCTGCCCTCTGTTCCACACATTTTTCCCTGGTTTTTTGTGCCTTTCTGCCCTCTGTTCCACTCGTTTTTTCATCGTTTTGTGTGCCTTTCTGCCCTCTGTTCCACTCGTTTAGCCCTAATTTGTTGTGCCCTTCTACCCTCTGTTCCACTCATTTTTTTGTGCCCTTCTGCACTCTGTGCCACCTATTTTTCCCTAGTTTTTGTGCCTTTATGTCCTCTGTTCCACTTGTTTTCCCTCATTTTTTGTGCCTTTCTACCCTCCATTCAACTCGGTTTTTTTGTGCCCTTCTGCCCTCTGTGCCACTCATTTTTCCATGGTTTTTTTGTGCCTTTGTGCCCTCTGTTCCACTCGTTTTTCCCTCATTTTTTGTGCCTTTCAGCCCTCCATTCCACTCGTTTTTTGTGCCGTTCTGCCCTCTGTGCCACTCGTTTTTCGATCATTTTTTGTGCCTTTCTGCCCTCTGTTTCACTCATTTTTTTCCTCCTTTTTAGTGCCTTTCTGCCCTCTGTTCCACTCGTTTTTTTGTGCCCTTCTGCCCTCTGTGGCACTCGTTTTTCCATCTTTTTTTGTGCCTTTCTGCCCTATGTTCCATTCATTTATCCTTCATTTTTTGTGGCCTTCTGTCCTCTGTTCCACTCATTTTTTTGTGCCCTACTGCCCTCTGTGCCACTCGTTTTTCCATCATTTTTTGTGCCTTTCTGCCCCGCTGTTCCACACATTTCTCCCTAGTTTTTTGTGCCTTTCTGCCCTCTGTTCCACTCGTTTTCCCCTCATTTTTTGTGCCTTTCTGACCTCTGTTTCACTTGTTTTTTCTTAGTTTTGGTGCCTTTCTGCCCTCTGTTCCACTTATGTTTCCCTCATTTTTGTGCCTTTCTGCCCTTCGTTCCACTAATTTTTTTTTGCCCTCTGTGTCACTTGTTTTTCCATCGTTTTTTGTGCCTTTCTGCCCGCTGTTCCACTAGTTTTTCCCTCATTTTTTGTGCACTTCTGCCCTCTGTTTCACTCTTTTTGTGTGCCCTTCTGCACTCTGTGCCACTCGTATTTCCCTCATTTTTTGTGCCATTTCTGCCCTCTGTTCCACTCGTTTTCCCTTGTTTTTTGTGCCTTTCTGCCCTCTGTTCCACTCATCTATGCCTCATTTTTTGTGCCCTTCTGCCCTCTTTTCCACTAATTTTTTTGTGCCCATATGCCCCACTGTTCCACTTGTTTTCCCCTCGTTTTTTGTGCACTTCTGCACTCTGTTCCACTCATTTTGTGTGTCCTTCTGTCACTCGTTTTACCCTAGTTTTTTCGTGCCTTTCTGCCCTCTGTTCCATTTATTTTTCCCTCGTTTTCTGTGCGTTTCTGCCCTCTGTTCAACTCCTTTTTTTGTGCCCTTCTGCCCTCCGTGCCACTTGTTTTCCATTGTTTTTTGTGCCTTTCTATCCTCTGTTTCACTTGTTTAGCCCTAGTTTTTTGTGCCCTTCTGTCATCTGTTCCACTCGTTTTTTTGTGCCCTTCTGCACTCAGTGCCACTCGTATTTCCCTCGTTTTTTGTGCCATTTCTGCCCTCTGTTCCACTCATTCTTCCATCGTTTTTTGTGCCTTTCTGCCCTCTGTTCCACTCGTTTATCCCTCATTTTTTCTTCCCTCTGTTCCACTTGTTTTTTTGTGCCCTTCTTCCCTCTGTTCCACTTGTTTTTCCCTCGTTTTTGGTGCCTTCCGGCCCTCTGTTCCACTCATTTTGTGTTCCCTTCTGCCCTCTGTGCCACTCGTTTTCCCCCTCTTTTTTTGTACCTTTGTGCCCTCTGCTCCACTCGTTTTTACCTAGATTTTTGTACCTTTCTGCCCTCTGTTCCACTCGTTTATCCCTCATTTTTTGGTGCCCTTCTTCCCTATGTTCCACTCGTTTTTTTGTGCCATTCTGCCCTCTGTGCCACTCGTTTTTCCCTCGTTTTTTGTGCCATTTCTGCGATCTGTTCCACTCATTCTTCCTTAGTTTTTTATGCCTTTCTGCCCTCTGTTCCACTCGTTTTTGTGTGCCTTTATGCCCTTTGTGCCACTAATTTTTCCATTGTTTTTTTGCCTTTCTGACCTCTGTTCCAGTCGTTTATCCCTCGTTTTTTGTGCCCTTCTGCCCTCTGTGCCTCTCATTTTTCCCTCGTTTTTTGTGCCTTTCTGCCTTTTGTTCCACTCGTTTTTCCCTCGTTTTTTGAGCACTTCTGCCCTCAGTTCCACTCATTTTGTATGCCCTTCTGCCCTCTGTGCCATTTGTTTTTCCCTCGTTTTTTGTGGCTTTTCTGCCCTCTGTTCCACTCGTTTTCCCCTAGTTTTTGTGCCTTTCTGCCCTCTGTTTCACTCATTTTTCCCTCGTTTTTAGTGCCTTTCTGCCCTCTGTTCCACTCATTTTTTTGTGCCCTTCTGCCCTCTGTGGCACTCGTTTTTCCATATTTTGTTGTGCCTTTCTGCCCTCTGTTCCACTCATTTATCCCTCATTTTTGTGCCCTTCTGTCCTCTGTTCCACTCATTTTTTCATCATTTTTTGTGCCTTTCTGCCCTCTGTTCCACACATTTTTCCCTGGTGTTTTGTGCCTGTCTGCCCTCTGTTCCACTAATTTTTTCATCGTTTTTTGTGCCTTTCTGCCCTCTGTTCCACTCGTTTAGCCCTCATTTTTGGTGCCCTTCTACCCTCTGTTCAACTCGTTTTTTTGTGCCCTTCTGCACTCTGTGCCACTAATTTTCCCTAGTTTTTTGAGCCTTTCTGTCCTCTGTTCCACTTGTTTTTCTTTCATTTTTTGTGCCTTTCTGCCCTCCATTCAACTCGTTTTTTGTGTGCCCTTCTGCCCTCTGTGCCACTCATTTATCCCTCATTTTTGTGCCCTTCTGTCCTCTGTTCCACTCATTTTTTTGTGCCCTACTGCCCTCTGTGCCACTGGTTTTTCCAACATTTTTTGTGCCGTTCTGCCCTCTGTTCCACTCATTTTTTTGTGCCCTTCTGCCCTCTGTGCCACTCAATTTTCCCTCGTTTTTGTGCCATTTCTGCACTCAGTTCCACTCGTGTTCCCTAGTTTTTTATGCCTTTCTGCCCTCTGTTCCACTAGTTTTTTTGTGCCTTTATGCCCTTTGTGCCACTAGTTTTTCCATTGTTTTTTTGCCTTTCTGACCTCTGTTCCAGTCGTTTATCCCTCGTTTTTTGTGCCCTTCTGCCGTCTGTGCCTCTCATTTTTCCCTCATTTTTTGTGCCTTTCTGCCTTTTGTTCCACTCGTTTTTCCCTCGTTTTTTGAGCACTTCTGCCCTCAGTTCCACTCATTTTGTATGCCCTTCTGCCCTCTGTGCCACTTGTTTTTCCCTCGTTTTTTGTGCCTTCCTGCCCTCTGTTCCACTCATTTATCCCTCATTTGTGTGCCCTTCTGTCCTCTGTTCCACTCATTTTTTTGTGCCCTACTGCCCTCTGTGCCACTCGTTTTTCCATCATTTTGTGTGCCTTTCTGCCCTCTGTTCCACACATTTTTCCCTGTTTTTTTGTGCCTTTCTGCCCTCTGTTCCACTCGTTTTTTCATCGTTTTTTGTGCCTTTCTGCCCCCTGTTCCACTCATTTAGCCCTCATTTTTTGTGCCCTTCTACCCTCTGTTCCACTCGTTTTTTTGTGCCCTTCTGCACTCTGTGCCACTTATTTTTCCCTAGTTTTTTGTGCCTTTCTGTCCTCTGTTCCACTTATTTCCCCTCATTTTTTGTGCATTTCTGCCCTCCATTCAACTCGTTTTTTTGTGCCCTTCTGCCCTCTGTGCCACTCATTTATCCCTCATTTTTGTGCCCTTCTGTCCTCTGTTCCACTCATTTTTTTGTGCCCTACTGCCCTCTGTGCCACTCGTTTTTCCATATTTTTTTGTGCCTTTCTGCCCTCTGTTCCACACATTTTTCCCTGGTTTTTTGTGCCTTTCTGCCCTCTGTTCCACTCGTTTTTTCATCGTTTTTTGTGCCTTTCTGCCCTCTGTTCCACTCGTTTAGCCCTAATTTGTTGTGCCCTTCTACCCTCTGTTCCACTCACTTTTTTGTGCCCTTCTGCACTCTGTGCCACCTATTTTTCCCTAGTTTTTGTGCCTTTCTGTCCTCTTTTCCACTTGTTTTCCCTCATTTTTTGTGCCTTTCTGCCCTCCATTCAACTCGGTTTTTTTGTGCCCTTCTAACCTCTGTGCCACTCATTTTTCCATGGTTTTTTTGTGCCTTTGTGCCCTCTGTTCCACTCGTTTTTCCCTCATTTTTTGTGCCTTTCAGCCCTCCATTCCACTCGTTTTTTGTGCCCTTCTGCCCTCTGTGGCACTCGTTTTTCCATCTTTTTTTGTGCCTTTCTGCCCTATGTTCCATTCATTTATCCCTCATTTTTTGTGGCCTTCTGTCCTCTGTTCCACTATTTTTTTTGTGCCCTACTGCCCTCTGTGCCACTCGTTTTTCCATCATTTTTTGTGCCTTTCTGCCCTCTGTTCCACACATTTCTCCCTAGTTTTTTGTGCCTTTCTGCCCTCTGTTCCACTCGTTTTCCCCTTATTTTTTGTGCCTTTCTGACCTCTGTTTCACTTGTTTTTTCTTAGTTTTGGTGCCTTTCTGCCCTCTGTTCCACTTATGTTTCCCTCATTTTTTGTGCCTTTCTGCCCTTCGTTCCACTCGTTTTTTTTTGCCCTCTGTGTCACTTGTTTTTCCATCGTTTATTGTGCCTTTCTGACCGCTGTTCCACTCGTTTTTCCCTCATTTTTTGTGCACTTCTGCCCTCTGTTCCACTCATTTTTCCATCGTTTTTTGTGCCTTTCTGCACTCTGTTCCACTTGTTTTCCCTTGTTTTTTGTGCCTTTCTGCCCTCTGTTCCACTCATTTTTTTGTGCCCTTCTGCCCTCTGTGCCACTTGTTTTTCCATTGTTTTTTGTGCCTTTCTGCCCTCTGTTCCACTCGTTTAGCCCTCGTTTTTTGTGCCCTTCTACCCTCTGTTCCACTCGTTTGTTTGTGCCCTTCTGCACTCTGTGCCACTAATTTTTCCCTAGTTTTTTGTGCCTTTCTGCCCTCTGTTCCACTTGTTTTTCTCTCATTTTTGTGTCTTTCTGCCCTCTGTTTCACTAATTTTCCCCCCATTTTTTGTGCCTTTCTGCCCTCCATTCAACTCGTTATTTTGTGCCCTTCTGCCCTCTGTGCCACTCATTTTTCCATGGTTTTTTGTGCCTTTGTGCCCTCTGTTCCACTCGTTTTCCCCTCATTTTTTGTGCCTTTCTGCCCTATGTTTCACTCGTTTATCCCTCATTTTTTGTGCCCTTCTGCCCTCTGTTCCACTCATTTTGTGTGCCCTTCTACCCTCTGTGCCACTCGTTTTTCCCTTGTTTTTTGTGCCATTTCTGCCCTCTGTGCCACTTGTTTTTCCCTAGTTTTTGGTGCCTTTCTGCCCTCCTTTCCACTTGTTTTCCCTCGTTTTTTTGTGCCTTTCTGCCCTCTGTTCCACTCGTTTTTTGTGCCCTTCTGCCCTCTTTGGCACTCATTTTTCCATCGTTTTTTGTGCATTTCTGCCCTCTGTTCCACTCATTTATTTCTCGTTTTTTGTGCCCTTCTGCCCTCTGTTCCACTCATTTTTTGGTGCCCTTCTGCCCTCTGTGCCACTCGTTTTTCCATCATTTTTTGAGCCCTTCTGCCCTCTGTTCCACAGGTTTTCCGTAGTTTTTTGTGCCTTTCTGCCCTCTGTTTTACTCGTTTTTCCCTCATTTGTTGTGCCTTTCTGACCTCTGTTTCACTTGTTTTTTCTTAGTTTTGGTGCCTTTCTGCCCTCTGTTCCACTTGTTTTTCCCTCAGTTTTTGTGCCTTTCTGCCCTTCGTTCCACTCGTTTTTTGTGCCCTTCTGCCCCCTGTGTCACTTGTTTTTCCATCGTTTTTTGTGCCTTTCTGCCCGCTGTTTCACTCATTTTTCCCTCATTTTTGGTGCACTTCTGCCCTCTGTTTCACTTTTTTTGTGTGCCCTTCTGCACTCAGTGCCACTCGTATTTCCCTCATTTTTTGTGCCATTTCTGCCCTCTATTCCACTCGTTTTCCCTTGTTTTTTGTGCCTTTCTGCCCTCTGTTCCACTCATCTATCCCTCATTTTTTGTGCCCTTCTGCCCTCTGTTCAACTCCTTTTTTGTGCCCTTCTGCCCTCCGTGCCACTTGTTTTCCATTGTTTTTTGTGCCTTTCTGCCCTCTGTTTCACTCGTTTAGCCCTAGTTTTTTGTGCCCTTCTGCCATCTATTCCACTTGTTTTTTGTGCCCTTCTGCACTCTGTGCCACTCGTATTTCCCTCGTTTTTTGTGCCATTTCTGCCCTCTGTTCCACTCATTCTTCCATCGTTTTTTGTGCCTTTTTGCCCTCGGATCCACTCGTTTATCCCTCATTTTTTGTTCCCTTCTTCCCTCTGTTCCACTTGTTATTTTGTGCCCTTCTGCCCTCTGTTCCACTTGTTTTTCCCTCGTTTTTGGTGCCTTCTGGCCCTCGGTTCCACTCATTTTGTGTGCCCATCTGCCCCTTGTACCACCCGTTTTTCCCCTCGTTTTTTTGTGCCTTTGTGCCCTCTGCTCCACTCGTTTTTACCTAGATTTGTGTACCTTTCTGCCCTCTGTTCCACTCATTTATCCCTCATTTTTGGTGCCCTTCTTCCCTCTGTACCACTCATTTTTTTGTGCCATTCTGCCCTCGGTGCCACTTGTTTTTCCCTCGTTTTTTGTGCCATTTCTGCGATCTAATCCACTCGTTTTCCCTAGTTTTTTGCCTTTCTGCCCTCTGTTCCACTCGTTTTTTCATAATTTTTTGTGCCTTTTTGCCCTCTGTTCCACTCATTTTTTTGTGCCCTTCTGCCCTCTGTGCCACTCAATTTTCCCTCGTTTTTGTGCCATTTCTGCACTCAGTTCGACTCGTGTTCTTATGCCTTTCTGCCCTCTGTTCCACTCGTTTTTTTGTGCCTTTATGCCCTTTGTGTCACTAGTTTTTCCATTGTTTTTTTGCCTTTCTGACCTCTGTTCCAGTCGTTTATCCCTCGTTTTTTGTGCCCTTCTGCCCTCTGTGCCTCTCATTTTTCCCTCGTTTTTTGTGCCTTTCTGCCTTTTGTTCCACTCGTTTTTCCCTCGTTTTTTGAGCACTTCTGCCCTCAGTTCCACTCATTTTGTATGCCCTTCTGCCCTCTGTGCCACTTGTTTTTCCCTCGTTTTTTGTGGCTTTCTGCCCTCTGTTCCACTCGTTTTCCCCTAGTTTTTGTGCCTTTCTGCCCTCTGTTTCACTCATTTTTCCCTCGTTTTTAGTGCCTTTCTGCCCTCTGTTCCACTCATTTTTTTGTGCCCTTCTGCCCTCTGTGGCACTCGTTTTTCCATATTTTGTTGTGCCTTTCTGCCCTCTGTTCCACTCATTTATCCCTCATTTTTGTGCCCTTCTGTCCTCTGTTCCACTAATTTTTTTGTGCCCTACTGCCCTCTGTGCCACTCGTTTTTTCATCATTTTTTGTGCCTTTCTGCCCTCTGTTCCACACATTTTTCCCTGGTGTTTTGTGCCTGTCTGCCCTCTGTTCCACTCATTTTTTCATCGTTTTTTGTGCCTTTCTGCCCTCTGTTCCACTCGTTTAGCCCTCATTTTTTGTGCCCTTCTACCCTCTGTTCCACTCGTTTTTTTGTGCCCTTCTGCACTCTGTGCCACTAATTTTTTCCTAGTTTTTTGTGCCTTTCTGCCCTCCATTCAACTCGTTTTTTGTGTGCCCTTCTGCCCTCTGTGCCACTCATTTATCCCTCATTTTTGTGCCCTTCTGTCCTCTGTTCCACTCATTTTTTTGTGCCCTACTGCCCTCTGTGCCACTGGTTTTTCCAACATTTTTTGTGCCGTTCTGCCCTCTGTTCCACTCATTTTTTTGTGCCCTTCTGCCCTCTGTGCCACTCAATTTTCCCTCGTTTTTGTGCCATTTCTGCACTCAGTTCCACTCGTGTTCCCTAGTTTTTTATGCCTTTCTGCCCTCTGTTCCACTAGTTTTTTTGTGCCTTTATGCCCTTTGTGCCACTAGTTTTTCCATTGTTTTTTTGCCTTTCTGACCTCTGTTCCAGTTGTTTATCCCTCGTTTTTTGTCCCCTTCTGCCGTCTGTGCCTCTCATTTTTCCCTCATTTTTTGTGCCTTTCTGCCTTTTGTTCCACTCGTTTTTCCCTCGTTTTTTGAGCACTTCTGCCCTCAGTTCCACTCATTTTGTATGCCCTTCTGCCCTCTGTGCCACTTGTTTTTCCCTCGTTTTTTGTGCCTTCCTGCCCTCTGTTCCACTCATTTATCCCTCATTTTTGTGCCCTTCTGTCCTCTGTTCCTCTCATTTTTTTGTGCCCTACTGCCCTCTGTGCCACTTGTTTTTCCATCATTTTGTGTGCCTTTCTGCCCTCTGTTCCACACATTTTTCCCTGTTTTTTTGTGCCTTTCTGCCCTCTGTTCCACTCGTTTTTTCATCGTTTTTTGTGCCTTTCTGCCCTCTGTTCCACTCATTTAGCCCTCATTTTTTGTGCCCTTCCACCCTCTGTTCCACTCGTTTTTTTGTGCCCTTCTGCACTCTGTGCCACTTATTTTTCCCTAGTTTTTTGTGCCTTTCTGTCCTCTGTTCCACTTTTTTCCCCCTCATTTTTGTGCATTTCTGCCCTCCATTCAACTCGTTTTTTTTGTGCCCTTCTGCCCTCTGTGCCACTCATTTATCCCTCATTTTTGTGCCCTTCTGTCCTCTGTTCCACTCATTTTTTGTGCCCTACTGCCCTCTGTGCCACTCGTTTTTCCATATTTTTTTGTACCTTTCTGCCCTCTGTTCCACACATTTTTCCCTGGTTTTTTGTGCCTTTCTGCCCTCTGTTCCACTCGTTTTTTCATCGTTTTTTGTGCCTTTCTGCCCTCTGTTCCACTCGTTTAGCCCTAATTTGTTGTGCCCTTCTACCCTCTGTTCCACTCACTTTTTTGTGCCCTTCTGCACTCTGTGCCACCTATTTTTCCCTAGTTTTTGTGCCTTTCTGTCCTCTGTTCCACTTGTTTTCCCTCATTTTTTGTGCCTTTCTGCCCTCCATTCAACTCGGTTTTTTTGTGCCCTTCTGCCCTCTGTGCCACTCATTTTTCCATGGTTTTTTTGTGCCTTTGTGCCCTCTGTTCCACTCGTTTTTCCCTCATTTTTTGTGCCTTTCAGCCCTCCATTCCACTCGTTTTTTGTGCCCTTCTGCCCTCTGTGCCACTCGTTTTTCGATCATTTTTTGTGCCTTTCTGCCCTCTGTTTCACTCATTTTTTCCTCCTTTTTAGTGCCTTTCTGCCCTCTGTTCCACTCATTTTTTGTGCCCTTCTGCCCTCTGTGGCACTCGTTTTTCCATCTTTTTTTGTGCCTTTCTGCCCTATGTTCCATTCATTTATCCCTCATTTTTTGTGGCCTTCTGTCCTCTGTTCCACTCATTTTTTTGTGCCCTACTGCCCTCTGTGCCACTCGTTTTTCCATCATTTTTTGTGCCTTTCTGCCCTCTGTTCCACACATTTCTCCCTAGTTTTTTGTGCCTTTCTGCCCTCTGTTCCACTCGTTTTCCCCTCATTTTTTGTGCCTTTCTGACCTCTGTTTCACTTGTTTTTTCTTAGTTTTGGTGCCTTTCTGCCCTCTGTTCCACTTATGTTTCCCTCATTTTTTGTGCCTTTCTGCCCTTTGTTCCACTCGTTTTTTTTTGCCCTCTGTGTCACTTGTTTTTCCATTGTTTTTTGTGCCTTTCTGACCGCTGTTCCACTCGTTTTTCCCTCATTTTTTGTGCACTTCTGCCCTCTGTTCCACTCATTTTTCCATCATTTTTTGTGCCTTTCTGCCCTCTGTTCCACACATTTTTCCCTGGTGTTTTGTGCCTGTCTGCCCTCTGTTCCACTCATTTTTTCATCGTTTTTTGTGCCTTTCTGCCCTCTGTTCCACTCGTTTAGCCCTCATTTTTTGTGCCCTTCTACCCTCTGTTCCACTCGTTTTTTTGTGCCCTTCTGCACTCTGTGCCACTAATTTTTCCCTAGTTTTTTGTGCCTTTCTGCCCTCCATTCAACTCGTTTTTTGTGTGCCCTTCTGCCCTCTGTGCCACTCATTTATCCCTCATTTTTGTGCCCTTCTGTCCTCTGTTCCACTCATTTTTTTGTGCCCTACTGCCCTCTGTGCCACTCGTTTTTCCAACATTTTTTGTGCCGTTCTGCCCTCTGTTCCACTCATTTTTTTGTGCCCTTCTGCCCTCTGTGCCACTCAATTTTCCCTCGTTTTTGTGCCATTTCTGCACTCAGTTCCACTCGTGTTCCCTAGTTTTTTATGCCTTTCTGCCCTCTGTTCCACTAGTTTTTTTGTGCCTTTATGCCCTTTGTGCCACTAGTTTTTCCATTGTTTTTTTGCCTTTCTGACCTCTGTTCCAGTTGTTTATCCCTCGTTTTTTGTCCCCTTCTGCCGTCTGTGCCTCTCATTTTTCCCTCATTTTTTGTGCCTTTCTGCCTTTTGTTCCACTCGTTTTTCCCTCGTTTTTTGAGCACTTCTGCCCTCAGTTCCACTCATTTTGTATGCCCTTCTGCCCTCTGTGCCACTTGTTTTTCCCTCGTTTTTTGTGCCTTCCTGCCCTCTGTTCCACTCATTTATCCCTCATTTTTGTGCCCTTCTGTCCTCTGTTCCACTCATTTTTTTGTGCCCTACTGCCCTCTGTGCCACTCGTTTTTCCATCATTTTGTGTGCCTTTCTGCCCTCTGTTCCACACATTTTTCCCTGTTTTTTTGTGCCTTTCTGCCCTCTGTTCCACTCGTTTTTTCATCGTTTTTTGTGCCTTTCTGCCCTCTGTTCCACTCATTTAGCCCTCATTTTTTGTGCCCTTCCACCCTCTGTTCCACTCGTTTTTTTGTGCCCTTCTGCACTCTGTGCCACTTATTTTTCCCTAGTTTTTTGTGCCTTTCTGTCCTCTGTTCCACTTTTTTCCCCCTCATTTTTTGTGCATTTCTGCCCTCCATTCAACTCGTTTTTTTTGTGCCCTTCTGCCCTCTGTGCCACTCATTTATCCCTCATTTTTGTGCCCTTCTGTCCTCTGTTCCACTCATTTTTTGTGCCCTACTGCCCTCTGTGCCACTCGTTTTTCCATATTTTTTTGTGCCTTTCTGCCCTCTGTTCCACACATTTTTCCCTGGTTTTTTGTGCCTTTCTGCCCTCTGTTCCACTCGTTTTTTCATCGTTTTTTGTGCCTTTCTGCCCTCTGTTCCACTCGTTTAGCCCTAATTTGTTGTGCCCTTCTACCCTCTGTTCCACTCACTTTTTTGTGCCCTTCTGCACTCTGTGCCACCTATTTTTCCCTAGTTTTTGTGCCTTTCTGTCCTCTGTTCCACTTGTTTTCCCTCATTTTTTGTGCCTTTCTGCCCTCCATTCAACTCGGTTTTTTTGTGCCCTTCTGCCCTCTGTGCCACTCATTTTTCCATGGTTTTTTTGTGCCTTTGTGCCCTCTGTTCCACTCGTTTTTCCCTCATTTTTTGTGCCTTTCAGCCCTCCATTCCACTCGTTTTTTGTGCCCTTCTGCCCTCTGTGCCACTCGTTTTTCGATCATTTTTTGTGCCTTTCTGCCCTCTGTTTCACTAATTTTTTCCTCCTTTTTAGTGCCTTTCTGCCCTCTGTTCCACTCATTTTTTGTGCCCTTCTGCCCTCTGTGGCACTCGTTTTTCCATCTTTTTTTGTGCCTTTCTGCCCTATGTTCCATTCATTTATCCCTCATTTTTTGTGGCCTTCTGTCCTCTGTTCCACTCATTTTTTTGTGCCCTACTGCCCTCTGTGCCACTCGTTTTTCCATCATTTTTTGTGCCTTTCTGCCCTCTGTTCCACACATTTCTCCCTAGTTTTTTGTGCCTTTCTGCCCTCTGTTCCACTCGTTTTCCCCTCATTTTTTGTGCCTTTCTGACCTCTGTTTCACTTGTTTTTTCTTAGTTTTGGTGCCTTTCTGCCCTCTGTTCCACTTATGTTTCCCTCATTTTTTGTGCCTTTCTGCCCTTTGTTCCACTCGTTTTTTTTTGCCCTCTGTGTCACTTGTTTTTCCATTGTTTTTTGTGCCTTTCTGACCGCTGTTCCACTCGTTTTTCCCTCATTTTTTGTGCACTTCTGCCCTCTGTTCCACTCATTTTTCCATCATTTTTTGTGCCTTTCTGCCCTCTGTTCCACACATTTTTCCCTGGTGTTTTGTGCCTGTCTGCCCTCTGTTCCACTCATTTTTTCATCGTTTTTTGTGCCTTTCTGCCCTCTGTTCCACTCGTTTAGCCCTCATTTTTTGTGCCCTTCTACCCTCTGTTCCACTCGTTTTTTTGTGCCCTTCTGCACTCTGTGCCACTAATTTTTCCCTAGTTTTTTGTGCCTTTCTGCCCTCCATTCAACTCGTTTTTTGTGTGCCCTTCTGCCCTCTGTGCCACTCATTTATCCCTCATTTTTGTGCCCTTCTGTCCTCTGTTCCACTCATTTTTTTGTGCCCTACTGCCCTCTGTGCCACTCGTTTTTCCAACATTTTTTGTGCCGTTCTGCCCTCTGTTCCACTCATTTTTTTGTGCCCTTCTGCCCTCTGTGCCACTCAATTTTCCCTCGTTTTTGTGCCATTTCTGCACTCAGTTCCACTCGTGTTCCCTAGTTTTTTATGCCTTTCTGCCCTCTGTTCCACTAGTTTTTTTGTGCCTTTATGCCCTTTGTGCCACTAGTTTTTCCATTGTTTTTTTGCCTTTCTGACCTCTGTTCCAGTTGTTTATCCCTCGTTTTTTGTCCCCTTCTGCCGTCTGTGCCTCTCATTTTTCCCTCATTTTTTGTGCCTTTCTGCCTTTTGTTCCACTCGTTTTTCCCTCGTTTTTTGAGCACTTCTGCCCTCAGTTCCACTCATTTTGTATGCCCTTCTGCCCTCTGTGCCACTTGTTTTTCCCTCGTTTTTTGTGCCTTCCTGCCCTCTGTTCCACTCATTTATCCCTCATTTTTGTGCCCTTCTGTCCTCTGTTCCACTCATTTTTTTGTGCCCTACTGCCCTCTGTGCCACTCGTTTTTCCATCATTTTGTGTGCCTTTCTGCCCTCTGTTCCACACATTTTTCCCTGTTTTTTTGTGCCTTTCTGCCCTCTGTTCCACTCGTTTTTTCATCGTTTTTTGTGCCTTTCTGCCCTCTGTTCCACTCATTTAGCCCTCATTTTTTGTGCCCTTCCACCCTCTGTTCCACTCGTTTTTTTGTGCCCTTCTGCACTCTGTGCCACTTATTTTTCCCTAGTTTTTTGTGCCTTTCTGTCCTCTGTTCCACTTTTTTCCCCCTCATTTTTTGTGCATTTCTGCCCTCCATTCAACTCGTTTTTTTTGTGCCCTTCTGCCCTCTGTGCCACTCATTTATCCCTCATTTTTGTGCCCTTCTGTCCTCTGTTCCACTCATTTTTTGTGCCCTACTGCCCTCTGTGCCACTCGTTTTTCCATATTTTTTTGTGCCTTTCTGCCCTCTGTTCCACACATTTTTCCCTGGTTTTTTGTGCCTTTCTGCCCTCTGTTGTTGTATAGCTCCTATATATCCTTATATCGTGTTAAGTTAGCATGGGTACATTTGAGATTTAAACGCCATTTTTCCTTTCTTGCAACTTCTGCACACGACCCTTAATTGTTGACTTAGCTTTCAACCTAGTGGTTTGCCGTGGTGTATGTGAGAATAATATGTTATTGCTCTGATATCAGTCTTGTTTAATAAACCATGTCTGCACGGAGAGTGCTGAAGTTTCTGGAGCAACACGATATGGAATTGTTATGAGGTCTGATCTCCACGCTTTCATAGTCATAACACAAGTGCAGCCTTTGCCAACTTGGGCTTGAGGCGGGATTGATATTGCTTTGCATGAGAATCGTTAACACACTTGATGCGGTGCACATGCAGAGAGAGCTGGTGTATGCTGATGTGATTCCTTCATGCTAGGACACTAAGGTATAGGCCCGCCCTAAAACAACCCAAAGAGACCTTCTTAGCTAATAATATAATATATGTGTTAGGGAGGGTGAGATATAAGTGTTGTTAACTCTTATTCATTACAGCATGTTAACATGCTGTCACCATTCGCTTTTTATGTCTTAGTAACTATGCTGATAATTTTGCTACTGATAATAAGTATACTTGTATTATCTAAGATACTGCGCCTGAGAAGACGGCATTAGTAAATAAACATTTCAAATGCACTTGTGTCTTCTTTACTCCATGTTCTGGTTTGTAATGATAATATAACGAAAGAGTGTTCATGAGTCCCACGTACCCTGAGGTACTGTAAGTTCATGTTCTGGTTTGTCTAAACATTGGGAGTTTGATATGTCCAATGAGACACTGTAGCTAGCTCGGTAAGGGGTGAGTTGGTTGCTAAGGTAAGTTTTGGGACATCCTAATTTGCCGAGGTTCCACTCCTCTGTGCACAGTTCTGTGTGAGTACAGAAACCCTGCAACATGGCGCCCAACGGTTTCGGTGGTCTTATATCATGACACTCGAGTAGTTTATCGTTCATGCCTTAACCCCTTCACGTCCGTTTCCGGAAAACGGGGTGTTGGTGAAACCTACCTATTTTTTGAAATAGGTCTTTATTCAAGCTTGATTCTTACTTAAACGGTTTCTTTGAATTACTACCCAGTTGTGCTACAAAGTATTCTTTGTGTTTTCTTGTTTCAAAATCTGTGATGGCGGCAGCGGTGGCTATTGCACAGCATAGTCGCGTAGCGGTACGCAACCATCTTCAGGCGTACCAGGTCCCAGTAGATGGGATGGCTGTGATTTTCGTGGTAAGTGCAGATCCGGCGTTTCCTTACGAGTTGTTTTACTCTTGGGTTACGTTTCCGGCTGTGGACGCTAATTCTGGTTTGTTCCACTCCTACACCGCCTCGGATGTCCCGGCTGAATATACGCCATACAGGGCATTGGAAATACCTATTGATCATTGGCAGCATCGAGTTTGGTTTGATGGCGCCCTCCCCCACTCTTTGTCCCGTGCGAGGTTAGGTCCACTCTCAATTCCAGGTACTAATTGGCCTGCGTTGGGTGGCTTTACCCCGCACCCGAATCACGGGGCTTGTACCCTGGCAGAAATTCGCAGGCTACATGTAGTTTCCATTTCCGTGATTCGTGCTTTAGTGCAATACATCGGTCGACATCTTCCTGGTGGTCCCCAGGGGGGTGCGGCCGCTCCCATGGAACGAGGCGGAATGCGTCTCAATCCAGTGATGGTAAATTCGGTTTTTGGTGCGCGTCCTGTTGACAACGATGACTTCCCATTCTGGCTAGCAGAGAAGTTTGATCAACTGGAGGCGGTTTTTCCGAATTCTACTCCTGCTGATAAACATAGAATGTTGACGATTACTCTACCGAAGGATATTACTCCTGAACTTGCTGACTGTGACAGCTGGGGAAAAACATTTGCGGCAGTTTATACAAGGTGCTTCGGCACCCCGTCTATGACTGCCCTGCCTGAAATCGTTAGACGTGTTCAGAATGATCACGGTCCAGAGGCAGCGGTTGAATTGGGTATGCGCCTGTGTGGTTCTTTTGAGATTGTAAGTGATCTCATTCTCTCCAATGTTAAAGGAGATGCAGTTAACTTTCAGGTGTCGAATGCTTTGGCGGCTCTGCCCGATGCCGACAAACCCCGCCAGTTAGCAAAGATTGTGGTGGCCGCTTATAAAACGATTGGCCGCACAAGTAGAGGTCTGAAATATTTTCCAGTGAAGGAGAAAAAACAACCACAGGGACAATCTGCAGTGACAGATGCCCAGCCCAAGTCCAAGAAACAGAATTGGCCTAAAAAACAGACACAGGGGAAGCAGACTACGCAGACTCAGGGTCCTTTTCCTGCAATATAAGCTCCTGCGCCACCCGAAAAAGTTTATGATTTGCGCGACCGCGCGATGATTAAATCGCCTGATCGTTTTCAGGGTTCTGATCAACGCTCTCCTCGTTCCTTTCAGGACACATCGGCCCAGAAGACCGGTGGAGGAGGAGGGGGTGGAGGTGGACGTGGTGGCCAACAAGGACGTGGCCAGTCCCGCCAGACGGACGGCGCAGTGAAGCAGGAGGATTCTACGCCTAGGCGTCCGCAGTTTGCGAAAAAGAAAGTCGCAGCCTTAACAGCGCATCGATATGCCACAGATAGTGAGAACGCGGCTTCGGAATCTGACGTGGGCTCTGACCTTGCTGGACAGCGCGGCGGAGATAACCATAGTCAGAGAGGCGCTGCGTCCACTACTGAGGGTGACAGCGACTGATGTCTACGTTGTGATAGAAACAGCGGATACGAGACTTGCTCCCCCTGAAAGACTATATGAAATTGTCCTGTTAATTGAAGGTGACATACAGCGTACCGTTAAAGGTGTATTTTGGGAGAATCTGTCTTCTACATATGATATTTTACTTTCGGAGGCTGACTGGCCCCCACCTTTTGTGCTCGCGGCGCCGCGAGGGGAGGAGGTAATCCTACCCAGTTTCGCGAACACTGTCTCGAAAGAGCATGCGCAGCATTTTGCAGAAGAGTGGGCTCGGGCTCTCGCGCCGGCTCTGTACCGTAACCAATGTGGTTGGGATAAATTGTCGCCTTGCCACGAAATTCCGTTGCGGTCTCAGCCGCAGCCTCAACCTCAATATCCCATTCGGCGTGAAGCAAAATCTTCCGTCGCGGAAATCCTTGAACAATTGGAATATCAGGGAGTTATTGAAACGTGTGTGTCACCGATGAATAATCCCCTTTTTACTGTGAATAAACCTGACGGATCATATCGTTTGGTTTTGGATTACCGGCATTTAAACTCGCATTGCCGTAACTGTGCTGTACAGAATACCCACGGCTCTGCCCTAGTGGATAGTCTCGTGCGTAAGCGTTTCAAGACAACGCTTGACATATCCAATGGTTTTTATGCCCACAGATTGGACAGCTTTAGCTCCCAATGGACCAGTTTTACAAGCGCTGGAGTCCAAAAGCAATTCCGGCGTCTTCCAATGGGCTACAAGAATAGTCCTGGTGTATTTACCGCTCGAATTGTCTCTATTCTGGAGGCACTCGACCCTGATGCTTTTTCGTATGTGGATGACATATATCTCACAGACGACGATATTTGGGAGCATCTGTGTCGTGTAAATTCTGTTGTTTGCAACTTCGCAGACATGGGTTACAAATTTAACTTTGCAAAATCGCACATTGCTGAACACACAGTGTTGTTTTTGGGCTATGAGCTCAACAATGAAGGTAGAGGTTTAGCTCCTCACTTCTTAGAGAAGTGCGCACAATTGCGCGCTCCAACAACACTGAAAAAATTACAATCTTTACTGGGCTTTTTGAATTTCGGCAGAACTTACATTCCGGAATATGCCCAGCGTATCAAGCCTTTGTATGCTTTGATACAACCAACCTTCTCAAAATCATGCTGGCTGCCTGAGCATTCAGCCATTTTGCAATCCTTGCAGGCTGATCTGCTCGCTTCTAAATATTTACTGACTCGTGATAACCACACCAACCTGGTAATAAGAATAATTCCTGGGACGGTGGGTTTCACCTACCTCACTTTTAATGAAGGTGACACAGTACCTATTGCTTACAAGTCACACTTGTACACCTCGGCTGAGATGCGGTTTCCCACCATAGAAAAGGTTTTAACTGCTGTACAGATGGCTATTCTAAAGGAACGAGCTCTGTCACAGGGGAAACGCATGCTAGTGGTAACACCCTGTCCTCATTTGGAGGCAGTCACGAAAGCCAGTGTACCAAATTCAAAGGCTTTGCACCCTCGGTGGATTCAGTGGGCTGCGTCATTGTCATCCACGGATGTCATGTTTATTTTTGACGCTTCCTTACGGTCGCAGGAGTACTTGCAGTATGAATTCGTTCACCCTGCTCCTCTGGCGATGCGACCTTTGGAGGACTTCCATTGCATCATTTACACTGATGGGTCAGCGCAGGTTGCGCATGGCTCTAAACATGCCTACGTTTCCGCATGCGCCATTGTGGTCGGTGCTATGTTGAATGATGAGTTCATTTCCAGGGAGGTACACACGTTGCCCCTGGGCGATTGCACCGCGCAATTGGCAGAGCTTCGTGCTCTCTTACTAGCTTTGGAGTACGCAGATCCAAGTGTTACTACTCTAATTGTAAGTGATTCTTACTACTGTGTCCAGTCTTACAATGAAAACTTGTTCTTTTGGATTCAAAATGATTTTCATGATTCCAAGGGTAGCACAATAAAACATAAAATGATCTGGGTTCGAGTGGCAGAGCTTAAGGCTATGTTGCCACTCGTTTATGTGATTCATACTCTCGGTCATCAGCGCGTAGGAGTTCACGCTGTTGGCAACTCGCTTGCTGATGAAGTGGCGAAATCAGCAGTATCTACGTACTTAGTTGCAGCAGTTACTAGGTCTAAAACCAAGATTGATAGCGACATCTTGGCAGCGATTGCTGCCTCTGAGAAGGGAAGTAAACATCCTTCGGGATTCCCTTCGAAGTATAAATACCACTTAAGTCCCGAAAAGGTTCCTTTTGTGACAATTCCTGATGTTGGGGAACGGCTGATTCCCAACTCGGATCGCAGAGCAGACTTGATTACAGCGGCTCATGAAGGTGTGGCGTCTGCGCATGCGGGCGTCTCGGCCACTGTAACTCAATTACAATTACGTTTCTGGTGGCGGGGACTGTACAAACAGACGCGTGATTATGTCCTTCTTTGTGACATATGCCAGCAGATTAAACCTTCAACTGCTACGCGTCCGCCTCAGACTCAGTTGTACATTTCTAATAAACCGCTAGGCTGTGTTTATTTAGATCACTGCGGTCCATTTTCATCTGATACTGCGTATAAATACATCTTAGTAGCAGTTGACTCATGCACACGCTTTGTGTGGGTTTGGCCACATCGCAGCGCTGATTCACGGACTGTCATTAGAGATTTGCGTATCTTTATAGGGATTTTTGCCTGTGGTACCTTCCATTCGGATCAGGGTCCGGCTTTCGCCTCTAAGGCGTATAAGGATGCCATGACTTCGATGGGGGTCCAAGTCAAGTTTTCGTCACCCTACAGACCTGAGGGTAATAGTGTAGTTGAACGAATGAACCGTGATTTAAAGCAATCTTTGACAGCCCGAGTTATAGGCACTGGCAGAAACTGGCTGGCTCACCTCTATGGCGTGCAGCGTGCTCTTAATAATCTCCCTAGAAGGTCTCTGGGTGGGCGGACCCCATACGAAATGCTCTTTGGCATCAAGATGTTCGTCCCTGACCTTGACGGTCTAGACTCAGTGGTTCGCGCCACTTCCTTTGACGCAGATGAACATTGCAATGTTTTACAGAATCTACAGAAGACCAGAGACACTCTTGCAAAGGAACATTTGCCCTCCACATCGGATGATGCGTTGCAGATCCCGGTAGTTGGCTGGCTACCCCAAGTTGGCGAACTGGTTCGAGAGAAGATCGACAACAAGAAAGAGTTTGGTCCCTCCTATCGTGCTCCAGTCCCAGTGCTTGGAGTGAAGGGCACAAGAACAGTCATTTTACCACCACTTCCAGGTCGTAAGGAAAACAGGTTTATTTCTATTGACAATGTCAAGATACACAGAGTGGCCGATTCTTCTTAGCATGACACCGGCTGTTTCCTGTCCTTCCATTGTGAGAAATTCAATTATGCCCACTGCTTCTAATAATGAACCTGCGGTGGCCATCGAATTACCTGCTGTTTCCAGTCCATTATTGAATAATTTACCAGGAACTAACCTTGATGAGACAGACTATACATACCCCACTGATTTGTCCATGCCTGACCTGCAAGCTCGTTTAGCCACGGAATCCAGATTTTCATTTGACTCTGCTTCCCTTGCCTCGCAAAGACCCTCTAAAATTGCAGTTTATGCTAGCCTGTTTAAAAAACATTTTTTGATACCTCCTTGGATATACATTTGGCTGGTCCTTTTTTCGGTTTACCTTTTTATGTCAATTGGTTTTGTGTTTTATTTTTTTCGGATTATGAATGGACACTATGTCGAGGAGAGAACTTGCATTACTCATTTAAATGGAACATTGGCCCCACTTTCCTCTTCACATTCTACACACAGATTAAAAAGAGACTTGACTTTGGTTAACATCACAGCATGGCCTGTTCTGGATGGAATCGCGTGGGATGCAGTTCGTTTTCAGATTCATGGTCCAACGGAAGTCGTTAATGTTCCTAATGTACTGAGAGTTTATATGGGGGATGTGGTAAAACAAAACATTCGTTCTGATGATTGGGATGTTAATGCTGTGGAAAGTTTGTTTTCTGATTTGAAATACTATGCTGCTTTTGATGCTGAGGATTTATATTTAGAATCTGCTAATTATGGTGAATTGTTCTGTTACCAACATTATGGCAATCACTTCTTACACAAGACATCTTCCCGAAGGGATGCGGTTAATTTTACTCAGTGGGAACATTGCCCAGCTCCTACACAAGGGAGTTCAGAAACGTTTCTTAAAAAGTATACTTATTTCACTGACTTTAACCAGTCCAATCCCGAGTCCTTTTATTTTAAATTTCGCAAACAGCCACTGTCCAAGGTTAGACTCACCGATACAAAATTGTTGTACTCGAAGGCCTTCCTAGATCAATTAGTTACTGGGGGCTATGAGTTATGGAAGGAAACAATAGACCTTAAATCAGTTTGGGGTTCAAGGGCCTGGCAGGTACGAGGCACTGAGGCTTTGCACCGTGCATGTCTCATCCCAAATCATATGTGGTTTTTAAATGAAACCATTTCCCAGACCACATGCTTTGGATTGGCTACATCTAAAAGGTTAAACACCCCGTCTTTCCCAGAGTTGGAGGAATATGAGGATTGGAGTAATTTTACTAAATTGTCCATTAGAGATATACAGACTCTGCTTCTGAATTCCTCCTTTAACATTTCCAGTATGAATCCCAAGGGTTGGCTGCTTTGGCACCGTAGTGCTGATTCTTGCCAAAAAAGATTTTTAAATATAACTGACGGTTTTAAGACTGTTAGATCGGATCCCCGTTTTGATTTGAGTCATACAGTCACCTCTTACTCTGTGGGAAAGTTATGTCAAGCTTGGCTGAAACATTCAACATTACCTGCGGTTAAGTATCACCTTTCCAAACTGAATGCAGACGTGGATTTGAATGATTTCATTAAAGGCCCAGCTAGTGGCAGGTCGAAAAGGTGGTTATATGGTGTTTACAATGAAATTTGGAAACTCTCACAGATTGAGGCTGCTTCACGCCTTAGAGCTATTGATCAGGCAAATCTTGAGAAAGTTCTTGCAGTTGTTGACAATAGCATTAACGTGCTTTCCTCTAGAATTTACACATTAGATAATATTGTGTCGTCTGTTGTTGATATTGTGCATGATGAAGTATCTGTATTATACCATGGTCAAAATCAATTACGTTCGATCATGCAGTTTGCATGGACGCTTCAGACTCTGAAAATGGGTAAAGTTCCCTGGGGATACATGAACGTTTCCTCTTTATTTGCACCGTTTAATTTGACAGACAAACAACGCTTGCTTTCAATGCGTGATGCTTCCTTTTCTATGCTCCATATTGAAAGGTTGGAATCTTTACCTTTTTCTGTGGCAGAAGCCACTGCTGCTACGTGGCTTATCCACGGTTTAATAACGCTGCCTTTTGCTTTATATAAGTTTTCAAATTGTATGAAATATGTGCCAATAGGTCGTTTTGAACCCTTAGGTAGCGGTTTTCTTCATGAAGTCTGGTCCTCTGTTTCACTTGTTTTTTCTTAGTTTTGGTGCCTTTCTGCCCTCTGTTCCACTTATGTTTCCCTCATTTTTTGTGCCTTTCTGCCCTTCGTTCCACTCGTTTTTTTTGCCCTCTGTGTCACTTGTTTTTCCATTGTTTTTTGTGCCTTTCTGACCGCTGTTCCACTCGTTTTTCCCTCATTTTTTGTGCACTTCTGCCCTCTGTTCCACTCATTTTTCCATCATTTTTTGTGCCTTTCTGCCCTCTGTTCCACACATTTTTCCCTGGTGTTTTGTGCCTGTCTGCCCTCTGTTCCACTCATTTTTTCATCGTTTTTTGTGCCTTTCTGCCCTCTGTTCCACTCGTTTAGCCCTCATTTTTTGTGCCCTTCTACCCTCTGTTCCACTCGTTTTTTTGTGCCCTTCTGCACTCTGTGCCACTAATTTTTCCCTAGTTTTTTGTGCCTTTCTGCCCTCCATTCAACTCGTTTTTTGTGTGCCCTTCTGCCCTCTGTGCCACTCATTTATCCCTCATTTTTGTGCCCTTCTGTCCTCTGTTCCACTCATTTTTTTGTGCCCTACTGCCCTCTGTGCCACTCGTTTTTCCAACATTTTTTGTGCCGTTCTGCCCTCTGTTCCACTCATTTTTTTGTGCCCTTCTGCCCTCTGTGCCACTCAATTTTCCCTCGTTTTTGTGCCATTTCTGCACTCAGTTCCACTCGTGTTCCCTAGTTTTTTATGCCTTTCTGCCCTCTGTTCCACTAGTTTTTTTGTGCCTTTATGCCCTTTGTGCCACTAGTTTTTCCATTGTTTTTTTGCCTTTCTGACCTCTGTTCCAGTTGTTTATCCCTCGTTTTTTGTCCCCTTCTGCCGTCTGTGCCTCTCATTTTTCCCTCATTTTTTGTGCCTTTCTGCCTTTTGTTCCACTCGTTTTTCCCTCGTTTTTTGAGCACTTCTGCCCTCAGTTCCACTCATTTTGTATGCCCTTCTGCCCTCTGTGCCACTTGTTTTTCCCTCGTTTTTTGTGCCTTCCTGCCCTCTGTTCCACTCATTTATCCCTCATTTTTGTGCCCTTCTGTCCTCTGTTCCACTCATTTTTTTGTGCCCTACTGCCCTCTGTGCCACTCGTTTTTCCATCATTTTGTGTGCCTTTCTGCCCTCTGTTCCACACATTTTTCCCTGTTTTTTTGTGCCTTTCTGCCCTCTGTTCCACTCGTTTTTTCATCGTTTTTTGTGCCTTTCTGCCCTCTGTTCCACTCATTTAGCCCTCATTTTTTGTGCCCTTCCACCCTCTGTTCCACTCGTTTTTTTGTGCCCTTCTGCACTCTGTGCCACTTATTTTTCCCTAGTTTTTTGTGCCTTTCTGTCCTCTGTTCCACTTTTTTCCCCCTCATTTTTTGTGCATTTCTGCCCTCCATTCAACTCGTTTTTTTTGTGCCCTTCTGCCCTCTGTGCCACTCATTTATCCCTCATTTTTGTGCCCTTCTGTCCTCTGTTCCACTCATTTTTTGTGCCCTACTGCCCTCTGTGCCACTCGTTTTTCCATATTTTTTTGTGCCTTTCTGCCCTCTGTTCCACACATTTTTCCCTGGTTTTTTGTGCCTTTCTGCCCTCTGTTGTTGTATAGCTCCTATATATCCTTATATCGTGTTAAGTTAGCATGGGTACATTTGAGATTTAAACGCCATTTTTCCTTTCTTGCAACTTCTGCACACGACCCTTAATTGTTGACTTAGCTTTCAACCTAGTGGTTTGCCGTGGTGTATGTGAGAATAATATGTTATTGCTCTGATATCAGTCTTGTTTAATAAACCATGTCTGCACGGAGAGTGCTGAAGTTTCTGGAGCAACACGATATGGAATTGTTATGAGGTCTGATCTCCACGCTTTCATAGTCATAACACAAGTGCAGCCTTTGCCAACTTGGGCTTGAGGCGGGATTGATATTGCTTTGCATGAGAATCGTTAACACACTTGATGCGGTGCACATGCAGAGAGAGCTGGTGTATGCTGATGTGATTCCTTCATGCTAGGACACTAAGGTATGGGCCCGCCCTAAAACAACCCAAAGAGACCTTCTTAGCTAATAATATAATATATGTGTTAGGGAGGGTGAGATATAAGTGTTGTTAACTCTTATTCATTACAGCATGTTAACATGCTGTCACCATTCGCTTTTTATGTCTTAGTAACTATGCTGATAATTTTGCTACTGATAATAAGTATACTTGTATTATCTAAGATACTGCGCCTGAGAAGACGGCATTAGTAAATAAACATTTCAAATGCACATGTGTCTTCTTTACTCCATGTTCTGGTTTGTAATGATAATATAACGAAAGAGTGTTCATGAGTCCCACGTACCCTGAGGTACTGTAAGTTCATGTTCTGGTTTGTCTAAACATTGGGAGTTTGATATGTCCAATGAGACACTGTAGCTAGCTCGGTAAGGGGTGAGTTGGTTGCTAAGGTAAGTTTTGGGACATCCTAATTTGCCGAGGTTCCACTCCTCTGTGCACAGTTCTGTGTGAGTACAGAAACCCTGCAACATGGCGCCCAACGGTTTCGGTGGTCTTATATCATGACACTCGAGTAGTTTATCGTTCATGCCTTAACCCCTTCACGTCCGTTTCCGGAAAACGGGGTGTTGGTGAAACCTACCTATTTTTTGAAATAGGTCTTTATTCAAGCTTGATTCTTACTTAAACGGTTTCTTTGAATTACTACCCAGTTGTGCTACAAAGTATTCTTTGTGTTTTCTTGTTTCCAAATCTGTGATGGCGGCAGCGGTGGCTATTGCACAGCATAGTCGCGTAGCGGTACGCAACCATCTTCAGGCGTACCAGGTCCCAGTAGATGGGATGGCTGTGATTTTCGTGGTAAGTGCAGATCCGGCGTTTCCTTACGAGTTGTTTTACTCTTGGGTTACGTTTCCGGCTGTGGACGCTAATTCTGGTTTGTTCCACTCCTACACCGCCTCGGATGTCCCGGCTGAATATACGCCATACAGGGCATTGGAAATACCTATTGATCATTGGCAGCATCGAGTTTGGTTTGATGGCGCCCTCCCCCACTCTTTGTCCCGTGCGAGGTTAGGTCCACTCTCAATTCCAGGTACTAATTGGCCTGCGTTGGGTGGCTTTACCCCGCACCCGAATCACGGGGCTTGTACCCTGGCAGAAATTCGCAGGCTACATGTAGTTTCCATTTCCGTGATTCGTGCTTTAGTGCAATACATCGGTCGACATCTTCCTGGTGGTCCCCAGGGGGGTGCGGCCGCTCCCATGGAACGAGGCGGAATGCGTCTCAATCCAGTGATGGTAAATTCGGTTTTTGGTGCGCGTCCTGTTGACAACGATGACTTCCCATTCTGGCTAGCAGAGAAGTTTGATCAACTGGAGGCGGTTTTTCCGAATTCTACTCCTGCTGATAAACATAGAATGTTGACGATTACTCTACCGAAGGATATTACTCCTGAACTTGCTGACTGTGACAGCTGGGGAAAAACATTTGCGGCAGTTTATACAAGGTGCTTCGGCACCCCGTCTATGACTGCCCTGCCTGAAATCGTTAGACGTGTTCAGAATGATCACGGTCCAGAGGCAGCGGTTGAATTGGGTATGCGCCTGTGTGGTTCTTTTGAGATTGTAAGTGATCTCATTCTCTCCAATGTTAAAGGAGATGCAGTTAACTTTCAGGTGTCGAATGCTTTGGCGGCTCTGCCCGATGCCGACAAACCCCGCCAGTTAGCAAAGATTGTGGTGGCCGCTTATAAAACGATTGGCCGCACAAGTAGAGGTCTGAAATATTTTCCAGTGAAGGAGAAAAAACAACCACAGGGACAATCTGCAGTGACAGATGCCCAGCCCAAGTCCAAGAAACAGAATTGGCCTAAAAAACAGACACAGGGGAAGCAGACTACGCAGACTCAGGGTCCTTTTCCTGCAATACAAGCTCCTGCGCCACCCGAAAAGGTTTATGATTTGCGCGACCGCGCGATGATTAAATCGCCTGATCGTTTTCAGGGTTCTGATCAACGCTCTCCTCGTTCCTTTCAGGACACATCGGCCCAGAAGACCGGTGGAGGAGGAGGGGGTGGAGGTGGACGTGGTGGCCAACAAGGACGTGGCCAGTCCCGCCAGACGGACGGCGCAGTGAAGCAGGAGGATTCTACGCCTAGGCGTCCGCAGTTTGCGAAAAAGAAAGTCACAGCCTTAACAGCGCATCGATATGCCACAGATAGTGAGAACGCGGCTTCGGAATCTGACGTGGGCTCTGACCTTGCTGGACAGCGCGGCGGAGATAACCATAGTCAGAGAGGCGCTGCGTCCACTACTGAGGGTGACAGCGACTGATGTCTACGTTGTGATAGAAACAGCGGATACGAGACTTGCTCCCCCTGAAAGACTATATGAAATTGTCCTGTTAATTGAAGGTGACATACAGCGTACCGTTAAAGGTGTATTTTGGGAGAATCTGTCTTCTACATATGATATTTTACTTTCGGAGGCTGACTGGCCCCCACCTTTTGTGCTCGCGGCGCCGCGAGGGGAGGAGGTAATCCTACCCAGTTTCGCGAACACTGTCTCGAAAGAGCATGCGCAGCATTTTGCAGAAGAGTGGGCTCGGGCTCTCGCGCCGGCTCTGTACCGTAACCAATGTGGTTGGGATAAATTGTCGCCTTGCCACGAAATTCCGTTGCGGTCTCAGCCGCAGCCTCAACCTCAATATCCCATTCGGCGTGAAGCAAAATCTTCCGTCGCGGAAATCCTTGAACAATTGGAATATCAGGGAGTTATTGAAACGTGTGTGTCACCGATGAATAATCCCCTTTTTACTGTGAATAAACCTGACGGATCATATCGTTTGGTTTTGGATTACCGGCATTTAAACTCGCATTGCCGTAACTGTGCTGTACAGAATACCCACGGCTCTGCCCTAGTGGATAGTCTCGTGCGTAAGCGTTTCAAGACAACGCTTGACATATCCAATGGTTTTTATGCCCACAGATTGGACAGCTTTAGCTCCCAATGGACCAGTTTTACAAGCGCTGGAGTCCAAAAGCAATTCCGGCGTCTTCCAATGGGCTACAAGAATAGTCCTGGTGTATTTACCGCTCGAATTGTCTCTATTCTGGAGGCACTCGACCCTGATGCTTTTTCGTATGTGGATGACATATATCTCACAGACGACGATATTTGGGAGCATCTGTGTCGTGTAAATTCTGTTGTTTGCAACTTCGCAGACATGGGTTACAAATTTAACTTTGCAAAATCGCACATTGCTGAACACACAGTGTTGTTTTTGGGCTATGAGCTCAACAATGAAGGTAGAGGTTTAGCTCCTCACTTCTTAGAGAAGTGCGCACAATTGCGCGCTCCAACAACACTGAAAAAATTACAATCTTTACTGGGCTTTTTGAATTTCGGCAGAACTTACATTCCGGAATATGCCCAGCGTATCAAGCCTTTGTATGCTTTGATACAACCAACCTTCTCAAAATCATGCTGGCTGCCTGAGCATTCAGCCATTTTGCAATCCTTGCAGGCTGATCTGCTCGCTTCTAAATATTTACTGACTCGTGATAACCACACCAACCTGGTAATAAGAATAATTCCTGGGACGGTGGGTTTCACCTACCTCACTTTTAATGAAGGTGACACAGTACCTATTGCTTACAAGTCACACTTGTACACCTCGGCTGAGATGCGGTTTCCCACCATAGAAAAGGTTTTAACTGCTGTACAGATGGCTATTCTAAAGGAACGAGCTCTGTCACAGGGGAAACGCATGCTAGTGGTAACACCCTGTCCTCATTTGGAGGCAGTCACGAAAGCCAGTGTACCAAATTCAAAGGCTTTGCACCCTCGGTGGATTCAGTGGGCTGCGTCATTGTCATCCACGGATGTCATGTTTATTTTTGACGCTTCCTTACGGTCGCAGGAGTACTTGCAGTATGAATTCGTTCACCCTGCTCCTCTGGCGATGCGACCTTTGGAGGACTTCCATTGCATCATTTACACTGATGGGTCAGCGCAGGTTGCGCATGGCTCTAAACATGCCTACGTTTCCGCATGCGCCATTGTGGTCGGTGCTATGTTGAATGATGAGTTCATTTCCAGGGAGGTACACACGTTGCCCCTGGGCGATTGCACCGCGCAATTGGCAGAGCTTCGTGCTCTCTTACTAGCTTTGGAGTACGCAGATCCAAGTGTTACTACTCTAATTGTAAGTGATTCTTACTACTGTGTCCAGTCTTACAATGAAAACTTGTTCTTTTGGATTCAAAATGATTTTCATGATTCCAAGGGTAGCACAATAAAACATAAAATGATCTGGGTTCGAGTGGCAGAGCTTAAGGCTATGTTGCCACTCGTTTATGTGATTCATACTCTCGGTCATCAGCGCGTAGGAGTTCACGCTGTTGGCAACTCGCTTGCTGATGAAGTGGCGAAATCAGCAGTATCTACGTACTTAGTTGCAGCAGTTACTAGGTCTAAAACCAAGATTGATAGCGACATCTTGGCAGCGATTGCTGCCTCTGAGAAGGGAAGTAAACATCCTTCGGGATTCCCTTCGAAGTATAAATACCACTTAAGTCCCGAAAAGGTTCCTTTTGTGACAATTCCTGATGTTGGGGAACGGCTGATTCCCAACTCGGATCGCAGAGCAGACTTGATTACAGCGGCTCATGAAGGTGTGGCGTCTGCGCATGCGGGCGTCTCGGCCACTGTAACTCAATTACAATTACGTTTCTGGTGGCGGGGACTGTACAAACAGACGCGTGATTATGTCCTTCTTTGTGACATATGCCAGCAGATTAAACCTTCAACTGCTACGCGTCCGCCTCAGACTCAGTTGTACATTTCTAATAAACCGCTAGGCTGTGTTTATTTAGATCACTGCGGTCCATTTTCATCTGATACTGCGTATAAATACATCTTAGTAGCAGTTGACTCATGCACACGCTTTGTGTGGGTTTGGCCACATCGCAGCGCTGATTCACGGACTGTCATTAGAGATTTGCGTATCTTTATAGGGATTTTTGCCTGTGGTACCTTCCATTCGGATCAGGGTCCGGCTTTCGCCTCTAAGGCGTATAAGGATGCCATGACTTCGATGGGGGTCCAAGTCAAGTTTTCGTCACCCTACAGACCTGAGGGTAATAGTGTAGTTGAACGAATGAACCGTGATTTAAAGCAATCTTTGACAGCCCGAGTTATAGGCACTGGCAGAAACTGGCTGGCTCACCTCTATGGCGTGCAGCGTGCTCTTAATAATCTCCCTAGAAGGTCTCTGGGTGGGCGGACCCCATACGAAATGCTCTTTGGCATCAAGATGTTCGTCCCTGACCTTGACGGTCTAGACTCAGTGGTTCGCGCCACTTCCTTTGACGCAGATGAACATTGCAATGTTTTACAGAATCTACAGAAGACCAGAGACACTCTTGCAAAGGAACATTTGCCCTCCACATCGGATGATGCGTTGCAGATCCCGGTAGTTGGCTGGCTACCCCAAGTTGGCGAACTGGTTCGAGAGAAGATCGACAACAAGAAAGAGTTTGGTCCCTCCTATCGTGCTCCAGTCCCAGTGCTTGGAGTGAAGGGCACAAGAACAGTCATTTTACCACCACTTCCAGGTCGTAAGGAAAACAGGTTTATTTCTATTGACAATGTCAAGATACACAGAGTGGCCGATTCTTCTTAGCATGACACCGGCTGTTTCCTGTCCTTCCATTGTGAGAAATTCAATTATGCCCACTGCTTCTAATAATGAACCTGCGGTGGCCATCGAATTACCTGCTGTTTCCAGTCCATTATTGAATAATTTACCAGGAACTAACCTTGATGAGACAGACTATACATACCCCACTGATTTGTCCATGCCTGACCTGCAAGCTCGTTTAGCCACGGAATCCAGATTTTCATTTGACTCTGCTTCCCTTGCCTCGCAAAGACCCTCTAAAATTGCAGTTTATGCTAGCCTGTTTAAAAAACATTTTTTGATACCTCCTTGGATATACATTTGGCTGGTCCTTTTTTCGGTTTACCTTTTTATGTCAATTGGTTTTGTGTTTTATTTTTTTCGGATTATGAATGGACACTATGTCGAGGAGAGAACTTGCATTACTCATTTAAATGGAACATTGGCCCCACTTTCCTCTTCACATTCTACACACAGATTAAAAAGAGACTTGACTTTGGTTAACATCACAGCATGGCCTGTTCTGGATGGAATCGCGTGGGATGCAGTTCGTTTTCAGATTCATGGTCCAACGGAAGTCGTTAATGTTCCTAATGTACTGAGAGTTTATATGGGGGATGTGGTAAAACAAAACATTCGTTCTGATGATTGGGATGTTAATGCTGTGGAAAGTTTGTTTTCTGATTTGAAATACTATGCTGCTTTTGATGCTGAGGATTTATATTTAGAATCTGCTAATTATGGTGAATTGTTCTGTTACCAACATTATGGCAATCACTTCTTACACAAGACATCTTCCCGAAGGGATGCGGTTAATTTTACTCAGTGGGAACATTGCCCAGCTCCTACACAAGGGAGTTCAGAAACGTTTCTTAAAAAGTATACTTATTTCACTGACTTTAACCAGTCCAATCCCGAGTCCTTTTATTTTAAATTTCGCAAACAGCCACTGTCCAAGGTTAGACTCACCGATACAAAATTGTTGTACTCGAAGGCCTTCCTAGATCAATTAGTTACTGGGGGCTATGAGTTATGGAAGGAAACAATAGACCTTAAATCAGTTTGGGGTTCAAGGGCCTGGCAGGTACGAGGCACTGAGGCTTTGCACCGTGCATGTCTCATCCCAAATCATATGTGGTTTTTAAATGAAACCATTTCCCAGACCACATGCTTTGGATTGGCTACATCTAAAAGGTTAAACACCCCGTCTTTCCCAGAGTTGGAGGAATATGAGGATTGGAGTAATTTTACTAAATTGTCCATTAGAGATATACAGACTCTGCTTCTGAATTCCTCCTTTAACATTTCCAGTATGAATCCCAAGGGTTGGCTGCTTTGGCACCGTAGTGCTGATTCTTGCCAAAAAAGATTTTTAAATATAACTGACGGTTTTAAGACTGTTAGATCGGATCCCCGTTTTGATTTGAGTCATACAGTCACCTCTTACTCTGTGGGAAAGTTATGTCAAGCTTGGCTGAAACATTCAACATTACCTGCGGTTAAGTATCACCTTTCCAAACTGAATGCAGACGTGGATTTGAATGATTTCATTAAAGGCCCAGCTAGTGGCAGGTCGAAAAGGTGGTTATATGGTGTTTACAATGAAATTTGGAAACTCTCACAGATTGAGGCTGCTTCACGCCTTAGAGCTATTGATCAGGCAAATCTTGAGAAAGTTCTTGCAGTTGTTGACAATAGCATTAACGTGCTTTCCTCTAGAATTTACACATTAGATAATATTGTGTCGTCTGTTGTTGATATTGTGCATGATGAAGTATCTGTATTATACCATGGTCAAAATCAATTACGTTCGATCATGCAGTTTGCATGGACGCTTCAGACTCTGAAAATGGGTAAAGTTCCCTGGGGATACATGAACGTTTCCTCTTTATTTGCACCGTTTAATTTGACAGACAAACAACGCTTGCTTTCAATGCGTGATGCTTCCTTTTCTATGCTCCATATTGAAAGGTTGGAATCTTTACCTTTTTCTGTGGCAGAAGCCACTGCTGCTACGTGGCTTATCCACGGTTTAATAACGCTGCCTTTTGCTTTATATAAGTTTTCAAATTGTATGAAATATGTGCCAATAGGTCGTTTTGAACCCTTAGGTAGCGGTTTTCTTCATGAAGTCTGGTCACTCCCATACACATACAGATGTTTCAAGGATGAACAAGAGGTTTATCTAACAGGGGATGAGTGTACTGAGACGCCGGATCATTCTTTAATGTGCAGACACATACAGTTACACGGTTCATGTAACAAGGACCGACCGAATATGGCTTGCGTTTTACAGGGCACGCCAGTTCCTGCTATCATCCCCACGTTTAAATTGTTAGAGAATGGTAGTTATTTAATGCTCAATAATGAAAACTGCTGTGGTTTAATTAAAGGTATAGCTTTCATAGTAACGGTTAGTGAGCGAGTTATTTGCTGCAGAAATGTTCTTTATCCTCCCACACGTGAACATAGGGAGTCTTCCATTTGGCAACAGATACCGACCTTGGGAGCAGAATTCAGCGGCATGGCTAGAATAAGAGCTCTATTGTCCCAGAAAGAGGTGGCCTTGAGCTCGGCCCGTGAAACTTTCGTGCTTCACATTGCTAACACCCGTACGGAGGTTCAGGCTCTATTAAACACTGATTTGCCTTTGCATTTCGGAGCCATGGTCCGTTCTATCTTTAACGCATCCTCCACAACGGGCCTAGCACATTTTTTTAAAGTTGTTAGCGGTGGTCTCGTGACTTCCTTTGAGAAGATATTTGGAGTCATCCCTGCCTTTGACCATTCTATTTTTTCATCCTTATTTGGAGGGTTCCCGTTTTTGCTTGCATTAGCGGCTGGCGCATTGGTGGTTTTCTGCCTTTTTAAATATGGATGCCCTTCCTGTGCAAGACCACGCACAGCTACTACTGACGCGGTTTCGCAACCGCATGCTTGATTACTATGGCACACTGCCGTTAGCGACTCTAAGCACGGCGTTTGGATTATCTTTTCGGTTCTCCTATTTCACCTGTGTCCAGCCTGTATTTCGCTGTCTGACCTGTGATTTCCTTTGGGCCATTGATTTGTGTCTCTGCGGACCAGCATCTTCTGACGTCGATTTTGATCAACTGATGAGTCCTATCATTGCTCACGAGTTGGTTTGTTCTGACGAAAGGATTATGGCCTTGGCGGTGGCACATGGACTAATGGGTCCCTGGGATGTGTTGTCGGCAGCGCAAAATTTCTTGGAACTAAGTTTTCTTGAGAACCCACCGAGCTGTCCTCTGATGGTTATAGAGGATCCGGTGCTGGAAGATCACGTATGTTCCTTTCATCTTTTAAATTGGATGGCTGAACTGTTTTCTGATGAGGACAGTGACTTCCTCCTGGAGGCTGTTGCAGCTTACTTTTCATATACGGTCTTATCATAGACACTGCCTCAAATTGACATGCTGATTGATAGCATTTCCTTGATTTTATTGACTTTTGGTCAAGACATTTTATTTTTGCTTGCCTATTGGCTTGAGCCACATTATATTTGTGGGCTATTTTTTTAGCATTAGTTTTTATATTTGAATCTTTATTCATGCTCGTTTATAAATGGATTCTGCTCTCATGTGATGGCACTTCTGTTACCTTATTTAGTCCGTTCTCGGATCATGGGGGGGTGTTGTATAGCTCCTATATATCCTTATATCGTGTTAAGTTAGCATGGGTACATTTGAGATTTAAACGCCATTTTTCCTTTCTTGCAACTTCTGCACACGACCCTTAATTGTTGACTTAGCTTTCAACCTAGTGGTTTGCCGTGGTGTATGTGAGAATAATATGTTATTGCTCTGATATCAGTCTTGTTTAATAAACCATGTCTGCACGGAGAGTGCTGAAGTTTCTGGAGCAACACGATATGGAATTGTTATGAGGTCTGATCTCCACGCTTTCATAGTCATAACACAAGTGCAGCCTTTGCCAACTTGGGCTTGAGGCGGGATTGATATTGCTTTGCATGAGAATCGTTAACACACTTGATGCGGTGCACATGCAGAGAGAGCTGGTGTATGCTGATGTGATTCCTTCATGCTAGGA
This sequence comes from Lissotriton helveticus, assembly GCF_964261635.1. Taxonomy (NCBI): domain Eukaryota; kingdom Metazoa; phylum Chordata; class Amphibia; order Caudata; family Salamandridae; genus Lissotriton; species Lissotriton helveticus. The sequence continues at coordinate 141,033,838 of NC_136059.1, read as the reverse complement.
CACTAAGGTATGGGCCCGCCCTAAAACAACCCAAAGAGACCTTCTTAGCTAATAATATAATATATGTGTTAGGGAGGGTGAGATATAAGTGTTGTTAACTCTTATTCATTACAGCATGTTAACATGCTGTCACCATTCGCTTTTTATGTCTTAGTAACTATGCTGATAATTTTGCTACTGATAATAAGTATACTTGTATTATCTAAGATACTGCGCCTGAGAAGACGGCATTAGTAAATAAACATTTCAAATGCACATGTGTCTTCTTTACTCCATGTTCTGGTTTGTAATGATAATATAACGAAAGAGTGTTCATGAGTCCCACGTACCCTGAGGTACTGTAAGTTCATGTTCTGGTTTGTCTAAACATTGGGAGTTTGATATGTCCAATGAGACACTGTAGCTAGCTCGGTAAGGGGTGAGTTGGTTGCTAAGGTAAGTTTTGGGACATCCTAATTTGCCGAGGTTCCACTCCTCTGTGCACAGTTCTGTGTGAGTACAGAAACCCTGCAACACTGTTCCACTCGTTTTTTCATCGTTTTTTGTGCCTTTCTGCCCTCTGTTCCACTCGTTTAGCCCTAATTTGTTGTGCCCTTCTACCCTCTGTTCCACTCACTTTTTTGTGCCCTTCTGCACTCTGTGCCACCTATTTTTCCCTAGTTTTTGTGCCTTTCTGTCCTCTGTTCCACTTGTTTTCCCTCATTTTTTGTGCCTTTCTGCCCTCCATTCAACTCGGTTTTTTTGTGCCCTTCTGCCCTCTGTGCCACTCATTTTTCCATGGTTTTTTTGTGCCGTTGTGCCCTCTGTTCCACTCGTTTTTCCCTCATTTTTTGTGCCTTTCAGCCCTCCATTCCACTCGTTTTTTGTGCCCTTCTGCCCTCTGTGCCACTCGTTTTTCGATCATTTTTTGTGCCTTTCTGCCCTCTGTTTCACTCATTTTTTCCTCCTTTTTAGTGCCTTTCTGCCCTCTGTTCCACTCATTTTTTGTGCCCTTCTGCCCTCTGTGGCACTCGTTTTTCCATCTTTTTTTGTGCCTTTCTGCCCTATGTTCCATTCATTTATCCCTCATTTTTTGTGGCCTTCTGTCCTCTGTTCCACTCATTTTTTTGTGCCCTACTGCCCTCTGTGCCACTCGTTTTTCCATCATTTTTTGTGCCTTTCTGCCCTCTGTTCCACACATTTCTCCCTAGTTTTTTGTGCCTTTCTGCCCTCTGTTCCACTCGTTTTCCCCTCATTTTTTGTGCCTTTCTGACCTCTGTTTCACTTGTTTTTTCTTAGTTTTGGTGCCTTTCTGCCCTCTGTTCCACTTATGTTTCCCTCATTTTTTGTGCCTTTCTGCCCTTCGTTTCACTCGTTTTTTTTTGCCCTCTGTGTCACTTGTTTTTCCATTGTTTTTTGTGCCTTTCTGACCGCTGTTCCACTCGTTTTTCCTTCATTTTTTGTGCACTTCTGCCCTCTGTTCCACTCATTTTTCCATCATTTTTTGTGCCTTTCTGCCCTCTGTTCCACACATTTTTCCCTGGTGTTTTGTGCCTGTCTGCCCTCTGTTCCACTCATTTTTTCATCGTTTTTTGTGCCTTTCTGCCCTCTGTTCCACTCGTTTAGCCCTCATTTTTTGTGCCCTTCTACCCTCTGTTCCACTCGTTTTTTTGTGCCCTTCTGCACTCTGTGCCACTAATTTTTCCCTAGTTTTTTGTGCCTTTCTGCCCTCCATTCAACTCGTTTTTTGTGTGCCCTTCTGCCCTCTGTGCCACTCATTTATCCCTCATTTTTGTGCCCTTCTGTCCTCTGTTCCACTCATTTTTTTGTGCCCTACTGCCCTCTGTGCCACTCGTTTTTCCAACATTTTTTGTGCCGTTCTGCCCTCTGTTCCACTCATTTTTTTGTGCCCTTCTGCCCTCTGTGCCACTCAATTTTCCCTCGTTTTTGTGCCATTTCTGCACTCAGTTCCACTCGTGTTCCCTAGTTTTTTATGCCTTTCTGCCCTCTGTTCCACTAGTTTTTTTGTGCCTTTATGCCCTTTGTGCCACTAGTTTTTCCATTGTTTTTTTGCCTTTCTGACCTCTGTGCCACTTATTTTTCCCTAGTTTTTTGTGCCTTTCTGTCCTCTGTTCCACTTTTTTCCCCCTCATTTTTTGTGCATTTCTGCCCTCCATTCAACTCGTTTTTTTTGTGCCCTTCTGCCCTCTGTGCCACTCATTTATCCCTCATTTTTGTGCCCTTCTGTCCTCTGTTCCACTCATTTTTTGTGCCCTACTGCCCTCTGTGCCACTCGTTTTTCCATATTTTTTTGTGCCTTTCTGCCCTCTGTTCCACTCGTTTAGCCCTAATTTGTTGTGCCCTTCTACCCTCTGTTCCACTCACTTTTTTGTGCCCTTCTGCACTCTGTGCCACCTATTTTTCCCTAGTTTTTGTGCCTTTCTGTCCTCTGTTCCACTTGTTTTCCCTCATTTTTTGTGCCTTTCTGCCCTCCATTCAACTCGGTTTTTTTGTGCCCTTCTGCCCTCTGTGCCACTCATTTTTCCATGGTTTTTTTGTGCCTTTGTGCCCTCTGTTCCACTCGTTTTTCCCTCATTTTTTGTGCCTTTCAGCCCTCCATTCCACTCGTTTTTTGTGCCCTTCTGCCCTCTGTGCCACTCGTTTTTCGATCATTTTTTGTGTCTTTCTGCCCTCTGTTTCACTCATTTTTTCCTCCTTTTTAGTGCCTTTCTGCCCTCTGTTCCACTCATTTTTTGTGCCCTTCTGCCCTCTGTGGCACTCGTTTTTCCATCTTTTTTTGTGCCTTTCTGCCCTATGTTCCATTCATTTATCCCTCATTTTATGTGGCCTTCTGTCCTCTGTTCCACTCATTTTTTTGTGCCCTACTGCCCTCTGTGCCACTCGTTTTTCCATCATTTTTTGTGCCTTTCTGCCCTCTGTTCCACACATTTCTCCCTAGTTTTTTGTGCCTTTCTGCCCTCTGTTCCACTCGTTTTCCCCTCATTTTTTGTGCCTTTCTGACCTCTGTTTCAATTGTTTTTTCTTAGTTTTGGTGCCTTTCTGCCCTCTGTTCCACTTATGTTTCCCTCATTTTTTGTGCCTTTCTGCCCTTCGTTCCACTCGTTTTTTTTTGCCCTCTGTGTCACTTGTTTTTCCATCGTTTTTTGTGCCTTTCTGACCGCTGTTCCACTCGTTTTTCCCTCATTTTTTGTGCACTTCTGCCCTCTGTTCCACTCATTTTTCCATCGTTTTTTGTGCCTTTCTGCACTCTGTTCCACTTGTTTTCCCTTGTTTTTTGTGCCTTTCTGCCCTCTGTTCCACTCATTTTTTTGTGCCCTTCTGCCCTCTGTGCCACTTGTTTTTCCATTGTTTTTTGTGCCTTTCTGCCCTCTGTTCCACTCGTTTAGCCCTCGTTTTTTGTGCCCTTCTACCCTCTGTTCCACTCGTTTGTTTGTGCCCTTCTGCACTCTGTGCCACTAATTTTTCCCTAGTTTTTTGTGCCTTTCTGCCCTCTGTTCCACTTGTTTTTCTCTCATTTTTGTGTCTTTCTGCCCTCTGTTTCACTAATTTTCCCCCCATTTTTTGTGCCTTTCTGCCCTCCATTCAACTCGTTATTTTGTGCCCTTCTGCCCTCTGTGCCACTCATTTTTCCATGGTTTTTTGTGCCTTTGTGCCCTCTGTTCCACTCGTTTTCCCCTCATTTTTTGTGCCTTTCTGCCCTATGTTTCACTCGTTTATCCCTAATTTTTTCTGCCCTTCTGCCCTCTGTTCCACTCATTTTGTGTGCCCTTCTACCCTCTGTGCCACTCGTTTTTCCCTTGTTTTTTGTGCCATTTCTGCCCTCTGTGCCACTTGTTTTTCCCTAGTTTTTGGTGCCTTTCTGCCCTCTGTTCCACTTGTTTTCCCTCGTTTTTTTGTGCCTTTCTGCCCTCTGTTCCACTCGTTTTTTGTGCCCTTCTGCCCTCTTTGGCACTCATTTTTCCATCGTTTTTTGTGCATTTCTGCCCTCTGTTCCACTCATTTATTTCTCGTTTTTTGTGCCCTTCTGCCCTCTGTTCCACTCATTTTTTGGTGCCCTTCTGCCCTCTGTGCCACTCGTTTTTCCATCATTTTTTGTGCCCTTCTGCCCTCTGTTCCACAGGTTTTCCGTAGTTTTTTGTGCCTTTCTGCCCTCTGTTTTACTCGTTTTTCCCTCATTTGTTGTGCCTTTCTGACCTCTGTTTCACTTGTTTTTTCTTAGTTTTGGTGCCTTTCTGCCCTCTGTTCCACTTGTTTTTCCCTCAGTTTTTGTGCCTTTCTGCCCTTCGTTCCACTCGTTTTTTGTGCCCTTCTGCCCTCTGTGTCACTTGTTTTTCCATCGTTTTTTGTGCCTTTCTGCCCGCTGTTTCACTCATTTTTCCCTCATTTTTGGTGCACTTCTGCCCTCTGTTTCACTTTTTTTGTGTGCCCTTCTGCACTCAGTGCCACTCGTATTTCCCTCTGATTTTTGTGCCATTTCTGCCCTCTATTCCACTCGTTTTCCCTTGTTTTTTGTGCCTTTCTGCCCTCTGTTCCACTCATCTATCCCTCATTTTTTGTGCCCTTCTGCCCTCTGTTCAACTCCTTTTTTGTGCCCTTCTGCCCTCCGTGCCACTTGTTTTCCATTGTTTTTTGTGCCTTTCTGCCCTCTGTTTCACTCGTTTAGCCCTAGTTTTTTGTGCCCTTCTGCCATCTATTCCACTTGTTTTTTGTGCCCTTCTGCACTCTGTGCCACTCGTATTTCCCTCGTTTTTTGTGCCATTTCTGCCCTCTGTTCCACTCATTCTTCCATCGTTTTTTGTGCCTTTTTGCCCTCGGATCCACTCGTTTATCCCTCATTTTTTGTTCCCTTCTTCCCTCTGTTCCACTTGTTATTTTGTGCCCTTCTGCCCTCTGTTCCACTTGTTTTTCCCTCGTTTTTGGTGCCTTCTGGCCCTCTGTTCCACTCATTTTGTGTGCCCATCTGCCCCTTGTACCACCCGTTTTTCCCCTCGTTTTTTTGTGCCTTTGTGCCCTCTGCTCCACTCGTTTTTACCTAGATTTGTGTACCTTTCTGCCCTCTGTTCCACTCATTTATCCCTCATTTTTGGTGCCCTTCTTCCCTCTGTACCACTCATTTTTTTGTGCCATTCTGCCCTCTGTGCCACTTGTTTTTCCCTCGTTTTTTGTGCCATTTCTGCGATCTAATCCACTCGTTTTGCCTAGTTTTTTGCCTTTCTGCCCTCTGTTCCACTCGTTTTTTCATCATTTTTTGTGCCTTTTTGCCCTCTGTTCCACTCATTTTTTGTGCCCTTCTGCCCTCTGTGCCACTCAATTTTCCCTCGTTTTTGTGCCATTTCTGCACTCAGTTCGACTCGTGTTCTTATGCCTTTCTGCCCTCTGTTCCACTCGTTTTTTTGTGCCTTTATGCCCTTTGTGTCACTAGTTTTTCCATTGTTTTTTTGCCTTTCTGACCTCTGTTCCAGTCGTTTATCCCTCGTTTTTTGTGCCCTTCTGCCCTCTGTGCCTCTCATTTTTCCCTCGTTTTTTGTGCCTTTCTGCCTTTTGTTCCACTCGTTTTTCCCTCGTTTTTTGAGCACTTCTGCCCTCAGTTCCACTCATTTTGTATGCCCTTCTGCCCTCTGTGCCACTTGTTTTTCCCTCGTTTTTTGTGGCTTTCTGCCCTCTGTTCCACTCGTTTTCCCCTAGTTTTTGTGCCTTTCTGCCCTCTGTTTCACTCATTTTTCCCTCGTTTTTAGTGCCTTTCTGCCCTCTGTTCCACTCATTTTTTTGTGCCCTTCTGCCCTCTGTGGCACTCGTTTTTCCATATTTTGTTGTGCCTTTCTGCCCTCTGTTCCACTCATTTATCCCTCATTTTTGTGCCCTTCTGTCCTCTGTTCCACTCATTTTTTTGTGCCCTACTGCCCTCTGTGCCACTCGTTTTTTCATCATTTTTTGTGCCTTTCTGCCCTCTGTTCCACACATTTTTCCCTGGTGTTTTGTGCCTGTCTGCCCTCTGTTCCACTCATTTTTTCATCGTTTTTTGTGCCTTTCTGCCCTCTGTTCCACTCGTTTAGCCCTCATTTTTTGTGCCCTTCTACCCTCTGTTCCACTCGTTTTTTTGTGCCCTTCTGCACTCTGTGCTACTAATTTTTCCCTAGTTTTTTGTGCCTTTCTGCCCTCCATTCAACTCGTTTTTTGTGTGCCCTTCTGCCCTCTGTGCCACTCATTTATCCCTCATTTTTGTGCCCTTCTGTCCTCTGTTCCACTCATTTTTTTGTGCCCTACTGCCCTCTGTGCCACTCGTTTTTCCAACATTTTTTGTGCCGTTCTGCCCTCTGTTCCACTCATTTTTTTGTGCCCTTCTGCCCTCTGTGCCACTCAATTTTCCCTCGTTTTTGTGCCATTTCTGCACTCAGTTCCACTCGTGTTCCCTAGTTTTTTATGCCTTTCTGCCCTCTGTTCCACTAGTTTTTTTGTGCCTTTATGCCCTTTGTGCCACTAGTTTTTCCATTGTTTTTTTGCCTTTCTGACCTCTGTTCCAGTTGTTTATCCCTCGTTTTTTGTCCCCTTCTGCCGTCTGTGCCTCTCATTTTTCCCTCATTTTTTGTGCCTTTCTGCCTTTTGTTCCACTCGTTTTTCCCTCGTTTTTTTAGCACTTCTGCCCTCAGTTCCACTCATTTTGTATGCCCTTCTGCCCTCTGTGCCACTTGTTTTTCCCTCGTTTTTTGTGCCTTCCTGCCCTCTGTTCCACTCATTTATCCCTCATTTTTGTGCCCTTCTGTCCTCTGTTCCACTCATTTTTTTGTGCCCTACTGCCCTCTGTGCCACTCGTTTTTCCATCATTTTGTGTGCCTTTCTGCCCTCTGTTCCACACATTTTTCCCTGATTTTTTGTGCCTTTCTGCCCTCTGTTCCACTCGTTTTTTCATCGTTTTTTGTGCCTTTCTGCCCTCTGTTCTACTCATTTAGCCCTCATTTTTTGTGCCCTTCCACCCTCTGTTCCACTCGTTTTTTTGTGCCCTTCTGCACTCTGTGCCACTTATTTTTCCCTAGTTTTTTGTGCCTTTCTGTCCTCTGTTCCACTTTTTTCCCCCTCATTTTTTGTGCATTTCTGCCCTCCATTCAACTCGTTTTTTTTGTGCCCTTCTGCCCTCTGTGCCACTCATTTATCCCTCATTTTTGTGCCCTTCTGTCCTCTGTTCCACTCATTTTTTGTGCCCTACTGCCCTCTGTGCCACTCGTTTTTCCATATTTTTTTGTGCCTTTCTGCCCTCTGTTCCACACATTTTTCCCTGGTTTTTTGTGCCTTTCTGCCCTCTGTTCCACTCGTTTTTTCATCGTTTTTTGTGCCTTTCTGCCCTCTGTTCCACTCGTTTAGCCCTAATTTGTTGTGCCCTTCTACCCTCTGTTCCACTCACTTTTTTGTGCCCTTCTGCACTCTGTGCCACCTATTTTTCCCTAGTTTTTGTGCCTTTCTGTCCTCTGTTCCACTTGTTTTCCCTCATTTTTTGTGCCTTTCTGCCCTCCATTCAACTCGGTTTTTTTGTGCCCTTCTGCCCTCTGTGCCACTCATTTTTCCATGGTTTTTTTGTGCCTTTGTGCCCTCTGTTCCACTCGTTTTTCCCTCATTTTTTGTGCCTTTCAGCCCTCCATTCCACTCGTTTTTTGTGCCCTTCTGCCCTCTGTGCCACTCGTTTTTCGATCATTTTTTGTGCCTTTCTGCCCTCTGTTTCACTCATTTTTTCCTCCTTTTTAGTGCCTTTCTGCCCTCTGTTCCACTCATTTTTTGTGCCCTTCTGCCCTCTGTGGCACTCGTTTTTCCATCTTTTTTTGTGCCTTTCTGCCCTATGTTCCATTCATTTATCCCTCATTTTTTGTGGCCTTCTGTCCTCTGTTCCACTCATTTTTTTGTGCCCTACTGCCCTCTGTGCCACTCGTTTTTCCATCATTTTTTGTGCCTTTCTGCCCTCTGTTCCACACATTTCTCCCTAGTTTTTTGTGCCTTTCTGCCCTCTGTTCCACTCGTTTTCCCCTCATTTTTTGTGCCTTTCTGACCTCTGTTTCACTTGTTTTTTCTTAGTTTTGGTGCCTTTCTGCCCTCTGTTCCACTTATGTTTCCCTCATTTTTTGTGCCTTTCTGACCTCTGTTTCACTTGTTTTTTCTTAGTTTTGGTGCCTTTCTGCCCTCTGTTCCACTTATGTTTCCCTCATTTTTGTGCCTTTCTGCCCTTCGTTCCACTCGTTTTTTTTTGCCCTCTGTGTCACTTGTTTTTCCATCGTTTTTTGTGCCTTTCTGCCCGCTGTTCCACTCGTTTTTCCCTCATTTTTTGTGCACTTCTGCCCTCTGTTTCACTCTTTTTGTGTGCCCTTCTGCACACTGTGCCACTTGTATTTCCCTCATTTTTTGTGCCATTTCTGCCCTCTGTTCCACTCGTTTTCCCTTGTTTTTTGTGCCTTTCTGCCCTCTGTTCCACTCATCTATCCCTCATTTTTTGTGTCCTTCTGCCCTCTGTTCCACTCATTTTTTTGTGCCCATATGCCCCACTGTTCCACTTGTTTTCCCCTCGTTTTTTGTGCACTTCTGCACTCTGTTCCACTCATTTTGTGTGTCCTTCTGCCCTCTGTACCACTCGTTTTACCCTAGTTTTTTGTGCCTTTCTGCCCTCTGTTCCATTTATTTTTCCCTCGTTTTTTGTGCGTTTCTGCCCTCTGTTCAACTCCTTTTTTTGTGCCCTTCTGCCCTCCGTGCCACTTGTTTTCCATTGTTTTTTGTGCCTTTCTATCCTCTGTTTCACTTGTTTAGCCCTACTTTTTTGTGCCCTTCTGTCATCTGTTCCACTCGTTTTTTTGTGCCCTTCTGCACTCAGTGCCACTCGTATTTCCCTCGTTTTTTGTGCCATTTCTGCCCTCTGTTCCACTCGTTTATCCCTCATTTTTTCTTCCCTTCTTCCCTCTGTTCCACTTGTTTTTTTGTGCCCTTCTTCCCTCTGTTCCACTTGTTTTTCCCTCGTTTTTGGTGCCTTCCGGCCCTCTGTTCCACTCATTTTGTGTTCCCTTCTGCCCTCTGTGCCACTCGTTTTCCCCCTCTTTTTTTGTACCTTTGTGCCCTCTGCTCCAATCGTTTTTACCTAGATTTCTGTACCTTTCTGCCCTCTGTTCCACTCGTTTATCCCTCATTTTTGGTGCCCTTCTTCCCTCTGTTCCACTCGTTTTTTTGTGCCATTCTGCCCTCTGTGCCAATTGTTTTTCCCTCGTTTTTTGTGCCATTTCTGCGATCTGTTCCACTCGTTCTTCCCTAGTTTTTTATGCCTTTCTGCCCTCTGTTCCACTCGTTTTTTTGTGCCTTTATGCCCTTTGTGCCACTAATTTTTCCATTGTTTTTTTGCCTTTCTGACCTCTGTTCCAGTCGTTTATCCCTCGTTTTTTGTGCCCTTCTGCCCTCTGTGCCTCTCATTTTTCCCTCGTTTTTGTGCCTTTCTGCCTTTTGTTCCACTCGTTTTTCCCTCGTTTTTTGAGCACTTCTGCCCTCAGTTCCACTCATTTTGTATGCCCTTCTGCCCTCTGTGCCACTTGTTTTTCCCTCGTTTTTTGTGGCTTTTCTGCCCTCTGTTCCACTCGTTTTCCCCTAGTTTTTGTGCCTTTCTGCCCTCTGTTTCACTCATTTTTCCGTAGTTTTTAGTGCCTTTCTGCCCTCTGTTCCACTCATTTTTTTGTGCCCTTCTGCCCTCTGTGGCACTCGTTTTTCCATATTTTGTTGTGCCTTTCTGCCCTCTGTTCCACTCATTTATCCCTCATTTTTGTGCCCTTCTGTCCTCTGTTCCACTAATTTTTTTGTGCCCTACTGCCCTCTGTGCCACTCGTTTTTTCATCATTTTTTGTGCCTTTCTGCCCTCTGTTCCACACATTTTTCCCTGGTGTTTTGTGCCTGTCTGCCCTCTGTTCCACAAATTTTTTCATCGTTTTTCGTGCCTTTCTGCCCTCTGTTCCACTCGTTTAGCCCTCATTTTTTGTGCCCTTCTACCCTCTGTTCCACTCGTTTTTTTGTGCCCTTCTGCACTCTGTGCTACTAATTTTTCCCTAGTTTTTTGTGCCTTTCTGTCCTCTGTTCCACTTGTTTTTCTTTCATTTTTTAGGCCTTTCTGCCCTCCATTCAACTCGTTTTTTGTTTGCCCTTCTGCCCTCTGTGCCACTCATTTATCCCTCATTTTTGTGCCCTTCTGTCCTCTGTTCCACTCATTTTTTTGTGCCCTACTGCCCTCTGTGCCACTCGTTTTTCCAACATTTTTTGTGCCGTTCTGCCCTCTGTTCCACTCATTTTTTTGTGCCCTTCTGCCCTCTGTGCCACTAAATTTTCCCTTGTTTTTGTGCCATTTCTGCACTCAGTTCCACTCGTGTTCCCTAGTTTTTTATGCCTTTCTGCCCTCTGTTCCACTAGTTTTTTTGTGCCTTTATGCCCTTTGTGCCACTAGTTTTTCCATTGTTTTTTTGCCTTTCTGACCTCTGTTCCAGTCGTTTATCCCTCGTTTTTTGTCCCCTTCTGCCGTCTGTGCCTCTCATTTTTCCCTCATTTTTTGTGCCTTTCTGCCTTTTGTTCCACTCGTTTTTCCCTCGTTTTTTGAGCACTTCTGCCCTCAGTTCCACTCATTTTGTATGCCCTTCTGCCCTCTGTGCCACTTGTTTTTCCCTCGTTTTTTGTGCCTTCCTGCCCTCTGTTCCACTCATTTATCCCTCATTTTTGTGCCCTTCTGTCCTCTGTTCCACTCATTTTTTTGTGCCCTACTGCCCTCGGTGCCACTCGTTTTTCCATCATTTTGTGTGCCTTTCTGCCCTCTGTTCCACACATTTTTCCCTGTTTTTTTGTGCCTTTCTGCCCTCTGTGCCACTTGTTTTTCCATTGTTTTTTGTGCCTTTTTGCCCACTGTTCCACTCGTTTAGCCCTCATTTTTTGTGCCCTTCTACCCTCTGTTCCACTCGTTTTTTTGTGCCCTTCTGCACTCTGTTCCACTTGTTTTTCCCTAGTTTTTTGTGCCTTTCTGTCCTCTGTTCCACTTGTTTTTCCCTCATTTTTTGTGCCTTCCTGCCCTCCCTTCAACTCGTTTTTTTTGTGCCCTTCTGCCCTCTGTGCCACTCATTTTTCTATGGTTTTTTGTGCCTTTGTGCCCTCCGTTCAACTCGTTTTTTTGTGCCCTTCTGCCCTCTGTGCCACTGGTTTTTCGATCGTTTTTTGTGCCTTTCTGCCCTATGTTCCACTCGTTTATCCCTAATTTTTTTTCCCCTACTGCCCTCTGTTCCACTCATTTTGTGTGCCCTTGTACCCTCTGTGCCACTCGTTTTCCCTTGTTTTTTGTGCCATTTCTGCCCTCTGTGCCACTTGCTTTTCCCTAGTTTTTGGTGCCTTTCTGCCCTCTGTTCCACTTGTTTTCCCTCGTTTTTTGTGCCTTTCTGCCCTCTGTTCCACTAGTTTTTTTTGCCCTTCTGCCCTCTTTGGCACTCGTTTTTCCATTGTTTTTTGTGCATTTCTGCCCTCTGTTCCACAGGTTTTACCTAGTTTTTTGTGCCTTTCTGCCCTCTGTTCTACTCGTTTTTCCCTCATTTTTTGTGCACTTCTGCCCTCTGTTTCACTTGTTTTTTCTTAGTTTTGGTGCCTTTCTGCCCGCTTTTCCACTCGTTTTTCCCTCATTTTTTGTGCACTTCTGCCCTCTGTTTGACTCTTTTTGTGTGCCCTTCTGCACTCTGTGCCACTCGTATTTCCCTAATTTTTTGTGCCATTTCTGCCCTCTGTTCTACTCGTTTTCCCTTGTTTTTTGTGCCTTTGTGCCCTCTGTTCCACTCATCTATCCCTCATTTTTTGTGCCCTTTTGCCCTCTGTTCCTCTCATTTTGTGTGTCCTTCTGCCCTCTGTGCCACTCGTTTTTCCCTAGTTTTTTGTGCGTTTCTGCCCTCTGTTCAACTCCTTTTTTTGTGCCCTTGTTTTCCATTGTTTTTTGTGACTTTCTGCCCTCTGTTTCACTCGTTTAGCCCTAGTTTTTTGTGCCCTTCTGCCATCTGTTCCACTCGTTTTTTGTGCCCTTCTACCCTCTGTGCCACTCGTTTTCCCTTGTTTTTTGTGCCATTTCTGCCCTCTGTGCCACTTGCTTTTCCCTAGTTTTTGGTGCCTTTCTGCCCTCTGTTCCACTTGTTTTCCCTCGTTTTTTGTGCCTTTCTGCCCTCTGTTCCACTAGTTTTTTTTGCCCTTCTGCCCTCTTTGGCACTCGTTTTTCCATCGTTTTTTGTGCATTTCTGCCCTCTGTTCCACAGGTTTTACCTAGTTTTTTGTGCCTTTCTGCCCTCTGTTCCACTCGTTTTTCCCTCATTTTTTGTGCACTTCTGCCCTCTGTTTCACTTGTTTTTTCTTAGTTTTGGTGCCTTTCTGCCCGCTTTTCCACTCGTTTTTCCCTCATTTTTTGTGCACTTCTGCCCTCTGTTTCACTCTTTTTGTGTGCCCTTCTGCACTCTGTGCCACTCGTATTTCCCTAATTTTTTGTGCCATTTCTGCCCTCTGTTCCACTCGTTTTCCCTTGTTTTTTGTGCCTTTGTGCCCTCTGTTCCACTCATCTATCCCTCATTTTTTGTGCCCTTTTGCCCTCTGTTCCACTCATTTTGTGTGTCCTTCTGCCCTCTGTGCCACTCGTTTTTCCCTAGTTTTTTGTGCGTTTCTGCCCTCTGTTCAACTCCTTTTTTTGTGCCCTTGTTTTCCATTGTTTTTTGTGACTTTCTGCCCTCTGTTTCACTCGTTTAGCCCTAGTTTTTTGTGCCCTTCTGCCATCTGTTCCACTCGTTTTTTGTGCCCTTCTGCACTCAGTGCCACTCGTATTTCCCTCGTTTTTTGTGCCATTTCTGCCCTCGGTTCCACTCGTTTTTCCCTCATTGTTTGTGCCTTTCTGACCTCTGTTTCACTTGTTTTTTCTTAGTTTTGGTGCCTTTCTGCCCTCTGTTCCACTTGTTTTTCCCTCATTTTTTGTGCCTTTCTGCCCTTCGTTCCACTCGTTTTTTGTGCCCTTCTGCCCTCTGTGTCACTTGTTTTTCCATAGTTTTTTGTGCCTTTCTGCCCGCTGTTCCACTCGTTTTTCCCTCATTTTTTGTGCATTTCTGTCCTCTGTTTCACTCTTTTTGTGTGCCCTTCTGCACTCTGTGCCACTCGTATTTCCCTCATTTTTTGTGCCATTTCTGCCCTCTGTTCCACTCGTTTTCCTTTGTTTTTGTGCCTTTCTGCCCTATGTTCCACTCATCTATCCCTCATTTTTTGTGCCCTTCTGCCCTCTGTTCCACTCGTTTTTTTTATGCCCATATGCCCCACTGTTCCACTTGTTTTCCCCTCGTTTTTTGTGCACTTCTGCACTCTGTTCCACTCATTTTGTGTGTCCTTCTGCCCTCTGTGCCACTCATTTTTCCCTAGTTTTTTATGCCTTTCTGCCCTCTGTTCCACTTATTTTTCCCTCGTTTTTTGTGCGTTTCTGCCCTCTGTTCAACTCCTTTTTTATGCCCTTCTGCCCTCCGTGCCACTTGTTTTCCATTGTTTTTGTGCCTTTCTGCCCTCTGTTTCACTTGTTTAGCCCTAGTTTTTTGTGCCCTTCTGCCATCTGTTCCACTCGTTTTTTGTGCCCTTCTGCACACTGTGCAAAAACAACAGGTGATGGACAGAATGCAGAACAATGTCATACATTCACCCCAGTACAGAGATCTGGGCCTAAATCCACCATGTTTTTGCTCACCATGCCATTCCAGTTTGAACCCAGCCATATGCAAATCAGTCTTGACCCTGTGCCCCATGGGAACAGTCCAGCCCGAACTGCCAAGCCAGGTCCTCCCTGGACTGGAAACAAGCATCCAAGGACCGGTTTCGGGCTTTCAGCCCTCATCAGCCTGGATAGCTTGATTCTAGTGGCATGGAGAGCACGGGGCTCACGTCTGAGCATACCCGTCCCACTCGGGGTGACAAATGCAAAAACAACAGGTGATGGACAGAATGCAGAACAATGTCATACATTCACCCCAGTACAGAGATCTGGGCCTAAATCCACAGTTTTTTTGCTCACCATGCCATTCCAGTTTGAACCCAGCCATATGCAAATCAGTCTTGACCCTGTGTCCCATGGGAACAGTCCAGGCTGAACTGCCAAGCCAGGTCCTCCCTGGACTGGAAACAAGCATCCAAGGACCGGTTTCGGGCTTTCAGCCCTCATCAGCCTGGATAGCTTGGTTCTAGTGGCATGGAGAGCACGGGGCTCACGTCTGAGCATACCCGTCCCACTCAGGGTGACAAATGCAAAAACAACAGGTGATGGACAGAATGCAGAACAATGTCATACATTCACCCCAGTACAGAGATCTGGGCCTAAATCCACCGTTTTTTTGCTCACCATGCCATTCCAGTTTGAACCCAGCCATATGCAAATCAGTCTTGACCCTGTGCCCCATGGGAACAGTCCAGCCTGGACTGGAAACAAGCATTCAAGGACCGGTTTCGGGCTCTCAGCCCTCATCAGCCTGGATAGCTTGATTCTAGTGGCATGGAGAGCACGGGGCTCACGTCTGAGCATACCCGTCCCACTCGGGGTGACAAATGCAAAAACAACAGGTGATGGACAGAATGCAGAACAATGTCATACATTCACCCCAGTACAGAGATCGCTTCTGCACACTGTGCCACTCGTATTTCCCTCATTTTTTGTGCCATTTCTGCCCTCTGTTCCACTCATTCTTCCATCGTTTTTTGTGCCTTCCTGCCCTCGGTTCCACTCGTTTATCCCTCATTTTTTGTTCCCTTCTTCCCTCTGTTCCACTCGTTTTTTTGTGCCCTTCTGCCCTCTGTTCCGCTTGTTTTTCCCTCGTTTTTTCTGCCTTCTGGCCCTCTGTTCCACTCATTTTGTGTGCCCTTCTGCCCTCTGTGCCACTCGTTTTTCCCCTCGTTTTTTTGTGCCTTTGTGCCCTCTGCTCCACTCGTTTTTACCTAGATTTTTGTACCTTTCTGCCCTCTGTTCCACTTGTTTATCCCTCATTTTTGGTGCCCTTCTTCCCTCTGTTCCACTCGCTTTTTTGTGCCATTCTGCACTCTGTGCCACTTGTTTTTCCCTAGTTTTTTGTGCCTTTCTGTCCTCTGTTCCACTTGTTTTTCCCTCATTTTTTGTGCCTTTCTGCCCTCCATTAAACTCGTTTTTTTGTGCCCTTATGCCCTCTGTGCCACTCATTTTTCCATGGTTTTTGCAGCCTTGTGCCCTCTGTTCCACTCGTTTTTCCCTCATTTTCTGTGCCTTTCAGCCCTCCATTCCACTCGTTTTTTTGTGCCCTTCTGCCCTCTGTGCCAATGTTTTTTCGATAGTTTTTTGTGCCTTTCTGCCCTATGTTCCACTCGTTTATCCCTAATTTTTTCTGCCCTTCTGCCCTCCGTTCCACTCATTTTGTGTGCCCTTCTACCCTCTGTGCCACTCGTTTTCCCCTTGTTTTTTGTGCCATTTCTGCCCTCTGTGCCACTTGTTTTTCCCTAGTTTTTGGTGCCTTTCTGCCCTCTGTTCCACTTGTTTTCCCTCGTTTTTTGTGCCTTTCTGCCCTCGTTTCCACTCGTTTTTTGTGCCCTTCTGCCCTCTTTGGCACTCGTTTTTCCATAGTTTTTCGTGCATTTCTGCCCTCTGTTCCACTCATTTATTTCTCATTTTTGTGCCCTTCTGCCCTCTGTTCCACTCATTTTTTGGTGCCCTTCTGCCCTCTGTGCCACTCGTTTTTCCATCATTTTTTGTGCCCTTCTGCCCTCTGTTCCACAGGTTTTACCTAGTTTTTTGCGCCTTTCTGCCCTCTGTTCCACTCGTTTTTCCCTCATTTTTTGTGCACTTCTGCCCTCTGTTTCACTTGTTTTTTCTTAGTTTTGGTGCCTTTCTGCCCGCTTTTCCACTCGTTTTTCCCTCATTTTTTGTGCACTTCTGCCCTCTGTTTGACTCTTTTTGTGTGCCCTTCTGCACTCTGTGCCACTCGTATTTCCCTAATTTTTTGTGCCATTTCTGCCCTCTGTTCCACTCGTTTTCCCTTGTTTTTTGTGCCTTTGTGCCCTCTGTTCCACTCATCTATCCCTCATTTTTTGTGCCCTTTTGCCCTCTGTTCCACTCATTTTGTGTGTCCTTCTGCCCTCTGTGCCACTCGTTTTTCCCTAGTTTTTTGTGCGTTTCTGCCCTCTGTTCAACTCCTTTTTTTGTGCCCTTGTTTTCCATTGTTTTTTGTGACTTTCTGCCCTCTGTTTCACTCGTTTAGCCCTAGTTTTTTGTGCCCTTCTGCCATCTGTTCCACTCGTTTTTTGTGCCCTTCTGCACTCAGTGCCACTCGTATTTCCCTCGTTTTTTGTGCCATTTCTGCCCTCGGTTCCACTCGTTTTTCCCTCATTGTTTGTGCCTTTCTGACCTCTGTTTCACTTGGTTTTTCTTAGTTTTGGTGCCTTTCTGCCCTCTGTTCCACTTGCTTTTCCCTCATTTTTTGTGCCTTTCTGCCCTTCGTTCCACTCGTTTTTTGTGCCCTTCTGCCCTCTGTGTCACTTGTTTTTCCATAGTTTTTTGTGCCTTTCTGCCCGCTGTTCCACTCGTTTTTCCCTCATTTTTTGTGCACTTCTGTCCTCTGTTTCACTCTTTTTGTGTACCCTTCTGCACTCTGTGCCACTCGTATTTCCCTCATTTTTTGTGCCATTTCTGCCCTCTGTTCCACTCGTTTTCCTTTGTTTTTGTGCCTTTCTGCCCTATGTTCCACTCATCTATCCCTCATTTTTTGTGCCCTTCTGCCCTCTGTTCCACTCGTTTTTTTTGTGCCCATATGCCCCACTGTTCCACTTGTTTTCCCCTCGTTTTTTGTGCACTTCTGCACTCTGTTCCACTCATTTTGTGTGTCCTTCTGCCCTCTGTGCCACTCATTTTCCCTAGTTTTTATGCCTTTCTGCCCTCTGTTCCACTTATTTTTCCCTCGTTTTTTGTGCGTTTCTGCCCTCTGTTCAACTCCTTTTTTATGCCCTTCTGCCCTCCGTGCCACTTGTTTTCCATTGTTTTTGTGCCTTTCTGCCCTCTGTTTCACTTGTTTAGCCCTAGTTTTTTGTGCCCTTCTGCCATCTGTTCCACTCGTTTTTTGTGCCCTTCTGCACACTGTGCAAAAACAACAGGTGATGGACAGAATGCAGAACAATGTCATACATTCACCCCAGTACAGAGATCTGGGCCTAAATCCACCATGTTTTTGCTCACCATGCCATTCCAGTTTGAACCCAGCCATATGCAAATCAGTCTTGACCCTGTGCCCCATGGGAACAGTCCAGCCCGAACTGCCAAGCCAGGTCCTCCCTGGACTTGAAACAAGCATCCAAGGACCGGTTTCGGGCTTTCAGCCCTCATCAGCCTCGATAGCTTGATTCTAGTGGCATGGAGAGCACGGGGCTCACGTCTGAGCATACCCGTCCCACTCGGGGTGACAAATGCAAAAACAACAGGTGATGGACAGAATGCAGAACAATGTCATACATTCACCCCAGTACAGAGATCTGGGCCTAAATCCACAGTTTTTTTGCTCACCATGCCATTCCAGTTTGAACCCAGCCATATGCAAATCAGTCTTGACCCTGTGTCCCATGGGAACAGTCCAGGCTGAACTGCCAAGCCAGGTCCTCCCTGGACTGGAAACAAGCATCCAAGGACCGGTTTCGGGCTTTCAGCCCTCATCAGCGTGGATAGCTTGGTTCTAGTGGCATGGAGAGCACGGGGCTCACGTCTGAGCATACCCGTCCCACTCAGGGTGACAAATGCAAAAACAACAGGTGATGGACAGAATGCAGAACAATGTCATACATTCACCCCAGTACAGAGATCTGGGCCTAAATCCACCGTTTTTTTGCTCACCATGCCATTCCAGTTTGAACCCAGCCATATGCAAATCAGTCTTGACCCTGTGCCCCATGGGAACAGTCCAGCCTGGACTGGAAACAAGCATTCAAGGACCGGTTTCGGGCTCTCAGCCCTCATCAGCCTGGATAGCTTGATTCTAGTGGCATGGAGAGCACGGGGCTCACGTCTGAGCATACCCGTCCCACTCGGGGTGACAAATGCAAAAACAACAGGTGATGGACAGAATGCAGAACAATGTCATACATTCACCCCAGTACAGAGATCGCTTCTGCACACTGTGCCACTCGTATTTCCCTCATTTTTTGTGCCATTTCTGCCCTCTGTTCCACTCATTCTTCCATCGTTTTTTGTGCCTTCCTGCCCTCGGTTCCACTCGTTTATCCCTCATTTTTTGTTCCCTTCTTCCCTCTGTTCCACTCGTTTTTTTGTGCCCTTCTGCCCTCTGTTCCGCTTGTTTTTCCCTCGTTTTTTCTGCCTTCTGGCCCTCTGTTCCACTCATTTTGTGTGCCCTTCTGCCCTCTGTGCCACTCGTTTTTCCCCTCGTTTTTTTGTGCCTTTGTGCCCTCTGCTCCACTCGTTTTTCCCTCATTTTCTGTGCCTTTCAGCCCTCCGTTCCACTCGTTTTTTTGTGCCCTTCTGCCCTCTGTGCCAATGGTTTTTCGATAGTTTTTTGTGCCTTTCTGCCCTATGTTCCACTCATTTATCCCTAATTTTTTCTGCCCTTCTGCCCTCCGTTCCACTCATTTTGTGTGCCCTTCTACCCTCTGTGCCACTCGTTTTCCCCTTGTTTTTTGTGCCATTTCTGCCCTCTGTGCCACTTGTTTTTCCCTAGTTTTTGGTGCCTTTCTGCCCTCTGTTCCACTTGTTTTCCCTCGTTTTTTGTGCCTTTCTGCCCTCGTTTCCACTCGTTTTTTGTGCCCTTCTGCCCTCTTTGGCACTCGTTTTTCCATAGTTTTTCGTGCATTTCTGCCCTCTGTTCCACTCATTTATTTCTCATTTTTTGTGCCCTTCTGCCCTCTGTTCCACTCATTTTTTGGTGCCCTTCTGCCCTCTGTGCCACTCGTTTTTCCATCATTTTTTGTGCCCTTCTGCCCTCTGTTCCACAGGTTTTACCTAGTTTTTTGCGCCTTTCTGCCCTCTGTTCCACTCGTTTTTCCCTCATTTTTTGTGCACTTCTGCCCTCTGTTTCACTTGTTTTTTCTTAGTTTTGGTGCCTTTCTGCCCGCTTTTCCACTCGTTTTTCCCTCATTTTTTGTGCACTTCTGCCCTCTGTTTGACTCTTTTTGTGTGCCCTTCTGCACTCTGTGCCACTCGTATTTCCCTAATTTTTTGTGCCATTTCTGCCCTCTGTTCCACTCGTTTTCCCTTGTTTTTTGTGCCTTTCTGCCCTCTGTTCCACTCATCTATCCCTCATTTTTTGTGCCCTTCTGCCCTCTGTTCCACTCGTTTTTTAGGGCACCTTTTTCCCCACTGTTCCACTTGTTTTCCCCTCTTTTTTTGTGCACTTCTGCACTCTGTTCCACTCATTTTGTGTGTCCTTCTGCCCTCTGTGCCACTCGTTTTTCCCTAGTTTTTTGTGCCTTTCTGCCCTCTGTTCCACTTATTTTTCCCTCGTTTTTTGTGCGTTTCTGCCCTCTGTTCAACTCCTTTTTTTGTGCCCTTCTGCCCTCCGTGCCACTTGTTTTCCATTGTTTTTTGTGACTTTCTGCCCTCTGTTTCACTCGTTTAGCCCTAGTTTTTTGTGCCCTTCTGCCATCTGTTCCAATCGTTTTTTGTGCCCTTCTGCACTCAGTGCCACTCGTATTTCCCTCGTTTTTTGTGCCATTTCTGCCCTCTGTTCCACTCATTCTTCCATCGTTTTTTGTGCCTTTCT
This sequence comes from Lissotriton helveticus, assembly GCF_964261635.1. Lineage (NCBI taxonomy): Eukaryota > Metazoa > Chordata > Amphibia > Caudata > Salamandridae > Lissotriton > Lissotriton helveticus. The sequence continues at coordinate 141,014,084 of NC_136059.1, read as the reverse complement.
GCCCGTTGTTCCACTCGTTTATCCCTCATTTTTTGTTCCCTTCTTCCCTCTGTTCCACTCGTTTTTTTGTGCCCTTCTTCCCTCTGTTCCACTTGTTTTTCCCTTGTTTTTTGTGCCTTCCGGCCCTCTGTTCCACTCATTTTGTGTGCCCTTCTGCCCTCTGTGCCACTCGTTTTTCCCCTCGTTTTTTTGTACCTTTGTGCCCTCTGCTCCACTCGTTTTTACCTAGATTTTTGTACCTTTCTGCCCTCTGTTCCACTCATTTATCCCTCATTTTTGGTGCCCTTCTTCCCTCTGTTCCACTCGATTTTTGGGCCATTCTGCCCTCTGTGCCACTCGTTTTTCCCTCGTTTTTTGTGCCATTTCTGCGATCTGTTCCACTCGTTTTTCCCTAGTTTTTTTGCCTTTCTGCCCTCTGTTCCACTCGATTTTTCATTGTTTTTTGTACCCTTCTGCCCTCTGTGCCACTCAATTTTCCCTTGTTTTTGTGCCATTTCTGCACTCAGTTCCACTCGTTGTCCCTAGTTTTTTGTGCCTTTCTGCCCTCTGTTCCACTCGTTTTTTTGTGCCTTTATGCACTTGTGCCACTAGTTTTCCCATAGTTTTTTTGCCTTTCTGACCTCTGTTCCAGTCGTTTATCCCTCATTTTTTGTGCCCTTCTGCCTTCTGTTCCACTCGTTTTTTGTGCCCTTCTGCCCTCTGTGCCACTCATTTTCCCCTCATTTTTTGTGCCTTTGTGCCCTCTGTTTCAATCACTTTTCCCTCATTTTTTGTGCCTTTCTGCCCTTTGTTCCACTTGTTTTTCCCTATTTTTTTTAGCACTTCTGCCCTCAGTTCCACTCATTTTGTGTGCCCTTCTGCCCTCTGTGCCACTTGTTTTTCCCTAATTTTTTGTGCCTTTCTGCCCTCTGCTTTACTTGTTTTCCCTAGTTTTTGTGCCTTTCTGCCCTATGTTCCACTCGTTTTTCCCTCATTTTGTGTGCCTTTCTGCCCTCTGTGCCACTTGTTTATGCCTCATTTTTTGTGCCCTTCTGCCCTCTGTTCCACTCTATTTTTTGTGCCGTTTTGCCCTCTGTTCTACTCGTTTATCCCTCGTTTTTTGTGCCCTTCTGCCCTCTGTTCCACTAATTTTTTTGTACCCTTCTGCCCTCTGTGCCACTCGTTTTTCCATCATATTTTTTGACTTTTTGCCCTCTGTTCCACTCGTTTTTCCCTCGTTTTTTGTGCCTTTCTGCCCTCTGTTTCACTTGTTTTCCCTCGTTTTTTGTGCCTTTCTGCCCTCTGTTCCACTAGTTTTTCCCTAGCTTTTTGTGCACTACTGCCCTCTGTTCCACTCATTTTGTGTGCCTTTTCTGCCCTCTGTGCCACTCTTTTTTCCCTAGTTTTTTGTGCCTTTATGCCCTCTGTTCCACTTGTTTTTCCCTCCTTTTTTGTGCCTTTCTGCCCTCTGTTCCACTCGTTTTTTCCTCATTTTTATGCCTTTCTGCCCTCTGTTCCACTTGTTTTCCCTCATTTTTTGGTGCCTTTCTGCCCTCTGTTCCACTTGTTTTTCCCTCATTTTTTGTTCTCCTTTTGCCTTCTGTTACACTTGTTTTTTGTGCCATTTTGCCTTCTGTGCCAATCGTTTTACCCTAGATTTTTGTGCCCCTTTTCCTTCTGTTATCTTCGTTGTCCCTCACCGTCCTCACCACTCCGTCCCCTGCAGCCCCCCCTGACTGCCCACTGCCCATTCGCTGACCCTGCCTGCCGCCTCCAAGCTGCTCCTCCCTCCCACCTCCCCATATATGCCAGCCGATGCGCGGCCCGCCGCTGGCCTGCAGAAGGCATGCCTGAGGCGAGCCCTTCTGCGCCCGTCCACGCCTGGAACGCACCCAGAGCCAGAACCCCAGAACCCCTGGCCCCCACACCCACCATGACGACCCCCTCCACTATGACACCAGCACTCTGCACGCTCTCAACTCTGGACGGAACCACACCTGCTTCAAGGCTTTCCCGAAACAAACACATGGCCCATTTCCCAGCCGGAACTGAAGCTACACCAGCCTCAGAGCTGACGGACCACCAACCAAGAAAGACCCCAACTACCTCCAATGCATACTACTGAATACCCCCTCCGCACTCAAGCATGCCAACGAGCTCTGGGACCTGCTCGGCACAACATCCCCGCATGTCACCTTCCTGACAGAGACCTGGTTTAACGATTCCTCTGCACCCGACATCGCCCTAGCCAAACCAGACGGCTATAAGATCACCAGCAGAGACCCCACCAACGGAGTCGCAGGAGGAATTGCATCAAGAACAGCATCAGGGTCTTGACTAGCACTGATGACGCGCTCAGCACCGCCAAACACATGCATTTCCAGATCCACACAGACCCTAATTCCACCGTCAAAGGCACCCTCGTCTACTCACCCCCTGGACCCCACCCTCAGTTCTGCTACTCCATCACTGACTTGATCAGCACGCACCCCCTGACCTCCGCAGACTACATCCTCATTGGAGAACTGAACTTTCACCTTGAGAACAACAACGACAACAACTCCACAACCCTGATCGATAACCTCACCAACCTCAGACTGAAGCAACTTGTCACAGTGCCCACCCACTCCGCCCCCCACACGATTCAACCCAGTCTTCCCCTCAGGCCTGTACGTCTCCATCAGCCACACCACCGACCTCCCCTGGACCGACCACCGCTGCATCGACTTTGTCTTCCAGAAACCCACCACACACCACCTCAAACCTGCCGGAAATTAGAGAAGAAATGGCACAGTGAACAAACTTCGGACAGCCACGCGGCAGCACACAACGACGCCATCTGCAACCACCGCCACCTCATCAGGGCGGCCAAAAGGACCTCCTTCAAGACCGCCTTGACAACAACACACACAATAGCAAGGAGCTCTTCAACATTGTGAAGGAACTCTTCAACCCCAGCTCCAACACCATTGACATCCCGCCGTCGCAAGCCCTGTGTGACTCCCTCACCACCTTCTTCCACTGCAAGGTAGCAGACATCCACAACAGCTTCAACACCCAGACAGCCCCAACAGACAGCAACACAACAGACCATCAACCACAACCCCCTGCTAGCCTGGGCCAGCATGAGCATCGATGACACCATCAAGACCATGCACTCAATCCACTCCGTCTATCCGTTGGACCCATTCCCGCACCACGTCTTCAACAGAGCAAACTGTATCATCACACCCCACCTGCGCAATGTCATGAATCTCTCCCTCCAGACCACGACCTTCCCAGAGATCTGGAAACACGCCGAGATCAACACCCTACTCAAAAAACCTTAGGCAGACCCCACGAGACCTCAAGAACTTCCGGCTCATCTCTCTGCGCCCTTGCCCGGCCAAGGTCATCGAGAAAACCGCCAACAGACAGCTAACCCGATACCTTGAAGAAAACAGAATCCTGGACCCTTACCAGTCAGGGTTCTGCAGAAACCACAGCACCGAGACAGCCCTCATCGCTGCCACCGATGACATCAGGACCCTGCTGGACAATGGCGAGACGGCAGCACTCATCCTCCTAGACCTCTATGCTGCCTTCAACACTGTCTGCCACCACACACTACGCGCACACCTCCACGCCGCAGGGATCGGGGACAAGGCTCTGGATTGGACCACCTCCTTCTTCTCCGGCAGAACACAGAGCATCCGCCTCCCACCATTACGTTCCAAAGCCTCCGAGATCGTCTGCGGCTTACCCCAGGGATTCTCCCTCAGCCCGATGCTGCTCAACATTTACATGGCCCCGCTCATACATATAGCCCGACAGCACACCCTCAACATACTCTCCTACGCTGACGACACTCAGCTGATCCTCTCCCTCACCAAGGATCCCATCACAGCCAAAGCCAACCTCCACGAAGGAATGAGGGCCGTCACCGACTGGATGAAGACCAGCTGTCTGAAGCTGAACTCGGACAAGATGGAGGTCCTCATGCGCGGCTCCAACCCTTCAGCCTGGGACGACTCCTGGTGGACGACGACACTGGGGGCAGCCCCGACACCCACCGACCATGCACGCAACCTGCGAATCATCCTCGACTCAACGCTCTCAATGACCAAGCAAGTCAATGCCGTCTCCTTCTCCTTCAACACCCTCTGCATGCTCCACAAGATCTACAGATGGATCCTGACAGATACAAGAAAGAGAGTCACCCAGGCCCTCATCAGCAGCAGACTCGACTACAAAAACGCCCTCTATGCGGGGGCCCCAACCAAGCTCATCAAACGACTACAACGCATCCAAAACGCCTCGTCACTACTGATCTTCGATGTACCATGCCACAGCCACATCACTAAGAAACCTGCACTGGCTCCCCGTAAACAAAAGGATATCCTTCAAAGCTCTTGACCCACGCACAGAAGGCACTCCACAAGACTGGCCCAGCCTACCTCAACAGACGGCTCACCTTCTATATCCCCAATCTCCAGCTCCGCTCCGCTGACTTCTCACTCCCACCGTCCCACGCATCTGAAGAACAATCACCGGTGGGAGATCCTTCTCCAACCTCGCTGCCAAGACATGGAACACCCTCCCACTGAGCCTACGAAAGACCCAAGACCTTCTGACCATCAAGAGGATACTCAAGACCTGGCTGTTCGACCAGTAGCAAGCCCCCCCAGCGCCTTGAGACCCTCGCGGGTATGTAGTGCGCTTTACAAATGATTGATTGATTGCCTGACTCTTCATAATCCTGCCCGCAGCCTTTTCTGGTGTTTCATCCAGGCAGAAACAATCTCTTGATCTGTTTCCCTGCCCACATCACTGCGAGAAGGAAAACAGATCAAAAGTCTGCGCCGAATCAGCGGGAGCATTTTCAAAGCTTCTGCTCACTGGGAGCAGACTTTGTGTTTGCTCACATGTGGTATGAGACTCAAAATGCCCCTTCACCTTAAAATGTAGGGTCTTTTAAAGGCTTGGGGAGGGGGGCCTGCAGTCCCTCATCCCTTTTTGGAGCATTTTGGCCCAAGGTGTGGGCTCCCTGGGGACTATACTGGCTTAGGGAGGGGGCCATGTGGCTCTATAGAGAGGTGTGCCCCTTCCATTTTTAAATGACTTTGTGCTCGGGGTTTACTCCATGGTGCTTATAATGGCTCTGGGGTGGTTGCTATGGTGGTGCCTATATTTGAACAAAGTCACTTTTTTCATTTAACACTTGAGGAAAGGGGACTCGGTCCCGAATCCTGCAATATCTGTCAGCAACATTTTTCTCATGATGCCGGCTGCCAATCTGAGTGCTACACCTGCATGAGTCTTCCTTCTGCAGGTTAATTGACCCAGGAGAAAAAAAGCTCCATGGGCCAATCAAAACCCTCCATTTTTAAACCGGCACCCTGCAAGAGATTTAAGTGACCCAACTGTCCTGATATACAAATTGTTTTTACCATTAATTTCTAAAAAACTAATGAACGGATTTAAATCAAATCAGAAATACCTATGGGCGAAATTTGCGAATTCGCGTACCGCGAATTCGTGCGAAAGCGAATTTGCGGTCCGCAAAATCCGCAAATTTGTGTGAACTCACGAATTTAGTTTATTTTGGCATGTTCACAGGGTTTTTTTTCAGCGCGGCTACCGCAAACTTACCCATGGCGCCGTTTTTGGGCGCGGAACATCTTGTTAGTGGGAGGAAAACAACTCGTCAAACTCAGAATCAAGGTAAGTCAACGCAGCGCACGCGAGATTGTAGTTTTGAAGCCCGAACAAGCAAACAAAATTTGCAAACTTGCGAATTGCAGATTGTTAGGCAATTTCGCGCGATTTGCGGACCACAAAATTGCCAAAAATCCGCAAATTTCGTGAGCGGTACGAATTTTCAGCCCATGCTTAATCAGAAACAGCACAACCTTCACACCAAGATCTAGCTTCCTGCCAATTCAATGTAATTCTGTTCAGCAGTTTTTGCTGTATCTCTTCTTAAAGAAGTCCATGGAAATACAAGGCAATTTTGTGTTTGGGACCCTTTTTTTTCTCGCCCCCTACTTCATGGACCACACTGAAATTTTCCGTGCACAAACTAGTAAAAAACATAGCCCCTTTTTTAAAAGTTCCTATGGAAAAGCTGACTCAACTATAGCTACCAAATGGCAATTGCCACTGGGCTATACATATTTATAAATGCATGCAGCATCACAATATATCTTGTTACTGTTAAGCCCATGATGTTAAATATTCCCTTAATGACAGATTACTGATGCTCAATGCTCATCTGTTATGTTATGTTATGGTATGTTATGTTATGTTATGGTATGTTATGTTATGTTATTGGCCATTTCTAGAGCGCACGTTCACCGGGGTGTCTCTTGGTGCTATCTGTCACAGTAATGTGCTTGGCACTTGTACAAATGTGATAGAATGTTGTGTTCATTGTTAACTCATTGTCACTTCGTAAATCATAGACTACCTTACATCTTTTAATTTTGCTATGACAATTCTAAGTGATCACTATTTTGTAACCTTTTCCAACGTTCCTATAGAGAAGCCCAATTTGGTAGGTTTTTCATGGATCTGCAGAGCCACCGAGGGGCACAGTGTGGCCCCCATGTGAATCCGTAGCTGACCTGCAGACCACATGGATGCCCTTAAAATCATTCAACAATCTGCTATTAATGTTTTTCATTTATATTTTAATTTGTAAAATATTGTCAATGTTAAGACTTACACTCCTTACTGAGCAATTTTTGTAAACAAGTCTGTTTTTTCACACTGCAGTCTCTTTTGTTCTCCCCCCAAACTCTTTTAGCACCATTTCGATAGTAAGCATGTTTCCAAAAGTCTCTGACTACCAGGAGTTCAAAAATGTACAAGACTTTCTATAAACAGCATACTGGCTTCAAATTAACTGTAGCAGGTGTGGTTGACTCTTACCAATTCCAATCATACCCCGAACAACATAACTTTCCTTTTTCCAAAGCCAATGATAGAGTTAGCTACTTTTTTTTTTAAGTCAGTACTCAATTATAGTTCCTTGTACATTTCCACCATCCAATCTAATATGTACTTTTATATTTTATTTGCTGTCCTCCTTTGTAACTGTCTTTCATCTTCAAAACTGCCTCATTCTGCTGCAGCCTTTTGCTGTGTGCTACTCCTGCTTGTCTCCAAAATGGTCAGAGTCTGGATTGTGAATCAGTGTTTTGTAATTTGGGTCAGAGAAAGTGTTGGAAGAGTGGCATTGACAGGGACCTGGGCTTACCTAATGTAGATATTACTTGGGTTGGCAAGAGAGGTTTAAAGTGGCATCAATTGCTTTCTTTGGTTTAATGCAAGGCAATCATTACTAATAATCATTGAACAACAATACATATGGACTAGTTGAGGTGCCCTTTAAACCAACCAACCAACCAATGATGCCACAGGATGCAATTGACATATTCAATGAAAGATAATTGAACAAATCAAAAAGCTCAAATATACAACATAAAGAGTATTGAAAAAAAAAGTGATCACAACAGGAGATACCACACTCTAATTAAGATATTTCAGAGTAACAACCAGATTGTAATACACAATGCCGATAAAGGTGGCAACATTATGATATAGCCGAGATCAGGGTATATGTTGGAAGCATATAAACAAATGAACGATGTCCAACGATATACAAGAAGCAATATGCAGAACATAGGAGAATTCAACAATAGGATCCAGTTGAAGCATACATGGAAGTATGAAGGGGTACTAACTGTGAAAGAATATCAATTCAATTACCTGATAATGCCTGTTTTATACTTTATTCCAAAAGTACATATAAAACATTGTTGTACCTCCTGATTGACCCATCATTTATGCCAGAAACATCATATTTGAATATACATCACAATATGTAGATTTCTTCTTGAAGAAACATGTGCTCGATTTACAGTCATTTATCCAGGATACAGGTGATTTCTTGAAAAGAATATATGATATCCCATGGAGTCATGAATACCTTGTAAGGACATTGGATGTTACATTGCTCTATACAAACATTAACCATCACGACTGCTTAAGAGCTGTAGAGCATTAAAACTCACAGCAGGATGATACTTTCTATGATAAAATAGTGTTTGGAAAAAATTTCTTCCATTTTAACAGTGAAATACTCCATAAGGTGCGTGGGGTCACCATGGGTCCCGGCATCTCCACCAGCTATGAGTGTTTACACATGGACTGGTGGAAGGAGCGGGTACTCATGGTTGACCCCAGTGGTGTAAAAATCATGTTGTCTGTTGGTTCCGCTGTAAAGATTATTTATTTATTATATGGAACGGGATGATGGACCCTGCTAAAAAGTGTGTGGAAAATATTAACAATAATTCTGTCAATCTGAATTTGACATCACATATAGGTATAGGGTTGAATTTGTGAATGTACAGGTATATATAGAGAACAATAAAACAGAATTCCAACTACATAGAAGAAAAAGAGCGGGCAATGCCATACTGCATGCCATCAGTTTTCATCCCAGGCACTTGAAAAGCAGTATTCCATATGGGGAAATGTTAAAGCTGAAGAGAAACTGTAGTTGTGACAATGACCCCAAAATATGCAACAAGAAGTAAAACAAATATGTTTGCCTTTTGGTTATTACCAAAGCCAAGGAGAAATTTACATTTACATTTACATTTACAATAGATATTGGGAGGAGATTGATTCTTAGATACAATAAACAGGAACATCAACCTAGGTCCATTCTGAGAAAATAGCAACCTATAATTCTTAGTGACCCTGTTATTGGCTCAAGACTCCCTAACAAACAAGCATTGCTTTCAGGAAAGCACCATCTATTAGTAATGCTTTGGCTAAAAGTAGCCCAGAGATAACTGAACCCAAGAGCTGGCTTTCCTCTAGGAACGGATTTTACAAGGGGAACTCCTGAACAGCTTGCCAATTTGGGATCAATATGTCACAATTATCTACCTCATTCCATGACAGACCTGTAAAGATCAAGAAATTTCTAACGTGCAAACAAGAATTTGCAGTATATGCTCTAATGTTTTCATGTAAGTTACAATACACTGGGAGCACAAAATTACAAGTTCACAAACGAATATTACAATACATAAGAGCCATGATAAACTCTGATCTTACTTCCCCGGTAGCCCGTCATTTCAAACAACATCATAATAATAACCTCAGCCATTTTAAATACTATGTAATTGATGCGGTGCCTAAAATAAGGCAAGGGGGCAACCACAAACTCATGTTAAAACAGTTGGATTCATTGTATATACTAAATCTGGATACTACGTCACCAAATGAAGACCAGAGAATGTTTACACACCTACCTCTAAACAATATATAATTAAACTGGGCTAACAATGATCAAAAAGGGAAGTTATCAAGAGGCTTTTAGAAAATGATTTCAAATCTACTGCAGCGACAACTTTTCTTAAATGAACACTCTAGTGAGACTTCACCCCTCAAGGTTTGAGATACTTGATATTCCTGACCTAATTACCATTCATGTCCTAACAACAGAAAACAGCATGGATTATGTCATGGAAAGTGCAACAGATGAAGAATTAGCAGACCAGAGTCCTAATGAACCAACTTCCCAAAGGGATATTTGAACTAATATGGGATTTGAGATAGATCATCAAGTATAGATTATCAAGTACTCTGATAAATATATAGAATCCACCAGGGAGACCCATCATAAGTTCTGTTTGGTCTTTGCTCGAAAATAGCTCCCACTATCTGGATTGTTTAATAAGATTACGTTATTAACTTACCATCATATCTAAGAGACTCAACAGATTTCTTGAGAACATTTAATCAGATAACATGGAATCAGGATTATATATTGGTTACGCTGGATGTAACATCACTATATACTTCCATTGGCCAAAATGAAGTAACTCAGGCAAGTGAGTACTACTCAGGAGATCTACCAATAGAGTGTCTTGACCATACTCGGATATTGCTGGAGATGCCGAGGTGTTGCCTTATCCATAATGAAATTATGATAAATTGTTTATTTTCTTATCCTTCATAGTTAACTGTATTCCAGCTTATATTGAAATGTAGATCTAATAAGTCTGAGCTCTGAGATGTAATAAGTTGGCCAATATTGTACTAATAACTAAGCTGATACAATAATATGAGTTGATATGGAATTACACTTTGGCATTTTAGTGAGAAATTGTCCTTAGTGCTGAATATTGTTTTTATATATGACAGCATCTTATTGTCTTTATGGTATATTGCTTATGCTAGTTTACAATTATACATTGTGCACTTTTAGAACATTAAGGCCCCTATTACGATGTAGGCCAGAGTTGCTTCCGACAAACACCGTTTGTGTGTAAGAACCGACCGACCATAGGACGGCAGTTCTGCACAGCCTATTACAATGTGACTGCACATCGGAATCCGCCCGCTGACAAGCTTCGATTCAGAAATGGGAGTCTGTGGCAACCCCTGCACTGTGTGGCAGGCACCTCATGGTGAATGCCACACAGTGCAGGGATTGTCAGGGGGGCGCCATAGATTTCTCCCGCTGCCACAACCGTAGGCTGTAGAGGGATGGGGTCCTGCTAGAGGCTCCAAAAGTTTCCTCCCGACAGCCTTTTCATGCCTTATGTTGAACATCACCAAGCTGCAGGTGTACAAGGTTAATTCTAACATACTAGAGCACTTCATGTTATTATAAGGTCAATATACAATGTTATTTTGTAATGAATTGTTTTTTTTCTTTATGTTTTTATGACGGTCTCATTGCAATATGATCCAATGATCATGTACTACAACTTGGGTTTTGGGTTAATTGAACCTTTTCAAATGCGGAATGTACTCAAAAATGTTTTTCTTTTTTTTTAATATAACAGCCCTGAAGAAGCAACAGTGTTGAATATTTATTTATTTATAGTGGACTCCTCTGAAGTAAAGAGAGAAATCATGAAGTTTAAAGCTCTTTGCAACTGTGAACAGGCCCATGGATGCTGAGATCCTCCACCCCATGACGACCCCCAAAGCAAAAAGTTCCAGCAAGCTTGGCACTTCATGCTATAGCAACCATACAGGTGACAATTGGCTACGTGAGATCTGCACTTTGCGATACAGCAGCAACTGCTCCAGTAATGACCACAATGACCATCAGTGTCACCTAACAGGATCTTCAAGCTATAGTGATGACCATCCGCAAGGTCCGACTGCTCTTCCTGCTACAGAGATTACCATTTGTGATGGTTTCCTTGCTCCTTTGCCGCATTCTCTATCATGGCTGGAATCTTTGCATCATACTTTGAGAGGGAGCCTTTTTCAGGGGACTAAACTGGTCCCTGTATCTGGCCCACGCTCCATTGTGGTTTACATGAATATGTGATTTTCCTGCAGTTTAGCACGACCAGATGACCGCAAGTGGCGATTTGTGCTTTTAGGCGCTATTGTTGCCTAAATCTTTGAAATTCCATGTCTCCGGTTTTACTGATTGGATTTCGTCATTGGGTCTCATTTTATTTACTACATTGGTGTATGATTTTTCTTGCGCTGTGTCTTCACTTTATTGCAGTTTGAAGTGCTGCATACATACTTACGCATTGTCTCTATGTTGAGCCTGACTGCTTTTGTGCCATGCTACCAGAGAGAGAGCAAGATGTGGGATCATCATTCTGAATCTGAATTGTGGGGTCGGAGGGTAGAGCAGATGTCAGTGTGTTAGATGGCCGTGGGTTCAAATAAATGCTGTCATGAATATTGGACAAGACCTTAATAGTTTAGTCGAAAAGAAACATCCATGCCACCATGTGCAGAATGCACCAAGGATGTGTGTGCTCTGTGGCAGAGTTACAACCCCCATCATTTAAGCAGCACATTGGTGCTAAGCTGAGCACAGTTTCCAGAATATGTGGAGCTGAGCTAAGGTTTACAATCCACAGCTAGACAATTTGCAAAAAAAAGAGCAGTTTTCACTCAAAAAATGTGAAGTGTCCATGTTGCGTTGTGGGCTGTTTCCTGTCATGGGCACTAAGCCTCCCCACACAAGTGAGGTACCATTTTTATCGGGAGACTTTTGGGAATGGGGGTGGGTGGACATTTGAGGATCTGCGCAGATTCCAGAACTTTCCATCACAGAAATGTTATGAAAATATGTTTTTGTTTAGAAAGTTTGAGGTTTGCAATGGATTCTGGGTAACAGAACCTGGTGAGAGCCACACAAGTCATCCCATCCTGGATTCAACTGGGTGAATGATTGAATGAATGAGTGAATTATACTTTATTTGTGTGGTTAATTAGGTGTCTATTTTTACAAAATGTATGGGTTTGCTGGGTTTCCCTAATTGTCGGCAGAGCTGAAGTTCAAACTCCACAGCTAGGCACTTTGCAAAAAAGAGTCAGTTTTCACTGTAAAACTGTGGTGTGTTCATGTTACGTTTTGACTCTTTTTCTGTTGCGGGCACTAGGCCTATCCACACAAGTGAGGTACCATTTGTATTGGGAGACTTAAAGGGAGCACAGAATTGTAGAGCAACTGTTATTACCTATTGACTTTCTATGAATTTCTGCCTTCCAAATGTAAGACAGTGTGTAAAAAATAATTTAGTTTGAAAAATTTCCTATAATGCTTATGCTAGAATGGGCACATACAATTTCGGAGATGTGCAAATAACTAATGCTTGTAAACTCTATATTTTGTTCACATTTCGGAAATACATAGGTGTCTTTGACACCTAATTTTCCCCCTTTATATTTTACCAAATTAATTGCTATATACCGGGTACACAATGAAAAACCATTGCAAGATGCAGCTCAGTTATTGGCTCTGAGGTTCTCTGGTTCTTGATGAACCTACAAGTGTTATATATGCCCACAACCGGAAGAGTCCGGCAGATGTAACAGTATATTGCTTTAAAGAATCTGTCATACTTAGAAGAAGTCACAGGTGTAAACGTTGACTCGGGGAATATTAATAAATACTAAGTTCCCTCAGTGAGGCAGCTAGTAGCAGGGGAAAGTGGTGTTGTCAAGCAGACAGACAGTTTTAATTTATCTATTGGGGAAGTACCCCAGAGTTCTGATGATAATGGCACTTCAATTGATTTACATGCAGAGTTATAACTAAAAGTTGAGGGACGAGTGGGAAGTGATCCTTCCAATAGGGAAGTTAGTCGCTTAATGTTTTGGAATGTGGCAGGGCTTAGATCCAAAATATTAAATCCTACGTGGTTAAAAACAATAGAAGAGTATGACATCCTATGCTTTCAGGAGACATGGGCCTTAGAACCTTTCCATCTCTCCGGCTAAAAAACTCTGTTTACATCAGCAGTAGGGGTCCATCATGGCAGGGCTAAAGGGGGACTGTCGGTTTTCATATCTAATTATTTAAACTGCCAGAAGATCCAATTATTCTCATGTAATCCTTACTACCAGTTAGTACGGATAGATGCAAATAAGGAATTGTGTCTTTTAATTATACATTTTTATAACAACATTCCTCTTGCAGACTTGGAATCAAAACTTAAAAAGCTGGGCAATGACGTGAGCAAAGAAACAGACAATAATGCTAAAGATGTATGGGTTGTTCGGGGGGTGACTTCAACTGCACTATATGTAATAAAAGCCAGAAAGGTGTATGTGGTATCATGCTGGACCAAGACATTGATTCAACACACTTTGAGCACTCCACCTGTGGAGACCTGCTAAACGATATTGTTCACTCTGAAGATCTAGGGTATTCAAATGAAATTGGTCAATTACAGCTCCCCTTTGCCCCTACGTTTATTGGCAGGGGCGTATTATCCACAATAGACTTTATAATAACTTCTGTTAGGCATAGGCATACGGTCAAAAGGTGCTGGATCCTCCATACTGCATTAAGTGATCACTATCCGATAATTATAGAGATCATAAACCCGTTCCGGGGAATGGGCTTAGAAAAGACATCCACGCAGAAAGTTTCTGATATTAGCATGGTAAGGCAAAATGGTTATGTTCTTAAATGGGATAGGGTGGTTCCAAATTACTTTTTTTGTACCTTGCTAATTAATTGCTTGCCTTGTTTTCTGACAATTCTTTTTTTTTTATTTTTTTTTTATTTTTTATTAGAACCAGCGATTAGCAGAGGATAATACACATTCAGTGAGATACATTCATTATTTACATTTAAATTTTAAAAAAAGAACAATTAACAAAAAGTACAAAAACTTCCCAATTGCTTTAACCAATTCCACTGGGACAGAGCCCTTCTTTCCATGTTGATATAGGGTGCCACAGTTCTTTGCCGCGTAGTTTTGTTTTGAATCCCCTAGTCGCATATATTGCAGATTCAAAATAGAAAATTGCAAGAAAGCGAGCTAGCCACATTTGGAAGGTAGGAGGAAGAATATCCTTCCAGCGCGCAGACAAAATTAATCTCAATACAGCTGTACCAATAAATAAAAGTTTTTGTTCAGATTTACTTAATTTTAACGAGCTGTCATATCCCAACACATACAAAGTATCGGACTCTGGAAGTTTGTGATGAAAAACTTTCTCCCAAAATGTGGCAATCATATTTTTTAATATACGTAGCTCAGGGCAACTGCTAAACAGGTGAATTAACGTCGCTGGGCCTTGTGAGCAACGTGGGCATAGGTCGTTTTCCCTTTTCCCCCATGCGAAAAGTTTGGCAGGGGTAAAATATAAATCATATATGGTTTTATACAGTTGTGCCTTCAAATTGCTAGCCATAAATAAATTGTTGCTCATTTCGAGTGTTTTATCTATATCGATTGGTGATTGTTTAATTTTACCATCCATTTGGTTTCTGTTTTCTCGATATCATCGTTAACATTAGTTAGTAGAATATTATATAGCGTTCCTATCCTAGTTTTTGCTAGACAGCAAGCTTCTATTAGATCATTCTTCTGAAGATTAAATAAATCTTTTTTAGCTTTTAATTTAGCATGCAATTGTGCAAATTTAAGAAAGTCCCCTTCTGGGAGACCAAACTTTATTTTAATATCTTGAAATGTAGTTTGTGCGCCGTTTATCCAAACTTCGTTTATTGTTTTTATACCTAGGCTATACCATTTCTTAGCTGTATGTTCAAAATCAAGATCAGAAGTAAGGGTCGAATGGTATAAGGGCGTATATCGGTTGAGTTTACCAATCTGTGTATGTTTAAGTATCTGATTCCAGATCAGCCAGACACTTTTAATGATTTCACCCTTAATTTGCTTATAATGGGCTTTTTCAGTTTTTCTTAATAGCATACCATTCGCTTCATGCCCTAACGTTAGTTCATAGATTGTGGGAATAGTGAGGTTGATAGTGTCCAAGGCTAAAGGTGTTTCTAGAATCATTGGTTTTAAATGTTTTAAAAAGGCTGCCCAATGGTATAGAATAATATTCGGGGCAGTAAGCCCACCTCTATTGAGCGGAGTGGATAGGTAAAGTAGAGATCGTCTGATCTTCCCATTTTGCCAAACAAATTTGGAGGTAAGTTTATTAATTAAATTAATTATCTTAGAATCAATAAATAAAGGGATAGAACGAAAGAGATACAGACATTTCGGTAGTATATTTATCTTTAAGTAATTCACTCTGCCTATAATGGAAAGATGCAGACCATTTACCCTATCCAAATCAATCTTAATTTTATCTATTAATGGGTCAAAATTATTTTTAACTAATATTTTTATATCGGCGGATAAAATCGTACCCAGATATGTCGCAGTTTTTGCTCTTCTTGAGTCTGAGCATACAGTGTTGTCTGTGCACAGTACAATGGTATTTCCCCTATTCAGAGAATAACCCGAATATTTACCATATTGGAGAGAGAGTAGTTCGATTTCATGTAAAGCTTTGATCGGGTGAGATGTTAAGACCGCGATGTCATCAGCATAGGCTAAAACTTTAGGTTCATATTGATTATATACAATCGGCTTTATGTTATTATTTTCTAATAGTTTTAAGATGAGGGGATTAATATAGAGGGCGAAGAGTAGAGGAGAACAGGGACATCCTTGTCTTGTGCCTCTTGTTATATTGATAACATTTTATTCCAGTCCTGAAATTAAAACTTTTGCTTTTGGTTGGTGGTACATAGATTTTATACAATTAAGAAATTTGGGGCCGAAATTAAGACGCGTCATGGCAACCCACAAAAAGCTCCATGAGACACGGTCAAAGGCTTTCTCAGCGTCAAGCAGGATCATAGACATCTGATCCCCCGTGACCGACATGGCATCGAATAAAGCGATAGTGCGGCGAATGTGATCCATTGTACCCTTACCCGGAACGAAGCCATGTTGCCACGGAGAAACCAGATGCCCAATGACCCTGCTGAGTCTGAGAGCCATCACTTTGGCATATAATTTGGAGTCCGAATTTATCAATGAAATGGGTCGATACGATGTCAGCTGTTCGGGTGATTTTCCCTTCTTGGGAAATACTATAATGCTAGCCTCATCCCAAGAAGGTGGGGGAATACCATTATACTGTACGCCGAGAAATAAATCCAATAATAGAGGGCTTAATAGGGGGCTAAGGATCTTATAAATCTCAATTGGCAATTTATCCGGGCCTGCTGCTTTGCCCGAAGATAAAAGTGATAAAGCTTCTACAACTTCATCAATAGTAATCTCAGCTTCAAGTGTTTCTCTCATCTCATCATCCAGCAAGTTAGTAGCTGCCGTATTATTAAGAAACCCAGCCAAAAACATATCAATATCTTTTTCGGAATGATTCCCTTCTTCAAAATATAGTTTTTGATAATACCGTTGAAATTGGGTAATAATATCTTTAGACTGAACGTAAGTACGACCACCATCTACAATAGAAATAATATTATTATGCACATTTTTTTGACGTGTGCGCAGGGCCAATTGTTTGCCTATTTTTTCCCCCGTCTCGTAAACCTTCTTCCTATAAGCTCTATAAGTTTGGGCAGCTTCTTGACTTAATTCAGTATTAAGCTCAGCTTTTAGAAGCGCCACCCGAAGCCATTGATCATGGGATCCTTTATTCTGTTCTATTAAAACAGTATGTTCTATTTCAGCTTTCGTTAAATCATTTAACTTTATTTCGTAAAATTTTCTAGCTTTGATTCGGGCTGCATGTTGAAAACTAGAGATCTCACCTCTTAAAGCAGATTTATATGAATCCCAGACTGTATTTCTAGAAGCGATTAATGTTAAAAAACTCCTCAGACCATTTTTTAATATGCAAAATAAATTCAATATTGGATAGTAGCTTCCAGTCAAATGTCCAAGACCTAGATTGAATAGTAAAAGGGTTAAATATAATTGCACATATTAATGCATTATGATCTGAGATTATTCTGGGAGTTTTTTTTATGGTTGAGAGTGGAATAAGGTCTGCGGTTACAAAAATATAATCAATGCGAACGTGCTTTTGATGGGGATGAGAGAAATAGGTTGAGCCTTGATCACGTGGATTATTATGTAGCCACAGATCTGTTAATCCAAGATTGCTGACAAGTCTGTTGAGGGTTTTATAAACTTTAGGTTTGCGTCCTTGGTATTTTGTTTTCTGACAGTTCTAGATGAGAGTGTTGGTAGTCAGGAGATCCTTAAACAGTTTAAGGTCATTGCTTGTCAAATTAAGGACAACCTATGGGTGGCCTCTAAACCATGTAAAAAAAAGCAGGGAAAATGGTTTGATACTACATGTACAAAGGCTCACTCACAGCTCAAGGAAGCGCTACATGTGGTGTGGTACTGAAAATTCTGGACCCCTGTTATAAACATCGTCGCATCATGACGATTTTGGTATCAGCAGACCGGAAATGATGAGTATTCTGTGCACAGGCATTTTCGTCATATTCGGGTGACGAAATCGCCCTGAAATCAGCGTTTCCGCCCTGAACCCTCGGGTTCCATTTTGTTAACGGCAGCCATTTTGTGATTGCCCTCACATAGGCTCATGACTAAGGCCAGTTATGCGTCCGAAGGACACGTACACCTTTGCTGACACCCCTGTGACCTGGGCAAGCTGACTCCACTGCCTGAAGCCAAACCCGTTCGGCCAGTTTCTTTCCCAGTGGCCGAATGAGATTAGTATCAAGGCACAACATGTCATAAACCTTTCATCGTACACAAACCATGCCTAATCTTACACACACCTGTCCCTGTTTCTTTCTTTATGACTTGCTTTACAAGGAGGAGGTGCCCGATTTTATTAGGGGTCTGTCGATATCTGATGAAAATACTGGGTCTTGCCGGGTAATTGATTATGGGCTGGACAAACTGAAATATGGGCTTGTCATCATGACTCTGCTTTTTCTTTGTAGTGAAAATATGTGAATGGTCAACTGTAAAATAAGGAATGTTTGCCTAAAGCATAATATTTTGTATAAAAGGAGAAGGCTGGCTTTGTAAGAGAGAGCAGTCTCCTGAGAACATACACCGTGTTGTACTTCTAGGATACCTGTTACTGGCTGCAGCCAATAAATTCGAGCTTTGACTTCACCTAGAAGACTCTGTGTTTCTGTAGTCTGAAACAGGAAGGACTCGAAGTTATAGGGTGTGTCCCTGACACCGCTGGGTTATTAAATACCCAGTACTTCAGTTGGCGCCCAACGTGGGGCGATTTCAGCGGTACCGGTCCAAGCCAGAGGTTCGTGAGGAGCTTCGTGTGAAAATTCTGGAGGAAGGCCAACCACTTCATCGACCCCTGTATGTCGACGTGGTCCGAAAGTCTTTGCTGAGAGGTTCCCCGCCTCCCGACGGCTACGAAGGACTGCTACCCTGATTATCGCCCTGTTTTGGACCCTTGATGATTTGTAGAGCGAAACGAGAGACAAGTCTTCTGGTGACGTCATCGATACCTCAGTTAAGTATAAGTGGAGCGTCTCCCAGTCCTTAGTTTGGTTCTTAGTTTTTGGGTATCCCAAGGGGATTTCTGATTTCTTGGGATCGTTTTGTTTGGAACTTGCAAGTGCCAAAACCGAGGGACTCGTGTATTCACGAGACTATCGTATTCGATAATCCTTCGAAGTTTGAAGCTAGACTAGTGAGCGAAGATGCCTGGTCTTAGCAGATTTGGAAATTTGTTTTGTCTTGGTTGTAGTAGGGATTCCCGATTGGAGGACTCGTGTCCGGTTCCTCCAGTTGGAACTCCAACATATGAACTGTATGTGAAACATGGCGTAGGCCCCATCACATATAATGAAGTATGGATCCGATACACCAGAAAGGATGGTGTTTTAAAATGGCCCCAATATGGTACCTTTGACACGGAAATTTTAGATAATCTAGAGGTTAAACTTTTTAAGAAGAAAGCCCGGCCGGCAATGTTTGACTCTTTCCGCCTATGGCGAAAGGAAGCCAAACAGAAAGAAATTAAATTAGCAAAGAGAATTAAGAGAAAAAAGGGTATTTCGTTAATGCAAGCTGCTATGCAGTTTAAAGATAATGAAGAAGAGCAGGCAAGTGAACAGTTGCACAGGCAACGTAAAATGGCGAACGACAAATGTTATCCAGTTTTGCCGCTTCTTCAGCAAGGTGCAGCAAAAGAACTTGAAAAAGATCCTTTAATGTCTCATTTACTGAGTTTGCCACCCCCTTACGCGCAGAGTGCTACAGCACCTCCGCAACCTTTAGTTGTGCAACCCCCGATTGGTGTACCGCAGGTTCTTCCACAGCCGCCAGCTCCTCTTCAGCCGGCTCCTATTCCCCTGGTGCAGCCTTCTCAAGGGCCACTGACTTTGCCACCTGCTCCACCTTTAACTCCTGCAACTCCTGCAACTTTAACACCTGTTCTTTCTACCTCCCCTACTACTGCTCCTACGTTGACCTTTTTCCAGTCCGCTTTATCTCCTGTCTTGTCGACCTCTCCTTCTATTCGACAGAGAATGACAAACACTGTTACTAGTCTTCTTCCTCTTTTCTTTGGGTCGCATAGTACGACCCCTGAATCAGAGCGTAAACAGTTGCGTAGTCAACTGCCTGACTCGCGAGAGAAAGAAATATTGGACCGCCTGGCGCGTAAATGGGTCACTCGTCCTTTAAGATATGATGTGGGATCTGTTTTGGATGTCTTCCGTCAATGGGAAGCGCCAAAGCAGAGATATGTTTTCGATAAGGCGTGTACTTTCCTTCGTGAGGAATGGGATGATGATGATGTGGAACAGGCTCCTTCTGAGTTGATCAATATACAATCCGAGTTTGCGAAGGGAACTATTGTGGGTTCCAATGTCGAGAAAGCAGTTGCGACGTTGTTGTCGTTTAGGAGTGAGTCTCCTTCTCAACCGTTGTTTGAGCCTGGCGCTTCTGCTAGGAGGAAGGCACGACAATATCCAATGAGAGAGGTTCCTCCGGTGTGGAAGGAAGCAGTTGATGCTGGTCCAGGTAATAATCCACCGGCTATTCCAGCGCATTTTCAGCGCGTCTGGGTGCATGTTCCTTGGAAACGTGCTGAAGTTTTGGCCATTAAGCAGTCTTTGCCTGATCCACGCAAAAATCCAGCAGGATATTATAAAGAGTTCACTCAGACTGTGGGTTCGTGTATCATGAATCTAGCAGACATAGATATGTTGTTTGGGAATGTTGTTCCACAGCCGATTTGGAGTAAGATTCGTCATACGTATCATGCGGATGAATTAGGTGATACTTGGGGTAATCTTAGAAATGCCGATAATCGACAAGTAGGCGGCGCTAAGCATGACGATTTGATTACTGAACTCCCTGGTAAGATCATTACTTATATGAAAACTCTAATGCCTGAATTGCGTGTCAATTGGGACAAGTTGTCTGCGTGTAAGCAGAAGAAAGATGAAACGGTGTCCGACTTCTTCACACGATTTGAGGAGACTTTTGTAGATCATAGTGGTCAGGATATGGCTACTGAGGGTGGCCAGAGATTGTTCGTCGACAAATTTGTGCATAATTTGCTTCCCGAGTTGTGTGCTAAGTTGAAGGACTCTCAGAGTGCTTGGGCTGTTTCAACATCGGCACAGATTTTAGCTACGGCCCAGTACTATGAAAATCGGCGCAAAGATGAGGTAGAGAAAACGGATAAGAAAACTAAAGACTTAAAGACGAAGGTTCTTTTACAGCAGGCGTACCCGCCTCGCAGTAATCAGCATGACTATCAGCAGCCTCTACAGTTTCAGAGAAGCTCACAAAGGTTCGAGCCTCCTCAGCAACATTTCCCTGTGGGCCCTAACCAGTGTGCATATTGCAAAGAAGAAGGTCATTTTAAAAATAGCTGCCCCGCTTTGTTACAACGTATGAATGGTGTTTCAGGTGCAAGAGGTCGAGGTGTTCAACAAGCTCCCAGAGGTAGAGGACGTGGAAATTTCCCCCAGAACGCGCGTCCTTTTCCGCCTCAAAATTCGATGAACCGCTTTGATCAGAAAAATAATACGTCTGGTAGGATGACTCAGTACTATGCTGATGACTACTATGCAGAAGATGAGAATATGGAAGGTAATGATTGCTAGGACAGCCATAGACAAAGAGAGGGAGTTGTTTCAGTTCCAGTAGATCAGAGTGGACCTTATGTTGAGGTGATTACATCAGGTGTGTCAGAGCCTTTTCTGTTGGATACTAGTGCTACAAAGAGTTCTATTATGCACTCAAAACTCCCTGGCGCACCTTTGTCTGGCGAAATGAATGTTTCAGTAGGTTTTTCTGGCGCCCCGTTAGGAACTCGATTTCTAGTCCTATGTCCCTTTCTGTTGGACCTTGCGAATTAGAAGCACCCCTTATTCTGACAGCAGGTTGTGGTTAAAACTTGTTAGGATTGGATTTATTGAAACGATTTTATGCAACATTGTATTGTTCTCCTTCGGGAGTACAACTTACACTGGGTAAGAAAGTGATCTCTCCGATGTATTTGTCAAAGGATAAACTTCCGACAGAATTGTCTTCTCTTCCGGATTTTCTTTGGGCTACTGGTCCTAATGATGAGGGTCTCTTGGAAATACCGCCATATGTTGTGACATTGAAAGCCAATGATTGAATGCCACGCATTCCCCAATACAAGATCTCTAGAGAAGGTGAAAAAAGGCGTTGTTAGCGATCATTTATGATCTGATCGAAAAAGATGCAATTGAAGAGACAAGAGGCAACGTTTGCAATTGTCCTGTTCTGCCTGTTCTGAAGCGTACTGACCCTCCCAGCCTCCTGTTTACAGGTTTGTGATTGACCTTAGAAAGGTAAATAAAATAGTTGTGCCTCAGTTTCCAGTTGTCCCTGATATCACTGCTCTATTGACTATGATTCCAGCTTCAGCCACTTGGTTCTCGGTGATTGACTTGAAGAATGCTTTCTTCAGCATCCCGATTGCCAAGGAAAGCAGGGATATTTTTGGCTTCAGTTTAGGAGGCCGAAGCTTCCGGTTCAAACGCGCTCCTCAAGGCTACTGTGAAAGTCTATTGGTCTATAGTCAGGCTTTAAAAACACAGCTTGATACGATTGTTTTACCTGATGGCGCTACACTTGTTCAGTACGTCGATGATTTGTTAATAGCTGTAGATACTGAGGAGATTTGTAAGAAAGCCACGTTGTCGTTGTTACGTCATTTGTCTGATTTACATCACAAAGTGTCTCTTTCGAAACTGCAATATTGTCGACAAGAAGTGACCTACTTAGGTCATCTCTTGCCGAAGGAGGGAAGAAAACTGACCCCAGAAAGAATTCAGGCAATTGCAAAGTTGAATGTGCCAAAGACACAGAGAGAAGTACGTACTTTCTTAGGTATTACATCATATTGCAGACAATGGATACCAAATTTCTCTTTACTGGCCAAGCCTTTGGTAGCATTGACCTGTAAAGATACACCGAATCCCCTTCCGTGGTCTGAAAATTGTCAGAAAAGTTTTACTGAATTGCGTGATGCATTGTGTTCGGCTCCTGTGTTGGGTACCCCCGACTACAGTAAGCCCTTTACACTGTATGTCCATGAGAAAGAAGGTTGTGCGTTGTCAGTATTGACACAGTCTTTTGGGGACAAGCAACGTCCATGTGCGTATTTTTCATCGATTTTGGACCCGGTAGCTAGAGCATTGCCGAGTTGTTTGAGAGCCACGGCGGCAGCAGCTGTTTCCATTCGACAGTCTGCTGGTCTGGTGATGAATAATACGCTGATCGTTATGGTTCCGCATGCAGTAGATACTTTGTTAAACAGAACCAAGACACAGCACTTAATTAGTGCTCGGTTGTCGGGTTACGAGTTAACCTTGTTAGCGAGCCATGTGCACATTAAGAGATGCAACACGTTAAACCCAGCCACGTTGTTGCCGATTCCAGTCAAGACAGAGAATGTTGAAGAACAACATGACTGTTTCTTTAGAAATGAGGAAGAAACAAAAGGGAGGATAGACCTCCAAGACACTCCTCTTACTGAATGTGATGGTACTTTGTGGGTTGATGGTTCGTGCTTCAAGCTTCCGAATGGTGATACGACTGCAGCATATGCAGTCACAACTTTGCATACGATTGTTGAAACTACACGTATTCCACATAATTCAGCGCAAGCAGCAGAGCTGATTGCACTTACGAGAGCATGTGTGTTGTCAAAAGGAATGAAAGTGACCATATATGCTGACAGCATGTATGCATTTGGTGTGGCTCATAGTTTTGGACGATTGTGGAAAGAGCGTGGGTTCCTGACTTCGCATGGAGCTAAGATACAGCATGGTCAGTTGGTGAATGAGCTTCTTGAGTCGCTGACTTTGCCGTTACAAGTTGCGATTGTGAAATGTAGTGCACACAAAAAGGTCACTGATGATGTTGGTCGTGGTAATGCGTTTGCAGATGAAGTTGCGAAAGAAACGGCAGGGAAAGTGATGAGTCGAATGTATGTTGCAGGTCCAGCGAGATGGGTTCCAGATGTAGGTATGTGTGAAGATACGATTGAGAGCGTGAAGTCTATTTAAGCTGAAGCCACAGAGAAAGAATTGAGCATATGGAGAGAGCGTACGGGTAGATTGGACTCGAATGGTTGTTGGGTTGAATTGTCAGAACATCAGCGATGGTTGTTACCCGATGCGTATGTGCTTGCAGTGGTTACAATGGCGCATGGAATGGCTCACATCAGTGTGAAAGGGATTTGCAAGTTGTTGGCTCCAGTATGGCAAAACGCTGGAATTCCTAAGTGTGCAGAGAATGTGGTCAAGAATTGCATGGTGTGTCTGAAATACAACCCTGGTAGGGGAACGCCAACTCCAGCTGGTCATTTTGCTCCTCCTACGTATCCGTTCGAGGTTTTGCAGCTAGATTTCATCCACATGGAAAGCTGCAACAATCTGAAATACGAACTCGTGTTTGTTTGTGCCTTTTCAAAATGGGTAGAAGCATATCCCTTAAAAGATAACACTGCCTTATCCACAGCTAAAGCCCTTGTCAAAGAATTCTTCCCTAGATTTGGAATGCAAAGAATGGTCTGGAGTGATAATGGGAGTGAATTTGTGGGTCGTGTGATGAAGAAAGTATGTGAAGGGCTAGGCATACAACAAACGTTCCATGCTGCAAATCACCCCCAATCAGCTGGACTAGTAGAGTGCTATAATGGCACGCTAAAACTGAAACTGGCCAAGATTCAAGCGAGCTCTGGTCTTAAATGGCCCGACGCTTTGCCTTTAGCACTCCTATCAACAAGAATGACTGTGCATTCGCGAGTGGGACTTATGAAATAGTGTTCGGCCGCCCGGCCAACATATGGGGAGTGCCAAGGCCAACCAAATTCAGTGAGATCGAACACCCTGTACTGCTTGATTATTTGTATGAATTGACGGCTAAATTGCGTGTTTTACACCAACAGGTCCATGACACCCTGCCTCAGGTCTCTGAAGCCCCAGGACATCCGATTGACCCTGGATCCTGGGTGCTGGTTAAGAATTTTCAGCGAACAAAGAATGACCAGCCCCGGTGGACGGGCCCCCATCTAGTCCTTCTCTCAACGAGATCAACAGTTCGAATGGAAGGAAAGAAAAACTGGATCAACGGAAGCCATTGCAAGAGGGTCCCTTTGCCCCTGCCGTATGACCGGTGGGTCCAGGAGGGTATCGCTGACTCAGAGACTGAGACTGTGCCTCGTTTTCTGCCTTTTAGCGATGCACGTGTAAAAGGAACAAATTCTGAACGTGAAAACGACAATATTTTGCAAGGAGCTGTGCCACCATCAATTCGATTGAATACTACAGAGTCTGAACTTTTGTTCCAGGACCAGACATTGCCTGGAAGAAGCCGCTATAATTTGCGACCGAGAGTCATGGACAAATAAAAAACAAATAAAGTTTTTATGATTTTTCTGTTTGCAGGTTAACTCTCCACCGAAGATCTACTCATTTTTGTTTTTCGAACCGCCATCCGGGTTCAGCTGTAGGGTCGCGGTTGCCGAAAGTCTTTGGAGTGCAAGCCTGAGACACTAGGTCGAAGGTTCTGGTTGGCCTAAGGGAGTTGCCCTGGGTTGACAGAGGCATTCCTTAGCATAAAACACCCTACCATCGTGAGCAGCATATTTAGTTTAGGATGGATTTCTTCGAGTCGGTGAGACCTGCACGGACAATGATTTTTACAAAGAAAATGTGTATAATGATGACAAAGAAACGATTTTTGGTATTATGTATTTTCATGTTGCTTAGTGTAATGATGTTTTTAGTAGGATATGTTTTATTCTCTTTTCAAGTGACATTTGCACCCACTACATCGCCTACATCTCCTTCTACTGTTTCCTCACATTCTTTTCACCCTCTGCCTGAACACGAGTCTGCTAGAAGATTGGAATTTGTCAATAACTCATTCGTTCAGCTTTTGCACCAACATCAGTTGGTAGTGAACACAACTAATTGTTGGGTGTGTGGTCTTATGCCAAATACGACAGATAAGGGTATCCCATACTTTGTCCTACCATTTAGCTACAATGGTTCTTTGTGGGCGTTTCAGACGATGTTCATATATGCCATCGAACCATATCCCCCACGTTCCACGAAAAGTAACTCGAGCAACAAGGCATTGGTAGTGGGAATCACAAATATGAGCAGAGACATTGACTCGTATAGAACGATTCCCAGAGATGAGTTACAGGCTTACGGTAGATGGAACGTAACAGAATATGGAGTTACTCTGAGTGAGAACAAGCGAGCAAAGAGATCCTCCCCGATTTGGATTGTACCCCATCAGGGTCACCTGTGTCTGCAAGGTAATGTCAAAAATTCCAGAGCTCAGTTAGGGAAGAGTATCTGCACTGAAACATATGTTTTTTCGTCTCGGACTTCCCCTTCATTCCTAGCAGCTAAGAGTACCTATTTCATCTGCCATGATAGAGCCTATACCTGGTTGCCCCCTGACTTCTAGGGGAAAAGTTTTATTTCGTTCCTGTTGCCTCCCACCTACACGGCCGCGGCAGATTACCATAAGACAAGGATAGTTAGAGGTGTCATGAGTAAAGAAGACACTGCAGGACAAGAATTTGGAGATTTCGTAAAGGGTTTTCTGCCGTTTTGGGGGCCTATGGTGAACAGCAGGAACATAAGACAGTTGACAAGGGTGGTTGAATCCACCCTAGTTGAAACAGCCAGTGCCCTTAGTACCTTGACCGCTGAGCTCCAGTCGGACCGCCTTATGACTCTTCAGAACAGGGTCGCATTAGACGTCATACTTGCAGACCGAGGTGGGGTATGTAAAGTGATCCAATCTAGTTGTTGCGTCTTCATCCCAGATAATGCTCCGACAGTATACCAGGCCATTTCCAAACTGCATAAAATCTCTGAATCTATTCATGTGGATAAAGGAGACTGGTCGTTGACGGGATGGTTCTGGGATCTAGTATCAGCCTGGGGATGGAAGATTCTGATAGTCATTGGGATGATCTTAACCATTCTTTTCCTGTTCTGTCTGTGCATACAGTGTGCTCCTACTATATGTGGCCTCTGTGCTACATTGTGTGTAGGAAAACCTGCATCGAGGGACGAGCTAAGTAATAGGATGATGCTACAGCAACATCTCAATGACTTTATGAACATAGACCTGGACTCAGATTAGCGTGCGTATAGGTTCTTGCCTATATAAGGGCAAAAGGAGGGTCTGTGGTACTGAAAATTCTGGACCCGTGTTATAAACATCGTTGCATCATGACGATTTTGGTATCAGCAGACCGGAAATGACGAGTATTCTGTGCACAAGCATTTTCGTCATATTCGGGTGACGAAATCGCCCTGAAATCAGCGTTTCCGCCCTGAACCCTCGGGTTCCATTTTGTGAACGGCAGCCATTTTGTGATTGCCCTCACATAGGCTCATGACTAAGGCCAGTTACGCGTCCGAAGGACACGTACACCTTTGCTGACTCCCCTGTGACCTGGGCAAGCTGACTCCACTGCCTGAAGCCAAACCCGTTAGGCCAGTTTCTTTCCCAGTGGCCGAATGAGATTAGTATCAAGGCACAACATGTCATAAACCTTTCATCGTACACAAACCATGCCTAATCTTACACACACCTGTCCCTGTTTCTTTCTTTATGACTTGCTTTACGAGGAGGAGGTGCCCGATTTTATTAGGGGTCCGTCGATATCTGATGAAAATACTGGGTCTTGCCGGGTAATTGATTATGGGCTGGACAAACTGAAATATGGGCTTGTCATCATGACTCTGCTTTTTCTTTGTAGTGAAAATATGTGAATGGTCAACTGTAAAATAAGGAATGTTTGCCTAAAGCATAATATTTTGTATAAAAGGAGAAGGCTGGCTTTGTAAGAGAGAGCAGTCTCCTGAGAACATACACCGTGTTGTACTTCTAGGATACCTGTTACTGGCTGCAGCCAATAAATTCGAGCTTTGACTTCACCTAGAAGACTCTGTGTTTCTGTAATCTGAAACAGGAAGGACTCGAAGTCATAGGGTGTGTCCCTGGCACCGCTGGGTTCTTAAAAACCCAGTACTTCAGTGGTCCCCCGTGATCCTACATTGGTCAGGGAGGCGCGGAGATCTTATCAGTGCGCACTGAAAAGGAGGAAGTTGGCAATTAAAATGGAGGCCTGGGAGACACTTTGCGAGGCTTCACAGAGTAAGGATGTTTGTGCTTTCTGGAAAGCAGTGAATGCCCCTTTCTTTGGTGCAGATAAAGCACGTGTTGAAATTGCCATTACCGAGGATTCTTGGGTGGATCACTATTCTAGTCTGTATAGTACTTTAACTGATGGGCAGAATCCTCCAATGCGGTCACTAACGCAGCAGCAGGGGGAAATTAAAGCTAAGGACCTAGAATTAAATTTTACCTTAAAAGAAGTAATTGAGAGTCTTAAACCAACACGGGGCGGTAAAGCCCCAGGTCCGGACGGCATACCTCCCGATTTTGTTTAAAAATAACATTGATTTATGGGGCCCATTTTTGGTGCAACTATTTAATGCATCCTTAAAGACGAGCCTACTTCCATCATGGTTTATGTCAGTTATAGTGCCTATTTTTAAAAAAGGGGACAGGCAAAATCCCACGTGCTATCGACCTATCTCCTTATTAGATAGCACTGTAAAAATTCTAGGAAGAGTAATATTAGGTAGGCTGCAAAAATGGGCGAAAGATAATTGTAGTATTAGTGACCTCCAATATGGGTCTCAAAAGGGGGTAGGAACAGTTGATCAGGGTTTGAATTTATTTATCCTTCAACAGAAATATATTAAGGCACGGCAGGAACCTATTTATTTTACCTTTGTTGACTTGACGTCAGCGTTTGACTGTGTTTCACACAGCAAGCTATGGGCAATTAAGGAATTCCTCGCTGTAGAGGAAAGTATAATTTCCTTTTTTAAGGAATTGTACTCAGGCGCTATCGCAACAGTGCGATATGGAAAAAATGGTGACTGTACCATATCATTTGATGTAGGGCGTGGGGTACGCCAGGGTTGCGTCCTAGCGCCATTTTTATTCTTGGTATATATTAATAGATTAGAGGATGCCCTGGTGGAAACAACTTGTGATATACCTAGGGTAGCCAAAAGACCGATACCTGCGTTACTATACACAGATGATGCGGTCCTAATGGCTCGCACGCCAGTGGCCTTACAACGCCTTGTAACATCTTTTAATACATTTATGACAAACTTGGATCTGCAAATCAATTGTTCTACAACATTCACCATGAATTGTGGCCCTGGTTCTATTAGAAAAAGGAGGCCGATGTTCATTAATGTCAGTCCTCTAGACTTTACCCCCACCTTTTCATATCTTGGCATTTTATTTCATGAAGCAGGGACCTGGGCAGATGCCATAAAAGCAAGGAAAGTCCTGCTCTGCAAATCCATCACAGCCCTTAAAAAATGTTCTAAAAAGATGGGGAAAAAACCTACTCTAGAACTTCTGCGAATTTTTAATGCCACTTGCGTCTCTATTGCCGTCTATGGTGCTGGGATCTGGGGGTATGACAATGTAAAATCTATTCAGGTTGTAGAAAATAAATTCTTGAGATTCATCTTAGCTGTACCTGAGAGTGTCTCAAGTTACATTTGTCATATGGAACTCGGCCAACCCCACATTGAAGATACAATTAGAGTCTAACCAGTACTGCTGTGGCATAGGGCTTGGACCAATGATGGGTGTGTATTGAATCGTGCTATTTTAAGGGATGGATTAAGTTTCGATTATGTGAGCAGGATAAGGTGGTTTACCTACATTAGGGACTTTCTTGGAGACATTGGCTGTATGAGTTACTATGACGACCCTTTGTCTATGTGTAATATTACGAGGAAGTCACTAAAAATAAAATGTATGAAACACCTGGAAGACATTAGAATGACAGCGGAAAATAAGAAAAAGTCTGTTGTAGCTCATCAATTCATACTAATGCAAGGTAAAATTCAACCATATTTAACCCTTTCCATGTCTGAACACTCGCGATTCATTTTGACCCGCTTTAGATTAAGTATTCTTTTTAGGGTTTTAAGTTTCCCCGTAATGAACTGCTGGTCTCATAACTTAATTAAATGCCCTTGTGACGACTTATCAGAACAGTCTGATATCCACATCCTTCTATTCTGTAAATATTATATTCTACCCCGGAAAAGATTGATTGTACCGATTTTAAAGGAAATGAATGTTAGACATTGTCGCGCCGCCTTCTTAGAACTCCAGAAATTAGATGTCATTTTTATTGTAGCTTCCATTTCGGAATATTTTAGTAATGTTTTTAGATTACGTAAATCAATTTGTACTTGTATTCAATGTACGCTGTAATTAAATCTACTGTATATTGCACCCATATTTGCATTGCCAATAACCTTGTGGTTTTAATTGTTTCTTTTAATAATAATGATGATGTAGTATTATGAATTGTTTCTATGTACTTTTATGGTTACTACCTTTTTAACCGAATAAAGTCAAATTGGATTGAATTGACTCAAATAGCTGTTTTTTTCAAAACATTTTCAATGTTTCCTGATTTCAACTGTTAGTTTCCATAAAAAACATTGAAGGATCTACACAAATGACTCCTTGCTGAATTTGTACTTTTGTCTACTTTTCAGAAATATATAGCTTTACGGGATCCAATATTGCTTTTACACTTATTTCTACCACTAACTGGTAGGATGTTGAAAGCACAAAAAGTAGGCCCCAGTAAAATGTCAAAACTGTGTAGAAAATGTTGATTATCTGAAAAGTATGCCTGTCCCTGAAAGCTGGGAGGATGGTGATTTCAGCACCACGAAACCCTTTGTTGATACCATTTTCACGGAAAAAGCAGACGCTTTCTGCTGCAGCACTTTTTTCCCCAAAAATAAAATGTAGCTGTATTTTGGCTAATTTCTGGGTCCCCTCCAGGGGAATCCACAAACCCTGGGTACCTGGATTAAACCCAGATCAGCTGACTGGGGGTGAGTGTTTGATTTATACAAACGCTCCGTCCATCATCCCCTTTTGTATCGCTTTGTTCGCCCTAAGTGTGGCAGGGTATGCTCAGACGTGAGTCCCTTGTTCACTTGGCCACTGGATTCAAGATAGCCTGGCTGATGAGGATTATGAATCTGAAACCGGTCCCAGGATGCTTGTTTCCGGTCCAGGGAAGACATGGCTTGGCAGTTCAGGCTGGACTGTTCCCATAAGGCACAGGGTCAGACTGATTTGCATATAGCCATGTCTGAACTGGGGTGGCTGAGTTAACTAAAGAATAGTGATGGATTAAACCCAGATCAGCTGACTGGGGGTGAGTGTTTGATTTATACAAACGCTCCGTCCATCATCCCCTTTTGTATACCTTTAAAATCCCCATGATGTTGGAAGAAAAGTACCCGAAATTGGCATGGATACCTTATGTGGACAAAACGTTATTGGGGCCTAATCACAAACTACACCAAAAAGCCCCAAAAAAAGGTTTAGCACCGGGGGCCTAGCAGCGCAAGGGTTCAGAAACCTCCCTACATGGGGGTTTTGAAGTCTTTGGGAACACACCTCATACTATCGACAAAGGAAAACATTTGGAATGAGGACTATGTGGAAATGATAAAATTGTTACAAAGGCTAGAGTTATGAGAACTTAGGGTGATATATGCGCTCAACAAATACCAATACATAACATGACATAACATAATATAACATAGGGAGCTGAGGGCTAAGGGTTGTGCCAAGAAGGAAAAATATGAGCTAGTCAAGTGATCTAAGGTCCCTGTGACGATAGATAATTGGATGGCGGCTTTCCTAATTTATGCCAGCGTCTCCTGCGAAAAATATCCTGAGAGATGTGAGCCACTTTTTAAATATATAGACATGATTCAGTAGGCACACATCAATTATGGGAGTTATGCCTGTGCCCAAGACGATGACAAGCTTAGGGCACGCATGGCCCTGGATCATGATGCACAGTGGGAGCAGGTGGACTCAGATCTTTGGTACCATACCATGGGCTCAGCAAAGTTTGGCAGGACAGTCTTTAATGCCAGCAAGTTGCCTATTGTGTATCAGCCCGTTCAAGGCCACTGCACCCAGGGAGGGGTGGGAACAATAGGAAAATGACAAGAGCAACAGACAGGTGCATGCTAAGAAGCTTGCACCTGGGAATATTGCAAGTTCCGACGTGACTGTTCCAAATGTGTCACCAAACATCCCCTTGTTGATTGCTATTGGGCAGGAGGACAAGCCAGAAATTCATCAGGGCAGTGGCAGCAGCAGCATGAGCCTGGCAGTAGTGAGCAGTTCAATCAAGCTTCAGAGTTTAGTGATGGACGGAGAGTACAAGGGTCTGAGGGTAAAATCTTGTAGTCCCAATTAGGCTAGACCGCCTGAAGTTTTGGTTGGAAGCCTATGATGAGAAGGAGGATGTCAGACTGGGGTAAAACGGACCAAGGGTGCATAGGTGGGAGAGCAATTTGATGTTGGTCAGGGCCATTAAACACTTAGTAAAAGACAATCTGTGGATAGAGGTACAGGAAGGGAGGATGGCCGGTCAATTTGATGATTGGCCCATGGGAAACTTAATTGTGTCACCGATTAGAGTGGTTGAGAAAAAAATGAAATGTCAATTCAGATTGGTACAACACCTGCTGTGGCCAAAGAGTATTTCTGTGAATACTTTTATCCTAGGGCACCAGGCATCAGTCATATATTCTTCAGTGGACAAGTCTCTGTCCATAGTAGAGGAAGTAAATAGGAGGCTCAAATGGCCAAGAGCAACATCAAGTTGCTTTTCCTTTTTCTCTTGGTTCACCCACATGACTTCCAGCTGTTAGGCATTTAGTTTGAGGAGTATGAGGACAAAGGGCTTCTAATGGGTTGTTTCATATCATGCACAGTATTTGAACGCTTCAGTACCTTCCTCCAGTGGTGGTTTTCTTGGTGCACGAGACACAAGCATGTGACACACTATCTAAATCATTTCTTTTTGTGGGGAACCCTGGTTCCACACAACTGGCAGCGGATGCTAGTGAGTTTTTAGGAGCTCATGTGGGACCTGGGGTTGCTGTCTTTCCTGGGCATTGAAATTGACTAGGTGGCAATGGAAGCCCAGTTACCAGTGGAGAAACAATTGACAAGGCAATTGTTGTTGGATGCCATATTAGCAAAACACAAAGTTATAGAAAAAGAGGTGCAAGCGCCCTTGGAGCATTGAATTTTGCTTGCAGGTTGGTGAGAGCAGGGAGGACATTCTGGTCATTCTGTAGGAGATCAGGGATGTCATTGTCAGGTTTACCTATGCCACATCATCACATCAGATTGTTAGCAGGGACAAAAGAGGATTTGAAATGTGGTGTTTCTTTTTGGACTCTTTTAACAGAGTGCCACTGATGACCATGGTAGACTTTGACTGGGATGCCCAGGTGTACTCTGTTGCTGCGGGAGGTAGGGGGCATATGTTTTGGACTATATTGGCCAGGGACATGGTACATGAAGTAATGTCCCTCTGAATAGAAGCATCGGGGATGGATCATAGCCTTCTTAGAATTTTTCTCCCTTGTACTCGCAGAGTCCCTGTGTGGAGAGCAGTTGGCATGCAGGAAGGGTTTATTCCCCATTGACAACATGGATGGGGGACAGGTAGTTAACCAGCAGTCAGCAAAGGTGTTGAATTTTCTGTTTTTTTGTGTTGAAGTATTTGCAGTTTGATATTCTGTGGGTTGGAGACGGAGGCAGACAGAATGATGACCAGGATGCCATGAGAGCTGTGGTCAGTAGGCAACAAAGGATACTGCAGCCATTGGCCCTGTCAATGAGGAGGCCATATAGGCAGGCTTGGAAGGAGTTTTTAGATAGTGGGATGCAGAGGAGACTGGATGCTTGGGCGTGGACTTAAGATGCAGTCCACTTTATTTTGAAATTGTTTGACAAAGGGCAGTCCAGAGTAACAATTGCATGTAAACTGTCAGACATTGCGTTTTATGGAGAAGCTCTTTTGGAGCTATGCCCAATCAGCAGGGGAGTTGGGAACCAGGACGATAGAGGGATGGTTCAGAGCGAGGAAACCTATTGAACAAAGAGGAAGCCCTCACATGGAAATTATTTTGTGAGGTACTCAGGAGTCTATCAGGATATGCACAAGCAAGGAGGAGCAGGTTTTGTTCTTAACACTGATTTTATGGATGTTATTTGGGGCTTTCAGGGTGCCTGAGCTCTTGGGGTTAAAGACAACTTGGGGGAGTTATCCTGGGACAACGTACCACCGTCCAAGTTGGGATTACAAGTGTGGTAGCATAAATCAAAATGGATCAGAGGGTTGGGGTAGTGCTATGTTGCTGCGCAGGTACCTTGTGGCTAGTTTTTGCTCAGTGCAGTGGGCCCCTTCTCTACGGAGAAGATCTCTAGAAGGTTTGGATAAGATTTTCAGGCATATTAATAGCAGGCCTGTGACAGCATTTCAACTAATGGTTTGATCCAGATGGGAGTGAGTGGATGCAAAAGGTTTTGGGACACATTCTTTCCACATAGGCATGGCGACAGTGCCGAGAAGGAGGAGCTGGAGCAGGACAGACATGGGCCTGGGTAGATGAGCATCTGATTGTTTTCAGCGCTATGGAAAGGAAGGGGAAGGGGAGTGTTGGTACATTTCTATGCTTCACTGACACAGGGCCAATCTGGGTCTTGTCACTATATGGCTTCCAAGTGCATGTCAGAGGGGGCATGCAACGAGGAGAACTGTTACCCTTTTTGATTAAGTTGATTGTGGGAGGGAAGGTCCCCAATGTTTTGTTACTGCATTAAGGGGAGAATGTTCTAGTGTTTGAAAATAGGGTGTGTTTGATGAGATTAATTTCAAAGAGATACTAAGGCAGTGGTCAGGATATCCCATTATGTGGACGGAGTTCATACTTAAGAGCATGTGGCGAGTGGCTAATACATTGGTGGCCATAGAGAAAGCATATAAGAAGAAGATAAACAGAGAAATGAGGGCATTTGGTAGGCACAGTACTATGGATGGAGTTGTATTTGTTGCAGGTGCAGGATCGACTGGAAAACATTTTGAGTGTGTATTAGTATCGGGTGGGGTGGGGGGTGGCGAGGGAGAAATAGGCATTCAGGGCACTTTTACGGGCAGCTGTTGGCCGAGAAATTTGCATTGGTTAGCCAAGTGTATTGCTGTTGATAGCAGTAATCCAGGCTGAATGGGAATGGGTAGTCAAACTCATGCCTGGACAAGGCAGTAAACTTAAGGTTTGTTAGGAAGGTGACTTAGTTCGAGGTTAATAGTTGCAAAAAAAAAGTTTTGGAGATCTAAGGTCTCAATTGCTGAAGCTCAGAACAGGAGGAGCAGGAGACTTGCCGGTTACTTTTTATGGGGGTAGAGACTTTTAGGGATTGGGTAGTTTAATATAGGTAACATATTTGTATAGCGAGATTTTAGTTTTGTAAGGTGAAATGTCCAGGGTTGATATAAGTGATGTACACCTGTTTCAATAAAAACGTTTTATCCCACAAGTCCTGTGTCAATGGTGTGAGCTGCTGCTCCTATTCCCAAACTGAGCAATTGCAAGTTGATGTTTAAATTAAGGCTTTATACAATTCACAAACTTAACTAAAAAAATAAATGAAATGTTGTGTTTCAAAATAAAATAAAAAAACACTAGTTTTATGGAGTTTTACCAGCAGCCTAAGTATCAATAGTATGATTGATTGAAAATCACAAGTTCATGAACACGTGAACAAAATCAATATATTTCGATTGTTAAGCATTTTTTTAATGAGACAAGGGTCCTTGGATGGTTCACGGATGCTCTTGCGCTGGATGGCACAACCAACAAGAGAGCAACAAATTCTGAAACAGCGACTGGTGAGTAAAGTGAGACAACAGTGAAATAGCACAGACTATAGACTCGTTTAATTCGGTATGTTTGGGGATCTATGGGTTTGGAGTTCCTGATTCTGGACAGTAGTTCCTCCATCGCACTGCCCAGTTAGTAGTCCTATGCAGATAGACCCTAACAACTATCAAGCACAGCAGCTGTTGACCAACAATTTTTGAATAAAAATAGATAATGCCTGAATGACATTGGAAATAAAGATCTTCAATGGTATAGAAGGAAGTGTTACATTATATTTCACTTATAATTGTTGTCTCACCTTTTGGGTGAAACTTTGAGAGATTTATTAAGAAAATAGGGACAAATAGAGAAATTATAGAACATCTTTCAACATGTGTGCATTCGATTTCTGAACCCAGGAATGCATTCAGCGTGCGCAATCAGAGTTATTATGGCAGTTGTAATCAGGGTCTATGTTTTAATGCAGTTAACTTTATCTCTGCAGCAGTTAATTCTCCACATGCCAACTTAGGGGTCGGATATGTTGGCGGACGGACCAGCGTCCGTCCGCGTCCCCGAGGTGGAGGGATCGTCACCAGGGGCAGCGGCGTTCCCTCCATAGCGATTAGGATGTGACCGTCACCCTGGCGGTCACATCCCGTATCTTTAACATTGCAGCGGGTGCTGCTTGAAGCAGCACCCGCCGCAAAGTTACAAATGCATGCTTTGCATTTGCATGCACAAAGCGGCAGGCACCGCGCGGTGCCTGCCGCTTTGTGCATGCAAATGCAGGGGGGGTACCATAGGTACCCCCCATGTACACCCCCACCCGCCCCCCTTCACCCTGGGGGCCCGAAACCCTGGCGGTCACATCCCGTATCTTTAACATTGCAGCGGGTGCTGCTTGAAGCAGCACCCGCCGCAAAGTTACAAATGCATGCTTTGCATTTGCATGCACAAAGCGGCAGGCACCACGCGGTGCCTGCCGCTTTGTGCATGCAAATGCAGGGGGGGTACCATAGGTACCCCCCATGTACACCCCCACCCGCCCCCCTTCACCCTGAGGGCCCGAAACGGGCCCCCAAAGCAAAGTCCGTATGCTTTTCCGTGGCGGCATTGCCGCCACGGAAAGGCATCTGCTTTTGGGCATCCTAATATAGCTGACGGTGTCTGATAGACACTGCCACCAGTTGCAACCGCGGCGGAAAAGCGGCGGATGGACTTTGCCTCCGCCACGGTCCCCCCTCCGTTGTAAAATGGCAGGGGAAAATAGGCGGCGGACGGGCTAGGATGGCGGACGGATCCCCACTGCCTGCATGACGGTGGCGTTCCGTCCACCATCCTAATTAACCCCTTAATTCCCCAGGAGACCTCTTTAAAAATGAGAGCTACTTGAGAGTGGCAGTGAGTTCATGAACTCTAAAACAAAGTTAGGCTTGTGACTGTTCACTTTGCTTTCTTTAAGGCTGTCATGGTAGTACTCTCTTTGATAATGAGTACCACTGTTGAGCAACTATTGGCTATTGCTGAAAACAGTCACAGGTGGACATCAAAATTCAGCCACTTGAATCAAATCACTTACTGTAAATGGAAACTGGTCCAGAATAAGAACATTCCAGGTTGGAGAACAAGAAGACCAAAGAGTAAAAGAGTATGTTGGATTCCATTGTGCCTGCTTGGATTAAGCAACTCTCACGACTTTCTTCCTGCAGAGGGGTAAAGAGAAATATAGTTTTACATAAGATGCAGACTAGTGTTCAGGAGATTGAAGTAAAGAACTAGGTGGCAAGACTTTTACTGTTATGTCATTATGTTATGTTATTAAATTATTTATTAAGCGCACTAACACTGATTAGTTTCTTGGCGCTAAGTTTGATAGTAACACAACAGAGGTAGGGAAAGTAGGTTTTAAAAAGCTTGTCTGAAAAGCCATGTCTTCAGTGCTTTCCGAAAAGGTAGAAGGTCTTGACAGAGCCGAATTTCCAGTGGCAAGGTATTCCATAAGCTGGGGGCAAGTGTAGCAAACCTACGTCCACCAGAACGTTTGAGCTTGAACGGGGGGATCTGAAGAAGGCCTAAGTGGAGTGAGCGAAGGTTGCGGGGGGGAACATATCTGGTAATTATTTGATTAATAAATTTGGGGCTTTTGCCATGCAGTGATTTAAAAATCATACAACCTGCCTTAAAGGCACAGCATTGTGTGATCGGAAGCCAGTGCAGTTTAGTAAGAAGGGGGGTCGCTGCTTGCCACCTTGGTTGCTTCAATATCATCCTAGCAGCATAGTTCTGTACCATCTGGAGACGCTTGAGTAAAAAGACTGGGAGACCCAAATAGATGGAGTTCGCGTAATCCAGGTGGGACAGAACAGTGGCGATCACAACCTGGGTAGTGGCCTCTAGCGTTAGTAATCGCCGAACCTTCCTGATTTTTTTTAGTTGAAAGAAACACTTAGAAACCACCTGGCCCACTTGTGCCTTTAACGAAAGGTCGCTATCCACAATGACTCCCAACGTTTTAGCCGATGGTAATGGTTGCGGAGCTTGACCCAGGTCTAAGGGCCAATAGTGAGGGCCCCAGTGTTTAGCGCTGTCCCCAGTCAATACCAGTTCTGTTTTCCCCGGGTTCAATTTCAATTGATTTTGATCCATCCAGGATTTAATAAACCTCATGGTTGACTGGAAGTGACGGATTCTTCAGAGTTATCAATGGTGAAAAGTAATTGCAGATCATCTGCGTAGTTAAAAACTCTCACCTGTTTGTCCCTCAAAGTTTGTATCAGGGGGAGTATATATATATTGAAGAGGTGAGGTGACAAGGAAGAACCCTGTGGCACTCCGCATGGGGTGAGCTGTTTAACACCAGTTAGGTCCCCCAGGCGCACCGCTTGTGAGCGGTCCTCCAAGAAGGATCTCAACCAGCAGGCCGCTGTGCCCTGTATGCCGACCTGTCCGACACGGTCGATCAAGATGTTGTGGTCGACCGTGTCGAACGCGGCCGACAGATCCAGGAGCACCAGTGCCTGGGGAGAGCGTCTGTCTGCGCAATCTCGGAGAGTGTCCAACACCGCAGTGACCACTGCCTCCGTGGAATGCGCAGGCCGAATTCCAGTCTGATGGGGATCAAAGCAGGAGGACTCCTCCAGAAAGTTGGAGAGGATTTTCGCCACGTGTGCCTCTAAAAGCTTTGCCAGGTAAGGCAACAACGAGATAGGCCTGTAGTTTGCCTTACATACCGGTCAGCTCTCCTCCTCTCCGGTC
The DNA here is from genome assembly GCF_964261635.1 of Lissotriton helveticus. NCBI lineage: Eukaryota > Metazoa > Chordata > Amphibia > Caudata > Salamandridae > Lissotriton > Lissotriton helveticus. The sequence goes on along the minus strand of NC_136059.1, from coordinate 140,975,218 downwards.
GGTCGCGGACGGGCGCAGACGGGCTTCCCCTAGGCGCGCCTTCGGCGCGCAAACGTCGCGCCCGCTGCGCTCGTCCGCTGCGCTTCCGAGGGAAACACATGCTTTATGGAAGTGTGGGCGGAAAGGCTGGGGGCGTGGCCTCCGAAGGGGGCGTGGCCTGCGGGCAAAGCGAGGCGCGAGTGAAGCATTCTGCGCCAAGTGAGAGCGGCGCTTTCCGCTTTGTCAGAGGTGTCAGAAGGTGAGTGCAGAGTTAAAAACACAGAAATAACAACAGTTTTTAAAAGGGACTAACTCCCGGCTTTTCGCCTCAGGAGTATTACTATAAATGGCGGCGCTCGTACATCAGCGTCCCAATATAGTAAAGGCTGGGGGCGTGGCCTCCGAAGGGGGCGTGGCCTGCGGGCAAAGCGAAGGCGCGAGTGAAGCGTTCTGCGCCAAGTGAGAGCGGCGCTTTCCGCTTTGTCAGAGGCGTCAGAAGGTGAGTGCAGAGTTAAAAACACAGAAATAACAAAAGTTTTTAAAAGGGACTAACTCCCGGCTTTTCGCCTCAGGAGTATTGCTATAAATGGCGGCGCTCGTACATCAGCGTCCCAATATAGTAAAGGCTGGGGGCGTGGCCTCCGAAGGGGGCGTGGCCTGCGGGCAAAGCGAAGCGCGAGTGAAGCGTTCTGCACCAAGTGAGAGTGGCGCTTTCCGCTTTGTCAGAGGCGTCAGAAGGTGAGTGCAGAGTTAAAAACACAGAAATAACAACAGTTTTTAAAAGGGACTAACTCCCGGCTTTTCGCCTCAGGAGTATTACTATAAATGGCGGCGCTCGTACATCAGCGTCCCAATATAGTAAAGGCTGGGGGCGTGGCCTCCGAAGGGGGCGTGGCCTGCGGGCAAAGCGAGGCGTGAGTGAAGCGTTCTGCGCCAAGTGAGAGCGGTGCTTTCCGCTTTGTCAGAGGCGTCAGAAGGTGAGTGCAGAGTTAAAAACACAGAAATAACAACAGTTTTTAAAAGGGACTAACTCCCGGCTTTCCGCCTCAGGAGTATTACTGGTAAATATTCACATGGTACAGGTGCTACATGCAAAAGGGCATCCACAGCACTATGAAGAAAATCAGGTCTGGACAATTTCAAATTTTTTAGATGTTTATTTCACCATCTTGTGCAAAAATAATGACTTTCTACGCAAGTACATCAATAGATGCTGTACATTCTTCGTTGGATGTTTACAAGACATTATTTGATCAATATATTCATGTTTACAAATAACCTATTGATACAAATCAATGCTGTTATTATAAAACAAGTAGAATTTGAAAAGAAAATGTTTTATTGCAAAAACATTTCATTTTCAATGCTTTCGCTCATTCTAAATTGTATAAAAATAAACATTGCATTGTGAAGATTGTATACTGTATGTCGAGACTAACAATTTCTAGGCGGAAGACTATCAAGGGACACAATATTGAAAGGAAAGTCTATATATCCCAAGGCGTGTGAAAATACAGATAGACCATCACAAACACTTTGTGATAACATCGCATCTTACTTTTCCGAAAAAATCGAGTCCATCTATGATAATATTGTTTCTTCAGGGAATTCTCTTTCAATGCAAACTGTGGTAACAGATACAGTAGAATTGACTTCTTCTATGTTGCTTGGAAATTTTCCATCACTCACCATTACAGAAGTATAAGCCTTAATGCATCAAGTGAAGACCGGCTCCCCTTGTGACATTATCCCTGCAAAAATAGTTAATATTCTTATTCCTCAACTTGCTCCATCAATTAGATACCTTTTGAATCTTTCCCTGGTAGAAGGTTATGTTCCATCAGAATGGAAAGCAGCTCAGATAATGCCTATTCAGAAAAACATGAAGGCCCCGCTGACTGCTTTGACCAATCTTCGGCCTATATCACTCCTGCCATTTCTGAGTAAAATATTAGAGAGGCATGTCAACAAACACCTCTCTAGTTATGTCGAAGTGTCAGGCAGCCTAGACCTCTCTCAATCAGGTTTTGGGCCTAAATATAGCACCAAATCAGCCTTGCTAGTGGTCACAGAAAACATCAGAATGACCCTAGACAAGGGACACTCCATGTTTCTGGTTCTATTAGACCTATCTGCCACATTAAACACTGTTTCCCATCTGGTATTACTCAGAAGGCTGAAGGAAGTATGATTAAGAGATTCTACCTTCCGTTGGATGGCTAGTTTTTTATCTGGTTGCACACAGTAAATCTGGTCTCGTATCGTTCGGCACTGATTGAACTTACCAAGGGAGTCCCACAGGGCTCCTGTTTGAGCCCTACTCGATTCAATATCTATGTCGATCCCTTGGCTAGTGTATTAGTGAAATGTGGGTTTATTCCAATATCTTATGCCGATGACACGCAGTTACTCTTCCCCTTCGACAAATTAACTCCTGCTATCCCGAAGACCTTCTCTTCGGGCATGAATGCTACATCAGAATGGATGAGTAACAATTTTTTGCAGTGTATTATTGGGAAGACCGAACTTCTACTCTTTGGAGATGCCCCCAGGCTATGGTCCCCCAATTGGTGGCCCATGATTCTTGGTAAACCCCCCATTCCCAAACATTCCGTTAAAAACCTGGAAGCCCGGCTAGATCATGCTCTCACTCTTAAAGAACATGTTGGCCAGACAGTTGGTATCTGCTTCAACACTTTGGGCTTACTGCGACATGTCTTTCCTCTTCTTTAAGACTCTGTAAGAAAGACATTAACCCAAGCTCTTATACTGCGTTGCTTAGACTATTGTAATAGTCTACTGCTCTCGGCTAATGAGGCATCAATTAATAAACTACAGGTGATTCAGAACACGGCGGCACGTCTGGTTCTGAACATGCCTCCTAGATCTGCCTCCCATCCTCTTCTCCTAAAACTACACTGGCTACCAATACGCCAATGGATAGAATTTAAGATCTGCTGTTTTATTCATAAAGCGCTATTTAATCGTGGTCCCGGATATTTGGCAGAAAAATGTATTCCCTATCATCATTCGAGATCTTTGAGGTCTGCACTCACTATCTTCTGATAATCCCTAGAATTAAGAGAATGAGACTAGGAGGAAAATCTCAATCATATCTAGTACCGAAATACTGGAATGAACTTTCCCTCTCTTTAAGGGAATGCCCTAATCATCTGGCATTTAGGAAATTGCTAAAAACTATTTTGTTTTGTTTTTAATAAAATAAAATATACCATATTCTCCGCTGCATAATTATAACACCTCCACAAAAGCGCAGAGATACTCCCTGGAGTCGATTCTGGCGCTATACAAACCCTTAAATAAATAAATAAATAAATAAATATAGGAAAGTATAGATTTACCATTCGTATACATCTAAGTATCTTTTTTGTGTTTGAAAAGCTTTATTGGCAAAAAATTATAAACAAGCAAAGATATCAGCAGAGGCAAAGGGTATGCTCAAACATAGCATAGAACATAGCAGTGCTAATATCAATGAGTGGGTAGCAGAAAGCATTTTATAGGGATTATGAAGATAAAGGGAAAGGAGAAAGAAAGAGAATAATAGGAAAGGGAGGAAGGGGGAGGGGGAAAGAAAAATAGCATTGCAAAATAGTAATATCAAGAACAGTCACGGTATATAATCAAATGGTACAAATGATCAACATAAAATGTACAGCATAAATAAATATTGGATCATGAGAAACCTGTAAAAGGTAACGAAATAACAAGAAGGAGAGAGTCGAAGTCTTTCAAGGAGGGGTAAAGTTTTCTGAATTGATATGATCAGATTTCTTCAGAGCTAATCGATCCAGGTATGCAGTGAGAGGTAACCAATAAAGATCAGTATTACGTATTGGTTTGCAAGAGGAGGCAAACGCAACATCAAGCCTGTAAAAATGACATAAAGTGTTCCACCAACCTTGTATGGAGATGTGTGCAAGGGATTTCCAATTGGAAGAAATGTGCTGGAATGCGAGAGCAAGAATGATATCAAAAATACCATGTGAGTGTGGAGGGAGTTCTAAAGAATCAGATAGGCTACCCAGAAAAAGAAGAGTAATTGAGTATGGAACAGAAAGTGTGAAATAGCGAGAGAGGTATAATCAAACTTTTTCCCAAAAAGCAGAAACAACAGGACAGAAAAAGAACAGATGAAAAGATCAGCATTAGAAGTACCACAAGTCCAGCTTTTGGAATCCGAAGAGGGTGTTAAGCGAGACAAATAAAGAGGAGAAAGATAAAGTCGATAATATAGATAAAATAAAGATTGAGTGAAAGAGAGAAGCAGAACAAGGGATTTTTAAAGATCTGTACCAAAGTTTATCCCAAAAACCCACCGACCAGGTACAACCAAAATCTGCTTCCCAAGCAAGCTCCAATTTAGTTTTAGCACGATCTTAGTTAGAAGAGGAGAAAAATGTATAAATAAGAGATGCTTTAGGGAGAATAGAGAAGATGTTAAGCAGAGAAGAGTGAGGGAGTAATTATTTCGAAAAAGGAAGAGAATAATAACAATCAAGAATTATTGCCATGAGAGTAGTACATTTCTGCAAAAAAGATCGGGGCAGTGTAAAAAAGTTGAAATTGGGGGAAGGAGCAAAGTGATAATCCATCAAAGAGATGGTTAACCCATATGACAACTTTTAATCGCCAAGAACTCCAAAAGTTGGGTCTGGTATTTAAAAGGATGAGTGAATTATACCAAATAGGGATATTTAAAAAGGAGTCACGCGTGACGGTAGCTGGAAGAAGCAAGGTTTTTAAAAGAGAAGAAATATGTTTAAATAGGGGAAATTAAGTATAGGGAGATTTGGTAGAGAAACGTATCACTTCATCGAAGGAAAAGGGTAATAACTTTTGTTCAATAAGGAGCCAAAGAAGAGTAAAAGGGGAAGGATCTGTTGAGAGCCTTCTGGAGGCCTGGCGTAAAGAAAAGGATTTATGGTAGGGACGAAAATCTGGCAATGTCACTCCACCATTCTATTTGGACTTACAAAGGGCTACAAGAGAAATTCTAGATTTTTTTTTTTCCCAAAGAAATTTCAAAAGGGGAGAATCGATACGTTCAAAATAGAGAACAGGAATATGAACAGGTAACATGGAAAATATATACATTAGAATAGGGGCTATCATCATTTTGATTGAGTCCAATCGACCCCACAAGGAAAGAAAAAGGGGATTGCAGGTAGAGAATAATCGGTCAATTCGGGACAAAACTGCAGTCATATTTAATTTAATTGAAGAAGAAACGAAGTTAGAGAACCAGATGCTGAGATATTTATTCTTTGAACTTTTCCAGGCAAAGCCAGTAGAAGGAGAAAAGATGAGGAAGACAAGTTTTTGTTAGAGGAAGGATTTCAGTTTTATGTGAGTTAATCCTATATCCTGAGACCAGAGAGAATGAGTTGAATTCAGATAATAAAGGGGGAACAGACATTTCTGGGTCGGAAATAAACAAGAGGATATTGTCTGCATATGCAGAAAGCCTCAAATGATTGTCACCATAGGGAAAACCAGAAATGGAGGTATTATTACGGATGGAAGACAAAAATGCTTTAAGAGCTAGGACAAAAAGAAGTGGGGAGAGGGGACAGCCCTGACGAATACCCCGCCAAAGAGTAAAAGAGGAGGAGAGCTGACCGTTTACAAGCACAGAGGCCTTGGCGCGAAGTATAACAGGGATATAAGGGATATGAATTTGGGACCAAAGCCATGCCAACGTAATGAAGCAAATAGAAAAGACCAATCAACTACATTTAAAAGCCTTTTCCACGTCAACAGAGATAGCGGCTAAAGGGATTGAAAGAGAAGGGGCTTTACTCAAAACATTAAGAAAAAGACGAGAGTTATCAGAGGTGAGTCTACCTTTAACGATAGTCGATTAGTTTTTAAGCAACGTTTGCCTAAAGAGTTACCAAATTCTTACCTAATATTTTTAAAGCCAACATTTTAAAAACAAAATTTGGCCTTTCAGGATTACTGTTGTTAAGGTAGATTAGTTTGGTGTTGTAGAGTATTTGTAAGTGATGTTGAGGAGCTTGAAGGTGATTCTCTTGTTGATGTTGAGGCAGTGTAGGAGTATTAGGTTATGAGTGATGTAGCTGCAGCAGGGGACGTTGAAAATCAGTCAGGTGAAGGTGTTTTGAATTTGTTGTAGTCGTTGTAGGTGTTTGGCTGGCATTTTTGAGTAGAGTGTGTTGCCATAGTGTAGTCTGCTGCTAATGAGGGCCTGTGTTACTGTTCTTCTTCTTTTGGTTAGGATCTACTCGTAAATGTTGCGGAGCATGTGGAGGGTGTTATAGAAGTATGAGGAAATGCTGTATGTTTACACATGTAGAGGGAGGAGTTTAGGATGAATCGTAGGTAGTGTACATGGTCAGTACGTGTTGGTAGTGTTTACAATGTAGTTGGCCGGCAGGAGTCATTTGAAGCTGAGGGGGTGGGTCTGAGGATGAGTATCTTCATGTTTGGCGAGTTCAGGTTTAGAGAAATGCTCCTTATCGAGTTGGTGACATCCTTAATTACGTCGTGGGCGTTGTTTTTTGTGATATGTGGCTCCTTGGTGAGGAAGAGGATGAGCTTGGGGTTGTTGGCGTAGGAGTTGATGTTGAGGTTGTGATGGCGGGCCACTTGTGTGAGGGTGGCCATGGTAATGTTGAATAGCATCGGGTTAGGGAAGAGCACTGGGGGACGGTGCAAATGGTGTCAGTGGTTTTGGATCAGAAGGCTGGGAGATAGATGCTCAGAGTTACTATTTGGCCATGGGGAAAAGTATTTGAAACCATTGAGGACTTTTTGGTGTAAATTGTGTCAGCATATATTTGTAAATAACATTATTTAAAATGGAAGAAAATTATTGCTAGTGTTTTGTTATTTTAAGATTGTTTGACATATGTCATAGTTACGTAAGAAATTGGTCTTAGAAAAAAACATTTAACATATGTTTTACATCTGTTGTGTAGATTGTTATTGAGATTGTTGTTTGGGTTTTTTAAAGATAATCTTCTTGATTGTCTTTTTTTTGCCCGCTGCTATGTGATGAGTACTATTGAACTCACTGTTTCTAGTGAAATTCAATATATTCTGAGAACAGCAAAAAAGGCAAATGAAATGCTTTACAAAATATTTTGTGTTGTAAAAGATGAATTGTAACGGTATTTTTTTTGTCTTCTACAGATGCATTTTTTATAATAAATATTTTGTTTATTTATTATTTTGAAGGTAAGTATAAGTAACTGTTAAAAATGGGATGTACTTCTACAAAGCTGGAGTAGGAGAACTTGGATGAACTACATAAGTATGCAAAGATGGTTTGTACCTTTTAAACATATTTGAAGAAAATAAGAAAAATATATACTGAGTGTACCTGTATTCTTTGCATTATACTACAACACATCTACTACTATGGAACTGGTAAAGTGAATAGATATATTGTACTTTTTTTAGTACTGCATTTTATTATAATAGCCCTAGGGGCACATGCATCAATATTGCATTTTGCGATTCCTTAATTGCGAATAATAAGGAATCGCAATTAAGGAATTGCAAACTGCAATGCATCAAGAAATCGCTAAACAAATAGCAATTTCTTAAAATTCCTTAATTGCGATTCTCTAATTGAGAATCGCATTTAAGGAATACCTCCCCATCCATTCCTATAGGCCTAGAGGCCCATAGGAATGAATGGGAAGACATTCTTAATTTGCGATTCACCATTAGAAATTCGCAAATTGAGAATGCCATTTCAAGGGTGCAGGGGTGTCCAAAGGACACCCTGTTGCACCGCTGAAATCTGCCTATAAGTACATTTTGCACACACACATGTCCGAAGGGCATGTGTGTGTGTAAAATGGAACTTTGAAAAATGCACTTTCGTGCATTTTTCGAAGTTTTCGCAAATTACCATGAAGGTCAACTTCATGGTAATTTGCTCCCCTTATTTGCGAATTTGCAAATTTTTAAAGTTTGATGCATTGCATTTAGGGAATCTCAATTTGAGATTCCTTAAATGCAATCGCAATTTAAGAAATCGCAATTTTGCGATTTCTTAAATTGCGAAAATTCCAAAAATGATAATGCATCCAAAAATTGGAATTGCATTCGCAAACGGACGATTTTTGCGATTCGCATCATTTGCGAATGCAATTTCCATTGATGCATGTGCCCTCTAGTTTTTTCCTATGGTGATAAGTGACTGCTTTGAAAATGTAAGAAGATGTTATAACTACAAATTCATATAAGCAATTTTATTAATATAGTCTTATAAAGTAGTTGAGAATGGTATTTGTAAAATATTTTTTAAAGGGAAAATTGTTGATAAAGCTAGTTTTGTATAATATAATAGGAAAAATGATAAAATAAAGTGTTTATGTTTTTCTACAAGGAACAACAACCATTAAAAAAATCACTATCGAAGAAGAGCAGAACTATGTAGAAGAAAGTGTTGAAATTTCTAACAGTTTCATACAGGAGTTCAATGCAACTTTTATTGATTGTGAAAATGAAGATGGAAATATTGCTGCAGATATAAGCTGCGATTTCTTTGATGAAACAATGGATGTGGATTTTATTGAAGCATTACAGGACATCGAGTTACATGAAATAAATTTTGAAATTCATAATGAAGAATGGGACACTCACCAAAGAACCGGACCTTCTGCCGCGACCGTGAGGGGAACGGTCCAACTGGCTGATAGCCTGCCCGAGTACCCCGGTGGCAGAGGGGGAAAGTGTACACGAGACCAGCAAGCACTGAACTTGATCCGGGACCACTGAGGGAATTACGGTTCCCAGAAGCACTACGGGCGCATACGGAGAGCGTCATTGACAGGTGCCGGTAGTTCTTTTCGGCCGCCCACGCCTCCCGCAGCGCGGGACACTCACCAAAGAACCGGACCTTCTGCCGCGACCATGAGGGGAACGGTCCAACTGGCTGATAGCCTGCCCGAGTACCCCGGTGGCAGAGGGGGAAAGTGTACACGAGACCAACAAGCACTGAACTTGATCCCGGACCACTGACAGAACTACGGTTCCCAGAAGCACTACGGGCGCATATGGAGAGCGTCATTGACAGGCGCCTCTAGTCCTTTTCTGCCACCCACGACTCCCGCAGCATGGGACGCGCGCAGGCACTGCCCGGGCAAAGCCCGGGCCAAGGGCGGGCCTGTCCTTGCCCGTCATTGACCGGAGGTGGCCGGGCTGGGCTCCCCCCCTAACATTTCCATCATAATCAATTGGACATAAGGTATTGTTGTGTGAAATTGAACTATCATCGGTGGGGGCTAGCCAATCTGTGGGTGCTCTATCCAAAGCTGGTGGGCAAAAGGTGGAAGGGTAGTTCAAAAACTCCTTACTCATATCCACAGTCTAGTGAAAATGGGAAAACCTGTATGTGTGGCCAATAAACAAGTAGCAGCTCTGCACTAAACCCACCTCTATAGACAGAATGTTGGTGAAAGTGCTAGGGGCTGTGGCAACTGAAATTGAGAGGACCGAGAGACATCTATCTATCACCCCTGATCTAGATAGTCTAAGGATGGCAACTACACTGTTCAAGATAGAGATGTTAGAGATCCTATCTGTATAGAAGACCATATTGACTTCACAAATGAACAGCCGGGGTGGGTTACAACTTTAGCGTCCAATCTCCATGCCCAAATGAGATCTAACAGAGAAACTGGAGGGATTAACACAAGATCTGAAGGAATGGACAAAATCCAGGGAGCCTACCAGGGCCAATGTTAGCTCTAATAATCCACCAGGCCATCAGGATAAAAGGGTAAACACTGTTGGAATCTCCCACTCGAAATCATATTAGAAGGCACCCGTAGGGAACCCTAGCAGTACTCAACCGGCAAAGGATCAGGCTGGATTCAGACCCTCCCCCGAGACAGCTTTAGTAGTAAACATGATATCACCTCAGTCAACAAATAAAGAGGTAGCACAAAAAATTTCTAGCCCTGAGGCACAAGCCTCTTGCTCGACAAGGGATTATAATGAACAGACTTACATTCCTCCTTCTGTAAATTTACCACCTGCATCAACCCCCTACGTAGCGATTCTTGCAGGGGTTCCTGTCCTAAGAAAAGATTTAATGGACTCACACCAAGAACTAAAGAATAAAACTGTTCATTGGCTAGTGAATAACACTCATATCGGGTATGAGGATTTACCTGAGATCCTCACAACAAGAAGGGTTAGATGGACAGGAGGACGTAATAAGCGTATACAAGGTGATTGCATAATAATAAACTTTAGAAATTGTTATATAACTGAGAGAGTTTTTAACTCAGAATTTAGCACAACCAGGGGTGGAATTCATCTCCTCCCCTGGGCTATTTTTATCCACCAAATAGGCCACATCGGTATGATCATATACAAGGGGTGGGATGGAGATTGCCTACCAATAACCCTTTTCACTGTGACTCATCTATTCAAAAATTACATAGGTTTAATCATTCAGATTTTAATATTCCTACGGCTAATAGATTCAGCCCCCTAGAAGGAGTTGACTGACTAATAAAATCAATCCCATATAATGAAGAAGGTGCTTGTGATGTACCCCAAAAAATGGTCTGTGAGAGTAAAAGGGTTGTTTCCTGTATAGAGGAGGATGTAATCACTCGATGCATGTCCGACACCTGTAGAAGCAGTTTTCCACAAGCTATAAGCGAGTGTGATCAGCAAGGAACCCCCGAAACCTTAACAATTACAGGGCCAAAGGGGGTCATTGGCAGTGGACAACAACAAGCAATGGTGAAGCTTCCATACTTAATGAATAACACATGTAACAATCAGTCATCCCGGGTTTTGTCTTGGAACGTAGCTGGCATAAGTAATAAACAGAATGACCCCGATTGGGTATTTTTTATCAGCCAATTTGAGGTCTGTATGTTTCAAGAAACCTAGGCATGAGGGGAGATAACAATTCCTGGTTACGCATCCTTTAGTATCCCTGCAACAACTGGTGGCCTGGAGAGACCGTCAGGGGGCCTTATTATCTGGATAGGGGTGCACCTTGGGTGCTCGGCATTACAAATTGACACAGGCTCCTTAGACATTCTATGTATCTTACTGCGGTTCCCTACCAAACCATCAGTTGTTCTAATAAATTTATATTCTAGATCCACCATCAGTGGGAAAGAATCAGGAACGTTTGACGATTTGTCCACACTCCTATGTTCTATGGAACCAAATCAGATAGTGAAAATTGGCGGGGATCTAAACTGCCATGTTGAGCCACTTGAAGGTTTGTATTTGGAAGATCCATATGATGAGGACAAATTCTTGGAAATCCCTGAGACGAGATGCTCTAAAGTTAAAAAATGGACCCCCTTGGTGCTACAGTTGAATTGTCTGGCCTTAAAACACTCTTTAAGGGTGTGTAACGGCAGGTCAGTTTCTGATACGTCAAATGGTTACACGTTCTTTAGCAAGGATAGGGGTTTTCTATTGGATTATATTTTAATAAATTGTAATTTTTGGAATAGGATGATTGATTTCAAAATAATGCCAAGAATAGATAGTGACCACCAAGTTCAAGTTCAAGTTCGGGCATTTATATAGCGCACTACTCACCCAGAGGGTCTCAAGGCGCTTGGGGAAGGGGTTCATTATTTGTCGAATAGCCAGGTTTTAAGTTCTTTTCTGAAGGAGATGTGGTTTTGAGTGAGGCGGAGGTGAGTAGGGAGTGAGTTCCAGGTCTTGGCAGCCAGGAAGGAGAAGGATCTGCCACCCATGGTGGATTTTCGGATGCGCGGGCCAGCGGCGAGGGCTTGATTGGACGATCTTAGTTGGCGGGTGGGTTTGTAGAAGGACAGTTGAGTGTTGAGGCATTCGGGTCCTACATTGTAGAGGGCCTTGTGTGCATGGGTGAGAAGACGGAACGTAATTCTTTTGTTGACGGGAAGCCAGTGGAGGTCTTTTAGGTGTCCGGTGATGTGATCTTGGCGAGGGATGTCCAATATGAGTCTCGCTGATGCGTTTTGGATGCGTTGGAGTTTTTTCTGTAATTTTGCTGTGATTCCGGCGTATAGTGTGTTACCATAATCCAGTCGACTCGTGACCAGTGCGTGGGTGACAGTCTTTCTTGTCTCGAGGGGGATCCAGCGGAAGATCTTTTTGAGAATGCGAAGTACGTTGAAGCAGGAGGATGAGACTGTGTTGACTTGTCTGGACATCGAGAGAGAGGAGTCTAGGATGAAGCCAAGGTTACGTGCGTGGTCTGTGGGTGTGGGTGCTGTGCCCAGAGCGGAAGGCCACCAAGAGTCGTCCCAGGCAGAGGGGGAAGATCCTAGGATGAGCACCTCCGTTTTGTCTGAGTTGAGTTTTAGGCGGCTATGTTTCATCCATTCGGCTACTTCTTTCATGCCTTTGTGAAGATTGGTTTTGGCGGTGTAAGGGTCTTTGGTGAGGGAAAGGATTAATTGGTTGTCGTCGGCGTAAGAGATGATGTTGAGGTTGTGTTGGCGCACGATGGATGCGAGTGGGCTCATGTAAACGTTGAAGAGGGTGGGACTGAGTGATGATCCTTGTGGTGCTCCACAGATGACTTCAGTGGCCTCTGAGTTGAATGGGGGAAGTCGGACTCTTTGAGTTCTCCCGGAGAGGAATGAGATGATCCAGCCCAAGGCTTTTCCTTGTATGCCGATGTTGCTGAGGCGTTGTATAAGGGTGCTGTGGCAGACTGTGTTGAAAGCGGCGGAGAGGTCGAGTAGAATGAGGGCTGCTGTCTCTCCGTTATCCAGTAGTGTTCGGATGTCGTCTGTCGCTGCAATGAGGGCGGTTTCGGTGCTGTGTTTGGCTCGAAATCCGGATAGAGATGGATCGAGGGAGTTGTTGGATTCAAGGAAGGTGGCGAGCTGGCTGTTGACGGCTTTCTCAATGACTTTGGCGGGGAAAGGGAGGAGGGATATGGGTTGGTAGTTTTTAAGTTCAGAGGGGTCTGCTGTGGGTTTCTCCAAGAGGGCGCTGAGTTCGGCGTGTTTCCAGCTTTCTGGGAAGGTGGCAGAGTTGAACGAGCAGTTGATGACATCACGGAGATGGGGTGCGATGATGGAGTCAGCTTTGTTGAAGATGTGGTGGGGGCAGGGGTCGGTTGGCGAGCTAGAGTGGATTGAGTTCATTAGGCGGATGGTGTCTTCAGTGGTGATTGGGCTCCAGGCGCTAAGGTTGTTAGTTGGCGGAGTAGGATCTGAGGGGGGTGGGGAGGGTTGATCGCTGGGAGTGTTCTCGAAGCTGTTGTGGATGTCGGCAATTTTGTTGTAGAAGAAGGAGGATAATGCATCGCAGAGGTCTTGGGAGGGAGTGATGTCGTTAGATGCTGCGGTGGGGTTGGTGAATTCTTTGACGATATTGAAAAGTTCCTTGCTGTTGTGGGTGTTGTTGTCGAGACGATCCTTGAATGCTGATTTCTTGGCGGATCGAATCAGTTGGTGGTGTTTGCGGGTGGCTGCCTTGAGGGTGGCCATGTTGTCGGTGGTTGGGTTTTTTCTCCATGTTTTCTCCAGGGTGCGGCATAGCTTCTTGGATTTTTTAAGGTCATCATTGAACCAGGGAGCCTTTTTGCTGGCTGATTTGATCTGGTGCTTTTTCAGGGGTGCTAATTCATCAGCACTGTGGGTGATCCATTGCTTGAGATTGGTGGCCGCTTGGTTTGGGTTCAATGAGAGGGTGGGAGGGTTTTGGTTGAGTGATTTAAGGAGTTGGTCGGAGGTGATTTTGTTCCAGTTTCTCCGAGGAATCGGTTGTGGGCGGTTGTGGGTCAAGGTGGTTTTGTAGCTGAAGTGAAAACAGCTGTGGTCCGTCCAATGGAGAGCTGTGGTGCGATCGAAGGAAATGTGCTTGCTGGAGATGAAGATAGGGTCGAGCGTGTGTCCGGCTACATGGGTGGGGGTGTCAACAAGTTGTTTGAGTCCGAGATTGGCCAGGTTGTCCAGAAGGGTGGAGGTGTTGCTTTCGTGTTTGTTTTCAAGGTGGTAGTTGAGGTCTCCTAAAAGAATGTAGTTCTCGGAGGCGAGGGCATGTGGGCTGACGAAGTCAGTGATGTCATCGCTGAATTGGGTGCGGGTTCCTGGAGGCCTGTAGATGAGGGTGCCTCTGAGTGTGGTCCTAGGGTCGGTGTGGATCTGAAAGTGGAGATGTTCGGCGGTTGCAAGGTTAACGTCGGAGCTGGCCGTGATTTTGATGGTGTTCTTATGGATGATGGCGATGCCTTCTCCTGTTTGATTGGTGCGGTCCTTTTGGATAATCTTGTAAGCGTCCGGTATGGCTATAGCGATGTCGGGTGCTGATGATGTGTTCATCCATGTTTCTGTAAGGAAGGCGATGTCCGGTGATGCAGTGTCGAGTAGGTCCCAGAGTTCAATGGCGTGTCTGTGGACCGAGCGGGTGTTCAGCAGGATGCACTTGAGGTGGTTAGAGTCGGAGCTGTGTATGGAGGAAGTGGGTTTGGTGAGGGTCCTGGAGCAGTTGAACTTGCAGGAGAGGCAGGCGAATGGGCCGTGGGTACGTCCTGGGGTGGCTTCGCAGCATTGTGGTGTGCGTCCGGGGTTGAGGGCGAGGAGAATTGCGGCATCATATGTGAATCTAGTGGGCAGGGTGCGGCGGGGACCAGGGGGACTGGCGCTGGGCGCGGTCCAGGCGCGGACGGGCGCAGACGGGCTTACCTTTGGCGCACCTTCGGTGCGCATGGGGCGCGACCGCTGCACGTAAACGCTGCGCGCAAAAGCATCTGTCATATATGGATAGTGGAAGGGGAGGGGCGAGGGAGGGTCAGCAGGGAGGCGGGATCGGGCGGAGAGGACGGGCTCCGAGGCACAAACAACAAACAAAATGGCAACCAAGTGAAAATGGCAACAGGAAGGGGCACACCGAGTGAATGGCGATTTCAATACACTCAAAATGAATGAGAAACACTCGACAATGCGTTTATCACACAAGCGCTATGCTAAGTAGCAGCTAGCAGAGACAACAGCTGGGCATGCGCGTGTAAGACCAGGATAGTGCAAAAATCGGCAAAGCGCTATTAATAAATAATATACACACGCTTGGGGCTTCTATTAATGCAGCGCAATGACAAGCAGTAGATTATAATTAAACGAGTATCACAGGCAGAGCAGCGAGTTCATCAACGATACCACTGGAGCAGGGAGCAGGGAGCGACCGCTTCTGAGGGCGTCAGGACGGTCACGGCGCTTCAGGGGGTGGGGGCTAGGCTATGTAGTTCGTGGGAGGGAGGGTCAGCACCATGCCCTATCGTTGGAGATAAAATCCTTGAATCCGTCCAACGTACTCCCCACTAATTCAATTGATCCAAGGCTGACTATTTCGAACTGTAGGCGGAAAGTTAGATGGTCCGACTTCCTTCAAACACAGGATAGAATGAGTAGTTTATATCAAGCGCTTATACCTGTGTTTGAAGAGATGTCTCTTATTAACATAGACCCTAACGATACTGCTGCCTTGGAAGCGGTGGAGTCTAACTATGTTAAGTTAAGAGAAGTCTCACTGACTTTTTTTTATCCTATTAAAACTAAGAGACCCCCTATATCACCACTACACCCTTGGTACAACAACTCCTGTCGTAAGGCTAAAAGTATTTTGATAGCCTCAATTAAAGCTAACAATCGCGAGCTAATCAAAAACTCAAGGAAGGGTTACAAAACAGTAGTTAGAGAAGCCAAACAAAGGTGGGAAAGGGAAACTTGGGATTCTCTGAAATTAGCCCTCGCTGAGAGAGATATGAGGATGTTTTGGGGTATTGTAAATACAGGATCATCTACCCTGAAAGTGGCAGACGAAGTAAATCTGGATGAAGAAGTTTGGCGGGAGTACTTTCAATCCCTTTATGTGGAAGAAAAAATACCTGAGCGAGAGTTCTCCGCCAGTTGCCAGACGGGAGTAGTTTCCCCTGAAAGAACCAGAACTGGTACCCTTTATTACAACAACGATCCATGAATTAGTATAAGTCCAAGGGAAATCAAGTCTGCTTTGGCAAAAGTAGCATCAGGTAAAGCCACAGGTCTGGACAAGATCCCAGGGGATCTGTATAGAAGCGAGGCATCTATATGGACCCCGTACTTCTGTGTCCTTTTCAATGCCATATTGGCAGGAATGAAGATACCCTCTAGTTGGTTGGGAGCAGAGATTATTCCAATTTTAAAAAAAGGCTCCCCACTCCTCCCAACCAACTAAAGACCAATTAGTCTAATAGACATACCCAAAATAATGTTTGCGTGAGTACTTTTAGCCAGGCTACAAAACTGGATGGAGGAAAATGAGGTATTGTCTTGTTTTCAAGCTGGATTCAAGGAAAAGCTCTCGACCCTGGACCAAGTCCTAAGACTACAGTTACTTCAGTGGAAAACTGCCTGCCTAGGGGTGGGCAGTCTATACCTAATATTCGTAGACCTGAGGTCCGCTTTCGACTTGGTCCCGCCGGAAAAACTTTGGGCAGCCCACGAAGCAATGGGTGTACTTGTATATTTAGTGGACTTACTTAGGCGTTTTCATCAAGATAATTTTGCCCAAGTAAGATTTGATAGAGAAGGAGTTAAATGTGACGTGCGCCAGGGCTGTGTCCTGGCACCCACACTTTTTAGCCTTTATATTAACGGGATGATCAATTTCCTGCAAACAGCCAAAGACCTAGACGCCCCCAAATTGGCCTACCGCCGAATATCAGCAATGATGTTCACTGACGACACTCTTTTAATTTCAAAATCACCCATGGGGATTCAAAGGGTTTTAGATAGATTTTAACTTTTCTGTAAGAATAAAACAAACTAGAAACAGAAAACTAAATATATGGTGTTTAACAGCCCTAAAAGCTCACGCCCCAACCCTGTACTAAATGGAAATCACCTGGAGAGAGTCTCATCATTTGTTTATCTAGGCATCACCATAACTGATAAGATGGAGTGGGAGGCCCACATCAATAAGTCAACACTTAAATTAGCACAATCTATTTGGGGAATAAGGAAGGTATTTAGTAGTACAGACAAGAAAGCGGTTAGCCCGGCATTGGAAATCTACAACATACAAGCACGAGGTGGAGTAACATATGGGGCTGAGTTATATTAAACAAACCCTTAATAATATGGAGATGGGTGACTGGTGGTCTGAACCTGCCCGAGCCTGTTCAGAAATGGTGATAAAAGAGTTGAAGATTAAATATCAGGATACCAGATTGCCTCAACTCAGCTCCAACACCAAAACTGGGAACCTAACTATTGATTTTTTGGAAATAAAATATAAACTCCGCTTTGAGGCAGTCTTAAGCTTATTACACCTGTGGAGGCCAGGAAGCTGTTCCTACCATTTAGGTATGGAGTCTTACCGCTCAACGGCTTTACAGCCAAATGGAGTAAACCAACTATGACTCAATGTCCCGCTTGTGATCACCAAGAGGAAACGGTGTTACACGTGTTCTCTGCTTGCCCAGGTTATCGAAAAGCAAGGAAACGGTGGTTAGCACAGATTTGCAGGAATATAGGTTGCAGACATTTTAAAGATGCATTTAGGGTTCTGTTGTCAGATCCCAGCATCCCGATTGTTTACTCGGTGGCAGGTTTTTTGCTTTCCATGTGGAATACTAGAAGGGCTCTTTTGAAAATCGCCAGTGCGGTAGATGATCTCCCAGAGAATAATGATATTTTATAAATTGTACATGCATATCCGATTTTAGGTTGCGCTATTGGCTCATGGAATGGTGCTGTTTTAAGAGTTTTTTAATCTAGAATATCTATTTATTTATTCATTTATTGCACTATGCACTAAGCACTTTTGATATTTATTGTGCAATCACCCATTGATAAAAACATAAGCCAGTTCACTATACCTGGCTATAGCAGGAGGTCAAATTTATCCTACGCCTGAATTTATTAAATGTTTTTATTATTATGCTCTTCCTTTCTGTATATTTCATATTATGTTTTATCAATGTGTGTTTTTAAGGCAGTTTCGGCCGAAATAAAGTTTTTTTGAATTTGAACATAATGAAGAAAATGAAATGTCTGATGAAATCATGTTGGAAGCTCTATTAAATTATGAAATGTTACAAGAATACATTTATGATTTAAAATTAAAAATGGTTTGAGAGACTCTTCTTTCAGAATTGTAATCATTCAGGTAGTATCTAAGTACTCATGGTGCAAAGTGGGCCTTAGGACATGCACTGCTTCAAACCTCTATAGATTATGTATGCAATCTTCTATGCACCAGCAAACTTGTGTTTTATAGCTTTTATTTCCAGGTCTATATCCTTAAGACTTCCAGCAAAGTCTCTGTGATTGCTGATTCCGTTTTGTACTGAGCTATTCAGCAGAATGTTCTTATTTATGCACTGTGCTAATAATGAACCTATTTTAAATTCAGTCAGGCACTCTCCTTGGAGAGCTGTAATTATCCAGTCAGTATCCACATATTCATGGAGGAATGTAGCCACAGCTTTTTAAATTTTTCATGTTGGTGACATACTTTTTGGAGATGCATAATTTTGTGACATAGTAAGATTGTGTAGTGAGCGAGCCTGAACCACCAAAGGGGGTTTGTGCGGTGGTGGGGTGTTTTCTCCCTCTGGAAGAACATTTTGAAATACAAGTGGGAAAATGGTCTCCCTCTGTCTGTGTCCATACCTCTGTTGCCCTCCTCCCTCCCTCTGTCTATCGCAGTCTCACTCCCTCTGTCTCTCTCCCTCTGTCTCCCTCACTCTCCCTTTCTCTTTGTCTTCCACGGTTTCCCTCTCTCTCTGTCTCCCTCCCTCTGTCTGTCTCCCTCCCTCTGTCTGTCACCCTCTGTCTCCCTCTCTGTCTCCCTCCCTGTCTCCCTCTCTCTCTGTCTCCCTCCCTCTGTCTGTCTCCCTCCCTCTGTCTGTCACCCTCTGTCTCCCTCTCTGTCTCCCTCTCTCTCTGTCTCCCTCTCTCTTGGGGTCTCCTTCTGTCTCCCTCCCTCTATCTCCCTCCCTCTATCTGTCTCCCTCTCCATCCCACTGTCTCCCTCTGAGTCCCTCCCTCTGTCTCACTCTGCCTCCCTCCCTCTGTCTCACTCTGCCTCCCTCCCTTTGTCTCCATCTCTCTGTCTCCCTCTGTCTCCCTCTCTCTGTCTCCCTCACCCTGTTTCCTCCCGCTCCCTCTCTCTGTCACCCAGAGTTTTACTCTCTCTCTCTCCCTCCCTTCCTCAGTCTCTGCTTCTATCTGTCTGTCCCTGTCTCTGCCTCTGTCTGTCTGTCTGTCCCTGTCTCCCTCCCTCTGTCTCCCTCTCTCTCCCTCTGTCTCCTTCTCTCGCCCTCTGTCTCCCTCCCTTTCCCTTTTTGTCTCTCTGCCTCTTTGTCTCTGTCTGTCTCGGTCTCTGCCTCTATATGTCTGTCCCTGTCTGTGCCTCTATATGTCTGTGTGTCCGTCTCTGGCTGTCCCTGTCTCCCTCCCTCTGTCTCCCTCTCTGTCTCTCTGTCTCTTTCTGTCTCTGCCTCTATCTCTCTGCCCCTGTCCCTGTCTCTGCCTCTATCTGTCTGTCCCGGTCTCTGTCTCTTTCACTGTCTCCCTCCCTTTCTCTGTCTCTCTCTCTCTGTCTCCCGCCCTCTCTCTCTGTCTCTTTCTGTCTCCCTCCCTCTCTCTCTCTGTCTACCTCCCTCTCGCTCACTCTCTACATCTCTCTTCCTCTCTCTCCGTGTGTCTCACTCACTCTCTCTGTCTCCTTCTCTCTCTGTCGGTACAAGGCTGCAGAGGAGGAAGCCTGCACGTATTGCAATTTTCCCCCAGCAAGCCTCCCTTACACCCAACTGAAGGGTGAGAGGAGGTCTGCCACTCCTTCACAAGGATGATGTCATCAGTGATGTCATTTGAGATGTCATCAGTGATGTCATGAGTGATGTCACTGACCATGTCATGAGTGATGTAATATGTGACGTCATCAGCAGTTGATTGCGGGGCGCGCGAGTTATAGTTAGCTGAACTAACTATAACGGGGGAATTTCTAAGGTTTTGTGTGAGTGAAATGTCCAGCTAACTATAACGTGTGAAACCTATGACTTTTTCAGTGAATTTCAAAGGTTTTTTAAATGCTAATTCCTAACTATAAGGTGGCCAAAACTTATGGTTTTTTCAGTGAATTTCAAAAGTTTTCTAAATGATAATTTTTAAATGAATTAATTATTATATTTCTTTCTTTTTATACTAATTTCTTAAATTTTTATTAAACATATTTATATTTATTTTATTTTTTAAGTTATATTTTATATTCTTAAGGTAAAATAATAACAAAAATACATTAAAAAATAACTTTTTTATTAATTACATTTTTTTTACAATATAATAAAATTAAATTCTATATAATTCCTTTTTAATTTTTTATTTTTTTGGAAAACGCACCGTAACGCCTACCATGTTCGAACCATACTTTGTACGGTAAATCGTCCTCTGCGCGTACGCTACGGATACGCTTTGACATTGCACGTCGCATCAACGCTTTCTCGTGACGTCATGTACGGCGCCCCATACGCGCACGCCACAAAAGTTTCTATTTGTTCAAAAACATATATTTATGTTTTTAATGTACATATAAAGGGAAGACATTATCTGGGATAATCATGAAACAATCTTTTTTTAACTTTTAATAAGCGTATATTACTTTTAAAAGCAACTACGCAAATCGCGGCGGTATGTTGTATGTACTCGCATCGTGAGAGCACTGTAAGCGCAGCGTAAGAGCTCCGTAAGGCACTGTGAGCATACGCAAAGCCATGTGACTTTAAAAGAAGAGATTTGATTGGTTTATAACACTTCCTATTCTAACTGTTAACAGACCCCTCCAATTTTAATCGCTCTACTTTGACTTCCACAGGAGAAGGATCTGTTATGTAGAGCTCTAGCCATTTGGAAGAAGTAACCACCATGACTTCACGGGATGACTCTTCTTCAAAATATTCCTCTGAGGAACATTTTGTACCTGAGGAGTCTCAGAAAAAGCGAAAGGAAGCAATTATCTCGACATTTTTTACATTTCCCCAAGAACGAAAAAAGGTCAATGCTCCCAAGGTGACCTGCAAAATTTGTCAGGTTATTCTTTCAAGAGGTGACCAGACCAAGAAGTACTCTTTTGGCACTGCAAGCATGGTGCGCCATGTCCAGACTCCACATCCAAATAATTATGCTAGAGCTAAAACTAGAGGGTTGCAGGAGGACCAGGGATCTGCTCTTCCCAGTACATCCAGTGCAGCACCACCACCGAGCGGTATGGTTGCAAATATACAACCTGAATTTGGAGACCTGACTATTCATTGTAAGTTTTGCAACAAACTCCTGACCTAAGGAGAACAATCCATTGAACTTATTCTCCGCAAGAAAAGGAACCTTTGTTGTTCTTGTCAATAATGTTTTTTACTGTTTTGTTGATGTTCCACACTTTTTTGGGGTCTAGTTTTATATCTTTGTTTAAAAAAACAAAATACAAACAAAAATAGAAAACTACAGAGACAAAAAAACAGTTCTTCTCAGAACTACCTCCACTGGTCAAAGAAAGAGCTATATTTCTATGATATTGTGTAAAACTTTGTCTGAAGGAATGTGTAGTGCATAAATGAATGAATGAATACATTACTTTTAGAACAGTACATACATAAGAACATACTGATGTATAACTCACTACAATACTAAAATAGTAGTGGTAACATGTTTGGTGGAAGTGTCAGGATACTGTTCAATTCAAAGTTTAAAAGCCAAGTTTCCAGATGTTAGAGTGCATTTATTATCTGTAGCTCTTTTTTAAAATAGTCCATGCCCTTAGGCCTACTTTGCAGCATGACAACTTGGATAGTGGCAGAATGATTACACTTCTCCAAGTAGAGTTGAATGTATAACAGCTACACCTTTTGCACAGTGTATAGACAAGCATATATTGCTATATGGCTCACTACAATACTGAAACAGTAGTGGCGAAGTGTTTGGACAGAGTATAAGGATAGAGAGTGGGTAACTAAAAGTTTAAAAGACACGTTTTCAGGTGCATAGAAGAGGACATGCATAGTAAACCGGAGTTTACAGCGGTCCATATACTAAGGCCTACTTTACTACATGAATATTTGAGTACTGACTGGATGATAAGACTTCTGCAAGCAGTGTCAAGCTGAATGTGTAACTGATTCACTTTTACAACAGTGTATAGATAAGTACAGCAATGTCAGAGTGTTTGCTGTAAGTATAATTATATAGAGTGGGGAATTGAAGGTATAAAAGACAAGTGTGCAGGTGGATAGAAGACTGCATGCATAGTCTATAGGGGTTTAAAGCACTCCATGGCCTAAGGCCTACTGTGCTCAATAATTACTTGGGTACTGACTATATAATTACGGTTCCTCAAAGAGACTGCATGACTGAATTTATAAGAGCTTCATTTTTAGCACAGTGCATAGATAAGGACATTCTGATGAATACCTCAGTACAATACTGAATCAGCAATGACAGAGTGTTTGCTGGAAGTGTAAGGATAGAGACTGGGGAATTTAAGGTATACAACACAAGTTAGCCGCTACATAGAACAGTGCATGCATAGTCAAAAGGGGTTTTAAGCAGTCGATGCCCTAAGGCCCACTTTACCTCATGAGTACTTGTTACTGGCTGAATGATTCGAATTCTGCAAGGAAACTGTCTGGCTAAATGTATAGCAGCTTAACTTTTAGAATAGTTTACAGATAAGCACATAGTGCTGTATGGCTCAATATAATAGTGAAACACTAGTGTGATAGTGTTTGCTGGAAGTGTAAGGATACAGACTGGGAAATTGAAGGTATAAAAGACAAGTTTACCAGTGCATAAAATACTGCATGTAAAGTCTATCGGAGTTTGAAGCAGTCTACGACCTAAGCCCTATTTTAATGCATGAGTACTTAAATTCTGAGTGGATAATTACAGTTCTGCAAAGAAAATCCCTCACTCAATGTATAACAGCTTCAGTTTTACCACAGTACATGCATAAGGAAACACTGCTGAATGGCTCACTACAATATTGAAACAGTAGAGTGAGAGTGATTGCTGAAAGTCTAATGATACAGACTGGGGAATTAAATGTATAAAAAACAAGTTTGCAGGTACATAGAAGACTGCATGCATAGTCTATACAGGTTTAAAGCAGTACATGGCCTAAGGCCTACTTTGCTCCATGATTACTTGGGTACTGACTGGATAATTACAGTGCTGCAAGGAGAGTGTCTGACTGAATTTAAAATAGCTTCATTTTTAGCACAGTGCACAGATAAGGACATTCTGCTGAATAGCTCAGTACAATACGGAATCAGCAATCACAGAGACTTTGCTGGAAGTGAAAGGATATAGACTGGAAAATAAAAGCTACAAAAGACAAGTTTGCTGGTGCATAGAAGAGTGCATACATAATCTATAGGTGTTTGAAGCAGTCCATGCCCTAGGGCCCACTTTGCACCATGAGTATTTGTGTACTAGCTGAATGATTACAATTCTGCAAGAAGATTCTCTCAAACCATTATTATTATAATAATGATAATAATACATTTATTCTTGTAACATTTCATAAATTAATAGAGCTTCTAAAATAATTTGATCAGGTTTTTCATTTTCTTGATGATCAATTTCAAAAGTCATATGATCAAACTCGATGTCCTCTAATGCTTGCACAAAATCAGCACCAAGGTTTCATCTAAAAAATCCCAGCTGATATCTGCAGCACTAATATTTTCATCTTCATTCTCGCTGCCCATGAAATGTATAGGCAGCTCTTCTATGAGAGTGTTACTGATTTCGAAACAGTCTTCTATATTGTTCTGTTCTTCTTCCATAGTGAATTTTTTATGTTGTAGATCTTTGTACAAAAACATAAACACTTCATTTTATCATTTTTCCAATTACATAATACAAAACTAGCTTGATCAACTATTTCGCCCTTTAAAAAATATTATGCAAATACCATTCTCAACTACTTTATAAGATTATATGAATAAAATTATTTATATGAATTTTTACATTTTCAAACCAGTCACTCCTTATCACTATAGGAAAAGACTAAGGCTAATATAATAAAATGCAGTACTAAAAAAAGTACAATATGTCTATTGACCTTACCAGTTCCAAAGTAGTAGATGTGTTGAAGTAAAATGCAAAGAATACAGGTTCACTTGGTATATATATTTTAATTTCTTCAAATGTGTTTAAAAGATACAAACCATCTTAACACACTTATGTACTCCATCCACGTTCTGTTGCTTCAGCTCTGTAGAAGTACATCCCATCGATCATTTTTAACAGTTACTTATACTTACCTTCAAAATAATAAATAAAAAAATATATATATTATAAAATTAGCATCTATAGAAGACAAAAAAAAATAAACAGTTACAATATATCTTTTACAACATAAAATAATTTGTAAAGCATTTTATTTGTCTTTTTTGCTGTTCTCAGAATATATTGAATTTTACTAGAAACAGTGACTTCAATAGTACTCATCACATAACAGCAGGCAAAAAAAGACAATCAAGAAGATTATCTTAAAAAAACATTCAACATTCTCAATAACAATCTAAAAAATAGAAATAAAACATATGTTAAATGTTTTTTTTCTCAGACTAATTTCTTACGTAACTATGAGGTATGTCAAACAATCTTAAAATAACAAAACACTATCATTAATTTTCATACACTGTAAATAATGTTACTTACAAATATATGCTGACAAAATATACAACAAAAAGTCCTTAATGGTTTCAGATATTTTTCTTCATGGACAAATAGTATGTGTGAAATTCTTAGTTTGAAAGTTGTTTAATAGTAATCCTGAGCGTCTGCCTCCCAGCCTTCTGATCCAAAACCACTGACATCATTTGTACCGTTCCCCAGTGCTCATCCCTCAGCCCGACGCTATTCAACATCTCCATGGCCACCCTCACACAAGTGGCCCGCCATCACAACCTCAACATCATCTCCTACGCCGACGACACCCAGCTCATCCTCTTCCTCACCAAGGAGCCACATACCACAAAAACCAACCTCCACAACACAATTAAGGATGTCACCAACTGCATAAGGAGCAGCTCTCTAAACCTGAACTCGCACAACATGGAGGTGCTCATCCTCAGACCCACCCCCTCAGCCTAGGATGACTCCTGCTGGCCAACTACACTGTGAACAGTACCAACACCTACCGACCATGTACACAACCTACGATTCATCCTCAACTCCTCCCTCTCCATGTGTAAGCAAGTCTACAGCATCTCCTCATACTGCTATAACACCCTCCACATGCTCCGCAACATTTACAAGTGGATCCTAACCAAAAGAAGAACAGTAACACAGGCCCTCATCAGCAGCAGACTACACTGTAGCAACACACTCTACACAGGAATTCCAGCCACACACATATAACGACTACAACAAATCCAAAACACCTCCACCTGCCTGATCTTCAATGTCCCCTGCTGCAGCCACATCACCCACGACCTGATACACCTACACTGCCTCAACATCAACAAGAGGATCACCTTCAAGCTCCTCACCCTCACTTACAAAATATTCTACAACACCAGACTAATCTGCCTTACCAGCAGTAATCCTGAAAGGCCAAATTTGGTTCTTAAAATTTTGGCTTTAAAAATATTAGGTATTCAATACAATTCAAAGATAGCTTTATTCGATTTTTGATATAAAAAACCATAAAAGCACATTTTAAATACAATTTTACAAAGCGTTTCCTTACATTTGTGCATTATACATACATTTAAAATTAAGAGTATATGATTCGATAAAAAGCTATAAAAATGAAAATAAATTCAGAAGAGCAATTTACATGTTATATAATGAGTTACAATATTCAAACCATCGAGGCTCTACATTTTACTATGTACTTCAGGAACTTAGATACTGCTACCACAGTGGCTTCATCTTGTAGCATATACAATTTGATCAGTGCTGGTCTGCATTGTCTCAGTCCCCACATTTTTAGCAACGGTACCAGATGTCTCTTTCTTCCCCATTCAAAATATTTACAGAATAAAATAGAATGAATATTTGACTGATTTGATATATCGTCACAGGGACAATTAATTAATTTAGCAGACCAATCATTTACAGTAGGAAATTTTATCAATCTGAAAAAGCAATCAGTTCTCATCCTGGTTAATAGTAATCTCGTGTAACTAGTATGTATTGGAGAAAGGTATGGATGTAAGCCTAGTCCATGCAACAGTAGGCGATGATGGGAAATATTTAGTTAATTTCCCTCTAGGTAAGATCGTCTTTCTTCCAGCAAACCTAGGACACATTCCTTCAAAGCTTTTTTTGAGATTGAAGAACAGGATGTAGGATTGTCAAACAATTCTGGATGGCCTATAGAAGCCAAAAATTTGCCAACATAGGAGTTCCAACTCCCCAACTGAAGGCATGTGATAGCTCATCCATAAATTCTGTTTGATCATCCCTCCCGATATTATTATATAAATTATTCAACAGGAAGCTCTGTGTCCCTTTCCCTTTCACAGTGAATACCTGGATTGAGTGTCTAATTTTGTTATTTTTATTTTTAGTCTTATCCCGCTCAAGATCTAATCTCTCTACTGTCAAATTTGTCATATTTGAAACATACAAACAGAGACCCCCTGAGCCCCGGCCTATAGTAGTCTGTAAGGCCGTGGTAAAGTTAGTACTGAAACCATCTAAATGAGTGGCCTCCTGATCCCAACACTCTTGAAGATATATTAGGTCAAAATTATTAACAAAAGCCAAAAAGGTTGGATCTGCAGCTTTTTTTGTAAGTCCCGCGATATTCCAGGTTACAATGGCCACACTAGCCCTTGAAACTGGTTGAATTAACTCGGTTCTTGGCAGGGTTGCGCTCCCAACAATTTCTGCCCTGGCCCCCTGGCCTGCGGAATTGTGAGGGTTATTATCCAGTAAGGCTTGGTCATCTTCCCTGTCCGAGGTTAGAACTACTGTCCTCACAGGTATAACACTTAATACTAATGGGGGTGACCTGGGGGGTTTAGATAATTGGTGGATCCTCTCATTAGTGTGCCCATATGTACCCCCTTTGTCTACAAGCGTCCTGATATTTATTGCACATGTATCGCCTGATCCTAAGCTTGGTAATGGTCAGTCCACCATTTCTAGGCAATTAAATCGATTACTGGTTGGTATACCTCTCCATCCCTCGATATAGTATTGATCACTTCGTGAGTTCCATGGCCGAACCTCCCAATCCCTTCTCCTATTCCAATGGTCTACTTGGCTCCAATTCCGATCAGGGCAATGGTTCCAATTATAGAGGGGTCCCTGGTCGTAAACATGTTTCGGGGGATAAAAGAAGGATAGACGATTTGCGTCAATTCCTTTTTTTTTTGCCAAAGTTGGCCACGAGCAGATATAATCAACTATAACTGGGTCATCAAAATTTATGATGACACAGTCCCCCTGTTTTCTTTTCTTTTCGTCTCCAATCCAGGGTACCCTTCGCACCATAGAAATTCTGCAGCTGCGGTGCGGCGGAGACGGTCTATTTATGCTAAGCCACTGCTGTACTTTATTTTTTAGGGACCAGGTAGGTTCTTTCACATTTTCAGGGAGCTCTGGAACCCCAGTAAGGATCACTGTGTATGGGCTTGCTTCCGGTGGAAGATCGATAGTACGCCTAAACCTCCCAACCTTTTTTTTATCTGCATCGAGTTGCGGTGCTGGCGACTTGGGTAATATGGGCTTCTGTTTTTCTACCTGAATAGGGCCTTTTGGGATGTCAGATGTTATCTGATTGTTATCATGAGCAACATTTGACTTTTCCTGCGCGTTGGACCCCTTTACTGATATTTTAGTTTTTAATGATGTCCCTGAATGTTTCTGTGTGGTATTGGTTTTAGGACCCCCCAGATTTGTGCCTCCTAAACCTTTCGGGTTATTTGGCAGAATGTTCAGCTTGGCTAGTTGTTTTTCGATATTCATTAAGCTTCGCTCCATTGGCAGTAGATGGATCTTGAGGAGCTCCCCAAAACTAGCTAGCAACTGTTTGTTTGATTCACATACTTTACATACACCCCCCTGCCCCCCCCGTGGCATCTAAGTTTCCGGGCGTTATAGAAAGGTTGAGTGCGGATGTATTTATGGGATTTGAGTCTCTTCGTGTAGGTGGGATGATTTGATGGATTATACTCTCTGAGGGGGCTTTATTGGTTTGTTGTTTAGACTCTTTCTTTCTCTTTTTCTTATTACTCCTTTTTTTAGGTATGGCTCCCTCCTGTTGGCTCCTGCCCAGCTATGCCCATGCACTGCAGGAGCGAAGATAACCCCGTTCCTCTGAACCTACCACTCCGTGGCTCACACCATAGATAGTACCATGGGCCAACGGACTGGCAAGGGACAGGGGGCGGGAATAAGGGAAGGACAGACAAGGGATCCTAGGTCTTCTCTCCAAGGGGAAGAGTCCTTCTGCCAGGACCACGTTACTCCACGTGCTGTATCACAGGGGACTGGCTGAATCACCGTCTGCCACACAAAAAACAACAGAATGTCAAACGCCTAAATACATCAGCCCTCTTTCTCTTCTCATGCCCCCACACACCATCCCATAACACTCCTCCTTACCCACGAAGGCTGTAATAATCGCCGGGTGCAGTGCTCCATCCAGGAGTGTATGCAAAGTCCAGCAGGCAGGCAGGGGGGGTAAAACCAGGGGAAGGAAGGGCTAGGCAGCGGGGATCACGCTTCAGGAGACTGGGACCAATGGGGCCAGGGGAAGAGGAGGAAAAAGTCGTGAAAACGACAGAAAAAACCTCCGTTTGCTAGTCCGCTAAGAGTCTTCCTTGCATTCCGCAAAAAGGGGGACCAAAACAGGTTAACACTGGGGCAAAAGCGCAGCACAACACAGGCTTCGTTGCGCGCTAGCAGTGAACCCGGAAACGCCCAAACCGGCACTCCGCCTCCACACAACGATGCGGATAGACTGCACAAAGGGGCGGAAGTGCAGAGCAGCGTCAGAACAACACAACTACACCAGGAATCACCGGGTAATCCAGCCGGACCACCGATTCCCGTAAGAAGCGTAGGAGCCCCAGCCACTCCTTGATCCCAGCCGGGATAAAATGACTCACAACACCCACAAGGTATGAAAGACACAAAAACGAAACAAAACAGACTAACACACAACTAAACCAAGAAACAAACACAAAAGGAAAAGTCCAGGGGAATCCAGAAGGGGAAATGAA
Source organism: Lissotriton helveticus (assembly GCF_964261635.1). Lineage (NCBI taxonomy): Eukaryota > Metazoa > Chordata > Amphibia > Caudata > Salamandridae > Lissotriton > Lissotriton helveticus. The sequence continues at coordinate 140,946,030 of NC_136059.1, read as the reverse complement.
GTATCAAGAGTATCAAGAGTCAAAACACAAGAAGGGGAAATATCACGAGCCCGTGAATAAATCAGAGTTCCCAAAGTACTAATACAGCTCCCAGCAAGAACCAGGAACCACAATGCTAGATAACGAGCACCGGGAACAGGGAAAATCAGCCTTTTAACCCCACCTAGCATCACATGGGCTCTGTGTACATGGCAAGAGAAAGAGGACTATGAAGGGCAGAATCCTAACAGTACCCCCTCCCAACGATCCTCCCCACAGGGCAGGGCTTAGACGGATGTTGACGATGGAACATACGGATCAGACGAGGAGAGTGTACTCCCCCAGCCGGCTCCCAAGTGCGGTCCTCAGGGGCATACCCTTTCCAATCTATCAAATAGAAGAGACGCCCCTTCCGTCTTTCCGAATCCAGGATAGCCCGGACCTCATACTCCTTCTGTCCGTCCACAATGATAGGGGGAGGAGGTGGCAAGACCTGTGAGGATGGCACATAAGGCTTTAATAGGGACGTATGGAATACGGGGTGAACCCGATAGTCACTGGGCAGTTCTAATTTCATGGCCACGGGATTTATGATCTGTATTATCGGGAACGGTCCCGCATATCTGGGTTGTAATTTACGGGATCCCCCAAGCCTCAGGTTCTTCGTAGCCAACCATACCTGGTCTCCAACTTGATAAACAGGTGCGGGAACACGATGTTTGTCCGCCTGCAACTTCATAGCAGCCTTAGCTGTCAACAACTGCTCCCGGGCGATATCCCATATCATGCCCAAACGATTACACACATCATCTATGGCTGGCACATGTCCCGTGGGTTGGATAGCCAACGCCCTGGGATGGTAACCTAATGAACAGAAGAAGGGTGTCATGCCTAAGGCTGAGTGCTGACTGTTGTTATATGCGAACTCGGCAATGGGAAGAGCCATAACCCAATCACATGCCAGTGATGACGTCAAACACCTAAGGTACTGTTCCATAGTCTGATTGGTACGTTCGGTCTGGCCGTCAGACTGTGGATGATATGCAGATGACAATCTGACGTCCACCCGCAACACTGAACACAATTCCCTCCAAAAATGGGAAACGAACTGAGCCCCCCTGTCTGTCACCACTGCAGAAGGCAACCCATGGATCCGCACTATGGAAGACATGAAAACCAAAGCCATCTCTCTGGCTGTAGGGATCTTCGGAAGAGGGATAAAATGAGCCATCTTGGTAAACAAATCTACCACCACCAGAATAGCAGTGAACCCAGAAACAGAAGGAAGCCCGGTCACAAAATCCATACTGATGGTGTGCCAAGGTGAAGGAGGCACCTCCAGAGGTTGCAACAGACCCGATGGCTTATTATGTGAGGGTTTACTGATGGCACATACCGGACAGGCCGCAACATACCCCTGAACATCCTTAGCCAACGATTCCCACCAAAACCATCTAGCGCACATCTCCTTCGTCTTAGGGATCCCAGGATGTGCAACCAGGGCAGATGAATGACACCACTCCATGACCTGATCTCTCAAAGGAGGGGGTACAAACAACCGATCCTCATAATACAATAAGTCATCCCGAACTGATGCCTGGGGCAAAGACACCCATGGTGTAAGATCCATCGTACGCAGCTGGTTCTTTACCGATGCAGTGAACACCTCCCCATCCACCGCCCCAACAATCCTGTCTTCGGATATCATGGGCCTGCTCTCCCTCTCCTTGCCCTGTTCGCTGGGGTCTACATGGATACGGGACAAGGCATCAGACTTAACCTGCTGTGCTGCTGGTCTGTACGTAATGATGAAATCGAACTCATTAAAAAAGAGAACCCACCGCATTTGGCGTGGCGTCAAGGCTCGCGCCGAACGGAAAAACTCCAGATTCTTATGGTCCGTATAGATGGTAACGGTGTGCCTTGCCCCCCACAAATAATGTCTCCATTCCTCGAAGGACAGCTTAACTGCTAACAGCTCCCTCTCTGCCACAGTATAATTGCGCTCTGCAGGCAGCAGGGTCTTGGAGAAATAAGCAATAGGATGCATATAACCAGTCTCGACCATCTTTGTGACAGCACTCCACCAACTGCACACAAAGATGCATCCGTTTCCACAAAAAATGGTAGGGCCGGGTCAGGATGGATCAACACTGGTGCCGATGTAAACGCCCTCAACAACCGCTGAAAAGCCCCCTGCGCCTCTGTGGACCACTCAAAGGATACACCCTTTCGCAACAGTTGAGTCAGGGGAGACACAATGTCTGAGAAATGGGAGATAAAACGCCTATAAAAATTGGCGAATCCCAACAACACCTGTATATGCTTTACGGACGTTGTAACAGGCCAGGTGATAATGGCCTCGATCTTTCTTGGATCCATCCGAACCCCTCCGGCAGACACCACAAACCCTAGAAACTCCACCTGCGTGGTGCTAAACTGGCACTTTGCCAGCTTTGCATATAGATGGTGCTCCCGCAACTTGCGTAGAACCTGGATCACGTGTCGCTGATGCTCGACCCCTGTCTCAGAGAAGATCAGGATGTCATCCAAATACACAATCACACTCCGATCCAAGAACTCCCGAAGCACCTCATTTATGAAGTACTGGAATGCCGCCGGCGCATTGCATAGCCCGAACGGCATCCCACAGTACTCATAAAGGCCATGCTTTGTTTTAAACGCTGTCTTCCACTCATCCCCAGTTCACACACGTACCAGATGATAGGCGCCCCGCAAGTCCAACTTGGTGAACACCTTTGCGCTGCGAAGCTGATCTAGCAACACGGGGATGAGTGGAAGCGGGTATTTGTTCTTGACGGTGGCCTTGTTTAGCGTGCGATAGTCCACACACGCCCGTAAAGTACCTTCCTTCTTCGGAATAAAAAAGATAGCCGAAGAAACAGGCGAACACGATGGACGGATAAACCCCAGACGCAGCATCTCATCGAGATACACCTTCAGGTGCAACTCCTCCGGCTCAGAGAGAGCATACACCCTACTACAAGGAAGAGGCGCCCCAGGGATAAGATCGATCTTACAATCAAATGATCTGTGTGGGGGTAAACCCTGCGCCTCTTCTACGTCGAATACCTCCCTGAACTCCTGATATTGCAAAGGTACTGCATCCATGTCAGTAGCAGCACAGGACAATGACAACTCCTTTTCACCTGCATCCATATAGCAGGGTTTTAAACAATACGAGGAATCAAGAGACACTAGCCTTTGTACCCAATCTATCCTGGGATTGTGCTCCTGCAACCACGGCACACCCAAGACCATCCCGAAAGAGGGAGCATCAATGAGATCAAAACACACCATCTCTGAGTGTCCGTTCTCACACACCAGACACAAAGGCACCGTCCTCTTTGTAATTGAGCCCGATGTTAATTCGGTGCCATCAATCGCCCGCACAGGTTCGGGCTGGTCTTTTACGCAACACGGAACTTTCAATTTTTCAGCCAACGTGATATCGAGGAAGTTCCCTGTAGCCCCCGAATCCAACAATACCGATACCGGCACTCTACTCTCTCCTCCAAGTACCAAATGAGCAGTAATAATGAAGTGCCTAGGGGCCCTATCTACTGCCCCAAGCACCTCATACTGCCGATCCTTCCGTTCATGGTACAAACAGGCCACCCTTTTTCCATAGGAGGATCCAGAGGGTTTCACGGGACATTCCCTCGCAAAGTGCCCACCCTGGCCACAATACAAACACAGACCCATCTCTCTTCTCCGTTTCTTCTCTTCATCGGACAAAGGCCCCCTTACTCCGCCTATCTCCATTGGCTCAGACACACCCTTTGTCTCTCCAGCTCCCAGGGACTTCTTATCGGGCTTCACAAACCCTCCCCGAGCCACCTGATAACGACTCTTCTCCCCCCGTCTCTCCGCCAGGCGATGGTTCAATTTGACTACTAGATCGATAAAAGCTGCACAATCAAGTGGGGGGTCTACTACCTGTGAGACTATGTCCTTAAGATCTTCGGACAATCCCTGATAGAATAAAGAAGTTCTCTTATCCTCGGGCCAATGTGTCTCCGACACCAAACGATTGAAGGTAGAAATGTATGTCAACAGGTCCTGACGTCCTTGTCTTAATTTCAATAGTTCTGCGTCACTTACCTGCATAAAGGCGTGTTTCGCGAACAGACCACGCATCAGTTCTTTAAATGCAGGATAGTTGGTTAGCACCGGATCATCCCTGTCGACTAGGGGTATAGCCCACTGTGCCGCTGTGCCAGCCAAGTATGATATCGTAAACGCCACTTTGGCTGAATCATTGGGAAAAGCAGTTGGTTTGCACATGAAGTGCAGTTGGCATTGATTCATAAAAGTGCCGAATTTGGCGCTATCCCCTGCGAACCTCTCTGGCGGTGCCAATGGTACAGGGACAGGAGTGTTCACAGTAACTGCTACCGGTACCCCCCCACTAGCTCCCTGCCCTTGCCCACCAGTGTATTGAAATGTGGCTGGATGTATTACCTGAGCCTGAGGTGTCCTAAGCTGCACCCTTTCTCTACTGAGTAGTGACCCACCCTCTTGCTTCATAGCCACATTCTCTTGTCGCAAATCATGAATCTGGCTTTGGAGGGCAGTCAAAGCACCCATGACATCCTGTAAAGTGGGAGATGTACCGGCCGTAGCCCCCACATCCTCATCCATCGTCGCTCAGGCAGTGCAAATATTACGTGGGCTCGTTATTCTGTTGGCTCCTGCCCAGCTATGCCCATGCACTGCAGGAGCGAAGATAACCCCGTTCCTCTGAACCTACCACTCCGTGGCTCACACCATAGATAGTACCATGGGCCAACGGACTGGCAAGGGACAGGGGGCGGGAATAAGGGAAGGACAGACAAGGGATCCTAGGTCTTCCCTCCAAGGGGAAGAGTCCTTCTGCCAGGACCACGTTACTCCACGTGCTGTATCACAGGGGACTGGCTGAATCACCGTCTGCCACACAAAAAACAACAGAATGTCAAAAGCCTAAATACATCAGCCCTCTTTCTCTTCTCATGCCCCCACACACCACCCCATAACACTCCTCCTTACCCACGAAGGCTGTAATAATCGCCGGGTGGAGTGCTCCGTCCAGGAGTGTATGCAAAGTCCAGCAGGCAGGCAGGGGGGGTAAAACCAGGGGAAGGAAGGGCTAGGCAGCGGGGATCACGCTTCAGGAGACTGGGACCAATGGGGCCAGGGGAAGAGGAGGAAAAAGTCGTGAAAACGACTGAAAAAACCTCCGTTTGCTAGTCCGCTAAGAGTCTTCCTTGCATTCCGCAAAAAGGGGGACCAAAACAGGTTAACACTTGGGCAAAAGCGCAGCACAACACAGGCTTCGTTGCGTGCTAGCAGTGAACCCGAAAACGCCCAAACCGGCACTCCGCCTCCACACAACGATGCGGATAGACTGCACAAAGGGGCGGAAGTGCGGGGCAGCGTCAGAACAACACAACTACACCAGGAATCACTGGGTAATCCAGCCGGACCACCGATTCCCGTAAGAAGCGCCGGAGCCCCAGCCACTCCTTGATCCCAGCCGGGATAAAATGACTCACAACACTCACAAGGTATGAAAGACACAAAAACGAAACAAAACAGACTAACACACAACTAAACCAAGAAACAAACACGAAAGGAAAAGTCCAGGGGAATCCAGAAGGGGAAATGAAGTATCAAGAGTATCAAGAGTCAAAACACAAGAAGGGGAAATATCACGAGCCCGTGAATAAATCAGAGTTCCCAAAGTACTAATACAGATCCCAGCAAGAACCAGGAACCACAATGCTAGATAACGAGCACCGGGAACAGGGCAAATCAGCCTTTTAACCCCACCTAGCATCACATGGGCTCTGTGTACATGGCAAGAGAAAGAGGACTATGAAGGGCAGAATCCTAACACCTCCCTCCTCCCCACTTCCTGATTATTAGAGGATTCTACTTGAGTTGGACTCATATTTAAATCTGGGGTTTTCTCTAAGTCTTCCCTTATCTGTAGGTCCATCGACATCGACAGTTGAGTTGCAGATAAATATACTATGTTAGGCATACTGTGAACATCTGCTCGGGTTTCCAACAGCAATGGACCGATTTCCCCAGTCTGAATTGGGGTTTTGGCTAATGCCAAGAGACCCATTGAAGACCTTCTTGCTATGGCTAAGTCTTGTGATACCCTTCGTTCCAACAGGGTAATGCCCTGAGTAATAGCATCATTGGCCCTCGTAATAAACTGGTCTATTGGGCCTATGATTTGACCTGCACCCTGTGCCGTTTTACTTCTAGTCTCTCTCGTAGTCATAATTAAAGATGGAATACAGCGTAGGTTTTGGTAGAATGCTGTGTTTCAAACAGGGTGACAACGGCGTAAATCAATGAAGGAGACCTCCTCCTAACAAGGGCACCACACCTGCCAACAATAATGCTAGAAATATATTACACACGTGGCCAAACAATATTAATACAGGAAGGCTGAATCTGGATGTTAAGGAGATAAATAAGGTGGCCCAGTCCAGTCTTACCCAGTCTTTAACGGGCTTAAACGTGCCCGCCCTTTGCCCGGGCTTCGCCCGGCGTCCCGCGAGGCGGTGCTGACGCTGATTTTAAGCGCCTCCTGGCTCGGTTTCGGCCGTAGCAGCCCGCATGGGCCGATGGGAAATGTAGTTCCCTGCCCCGCACTCCGCTCGGCGGCTACGCTCAGTGAGCGAGCAGCGGGAGGCAGGCATGGGTCTCCGGTAGCTGGCGGCAGGTCCACGACCAGAGGGTAAGTCCCAGAAAGAATTGGCAAGCTTTGTGGATAGTGGCAGTCAAACAGGACACTAAGCGGCAAATAGGTAAGATTTTGGTAACTCTTTAGGCAAACATTGCTTAAAAACTAATTGACTATCATTACATTGTATCCAACCTTTCAGGCATTTTAAATAAACAGTGTAATGTCCAGATGCTGTAGAAGGTCCATCATGAAAAATAACTGCAACAGCTACAAAAGTTCTTCCTGATGTTTATAGTTGAGTAGCTACAACATTTTTAATTAAAGTTTCCAATTTTCTTCCATCAGCTCTACAACGTTGCTTCATTAAAATTACATACTGTCCATATATTTGTATAAATAATGTTGATAACATTTCTGATTTACATTGGCTACACTCCATGTTTTGACTTGCTCCTCTAACTAGATTGCAAAAAGACACTGATTCACAGTCTGGTAAAGTCAAATATATGAATCTTTCAGTGTATATGTTAGTGCTACATGTAAACAAACAATTTTCACAGTCATATTGCCATTTATAAGAAAGGCCAAAAAGGTTTTCAATATCTATACCTTCATCTTCCAATACACCAAGCATAAACATTAAAAATTCCTGACAATCTTTTAATTGAGTAGAACCAGAACATATGTCCAAAACATTTCAAATATCAGAAACACTTTGTATTTTACTTTTATCACTACTAAATTTTTCATAAACAGAATACAACAATGAACAGAATCTTTCGTCCCAATTTTCAACAATTTGCTGTTGCAAACTTTCAAGAAAAAAAACAACATTAACAACTACATTAGCATAGCAGTTGACACCACAACTATTTTCAAACTGATAACCAACATTCTCTTCAACACTGTCCTTTTTCTTTTTGCTTGCAGGCGCAACTTCATCTTGTTTTTTTTCTTTCTCTACAGTTTTACTATAGATATTCTCAAATCTTCTTTTTCTACCTACCACACGCTTTTCAAATACTGGATATTGACCTAAATTGGGTGCATATTCTCTTCTTAACCTATTATACTCTTTCACACAATTTGCATCTGCACTAACCTTTGTCTCATCAAAGTCAATCAAGTACAGTCCGGATAAAGTTCTCACTCGAGACAAAGCAACATATGCCATACCCTCTTTAATTATGGTACTTCCAATATTCACTAAAGCACTATCTACACTTAAACCTTGCGATTTATGAATGGTCACCGCATATGCCAAAGAAATAGGAAACTGTCTTCTGCGTACATACAAATCTTTTACAAGCAAAAACCGAGCTGAACTATGACTAAATTGTTGTACTTCAGCAATTTCATCAAATTTGATTTTCAAAGATTCAATCCCATAATTAATAAAATCATTGCTACATTTACTAAACCTTTTTCCACATTCAAATTACGTCGTAAAATGACCCTACAGTTTACACATGCATACAAATTGTTTTCTAAACCAGCAGTTTTACTTATCGATTTCTCTAAAGAATCTAATTTCCTCTTCAACGTTTCAGTCAAAATAATGGTGATTCCTTCATGTTCTATTTCATCAATAGCTTCCAATTTTATAATTTCTTCATTTTCCAACTTTAACATTTCTTCATTGAATATAGAACATTCACGCAGTTGATGACATTAAGCAGATTACATATTTGTTTTCTGCAATTCTCATGTATAATTTCTCAGGAACAATATTTTCATTTGGAAACAAATTGGCAAGTAATCGTCTCCGTAAAGCTTGTTTGCCATGGTCTGTCACTTTTCTAAATCTTATATATTGAAGAATATTTCCATAATCTGCATCATTTGCCTGACGCATATTTGTAATAAGTTCCTTATATTGGAAAAAAAACAACAAATGTTAACATTTCCAATACTCCCCAAAGACTTTCTGGTATCTTCATGTGTCAGTGTTTTAACCACTTGGATGCTAAGGCACTTGCAGGCTCCTCATGTAATTTCCATTGAAATGAATGGGCACTGCCTGACGAGTTACCCTTGTCATTAGCATCCAACACTGGTTGTCCTTTTACAGGAATAAGTTGTAGTAGATCTCCAAAAACTATGACATGTTTTCCTCCAAATATTACGTCATACTCTGTTTTAAGAATTTGCTGCATTCTGAAATGCACAAAGGCAATCATTAAGTTTGATACCATGCTTACCTCATCCATAATGAGAAGTTTCATTTTCGCCAAGACTCTTGAAACTTCACACCAATCTTCTCCGGATAGCTTGTGGTATTCCAATTTGTTTTCATGCTCTACTGGTAGCATTAATAAACGATGTAAAGTAATTCCTTCAATATTGTGTGCCGCCAACCCAGTTGGAACAGTGACAACACAAGACAAATGTGACTCAGTTGTTTTGTGTAGATAAGTTGTAATTACTTTAATTAAAAAACGTTTTCCTGTTCCAGCTTGTCCACTCACGTACATTCGGATAGGTTGAAATGATGAGCAAGAGCACTCTTTCTTTTCATGAAGTAATCCATGGTTAATCTGTTCTCTCACTTGCTCATATATTTCTTTCTGCTCAACATTCAGTTGTTCTTCCAAGTTTCCTAAGTTTGTTCCATCTTCTTGAGCTTGATACATTGCTGTTTCCACTTCTTCCATAGCAGTTTCTGCTTCATTTTGAATAATTGGTTCTCCTAATGGATCCTGACTTGACGGAGCAGAAGTTTGACTGTCTTAAGAAATGTCTCGAGCAATCTCAGCTGCAATAGTAGCTTCTTGCTCAATTTCGTCATTCAACATTTTCACATAATTAGCAATAACAGGACATTCTATAGTATCTTTACTTGAGTTGAAGGAATCTTCATAGGTCTCGAAATCTCCAAGTAATTCCAATTCTGAACGCCATGGCTTAAAAAGTTGCAAAAGAGCTAAATAGTAAAATTCCCTTTTGTCAGGTGTTTCGCAACTCAGTTTACGTTGATTAATCAAATGTCCTTTTCTTTGTTTCAGCAAAAATTGTTCAGAACCAATCATGGCATATATACCATTATTGATGTTTTCTGTATTATTCCGTTTAAAAATATTGTTTTGCAGCACTTCATAGAGACAAATGTTCTCAAGATGATGACTTCTATTTGGATAATATGTATCCAACATATTTGTTTTCACAATATGTGTACTTTCTGGCTCTTTTTCAGCTAAATATTCAATTTCTTATACAGATTTAAGTGCTCGGTTTCGTGTTGCAGCAAGACCTAGACTCACCCAAATGATTCTTCTAAATTTGGAGTATAGATTTGCAGATGATAAGCGATCCGAGCATTCATATGCTCCATTTTCTCGATGAGATAACATCTTCAAACTGTAAGTATATAATTTATTACTTAGACTCTTCTCGTGGGAAATCTCTTCCCACATTTCCTTCAATTCCATCCTTTTGGATTTTTTTATGTACGATGTTACATATCGAGCAACAGCAATGGAATTGTCCGTAACATATTTAATATCCATATTAGCCTTCCACAAGGACAACATGACTGGGTTATATTCATTTATGTATTGTGACTCTTCATTTCTTCTGAAGTTGTAGGTATTTTTTGGAGACTTTCTTGTGATAGTATGTCGCAAAGATGACATAAAACTGTTCACTCTTCCTTTTGATATTACAGGACGTGGAAATCCAAAACGGCATTTGGTGTAGAATATGTCCTTGGATTTGTACTTTCGACAACAGTATTTCCCACAACGATGGCTTTAGAATCGTAAGATTTGTTGTCTTAAGTCCTTATCTTGTGTACTTTTGGGTATATCACATGTAGCATATTCTTCAATAAAACACAGTATCATCTGAGTCTGTTCCAAATTTGGGAGCATCTTCGATCCATATTAGCATATGTATGTGAGGAGCACCTCTTGCTTGATACTCCTTTCTCCAAAAGAAGTCCAGAACCTCTCCAAGAGGAGGATATTTTTTATTGGTGATAAAATACATCATAGCTTCAAATCTATGATTGAAATATATGCATACATTAACTGGATCCAAAGAGCACAATTCTCCAGGTGTCTTGTATTCAATATTTAGTTTATTTGAATTTGCCTATCGAAGAAATTGAAGTAAATCAACCCAAGCATATTCAGCACAGCTTAGAGTAAGGAATCATGTAGGAGTTCCTAAGTTCCTTAGCATACATTTAAGTTCTCCATGACGACGGTACCAGTACTCATTAGTACCACGCTGACATGCCATGAGATTAATTAGCTGAGATTCCAAAACATTATCTTTCAGGTGTACTTTATCCATAAATTCCTTTGCCGAAATATTTTGCAGATGTACACCTGTTTCCAATATATGGTTTACTGCATAAGAACGTCCAGACAAATCACTCTCAAACAAAAGATGAAACAAATACGGAACACATTGTCGAAATCTTGGATCTTCTGCATACAATCTTAATGTCCGGTATTCAGATGCAGGAATCTGCACTGGTCGGTCATCATATCGTCCTCCTTTTACGGTGGGAAACAAATGAGGGGAACGAGCTTACAAGCTTTTTTCCCCATACACTAATGGGACTTCCCTTTGCTTCTTTCATTTGGAATAACTCTATAGTATTCCCCATCACTTCTTTAGAATTAAGTGGATGAACACTTTAATTTTAGTAGATTTCTTCAGGTCTGGACACATCCAGACCTGGACACATCCAGACCATTCAATTTGTATAGATGGCAAGTCACTATCTTCTTCTACAGTTATTTCTTCTTCTCTCACAAACACATTTTTATTATATTGATTATTTTTTACCCGATACAACGTTGCCTTTTTCACTTTCCTAACATTCACTAATTCCTGCCAGATTTTCTTACTCTTAGTAGGAACGCCATTAACAAGAATAACTAAATCTTCATCTTCTACATTTTAAACACCATTTGTTTCAATATTTTTCTTTAAATCTAGACGCAAATATACAACTCTTCCCTTTAATCCTCTCTGTAAATCTGAAGGAGGCAATTTCCCTGTTTTTCGGCTCCATACGAACAATAGCCTGAAAAGGATGCACACATTGAATAAGAATAGACTCATAAGTATTTAAATCCATCAAATCAGAAGGCATATTTACCAACTCAAGATTAATATGCACAGCTTAGCAGGCATTTTGTTCTCATCTAATTTCTTATAACAATATTTAAAAATACGCTGATCAGAACTCAAATCAAAACAATTCTCTACCAACAAATAAGTTGCAAATTCCATCCACTCATTATTGTTTTCCTTTTCACATTTTAAATACAGATCAAAAGTCCTGGTCTGATTTTTATAATGAGTACATCGACAACAAATACAAGAATAATTTGATGTTTCACGTGAAATCACCTTGAACTCTGTAATTTCTTGCTCGAATTTTTCTGTATTACAATGTTGTACATTCTCTTCTACATTTCCTTCTATTAAGGTATCAATTTCTGCACTGTTTTTTCAGGACCAAAGTAACTAAAATGAATTTCATCACAAACGTTCATTACATCTGATACAGATCCACGCAAAAGATCACTGTTCAACTTTTTTAACATTAGTGCTGGACTTTTTGCATAATACAACCTTCTGACTAATTTCCTCATTTCAGCATGATGTACTGCTAACATCCTGAAATGGTAAAAAATACTTCGACCTACTTTTTTAGAAAGACAAGCCAGAGAATGACCTTGCAACCCCAGATTTTCTCTCACTCTGCAAGGGTCTAATCCTTCCAACATCTTAATCTTTTGTTTAAGACTTTTCTTAGTATAGTTACATAAGAAATTGCGTAAAAAATCAATAGATTTCTGCCGTACACTATAAATACTACTGCAATTCCAAGTGTACACTGGAGCTTTAGGATGTCTCCCTAAAACTTCATCAGCTAACACCTCTTCTACATGTCTAGGAACAATTTTCTCTTTCTCAATAGGACAGCCATGTTTAACCTCAAAAGCACGACCAGTAGTGTCAACTGCATGCAACAAATCATTACTCTCAAGGTAACTTTCTGCATTAAAAAAAGCTCAGAACTTGAACTATGTTTCTATTCACCCAAAAAAAACTCAGAAAAAAATTACTTCTGTTAATTACTCTTCTCCACTTACTTTTGGCCTTCATTAAATGGATTGGCTTATCTAGTGATCGAATTCTATTGATTACTAAAACAAACAGGTTTTTTTTCAATTCAAAAGCTTTCTCAACTACATTTTTAATACATTTCTTCTTCTTATAAAATGCTGGTTTTTTTTACAATTCTTTACTACCTTAGTCAAATTCGACACAACTCTATTATAGAACATCTTCTTCCTTATTTCCTTATATTGGTTTTTCCTCCTTTTACTATACACATTTTTTTCACAAGATGATTTTCCATGGTTCTTCTCTTTTCTCTTAGTTGCAGATACACTAATACTATTTTTGACTTTGTGCACACTACTCTTAGTGTTTAACAATTTTCGCAGAAAAGTCTTAGTTTTCTTAACATGATTTGTTTTCTTTTTGTTAACACATTGTTCTTCAGGTAAATCTTGTAGATGACTTATCTTTAAATAAACTGCTTTCTTTCGTTCTTCCCTCTTTTCAGTTTTTGTAGGCATGATGATTTTTTTTCAGTTTTGATCAAAAGAATCTATATAATAAATATATGAAATACACTATTATATTACTTATAAGAAGAGAGGGGAGATTATGACGACAAACGTGGGAGTTACAACAAGAGAAAGAGGACTATGAGACAACGGGAAATATAAATAGAAAAGCGAATATAAGCAGACACTGCAGTATAAGGGGATGAAGAGAGTATGAAAAGACTGGAAAGTATGAAGAGATAAGGAGGAGTATGATGAGAAAGGTGGCAGTATGAGAGAAGGGAGCGTATAGGAAGGAAGAGACAGAGTGTGAGGAGACAGGGGGGCAGTATAAGAAGAGAGACAAGGACTATACACAGAAAACAAGGAATATGTGGAAACAGGCACTAGTATATGGACAAAAAAAGAATATAATGAAGTAGGGGTGTATATAACAAGAGACAGAATACTACCAGAAGAGAGCAGGGATAATGTGAGGAAAAGAGGTGCATAAGAAGAAAAGGGGTGTACAAGATCGGAGGATACACTATGAGGAGAAAGGAAGGAGTATAAACAGATGGTGTATTATGAAGAGTGAAAAGAGTATGATGAAAGAGGGAAGAGTATGACAAGAGAAACAAATATAAAGAGAGAGGTCAGTATGAAAAGACGGGAAGTATGAGGATAGTGCTGCAGAGTATGCACAGGGAGTCAAGGAGGAGTAAGAGAAGAGAACTGTCAATATTAACAGAAATGGGAAGTATAAACAGAGACAAGACAAAATGAAAACAGAAAAAGAATATGAGGATAGACAGGAGAAGACGAACACAAAGAGAAGGAGTATAGGATAAAAGTGAATATAAGAAAAACGGAATAGTATGAGGAGACTGGGAGAAGTAAGAGAAAAGAGAGGAGAATATGACAACAGGGGGGAGTATAAGAACAGGGGGGAGAATGATGAGGGGAAGATGACAATAAGAAAAAAGAGGAATATCAGGACAGAGTCGGGAGTATAAGAAAAGAGAGAAGTGTGAGCAGAGATATGAGAGTATGAGAAGAGAAAGAAAAATAATAGAAAAGAATGGGAAGTATGTGCAAAGAAGAGCGAGAATAAGAAGAAAGGAAGAATGTAAGGAAAGAAGAGTATGTATGAGAAAAGAAAGAAGGAATATAAAGAGAGAGAGAGACAAAAATGTGGAGAAAAGAGAAATTTAAGAGAAAACTGAGTGTATAAAGAGAGAGAGAGTATTATGAGGAGACAGTAAAAACTATGACAACAGGGGTGAATGTAAAGACAAGAGAGATTATGAAGAGAAGGGGAACTATGTAAAAAAGAAGGGCAAGTATGAAGAGAAAAGAGAACTATAAGGATAGAGGAGAATATAAGATTAAGGAGGTAGTATAATCAGAGCGGAAGGAGTTAGATGATAGAAGAGGGAGTATGACAAGAGAGTGTAGAAAATTTAAAAAAGGGGCAAATATAATTCCTTAATCTACACAGAGACACAGTGTGATATTAGACAAAAAAAATGACACTATGAATTTTACCAAAACACATTTACAACTGTAAACAGTTTACGTGACTATACAAATTCCATGTACATAACTACTACATTTGTATCTTTTATGGCAAAATTGCCGAAATAAAGATTAACGAACAAACTACATTTCAGTGGACAACCCTGACTCATTTTGTAAATACATTTCCAATTTGCTGCATTTTTGCCAACATTACATCCAAAAATGTGACACAATAGAACAAGAAAGAGGCCCAAGGGACTTGTAAATCTGCCCGAGAGTGTATGCAGCAGTCTATGTATACTGACTGGGGAATTGTTAAGAGGGAGGTATGATGAGAGAGGGAGGATTAAGAAGACAGAGGAGCGAGTATAAAAAGAAGGGGGAGTATTTGGAGACAGAGGAGACAATGAGGACAGAGGGGGACTAAGAGGACAGGAGGGACTGTGCGAACAAGCAGCACTATGAGGAAAGACATGTGAGAATAAGGAAAGAGGGGAAATATCGGAAGAGAGGAGACAGTATAAGCAGAGAGAGGTAGACTGTGAGGAGAGACAGGATAGGTTATTGAAAAAGGGCCAAGTATAATTCCTTAATCTACACAGACGCTCAGTGTGTTCTAGACAAAACATTTTAAACCATACATTTTACCAAAACACATTTACTAAAATGTTTAAGTGACTGGACATATTCCATGTATATAACTACTAAATTTCAGTGGACAACCCTGACTGATTTTGCAAATACATTTCCAATTTGCTGCATTATTTTTTGCCAACATTACATCCAAAAATGTGACACAATAGAACAAGAAAGAGACCCAAGGGGCTTGTATATCTGCCCAAGAGTTTATGCAGCACTGTATGTATACTGACTGCAAAATTGTAGATTTAGAACACAAGTCTAATTCTAAACAAGCAACACTATTAACTACTCTACAACTAAAAAAGTGACTGCACACATTCTACATTTAATAATACTGCACTTTATTGTACAAAGGTGACTCACTAAACACATTAACTTACCAAATAATTTTATCACAATAGTTATCCAAATGCACACAAACTCAGAATATGATTCTACAAACTTTACAAGGATAAAAACATTACTCTTACTAAAAATAAAAGCCACCATATACATTCCAATACAAGTTATCAACTCACCTCTCAAAATGATTGGTAGATTAAGAAGAATGGCACTCACACAGCCGATAGTCTTATACAGAATCTCTCTGCTTCAGTGCTTGCGGCAGAACCAAGAAATGGCACATTTTCCCTCTCAATTTACACATATATACAGGTTAATGACAAATCAAATTTCTCCACACAATAATTCAAAACCAAACACACATTTCTTTTGGTTGGGTTGGGACCCCATCCGCTGGGGCTGAAATATAACATTGGGGACTGTGGGAGGAGCCCCAAAGCCCCCACGGTCCCACCGGCTCCCTGCGTCCTTCGGGAGCCGGCATTGCTTTTCGTCAGAGAGAGCAGCTTACATGCTGCTCTCTCTGACGAAAAGCAATCTGCTTTCCTACTTGAAAGAGAGAGCAGGTTTCATGCTCTCTTTTTTAAATAGGAAAGCAGTTTGCTATGGTAGGGCCGGAGCCCCGAGGCTCCCGCCCTACCATACCAAACAGCAGTGTCACTGCAGGAGCCGGCCCTGGGGGGTGGTGATCCCAGGGCCATCAAAGGCTCAAGGAGGGGGGCCACGCGGCCCCCTGCCAACATTCAAAAGCTCCGGGGCATGTGGGGGGGCTTCAGCCCCCCCACACAGGTGTTTTTTAATTTCTTTTTTTTAAAAGAAGCCCCGGGGGTTGGCGGTCCCCGGGGAATATAAAAAATTTGTAATAGAGGCAATTTTTTTACGGTAGATTTACCTTGCGCGTACCATACACTTACGTACAACGCACGGTGCAAAGTCTGTAAGTCGTCCTGTAAGCGTACCTAAGCAAGAAAAAAAAAGATTTTGACATTGGGGTTCATTGTAAAACCCCCTAAACAACTCTAGGGGGTCAGGAAGTCCTATAGCAATCAGCAAACATTTCCTGTCAATCTACACACTCAATCTACACACATATACAAATAAATACCAAATCACATTTATTCTCACATTAAATCAAAATGAAACACAGTTTTCTATTGCTTAAACTTTTGAACCCTTTCCAACTGACAAAACTTTCAACCAGTTACCATAGAAACACTTCAGGGAACACCTAACTGACAACACAGGTGAAAAGTTCATCATACATTGTTGCAAATCAAAACAGCAAGTGTGCTTGACTTGTCAATATACCAGCTTATCTTAAGTAATGTTCTTTTCTATCCCTTTTTCCTAACCAATAAATAACAGACTTTTAAAAAATAGAAAATTGCACCCTAGTTTTGTAGCTAATAACGTTTCAAACAACCAATCACTTCTTTGATTTTTTCAAAAGTCCACTTATCCACCATTTTAGAAAAGAAATCTTCAAACTGCCCTTTCATTTACAGAAACCATCTGAGTGCATCCAGACCTCTCTTCAAGATGCTTAGAGTGCGGATTGTGGGACACAGCTATAGTTTCTGGAGTGAACGGTACGCAGAACAGAAAGGAATTCACAAAGACCTAGGTTTACCAAATGTAGACATTAAATGGATTGGACAGAGAGGGTTAAAGTGGGACCAATTGATGCCATTGGTGTAATCCTTTATGCATCTCCAACACCCTGACCTAATAATTGTGCACTGCATTGGCGATGACCTAGGCACTTTGACTGGGGTAGGTCTGGAAATGTTTATGAAGGACACCTTTACAGAACTGATGTCACTTTTCCCCCAAACTACCTTTGTCTATTCTAATATATGTCAACGGCAAAAATGGAACTGGTACAATCAATTTTGTCCACAGATTGAGAAAGCTAGGAAACATGTGAATAAATATGTTTCTGCGTTTCTCTGAGACTATAGAATGGGGTCCATTTACCATAAAAATATGCGCTTCAACATGCATGGCATCTATAGGAGAGATGGTGTACATTTTACAGATGAGGGGAACAGAGTCTTCCTCTTGAACTTTAGACTCTGCATCCGTACTTACTTGTATGTACTAAAATCTCCCAATAAACACAAGGGCTCTTTTTAGAGCCACCCAACATGTAATCACATACACTTCATAAATGTCTAAAAATACATATTTTTTTCTTGCTTTGGTACTCTTACTGGACGATTTACAGACTTTGCAGCGTACGTCATCCATACGGGCACGGTACGCGCACGGTAAATCTATCATAAAAAAATAAAGAAATCTATTACTAATTTTTTATAATCCCCAAGGGACCCCATCCCCCGGGGCTGAAATATAACGTTGGGGACCGTGAGGGGAGCCTCAAAGCCCCCACGGTCCCAGCCGGCTCCCCGCATCCTTCGGGAGCTGGCATTGCTTTTCGTCAGAGAGAGCAGCTTACATGCTGCTCTCTCTGACGAAAAGCAAGCTGCTTTCCTACTTGAAAGAGAGAGAAGGCACCCCGGGACACTGCAGGAACTGACCCTGGGGGTTGGCAGTCCTCAGGGTAACCAAAAGGCTCCTGGAGGGGGGCCGCAGTGCCCCAGTCCCAACAATGAGAAGCCCCGGGGGGTGGTGGACACCGGGGCTGGGGGGTCCATCACAGACCCCCTATGTTTAATATTAGAGCCCCGGGGAGGTCTCAGTCCCCGGGGCGAGTGGGGAGACTTGAGCCGTCCCACACAGGTTTTTTTTTATAATTAAAATCAAAGCCCCGGGGAGGCGTTCCCCGGGGCTGGGGGGCCCCTCTGGGCCCCCCATTACGTAAAAAAAATTGCCCCCGGGGGCTAATTAAGAATAAAGCGGACTTCGTTTTTTTTTCTTTTTCCCGCGTGTGCGTACCATACGCGTACCCCGTGATTTAAAAAAATTTAATGAAAATGTGGGGCCTTGGGGGGTCCTTGTGGGACCCCCTGGCAGGCCTAGGGGGTCGGGGTAGTTCTACCCTGCCCCCTTTACGTGTTTTTCACATTTCTTTTACTGCTTTCTTGTGCCTCGGTTCTACCGAGGCACAAGATGGCTGCCAAGACTTCCTGGTTTGGAGTGTTGACAGACAGTTGACAGCCAATGAGCATGCAGCTCATGCTCGTAATGGTATGCTTGCCTACGTTTACCGTACGCGTACGGTATGTCATCTATAGATATATCTATGATTTTACTTATAATTTTCTCAGGAACTACTGATCGGATTTACACAATTTAACAAAAAGGGTAATCTGCGAACCAAACTCTAACTTTTTGCCAAATTTGGTGTAATTCCGTTCAGCCATACGAGCTGTAGCCCGGGCTAAAGGTCCTATGAAAAATTGCATTAGGAAAACACGTTTTGGGACCCCCCCTTTTTCTCAGCCCCCGCTCCAAGAATCACCCCCAAACTTTCAGGGAAGTAGCGGAGCGGAAAAGGCCATTTTCTTGGAGAATTTCACAAAGATTCATCAACCGGCGCCAAAGTTATTCCAAACAGAATGATGCGGATTTCCTATGGAAACTAGGTCCTAACTATAACTACCTACTGGCGACCGCCAGTATATATATATATATATATATATATATATATATATATATATATATATATATATATATATATATATATATATATATATATATATATATATATATATATATATATATATATATATATATATTTATATATATAGTGCTACTTGCCATTAGACCCGAGTGAAATAAACGGAGGTTTACTGCAGCAGATCTTGTGTCCGTGATTGCTGTCCTAGTTGGAGTGTGTGACGGCTTCGGCGCATTTGTTTGAGGCTGCCTGCCTCATCACGGACCGCCGCCAAGGAGCGGCTGGGGAAAGGCACGGTGAGCAATTGCTCACAACTTTGACTTTGATATATATATATATATATATATCCGATAACCACTCTCTATGTGCTATGATGCCACGCCAAAGAAAACGAGAGAGACGGACTCTTGAATCTCACATCAGCCGCTGTAGTTTATTTATTTTTTCATTCTTTTAGGTGCATTGCTGTGCCCTCCACCAAACACGTTTCGGCGATCCCAGTCGCCTTGCTCGCTGGTCAGTTTGTGCTCATTCCCCCTCAATAATTTAAACTTAGTTTCACCAATCCCCGGCAGCCTACCAATTAATAAACATTGTAAACAGACTACTGCACGTATAAGCATTAGAGGTAGAACATTTAGAAGACAGACTCCCTTTTTTACAAATCGACATAAAGGAAATCACATGTTATATTGTCATTATTATAGAAACACATCCTATAAAATATGTATATACATAATAAAATATGAATACATATATATTAGTGCTTTAAACAACATAGCAAAATGAAAAAACTTTTACATTTGACATTAAAAATATTCCGTTCTACGTTATATATATATATCTATAGAGAGAGAGAGAGAGAGAGGGATATTATAGTGCAATCAAGTGCATTCTGGCGTGCATCTTAACCGCTGGTGGTGCAGGATTCAAAGCGCTACCGCACACACTTTTTAAATAAAAAACAATTCTTCCCCCTCATCCAGAGAAAGGCCTGCTTTCGGGTACATGAGAAATACCTGCTTTGTTCTCAAAACAGATCTCAACTCGGAGAATGCATTTCGACTGCCTGAACAGCCTTTTTGAACTCAAAAGCACCATGTTTAAAACAGCTTAATATTCCCCTCAAGTGATTACATTATTTACTGACAAAAACAAAATAATGTGACATCTCCTTGCACCCATATATCACATACAAAGTAATTGCAGCATCTCAATCAGTATTGTTCACATAAATAGGTGTTTGGCAGCTTGCAGGATTTGCAAAGTATAAGTTACTGAAATACATTTGGCATCAAGGAATAAAGGCACATTTGACTGGATGGGCTCTTTCAGCAATGCAAGCAGTTAAAACTGTAAATGTCACTAGCTTCTCCTCTCCAATAACATCCATTTTTATTTAATTTTTAAAAGTATATGTCTGTCATTCAGAAGTAAAGTTATCTCCTTCAGATGTCATTGCAATCAAAGTACTTCATTAAAACTGCATAGCGACTCTGGAAAATCAAGCGCTATGTATGTAAAATGACCACAATCCCACATTCCCACCACTTGGTGCAATTGCCTGCACAGTGCCCAGCACTGAGTGATCTCCATTTCCAAGATTACAAGGGCTTTTCTTAGGAAACAACTTCTTTCCTCTGCAAAGTCCTTACACTCTTTAATATGTAGGTCACTCGGAGCTGGGCAACCTGGACTGGAAACAAGCATCCTTGGACTAGTTTGAGGTATCACCCCTCACCAGTCAGGCTAGCTTGAACCCAGTGGCAATGCAAGCAAAGGACCCACGTCAAAAAATCTTGACTGGGGGTGAGTGGTTGAAACATTTCAGGCACTCAGTTCATCTTCTTGTTTGGTTTGCTATATTCACCCTAAATGGCCAAGGATATGACCAGACGTGGGCCCCTTGCTTGCTGTTCCACTGGATTCAAGCGAGCCTTGCTGATGAGGGGTGATACCCCAAAACCGGTTCCAGGATGTTTGCGGTCCAGGGAGGACATACCTTGACAATTTGGGCAGGACTGTTCCCATGAGGAGCTGGGTCAAGACTGATTTGGATATGACTGGGTCCAAACTGGGATGGCATACTGAGCAAAAATATGATTGATTAAACCCAGATCTCTTGAATGGGGGCTATTGGATGACATTTTTCAGCACTCCATCCATCATCTTGTTGTGTTTAGCATGTTTGCCTCAAGTGGCCACGGGTAGTGTTGTGTTCTCCAGTTTCATCCCAAGTGGCAAAAGGTATCCCCAGACGTGGGTCCCTTACTTGCTGTGCCACTGTATTCAAGCCAGCTTGGCTGATGAGGGGTGATATCCCGAAACCGGTCTAATAATGATTGTTTTCTGTCCTGGGAGGACTTGGCTTGGCAGTTCAGGCTGATCGGTTCCCATGAGGAGCAGGATCTCGACTGATTTGCATGTGGCTGGGGTGAGTGGTTGAAATGTTTTAGCACTCCATCCGTCATCTTATTATGTTTGCTATGTTTGCCATTAGTGGCCAAGGATATTTGCAAAGGTTTGTCCCTTGCTTGCTGTGATACCCCAAAACTGGTTCCAGTATGCTTGTTTCTGGTCCAGGGAGGACCTGGCCTGGCAGTTCGGGTTGGACTGTTCCGATGAGGAGTAGGGTCAAGACTTTTTTGCATATGGCTGCGTCCATTTTTTTTTTGTTTCGCCGTGTTTCACCAATGAACACACTACTCTAAGCTAGTGATTTCCCTGTAATCTCCGGTGCATGCGTACACTCGACAGGCGAGGCCACGCCCACTCCGACACCGGACGGAACCAGGAAGCGTTAGGTACAAGTACACAGCATCACCGATGGATTTGCCACCAGTCGCTCCGGATCCGCCACGGAATCCACGTGGGGGTAGGTGTTGCAGGCTGAGACCGCTCGCCGTTGGGGTAAGTTTTCTACGCGCATCCCGGCTCATAGGTGGGGTCAGAGCCTTAATTAAATATCTATGGCTTGCGAAGCAATTTTCGTGTGATTTGTCTTGTGCCTTGGCGGAAATGGGTTCACTAATAGGCATATGGGCTGATGTTGGGAATGATGTCCACAACTTTTGGTGTGTGATATTCTGGGGGAGTGCGCGTGCGTGACTGCCCCTCCCCTCGCAGGACCGCGGCTGCCTAATCCCTAGGCGCTACGGACTCGAGGATGGGGGAGTGCTCCACGCGTTTCCTCTACCGGATGCCACTCACCATTGGCGGGATGGCATCTATTAACCCACATTGGAGGCCATGTGACTGTCACGGCTGTCACCCTGAGGCCAGGATACGGGGCATTGACTACAGAGTTGATGAGTCTAGCCCGGGTATGATTATACTCTCCCTCATTTTTTGACAACCGCCTGCCACTGAAGGAAACTAATTATTTCCTTACTCCTTCCATAATACTCTTCAGGTCCCTGACTCCCCTGTGCAAGTCCCACAGGAGCAGACTGCGGGGCACCTTAGGGATCACCCCAGGGTAAGCATTTTTATCCAATCTTCTACTGCTTTCTAATTGTTTTTAACTCGGCTGAGTCCTATAGATAATTTAGTGTGTATGCTTTATTTATAGGGAAATGCACCTACTTTGTAGAGGAGAATTACACTGACAGTGATCCTTATATGTTCTCCCACCCTTTAGGTCGCATTATTCGAAGCAGGACCAATTGGCCTGCTCCACAGACCAACCAAGTTAAGGTTGTATATATAATGCTATATTTCACTGTGTAGTACTAGTCACCATGGTCCTGAAGAATTGCTAGTTTAGCATGAAACATGCCGACCACACCAGAGGGTTGTAGATAGTCCTGCCTGAAACTGCCGAAGCGCTCTATCTCCCCTCCCACCATTTTAACCAAGGGAGTCAGCCACGTTAATAAAAATCCTTGTGGACTGACCAACCTTTTTTATCACCACCACCTTCTCACGACTACACCTTTTTGCCCTCTCACACGCATGCACCATATGGCAGAAACAAAAGATCTCCGCTAAAGAGCCCCTTCGCGGGTGCCCGTCGGACATTGCAGCGCCAGTCTGACGAGGAGCAGGACCCATATGATGAAGCATGACACATAGCTTGCTGGGTGTGTGAGGGTTCTAGTTCCCAAGAGGGGCTTCCCCCTCTTTCCCTCCCCCTCTTGGTTTTCCCTATACACATTCACACCCCTCCATCTCAGCCTTTCTGGGGAACTTTGTGCTTAATTTTGCTTAACTATGGCTGCGTCCAAACTGAGGTAGCATAGTGAGTAAAAGAAAGATGTATTAAACCCAGATCCCTTGACTGGTAATGAGTGGTTGAAGAGTTTCAGCTCTCCGTCCATCGTCTTTTCTATGGCTTTTTGACAAATCCAACGGGTTTGCTTTACATATGTGGATGTGCTGACTCCTTGATAAAGCCAATAGGCTGGCCCCTTTTTTTTTGCTGGTTTTCTAAACGTTTGACAAAGCTAGTTGGTCTGCCTTAATTAAAATGGCACGCTTTATATTGTTGCATGAAATATTTAGCTGCAGGGGCTGTTGGGCGCATGGTCTTTGGCCATGGGCAACACAGGTTTACACGCATGTAGGGGAATGGACACAAAGCCTGGCCTGCACCCAACCCCACATGGTGCACAATGATAGACATCATTCTTTATGCTAACA
This sequence comes from Lissotriton helveticus, assembly GCF_964261635.1. Taxonomy (NCBI): domain Eukaryota; kingdom Metazoa; phylum Chordata; class Amphibia; order Caudata; family Salamandridae; genus Lissotriton; species Lissotriton helveticus. The sequence continues at coordinate 140,922,035 of NC_136059.1, read as the reverse complement.
ATCAAATTGCAGTTCCCCAAAAACATTTTTAACATGATGTTATACTTAGAAATGCAAATCATTTTTAACTTTTCATTAACAAAAACCGTAGAAATTCACTGAAAAAAATAATTGTTAAAGGGACATTATGGTTAGATGAAAATGTCAGTGAAAACAAACCATTTTGAATTAATAGAACCACTGCAACACACTTGTTATTGTTATCTCAATTAACTACAGCTCATGCCCTAAAGTAACTATAACTATAACGTAAGTCCTCGCCATGCACTGCTATTGCCGCTAATAATGACAACCTTTCATCTTTACTTTTTTATTGGTATGGCACCAGGGATGGGATCCACTGTGCCTAATAAGGCTTGTGGTAAGGGCTTCATAGTCCCCACCTCTTTTTTATTATGTTGTCCTCAGGAAGATGGGATTCCTGAAGCCCAGCCCTATGCTGCGCATAGAAAAGGCTATGCATGGTGTGGTTTGGCAGCTTGCGAGGGTTTTGGCTACAGTGCCTGCTGGTAGGCCAAGCGTTGTGATCAACCCATGCTGTACACAGTGCTTCTCTGTACTGTCTGACCTCAGGAAGCTTGACTGACTTCCATATGCTACCTTATTCCACCATCGCTTTTTGCACCACAAACATTGTTGCAGGGTTTCTGTACTCACACAGAACTGTGCACAGAGGAGTGGAACCTCGGCAAATTAGGGTGTCCCAAAACTTACCTTAGCAACCAACTCACCCCTTACCGAGCTAGCTACAGTGTCTCATTGGACATATCAAACACCCAATGTTTAGACAAACCAGAACATGAACTTACAGTACCTCAGGGTACGTGGGACTCATGAACACTCTTTCGTTATATTATCATTACAAACCAGAACATGGAGTAAAGAAGACACATGTGCATTTGAAATGTTTATTTACTAATGCCGTCTTCTCAGGCGCAGTATCTTTGATAATACAAGTATACTTATTATCAGTAGCAAAATTATCAGCATAGTTACTAAGACATAAAAAGCGAATGGTGACAGCATGTTAACATGCTGTAATGAATAAGAGTTAACAACACTTATATCTCACCCTCCCTAACACATATATTATATTATTATCTAAGAAGGTCTCTTTGGGTTGTTTTAGGGCGGGCCCATACCTTAGTGTCCTAGCATGAAGGAATCACATCAGCATACACCAGCTCTCTCTGCATGTGCACCGCATCAAGTGTGTTAACCATTCTCGTGCAAAGCAATATCAATCCCGCCTCAAGCCCAAGTTGGCAAAGGCTGCACTTGTGTTATGACTATGAAGGCGTGGAGATCAGACCTCATAACAATTCCATATCGTGTTGCTCCTGAAACTTCAGCACTCTCCGTGCAGACATGGTTTATTAAACAAAACTGATATCAGAGCAATAACATATTATTCTCACATACACCACGGCAAACCACTAGGTTGAAAGTTAAGTCAACAATTAAGGGTCGTGTGCAGAAGTTGCAAGAAAGGAAAAATGGCGTTTAAATCTCAAATGCACCTATGCTAACTTAACACGATATAAGGATATATAGGAGCTATACAACACCCCCCCATGATCCGAGAACGGACTAAATAAGGTAACAGAAGTGCCATCACATGAGAGCAGAATCCATTTATAAACGAGCATGAATAAAAATTCAATTATAAAAACTAATGCTAAAAAATAGCCAATATAATGTGGCTCAAGGCAATAGGCAAGCAAAAATAAAATGTCTTGACCAAAAGTCAATAAAATCAAGGAAATGCTATCAATCAGCATGTCAATTTGAGGCAGCGTCTATGATAAGACTGTATATGAAAAGTAAGCTGCAACAGCCTCCAGGAGGAAGTCACTGTCCTCATCCGAAAACAGTTCAGCCATCCAATTTAAAAGATGAAAGGAACATACGTGATCCTCCAGCACCGGATCCTCTATAACCATCAGAGGACAGCTCGGTGGGTTCTCAAGAAAACATAGTTCCAAGAAATTTTGCGCTGCCGACAACACATCCCAGGGACCCATTAGTCCATGTGCCACCGCCAAGGCCATAATCCTTTCGTCAGAACAAACCAACTCGTGAGCAATGATAGGACTCATCAGTTGATCAAAATCGACGTCAGAAGATACTGGTCCGCAGAGACACAAATCAATGGCCCAAAGGAAATCACAGGTCAGACAGCGAAATACAGGCTGGACACAGGTGAAATAGGAGAACCGAAAAGATAATCCAAACGCCGTGCTTAGAGTCGCTAACGGCAGTGCGCCATAGTAATCAAGCATGCGGTTGCGAAACCGCGTCAGTAGTAGCTGTGCGTGGTCTTGCACAGGAAGGGCATCCATATTTAAAAAGGCAGAAAACCACCAATGCGCCAGCCGCTAATGCAAGCAAAAACGGGAACCCTCCAAATAAGGATGAAAAAATAGAATGGAAGAAGGCAGGGATGACTCCAAAAATCTTCTCAAAGGAAGTCACGAGACCACCGCTAACAACTTTAAAAAAATGTGCTAGGCCCGTTGTGGAGGATGCGTTAAAGATAGAACGGACCATGGCTCCGAAATGCAAAGGCAAATCAGTGTTTAAAAGAGCCTGAACCTCCGTACGGGTGTTAGCAATGTGAAGCACGAAAGTTTCACGGGCCGAGCTCAAGGCCACCTCTTTCTGGGACAATAGAGCTCTTATTCTAGCCATGCCGATGAATTCTGCTCCCAAGGTCGGTATCTGTGGCCAAATGGAAGACTCCCTATGTTCACGTGTGGGAGGATAAAGAACATTTCTGCAGCAAATAACTCGCTCACTAACCGTTACTATGAAAGCTATACCTTTAATTAAACCACAACAGTTTTCATTATTGAGCATTAAATAACTACCATTCTCTAACAATTTAAACGTGGGGATGATAGCAGGAACTGGCGTGCCCTGTAAAACGCAAGCCATATTCGGTCTGTCCTTGTTACATGAACCGTGTAACTGTATGTGTCTACACATTAAAGAATGATCTGGCGTCTCAGTACACTCATCCCCTGTTAGATAAACCTCTTGTTCATCCTTGAAACATCTGTATGTGTATGGGAGTGACCAGACCTCATGAAGAAAACCGCTACCTAAGGGTTCAAAACGACCTATTGGCACATATTTCATACAATTTGAAAACTTATATAAAGCAAAAGGCAGCGTTATTAAACCGTGGATAAGCCACGTCGCAGCAGTGGTCTCTGCCACAGAAAAAGGTAAAGATTCCAATCTTTCAATATGGAGCATAGAAAAGGAAGCATCACGCATTGAAAGCAAGCGTTGTTTGTCTGTCAAATTAAATGGTGCAAATAAAGAGGAAACGTTCATGTATCCCCAGGGAACTTTACCCATTTTTAGAGTCTGTAGTGTCCATGCAAACTGCATGATTGAACGTAATTGATTTTGTCCATGGTATAATACAGACACTTCATCATGCACAATATCAACAACAGACGACACAATATTATCTAATGTGTAAATTCTAGAGGAAAGCACGTTAATGCTATTGTCAACAACTGCAAGAACTTTCTCAAGATTTGCTTGATCAATAGCCCTAAGGCGTGAAGCAGCCTCAATTTGTGAGAGTTTCCAAATTTCATTGTAAACACCATATAACCAGCGTTTCGACCTGCCACTAGCTGGGCCCTTAATGAAATCATTCAAATCCACGTCTGCATTCAGTTTGGAAAGGTGATACTTAACCGCAGGTAAAGTTGAATGTTTCAGCCAAGCTTGACACAACTTGCCCACTGAGTAAGAGGTGACAGTATGACTCAAATCAAAACGGGGATCAGATCTGACAGTCTTAAAACCGTCAGTTATGTTTAAAAATCTCTTTTGGCAAGAATCAGCACTACGGTGCCAAAGCAGCCAACCCTTGGGATTCATACTGGAAATGTTAAAGGAGGAATTCAGAAGCAGAGCCTGTATATCTCTAATGGACAATTCAGTAAAATTACTCCAATTCTCATATTCCTCCAACTCCGGGAAAGACGGGGTGTTTAACCTTTTAGATGTAGCCAATCCAAAGCACGTGGTCTGGGAAATGGTTTCATTTAAAAACCACATATGATTTGGGATGAGACATGCACGGTGCAAAGCCTCAGTGCCTTGTACCTGCCAGGCCCTTGAGCCCCAAACTGATTTAAGGTCTATGGTATCCTTCCATAATTCATACCCTCCAGTAACTAATTGATCCAGGAAGGCCTTTGAATATAACAATTTTGTATTTGTAAGTCGAACCTTGGACAGTGGCTGTTTGTGAAATTTAAAATAAAAGGACTCGGGATTGGACTGATTAAAGTCAGTGAAATAAGTATACTTTTTAAGAAATGTTTCTGAACTCCCTTGTGTTGGTGCTGGGCAATGTTCCCACTGAGTAAAATTAACCGCATCCCTTCGGGAAGATGTCTTGTGTAAGAAGTGATTGCCATAATGTTGGTAACAGAACAATTCACCATAATTAGCAGATTCTAAATATAAATCCTCAGCATCAAAAGCAGCATAATATTTCAAATCAGAAAACAAACTTTCCACAGCATTAACATCCCAATCATCAGAACGAATGTTTTGTTTCACCACATCCCCCATATTAACTCTTAGTACATTAGGGACATTAACGACTTCCGTTGGACCATGAATCTGAAAACGAACTGCATCCCACGCGATTCCATCCAGAACAGGCCACGCTGTGATGTTAACCAAAGTCAAGTCTCTTTTTAATCTGTGTGTAGAATGTGAAGAGGAAAGCGGGGCCAAAGTTCCATTCAAATGAGTAATGCAAGTTCTCTCCTCGACATAGTGTCCATTCATAATCCGAAAAAAATAAAACACAAAACCAATTGACATAAAAAGGTAAACTGAAAAAAGGACCAGCCAAATGAATATCCAAGGAGGTATCAAAAAATGTTTTTTAAACAGGCTAGCATATACTGCAATTTTAGAGGGTTTTTTCGAGGCAAGGGAAGCAGAGTCAAATGAAAATCTGGATTCCGTGGCTAAACGAGCTTGCAGGTCAGGCATGGACAAATCAGTGGGGTATGTATAGTCTGTCTCATCAAGGTTAGTTCCTGGTAAATTAATCAATAATGGACTGGAAACAGCAGGTAATTCGATGGCCACCTCAGGTTCATTATTAGAAGCAGAGGGCATAATTGAATTTCTCACAATGGAAGGACAGGAAACAGCCGGTGTCATGCTAAGAAGAATCGGCCACTCTGTGTATCTTGACATTGTCAATAGAAATAAACCTGTTTTCCTTACGACCTGGAAGTGGTGGTAAAATGACTGTTCTTGTGCCCTTCACTCCAAGCACTGGGACCGGAGCTCGATAGGAGGGACCAAACACTTTCTTGTTGTTGATCTTCTCTCGAACCAGTTCTCCAACCTGGGGTAGCCAGCCAACTACCGGGATCTGCAACGCATCATCCGATGTGGAGGGCAAATGTTCCTTTGCAAGAGTGTCTCTCGTCTTTTGTAGATTCTGTAAAACATTGCAATGTTCATCTGCGTCAAAGGAAGTGGCGCGAACCACCGAGTCTAGACCGTCAAGGTCAGGGACGAACATTTTGAAGCCAAAGAGCATTTCGTATGGGGTCCGCCCACCCAGAGACCTTCTAGGGAGATTATTAAGAGCACGCTGCACGCCATAGAGGTGAGCCAGCCAGTTTCTGCCAGTGCCTATAACCCGGGCTGTCAAAGATTGCTTTAAATCACGGTTCATTCGTTCAACTACACTATTACCCTCGGGTCTGTAGGGTGACGAAAACTTGACTTGGACCCCCATCGAAGTCATGGCATCCTTATACGCCTTAGAGGCGAAAGCCGGACCCTGATCCGAATGGAAGGTACCACAGGCAAAAATCCCTATAAAGATACGCAAATCTCTGATGACAGTCCGGGAATCAGCGCTGCGATGTGGCCATACCCAAACAAAGCGTGTGCATGAGTCAACTGCTACTAAGATGTATTTATACGCAGTATCAGATGAAAATGGACCGCAGTGATCTAAATAAACACAGCCTAGTGGTTTATTAGAAATGTACAACTGAGTCTGAGGCGGACGCGTAGCAGTAGAAGGTTTAATCTGCTGGCATATGTCACAAAGAAGGACATAATCACGCGTCTGTTTGTACAGTCCCCGCCACCAGAAACGTTGTTGTAGTTGCGCTACAGTGGCTGAGACGCCCGCATGCGCAGACGCCACACCTTCATGAGCCGCTGTAATCAAGTCTGTTCTGCGATCCGTGTTGGGAATCAGCCGTTCCCCAACATCAGGAATTGTCACAAAAGGAACCTTTTCGGGACTTAAGTGGTATTTATACTTCGAAGGGAATCCTGAAGGATGTTTACTTCCCTTCTCAGAGGCAGCAACCGCTGCCAAGATGTCGCCATCAATCTTGGTCTTAGACCTAGTAACTGCTGCAACTAAGTATGTAGATACTGCTGATTTCGCCGCTTCATCAGCAAGCGAGTTGCCAAGAGCGTGTACTCCCACGCGCTGATGACCGAGAGTATGAATCACATAAACGAGTGGCAACATAGCCTTAAGCTCTGCCACTCGAACCCAGATCATTTTATGTTTTATTGTGCTACCCTTGGAATCACGAAAGTCATTTTGAATCCAAAAGAACAAGTTTTCATTGTAAGACTGGACACAGTAGTAAGAATCACTTACAATTAGAGTAGTAACACTTGGATCTGCGTACTCCAAAGCTAGTAATAGAGCACGAAGCTCTGCCAATTGTGCAGTGCAATCGCCCAGGGGCAACGTGTGTACCTCCCTGGAAATGAACTCGTCATTCAACATAGCACCGACCACAATGGCGCATGCGGAAACGTAGGCATGTTTAGAGCCATGCGCAACCTGCGCCGACCCATCAGTGTAAATGATGCAATGGAAGTCCTCCAAAGGTCGCATCGCCAGAGGAGCAGGATGAACGAATTCATACTGCAAGTACTCCTGTGACCGTAAGGAGGCGTCAAAAATAAACATGACATCTGCGGATGACAATGACGCAGCCCACTGAATCCACCGAGGGTGCAAAGCCTTTGAATTTGGTACACTGGCTTTCGTGACTGCCTCTAAATGAGGACAGGGTGTTACCACTAGCATGCGTTTCCCCTGTGACAGAGCACGTTCTTTTAGAATTGCCATCTGTACAGCAGTTAAAACCTTTTCTATGGTGGGAAACCGCATCTCAGCCGAGGTGTACAAGTGTGACTTGTAAGCAATAGGTACTGTGTCACCTTCATTAAAAGTGAGGTATGTGAAACCCACCGTCCCAGGAATTATTCTTATGACCAGGTTGGTGTGGTTATCACGAGTCAGTAAATATTTAGAAGCGAGCAGATCAGCCTGCAAGGATTGCAAAGTGGCTGAATGCTCAGGCAGCCAGCATGATTTTGAGAAAGTTGGTTGTATCAAAGCATACAGAGGCTTGACACGCTGGGCATATTCCGGAATGTAAGTTCTGCCGAAATTCAAAAAGCCCAGTAAGGATTGTAATTTCTTCAGTGTTGTTGGTGCGCGCAATTGTGCGCACTTCTCCAAGAAGTGAGGAGCCAAACCTCTACCTTCATTGTTGAGCTCATAGCCCAAAAACAACACTGTGTGTTCAGCAATGTGCGATTTTGCAAAGTTGAATTTGTAACCCATGTCTGCGAAGTTGCAAACAAGAGAATTTACACGACACAGATGCTCCCAAATATCGTCGTCTGTGAGATATATGTCATCCACATACGAAAAAGCATCCGGGTCGAGAGCCTCCAGAATAGAGACAATTCGAGCGGTAAATACACCAGGACTATTCTTGTAGCCCATTGGAAGACGCCGGAATTGCTTTTGGACTCCAGCGCTTGTAAAACTGGTCCATTGGGAGCTAAAGCTGTCCAGTCTGTGGGCATAAAAACCATTGGATATGTCAAGCGTTGTCTTGAAACGCTTACGCACTAGACTATCCACTAGGGCAGAGCCGTGGGTATTCTGTACTGCACAGTTACGGCAATGCGAGTTCAAATGCCGGTAATCCAAAACCAAACGATATGATCCGTCAGGTTTATTCACAGTGAAAAGGGGATTATTCATCGGTGACACACACGTTTCAATAACTCCCTGATATTCCAATTGTTCAAGGATTTCCGCGACGGAAGATTTTGCTTCACGCCTAATGGGATATTGAGGTTGAGGCGGCGGCTGAGACCGCAACGGAATTTCGTGGCAAGGCGACAATTTATCCCAACCACATTGGTTACGGTACAGAGCCGGCGCGAGAGCCCGAGCCCACTCTTCTGCAAAATGCTGCGCATGCTCTTTCGAGACAGTGTTCGCGAAACTGGGTAGGATTACCTCCTCCCCTCGCGGCGCCGCGAGCACAAAAGGTGGGGGCCAGTCAGCCTCCGAAAGTAAAATATCATATGTAGAAGACAGATTCTCCCAAAATACACCTTTAACGGTACGCTGTATGTCACCTTCAATTAACAGGACAATTTCAAAAAGCCTTTCAGGGGGAGCAAGTCTCGTATCCGCTGTTTCTATCACAACGTAGACATCAGTCGCTGTCACCCTCAGTAGTGGACGCAGCGCCTCTCTGACTATGGTTATCTCCGCCGCGCTGTCCAGCAAGGTCAGAGCCCACGTCAGATTCCGAAGCCGCGTTCTCACTATCTGTGGCATATCGATGCGCTGTTAAGGCTGCGACTTTCTTTTTCGCAAACTGCGGACGCCTAGGCGTAGAATCCTCCTGCTTCACCGCGCCGTCCGTCTGGCGGGACTGACCACGTCCTTGTTGGCCACCACGTCCACGTCCACCCCCTCCTCCTCCACCGGTTTTCGGGGCCGATGTGTCCTGAAAGGAACGAGGAGAGCGTTGATCAGAACCCTGAAAACGATCAGGTGATTTAATCATCGCGCGGTCGCGCAAATCATAAACTTTTTCGGGTGGCGCAGGAGCTTGTATTGCAGGAAAAGTACCCTGAGTCTGCGTTGTCAGCTTCCCCTGTGTCTGTTTTTTAGGCCAATTTTGTTTCTTGGACTTGGGCTGGGCATCTGTTACTGCAGATTGTCCCTGTGGTTGTTTTTTCTCCTTCACTGGAAAATATTTCAGACCTCTACTTGTGCGGCCAATCGTTTTATAAGCGGCCACCACAATCTTTGCTAACTGGCGGGGTTTGTCGGCATCGGGCAGAGCAGCCAAAGCATTCGACACCTGAAAGTTAACTGCATCTCCTTTAACATTGGAGAGAATGAGATCACTAACAATCTCAAAAGAACCACACAGGCGCATACCCAATTCAACTGCTGCCTCTGGACCGTGATCATTCTGAACACGTCGAACGATTTCAGGCAGGGCAGTCATAGACGGGGTGCCGAAGCACCTTGTATAAACTGCCGCAAATGTTTTTCCCCAGCTGTCACAGTCAGCAAGTTCAGGAGTAATATCCTTCGGTAGAGTAATCGTCAACATTCTATGTTTATCAGCAGGAGTAGAATTCGGAAAAACCGCCTCCAGTTGATCAAACTTCTCTGCTAGCCAGAATGGGAAGTCATCGTTGTCAACAGGACGCGCACCAAAAACCGAATTTACCATCACTGGATTGAGACGCATTCCGCCTCGTTCCATGGGAGCGGCCGCACCCCCCTGGGGACCACCAGGAAGATGTCGACCAATGTATTGCACTAAAGCACGAATCACGGAAATGGAAACTACATGTAGCCTGCGAATTTCTGCCAGGGTACAAGCCCCGTGATTCGGGTGCGGGGTAAAGCCACCCAACGCAGGCCAATTAGTACCTGGAATTGAGAGTGGACCTAACCTCGCAGGGGACAAAGAGTGGGGGAGGGCGCCATCAAACCAAACTCGATGCTGCCAATGATCAATAGGTATTTCCAAAGCCCTGTATGGCGTATATTCAGCCGGGACATCCGAGGCGGTGTAGGAGTGGAACAAACCAGAATTAGCGTCCACAGCCGGAAACGTAACCCAAGAGTAAAACAACTCGTAAGGAAACGCCGGATCTGCACTTACCACGAAAATCACAGCCATCCCATCAACTGGGACCTGGTACGTCTGAAGATGGTTGCGTATCGCTACGCGACTATGCTGCGCAATAGCCACCGCTGCCGCCATTACAGAATTGGAAACAAGAAAACACAAAGAACACTTTGTAGCACAACTGGGTAGTAATTCAAAGAAACCGTTTGAGTAAGAATCAAGCTTGAATAAAGACCTATTTCAAAAAATAGGTAGGTTTCACCGACACCCCGTTTTCCGGAAACGGACGTGAAGGGGTTAAGGCATGAACGATAAACTACTCGAGTGTCATGATATAAGACCACCGAACCGTTGGGCGCCATGTTGCAGGGTTTCTGTACTCACACAGAACTGTGCACAGAGGAGTGGAACCTCGGCAAATTAGGGTGTCCCAAAACTTACCTTAGCAACCAACTCACCCCTTACCGAGCTAGCTACAGTGTCTCATTGGACATATCAAACACCCAATGTTTAGACAAACCAGAACATGAACTTACAGTACCTCAGGGTACGTGGGACTCATGAACACTCTTTCGTTATATTATCATTACAAACCAGAACATGGAGTAAAGAAGACACATGTGCATTTGAAATGTTTATTTACTAATGCCGTCTTCTCAGGCGCAGTATCTTTGATAATACAAGTATACTTATTATCAGTAGCAAAATTATCAGCATAGTTACTAAGACATAAAAAGCGAATGGTGACAGCATGTTAACATGCTGTAATGAATAAGAGTTAACAACACTTATATCTCACCCTCCCTAACACATATATTATATTATTATCTAAGAAGGTCTCTTTGGGTTGTTTTAGGGCGGGCCCATACCTTAGTGTCCTAGCATGAAGGAATCACATCAGCATACACCAGCTCTCTCTGCATGTGCACCGCATCAAGTGTGTTAACCATTCTCGTGCAAAGCAATATCAATCCCGCCTCAAGCCCAAGTTGGCAAAGGCTGCACTTGTGTTATGACTATGAAGGCGTGGAGATCAGACCTCATAACAATTCCATATCGTGTTGCTCCTGAAACTTCAGCACTCTCCGTGCAGACATGGTTTATTAAACAAAACTGATATCAGAGCAATAACATATTATTCTCACATACACCACGGCAAACCACTAGGTTGAAAGTTAAGTCAACAATTAAGGGTCGTGTGCAGAAGTTGCAAGAAAGGAAAAATGGCGTTTAAATCTCAAATGCACCTATGCTAACTTAACACGATATAAGGATATATAGGAGCTATACAACAACATAATCATGTAGATATTCCTTTCCATGTAGTTACTGCACCCGTGGGGATTTTGGAAGGGGAGGGGACAGATCCTAGCAAGAAAAGTCCCTTACCCATTGACATAGGGCAGGTACCTAGGCCAAATATTGGTGGGGCTTTTAATAACAAGTCCGCCTCTTTCCAGGAGTAAGGCTTTCTTGAAATGTAGCTGTGTTCAATGTAAAGATGTACAGTGATTAGAGCAATTTTATTCATGGATATGAACTTTGAATGGGCATAGACATTGTTTGTAGAGGTGTCTTCAGGAGCTTTTCTGTGCCTGAAGCTCCTGTGCTTGTGGGGAGACCCTCAAGAGCCTTGTAGTGTGGATAAATATTTCCCTAAATTGCACTGCAAGAGAGCTAGCTACACACATAATATATACTGGTTTAGAGGCTTTTATTTAATAACAATACGCTCATCCTTATATTTGAAATTTTTAATAGAGGCACAAATGCTCAAACTGAATTGGTCACTCTCCATACCCTTAATGCTATCTTAATAGCTTATGCTAGATCTCACCATCTTGTAGTTTAACATTATAACCATCGCCCTGACTTATTATTTGACCAAAGATGAAGATGCATCATAGGGTATACTGTTGTGTAAGTTCCACCAATCAGTATGAACTGCACATTTGCGGAAAGCATAACCTTTCTTCTTTGGACCAGCTAACTTGGAGTGCCACCATTAGCCCCCCTACACCTGAACAGGGAGCGAACAGTTCTTGCAACCACTGAATATGACAACTCTGTTCCCTCAGGCACTGTGGTGACAGAATTCAAACTTTTGCTCAGTCACGTATGCTTTCTTTCACTCAGAGAAATATACAAAGAATACACAGAGGGGAGTTTTTAATATTTATTGAACCATAGTGATTCTTGTATAGGATATATGGAATGCAATGATTAATAGACAGAAGCAGAGCAACGTTATAATGAGTGTCACACAGAGAATAGAAAAAAAGAGTTCCACCATCTTGTTGAGACGGGTTATATATGCAGACATATAAAACATTATAACAATCAAGCGTATGCCTACAATGCTAACCCTAACCTATATGTCTAGGTTGGTAATGTATGGTCTGCCAGGAAAACTCCCATCTGGTTGATCTATACAGGAGCTGCCTTCCACCTAAACTTGAGAACTACCCAGAATTCTCTCCTTCTTTTTTGCATACTTTATGCGTCACTCTATGCCTGCAAGGGATTTGTTTTGACTTATACAGGGTGCTCCCTTGTATCTGGACAAAGCTAAACTTCTCTGAAGAGCAGCAATGACAGCGAAACATGTTTCAGGGGTTGCTTTTCATCATTTCAGGTTGGCTTGGATGGTAGTTTACCTATCCAAAGCTGTAATATTGTGTCTGGAGTGGTAAATGACTTTTTTCATTTTACAGCTTGGCGTGGATAGCACTGTGCTAATCCTTTGCTTAAAGACTTTGCTGTACAAATCGCAAAGGACTTTGTCCATTTCTATCTCGGCGTGGATAGCACTGTGCTAATCCTATGCTTAAAAACTTTGATAGAAAAGCATACATTTGAGGTGTGCAAATTTAGAGTGTCGCTGGTGTTGAGGGTGCTCTATACAGGAGCTGCCTTCCACCTAAACTTGAGAACTACCCAGAGTTCTCTCCTTCTTTTTTGCATAATTTATGCGTCACTCTATGCCTGCAAGGGAATTGGTTTGACTTATACTGGGTGCTCCCTTGTGTCTGGACAAAGCTAAACCTCTCTGAAGAGCTGTAATGACAGCGAAACACGTGTCAGGGGCTGCTTTTATTCATTTCAGGTTGGCTTGGATGGTATTTTACCAATCTAAAGCTGTGATATTGTGCCTGGAGTGGTAAATGGCATTTGTCATTTTACAGCTCGGCGTGGATAGCACTGTGCTAATCCTATGCTTAAAAACTTTGATAGAAAAGCAGACATTTAAGGTGAGCAAATTTAGAGTGTCGCTGGTGTTGAGGGTGCTCTATACAGGAGCTGCCTTCCACATAAACTTGAGAGCTACCCAGAGTTCTCTCCTTCTTTTTTGCATGGTTTTAGAATGAGTTTCCTCTTTCATCGCCATTGCAGCCTTCGCTACCAACATTCTACACGGCTCAAATGTTCACCTTATCTATATTAAATATGTACAACCACTAACATATCTGATTAGGAGCTTTGGGTCTGTTTCTGCACCTATGCTAAAGATACTCAATTGATTTTTAATTTAATGGATGCCCAGTCGATCTCACAATCATTAAGGTAGTCTCTCAGCAATGTTAAGTAATGGATGAATAAAAACTAGCATAGGACCAGCCAGGACAAAACATAAGTTCTAATAGTGGAAAGAAACCTCTCCATCAGCACAGTCTTTGTGGTCCTTTTCCAGCTTTAAGTAATAAGGTTAAAAGTTTTGGAGCCAAAATAGACGTGCAGCCTAAGATGGAACCCAGGGTTCAGAAAGTCTCCTCTTACTGAACTTATCAGATGTGTAAACTCACACGTATCCTTTTCTTCCTTTGTCCTGAAGGTGGAAGAGCAACCATGTCTGCTTTGATTTGAACCAGATTGATTACAATGCCCCAGCATCAGTGCTTAATTTGAGCTATTGGTTTCCGGTGTTCAGCACTGGCATTTAATTGTCATGTCTGGCACTTATTACACACATTTATCTAATTTGGAGATGAGCATGATAACAGTTGTTTATTAAGTAAAGATGCTTCGAAAACAGGGCTGGACTGGCTACCGGGCATTACTAAGTAAACAATGGAAAACCAAATGGTTTTAAAATATGCTTTAAAGCCATTTGTTTTGCTTTGTTTATTTAGAAGCACACGCAGGTCCCCATCAACTAAATCAGCCCCCACCGCAGTGAAATCAGCCCACAGCTTGGCAGCACAACAAAATGCCTGGTAGCCAGTCCAGCCCTGATTAAAAATGACTTATACCTGCCACCCAAGACATTCCTATAGCTTTGGGAGACTGGAATAGGATTAATTGTCTAACTTATAGGCATGTGTCATTGGCAGCGCTGGCAGGGGCAATGGGTGTTAAAAGCTGCAATGGCCTACTGACGAGGGCCCTGGCACTTAATTTTTTTTATAAATTAAGCACTGCCTAGAATTAGTTATAAATAATGGTATGTTACAAGAACTTAATTTAATTCAAACTCAGTTCACTAGATTCAGCAATTTAGCTCCCATTTCGACAGAACAAGATCCACACTGGCACAACTTGACTGGCTTATTACCCCTGTAATAACAGAAAGGAGCTAAGAGGGAAACACGGGTACTTATGGGATAGCCCTCCACTCAATTCGATTCAATAACAAAAAATCCCTGTACCCTGGACGTTAGTTAGCATCCGTCTACCAGACATGAGAACATAATATACTGGAACAATATATTATATAATTCCAGACCCACTCCCTCTCAATTTATGGTTAGGTGTGTATTCTCTAATGTCTTACTGTCCACAACAAACCACTGTTTGTAACTGCAAGCAGGAGATTCCGGGATGGATTCAACTCGACATATCCAATGGTGTCTGCCCCACTGAGACAGTCCATCCACCCACACTTGAAAAGTAAATAAATAAATGAAAACAAAAAATGTGTGGCGGAGAGGAAGGCACCTCACGGGCGAACAACCCTCGGGGAATTTGGCAGATGTTACCAATTCTATGCCCCTTTCTCATCATCGGTTGCCATTCCTTTTCCAAGAAGAAAACAGTGTCTTGGCTTTGCTCACCATTTCACGGATGGTTTTCAACAAGCCCTCAGCCGGATCCCTGTTGAGGGGTCTATAGTTTGTGCGTACACTTAGCAAGCATTGTACCTCTGCGTCATAATCCCGTGTGTTCATGACCACGACCGCGCCCCCTTTATCCGCTGACTTGATAGTCAGCGATGTATTCTGCTCTAGTCCCTTGACTGCCTCCCAATCATTTGTGGTCATATTTGTGTATTTACAATGTTCCTGGGATTTTTCAAAAACTTTAATGTCATGGAGGACCTTCTCCTCAAACACCGCCACTTCTGGACCTACTGCAGCCGCGGGGGGACAGAATGTGGACGGTTTTCTCAGATTGGTGCCTCGAAATGAGTCAGTGGGCCCGATTCACAGAACTAACTTAAGACAAAATCCTAAACTTACTACCATTTTCGTATTCACAGAAGGCACTTACTCATTTTGGTATTCACAGAAGACACTTACTCATTTCGGTATTCACAGAAGTTAGGACTCCTAACTTTAGGACTCCTAAATGCATTCTGTGAATACCGTAAGTCTTAAAACTAGGATTTTTCTCAATTTAGTAGTAGAATTATATAATATATTGTTCCAGTATATTATGTTCTCATGTCTGGTAGACGGATGCTAACTAACGTCCAGGGTACAGGGATTTTTTGTTATTGAATGGCTGCCAGAGGATGCTTTCATGTCTTGAGTATTGGAAACACATGCCTTGTTAAGTCATCACCTGCCTCGCCCCGTACATCTGTAGATATCGTCCCTCGCACTGTCTCAGAGCATCAGGGCCGGCTTTAGCGGCGGTGATGACCCCCCTCAATGACCTTCCTTTTTCATGGATTCCCTCACTACCACCCTCCTACAGTGCCCCTCAAGTCTCTAAAACCACTCTGTATCACAAGCATTTTTCATAGTGCTTCTCATACAAAGCCACAGCATGATGTCTAGCCCTTAACTCCTCATCAAACTTAAGCCAAGCCAAGCCCTCAAACATAAGCTGGCCAACCTAACAACATCCATGGTTTTCCACAGAATCGCACTGCTCTGGAACCTCTCACAAAGCTTGGCAGCATACATGGGGAACACTGCTGCCCACTATCAATATCTGTGGGCACCCTAGGGCATTTATCAATCTCCCTCTCTTCTGCCATGGATCCCGCTCTGCACTTGAATTCTCTATACAATACTTTAAATAGATCTATGAATTACTACACCCCTATTTTCTCTTTTGTGCTCTCAAGTGATTGACCCTTGCCTGGTCCTTACTGTTGTCCATTGTTTTATTGGCATTCCATCATCTTTAGTCAATTTGTCTTTCCCCTTTTCTGATGTCTGATCATCTGACACACATTATACAGAGAAAATTAATAATTTGCCCGTAAATCTGAGCTACTTTATTAAGAGTCAAAACGTTCACCAGACAAAACTCCAATCTCTCTCCAGCAGGCCCATTAATCACCAGAGTCATCTTGACATTTTTTTATTGTTGCCTGAAGAAGGCGGAAGGCGAGGAACGCTTCTCAGTCCGCACTTTTAAATGCACAATATATACGAACACCCGATGTCCATCATGTTCAGCGCCTGGCGCGGTGGCACCGGTCGCACCGGTCGCACTGCCTTTAAGTCGGCAATGCTGAGCATCACACCGCTCACTTGAAAGTACCCGTATCTCTTACACCCTCCCTTGGGGCAGCTAGTGTTAAGCCCTTTCGTACTCGCCCTTCAACTATGTAATTCTGCGGAACTCAGCAATAAAAATGTCCTGTTTCACGTCATTTTCATAAGATTTCTAATTCTTAATTCCTTAACAATGACGCCTAAAGACCCACGGGTGTATATATGAGCGCTTTAGAAATCTAATTTAAGATAGGATGACGTGGCCCGCATTTCAGGATCGGGATTCTCTTTCTTGACCTCTGAGAATAAAGGACTAAGGAGCACTGAAGTCAGGGGTGGCTTCACCATTACTCACAACGCTTAGAAATGGTAAACACTGCTGTATCAATTGATAAGCAAATTTTAACAAGCATTGTTATTCCCGGCAGTCCCGTCTCTCTCTCTTCACAAAAGCCTGATACCTGCACTGTAGCAGAACTACCTAGAATGCCGATGCACCACAGCAGCGACAGAGACGGCAATTCGTGACGAGCAGAAGGAGTTACTAAGAGAAGGGTCTCACATGGACTAGCTCATTAGAGGCTTGTCTGAGCAACAAGAGGTGCAGACGTCACTCCCACCTTCCATCGTTTCTCACCAGGCTAGTCATGGGACGTAGAATCCGCTGTCATGTCACACGCAGACAGGGTAACACTTCAGTGTTTTGTGTCTAGACCGGAATGTGAGGCAGGCCTCACGATGGCGCCGGGTCCTTCTCACCACTGATGTACTAGTGACATGGGGGCAGTGGCAGGGGGTACGGGCCAGCCGAGAACATAACGGCGTTGCAAAGAAGATGACAGTTGGCACAGTGACAACCCGCATATCCTCACACTTCAAAGCACTCCTATGCAAATGAGCGTGGGATTCTGGGACAAGGACATTGGAGAGAGAGTTAAATGAATATGGCTCAGAATCAGAACATCTCACAGAGAGACCCGAGGGCTGCGGGATAAGGCGTCTGCATGAGGAAGAACGACCTTAAACATCTTCACTCAAGTTTCGTGCACGAGTTTTTCAGAACAGTTTGTTAAACAGAGAGACCAAACCTCGTGTCCCTGGGCATGCCTTCTGCTTACCTTCTGTTTAATGACTCGAGGTCCGGTCCCGCATGTGAGCTCAGGAGGGATCTCCCACACTCAGTGAGTGATGGTGGCAGGGCTTTCTCCTGCCTGCTGCTCGCTTCTGTGAGCTCAGGAGGGATCTCCCACACTCCGTGAGTGATGGTGGCAGGGCTTTCTCCTGCCTGCTGCTCGCTTCTGTGAGCTCAGGAGGGATCTCCCACACTCAGTGAGTGATGCTGGGGTAGAGCTCTCTCTAGATAAAGAACCTGCAATGCAAATTAGGGGGGCGGTCTGTAGGAAGGCATCCATCACCAGAAATACACGATCACGAGTGAAGCATCTTGGCAAACAGCTGTCAGCAAAGAATGTTGTTTTATCACTTTGAATTGTGTTCTGTAAGGCCAGGGGGCGTATTATGAGTAGCTCAGATCCAATAATGTCTGTTCGCCTTGTGTACAGAGTAAACACGTCCAAGCTAGTTCTAGCCCTGTGCACTTAGTCATGTTATCTATGGCAGAAACACGTGCACTCTCCGCATGGTGGACATGGTGCTGTAGTAATGTTCATAATAATGTTCATTTGTATTTAATTATTTATTGTCGTAAATAAGAATATATATGCAACCGAGTAGCCGTAAAAATATATTGTACGTAAAAAATAATAGAGTTAGGACTCTTTACAGAGGAAGGGAAATATGCAATGATTTAAAAATGTTTTGGCTTCTTTTCTGTTGTGGAGTATAGCCTACTGATATATGGCAAATCCTGGGCCCAAGCACAAGTCTGTCCCTTCTCCAATCCTTTTAAATTGAAAAGAAAGTGTATTTATGCAAAAGTAGTACAATCATAGAAATGCAGCAATTGAAAAAAGAAAAACAACAGTGGAATACTAAAAGGGAGGAGCGGAAGGAGAAAGGAACTTATGCATAAGTTAAATAAAGATACTTAAATGTCTGATTGTAAATAACAGAAAAGCAGTAGGATAGGAATCAAAAATAAATAATAGACAAGAAAAAATAATGCAATCAGAAATAGAAGTCATGGAGCTTTAAGTACTATTTGTGCTGCAGGCAAAGGGGCAAATGGACAGGATCTTCTGAAAACTTAGTGCCCCATTAGGATGGTGGGCAGATTGCTCCCGCCAGGCCAGGGGTAGACACCGCCAGGGCAGGACTGGGAACAGAAACGAGCCCTCGCAAACTGCTCAGCCAGTGCAGCCGAGCAGTTTGTGAGGGCCGGTTTCGGCCGATTTTGTTACAGGGGGCCAATATTGCCGACACCCGGTAACAAAAACAGCCCCCACCCTAGCTGCCTACCGGGGAAACGCCCGGTGCCTGCTACGGCCAGTCTGGCCCTGGTCACCACCGGCCCGGCGGAGGCAATCTGCCCGCCATCCCTGTAGAAAAGACCCCCGCCATATTATAATGGCCGGGGGGTCCGCTTTTCCGCCTGGTCGACATGTCGACTGGGCGGAAAACGGTTCAGTATGGTGGCGGTGTCTTTCAGACACAGCCAGCCATATTACAATGTGCATTTCTGAATGCCTTTCCCTGGCGGCATTTCTGCAACAGAAAGGCATGCGGAGTCTGCTTGGGGGGCCTGTTACGGGCCCCCATGGACTCTGGGGGGATGCACATGGGGGTACCTATGGTACCCCCTGCCTTTCAAAGAACAACGTAGCAGGCACTGCACGGTGCCTGTCACGTTGTGCTTTGTAAAGCACAGCATGTATTTTTAACATTGCGGCGGGCGGTGCTGAAAGCACCGGCCGCCGCAATGTTAAAAATACAGGATGCGCCCGCCACTGTGGCAGGCGCATCCTAATTGCCTCCACGGGACCCCCACCCTTATGACGGGCAGTCCCTTTTACCATGAGGATGGCGGCCGGGCAAAGTCCGCCCGCCATCCTAATGATGCCCTTGGTGTCCAAAGTTCTTGCTGTTTTCAAACAGGAGATAGAGGTTGCAAATAAGCAGTATCTAATCTATGATTGTAACAAACTGAATACCACCATGCTTTAGACAACAGTTCATAAGAGTTCTTCCAATACTTAGTAATTTGTTGAAAAGAAATTGCTAATAGAAGATCTACTATTTGCACGTTAAATGGAACATTAACCCATACATTAGAAATACATTTAAAATAGATTAAGGAATATTTAAACAAAATATGGAATTGATTGGAGCCGAAACTTGTAGCCATAGAGTGGAAATTTAGGGACAAGTAAATATCAAGGGCCCGATTCACAAAACTAACTTAAGACAAAATCCTAAACTTACTACTTTTGGTATTCACAGAAGGCATTTAGTAGTAGTAAAGTTATTTTTTTATCTCAAGTCTGTCTTAAGTCTGTAGTAAGTTTGTCTTAAGTCTGTCTTAAGTCTGTCTTAAGTCTGTCCTAAGTTTGTCTTAAGTTTGTCTTAAGACTGTCTTAAGGCAGTATTAAGTCTGTCTTAAGTCTGTCTTAAGTGAAACTTAAGACAAAATACTAACTTTACTACTACTAAATGCCTTCTGTGAATACCAACAGTAGTAGGACAGACTTAAGACAGACTTAAGACAGACTTAAGACAAACTTATGACAAACTTAAGACAGATTTAAGACAGACTTAAGTAAAATGTTAACTTTACTACTACTAAATGCCTTCTGTGAATACCAAAAGTAGTAAGTTTAGGATTTTGTCTTAAGTTAGTTCTGAGAATCGGGCCCCAAGTGTTTGAGGTCAGCCTGTTTTGTAGAGCATGCCCAACGAGTGTCCTGGGTATCTGGATTAACCGTGTGATTGAAGAAGAGGTGTTGTAAAAAGTCTATGGTATAGAAAGAACATTGTTTGTGTTGTATTTGCTGCTACAGGAGACTTCCTAATGTTACTCCAAATCTGCTTCAAAGTAGAGAATGGCAAAGTGGTATGAAGATCATTTTCCCAGGCCAGTGCTGTATTCAATTTAGGACGATCATTAGAAGTGCATTGAAGAATTGAATACACAGAAGAAGTTTCCGATTTCTACATTAAAGATTAGTGAGAATAATGGTTGTTGGTGGATTATTAAGAGAAAGGGACTGAAAATGAGTATGCAATTGAACATTTTTATATTTTGTAGGGTCATGAATGTATGACGAGAAGTGGAAGATAGGCCAGAAAGTGTTAGAGCTTGTGAAAAAGAAAAAAAAAAGTGTCATTATTATACAGTTGTTTGACCCTTAGCTCTCCAAGCTAGCCAGTAAGTAGGTCTATTATTTATTTGTATGTGGTGATTATGCCAAATGGTAGTATCCAAAAAAGGTTTTCAGATCTGTAGGGCACCATGAAGTAACACAAACCAGTAATTTACAGGATGCTTGTTTCCGGTCCAGGGAGAATCTGGCTCACCAGTTCGGGCTGAACTACTCACATGAGGAACAGGGTCAATACTGATTTGCATATGGCTGGGTCCAAACTGGGGTGGCGTGGTGAGCAAAAGAACAATTAATTAAACCCAGATCCTTGTGATTAGGGGTGAATGTTTGCATTGATCAGCATTCCATCCATCATTTGTTCCTTTGGCTTTTGCCACTCTAAGTGGGAAGGGTATGACCAGATGTGGGTCCCGAGCTCACTGCGCCACTGAATTCAAACTAGCCTGGCTGATGAGTGGTGGTGCCCCATAACCGGTCCCAGGATGCTTGTTTCTGTCCAGGGAGGATCTTTCTTGGCAGATCGGGCTGGACTGTTTCCATGAAGAACACGGTCAAGACTGATTTGCATATGGCTGGGTCAAAACTGGGGTGGCTTGGTGAGCAAAAGAACAATGGATTAAAACCATATCTTTGTGACTGGGGTGAATGTTTGCATTATCAAGCATTCCATCCATCATTTATTCCTTTTCTTTTTGTCGCCTTAAGTGGGAAGGGTATGCCCAGACGTGGGTGCTGTGCTCACTGCACCACTGGATTCAAACTAGCCTGGCTGATGAGGGGGATGCCCCAAAACCGTTCTCAGTATGCTTATTTCCGGTCCTGGGAGGATCTGTTTTGGCAGATTGGGCTGGACTGTTTCCATGAAGAACAAGGTCAAGAGTGCTCTTTCGCCCCTCTTATTTAATCTCTACATGCAACCCCTTTTAGCCTCCCTCCGTCACACCCCCGTCACCATCTTCAACTATGCGGATGACTTACAGTTAATCTTCCCCATCGACTCCTCCCCTTCTTCCTGTACCAACTTCAAATCTACTATGCTTGCCATCTCTGAGTGGATGCATTTTAGCCAGCTGAAGCTCAATCCCAGCAAGACGGAGTTGGTATTGACAGGAGGGTCTTCCTTTCCCTGGAGCTCTAGTTTTTGGCCCCAATCTCTTGGCCCCCCACCCTGTCCTGTCAATACCGTGAGGAGCCTTGGCGTTATCATCTCTAGTGACTTATCCATGAGACCTCAAATTAACGCCGTCACCTCTGCTTGCTTCTACCATCTGCGCAGAATTTGTAAAATTCCAAGGTTCCTCACTACCGAGGCTCTCACACTTGTCATCATGGCCCTTGTCACCTCCCGTATTGACCAAGCCAACTCCCTGTATGTGGGGATCCCTGCCTACCACCTTCATCGGCTTCAGCTGGTACAAAATCAGGCGGCCAGACTGGTCTTTCAACAGCCTAAGCACCAACACGTCCCTCCCCTGCTGAGCAGACTGCACTGGCACCCAGTAGCCTCTCGATGCATTTTCAAACTGGGCTGTACTGTTTTTAAGTGACTCCTTGCCCTTGCCCCAGCCTTCACTTCCCTCAGCCTCAAGCATCACATTCCCCCAAGGAATCTTCGGTCTTCTACACACAACCTTTTAACCGTCCCCAGGTTCAAACGGAAAAAACATGGTGGCTCCTGTTTCTCCTTTCTTGCCCCCTCAACCTGGAACTCCCTCCCCTCAACTATACGACTCTGCCCCGATTACACCTGCTTTCGTAAACTTCTTTAAACCCATCTCTTCCAGCTAGCCTACGAATAAAACTCACTGTCTATCCTCCCTGCTTTGTCTATGAGCGCCATGAAACCGACTGGTGACCGTGCGCGGTAAAAATCCTTTAAACATAACATAACATAACATAACATAACAGTGATTTACATAAAGCTGGGTCCAAACTGGGGTGGTGTGGTGAGCAAGAGAAAGATGTATTAAACCCAGATCTTTGCATCTGGGGGTGAATGTTTGCATTGTTCAGCATTCCAGCAATCATTTGTTCCTTTTGCTTTTGTCACCCTAAGTGGGAAAGGTACGTGCAGTTGTGGGTCCTGTGCTCACTTCGCCACTGGATTCAAGCTATTCTGGCTGATGGGGGGCGGTGCCTCAAAACGGGTCCCAGGATGCTTGTTTCCAGTCCCTGGAGTCTCTGGCTTGGCATTTAGGGCTAGACTGTTCCATGAGGAACAGAGTCAAGACTGATTTGCACATGGCTTGGTCGAAACTGGGGTGACATGGTGAGCAAAAGAACAATGGATTAAACTCAGATCTTTGTGACTGGTGGTGAATGTTTGCATTGCTCAGCATTCTGTCCATCATTTGTTCCTTATGCTTTTGTCACCCTCTGTGGGAAGTGTTTGCCCATATGTGGGTCCAGTGCCCATTGCTCATTGCCCACTGGATTCAAGCTAGCATGGCTGATGAGGGGTGATGCCCCAAAACCGTTCCCAGGATGCTAGTTTACGATGCAGGGAGGATCTGGCTTGGCAGTCCGGCCTGGACTGTTCACATGAAGAACACGGTCAAGACTGATTTGCGTATGGCAGGGTCCAAACTGGGGGAGTGGTGAGCAAAAGAATGATGGATTAAACCCGGATCTTTATGACTGGGGCTAAATATTTGCATTGTCAAGCATTCCATCCACCATTTACTCCTTTTCTTTTTGTTGCCCTACGTGGGAAGGGAATGCCCAGGTGTGCGTGCCCTGCTGACTGCACCACTGGATTCAAGCTAGCATGACTGATGAAGGGTATTGCCCTGAAACTGGTCCCAGGAAGCTTGATTTCAGTCCGGGGAGGATCTAGCTGGGCAGTTCGGGCTGGACTGTTCTCTTGAGAAACAGGGTCAAAACTAATGTTCATATGGCTGGTCCAAATTGTGGTGGCGTGGTGTGCAAAAGAATGATGGGTTAAACCCAGATCTTGGTGACTGGAGGTGAATGTTTGCATTATTCAGCATTGGGTCCATCATTTGTTCCTTTTTTCTATTTAAATAATTACATGCAAAGCTTTTTATTATTGCAGGCAAAAGACAGTAGAATTGATCAAATTGTCATAAATTATTTAAGTGGAATATTTAACAGGATGTTGGAAATAGTAAAAAGAATAATAGAGACTAATTTTAATGGTGTTTAACCAACCCCACCAAGATAGAAGTATGGGATGCCATCCATTTCTCAATGAAGTGATTTCATGGATATGCACATCTAAATTAATGGCGATGGAAATATTAAGTGACTGAGTGAATTGAAGTCCAAGGTATTTAAGTTTATTAGGTTGCCATTTAAAATTTGAGAAAGATAAGTCATGTTTATAGGTGAATTTGTTTATGGTTGAAATTTCACACTTGTCATTATTTAATTTATATGTAGAAACCAAAGCATAAAATGCAACCTGAGATGAAAATGCAGGAAAGGAAGAATGAGGATTTGATATGAATAGTAAAATATCATCGGCATGTGCAGCTTACTTAATTTGTTGAGCTTTAACTGAAAAACCATCAATAGGTACATTTTGTCTAATTCTAGATAAGAATGGTTCAAGACCTAGACTAAAAAGAAATGGAGAAAGGGACTTACCTGTTTTATTTATCAACTCAAGGTAAAATAGGCAAAGGTGAGGCAATTAGCACAAAAGGCAGCCTAGGGAGACAAGTACACAAGGGATATTAAATTACTGATTTTGGGGCCAAACCCAAACCAATGAATGGTTTGAAATAGAAAAGACCTGGTTATCCGATCAAAACCCTTCTCTGCATCTAAAGCAATGGCTGCTAAGGATTCAGGTAGATCAGCAGACTTTGAGATAAATATCAAAGAACAAATGAGTATTATATATGACTATATTTGTTGGGAGCCTAGGGCACTTAACCATCTCCTGCTCTTCTGCCTTTGATCCATGTTTACATCTGGATTCTCCATACAACAATTTAAAAAGATCTATACATGACTACACCCCAATGTTCTCTCTTGTGTGCTCACAGGTAACTGCCCCTAAGTGAGTTTGCTATGCCCATGTGCACAACCTTGCCTCGTCCTCACTATCGCCCATTGTTTTATCATCTTCCCATCAGCCATCATTGATTTGTCTTCTAATATAGCTGTTAGACTGAAAAATTGTTCACTTTGTGATAGAAAGATGAAAGCTGGTACAAACATTCGTCTTTGTAATAATAATTATATAGGAGCAAGACCCCAAGTTGATCTTGCCTATCACGTTATACAGGCTAATAAAAATTCCAGATGGGTGAAAAATATCAAAAAATAATTTTAATTCTTCCGATTTACATCATATTCGGCACAAAGTTCATGTGTACACCTCAGTGCTTGTCATGTGCATGCTCATGTTGGATTTAGACTGTGATTTAATAAATATAAGACCCAAAATAGACGCCAATATGGAGTAAGGAAAAAGTAACACACACCTATTATTTGCGTCATTTGTGTCCTTACAATGCATATTATGAACATGTGGTAAAGTTTCTATTGTAATTAAACAATACAAGAATATATTAAACCCTGCTAACATTTCTTTAATATGAAACAATGATGATTTAAGTTTGTAAACTGTCTTAATCTTGATATCAGTTTCCCCTGCAAAAGCAAAGGTCTGTGCAGGGGGGCTCGTCTTTGAGCATTTGCACTGATTTTGGCATGTCTTTTTGCACCCACAATAAATAAGTTATTTGCATGCCTTAGATGCCTCCGGAATGGTTGTCAAATATAGTACCATTGCTCCATTAATCAGCTTCCAGCCCCAATCATTTAAATATGGCAGTTCTTGAATGGGCACTAAGGACTGACTACAAGTAGGACCCCCATGGTACACAGATCATGCAAAATGTTGACGAAGAGGGTCTTGTGAGGGTGGGATGTTTTCAATAGTTCTGTTGCCACTTGGAAGCATAAATTGGGGTCCG
Source organism: Lissotriton helveticus (assembly GCF_964261635.1). Lineage (NCBI taxonomy): Eukaryota > Metazoa > Chordata > Amphibia > Caudata > Salamandridae > Lissotriton > Lissotriton helveticus. The sequence goes on along the minus strand of NC_136059.1, from coordinate 140,896,131 downwards.
ATGTAGGACAACAAATTGTTACAATCGGTAACGGACGATTTCGGCCGTTACCGACCGGTATTTGGTTTTTGATATGTAGGGGCCTTAAATTTTACAGATTCGGTAAATTTACTGATTCGGTAAAATACCAAATCGGTAAATTTACAGATTCGGTAAATCTAGATGTAGGTGGCACTGAAAACAGTGCCACAGGCCCTTAAGAATTCGTTATTTACCGCGAAATAATATTTTGTGGTAAATAACAAATTCCAGTGTACATGCACATCTGTGCATGTACATCTGTGACACACAGACATGCCCTTAGGGCATGTATGTGTGCAACATGGCACACAAGCCAGAATCAGGGGTGCAACAGGGTGTCAAAGTGACACACTGTCCCCCTTAACAATTCGGTAATTTTACCGAATCGTTATTTACCGATTCGGTAATTGTCATTGATTCCTATGGGCCTCAAGGCCTATAGGAATCAATGGCAATTACCGAATCGGTAAATACCGATTCGGCTAAATCTCATTTACCGAGTATAGAATACCGAATAGGTAAAATTCGGTATTCCAGAGTCGATAAATGAGATTTACCTACATCGGGCCCTTGGTGAGCAACGTTCATTTCATTCACTGCACAGGTGTGTTTATACATTAGTGCAATGAATCGCTTGATATTTCCGAAGTGAACAGTGTTGGAAAGTGGATTATTAGTAGTGATAAGTAGTGAATTACAACTAGCAATAATGCCAAAAACACAATAAAATGTTCAGTAATGATCTCAATAAATTAATCCCTTGCTGGCAACAAGCAGACAAGCTTACCTTAGGAGAAAGATATGTAAAGCATTTAAAATACCAATACATTAAATAAGTAAGACACAACACACAATAAAAATCCACAACTAATTTATAAAAATAGATTGGTTTTAATCTTTAAAATGACACCAAAATGACAAAAATCCAATATAGGGAAACAGAGATATGAATTTTTCGAGAATAAACACTTTCTAGTGCGGAAAAATATATAGCGTCACTTTAGGACATCTGGTCATGCTTGACCGAGTCAAAGTTTGAGGCCAAAGATGATGAAGCCGTGGTCGGATACACTGAGTGGGAGGCCTCAGGCAAAATTTAATTTCAGACTCAGGGCCTGATTACGATGCGGTTAGGAATGGCTCCGGCCCTCTGTCGGAGCCATCCTAACCAATTCAAAATTACCGATTTGGTTTTCCATCCAACTGATCCATTATGATGGGATCAGTAGGAAAGGAACACAAATAGCTTTTTGGGATGACTTCTGACGGGCTTGAAGAGCCCGTCCGCCATCCGGAAACCCTGAAGTAATCCCCCGGACGGCTCTTTCCGGCCGATAGATTATGATGTCAGTTTCCCACTGACTTTTTGTGCCGGCATTTCTCGCACAGAAAGGCATTGGGAAAAAGCTTTGGGGGCTCCCAGCAGGGCCACCATGGGTGCAAGGCTGCTGAATGGCTGCCTAGGGCGCACCTATGGTGCTACCCAGTTGATCCCTGCACCAGGTGGCAGGCTCCTGACACATTCAGTTGTTGTACCTTACTTCATCACTTGTAATCATTTAGGATAACCTTAAAGCATCATTTTGTTTTTCATTGATGCATTCAAAAGATACATTCTTTATTTTTCAGAAAGAAAACTTCCTCAGTGTGGAACTAACTTGTGCAAAATATAACAAAACATTAAAAAATGTGAATACATAACATTACAACTCATGTGCATTTACAAACAATTACACCAGTCATAGTTGGTAATACTCAGCCTGCCTGTAACCAACATTATGTGTACTTTGTTTCTTTTGAGGGCAGACTAACTATTAGGAAATAGAAGTTTGAGTTCTCTCTACTATGGGTGTGCTTCTTGCTGGTAAACCCTCTTGAAAGTCCAAGTCAATTTTGGTACCCTCATAGAATCAGAGGAAAAATGCTGACTCGTTTCCAATCCCCTTCAGAGTTTGGGGATTATTGTCATGGCTGAAATATGGTGTAATCTAGAATTCGTGAAAGATAAGGGGAAAGGTGGGAATATAAAACCTCAAGTTTAAAATCTATTACTATGCTTCCCTTCTATTTGTTTTCGATTTTGAACGGCAGATAATGTACCTGATGTTTATTGAAGTGATTTTCACTCGCTGTACACCATCCTTTATGTAATTGAGACACAGTGGTCAGGTACCTAAAAATGTTGCAATAAATTAAATGAGTCATCTGGTCTGACAATCCCTCTCACTAATTTCTCAATAGGGACTTACTTGGCCAATATCTGTTTCAAAAGCTTATATTCAAAACAAACGTCAGGTCTCACAATGAGAAGCCGCAGCTCCTGTGCACGTTTTTTGACCGCCAATAAAATTGCCTGAAAAATATATCACAAAGGGCTTTGTGTGTAGCTCATTTGCGTGTTTGCGATTTTTCCAACAAAAGAAGAAAAAAAGAACTGGCCATTATGCATACTTCAAGGGACTTCTTTTTCGTCCATTAATAATGTATTCTCTATTTTGTTTGATCAACTTTATTCATTTCAGCCTTCACTCATGGCTGATTATTACACTCGCCGCGGAATTTAACTTAACGCTATTTGCAACATTGTAGCTAGGGAGATCTACTGAATGTGTTGCATCTGAAATCTGCTAAAATAAATAAGCAGCATTTGTTTGTTGTCCTCATTCTGCAATAGTATGTGTAAGGAGTTGTCGGGGACCCATCTCTCACTTTTCTGGTCCTTCACTGCCCCTTTTTTTTTACCGCAACTAGGCTGGGGAGTCTCCAATTTGTGTTTGTTATTGAGGGGGTCCCTTTGTTTCCATTACCATATCCAATAAATGTTCCGTTTCGGGGGGAGCTGGCCGTCATGGCCACTTAAACTGGCCTTTTGCCTGTTTATTTACTGCCATTGCATAATCATTGGACTTTGAGCAACATGGAGTGCATTTTACAAAAAAAAATATAGTTACAAATTAGACTGGTGAAAGTCTTCCCATATTTTCCAAAAGTAAAATTTCTTGCTAGGTTTCCCCTTCCTGTCCAGTTTATTTAATCTGAAAGTTGAGTTTAACCATTCCCCATGTATAGGTGGTACCGGACTTACTCATTTTATGCATATTTCCCTCCTTGCCAATAAAATCAACAGAAAGAGGAGATTCTCTTGCTTTTTGGTTAATTTATCTAAACGGTTTGATCTATCTACCCCAAAGATAACAAGATCTATACTTACATCAAGTTGTTTTCTCAGTGCGGTGTTTAGTGTCTTACCCACTTCCGGCCAGAATATATCAAGCTGGGGGCACTGCCGGAACATGTGCAAGTCGTTGGCTTGTTCCAGGCCGCATTTGGGGCAGCTCTTTGCTCTGGCCCGTCGATCTTGGATAGACTCTTTGGAGTCCAGTAGGCTCTGTGGGTGGTAAACAAGTGGTTTCTCCTTAAGGCAGCGGATTTTACAATGGACCAGCATTTTTCCATAGATACTTGCCATGTTTTTTGTGTATCCAGCGACGGCAGGTCTTTCCCCCAGATCGTTTCAGGAATCAGGAAGTCCTCCTCCCCCGCTATTATGAGGGCCCAGTAACAATGAGAGATTTCTTTATTTATGGGGGCATTCTTCAACATCTCTGTCTCTAGATCATCATTTCCCTTTTTGTTCTCTTTCAGCGATTTTTCCCAACTGGTGAGTTGGTAGAATGTTGTTAGGGAGGCATTTGTTGTTGTTGTTAATTGATCCCAGTCAACTATGGTGTTTTCCGTCATCAGTTGGCTGCACTCCTTGAAACCTGCTGTTTTCAGCGGGGTGTCCAGGCTGTCTTCAAGGCAATCTGGAGTGCCTGGAGATTCCCATATGGGGGCGAACTTGCTGTAATATGATATGTTCAGAGTGTTTCTTATGTGATACCATAGTTTTGCTGTGGACTTGAGAACCTTTAGCTTCACCTTCTTAAAATATTACGGGTGGCCGAATTTGTATAGGAAATGTCCTACTCAGTCATTGCTTGTAAATATTCTGGATAGTGCTCATAGTTTTTCAGTAAGGACCTTGTATATTTAAATTGGAAGGCTCTACAATATTCGAGTAGGTCAGGGCTCGCTATCCCCCCTTGTTCTTTTTTCCTCCTTAGTTTGCTCCATGTTATTCTTGTTCCTTTTGATGACCAATTAAAACTTGTGAGTTCCCCTTGGAGTTTCTTTATCGACTCCCTCTTGAATTCTAATAGTATAGTGCTGAAAACATATGTAAACTTTGGCAGGATGGACATTTTTATTACGTTTGATTTTCCAAGAAAGTTTAAAGGGAGACCTCCCCATACTTTGAGTAATTTTCTAACTTCACCAGCAATTCTATTAAGATTTATCTGCGTCACTTTGTCTAGATCCTTAACCAGATCAATGCCCAAATACCTTATTTTATCCATAGTGTAGGGGTTGTTAATTTGCGCATTCCAGCTCATGATTTCAGTTTTTGCCTGATTGGTCTGATATCCTGATACCTTCCCATAGTTGGTCAGCATTTCTTCTATTGATTTGATAGAACCCTCAAAACCATTTGTGAAAATCATTAGATCATCTGCGTACAGGGCGACCTTTTTCTCCCATCCTAGATACGTGAAGGGAGATATGGAAGGGTGGTTTCTGAAGGTATTTGCCAGCGGTTCAATATATAAATTGAAAAGTAGTGGGGACAGGGGGCACCCTTGTCTTGTTCCTCTCTTGATCTTAATATTTTCTGTGAGGTTTCCATTGATTAAGATCTTGGCCCTTGGTTCCTCAACCATTCCTAGAAAATTCTCTCCCAGATTACATTTGTTTAATACTCTGTTTAAAAATGCCCAATTTACTCAAATGCTTTGGCTACATCAAAGGTGATTATAGATTTTTTTCGTTGTTGGCTATATCTATTGCCCTGAAAAGTAAATGTGTTAAGTTTTGTATTTGTCTGCCTTTCACAAAACGTTTCTGATCAGGTTTAATCAGGGTTCCTGCTATTCTCCCTAGCCTTTTTGCCATGATCTGCGTAAATATCTTGTAGTCGCAGTTTAAAAGAGAAATGGGCCAATATGACTCGCAATTCACCGGATTTTTTCTTGGTTTTAATAGAAGGTTAATTGTTGCATCGTTCCAGGAGTCTGGGAGATTGCCTTTTTCTATGTAGATTTTGTTAGTAGATCTGTTAGGGGGGAGACCAAGACTCTACTTAGATTAATGAAGAACTCATTTGGTAAAGCATCAGGGCCTGCTGCGTTCCCTCTCTTTAACCCCCTTATTTCTTCTTCTACTTCTTTATTTGTAATTTTGGCATTTAAGTCCTCCTTTCCCTCGGTTGATAGTGTAGGAAGGGCCTGGTCGTCAAGGTACTCTTTAAGTTGTTCGTCGGTAGGATTGATATCCTCAGAGTACAGGTCTAAAAAGAATTTTTTGAATTCCTGCTTAATCACGGAATCCTCTGTACTTGGTTCTATATAGTTTTTCTGCTGGATGCTAACTATCTTATTCCTGGTTTGGTCAGTTTTTGTTTTCCATGCCAACATTTTGCCACAATCTTCTCCATATTCGGCGACTGACAACTTACTGGCTTCCCTATTCTCTCTCACTTGGTTCTCTACAATTTCTGTAAGGAATTTTTTTTGTTTTTGCCTGTCAGCCTCTACTTTCTCCTTATTGGCTGTTACGCTTTCTTCAGCTATTTGTATGTCCAGTGTTTTTATGGTGTTTTCTGAAGCCTACTGTTTACTAAGCCTGGCAGCGCACAAATCAAAGATAATAAACAAGAGATTGGACATTTAGAAAACACAATAAATAAGCAGTATTGAGAATTGGTGGCCAGGTACCATTTTTTTTGTAAACTTTATTATGTCCTACCAGGCCCCCCTAATGAACGTGACTCCTTTGGTTTGAAACCAATTGTAAGTATAGGCAGGCAACCAAACATGGTTCAGTCGCATCCTATTTCCTGGGATGTAACCGACAAAAGGAGGTTGTTCGGTTTCAGTTCCAGATGGATGTCAGACGGACTCCGATCGCTCCGACATCGGAATGGGCCCTCGGTCGTTTTTCCAGAGCTTTTTATCTTGACGTCAAACATGGCACATTGTCAGGCCAGATTCGGCAAGGGTTCGCCAGCTTGGTTTTCTGTGAGACCACAGTCAAATCCTGGAAGTCTGGAGCTCTAGTGCTTCCTGCAGGGCGAACCTGAAAACCAGGCAGGGTCACAGTTAAAGGTTGCCGGCTTGACTCTCGACATCAATTCGGTCACATTATGGAACTTTTTCCAAAAGTTGCTCCAAACATCTGAAACTTTTTCTTGAAGTCCCTCTTGAGGGTTGAAAGGGAACTAACATGCAAATTCAAGAAACTGGAATCTCCTTTATGGTCCTTGGGATGTTGGGACTAAAATTTTCACAATGCACCTGGCTAAATCCTTAAAATTCCACTGGACGCTCACCAGGATGGGGACTCTTGTTGGAGATGATGCAGATAGGCTCTGTTAAGGAGTCCACTCCTTAATCCTTCTGAAAAAAGGCAACATCCTTACTTCCAGATGTGCTGCAGGTGCAGTCCTCAAGAGTGCTGGCCTTTGGGTGCAAATCCAGATTCCACCAGGGCAGTTCTTCTTTTCCATGTAGTTTCAGGCAGCAGATCTGAGCTGCAATGCAGCTCTTCCATATTTATTCATGATTTCTGAGTGTATAGCATGGGGGCACCCCTGACAAATGAGATGCAGGGTGTTACCCAGGTGTATGACTACTTCCTCCAAAGTGTGGCATATATTTGTCCAAGAAAGCATAGTTCTCTCTGTATCCAAAATGGAGAAAGCCTCTCCAGAGGAGCTGGATCAGGCTAATCCAAACTTCTGGTTTTGTTAATTTTCCTAAACACTTCCTTTCCACCACTCTCCCTAATCTAAATACAGGGGTTCCTGTGTAGCTGGGGTGGCATGATGTAGGGGTCAGCCTTTGTTGTCCTAAAGTATCATTCTCCCTTTGAAGACCAGTTTGCTACCCCTCACCCCCGTCCTGCCGTCTGCTCTGCAGCTTGTACTTCTTCACTCACAGGAAACCCATTGTATCACTAGCAGAGCTTTCACACCTCGTTAAAGCAGCTTGGCCGGCCTGGACAGAGGATGGCCAATCAGAAGTGAGCAACTGAAAGGCTGGATTTTGGTTCACAGAAAATATGGTTTAATAGTTTATTGTCTGTCATAGTTATTATATATGTAACAGTGGCTAGTTGTTTGATTTATCTTAATTTTTATTTGATACCTTGAAGTAAATTTTAATGCAGCTCCTGTCAATATTTAAACATAAATCAAATGTCCCAATATTAGCCAAAGGAGCCACTCACTACAATGGGAAGAAATGTGATCGGTAGTTTTTCCCTCACCAGGGTTTATAAAACATATTTTATAATGCCACTGCTTATAGATACAAGGTACCCTACCTCAGGAGGAGACCTTGGAGGTTTGCCAAACTTTGGGTACAGGAGTGTTAGATTCAATTGACTTGCGAAGACTCTCACCTCTTTCTTCTCTTAGTTTTCTTGATGCATATATCCCAGACAAGATCCAATCATTTCACGTTCCTTGTTTGCTTTTAAAAGTAGGGTATAAATACTATTGAAGTGTAATCACCAAGTGTTTTGCAAGACTTGGGAGGTAGCATATTTACTATAGCTGCACCATCTATTATATTAACATCCACCTCTGGAGCAGTGTTGTGTATGGCGTTACTTCCGGCAATGCAGTCCAATAGATACGACTTCAGTCCTTGGCTGAGTTTTTCATTCACAGATATAGATGATGGAAAATACTGATTCTCGTGCTTGAAAAATAATTCCAAATGACCATTTCTTGCCTGACACTTGATATATAATCTAGCACACAGATTGCAATTACTTTTTAATGAGAATCATTTGTCTTTGGACTCAGAAGTTTTACGCAGTCTGGTGCTGAGTTATTGAAATTTGTTTATTGGTATTGTGTCTGTTATGGGGTTTGATCATGTTTGCAACACCGCATGAAAATAGGAGTTATATAGTGATCTACCTATTTCATGTGCTGTTTTCACCAACATGATTGCTGCTGTCCAGGATAAGTAGATCACTGCTCTCCTCCATAAACAGATTACCAAATTTCTCAGTTGTGTGCAGTAGAGTAGAGAGTTGTGCAGCGGGTGAAGAAAATTTGGTCTATTGAAATAATAGGTGTTAGTCCTGATTAGGATAATGAAAAGGCTCTTTAATGACTTTCATGGAATTCAAGACCATAGCTGTAGAATGAGCACTTTCTGTGAACAGCGGCAACAATGTAGTAGTTGACAGTGGTCTATTGATAATTGGTAGCAAGGATGCATGATATGCTGCCCAAGATATGCTTTCAACAGAACAAATATTTCCACTCTCAACATTGAAACCAATTTTTCAAGCCATTTATATGTTAGCATCATCAATTAGATCACTTTGGTGATCAACTGCTACACATAGTTATGGAACGTTTTTGGAAACTTGGTTAGTAGTCAGAAATATACATCTACCTCTGTGAATAAGTCCACTAACACAGTCTATTAGGTCTCAGTAAACTATTCCAAGTTCAGCCCATGGTAGCTGGGCTGCGACTGGTCGATTACAGCCCACAGACGACACATACGAGCAGCCCGTCACCTCAGAACATTGATCCTAATTAGTAAAGGGATTCCGAGGAAGATCATCGCTGCAATTACAAGAAATCTGCGTTTAATAAGAAAACCTGTGACTTCGGTGGCCATGTCCCTGTGTCTAAGGGGGAGATGTATTAAAGCCTCAGTATAAAACAAACACATTTTGTATTTTGGAACACGAGACGGACCGTCCATTCCTAGACAATTGATACATATAATTCTAAGTTTTTATACAGGGACTTCATTATCAACCGTGGGTACCCCTGAGGCATAAATAAATACCTAAAGTGACAAGGAAGTATGTCATACTGCTATAGGTGACTGTTTGAACTTACATTTAGACAAGCACAGAGAGTGCATAACGTGGTCTTGAAAAAGATGGATATATTAGACTGACCCATCGAAACGCGTTGACACCAAACTCTTAAATCCAATCCACTCATCTGGCATTGGTTAAAAATTGAAAATTTTGAATTGTATACTTCCATGCTTGTGTTGTAGTTGAAGGTGGATGTGTTAATTGTCAAGACATATTATACTTGTCTGGCTTCTTTACTCTCTATATATCCCTCAATCCTTCAATTAGGGAGGAAATGAATGTCTTTTAATGTATTGTATTTTTTATATTGTAAACATTTTTAATTAATTAATTATCAGGTTATTCATTGTGATGATATTGTGTTCCGACAATCTAAACAGTGACAAACTTACACAATGCCTGAAGTAGCGCTGAGAGAGAGTTACCGACTCATATGTATGCCTAAAGAGTAACAACCAATGTACAAATAGAGGTGTGGGGTCCTACTACTGATCAACCTGGACCTCAATAATTAAAGAAACAGAACAGGATGGCTGATCAGGGTAGTTAAAGACAGAGTATGGAACTACACAGCCAAAAAGTGCCGTGCAACCAAGGGTTTAGATATTACCCAACAACTTATGTATTTTTTGAAAAAAGCTTTTGTATTATTTCATGAAAACAATGGCATCAAATAAACACTCCATCACAACAGTTGGTACAAAAACATGAACGAATATATACAAATATATACAACAATGTCACAATCAAAGCAACATACAATTAAGGAAACAATGGAAAAAACATATAATCAAATTATTATGATGACACCTGCTATTGTCTGAGATACGGAATCAATAGCACATAATTGCAAGTTAAACACTTTTTTTACATTTCATAAACGAAACAAACCAGTCCTATGATAACAAAACCTGTGAACAGGACGGAACTGAGATGGAATAGCCTGCCTGTCACACAACACCTGTGAATAGTGAGTTTGTACGAAATTACAGATAGGGCCCACACATGTGGTATGAGTTTGTCCCTAGCTGCACCCTTTATTCTTGACACAGGCTGGGGGTCAACGCGTTTCAAACCTTGTTTAGTCTAGGTTCTCCTCAGGATGAGGACTGGGTAAAGATGTTCCTTCTCAGCCAACACATTGGCTGCGTGGAGAGAAGTGGACAGACCACAGGATTTATTCTGAATGTTGTCTCAAAGATGCCAAAATCAGGGCGCCTGGGGCAATCTGTGTTAATCAGAAGGGGCTCACATTCTCAGTTCTATGTATTTTTAAGTTGTGGAAGGCTGCACAAGTTGTGCACTGTACGGAGGAAACGGGCCGCAGTCTACTGTGGAACGGCTCGGCGGGAACCAATCTCTCGCTGTTCAGTTGCAACCTTCCAATGTCAGAGTCCGTGATTCTTCATGTCTACCGGTCAAGTCAGAGCCCCTTCTGATTAACACAGATCGCCCCAGGCGCCCTGATTTTGGCATCTTTGAGACAACATTCAGAATAAATCCTGTGGTCTGTCCACTTCTCTCCACGCAGCCAATGTGTTGGCTGAGAAGGAACATCTTTATCCAGTCCTCGTCCTGAGGAGAACCTAGACTAAACAAGGTTCGAAACGCGTTGACCCCCAGCCTGTGTCAAGAATAAAGGGTGCAGCTAGGGACAAACTCATACCACATGTGTGGGCCCTATCTGTAATTTCGTACAAACTCACTATTCACAGGTGTTGTGTGACAGGCAGGCTATTCCATCTCAGTTCCGTCCTGTTCACAGGTTTTGTTATCATAGGACTGGTTTATTTCGTTTATGAAATGTAAAAAAAGTGTTTAACTTGCAATTATGTGCTATTGATTCCGTATCTCAGACAATAGCAGGTGTCATCATAATAATTTGATTATATGTTTTTTCCATTGTTTCCTAATTGTATGTTGCTTTGATTGTGACATTGTTGTATATATTTGTATATATTCGTTCATGTTTTTGTACCAACTGTTGTGATGGAGTGTTTATTTGATGCCATTGTTTTCATGAAATAATACAAAAGCTTTTTTCAAAAAATTCATAAGTTGTTGGGTAATATCTAAACCCTTGGTTGCACGGCACTTTTTGGCTGTGTAGTTCCATACTCTGTCTTTAACTACCTTGATCAGCCATCCTGTTCTGTTTCTTTAAAGAGTAACAACAGCGGTACAGACTTAATTTATGCGGCGTTACTGATACACACATAGCGTCTCGACAACCCCTATTATTTTGTCTTTGGGTTTGTTGAATGATGACGTTTGAGGACGCTGCACGAAGACATGTAGAACATCGACATGTACTCATGCTAACCAATATAGTCAGACTTACTAAAGTCTTTAAGTGATTTCTTGTTATGTAGCATCAGGGTTCTTCCTCTAATCCTCTTCCTCTTTTCTGCCTAATCAGAGTGGTGCTCCGTTTTACCTGAGCTGTGGCCAGGTGAGGTGGGGTTACATTCTCCTACAATATAGGTGAGTGGCAATTCACTAAGCTGATACACTTCATTTGTATGGTTCCAATGGTTGATTTTTTCCATGGTATACTTATGAGCACAATAACATACTGTAATGTCTAGTCCTGAATTGATAACTTAAACATGAAGGAATAATGTGATAAGTACACATCACTAATGATATGAATATAATTTTTCTTGTTTGTTTCCGTCTATTTATTGCCTTGATCTCCTGGATACACATTGGATCTGGAAACTAGGAGAATTACAGGTGACAACCACACTATGCTTTTTTGTTTATTTAATAGCACTCAGCAGTAGCAGATATGGTCCTGATGAAGCAGTAGGAGACCAATGGGCCCCGGTTAAACTGCAGAAACATGTCGACCTAATTTCCACTCTAGTAGTTATTTGTTAACACCACTACTATTTGCACTGATTTTAGATTCGGGGATAAGGAGTTGCTCATTAAAATACTTTCTTCTCCTTAGTACTCAATTTTATATGTCTCACGTTAATCACTTATGATTTACACTAGTTAGCACTGCTATTCAGTTACCTCCTGATACCGAGTGAAAATCACATCCTCACTGGGACATAATGGTAAGATCTGGTTGAGCCTGGCCAAATCTTCCGAAAGGTACAACCATCTACCTGCAGCTTGAAGGCTCCCAAATGATGTGGGGCGGTACAGGTTGGTTATCTGATGGGAATTTTCTTTGCTTTAAGAAAGTACCCTAGGAATGATTTCGCTGTTCACCTTTCACAGTCGAGATCACCCATTGACGGACACAGACAGGAGTTTTTTCTTTATGACCCTTTGCTACTTTGTAGTTGGTAGTTACATATGTATAGGGATAGTAGCATTGATAGGTCGTTAAATATTCCCAAGGTCCCCACTCCCCCCTTCTGTTGTATAATTGGTGTGTGGTGGGTTTCTTGAAGGTGAAGTGGACATAGCAGTGGTTGGTCCAGAGGAGTTCGGTCAGGCTTGAGGAAAAGATGGGGTCGAGCGTGTGGCCGGCAGAGTAGGTGGGCGTTGTGATGAGTTGCTTTAGTCCGAGGTTGGCAAAGTTATCGATCAGGGTTGTGGAGTTGTTGTCGTTGTTGTTCTCAAGGTGAAAGTTCAGGTCTCCAAGGAGGATGTAGTTGGTGGAGGACAGGGCGTGCGTGCTGATGAAGTCGGCAATGGAGACGTGAACTGGGGGCGGGGTCCGGGGAGTCGGTAGATGAGGGTGCCTCTGAGGGTGGCGGTGGGGTCTGTGTGGATCTGGAAGCACATGTGTTTGGCGGTGCTGAGCGCGTCCTCAGTGCTGGTCGAGACCCTGATGCTGTTCCTGTGGACGATGGCGATTTCTCCTCTGACTCCATTGGGTTGGTCTCTGCGGGTGATCTTATAGCGGTCTGGGATGGCTATGGCGATGTTGGGTACAGAGGAGTTATTCAACCAGGTCTCTCTCAGGAAGGCGACGTCCGGGGATGTTGTGTCAAGTACTTAGCAGACACTATCCTGTCAATGAGCTCATCGGCTGTAGGTAAAGGGTCAGCATCAGTCTTTGTGACTGCATTAAGTCCTCTGTAGTCCACATATAACCTTAATTCCTTCACTCCCCTCAGAGATTAGGTTTGGGAACCCACACCACTGGGCTGGCCCATGGACTGTCAGAAGGCTCAATTACCCCCAACTCCAGAATATTAGATGCCTCAGCTTAGATGCTGACTCTGACATGGCCAGGCAACCTGTACAGTTTATTTTTGACAGGTGGGCTGTCACCAATTTCGATGTAGTACAGACACAACTCAGTAATACCTGAGGTCAAAGAGAACAGCCTACTAAACTGCTCAGTACCTTTATGCAGTCTCTGTGCTGCTGGTCTGTCAATTTCGGAGGAGTACTACTCCCTTCACTGATGCATAATGAATCCTTTGAATCAGGTCAATTCCCCCCAACGCTGAGCGAGGCACTTTTAACATTACTTCTCAAGCCGGACAAGCCCCCCAAATTGAGGGATTGATATTGCCCCCTTTCACTTATGAACACGGACACTAAAATATTTACAAAGTTGCTTGCCTCCCGCTTACTCCCTCTCATGCCTTTCATTGCTCGCCCAGACCAATCCGGTTTCATTCCCGGCCATGCCACCTCTCATAACCTTCGGACCATCTTCTCCATCCTGCATCAGATTAATCCATCACTTTCGACAGTGGCTGCTTTACTCAATGCTGCCAAGGCTTTTGATTTCCTTTTCTACCTTCTCCCGTGTTTGGGTTTCAGTCAGATCTTCATACATAAGGTGCTACTTTTATACACTCTTCCCACCTCTCGTCTTCGTATCAAAGGCCAGATCTCCGAGCCCATTCCTGTCAGGCGTGGAACCCGACAGGGTTGCCAACTTTCCCCCATGCTCTTTGCTGTCGCTATGGAACCCCCTGCGGCACGCCTCAGCAGGATCCTACTCAGAGGGGCACTTGCTTCGCGGCGCAGGCTTTACTAGTTTCCATGTATGCAGACGATATCACTCATTATGTTTGTCACCCTAAAGAGAACCTTAGTCCTCATCTCCGGGAGGTGGTAAGCTTTGGTGGCTATTCCGGTATCCTGGTTAACTGGAACAAATCCATATTATTCCCTCTCACAGATGCCACGACCCCCTTTGATTCTGACTACCCTTTTGTGTGGTCCACGGAGCCCACTAGATATCTGGGTGTTTGGTCGAGCAGGGACATGGATGAACTCTGGAGGGCCAACTTTGGCCGTGCTGTTGATTTTTTTGAGTCTAAGATCCCACTTTGGAACTGACTGCCGCTCTCCATGGCCGGGCACATAGCGATCGCAAAGATGGTGGTGCTCCCAAAATTCTTATATCTTTTTGTCAACATTCCCATTCCATTCACTGCTCATTTCTTTTGTAAGGTCCGCTCATTGCGTATCACCTTGGTTTGGGTGGGACGACAAGCCAGGATTGCTTATGATATACTGACTATTCCGACGGGCCGCAGTCTACTGTGGAACGGCTCGGCGGGAACCAATCTCTCGCTGTTCAGTTGCAACCTTCCAATGTCAGAGTCCGTGATTCTTCATGTCTACCGGTCAAGTCAGAGCCCCTTCTGATTAACACAGATCGCCCCAGGCGCCCTGATTTTGGCATCTTTGAGACAACATTCAGAATAAATCCTGTGGTCTGTCCACTTCTCTCCACGCAGCCAATGTGTTGGCTGAGAAGGAACATCTTTACCCAGTCCTCGTCCTGAGGAGAACCTAGACTAAACAAGGTTCGAAACGCGTTGACCCCCAGCCTGTGTCAAGAATAAAGGGTGCAGCTAGGGACAAACTCATACCACATGTGTGGGCCCTATCTGTAATTTCGTACAAACTCACTATTCACAGGTGTTGTGTGACAGGCAGGCTATTCCATCTCAGTTCCGTCCTGTTCACAGGTTTTGTTATCATAGGACTGGTTTATTTCGTTTATGAAATGTAAAAAAAGTGTTTAACTTGCAATTATGTGCTATTGATTCCGTATCTCAGACAATAGCAGGTGTCATCATAATAATTTGATTATATGTTTTTTCCATTGTTTCCTTAATTGTATGTTGCTTTGATTGTGACATTGTTGTATATATTTGTATATATTCGTTCATGTTTTTGTACCAACTGTTGTGATGGAGTGTTTATTTGATGCCATTGTTTTCATGAAATAATACAAAAGCTTTTTCCAAAAAATACATAAGTTGTTGGGTAATATCTAAACCCTTGGTTGCACGGCACTTTTTGGCTGTGTAGTTCCATACTCTGTCTTTAACTACCCTGATCAGCCATCCTGTTCTGTTTCTTTAAAGAGTAACAACAGCGGCACAGACTTAATTTATGCGGCGTTACTGATACACACATAGCGTCTCGACAACCCCTATTATTTTGTCTTTGGGTTTGTTGAATGATGACGTTTGAGGACGCTGCACGAAGACATGTAGAACATCGACATGTACTCATGCTAACCAATATAGTCAGACTTACTAAAGTCTTTAAGTGATTTCTTGTTATGTAGCATCAGGGTTCTTCCTCTAATCCTCTTCCTCTTTTCTGCCTAATCAGAGTGGTGCTCCGTTTTACCTGAGCTGTGGCCAGGTGAGGTGGGGTTACATTCTCCTACAATATAGGTGAGTGGCAATTCACTAAGCTGATACACTTCATTTGTATGGTTCCAATGGTTGATATTTTTCCATGGTATACTTATGAGCACAATAACATACTGTAATGTCTAGTCCTGAATTGATAACTTAAACATGAAGGAATAATGTGATAAGTACACATCACTAATGATATGAATATAATTTTTCTTGTTTGTTTCCGTCTATTTATTGCCTTGATCTCCTGGATACACATTGGATCTGGAAACTAGGAGAATTACAGGTGACAACCACACTATGCTTTTTTGTTTATTTAATAGCACTCAGCAGTAGCAGATATGGTCCTGATGAAGCAGTAGGAGACCAATGGGCCCCGGTTAAACTGCAGAAACATGTCGACCTAATTTCCACTCTAGTAGTTATTTGTTAACACCACTACTATTTGCACTGATTTTAGATTTGGGGATAAGGAGTTGCTCATTAAAATACTTTCTTCTCCTTAGTACTCAATTTTATATGTCTCACGTTAATCACTTATGATTTACACTAGTTAGCACTGCTATTCAGTTACCTCCTGATACCGAGTGAAAATCACATCCTCACTGGGACATAATGGTAAGATCTGGTTGAGCCTGGCCAAATCTTCCGAAAGGTACAACCATCTACCTGCAGCTTGAAGGCTCCCAAATGATGTGGGGCGGTACAGGTTGGTTATCTGATGGGAATTTTCTTTGCTTTAAGAAAGTACCCTAGGAATGATTTCGCTGTTCACCTTTCACAGTCGAGATCACCCATTGACGGACACAGACAGGAGTTTTTTCTTTATGACCCTTTGCTACTTTGTAGTTGGTAGTTACATATGTATAGGGATAGTAGCATTGATAGGTCGTTAAATATTCCCAAGGTCCCCACTCCCCCCTTCTGTTGTATAATTGGTGTGTGGTGGGTTTCTTGAAGGTGAAGTGGACATAGCGGTGGTTGGTCCAGAGGAGTTCGGTCAGGCTTGAGGAAAAGATGGGTTCGATCGTGTGGCCGGCAGAGTAGGTGGGCGTTGTGATGAGTTGCTTTAGTCCGAGGTTGGCAAAGTTATCGATCAGGGTTGTGGAGTTGTTGTCGTTGTTGTTCTCAAGGTGAAAGTTCAGGTCTCCAAGGAGGATGTAGTTGGTGGAGGTCAGGGCGTGCGTGCTGATGAAGTCGGCAATGGAGACGTGAACTGGGGGCGGGGTCCGGGGAGTCGGTAGATGAGGGTGCCTCTGAGGGTGGCGGTGGGGTCTGTGTGGATCTGGAAGCACATGTGTTTGGCGGTGCTGAGCGCGTCCTCAGTGCTGGTCGAGACCCTGATGCTGTTCCTGTGGACGATGGCGATTTCTCCTCTGACTCCATTGGGTTGGTCTCTGCGGGTGATCTTATAGCGGTCTGGGATGGCTATGGCGATGTTGGGTACAGAGGAGTTATTCAACCAGGTCTCTCTCAGGAAGGCGACGTCCGGGGATGTTGTGTCAAGTACTTAGCAGACACTATCCTGTCATTGAGCTCATCGGCTGTAGGTAAAGGGTCAGCATCAGTCTTTGTGACTGCATTAAGTCCTCTGTAGTCCACATATAACCTTAATTCCTTCACTCCCCTCAGAGATTAGGTTTGGGAACCCACACCACTGGGCTGGCCCATGGACTGTCAGAAGGCTCAATTACCCCCAACTCCAGAATATTAGATGCCTCAGCCTAGATGCTGACTCTGACATGGCCAGGCAACCTGTACAGTTTATTTTTGACAGGTGGGCTGTCACCAATTTCGATGTAGTACAGACACAACTCAGTAATACCTGAGGTCAAAGAGAACAGTCCACTAAACTGCTCAGTACCTTTATGCAGTCTCTGTGCTGCTGGTCTGTCAATTTCGGAGGAGTTCTACTCCCTTCACTGATGCATAATGAATCCTTTGAATCAGGTCAATTCCCCCCAACGCTGAGCGAGGCACTTTTAACATTACTTCTCAAGCCGGACAAGCCCCCCAAATTGAGGGATTGATATTGCCCCCTTTCACTTATGAACACGGACACTAAAATATTTACAAAGTTGCTTGCCTCCCGCTTACTCCCTCTCATGCCTTTCATTGCTCGCCCAGACCAATCCGGTTTCATTCCCGGCCATGCCACCTCTCATAACCTTCGGACCATCTTCTCCATCCTGCATCAGATTAATCCATCACTTTCGACAGTGGCTGCTTTACTCAATGCTGCCTAGGCTTTTGATTTCCTTTTCTACCTTCTCCCGTGTTTGGGTTTCAGTCAGATCTTCATACATAAGGTGCTACTTTTATACACTCTTCCCACCGCTCGTCTTCGTATCAAAGGACAGATCTCCGAGCCCATTCCTGTCAGGCGTGGAACCCGAGAGGGTTGCCAACTTTCCCCCATGCTCTTTGCTGTCGCTATGGAACCCCCTGCGGCTCGCCTCAGCAGGATCCTACTCAGAGGGGCACTTGCTTCGCGGCGCAGGCTTTACTAGTTTCCATGTATGCAGACGATATCACTCTTTATGTTTGTCACCCTAAAGAGAACCTTAGTCCTCATCTCCGGGAGGTGGTAAGCTTTGGTGGCTATTCCGGTATCCTGGTTAACTGGAACAAATCCATATTATTCCCTCTCACAGATGCCACGACCCCCTTTGATTCTGACTACCCTTTTGTGTGGTCCACGGAGCCCACTAGATATCTGGGTGTTTGGTCGAGCAGGGACATGGATGAACTCTGGAGGGCCAACTTTGGCCATGCTGTCGATTGGTTTGAGTCTAAGATCCCACTTTGGAACTGACTGCCGCTCTTCATGGCCGGGCACATAGCGATCGCAAAGATGGTGGTGCTCCCAAAATTCTTATATCTTTTTGTCAACATTCCCATTCCATTCACTGCTCATTTCTTTTGTAAGGTCTGCTCATTGCTTATCACCTTGGTTTGGGTGGGACGACAAGCCAGGATTGCTTATGATATACTGACTATTCCGATGTTACGTGGAGGGCTTGGAGCCCCAGATTTTAAGTTCTATGCGCGCAGTGCTCAGGCTAGTTTTCTTCATTTCTGGCTCCATCCCACTCCGTTCCAACCTCATGTGGCGGTGGAGGCTGACCTTTTCAACCCGTGGTCGCTTACAACTGCACTTTTCGGCTCCGGCGAAGCTTCTACGCACTGAGACCTATACAGTTGAGTCCCTGCCCTGGGCTTGGGATGGCATTCGCAGGATCTGTGGCTCGGATTTGCTTTCAGCAAACGCTATGCCCATCGCACATCACCCTGATTTCCTTCCACTCCAGTCGTTGGGGATGGGTAAACATGCTGCTTGCCTTGGCCTCTCCACAATCTCAGATCTGACCCTGGGGAGATCTTTTTCTTGCTTGCCCCCGACGCTGGACCCATGGACACTTTGTTATTGTATCAGCTCTGGGTGACCGGCAGAAAGCTTCACCCTACTTTTCCCCAACCTACCTCTTCAATGGCCTCTCTTGATATGCTCTACGCCTCTTCTTCTCCAAAGAAATTGGTCACTAGGATCTATGGTTACACACTAGCTGCCTCCTCCATTCCCACCAACCGTGCACGCGTTGGAAGGGGCGAGGACCTGGGAATTGAGATTTCTCAAGCGGACTGGCTGTACTGTTGCACTCAGATTAAATCCTCTCCCCCAATTACGCTGTTCAGGTTTAATTTTTGTGACACAATCATCGTGCCAGGATGAAGCCAGTCCTGGATATTTAGCCAAGAAAGGGCCACTGTTTTGTGCAATACCTGTGTAGTGTAGTTCCTATTTTCCCAATAGGCTCTGCGCATTGGAATACCATAAACAGCAGTGTAGACATAGGACTGAGGTCATCTAGGTCTTTACTGACTATGTTAAACTTAATTTAGGTTTGCGCCAGCTAGCTCAGAGGTCACTGGAAACTTTCTTGATTGAATAGGGAGGGATAAGCTCCCCTGGCTCAGACAAGAAGGGATTCAGTTTCCGAAAACCGCATAAACATGACAACTTTGCTCCCTCAGAATAGGAGTATATCTCTAGAGTTGTGTGAAAACAATAGACAGCTATTTCACTCAGTCAGCAGCACATACTTAGTTTCACCAGAATGCAGAGAAATAGAGAGACAGGCGTTTTCAATAAAAGGTGTTATTTATTGAGCAGTCTTCTTTCTCATGCAAGAGAAATGAATGGCCACAATTGCAATACTTAAAGTAAAGTGCGTACAGTAAAAGTAGTATTAGGAAATAATACTGTAAAAGCATTGTTATGGTTTCTTAGCCATATGATACTTTAAAATGGATAAAATATATACATACATATATACATTGACTAACGTACTCAACTGGTGTTTCTAACTAAGCCTACCCCGGTGTACCTGACCTAAGCCTAATACTTGGGAAGGGATGAGTAAGTAGCAGTTTAAGTTAAGTTGGTTAAGATTATTTTGCCAAGAATCTGCATCAAGAATTCTTTTAAGGGTTTAGTCAGCTCCGTACCTTGGTAATAGAATGTGGGAGGTCTGGTATCTCTTTCCTCAGGATCCGATATCCCAGCAACCCGCAAGGCTAGGCTGGAAACACCGGAGCTGGATTTTCTCGGCTGGAGAAAAAGACAGCGTCTCTCTCAGTGCGTCAAACGGGAGGGGCGGCTTCCGTGGGCTCTCGCATCAGCTGGGCTCTCGGGCAAGTAGATGGGCGCTCTGCTCCAAACCACTGTGTGTTTGCTTAAGGCAACTGTTGGTATTTTATACCTGGAGGTGCCGGGTTTGACGTAAGGTTGGACATAAGACGTCACTAAGAACTAACAGTTCTTTCTGGACTTCAGGAGTTCTTGTTCAAATCAAAACAAAAGCAGGGGGGATTTCCCGGGCTGCTGGAGGCTTGGTTTGTTTAAAGAACGCGTTCTGCTTTCTAGGAATCGATGGGAGTAGCCGTGCTGTGCTTTGGACTGCATGGGCTATTACTGAATAGGGATCTGATTTTTATGCCTTTATCAGGATACTATTGATTATAACCTCACAAGGGCATAAATTGGGAATATTGAATTAGGGTCCTAGATATAAACACGACACCGGTACCCTACTGGAGTACTACTGTTGGCTAATCAGTAAGTGTTTTCTCCACAGGAAATGTGTAGTGCATCTCATACACTGCAGCTGCCTGAAGGACCTCAAGAAATGTCTCCAGTGCACCTGTGATACACTTCAGATAGAAACAAAGACTATATCGCACTCCCTCCCAACTCCATCGACTGGGCCTTGTAGCCAGTGATAGATGCCTGTGCGGCTCCACGCCCACTGCCGATTTTGCTCATCTCACCTGGTTGTGCCCCGAGTTTCGGCATATTGGCAGGAGGTCTTTGCAATTATCTCTGAAATCACTTCTTCATCACTCCAACCTGACCCTGTGATCTGCCTTTTGGGTATTGTTACATTTTGCCAGGATGTCGTTTGACTGCCATGCTGTTGGTTCTGGCGAGGCGCAGGGCCTCCATGTGTTGGGGCCGCAGGCCGGCGCACAAGGTGCCTCTCTGGTTTGAGGACGCATCTCGTTGCCAAACCCTTTTGTCTGAGTTCGGGGATCTCCTGCCAGCCAAATCCCGTCCACTGGACATATGGGGCCCACTTGTCACATACATCTAAAGCCGTGATTCTCAGCAATCAGAGACCTCTCTGCGCTCCCCATCGGCTCCCCGCCCACGGCGGCCACCGGTGTACTCAACTGGAGTACTTTCTGATGGATTATCAGTAAAGGCTCTCTTAATGGCTAAATGTATAGTGCATCGTCTATACTACAGCTGCTTGAAGGACCCAAAGAATTGTCCCTAGTGACCTTGTGTGTCTGTAACTTTGACACTGTGCGAGAAATACGCTGGCCTGCTTTCAGTTAGCTGTGTATTATTTTGGGAAAAGGGCGGTAAGACATTGTATCCAGCTAATGTATATGGGGCGGGGCCAAACGGGCAAGTTTACACCTACTACATCAGGTAATAGGTATATCATGGAGGTAATGGGCCATGCCATAAGGTACCATGGGGCAATAACTCTCAGGAGAAGATCTGCTCCTGCAGTGTCCAGGGCACTGCTTGGTGTGTTCAGCAGAGTAGGTTTTCCAAAAGAAGTTTTTTCAGATAGGGTCATGAACTTCCTGTCCCTCTATCTGAAAGCAATGAGTGATGAATGTGGTGTTATAGAACTGTGAAGTGCTCTCATCTCCACATCGGGTCATGTTTGCGCTATACAGGAAAGTGAATAAAATAGAATAAAATAAAAGAAATAAGTTCACCATCCCATATCACCCCCAGACTAATGTTCTCCTGGAGAGGTTCAACAAGACCCCAAAGGGCATGATCAATGGGTTGCCTGACAAACTCAGGAGGAGATGGGATGTTCTACTTCCATACCTACTGTTTGCCTACAGGGAGGTTCCACAAAAAGGGGTTGGTTTCACTCACTTTGAGCTGTTGTTTTAAAACCTGTGAGGGGGCCATTGTGCCTCCTGCAAGAGTCTGTGGAGAAGCCTCTAAAAAAAGCAAAGAACAATACACTGGACAATGTGCTAGGCCTAAGATCTTGAATGGCAAAGTATACGTAAAAGGCAGGCAGGAAACTTCAAGTCAGCCAGGAGTTCATGAAGCACTGGTATGATCAGAAGACTACTATGCCCGAGTATACTCCAGGACAGCTGGTGTGGGTTTTGGAGCCTGTGGGTTCTAGGGTACTCCAGACAAATAAAGTCAATAGTAGAAAATCCCCCCTCCACCAACACCGGCTTCCCCAACTTGCCGGGCATTTGATCCCCCGCACCCACAGAAATCCCATTACTTAACGATTACTTTCCCTGCTTAGTGGAGATTTGGGGGTTCGCCCTCATAGGGAAATCACTAGGGGCTCAGGACCCACCCACTCTCCTCCATACTTGCACCCACCTGCTACTCCGCTGCGAAGGCGGGCAGCCGTGGATGTATGGAGGTAAGTGGCTGAGCAGGACATATTACAAAACATTAGTTATGTCAATACTTCACCAATGTAGGTCAGTTCTTCAAAGTCAGATCGCCAGTGATAGTCACAAATGTTCTGCAGTAAATTATGCGCCTCAATCTGGGTTCGATAGAGGAGATTGGGATCTGGAGTGCCCATGTGCTTCCGCTTTCTCGGATGCTGTACGATGGTTTTGTTTGAGGTAGTCCTCAGCCTGCTGCAGGTTCTGAAAGTAGTGCTGTCTCCGGTGATGTGTTATCTTCAATTTCGCCGGATACATCATGGCGTATGGGATTTCTTGTGTCTGGAGCTTTTTCTTGACAGCAGCAAATTTTCGTTTGATGTCCTGTACTCATTGAATAAAATCCGGGAAAAACACCAGTGTAGTATTCTCATAGTGAACTCAATTCTTTTCATGAGCCAGGCGTAGGACTGCATCTCTGTCATGATAGTTTAAAAAATGAACTATCACGGGATGTGGTGGCGCCCCCCGGGGGTGGGCGAGCTGCCAGGGATCTATGTGACCTCTCCACCGTGAGATGCGCGGAGAAGAAGTCCCTGCCAAACAGATTCGCAACCAGCTTCTCAATGAAGTCCTTCATACGGCCTGTATTGGTTGATTCTGCTAGGCCAAAAATGCGTACATTGTTTCTCCTGGAGCGGGCCTCCAAGTCTTCGTTCTTGTCAGCAATGATCTTGAGCAGCCTATTCATCTGTGATATCTGGCCCCTGCTTGCAGTGGCGCCGTCCTCCAGGTCAGACACCATGGTTTCTGCTTCTTTAAGGTGTTGTTCATGTAGATCCAATTTAGTAAGCACAGAGTCCATCTGCATGACATTGTGTCTATTTTAGCGTCTGTGGATGTGAGGCTTTGCTTCGTGCCAAGCAGGAGCGCTTTCCAGTCCTCCTCTGGAGTGTCTGTGGTATCAGAGTCTGTTGAGTTAGATCTGGGTGTTTTTTGTGCTTCAAAAGTAATTTTAGTTTGTTTAATGTCGGTGCGCCCCATGATGTAGGCAGGCGGGCAGACCCGGAGTGTGGGCGAGAACACACGAGGCTCCGTCAGTGGTCAGGCGCTGATCAGTGTCTCAAGTCAGCCTCAAGCGGAACCCACCACGTGAAGGCCTTGGCAGAATTTACCAGCAGCGCAGTGCAAGGTAGCAATGGTCGTAGCCCTAGCAAGTGCAGTCGTCGATCAGACCTCCACTGTGGCTCCCACTAAGTGTGTGCACACAATGTCTGTGAAATGCTCGTACAAGAGCTTGTACTTGTAACAGTGAGAAGGGTCCAATGCAACAAGGGCCCCGCAGGGAGCCCCGGGATCGCGTCAAGAAGCAAGGGGGCAGATGGATATCAAGTAATGAATTGTGCGGCATACTTCTACAAAAGAGGGATTGTTGGTTCAAGTCCCCATTCGTGGCAAGCACCAATGATCAATATCTCAGTCCAGGTGACCCGAAACGGCCGCCTGTACAATGTCCGTAGCTCGTTGCTGGCAGTGTGCCGTAGCTATGTGCTGTTCTTGCTAGGGCGCCTGATGCAGGAAACAGTCAAGTGGCGGGCTTGCAGGCATTACAGTATCGCAATTAGCGCTTAAGAATAGTCGCTCCTACCTCGGACTATATGGCTTCCGTGACCTAATTTTATTTATTTTATTTATTAAATCCGACTTTATATAGAGTGAACTTTATCCCCGAAGGTGTTAGAGCGCTTTACATAAGAACCAGTTTCAAAACATAAGGACTGAGGATTACATGCGTTACATAAAAGATAAAAAAAAGAAAAAAATTGCAAATGTACAAGATGTAAAGTCACAGAAAGAAGAGACTGGTGATTAGACTTTTCTATATACATAAGGAAGGGCCACGACTGGATATACTCTAAGACTCACATAGGAATGGTGGAGAGTACAAAGGTCTACTGCACATACTAGTGATTAGAGTTATCTCTATATACATAGGGAAGGGATACGGATGGATATACTCTAAGAGTCGCATAGGAATGGTAGAGAGTACAAAGGTCTACTGCATATACTAGTGATTAGAGATATCTCTATATACATAGGGAAGGGATACGGATGGATATACTCTAAGAGTCACATATGAATGGTAGAGAGTACAAAGGTCTACTGCATATACTAGTGATTAGAGTTATTTCTATATACATAGGAAAGGGATACAGATGGATATACTCTAAGAGTCACATATGAATGGTATAGAGTACAAAGGTCTACTGCATATACTAATGATTAGAGTTATCTCTATATACATAGGGAAGGGATACCAATTGATATACTCTAAGAGCCACATAGGAATGGAAGAGAGTACACAAGTCTACTGCATATACTAGTGATTAGAGTCATCTCTATATACATAGGGAAGGGATACGAATGGATATACTCTAGGAGTCACATAGGAGTGGTAGAGAGTAAAAGGTCTACTGCATATACTAGTGAATAAAGTTATCTCTATATACAGAAAAGCAGAGTTCCATTAAGTGGGGTCGGAGGGGGGATGCAGTCACAGCACCAAGGGAGGGACAGAGAAGGGCAGGAAAGTGAGACAAACCAGAGAGGGAAGCAGATAGTAACGAGTAAGACAGCGAGGAGTGTGTCAGAGGCAGCAGGAGAGACAATAGAAAGTTTGCTAGGACAGAGGGGGGATGTCAGAGATCGCTAAAATGGCGGAGGAGAAAGGTAGAAGAAGAAGCGAGTCATAAAAAGAAAATGGCAGGGAACACAGAGGTCCAGGTCCGAAAGTCCAGGAAGAGAGCTTCCATAACCAGCAAGTCCGGGTGGAGAAAGGCAGTCCGCAGCAAAGTTACAGCCTCATCGTCCATGAGGAGCTCGGGCATTGGAGTTTGATCCGGAGACCAGGGGTCAGGGAAGAAAGACCACAGGCGCCAAGACAGCTGTTCAAAGAACGGGAGGCAGTCCCGGGAGGAGGGGAGAACATGCCATAAAGCCGTCCCATGGTACAAAAGGGGGTGGTGATGGACGGAGCATCTGAATCAATCAAACCCTCACACCCAGTCAAAAGATCTGGGTTTAATCCATCACCGTTCTTTAGCCCACTCTGCCACCCCAGTTCAGACATGGCTATATTCAAATCAGTCTGACCCTGTGCCTCATGGGAACAGTACAGCCCGAACTGCCAAGCCATGTCTTCCCTGGACCGGAAACAAGCTACCGAGGACCGGTTTCTGGCATTCCAGCCGTCTTCAGCCCGGCTTGCTTGAATCCAGTGGCAAAGTGAGCAAGGGACTCACGTCTGAGCATACCCTGCCACACTTATGGCAGCCAAAAACGATACAAAAGGGGGTGGTGATGGACGGAGCATCTGAATCAATCAAACCCTCTCACCCAGTCAAAAGATCTGGGTTTAATCCATCACCGTTCTTTAGCCCACTCTGCCACCCCAGTTCAGACATGGCTATATGCAAATCAGTCTGACCCTGTGCCTCATGGGAACAGTACAGCCCGAACTACCAAGCCATGTCTTCCCTGGACCGGAAACAAGCTACCGAGGACCGGTTTCTGGCATTCCAGCCGTCTTCAGCCCGGCTTGCTTGAATCCAGTGGCAAAGTGAGCAAGGGACTCACGTCTGAGCATACCCTGCCACACTTATGGCGGCCAAAAATGGTACAAAAGGGGGTGGTGATGGACGGAGCATCTGAATCAATCAAACCCTCTCACCCAGTCAAAAGATCTGGGTTTAATCCATCACCGTTCTTTAGCCCACTCTGCCACCCCAGTTCAGACATGGCTATATGCAAATCAGTCTGACCCTGTGCCTCATGGGAACAGTACAGCCCGAACTGCCAAGCCATGTCTTCCCTGGACCGGAAACAAGCTACCGAGGACCGGTTTCTGGCATTCCAGCCGTCTTCAGCCCAGCTTGCTTGAATCCAGTGGCAAAGTGAGCAAGGGACTCACGTCTGAGCATACCCTGCCACACTTATGGCGGCCAAAAACGGTACAAAAGGGGGTGGTGATGGACGGAGCATCTGAATCAATCAAACCCTCACACCCAGTCAAAAGATCTGGGTTTAATCCATCACCGTTCTTTAGCCCACTCTGCCACCCCAGTTCAGACATGGCTATATGCAAATCAGTCTGACCCTGTGCCTCATGGGAACAGTACAGCCCGATCTGCCAAGCCATGTCTTCCCTGGACCGGAAACAAGCTACCGAGGACCGGTTTCTGGCATTCCAGCCGTCTTCAGCCCGGCTTGCTTGAATCCAGTGGCAAAGTGAGCAAGGGACTCACGTCTGAGCATACCCTGCCACACTTATGGCGGCCAAAAGCGGTACAAAAGGGGGTGGTGATGGACGGAGCATCTGAATCAATCAAACCCCCACACCCAGTCAAAAGATCTGGGTTTAATCCATCCATCCACCCCAGTTCAGACATGGCTATATGCAATTCAGTCTGACCCTGTGCCTCATGGGAACAGTACAGCCCGAACTGCCAAGCCATGTCTTCCCTGGACCGGAAACAAGCTACCGAGGACCGGTTTCTGGCATTCCAGCCGTCTTCAGCCCGGCTTGCTTGAATCCAGTGGCAAAGTGAGCAAGGGACTCACGTCTGAGCATACACTGCCACACTTATGGCGGCCAAAACGGTACAAAAGGGGGTGGTGATGGACGGAGCATCTGAATCAATCAAACCCTCACACCCAGTCAAAAGATCTGGGTTTAATCCATCACCGTTCTTTAGCCCACTCTGCCACCCCAGTTCAGACATGGCTATATGCAAATCAGTCTGACCCTGTGCCTCATGGGAACAGTACAGCCCGAACTGCCAAGCCATGTCTTCCCTGGACCGGAAACAAGCTACTGAGGACCGGTTTCTGGCATTCCAGCCGTCTTCAGCCCGGCTTGCTTGAATACAGTGGCAAAGTGAGCAAGGGACTCACGTCTGAGCATACCCTGCCACACTTATGGCGGCCAAAAACGGTACAAAAGGGGGTGGTGCTGGACGGAGCATCTGAATCAATCAAACCCTGACACCCAGTCAAAAGATCTGGGTTTAATCCATCACCGTTCTTTAGCCCACTCTGCCACCCCAGTTCAGACATGGCTATATGCAAATCAGTCGTCCCACATCATCAGGGGCCAAATGGAGGAACCTCAGCAATGCCGACGCTGGATGGACACAGGAGGAGGGCACAGGAGGAGAGCTCTTCAGGCTAAGCTTTGGCAGCAGCCGATCGCGAGCTTGAAAGTCTGTCCGGGGAGTCATTGGCACCGATGTCCCTAAGGCGCCGCCATTTTGGGGTCAGGCAAGCCCCGGGGCAGAGCAGACTGGAGTGCATCTCTGAGGAGAGCAGCGAGTGCGCCCCGTTAGTTGCGGTGGGGCCCGGCTCACCTCTAGTGCTGATGTAAAATGGAAGGCCAAGGTCTTCAGGTGGCAACCTTCACTGGCACCACAGGATCCGGTGAACAAAGCCACCTGGCAGCCGCCATTTTGCCTCACAAGCACGAGATCCCCCCCGAGGTCACGCCAGGAACGATCCTGCATCTCCTTGCAATTTCCTTGCGGCGGTAACGGCCGGGCAGATGTTGTGGTTCATAGATCAGGGTTGCATTGTATACGTTTAAATGGTGTGCAGGGGCACTCTCGGCACTCAGCACGTCCAGACTTCACTCATCCCCGACTTCCCTCTGACTCCCGCATCTGTGCTCAGCCATTGACCTCCTACTCTGGTACGTGGCTTGTCCCAATGGTGCAGCGTTTTTGCAAAAAGGCCTGTGTGGGGTACAAGTCGCGTTGCTGTGGCACTTATGATCTGTCGCCCCCAGGTGCTCTCTCTCACCTCGCAAAGCGGTGTTCATGTATCAGCGATGGTGAATCTTGGTAGGCCGCTGTCCGACCCTCCAGTGTCCGGGCCCATGCATCCACTGCCTTTCCCGGCTGCCGTATCCACTCTCCCACACCAGTTCCGGACCGTGGCGGCCTGCGCCCAGCTTCGGCGGCCACTGCATCTGCTGCAATCAAGGCTAGTCGTGCAAAGATGGTATCACTGCCATCAGCAGTGAATCGGGTCTCTTGTTGTGAGGTCGGATGTTCGTAGTTGTGGCTTAGGATGAGGATGAAGGATATTTCCCCGCTCGGCAGGGCTGGAGCCTCATAGCGCTCTAGTGCCCCTACTGTTCATGCTCCTCGGTCAGCTAAGACAGGTACTGGTTTTCTGTAGGAAGGTCCAAATTCCTTTTTATCCACAATTTTCTCTCTGACTAGAACCCCAACTTTTTGGCCCCAGACAGGCCTTGCCGGGACTGCTGATTCTTCCCAATTGGTGGTTGGCTTCAGGAGTACTTCTCTTTGTTTCATTCTTAGTTATTTCAGTTCCTATAAAACAGCCAAGCCATCTTTGATATAAAAGGATGTGTTATCTGCCACTGTGCCTTCACATTCAAGATCAGGTACCCACATTCTTGTTCCAAAAAGGACCTCATATCCAGTAACCCCCCACCCCCCGACCAGAGAAGCTCTTGGAAAGTTATTGAGGGAACGTTGGACCCCATAAAGATGTTTTACCCAGCCATCTCCCGAGTTTAATACCCTAGCTGTTATAGAATGCTTTATGTCCCAGTTTTTCCTTTCCACAAACAAATTTCCCCCGAGATAGTATGGAGAGGAGTAATGCAATGCTACACCCAGACTGGTCATGGCCTCTTTGTAAGCCCGAGAGCTAAACGCAGGGCCATGGTCAGAATGTAGTGTGTCAACTGTGAATGTGCGATAAATAGTCGCAAATCTTTTATAACAGTTCGAGCGTCAGCCGAGGTCTGAGGCCACATCCATAGGAACCTTGAGCACAAGTCCACTGCAACTATTATGTATTTATAATGGCCATCTCTTTGCAAGGGACCAAAGTGATCCAGATAAACACAGGCTAATGGTTTGTCTGAAATTAACAAAGGTGTCTGTGGGGGACGTTTCACTGTGGAGACTTTCATCTTCTGGCAGAAATCACAATCCAAGACATAGTTCTTGGTTTGTTTCCTCATGCCAGGCCACCAATAACATTGTTTTAGTAAAGAAACAGTTACAGAAACACCTACATGAGCAGAGCCTATCCCCTCGTGTGCTGATAGGATTAGTCCTAATCTATGTTCCATGTTTGAAATTACTCTTTCCCCCACTCCAGGGATTCAAGAAAAAGGAACGTTGTTTGTATCAATTATGTATGAGTACTTGAGTGGAAATTTCTGTGGAAGTGCTGCCCCAATGACTTTGCTAGAAGCATAGACAGCCAATAATATCTCACTGTCTATTATCGTTTTTGAATGAGCTATGGAAGCCATGCGAACAACCTCCTTTGCAACTTTATCAGCCAATAAATTCCGTTCAACATGAACGCCATCACATTGATGACTCCAGTGTATGAATCACGTGAATCTTTTGTAGTCCATTTCTCAACTGAACTACTTGTTCCTAAAGCAATTTATGCTTGATTGTACATTCTTGTTCTAATTGCAGGAATGCTTGTGTTTTTAAATTTGGATCAAATCTGTATTCGACATCCGTTGCAGCAAAAGAATTAACCCATTACATCCATCTTGGATGTAAAGCTTTTGCATTAGGAATGCTTGATATCATAACAGCCTCGAAGGCTGGTACTGGAGTAACGACAATGATGCGTTTCCCCTGAGCCAGTGCTCTTTCTCTTGCTACGGTGGTCTGTACTTCTGTCAGAATGTTTTCTGTTGAAGTGAAGTGCTTTTCTGCTGTTGTGTACAAGTGTGATTTGTATGCAATTGGTACAGTTTCGCCTTCATTAAATGTTAGACTTGGAATTATTCGGATCACCAAATTGAGTACGTTTACGTTTGTTTGTAAGTGATTAGTAGCTAACATGTTTGCTTAAAGTGAGTGCAGGATTTCTGTGTGTTCCTGTGTCCAATGTTTTGCTGAGAAATCAGGTTTTATTAATTCGTAGAGAGGCTTAACCCTTTCTGCGTAACCTAAATGTATGTTTTACCAAAATTCAGGAATCCTAGTATTGATTGTACGTTTTTCAGCGATTTTGGAGGTTGGAGCATATTTTTCTAAAAAATTAGTTGCCAGGTATTTGCCTTCACTTGCAAACTCATATCCTAAAAATAGGACATTTAGGTGGGCAATTCTCGCTTTTTTAAAGCGAATTAGTAGCCCTTAGAGGCTAAGCCCAATATTATGGTACTCACCCTGTTCAAGTGATTGTTTAAGTCATCATCTGTCAGATAAATATCATCGACATATTAAAATGCTTCATCATCATACTGTACTTATACCCCTGTGGGATTCAACAAAATTGACGCTGGGTCCCCATTATTGAGAATTCTGTTAAGTACCTGCTTTTGGGAGCTATATTTTGACAGAAAAATCCATTTGAGATATCTAATGTGGTATTGTATTTTTCCTCACAATGTTATTCATTAAATCTGCACTGTGGGCATTTTGCACTGCAAATGTTTTGGAACACAAGTTCAAATGTCTTTAGTCTAAAAGTAGATAATAAGTATTGTCTGGTTTTGCTACAGGAGACAAAGGATTGTTCATTGAAGAGGTGCAAGTTTCAATCAATCCCTGGTATTCACGTTGATCTAAGATTTCCTTGACCTGTTTTTTAGCTTCTTGCTTTATTGGATACTGCCTCTGTACAGTCGGTTGACTTTTTAGTGGTATTATGTGGTGGGGTGAATGCCCATTTCCTGGCATATGTGTATTTTAGGTGAATTGGAATGTTGTTGGAGAAGTCAGGCATAATTATGTCTTTGCCATGTGGGCACTCCCTGACGAATACTAGTGGCCAATCGCTTTCTGCAAGCAGGATATCATAACCTCTTGATCGTCTTTCCCAAAAGAGTCATTTAATTTTTCTGGGCTTGTCTCCTTCCATCCGAAGTGTTATTTCATTGAACTTGTGTGGAGCACTAACCCTTGTATCAGCAGTCTCTACTGTGATGCACTCATTCAAGTCCACTATCTACAGACATCCCTTCAGCTTCTAGCAAGCTATTGATATTTCTGCTGCACTGTCCAGCATCATCTGAGCCCATTCCCCATCAGTATCTGTGTCCTCAGAATTCTCTGCATGTCTGATTTTTAGATTTCCTACCTTCTTTTTGTTGAATTGAGGTTTGGATTTATTTTCCTGAACACATTGTTTGTCTTTGGACTTTGTGAGATCCTCCTTTTGTTCTGACTTTCATCCTCTTTTGGATGTCTTTGATGAGACCTGAAAGGAATGACAGTAATGTGTATCAGTATCCTGATACTTGTCAGGCTTCTTCAAAATTTCCATATTCCTGAGGTTATACCTCTTTTCAGAGGGCTCGTTTTTGGGGAGACCTACCACGGGAATGAGATCTGTTCTTTTTAACATTTTGTTTGTTATTTTCCCACTTCTCTTTAGAAGAAGTAGGGCTCTGTTTTGCACTGTCCTTTTCAGGACTCCCAAACACCTGTGGATGAAGAGCTTTATCGCCTAAGCTGTTTCTGACTAATTTTTGCATATGATGTTTCTCTTATTCTCGGTACCTCTTGCTGTTGTTCTGTTCAATCAAAATCCCTGAAGCACTGGCTTATCGCCACTGATGTTGCCTCCCCTTTAATATTGCATAATATAATGGTGGATACCTGATGGATACCTGATTGAAATTGTTCAGTAATTTCATCCAAAAGTTCAGAGCCCCGTATTCATTTTGAATTTGTGTTTTGAATTTGAATTTTTGAATTTTAAAATATTTATAAAGCGCACGTTCACTGTGTAGTTTCTTGGCGCTAGAGGGTTCCTGGGCTGGGGAGGACGCAGGAGACTATAAGCTAAAAGCTTGCTGGAACAAGAGAGTCTTGAGGACTCTGCGGAACTCGATGTAGGAAGGAGAGGATCTGACCGGGGACGGGGGAGAGTTCCAGAAAGTGGGCGCAAGAACCGAGAATTTCTGGCCTCCTGATCTTTTTTTCTTGAAGCGGGGGATAACTAATAAAGATTTAGAGGAAGAGCATAGCGCTCTAGAGAGGCAGTAATTGGTGATGGTAGAGTTGATAAAAGCAGGGGCAGTTCCCGCCCGAGCTTGAAAAGTAAGGCAGCCAAGTTTGAAAAGGGCACGTTGTTTGATGGGAAGCCAGTGAAGGGCAAAAAGAAGGGGTGAGGAGTGATGATATTTAGATAGGCCATGTACCAGGCGGGCAGCCTGGTTCTGCACCAGCTGGAGGCGCTGAAGTGCGTAGGCAGGGGCACCATTGTAAATAATGTTCTCGTAATCGATCTTAGATAAGATCATGGCCATTACGATCAGTTTGAGTGCAGAGGGGGAAAAATCGGGATACTTTCCTAATAATACGCAGGGAGAAAAAACAAGAGGAAACAACAGAACTAATGTGAGAGTGAAGTGTCAGATGCTGATTGAGAGTGATACCAAGGGTTATAACTGAAGAAGAAGGGATGGGAGGAGAACGAAGGGAGGGGGGCCAAAAAGAAGAAGACCAGGGGTTGCCACTGCCTCCAGTCAAGATCAGCTCTGTTTTATCCGGGTTGAGTTTGAGATGGTTTGCATTCATCCGATCCCAGATAAACAGCATGACGGACTGGAAGCTAGCGGCGCCTGATAGGGGGGAAGAGAAATTAAAAATAAGTTGGAGGTCATCAGCATAATTGTAGACTGTGACCTCCAATTGTTGCAGTGCAAAAATAAGAGGGAAGATGTACAGGTTGAATAAGAGGGGAGAGAGGGAATAACCCTGAGGGACGACACAATTCACCCTGTGGGGCGGGGCAAAGAATTCAGCAAGGTGGACTGCCTGAGTACGGTCAGCCAGGAAAGAACTTATCCAGGTCAGTACCTGCTCCCCCATGCCCGTCGCCTTGACACGAGACAGAAGGATGGAATGGTCCACCGTGTCAAATGCGGCAGACAGGTCTAGGAGGACCAGGGCCTGAGGAGTGTTGGTGTCAAGTCCCTCCCTGAGTTGGTCCATGACCGAAATAACCACCTTCTCAGTGGAGTGGCGGGGGCGAAAGCCCGGCTGACAGGGTGCAAGATAATTACTGTCCTCTACAAAAGAGCTGAGCACCTGGGTGACATGGGACTCAGCTACCTTTCCCAAATAAGGGAGAAGGGATATAGGGCGATAGTTTGCCGGGGAGGATGGATCAGCGCCCGTTTTTTTAGTATGGGAAGCATTGTGTCAGTTTTGAAAAGAGGAGGGACAGAACCAAGCGTGAGGCAGTTATTCAGAAGGGTGAGGGAGGGGGCTGAGCATTCAGTAAAAATCTGACAGAGAATGCGTGCCGGGCAGATGTCAGCTGGGGAGCCCGACTTAACACGCCTCAGTAGAGGGAGCAGGGATTCTCTAGTCAGTGTAGGAATGGTGGTAAGGGACCTGTTATTGTCAGGTGGCTGCGGGTAAGTGAAGGTGGGCGGGGGGAAGGGATGTTGGCTTTGATGCGAACTATTTTTTCAATGAAAAACTCGTTGAGCGAGTTACATAGGGCCTGGGAGGGGGGAATCTTGGTTAAAGTTCTGTCTGATGATGCTAGCTCGTGGACGGTGAAAAAAATCTCACGAGGCTGGCTTTCTGCTGCTAAGATGCGGCCCGAAAAATATTCTGTTTTAGCTGTCAGGATGGCTTGTTTATATTCACTAAGTTTGGTGACGAAGAATTGTCTACGGGTCGGGCAGTAGGCCCTTCTCCAGGCTCGTTCAGCCTGCCGCAACTCTAGTTTCTTGGCTTTAAGGGCAGGATTGCACCACTTGTTGGCATTTCTGGGTGCGGTAGATGGTAATCGCTTCAAGGGAGCCACTGGGTCGCAGGCTTTGGTGAGCCAGTGGTCCAGAATGGCAGCCTGGGAGTGTGGAGCTAGGCCCGATAGATCTGGGCAGGTGACGACTACGGAGTTACACAGGGATGGAATATCGACTTGAGTACAGTTCCTTGCCCAGGTGTTTTTGGGGGGTAGGATGTTATTTTATGACTCAAATCCAAGGAAAAGGCGAGCAAAGAGTGATCCGACCATGGGCAAGGCGAAATGGTGGGAATGGAGGTCGGGATGTTTAATGACCAGATCTGGTAGAGGATGTGGCCCCGAGTGTGGGTGGGGCCATGAACATACTGAGTGAAATTGAGGCTGAGAAGCAGTTGAGTAAAGTCTTTGGAAGTAGTGTCGTCAGCCGGGTCAGTGGGCCAGAAATTAAAATCTCCCAGAACGAGGACAGCGGCATTATTGACTACTAAGGTGGCCAGTAAATCCTGGAGGGCAGGAAGAAAACCAGGGATCGGCTGGGGTGGTCGATACATTAGTACGCAGGTAATAGGAGTCTTAAAGGAGGTTGAACGTACTACGAGGCAGTCGGCTGCTGGCAGCCTGGGCGATGCTAGTATCTGAAAATGGAGTTCCTTGCGGGCAATCAGGGCTACACCACCACATGCTCTCTCCTCAGGACGATCTGCACGAAGCATAGAGTAGTGGGGTGGAAGGGCTGCCAGTACGCTGGGTAGGGAGTCAGATCTGTACCAAGTTTCAGTTAAGAACAGTAGGTCAGGGAAGTTGGAATCTAGAAGGCCAAATATTTCAGTCTGATGCTTAACGGCTGATCTTGTGTTTAGTAGGAGGACAGCAGTGGGGAGGGGAAGGGGAGAGCACTGCAAATGTTTTGGAACACAAGTTCAAATGTCTTTAGTCTAAAAGTAGATAATAAGTATTGTCTGGTTTTGCTACAGGAGACAAAGGATTGTTCATTGAAGAGGTGCAAGTTTCAATCAATCCCTGGTATTCACGTTGATCTAAGATTTCCTTGACCTGTTTTTTAGCTTCTTGCTTTATTGGATACTGCCTCTGTACAGTCGGTTGACTTTTTAGTGGTATTATGTGGTGGGGTGAATGCCCATTTCCTGGCATATGTGTATTTTAGGTGAATTGGAATGTTGTTGGAGAAGTCAGGCATAATTATGTCTTTGCCATGTGGGCACTCCCTGACGAATACTAGTGGCCAATCGCTTTCTGCAAGCAGGATATCATAACCTCTTGATCGTCTTTCCCAAAAGAGTCATTTAATTTTTCTGGGCTTGTCTCCTTCCATCCGAAGTGTTATTTCATTGAACTTGTGTGGAGCACTAACCCTTGTATCAGCAGTCTCTACTGTGATGCACTCATTCAAGTCCACTATCTACAGACATCCCTTCAGCTTCTAGCAAGCTATTGATATTTCTGCTGCACTGTCCAGCATCATCTGAGCCCATTCCCCATCAGTATCTGTGTCCTCAGAATTCTCTGCATGTCTGATTTTTAGATTTCCTACCTTCTTTTTGTTGAATTGAGGTTTGGATTTATTTTCCTGAACACATTGTTTGTCTTTGGACTTTGTGAGATCCTCCTTTTGTTCTGACTTTCATCCTCTTTTGGATGTCTTTGATGAGACCTGAAAGGAATGACAGTAATGTGTATCAGTATCCTGATACTTGTCAGGCTTCTTCAAAATTTCCATATTCCTGAGGTTATACCTCTTTTCAGAGGGCTCGTTTTTGGGGAGACCTACCACGGGAATGAGATCTGTTCTTTTTAACATTTTGTTTGTTATTTTCCCACTTCTCTTTAGAAGAAGTAGGGCTCTGTTTTGCACTGTCCTTTTCAGGACTCCCAAACACCTGTGGATGAAGAGCTTTATCGCCTAAGCTGTTTCTGACTAATTTTTGCATATGATGTTTCTCTTATTCTCGGTACCTCTTGCTGTTGTTCTGTTCAATCAAAATCCCTGAAGCACTGGCTTATCGCCACTGATGTTGCCTCCCCTTTAATATTGCATAATATAATGGTGGATACCTGATGGATACCTGATTGAAATTGTTCAGTAATTTCATCCAAAAGTTCAGAGCCCCGTATTCATTTTGAATTTGTGTTTTGAATTTGAATTTTTGAATTTTAAAATATTTATAAAGCGCACGTTCACTGTGTAGTTTCTTGGCGCTAGAGGGTTCCTGGGCTGGGGAGGACGCAGGAGACTATAAGCTAAAAGCTTGCTGGAACAAGAGAGTCTTGAGGACTCTGCGGAACTCGATGTAGGAAGGAGAGGATCTGACCGGGGACGGGGGAGAGTTCCAGAAAGTGGGCGCAAGAACCGAGAATTTCTGGCCTCCTGATCTTTTTTTCTTGAAGCGGGGGATAACTAATAAAGATTTAGAGGAAGAGCGTAGCGCTCTAGAGAGGCAGTAATTGGTGATGGTAGAGTTGATAAAAGCAGGGGCAGTTCCCGCCCGAGCTTGAAAAGTAAGGCAGCCAAGTTTGAAAAGGGCACGTTGTTTGATGGGAAGCCAGTGAAGGGCAAAAAGAAGGGGTGAGGAGTGATGATATTTAGATAGGCCATGTACCAGGCGGGCAGCCTGGTTCTGCACCAGCTGGAGGCGCTGAAGTGCGTAGGCAGGGGCACCATTGTAAATAATGTTCTCGTAATCGATCTTAGATAAGATCATGGCCATTACGATCAGTTTGAGTGCAGAGGGGGAAAAATCGGGATACTTTCCTAATAATACGCAGGGAGAAAAAACAAGAGGAAACAACAGAACTAATGTGAGAGTGAAGTGTCAGATGCTGATTGAGAGTGATACCAAGGGTTATAACTGAAGAAGAAGGGATGGGAGGAGAACGAAGGGAGGGGGGCCAAAAAGAAGAAGACCAGGGGTTGCCACTGCCTCCAGTCAAGATCAGCTCTGTTTTATCCGGGTTGAGTTTGAGATGGTTTGCATTCATCCGATCCCAGATAAACAGCATGACGGACTGGAAGCTAGCGGCGCCTGATAGGGGGGAAGAGAAATTAAAAATAAGTTGGAGGTCATCAGCATAATTGTAGACTGTGACCTCCAATTGTTGCAGTGCAAAAATAAGAGGGAAGATGTACAGGTTGAATAAGAGGGGAGAGAGGGAATAACCCTGAGGGACGACACAATTCACCCTGTGGGGCGGGGCAAAGAATTCAGCAAGGTGGACTGCCTGAGTACGGTCAGCCAGGAAAGAACTTATCCAGGTCAGTACCTGCTCCCCCATGCCCGTCGCCTTGACACGAGACAGAAGGATGGAATGGTCCACCGTGTCAAATGCGGCAGACAGGTCTAGGAGGACCAGGGCCTGAGGAGTGTTGGTGTCAAGTCCCTCCCTGAGTTGGTCCATGACCGAAATAACCACCTTCTCAGTGGAGTGGCGGGGGCGAAAGCCCGGCTGACAGGGTGCAAGATAATTACTGTCCTCTACAAAAGAGCTGAGCACCTGGGTGACATGGGACTCAGCTGCCTTTCCCAAATAAGGGAGAAGGGATATAGGGCGATAGTTTGCCGGGGAGGATGGATCAGCGCCCGTTTTTTTAGTATGGGAAGCATTGTGTCAGTTTTGAAAAGAGGAGGGACAGAACCAAGCGTGAGGCAGTTATTCAGAAGGGTGAGGGAGGGGGCTGAGCATTCAGTAAAAATCTGACAGAGAATGCGTGCCGGGCAGATGTCAGCTGGGGAGCCCGACTTAACACGCCTCAGTAGAGGGAGCAGGGATTCTCTAGTCAGTGTAGGAATGGTGGTAAGGGACCTGTTATTGTCAGGTGGCTGCGGGTAAGTGAAGGTGGGCGGGGGGAAGGGATGTTGGCTTTGATGCGAACTATTTTTTCAATGAAAAACTCGTTGAGCGAGTTACATAGGGCCTGGGAGGGGGGAATCTTGGTTAAAGTTCTGTCTGATGATGCTAGCTCGTGGACGGTGAAAAAAATCTCACGAGGCTGGCTTTCTGCTGCTAAGATGCGGCCCGAAAAATATTCTGTTTTAGCTGTCAGGATGGCTTGTTTATATTCACTAAGTTTGGTGACGAAGAATTGTCTACGGGTCGGGCAGTAGGCCCTTCTCCAGGCTCGTTCAGCCTGCCGCAACTCTAGTTTCTTGGCTTTAAGGGCAGGATTGCACCACTTGTTGGCATTTCTGGGTGCGGTAGATGGTAATCCGCTTCAAGGGAGCCACTGGGTCGCAGGCTTTGGTGAGCCAGTGGTCCAGAATGGCAGCCTGGGAGTGTGGAGCTAGGCCCGATAGATCTGGGCAGGTGACGACTACGGAGTTACACAGGGATGGAATATCGACTTGAGTACAGTTCCTTGCCCAGGTGTTTTTGGGGGGTAGGATGTTATTTTATGACTCAAATCCAAGGAAAAGGCGAGCAAAGAGTGATCCGACCATGGGCAAGGCGAAATGGTGGGAATGGAGGTCGGGATGTTTAATGACCAGATCTGGTAGAGGATGTGGCCCCGAGTGTGGGTGGGGCCATGAACATACTGAGTGAAATTGAGGCTGAGAAGCAGTTGAGTAAAGTCTTTGGAAGTAGTGTCGTCAGCCGGGTCAGTGGGCCAGAAATTAAAATCTCCCAGAACGAGGACAGCGGCATTATTGACTACTAAGGTGGCCAGTAAATCCTGGAGGGCAGGAAGAAAACCAGGGATCGGCTGGGGTGGTCGATACATTAGTACGCAGGTAATAGGAGTCTTAAAGGAGGTTGAACGTACTACGAGGCAGTCGGCTGCTGGCAGCCTGGGCGATGCTAGTATCTGAAAATGGAGTTCCTTGCGGGCAATCAGGGCTACACCACCACATGCTCTCTCCTCAGGACGATCTGCACGAAGCATAGAGTAGTGGGGTGGAAGGGCTGCCAGTACGCTGGGTAGGGAGTCAGATCTGTACCAAGTTTCAGTTAAGAACAGTAGGTCAGGGAAGTTGGAATCTAGAAGGCCAAATATTTCAGTCTGATGCTTAACGGCTGATCTTGTGTTTAGTAGGAGGACAGCAGTGGGGAGGGGAAGGGGAGAGGGTGTGGTGAGTGTAGAAGAGGCAGAGCCGAGATTTTGAACATAGGACAGTGTTGCAGGGTTTAGTGGCCAATTTTTATTGAGGGAACACAATTGTTCAGCGGTGTATGTTAAAAGATGCGCATAGTTGGGTGCCCCTTGCCCCGGTCGGTCGCGGACGGGCGCAGAACTCAGTTGTGACCTATGGGATGGACGGATGTAGGTGAAAGACAATGCCTGTATTTGGAGTGCATGACTCATGCCTAAATAAGGACAGAGAAAGTTATGCCTATATAAGGGCAATGCGAATTGTGCCTATATAAGGGCATGATTTAGTAAAGCCTATATCAGGGCACATATACAGGACACAACAGAGTTGTCCCCTTCCCTTGAAGTCCATTGTTTACGACTCCTCCCCATGCTCTGGCATTCCTGTGTGGCAGAACACTGCCGTACCAGCAGAGCTGGTTAACCGCAGGGGCTCTTTATCACCTCTTCAAAGAATCTTGGGTAATCCACTTAAATCTGACCAATCAGGACAGACCAATGGAAGGCTGGATCTTGTCTTACAAACAAGAACATCTTTCAACTTCTTGTCTGTACATTTTAGGGGATATTCAACAATATGATATTGTTGAGTTTATTAATACTATTCAGGGAAGTCTTTGAATGGTATCTCTAGCCTTCTCCTACAAAGAGTTGTTAGTTAATAACTTCTTGCCATGTTAACCTATGTGGCATGGGATTTGCGAAAGGAAAAATTTCTTGGGCCATTTTTCCAGCACCAGGGCTTATAAAAACATATTTTATAAGTACCCTGCATTTATATACTGCACCCCCGCCACTGGTACATCTAAGGAGACTTTAGGGGTTTCGAATATGCAACAAATTGCAGATCATCCCTCCACAGTGCTCCTAGCACCAAAGTCGATTTTGGGCAGCACTTTATCACAAAGTAGGGAGAGAAATGTGCAATTTCACTTAATCCAGCGCATATACAACTCATTGTATAAGGGTCCTCCTTATAACTACTTGGCCCCCTACCTCTGGGACACTAAAGGGAGACCCTGGGGGTACATAATATGCACAACCATTGTAAGTTATCCATTATTAAGTGCCCCAAACCCAAAAGTAGAATTTGGGCACAAAATACTTTTTAAAAGCAGTCTTATAACACAGAGCCACTTTTAAACTGACCTTAGGCTTCAGCAGTGCACACATGCAAATGCAGAAAGGGCTGCTGGCCTCTTAACTACCATGCCCTATTATATACTAGGGACTGATATGTAGTTTCAATCCCTCTGCCCTATTATGTACTAGGGCCTTATGGGGTAGATCATGCAAATCATAGGGGTACCCAAACACATATTGTACCCTACTGCATGCAGGTGTTTTCACTGTATTCTAAGTGTCTCTCTTTCAGCATAGCACTGGCCCTGGGCCTGGTTAGGCAGAGCCCAGGGTCAGTCAGAGTCAGTTACCACCAGTACCAGCCAGCAAAGAGTTGGGGGTTGCCCAGGGCAGAGGATGATGTTCCAACAGACACATTTTGGAGAAGAGCAGGGCCATTGGACTAAGATAATTTTCAATTACTTTAGCAAAGCATGGCTAACGAGTACAATGATGGTGCTAGCTGAGCTAGCATGCCTCCATTAATTTAGCAGAGCAATAGAGAGGGACTACATGCAATCCGTAGTGCATAATGAGAGACATGATTTAACTAGTCCAGGTGGTGGAGACATGCGCAGTAAAGCTGTCATTTTTTAAAATCTGTTCACAAATTATTTTTTTAACTGTACACTTTGTTTTATCTAGAACTGTGATACAAATCTGGTTGAACTGTAGGCACAAACCTGTTGGAATTTTAATTTGGAGCACCATCTTACACCACTGCCGCCACCTCAACACGGTCTAGTGGCTGCGGGGGCCACAGCTGCTTCTCAGCAGGGCTGATTGGTGGGATGGGGAAAGGGAGTGCATATGTGCCGGGCAGGAGTGGACGTGGTACTGGCGCACTGAAGGCCCGCCTAAGGCAAGCCCGTCTGTATCTGTCCGCACCCAAATGGGACCCCTGGTCAAATTCAATCCTACTTGGCGGAGGAGTTGTGGGCAGTAGATCACAGGGATCACCCCCTGGAGAAGCAGGTAGAAGGCATATTTTTAGCCGGAAACTTGCTTACTTCACAGGGGAGAGGAGAGAGTAGGGCCACCCAGCCCCATATACCTAAGGGCATGGATTGAGGAAACCTCATGGATTTAAGGGCCTTAGTACTCAACACACACTCCCTCCAGAAACATAGTTTAGAGATTTTCACTCTCTTTCAGGAGGAAGCTCCTGACATCCTAGCAGTCACAGAAACCTGGCTTGATGACGGCTCATGTCCAGAAATTGTAACAGCCCTACACATAGACTATGATGCCCTAGGGCACAATAGACAGGATGGGAAAAGAGGGGGTAGCGCTTCTCTATAACAAAGTAAAGCTTGCCGGAAATTAGAGAGTGCCAAAATGTAAGTGGCAAAAGTATGCTCCTAGTCCTTGTGCCTGGCAATAATGGTGGTGTACCATCCCCCTCGATCTACCCCCTGTTTAACAACCTTCTCACTGAAATAGTCTCCGACCTACTCTCCCGGTAACAACAACTCCTGGTGTGGGGGGCCTTCAACTACCACTGGGACCAGATAGGCAGTCGGTTAGAGGTAACAATGGCCACATTGGGGCTGCAGCAGCTTATGGTTTCTCCCTCCCAGGAGAAGGGACATACCCTAGATCTCATCTGGACCACTCAGCCACCGGCTAGGCTGACAGACATCAGACCCTGTAGCTGGTTGGACCACTACCTGATCAGGCTCCGGATCCCCCAGGCTAGGCGCTCCACGCAACCCCCCACCCGGATTTGAGTGTGGTACGAAGATGGAGCACAATTGAGGCAGGCAGCCTAGGGGATGCTCTGCAAGGTAACTTGCTGAGGAGATTACATTCAGAGGATCTCGAGGACAAGAGTGAATCCCTCACCATCCAGTTGAGAGCAGACATCAATTGGAAGGCAACCGCTCACAGGGAAAGAGTGAGGAATAAGGGCAAGAGAGCCCCCTGGTTCACAGAGGAACAAAGGTGATAGAAATGGACCCTGCGCCAACACGAGTGTTGTTGCCGTAAGTCATATGACCAGAGGCACATACAAAAAAAACATTATGGCAAGAAAGACCAAGTACTAAGAGGCCAAGATCATGGAGGTGGATAACATGCAAAAAGAAACCTTTAGAAGTCTAATGGAACTCAGTCAAAAGCAGTTGCAGAAAACAGTCACTAACCCAGAGCACTGTGACAGGTTCCTGACCTTTTTCCTGGATAAATTAAGGAACATACATAATACC
This sequence comes from Lissotriton helveticus, assembly GCF_964261635.1. Classification (NCBI taxonomy): domain Eukaryota; kingdom Metazoa; phylum Chordata; class Amphibia; order Caudata; family Salamandridae; genus Lissotriton; species Lissotriton helveticus. Next base: position 140,853,403 of record NC_136059.1, on the reverse strand, counting down.
CCCATTTGCCATAGCCCACTGGTTATGAATGAACCACATTGTGCCTTTAGGGAGGCTTTCGCCTCCTTTCCGAAGCTAGACCATGACTCCTTGTCCCACATTATGGCTCAAATTAAGTCAGGCTCACCAGCGGACCCATGCCCTTCAAGGATATTCAACATGGCTCTACCAGTGACAGAGGGAGATATTCTCGCTCTGTTCAATTTATGTCTGGAACTTGAGAGGGTCCCCAGTAACTTTAGGGAAGCCAGAGTAACCCCCCGACTGAAAAAGGTGGGGCAGACGTCGTTAACCTGAAGAATTATAGGCCTATATCCCATCTTCCTTTTTTCACTAAAATACTAGATTAGCATGTCCTTAAAACCCTATCTATATTAATTGAGAAACATCAGCTACTCGAGGTTCGGCATGCAGGATTCAGGGCCCTCCACAGAACAGAGCTGAGGATGCTGGTGTTGTTGTATGAACTCAGGCTCATGGCCGACAGTAGGAAGCTGTGTGCCTTGGTTCTACTAGACCTCTTGGCTGCATTTGATACGATCAACACCAGCCAACTCCTGGCCCGAGTCATGGACATGGGCATCGTGGGGTATTATGTCAGTGGATCTCCTCCTTCCTGACAGCCCGGACTCAAAGGATCCTGATGAGTGGCTGCATGTCCAATAAAGGGGCATTAACCTACAGAGTCCCACAAGGGTCAACACTATCTCTGCTTCTGTTCAACATCTATCTCAGGCCGTTGGTGGTGGCCCTGGCCCACATGGACTGCCAGGTGTTCAACTACGCTGATGACACACAATTAATCCTACAAATTGACAATACCTCACAAGTCAACTTACACATGCAACATATCCTCTGATACATTGTCAACTAGATGACAGCTAATTCACTCGAAACCAATCCGGACAAAACCGAGGTCCTAGCCATCACCACAGGAAGCAACCCTTGAACTGACCTCTTTTGGCCACGGGAGTTGGGTGCCACACCTACTCCAGCTCCAGTCGTAAAAAGCCTAGGCATTAAAATAGACTACTAGCTCACATTCTCTAATCAAGTGTCCACTGTGGTTGGGACCTGCGTGGGCCTCCTGAGATAGATGAGGACGGTGGTGGCTGCACTGATTGTGTCCCACCTGGATTACGGCAATGGGCTATATATTGAACTTCCTGAAAAGCGGTTAGGCAAGCTGCAAGTAGCTATGAATGGTGCAGCCAGGCTGATCTTCAAGCTAAGCTCCTTAGACATGCATGGGCCACACATCTGTTGCAACAGTGACATTGACTCCCCGTCAAACAGTGAGCCAGGTTCAAGTGCCTCTGCATTGCCCAGAAGGCCCTTCATGGACAGGCTCCAGTTTACATCAAGGAACACCTGGGGAGATACGTCCCAGGACGTACCCTCCGGTCATCCGATGAAGGCCGGCTGGCCTGTCCATGGTTAAACACAATGACTTAAGGGGGGTCGAGCCTTCTCGGTCTTCATCCCACAGTTGTGGAATAAGCTACCAGAAAACCTTTGTAAGGAAAAAGAACTTCTCCCATTCAAAAAGAAATGAAGACCCTCCTGTTTACAGACACCTGGACACAACACAGTTTGACCTGGGACTAACAGGCAGTCACTGGGGGGGTCCATAGCTACTCTCTTTTAGCACTCAGAGACCTGCTGGTGATTATGCACTCTACAAATCTCAATTAACATAACATAATACCTTTTTCATTGTTGAGAAGTAATACATTTTTCTTTTCAACATAAAGTGTGCGTTTAATTTTTTTAATAGGAAATCCTTGAAAATAAATAAAATAAAACAGTTTTTTAAAACTAGTGTGCTGTGTTTATATTCTGCCTTAAATCCTTTCAGACAGTTAGTACATTTACCATTTCCATGTGTGGGTCAATGGCTGAGACTCTAATCACATTAAATCAAATGGCCATAGGGGAACAGCAACGTACTGCAGTGCTGCTGTGCCATCCACTACATAATTGTAAGCAAGTGTTTTGCACAGAGCATTGCATTATAACTTCTCTTTTTTCTTACTAGCTATTCCTGTTGGTCCAACTCAGCAGGATGTAGCAGCCTGGCTGCAGCAGCAGGAGCTAGAGACTATAAGTGATGAGTACTGGTGACTGGTGGCCCAGGAAGAGGAGGAGGCTGCTGCTCAGGGCCCTTGCCAGCCCCCAGCACCTTCAGCCTCCCAACACCAGCCTCCCAACACCAGCACCGCAGTCACTGGCAGCCACCCACCAGGGTCCATCACTGCTGCCCCCACCTCAATTTCTGACTGCTTCTTCCACTGCAATATGCAGAGGCTGGATTGCATGGAAGCCAGGCAAATCAAGAGTGATGGGCACCTTTGAAAGCTCCTGGCCCACCATTAGTGCCCTCTTCTTCCCCTATGTTGACCTTTGTTTTGGTGGATGGGACTTGTTATGGGTGGGACCAGGACAGTTGGGACTTTAATTTAATTTTTTTAGGACCTTTTGATCTTTGGTTATGGACAGGGAGAATTGTTTGGGGAGAGGGCTTGTCCAGTTAATGAATGAAGGGGTGGGTTTATATAGTTGTTGCTAGGGTACTAAATATCATTATTTATGCTTCAAAATATTTTTGTGGTGTTTTACTTTGAACAGCTGCTTCTCAGCTTAGCAGCAGCATGTTTTTAAAATCCGCTGATAGCGTATAACAATTAGTTATTTGGTACCCTTGTCCAACTACTACTCTCCTAGTCTCTGTAGTCTGCAACTGTATTGATCACTAAGGGGAGGTGGCTGGGTTTCCAACTTTACATTGCCTATATTGCCTACACATTCAACAATGCTTCATTGTATCATAGCACCCCGTCCCGTGACATCTTGGCTAGTACCATCAGGTAAATCCAGAAATCATAACCCTTATTTTAACTGATTAAGGAGAGTGAGCCTCACTAGACGGCTGAGGAGTTATGTTATCTTATTAGATTCAATAGAAAAAATTATTTTCACACTTTTTGGGTCTCCCACAGATGGTAGATATATTACCTTCCGGACGAACATAGAACATGAGCTTGAATCGCAGAGACCCACTTACCTTCATACTAATTTAAGGGTAAGAAACACAGTGTAGATACCAAAGGATCTATTATATAAGGAACAAATATGTTTGAAAATAGACGATTAGTTCCAAAAAAGGCATGTATATCATGGACTTGTCCAAACAAACAGCTAATGGTCCCTTGGAGATATAAGACCGTATAGCTATAGGTTATATTCTCTCAGATTCAAGTTGTCTAGTTATATCTCACATGTGTACATTAGGAAGCATTAAGATATGGGTTATAGTTTGTTTGTATGGCACGCCCTAGGCCTAATACTCTATATGATGTTGAAGCATAAGGCGATAGGTTGTTCTTGCAATTATGAAAATGTAAGAACATGTGCAACATTGTAATCATATGTATGTTTATCGTAGGGTGTTGTATCAGACCCCCTGGCACAACAGACGACTAAGAAAAGTCTTGAAAAAGGTGGAATATATCAGTCCTTACCACCGAAACGCGTCGACGCACCTCCAGTACAATTCAAGTCTCCATCACTTATGTTTATATACGAATGTTGTAGCGATAAAACATAGGTGCTAGTACCTGGGAGCCACGAATGTACAAATTGTATTTTACAATTTGTATGTTTTACAGTTCAAGTCTGTCTTCTCAACTGTGCAGGCCATAGTTGATTGTTCAAATTGTTTTGTTTTTTTATCTATTTATTTAGGAACCAGAATATGTCCAACAGTATTATGAACTGCTTTTAACTATTAATGTTTAATAAATGATTTGTACTATATACATTTGTGTTTGCAATAGACTTAATGTTACTGTGAATTTTTTGGCTATGTTTTAGTCAATTCCTATGATACTCTCAAGGGGATTCACTTTTTGTCTGGATAAAAGAAAACTGACAATGGAATATTCTTTAGAAAAGTAATACTGCTGTGCAACTGTGCACCACTGACAGCACACAGGATTTTAGGAAAAACAGAAAAATAAATTAGAAAAAAAATTAAATAAAGACCTAAAAAATGTATACATATTTGTTTACAAAATGTGTAAAAATACGAGTACAAAAGTACAATAATGATTTTTTTTTAAAAAAATCAACAAATTAAAATTAAACAAAAATTGTTTCTGAAAAATTATCAACAAATCAAAATAAAAAAAAGAATTCAATTTCTGATACTAGGGGAAGAGGACTATTAGTACCATGAGAATTGAATTTGAAACCAACTGGGATTTGGGAGGCAAGGCGTGGTGCAGTTGAAAAATGCAAAAAAGTATGGAATAATAGCTAAAACACTGTTTATACAGTACATTAGTATGAGCATTCAGCTATTAAGCTTTAAGCATAACACACACGACCACATGGTCAAACAGCAGGTAAGGAGGCATAGCCACAAACAAAGAACACAGGCAGGCCTATGGCAAAAGCGCACTGGCTGCCTTTACAAAATAGTCACCAGCCACATGGGTAAACAATAAGCAGGATGCATGGAAAAGAAAGAACACATGCAGGCCTATGGGACTATACAAATTGGCACCTGGCCACATGGCATGTGGAACAAAGACAAATGGTGGCCAATGCTGCAGAGTACAGAGTTTATTGGTAACTCCGCATTTCTTGAGGAGTTGCCAAATTTCGCAAACTCCGCAAGTCAAGCTGATTATTACGCCCAAGCCTAATTGTAATGCAGCACCTGTGAGCCCATAGGAGGAGGATGAAGTAATGGATGATGATTAGGAGCTTGACTAGGATTCGCTGGAGAATCTGGGACTACCTGTGGGACAGGGGACCAATGTCATACCAGGAGTAGTGTTTCCTGCAAGGGCAGGGAGCAGTGTGTCATCCAGCGGCCTCTCCCCAGAGGAGCTGGAGCATAGGAGGGTGAAGAGAAAAATGGACTTGGAGCTGGCCACACTCAGATTGGAGAAAAAGATGGCTGAGAGAGCAATGGGGGAGAAAAGAGGAGGAAAATGAGAAAGAAAAGAGATTGGCCAAGGAGGAGTAGATACTCATATTGGCTCATGAACTGAGTCTGAAGGATCTGAACATTAAGGCCAGGCAGGCTGGGTCCAGCAGTGATTGTGGCAGCTTTTCCTCAGTGCCCTCTGACAGGAGGGTCCACATACCCAACGGTCTGGTATCCGACTTTGTGGTGGGAGATGACAAAGATAGGTGGTTTGAGGCTTATGATATTGCCCTACAGATGCACCAGGTCCCTGAGGAGGATTGGAGAGTTAGTCTGTGGAAGCATATCCCTAGTGAGGGGAGGGATACTCTACTGGCCCTAGAGGGCTGACAGGATATGGTATCTCGCCGTGAAAGAAGCCCTAATCAGGAAGTTTAGTTTGACCCCAGAGAAGTACAGACAGAAATTTGGTGACAGTCAGAAGCTATCCCAACAGACCTGGATGAATTGTGTGGATTCCTTTTGCTATACACTGGATGGTTCAGTGATGGGCAGTGAAGTAAAGGATTACCAGGGACTTTATAATTTGTTTGCAAAAGAGCGACTGTCAGTCTTTGTTTTCTAGATCTGTGCCAACACCTAGTTGATGGTAAGCTCACTGCCCTTAGGGAGCTTGCTAAGGAGGTGGACCTGTGGATAGGCACCAGAGTTGAAAAGAAGGTACGTGAGAGTGACGTCAAGAGGGGTCATTCAGTCTCCTCCAGCAGAGTGAGGGTCCAGTCAAGGGAGACAGAGACAAGTCCCAGGATAAAGGAGAGCAAAGGGTTTCCATGCACCTTCTGAGAAACAGGGAGGAGGTTCTGGAGGGTGGTGGCCCTCAGTGGCTTATTTCCATCCCTGCTGCTTTGAATGTTCCCAGCTAGTACACAAGCAAGGGGACTCTGTCCATCTTAAGAAACCACCCACTGGTGGAACCTCTACAGGTGTGGTCAATGTAGCCATAGAGTCCGCAGAGGCAGGTCAAAGTCCATGCCGTGATCTCCCTTATCTGGGAGGTGGACTCAGAGGGTGAGTGGGTGATCCCTGAGGATGGGAGTCATCACTTCTACCAGTCTAAAGTGAATGAGGTCCAAGACACTGCTCTGAAGGATGCTAAGGCAAGCCAGACCATGGTTGTGAAAGGCTACTTTCCCCATTTAGTAAAGTGGAATATTATGTGGTGAGGGGGTTTGTCCTCACCATGCAATATTATCACGATTCCCCAAAGATGGTCCTTAGATTCACACTAATACATCCTTAGCTCAGTCCTGGTAGAGAGGCAAAGAGCAGTCAGGCTATACTAGAGGAACAAGTGTTAAGTATTTCAGAGTACCAACATGGACAATAAGTAATTGACATGACTCTATAGAAATCTGACACCAATTAATAAAAATAAAGTGCCTTTTTATATTAATTTAGACACCAAAGTGAATGGAATAGCATACATATAGCTGAAGTTATAGATTCTAGAAGCGATAATAAATCAGTGCAAAACAATACATGAAAAATCTAACATTGCGGTCAATGGGAAAAACACTAGTGACAATTGCTAGTTTGAGGCCGAGTTAAGTGGAACCCTTGGAGGGTTAAGGTTGTGCGGGCCCTAGCACCAGACCACGACAGTCCGTACAATTTTACCTAGCCTGGGGGCTCTGGGTGCAGAGTTTCTTTGGCTGTCATTGGTGCTGAATAGAACCGCTTACATGATGCTGCAAGAAACAAATAAAAAACACACAGGAGGCACAGTTGTCGGATGTTGGCTAAAGGTTGCAAGGTATTCCCTCTTGATGCAGCATCATGTGTGGGGGTTAGTTGCCGAATTCGTGACCAACACGTCTTGGCAGTTGGAAGGCCAGCGAAAAGGTGTGGGCACTTCACTGCATCAAGGGGAGTGAGGTAGCAGCCTGAAATGTCAGAACAGACAGAACTACAACTACCACAATGCACTGGGCCAACTGGCTTTCATTGGTGGGTACGATGGCTGGTGAGTCTTATGATTCTGAAAGTGTTTTTACCTTCAGTGTGCAGTGGACTAATGCCAATAGCCCAGGGGAGTCTGGGGGTGCTTTGGCTTCAACAGGGGTCCCACAGTCGGTGGATGCTGATCTTTAGCCTAGGAAAAGGCTTGTTTTAACAGTTCCAAAGATGATGCCACAGGGACAGAGTATCCCTTTTTAGCATTGGCTGGTGGACAAAGTCTTGTTGCCGTGGACACAGGTTCCTTATTGCTCTTTAGTGGATGCAGGTTGATCGGAACTGAGGTCCGGTGTCAGGGGGTCCCTTAAATCCTAGATTTAGGGGAATTTGGGATGTGGAGACCAGTAGCCAATGGGAAGCTCGCTCCTGCAGCTAATCTGCCCTGAGGTGACCACATCTGGTGGGGTGAGTCACATGTTCTACCCAGAACCCTTTATTATGCCCCTCCTGCACATGGCAGAAAACTAAATTTAGTGTACATACCATGCTGCTCACTCTGTAGGTGTTCAGCCTTCTACCATAGCTAATTCTCCTACCTGTCATCGGGAAAATGTGCCTGGGGCACGGGAAGGGCTGTTTCCTCCATTAGGAGTTTGCCCCCATGCAAATCTAAGGTGGTGCAGCCTTTGATGCTCACTGCCTTGAAGTGCCTGTTTACTAGCTTGCTTGGGAAGAGGGAGGAGTGATCTACTTCCTATCCATACTTGTGCTCCACACTCCTGGGATTGTTCACACTACATAGCAGGAGGTCAGAATCCTGTCTTAGTGGTAGCAGGTGCTGGAAAGTTTGGGCTTGCCAGACAAAGCAAAAGACAACTGGAGCAACCAGGTGGGCACCATCTTATGTCTTCACCCAGGTGCATGCCACATCACCCTTGACACGAGAATCATGTCAGCAGTCAGAAGGCATGTTGTTTGATTCCAAACATGACATATTTTGGAAGTGCCATAATGGAGCTGGTGACCATGAGAAAGCTGGGGTGCCAGCCCTTGTCATTCGATGGGGCCGCAAACACTTATATGGGGAACACCACCATAAGATCATATGTGCGTGCACTCATATGTCCTTACCCTTAGTACACTGCGCCCTGCCTCCTGGACTCAGGAGACCTTCCTTAGCGGAGCAAACATATTTTAAGAGCAGTGTATGTGATTGTGCCACACTTGGTGAGGGCATAGTCGAAATCAAGCAGTTTGCACTGTTCTATCAGTCCGCAAAGGCAGGCCTGCAATCAGTAGCTTTTGTGGGTCAGAAATCTGAATTTAAAAAAAGTGAGTCTATACCAGGTGAAGGCGCCAAAAGTCTCTGGTCATCGAGGGACCCCCTCTGTGCATACATTTCACATGTCCCCCGCTCGGACCTTTCCTGCCAAAGGTCAACTGCTTCATCAGGACCTTATCCAGTGGCTATCCAATATCCATGGAGCCCTACTCAGCCACAGCCTGATGCCTGCCCAGGGGAAGATTTTTGACCAATGTTTCAGAGAATAAGTTCTAGGGTAAAATCATACCTGGCTTCTGTGATCATACCTGGCTTCTATATTCAACCTACCTCTGTCACAGTTGTCCTCTACTTGAGTCTTGGTACAGGTCAAGCCCAACCATAACACCATGTTTGATGCTTAATTGGCCCTAATTTTATACTTAAACTTTAATATAAATCTGGTTCCTTGTTATTTATTAAAAAAAATCCTATATTTCTAAAATGGTTTAGGATTTTTATTGTGTTGTGTTTTGAGTTTATTATTGTTTTGACATTGCATAAATCCTTTACACTTTCAGTTATTGCTGTGTAGGTTAGAGACGTTGAGGTCATGTTTATTTAGTAACTTTAGGACTCAACCTCACAATGATTTTGGTGCTTTTAACTTGAGGTGGGTACGTATCCAACTGGACCAATACTCCAACTTCTTACATGCAGAATGCCATCCTAAAAGTTAGTAATTTCTCACAGAGCATTGTCAAATATTGTTTGTCTATACGCTTTGAAGACTTTTACTCAATGATCCAGCTGTCACTGTGAGGCCCAGTCTTCCACTATCCTTCAGGGAGCATGTGTGATCATTAATTATTATTATTATGTTTTATTTGCAGAGTTTTATATAGCACAACCTTAACCCGAACCGAATGGGTTATCAGAGCGCTTTACATAGCACCACTTACGTTGCATGAGGACACCACTGTTGATCTGAGTAGAAATATCAGTAAGAAAAACCAATCATGTTTGCTTAGGACTTGATTGAGTTAGTAGAGGTGGCTCCCTATTGCTGACACATTTATTTACCCCATTTAATAACAACATTTACAAATGTGTCCCCTTCAGGATCTCATTCATTGTTGATTTCTGAATGAGATTACCAACTTCTCATTCAAGGTTTAATTTAACTGGGGATTAAAAATATAATTTGACAATTTTGTGGCTGACAATTATTTTCTTGGCATCCATAATGTGTTTTACTTGATTCCAATTGAGGGAAACCTGATTCAAACAGCAGATTAATCTGGAGAGGGTGACAAATCTCCAGCAACATAATCACATGCCATTCAAATTCAAATTCAAATTTGCTTTATTCGTCATTTTACACGAACACCATAAAAGTACAGTTTAAAATAACAATAATATACATTTTAAAAAGAATACAAAAGCTATTCCAATTACAGTTCATCAGGCCCCGGTCCAACCCACACATGTTACACATAATTTGGGGCGGGGGCTTCCTTCAACAGATCCCTCTTGTCTCTCTTGGTTTGACTGCTGACCTTCAAAAATTTGTTATAGAGAGTAGGGTCAAGGGGTCTTGGGCCATTTGTAAATATAAAAGGGCCACCTTAGCATGCCTAAATGTAGTTTTTTTCAGCAGACTAACTAAAAAACGGAGCCTGGGCAATGAATAAAAGGGGCATAGTATTACAAAAAGAAGGGTATTCTGCGGAGATTGTTGATCGCAGCAGCAGGGCCCCTTGGGCTCAACTGAACTGGTAAAACCTACCGAATCGGCCAGTAGATGGTGTGAAATGTTGAGCCTAAAACGTGTGATAAAAAATCTGTCCTGGGCATGGTGTATGAGGGCAAGGTAGGGTTCCATTCCTTCACAGGTCCTCACTAATCCGTAAGCTTTGACTGACTGTTTACCTCATTCCCTCTCTTCTCTAGATGAGGCTTTATAGTTAAAAAACATCTCCTTCACTCTGTCCTGATCCCGGCCTATAATTCCGGTCGGCTTTGAGAAGAGATCCTTACAGCCAATGCATTCAAGAATGACCTTTATATACTTCAGCCATGGAATATTCATTCCCCTGTCCCTACCCAGGCAATCCATGATCATATGCCTAGTCAGCATGGCCTCTGGATTCACCCAGAACTTTAGCCATGCTAGCAGGGGCCTAACCTGCACCTTGTCCCTTATAAAAGCTCCACCCAGTTCTTCATGAATAATATAAGAGGAGACGCACTGTGGGACTTTGAGGAGCCTTCTCAAATATTTATTCTCCTCAACATGTAGTTTGTCAGAATCGACGAACCCGCACAGTTCTGCACCATACACAGCTTTGGAGTAGCAGATTGAGTTAAATAAATTCATCATTTGCTCCAGGGACCACCGTCCTAGTCTGCGGCCAAAATTCATAATTGCCCATGTAATAGACACAAGCTTATTACAGCGCTCCTCAATTAATGCTTTAAAATGTAAACACCCATCAAATAAAATGCCCAGATACGAGAAGGACTTCATCTTCTCCAAACTGTGTTCGCCTATTCTATAATTAAAATGTTTCCTTGATTTGGTCCCTGTCTCCTTAACGTACGACTTAGTCAGGTTAGCAGACAGATATAAATTATTCATAAAATCCACGAAACCATCTATCAGTCGCTGTAGTCCCAATGGAGTACGTGCCAACAAAACCACATCGTCTACGTAAAGCAGGACAGGGATTGCTCTTCTGCCTGCTCTGGGTGAATCCGCATTTAGGTTTATTAGGGCTTGTTCTAGGCCATTTAAATACAGGGAAAACAAAAAACAGAGCCAAAATACACCCCTGTCGCACACCACTAGTGCAAATGAAAGACTCCGTGCTTCCGCCCTCTAAATTATACCTAACTTTGGCGAGGTATTCCAATGCAGGGCTCTCATAATCTTAATAAGGTCTTGGTCTTCCCCTAAATTACTCATTAAAACCCACAGCTTCTCCCTATTAACACAGTTGAATGCTGCAGTAAGGTCCATAATTGCTAGATGCACCGGTTCATTATTAGCAATGGTGTATTTAGCCATCAATAAATATAAATTTAAGCATTGATCTGTTGTTGATCTTTTAGCTCTAAATCCATACTGGACGTCAGTAACATTATGTTGTTCCTCAGCCCAGTTCACCAGGTGATTTAAAATAGCACGTCCCAGCACTTTGTCAGTTACATCTATCAGGGAGATAGGGCGATAGCACTGGGGACTATCTCTATTCCTCTTTTTGAAAATGGGGACTATTATGGCAGACAACCACGAACGGGGAGCCCGGTAGTTATTGCAGCATTTATTACTCGGGTTAAAATTGGTGTCCATAGATCCACCTTACTTAGATAAAGGTCTGGGGGATCCCATCCGGTCCCAGTGAAATTTTTTTTGTGAGACCCAGGATACCAGCAGTAATATCTTCCAGGGTACATTCTAGTGTGGCATTCCACCTCCCACCCACTCCTCGTTATCCTGAGCCTCGCTATTTCCCCGATTATAGAGCACTCTAAAATGCTCCATCCTCTGTGGGCTATTTACATCTTGGAAACAGGGGTTATTAACTATCTTCCAAAAGGTGGTAATATCTTTCCTTTCCTCAGCTCCTCTCAGGTCCTCCCAGGTTTGGGTTTGGAGTGCACTCTTCCTGCGCTTTACTTCCTGCTTATAAATTAACCTGCATTGCATAACCCCGTATGTGTCCCTTGGGTTAATTCTTAGGGCAGCTCTTAGGTTCCTCTGTGCGAGGGAGCACCCTCTTTCAAACCATCTAGGATCATTTTTAGGCTTACCCTGCCCTGTCGTCTGCAAAAGACTATCTATCAGGTGGCCTATTCCCTCAAATGCCTCCACTAAGGATGGTCCTTCCACTGATAAATCTAAACATTCTTCTAAAAACTGTTTCCCCTCTTTTGCAAAGATCCTATAAAAGCGTTCACAATTAATGCTTGACCATTTTAAACGCCTGCCCTTATCTGTAACCTTTTCTTAGTTTGTCCCAGCCCCCCTCTTTGCGACCCTACTTGTGTTTGTCTCTGCAACTGACAGTATTAGGGGGTTGTGGACGCTAAAACCACTCAGCTCTATTGAGAATCCCACTAGCCACTTCTTAAGTAATTGGGACACTAATATAAAATCAATAAAGGAGCTACAACCCCTTCCTTTAAAAGTAGGGTTAACCAACTTATTGGGCTCAATGGCCAATAGGTCCATCGTATGATCTTGCATCACCCTACTCAGCTCCCTGCCCCACAGCGTGTGCTCGAAGTGTGGTCTCTCATCCAAACTGCAGGAGGTCCAGTCTTCTTTGATGGGTAACAAATTTGGGCACAGATGACAATTAAAATCCCCTGCTATTAAAAGCATGGGTACCGTTGTAACCTGCTTCTGCTCCATCAGCAAACTAAATGTTTCGTCAAGCTCTCTCGCTCTGGATCCTCCCGCATTATAGAAATTGACCAAAATTATATTAAGGCCCCTATTTTTAAACCTGAGGCCTATCATGTAATCTGAGCTCCATTTTAAATCAACCCAACCACCTTCCAGACACAATTCTACGAATATTAGAAGACTTCCCCTCACTCTTCCGGCCATAGACTTACTTTCCGGGACCCCAAACGATTTATACCGACCTAGGTGGAAATTAGTGTGGTTTACCAGGTTTCCTGTACACAGATTATTTTGAATTTGTTAATAAATTCCAACCATTCCTGATTTCGGAACTTAGCTGACAGACCTGCTATATTCCAGGATACTAATTCAAAGGAGCTCCCTGGAGGATTTAAGAGGGGGCAAATGACTGTGATAGGCCTATCACAGCTTTAGAAAACCTCAATCCTAGGTGGCCTTGTTTTGCAAAAGGCAAGCTGGGTCACGTTCGGCGTTACGCATCTTGAATGCTCCTCCGCCTGAGGGTTTTAAATTTGAAGAAGCCACTTGGCCTAGTTCCTCTCCTTGTAGTCAGTCCACTTCACTAAAATGTCTTCCCCAGTGGAGTGGGGCAAATTTATTGAATAGTGGGGGTGATGGCCCTCCCCCCTCCCTCGGGGGGGGGGCTACCTGACGGCCATGTATGTCTCCACCCCCTGGTACTGCTGACAAAGACTCGCTCCTCACCCCATCTACCCCACCTCTCATCCTACCTGGCTGACCAATCCTATCCCTGTGGCACTCATAATGCCCAGAATTAGGCATATAATCTGGTGGAGTATAAAAATAGCTTAAATTCCAAGCCTGGATAGAGGATCGTGGATGTGTCCGAAAGCCCTAGCAGACGTGGTGCGCCGCCTTAGGATCTTTAAAATTAATAACAATACAGTCTCCTGCTGTATTTTTTGTCCTGCATCCTACCCAACTCACTCTCCTCACAAAAAGAATCTTACACTGTACATCTCAGGGGAGTGGTCTCTTATTATTTAGCCAGTGTGTTGTCTTATTTTTTAGTTGGTCATAGGATTCAACTTTTCCGTGTTCCAATTGGGGAACACCAGTCAAAACAGCAACATAAGGTGTACATTCTGGGGGTAGGTCTGGGTGGGGATACAAATTCTTTGCCTCGTTCCCATCCCTGTCAATACTACGGCTTTCTCCATGTGTCTCTAGGGGAACTATGTTTCCACCATTCACTATTTCGCCCCTTAACTTATTGGGGCCCACTGGTTGCACAGCCGGACCCACAGTTGGTGACACAATGATGATGGGCCAGGCTGCGGGATCCCTTCCTCCCTTCCTCACCAACTCGTTTGCGTGACCACCAATCACTATTTTGTTTTCAATGCCTCCCAAAGTGGACAATATCAGTCATTCCGATTTCTCAAGCCTGTTCTCAATTAATAAAAGTCTTCTCATTAGGGGCTCCAAAGAGGATGTTATGAGAGCACCTATTTTTAGCCAGTACACGTCCTCAGTCTGCGGTAGTCCAGTTACAGTTTCGTCCACATCCGTGGCATTTACTGCAAGCAGAGTTTCCTGTGAGACTTCAGTAGTTGGATGGTCTGTATTTGGCGGCTCTCTCTGTTTACTCGGTTTAGAGATCTTGGACTTCTTTGCCTTCTGCTGTGTACCTCCTCGTGTGCCTCCTTGTTTTCTCTTAGAATCAACCCCCTGCATGTGTTCCATAGATTGTAAGGGCTCTTTGTGGACTTCTGCTGTTCACATAACCATACTCTTAGGTAAGTTTGGCAATGCACTGCGTGGCAGTGATGTGGAATTCAAAGGATCTCCATCAATGTGAGGGGATGCAAACATTTGCTGTAGACTTATATTCACAGTCTCGGAGCCTATGGCGGGAGCAGACTGACAGTAACTTTCTGGCGAGCACACATTCATAATACCCCCCAGAGATGTTCGTTTTGAGAACACGGGGTTCATAGAGAGACGTAGCTCCGTGATAGCCATCTCATGGGCAAGCACAGATGTAGCCCTCATTATGAATTGGTCAAGGGTTCCCGCAACATACCCAATTCCAGCTGCTTTCCTCCCTCTCCCCTCACGTGCTACCATTTTGGTTCAATTTAATTAGCAATAATATAAGAAAAAGGAAAATTAAAGTTGACTCAGATATCCGTCTTTAAATCCACTTACTGGAAAGGCAGGTCAACCGTTGGTATCGAGGGCCTTAGGGGGGGCAGCCCAGCCTCTCCCTGTCTTGAACGCGCTCAAAGGGGCCCGCCCTTGGCCCAGGCTTCGCCCGGCACGCGCCCACACGTGCCCACACGCGTTCCGCAGAGCGGGTGCCGCGCGGTGCAAAATAGGGGCTGGCAGGAGGAACTGATGCTCTTCAGGTGTCGTGAAGTGGAGGCTCCTGGACTTTAAAGTCCGTCGAAAATGCGGCAAGGTTACCCCCGTGTAAATAACTCCAGCGATGCGGCGCCTGCGGAGCGGGTGCCGCAAGGTGTAAAATAGGGGCTGCCAGGAGGAACTGATGCACCTCAGGTGGCGTGAAGTGGAGGCTCCTGGACTTTGAATTCCGTCAAAAATGCGGCAAGGTTACCCCTGTGTAAACACCTCCAGCGATGAGGCGCACATGCCATTCAATTGCCAAACAACTCACTCATTCCCATCATTATTCCAATTCCAGTTGGTTTTGAGAGGCTTTCTGTTGTCCAGAAGATTTATGTGCTTCTTTGCTTATTCTTCTATAGAGTTATGCCTTTCTTATAGTGTAATGGAACAACACCAAAATGATGGATAAAATGCTACAATTAATCTTTACCACTGACAATTTTTTCAGGCTTGCCTCTCAACCCATCTTTTTTGGCCCAACATGCTTCCTCAATTTGGACCCAGTTTGCAAAGAGAGATTGATAGGAGAGGGCTCTGTCTTTTTTTGTTTTTGTTAATTTTTTTACTTTTCCTTGATGTCAGTTTAATATTTTGCTTGATGATCACTGTGTAATATTTATATATTTATTCACAGTCTTATATTACATTCGTTTATCAGTTTTCGCCTGCACCCCCTTGGCTTACAATGGGTTTCTCATTGTACCAAAGTACAACAGTATTTCATTATTGTTATTTTTTATTTTTATTTTTTACTTACTTTGTTCTTTCAATTTTTTTACTTTTTACTTTCAATTTACTAATTTAAAAAAAGTTATTTTTGAAAACATTTTTTAGAATCCATTCACCACCTATATGTCATGGCACACAGTAACATACATTTTTTAAGGATTATTTCATTTTCTCCTGGACACCGTGCCTGCCATAGGTGCAGAACACACACCAGCATTCATTTCATAAGGATTATTCCATTTTCCCCTACACCTCCCTGACTGCCACAGGTGTCTCCTTCAGATGCATGCACCGCACACAAAGTCATCAGTTACATATGAATGCTGTTATCTTGATTGGAAAATAAATATTAGGTTCTGTTGGTGTTGTAGTGTAGTTCCTATTATCCCAATAGGCTCTGCGCATTGGAATAATACCTTCAGCAGTAAAGGCCTAGACCAGACGTTAACTAGGTCTACTACTGTCGATATTAGACTTAAAGTTTTGGGTTTGCCAGCTAGCTCAGAGTTCACTAGAAACTTTCTCGAATGTTCAGGAAGGACTTAACTTCCCTGATTAGACAAGAAGGGATTTAGTTTCTGACAACCATAGAACATGACAACTTTGCTCTCCCCTAATCAAGAGTATATCTCGAGAGTCGTGTGAACAAAAGGCAATTTATTTTACTCAGTCAGTACGTGCATTCTTAGTCTCATCAGATTGTAGAGAAAAGGAAGAGACGGGCGTGTTCAATAAAAAGGTGTTATTTATTGATCAGTCTCTTTTCTCATACAAGAGATATGGATCGATATTATTGCAATACTTATAGCTAAGTAAAGTGCATAAAAAGCAGAAGTATAAAATAATACTGTAAAAACATTGATATGGTTTCTAAGCCATATGAAGGTTTAAAATGAATAAAATATATTACATACACATATACATTTGACTAAACGTACTCAACTGGTGTTTCTAAATACGCCTACCCCGTGTACCTGACCTAAGCCTAATACGTGGGCGGGAATAGAAAGTTATAGTTTAAGTTAAGTTTGTTTTTGCCAAGTGAATAACTAAAGAATTCTCTGTGAGGGGTTATTCAGTTCTGTACCTGGAATCTAGGTTGAATGAGGGATGGTATCTCTCGTCTCTGGTCTCGATATTCCAGGCTGCCTGCGAGGGCTACCCAGAAACGCCGGTGCTGGATTTCTCGGCAGGAGAAAGCAGCTTCTCTCAGCGCGTCAGGAAGGCGGGGCTGCGCCAGCGGGGTCTGCTCTGCTCTGGGCTTCGGCAAGTATGGCTGCTCCGTCTCGTCACCAGCGCGTGTGTTTGCATAGGGCAATATCGGTAATATTTATACCTTTAAGGTGCCGAGATTGACGTAAGGATGGACATAGATACGTCAATAAGGATGTCATACGACTTGCTCGTTAGCACATTCTTTTGCTGAAGTTCTCGGTGAAATCAAAACAATGGCCGCAGGGTTTTGCCCAGGTTGTCATAGGTTTGATTTGTTATGAGAACTCCGTATGCCTTATCAGGGGCTGGAGGAATATCGCTTGTCTAATTAGATCGCAAGCGTTATGACCTAATCAGATAACACGTTCCTGTGCCGTAGTGTGACTGCGTCAGATAACGGTATCTGCATCATGGGGGTTTTCTGCCTCATGGGCTGACTGTTAGTTAACTTGTTGGTTTGTTTAACCAGAATAGGGTCAGGAATAGGGGGATCGATTCAGAACCTATAGGAATACATCCACGCTAACTATGGTCATATTTACTAATCTATGCATAGTAAAACATAGTACAACATACTATAGAGTATTGTGTATGCCTTACCACCCCAAAATACATAAATGCATTTTGAAATGTTCAAATATACTGAAAAATTGCAGACATATGTATTGTATGCACTCAAGCTGTAGAATAATGCCAAAGTAATCGCATTAGTATACATTATTGCTATTTGGTATATGAGAATTACACATGAAATGGCTCTTAATACAGAAAAAAAGTTAGACCATTTCATCACAGAATATAATATCAATGAACATACCAGCGGGCAGCTAATGTCTATAAGCTATCTAAAATTTAGAAACCTTAGTTCTCTAAGAATAGTTCTTACTTTAAGCAGAAGATAGTGTCCCGAAAAATATGCAAAAATATTTTGGGGCTGCTGAAAAATTGCTGTCCGTGAACTGGAGGGAAAATTGTTCATGTGACTTTATTTTTAAAGTTGAAGGCCGAATTCAGGGAACGCCGTGTGCGAGCTTGTTCAAAAGTCTCTATTTCTGCTCTGGTGAGAACATCATATCATTTAGGCTTTCGAAAAAACTGTCAACAGCTTCCTGGGAAAGTTCCACTAACTCGGAAATAGGTGTAATCATGCATTCATGCGCATGATTGTCTCCATTGACATTCTGATTCGCATTGCTGACAGAAGGTCGTACCTGATCGATGCTGCTTTCATCTTGAACTTCACTACCCATCAATCGTAGTGGTGAAGCTTCCACGAATGCCGTCATCAGGATTGGTAGCCTTTGAGGGCAGCACAAAGCGTGAACCTTGATCGAGCTCAACAATGTTTCTGCATCCATTGGCGCATCGATTGTAGCGTCAGACAGGTGTCTAACACGCATTCTTCTCCGCATAGCAGACACCTTAATACAGGTAAAACACATCTTTGCCACATTGGTCGAAAATATAGAAACCAAGTCATGTTCAGGTCTCTAAGCCGGGAGAGTCCCAGGATTTTTGATATCCGGTCCCGGTATCCAATGGCTAGGATTGTTTCTTCCCTTGTCGCAAGAGTTTTGTCTGTGACATGGGTTGCCATACCGAAAAATAAGGACCAAGAATAGGATTCCTGCAATTAGTCCCAAGATCAGGGGAAGTCCGCCAAAAATCGAATGGACGAAATCTGGAAAAATACCCAGTATGGCTTTGAATGGTGTTAATGCCATCGAAAATACTGTCTTAAATACCTTTGAGACCCCATTGGTATCAGAAATATTTAAGATTTCGTTTAGTATTTCTGCGAAATGTATGGGGGAATTAGTTGATAACAATGAATGTATCTCTGCAGTCGTCCTTGCGACTTGTAGATCATACGTTTCTTTTGATGACGTGAGCCTTGTAGGCGTCTGAAGAAGCACTGTTTTCATTCTGCTTAAAGTATCTATTCGAATAGAAGTAATTTTCAAATCGGGCCATGCCCTTGCCTCCCTGTCTGGAAAGGAGCTAGGGAACAATGAGCGTCCACAGCACTTGACCTTCGCAGTCGTAGTTACTAGATAAGGAGTCCCGGGCATAAGACTACAACATCTGCGGTCCTCAATTAGAATGTAACTCCCATTATAGAGTCTTTGAAAGAATGGTTCTATTTCTGTTGCAGGTGCGCCTTGCTGGTGACATGAAAGGTTGTATGAATTCCCTTCACAGGCTCCATGCAAACTAATTCCGTTACACAGAAGCGTGCCGCTTAGTGACATCGCACAATTATTGCCACTAAGAAACACTTTCTGTCCTTTATTACTGACACATGCATGTGAATAGGGCAGGTTCCATGATGTTTTAATGTACCCCTTTCCCAATTTCTCGTACATGCCAGCCTGTATATATTTTTGGCAGTATTGAAACCTGAAGGTTGAGATTGGAATATTTATTATCCCATGTATTATCCATTCACTGACAGGTCGTTCTGACATTGTCACTGGTAATCTTTCGAGTTTTTCAATGCTCAAGATTGTATAATCAGCACCCTTTTGTGCCATACTGATTTGTCTATCAGTAAGGTTAAAGATTTGGAATAGTGACGTTGTGTTGATTAAACGCCAAGGCACATAGCCTGAACGCAGATTTTGTAACGTCCAGCCAAGCTGTACAATAGAGCGCAATTGGGACTGACCGTGTTGTAATAACAGTAAGTCTTGCGACAATCTGTCGATTGCTGAAGACACAATGCTGTTCAAAGAAAAAATTCTGGAGGACAGAGTCATTAACCCATTGTCCACTACAGAAAGTGATTTTTCCAAATTAATACGGTCAATTTCCCGTATTCTCTCTGCTGTTTCAATTTGAGTAACCTTCCAGGCCTCATTGTATGCTGCATATACAGAGGCTGCTATGAAACGTTTTTGACGCTGTTTGCGCGATCCCATAATGAAATCACGCAAGTCAGCACCATCAGTAAGTAAAGTTAGGTGTTGTTTAATTTCTGTCAGTGTGGAAGTTTGTAGCCATTGAAGGCACAATTTGCCCACACTGTAGGTGGTTATTATCCCTGGGTGATGTCTTTGGGGATATCTAGGGTCTGGCCTGGTCATTTTTAACCCCTGTGTTTTGTTCAGGAATCTGTCTTGACAGTTATTAGTATCTGTGGGCCAGATCAACCACTGTTTCCAATCAGGATGTGTTCTGTTTTGGTTTAATACATAATTTACGTCTATCTCTTCATCTGTAGAGCTATTGCCGAACATTGTTAGCTTTGGAATAGACGGTTTATTTAAGTCTTTGATTTTGGCTAGGCCAAGACAGGTAGTTTGTTGAACAGTGTCATTTAAAAATATCATTTGTTCTGGGATCATGCAGGCTCTAAACAAAGATTCTATACCCTGCACTTGCCATTCTTTAGTACCCCAAACACTTTTCAATTCAACATTTTTGTCCCAATAATCAAAACCAAAAGTATTCATTTGTTCAAAAAATGAGTCTGAATATATCAATTTTGTGTTGGTTATCATGGTCTTTGTCCCTGTCTTGTTTGACAATTTAAAATAAAATGCTTCAGCATTACTTGTGTTAAAACCTGAAAAGTATGAATATTTGTCATAGAAGGTCCTTGAGCTTCCTTTTGGAGGGGTTGCACAATGTTCCCATTGATTATAATTTAAAACATTTCTAGGTTGTGCAGATCTATGTAAAAAATGGTTACCATAGTGGTTATAACAGTACATACTATCATAATTTGTAGAACCCTGCAAATAATCATGTTTGGTAAATTTAGCAGACATTACTAAGTCAGACATCATATTATTAATGCTTTCGAAGTCCCAATCATCGGCAAATGAGCTTGGTTTTACAAAGTCACTCAAAGAGATCTTAATTTGGTGTGGATATTTCAGGATTTCGACCGGACCATAAATTTCATAGTCAGTGTTGTCCCAGGCTACCCCACCAGGTATCGGATTGGCTGTGAAGTTGACTGAAGAAAGTTCTCTTTTCTCGATGTGTGAAGATGTGTGTGGTTTGAGGATCAAGTTGATTTTCTGACTTGCTGTGTCCATTTTTGCATATTTTCCCTCAATGAAGCGTCCCAATGTTAGTATCATGATGAGCCAAAGTATGAGGATAAATGCACCAAAACCCACCCAAAATTCGATCCATGGAGAAATCAGATATGTTTCTTTCAGTTGTTTCAAAAGTTCTTTAGCTTTATCTTTAAAGGTTTTTGATGATGGCTGTGTCTTTGATTCACTGAAGCCTTCAGAGAAATCATCGAAGTTTATGAAGTAGCCGGATGCAGTTCTGTCAATTGTTCCAATTGCTTCAGGATTTCTGTTTCTTGCATTTTCACTTGGTACTTCATTATAGATTGGTGTGTCTCTGCTAAATGTTTTTATTTGGGTTTTCAGAGGTCTGAGTTCTATTGCATTGTTGCATAGTCCTTGTTGTTCTTCTGTAGGCTTTTCGAATGTGATGAGCCTCTTCGTTAGGACCTCTGTACTGGTAGCAAACCTTGGTGTTCTGCTACTTATTGGGAGTCCACTTGGCCTACTGTTTGTTATCGGCCACATGATTGTGGTTTTACCAGGTCGATGGATACAACTCGGTTCTCCTTTTTACCAGCAAGTGGCGGTAGTACAACTGATCTTGTCCCGTTGACAGACAAGACAGGAACTGCTTTTCTGTAAGAAGGCCCAAATTCCTTCTTTACCGCGATCTTTTCCCTGACTAGATCCCCGACTTTTGGAATCCAGACAGGTCTTGCTGGGACAGGTGGTGGTTCTTCAGTGGTTGTTGGCTGTTGTTTCAATTTTATGTTGCTCAGGTCTTTTCTTGTTTTGTTTAAGTCCTGCAAAATAGCCAAACGGTCTTTGATATCAAAGCTTTTTTCTTTCACCACTGAAGTCTGACTATCAATGTCAGAGATCAACATCCTAGTTCCAAATAATAATTCGTACGCACTGAATCCCTTCAGAGAATTTCTTGGCAAGTTATTTAGACTACGTTGGACACTTATTAGATGTTTGACCCACCCAGCTCCCGAACCTAATATCCTTTCCGTTATAGATTGCTTTATGCCTTGGTTTTTTCTTTACACCATCTCGTATCCCTCAGGAAGGAAGTGAGAAGATTCCCGCTGGGCTATGCTCATTTGGTCATGTTTCCCCTCAGGCTGGAGGGCTAGAGTGAAAACAATGGTCAAACGTAGCATGCTCTTAGTGTATATGCCATTTAGACTCGCAAATCTTTGTATAACAGTCCAGACGTCAGCCGAGTGCTGGTGATCTACATTATAAGTGGAAACTAGCCTGTATATGTTAATCGCAACCCTTCCTTTGTACTCCTGATTTTTTCTGGAGTAAAACGACGAGGTATTAAACTGTTTCTCTCCCCACTGCGATCTCTGTTGCAGTTTGGGCAGTTTTTTACAAACATGGTGTGACGCAGGCTCATGCCTGGCCACCAGTACCTTGATTGTAATTCTTCCAGAGAATCTTTTAGTTTGAGGTGTCTGCGACCCTCGCCCATATGTGCGTCTGCGATTAACAAGTTTCTCCTGTCCATATTTGGAATCACTCTATCCCCCACTCCAGGGATTCGAGCAAAAGGGACGGAGTTTGCATCGATTATGTATGTATAATTGAGTGGATGGTTGATCTGTAACGCTGAGCAGTCGCCTTTTGATGACGTTTTCACCGCCAGCACTGTTTCACCGTCAATGTATTTTAATGTACGCTTTTTTCGAACTACGGGAGCCGATTTAGTGGCTGCCGCTGTGGCTGTTTCAGCCA
Organism: Lissotriton helveticus; assembly: GCF_964261635.1. Lineage (NCBI taxonomy): Eukaryota > Metazoa > Chordata > Amphibia > Caudata > Salamandridae > Lissotriton > Lissotriton helveticus. The sequence goes on along the minus strand of NC_136059.1, from coordinate 140,830,721 downwards.
ATGAATTCCCTGCAACGTGAACGCCATCACGCTGATGACTCAGTGAGTGTGTCACGTGAGTCTTTGGTAGCTCATTTTGTAAAAGAGCTATTTGTTCCCAAAGCATTTTCTGCTTTATTGTTGCATCTGTGTCATCTTTGTAACCGTTTTGAATCCATGTCTGCAAATCCTTGTTATATGATTTGACGCAGTAATATGAATCTGACACTATAAGTGTCGGGAATTCGCGATCCGCATTATCTAGCGCCATTTTCAATGCCATTATTTCAGTCTGTTGTTCTGAATTAGTTTCTACTGAGTGTGTTTTTGTTAATAGAGGTTTTAGTTTACCTCCGCGCCACACTTCTTTTGTAATCCCACATGTGGGGTTGTATGCCTGTTCTCCCCAAACGGGGGGTTGAGCATGTCCGTCTGTATAAATTACACAGGCGTAATGTCGTAAAGGCAGAATGTCGGTTGGCAGAGGATATGTTTTTTCATATTCTAAATTTTCCATTTCTCCTAGTTCTGGATCAAAGTAATAGTATACTTTGTCCGTTGTGATTGAATTCACCCATTGTATCCATTCAGGATTTAATGTTGTTTGTAGGTAAATTACACGGTGTTGTTAGTGCCTCGAAGGCTGATTCAGCTGTTCTGACTGTGATATGTCTACCGTCAGCTTGATCTTTTTCTCTAGCTATTGCGGTTTGAACTGCATGAACAATTTTTTCTTTGTTGCTGAATTTCTGTTCAGCTTCTGTGTACAAGTGTGATTTGAATGCAATTGGTACCTTTTCTCCCTCATTAGAGGTCAGGTATGTGAATCCGCATCTCCCTGGGATGACTCGAATCACAAGATTGCGTGTGTTATCACGTGTTTCTAATTTTGTTTTAATTAGCATGTCTGTTTGTAGGGATCTCAAAATTTCTGTGTGTATTTGAGTCCAATTGGATCTTTTAAAATCTGGTTTTATCAGATCATAAAGGGTTTGACCCTTTCTGCGTAATTTGCAATGTATGTTCTTCCGAAATTTAGGAAGCCTAGAATTGACTGTAGGTTTTTTAGTGTTCTAGGTGCTTGGAGTACGGCACATTTCTCTAGGAAATTGTCAGCCAGGCTTTTGCCTTCACTTGATAATTCATATCCTAAGAACAGGACTGTCAGATGGGCAATTCTGGATTTTTTAAAGTTGAATTTGTAACCCTCTGCTGCGAACCCAAGTATTATGGTGTTCACTCTTTTCAAGTGAGTCTCCAAGTCATCATCTGTTAAGTATATGTCATCGACATAAGATAATGCTTCATCATCATATAGTTGTAGTAATTCTGTTACTCTCGCTGAGAATACTCCCGGGCTGTTCTTGTACCCCTGGGCTAACAGACAGAATTGTTTTTGAGTGACATTTATTGAGAATGCAGTTAAATATCTGCTCTCTGGTGCTATGTTTTGACAAAAGAATCCATTAGAGATGTCTAATGTTGTTTTGTATTTTTTGCGCACTATGTTATTCATTAGTGCAGCACTATGTGAGTTTTGCACTGCAAAAGTTTTGCAACATGTGTTAAGGTGTCGGTAATCCAAAACTAGACGATATGAATTGTCTGGTTTGGAGACCGGAAACAAAGGGTTGTTCATTTGTGAGGTGCAAGTTTCAATCACCCCCTGGTATTCTAGCTGATCTAGTATTTCATTTACCTGTTTTTTAGCTTCTTGCTTAATTGGGTACTGCCTTTGTGCAGTAGGTTGTGATTTTAACTGGATTTTGTGAGGAGGTGAGTCCTCATCCCATCCCACGTGATTTTTATATAAAGCAGGAGCTAGAGCCACTGCCCACTTTCTAGCAAGTGTGTATTTTTTATGAATTGGAATTTGATTTGAGAAGGCAGGCATAATTATTTCTTCGCCATGAGGGCACTCCCTGACAAACTCTGGTGGCCAGTCTTTTTCAGCTAGAAGGATATCATAGCCCTTGGAGAGATTATCCCAAAATAGTCCCCTTATTTTTCTAGTCTTATCCCCCTCTATACGCAATGTTATTTCGTATATTTTGTGAGGTTTGCTAACTCTGGTGTCCGCAGTTTCCACTTGAAGATATTCATTCGTGTCCACTGTCTCCAGATGATTCATAAGGACTTTGCGAGCTATGCTCACTTCTGCTGCGCTGTCTAGCATTGTCTGAGCCCATTCCCCGTTTTTCAGTTGTGTCCTCAGAATTCTCGGCATTGTTAACTATTTTAATGCTGGCTACCTTCTTCTTTGGAAATTGTAATTTCTTTTTTAGCTGAGCAGGTTCCTTGTCTTTGGACTTGGCGTGCTCTTCTCTTTGTTCTGATCGTCCTCTTCTTTCCGATTTCTGCGAGGAAGTCTGAAAAGATTGAGAGGGACGTGTATCAATGTCTTGATATCTATCAGGTTTTTTAATATTATCCCTATTTCTAAGGTTATATCTTTTCCCAGAGGGGTCACTCTGAGGTGACCTGTGTCTTTGGTTCGGAGATTTTTCTCTTCGCCTAGGAGACCTTCCTCTGGACTGGAATTTCTTTTCTTTAGGATTGGATTGTTTGTTTCCATCCCAGTTCTTTTTCTGTGATGTTGAATTATTATTAAAAAATATTTTTTCAGGACTTTCAATCAGTTGTGGTTTTACTGGTATTCCACCTAAACTATCTCTGCCTAGTTCCTCATAGGATTTTTCTATGATTCTGGCAATTTCAGCTGGTTGGTCTGCTATATCTGTCTCCTTTAACCTCTGGCGGATCGCTACGTTTGCTGCTTCACCCTTTATGTTGGCTAATAATATAGCCGAGACCTGCTTGAAGTCTTTTAGTAATTTCATACCAAGAGTTAAAGCGGGTTCTGGACCATATTCGTCTTGATTTTTTTTAGCACATCTGGTATTACCGAAATGGATGGAACACCGTGCGTTTTTGTGTAGATGGAAGCAAAGACTGTACCCCAAGTGTCACAGTCCTCAATGTGTGGTGCGATTCCCATTGGAAGACAGATAGTCAGAATCCTGTGCTTTTCTAGCGGGGTGGTGTCTGGAAACACCGCCTCTATTTGGGTGATTTTCTGCGCTAGCCAGAATGGTATTTGTTCCCGTTTAGCCTGTACTTTACCTAGGCAGGACTGGATGTTCTGTGGTGTAATTTTATTTGTGTTCCCCTGGTGAGGGGTCAGCTGTGGGAGTTTAATCGCTGGCTGAATTGTTGAAGTCCGCATCACATACTGGACTAATTGTCTATGTATTTTTATTAATTGTTTTAGCTGTGTTAACAGGTGTGGTGCAGACATCCCATCGATGTCTGGATGTGGTGTGTATCCGGCTAGGACCGGCCACGTTGCTCCTGGTCTACCTAAAGGACCGAGCCTGGTGATGTGATTATTGTGTATTAGGGCGCCATTAAATAAGAGCAAATGCTCTTGAAATTTAAGTGGTACTTCCACCTCCTCGAAAGGAGTGTACATTTCAGGAGGTTCCTCTATTTTGTAATAGTGGAAGTACTTTGTTACAGGATTTGCTGCTGGAAAATGTATCCATGAATAGTATACCTCTGTCTGCCGATATTCGTGTGCCTCAATTACGAATATGACTGTACCACCTCTAGGTGTCAGTCCATTTTCTATAAGTTTTATGGTTATAGATTTCCTTTTGATGACCGGAATGAGTATTATATTCGGGTCTGCTTCCTGCATGGTAGCATCAGCTTCTGCGAGTTCAGTTGCTAATCTAACTGCCTCTCTTTCTTCATCACTGTCTACCATTTTACCGACAGGAAGGTTATTCTGTTTGTTTGCAGATCAGGTTTCTTATGGAAACAAAGATTAGATGTACAATATTTTAGAACGGTTTATCCTTCAACGTTGACTATACCAAGTACCATACATAGGAGTTTCCTCCTGCGAGGTTTGGCGGATATTTACCTTTCACCCACTCCAGACGTCTTTGGAGTATTATGGGAAAAAGGGGTCTGAGTGAGAAAGCACGACTGAGTTACTCTAAATGTCTTACGTTAGTTTTATCGCCCTTTCCAAACGCGTTGGGCGCCATGTAGTGTAGTTCCTATTATCCCAATAGGCTCTGCGCATTGGAATAATACCTTCAGCAGTAAAGGCCTAGACCAGACGTTAACTCGGTCTACTACTGTCGATATTAGACTTAAAGTTGTGGGTTTGCCAGCTAGCTCAGAGTTCACTAGAAACTTTCTCGAATGTTCAGGAAGGACTTAACTTCCCTGATTAGACAAGAAGGGATTTAGTTTCTGACAGCCATAGAACATGACAACTTTGCTCTCCCCTAATCAAGAGTATATCTCGAGAGTCGTGTGAACAAAAGGCAATTTATTTTACTCAGTCAGTACGTGCATTCTTAGTCTCATCAGATTGTAGAGAAAAGGAAGAGGCGGGCGTGTTCAATAAAAAGGTGTTATTTATTGATCAGTCTCTTTTCTCATACAAGAGAAATGGATCGATATTATTGCAATACTTATAGCTAAGTAAAGTGCATACATTAAAAGCAGAAGTATAAAATAATACTGTAAAAACATTGATATGGTTTCTAAGCCATATGAAGGTTTAAAATTAATAAAATATATTACATACACATATACATTTGACTAAACGTACTCAACTGGTGTTTCTAAATACGCCTACCCCGTGTACCTGACCTAAGCCTAATACGTGGGCGGGAATAGAAAGTTATAGTTTAAGTTAAGTTTGTTTTTGCCAAGTGAATAACTAAAGAATTCTCTGTGAGGGGTTATTCAGTTCTCTACCTGGAATCTAGGTTGAATGAGGGATGGTATCTCTCGTCTCTGGTCTCGATATTCCAGGCTGCCTACGAGGGCTACCCAGAAACGCCGGTGCTGGATTTCTCGGCAGGAGAAAGCAGCTTCTCTCAGCGCGTCAGGAAGGCGGGGCTGCGCCAGCGGGGTCTGCTCTGCTCTGGGCTTCGGCAAGTATGGCTGCTCCGTCTCGTCACCACCGCGTGTGTTTGCATAGGGCAATATCGGTAATATTTATACCTTTAAGGTGCAGAGATTGACGTAAGGATGGACATAGATACGTCAATAAGGATGTCATACGACTTGCTCGTTAGCACATTCTTTTGCTGAAGTTCTCGGTGAAATCAAAACAATGGCCGCAGGGTTTTGCCCAGGTTGTCATAGGTTTGATTTGTTATGAGAACTCCGTATGCCTTATCAGGGGCTGGAGGAATATCGCTTGTCTAATTAGATCGCAAGCGTTATGACCTAATCAGATAACACGTTCCTGTGCCGTAGTGTGACTGCGTCAGATAACGGTATCTGCATCATGGGGGTTTTCTGCCTCATGGGCTGACTGTTAGTTAACTTGTTGGTTTGTTTAACCAGAATAGGGTCAGGAATAGGGGGATCGATTCAGAACCTATAGGAATACATCACAGTGTGGTTTGACATTGGAATGCACTTTTGTTAAATATTTAGGATAACAATAATAACTTAAATTTCCAAACTAAATTATGTTGTCTGGAATTTAAAATGCAACAATGCCAAGTTTCACTAAATGTTTTTCTTGCTTGTTTGCTTTTAGTTGCAAAATATAATCCGTCGGCAAATCCTGACTTGTCTGCTTGTTTGCTTTTAGCTGCACAAGAGACAACAGCTACAGTGCAGTCAAATGAGTCTTTCAGTCTCTTCCACTTGTGCAGCTAAGTGCCACTGCCAACTGACAGCTTCAAGATGGCCCCAAAGAAGGGTGATGCCAATTAAATGATCAGTGGGCACGAGAGGAAGCACTCTCTGCCACTGGCATGTCAGCCAGAACCGTTTTTGGCAAATTTGTGCCTGCCACACCGGCCTCCAGGGAGCAAGCTGGGAGCAGCACTCCTGAATAAATGGCACTACCCCAACCTAAGCCCAATCCCATGTCTCTCAGCGAAGCAACTACTGTAATCATGTTAACACCAATGAGCAGTGACATTGAGTTGAATTTGACTCTTTCCCAAAGTAGTACCCATTCATTTCTGGAAAGTGGACAACAGCCGCAGCCATCAATGGCTCTTATTGAAATAGGAGCTGAACATGAGGTTGACCTTCCTGCTGAGCAAGAACATTGTCTTTTACATTCATTGGCTTCCATACCTCCAGCAAGAAAAATGAAGGGTACTCCACCATCTTCACCAAGCCCCCATTCTGATGTTCTGGACACAAATGATACCCCGGTTGAGTCCAAGACACGCTCAGGAAAAGGAAAGTTCCTGAAAGTCTTACATTTATGGAAGGGGGTGAAGATGACGATGAGGAAGCTGGCACACAAGAGACTGAGATGACCCCACCTATTGAACATACTCCAAGGGATGTGGTACTACCACCCGCTTGCACCAGCTCCCATGCTGAGACCTGTACCACCACCAGCTCTGTAGAAGTGTGCACTGTAAAGAGCCAATCTTCGCCACACCTGCCTATGTCCAGTTTTGTGGGCATTGTCAGTGGCTCCAGTAACTAACAATAAAGGTACTCCTCCCCAGTTTGGGACTTTTTATTGGTTGGCAAGCAAGAGGACAACATTGCAGTGGAGGCCAAGCGACCCATTTGAAAAAACTTCACAAACTCCATTGAGAGGCTCACCTTAATAAACTTTCTACACGTGGTGGTGGACAACTTATGTAGGAGGGGTATCAGCCTCAGAGCCTCCCAGCAGAGTGGGTGTTATATGTTGTGATGAAGAAGAACTGTTGTGTAGTATCTACAAATCTGCAGGATCTGTGCTTTGTTTGGACAACATAAACTAGGGGATTGGTATCTAGACTGATTGCGGACATCCTTGCTGCGTATGTCGGACTATGGACCAGATATCTCACAGTGCCACTATAAGCCCACAACACTTACCAAGGAGCGAATAGTTTCTGGCAACCACTGCACATGACAACTCTTGAACCCTTCAGGGATCTTGAAAACTGTGCAGTCCTTTCCGCTCAGTCACTCAAGCTCACTTAGTCACAAAGAGATACACAGAATAAATGTTGGGGTCGTTTTCAATAAGCATTTATTGAAACAGCGTCATTCCAGTGTAAAACATGTTTGCTGTGACAATAATTAGACCAAAACATATGTAAATATTACAAGCACCAACAGAGCAAATAAAAGGTAGAGTTTTACCATGGTGTTAAAACAGTTGGTATGTGCAGGCATATAAACATGTCAGTAATCAGTCGTACTTCTAAGATGCTAACCCTACCTATGTGTTCCTAAGTATACCTAGAATATATGTGGGTATAAAACAAGAATCCCCTGGGAAAGAGCCAACCCCATTACCTGATGGGAGAGAATGAGGGGTGAGGGGTGCGGGGTGTCCCGAGTTGGACACCCCGCAGGGGATGTCAGACCACTGTGTGCTGAAGCACAGCATTTTGTGTCAGTGTGGAAGCTTTCTCCTTTGCTTATCTATTTATTTAGTGTGTTTTGTATAGTGCACAGCTACCCCAACGGGGTGTCCCGGCGCTCCTGTGCGATCTTAAGCTGAGTTAGATGTTTTTTGGAGAGGGGGTTAGCAGAACAGGAAGGTTTTTAAGGCTTTCCGAAAGGGGAGTTCTTCCTGGATCATCCAGATGGAGATTGGTAGCTTGTTCCAGAGGGCAGAGGCACATACTTGAAAAGTTTTTCCGCCTGAGCGGATTTTTTTGAATCTGGGAGTAGTGAGCAGGTTTTTCGAAGAAGAGCGAAGGAACCTGGTATTACTGTAGGGGAGAGGCAGGTGGAAAGGTAGGCAGAGCCCTTACCCCTTATAGCACGATGGGCCAGTACTAAAGCTTTGAATTCTGCCCTTTGTTGTATGGGCAGCCAATGTAGTCCGCGGCGGTGGGGCGAGATGTGCTCACGTAGGGGAATGCCTCCAACCAGCCGTACTGCAGCATTCTGGATTGTCTGGAGTCGATGGCATAGACCTGCAGACAGTCCAGTGTATAGGCCATTGGCGTAGTCCAGATGTGAAGTGATCAGCGCCTGGACTATCGTCTTCCTGGTGTTGTTGGGTAAGAAATTGATGAACTTTTTCACCATCCTTATTTTGGCAAAGCATGCTTCAGAGACCGTATGTACTTGTTGTTGGAATGATAGGTTGGAATCCCATCTAACCCCTAAATTTTTCACCGATTCTTTAGGCTGGGGAGGTGCACTCAACTCAAGAGGCCACCAGATGTTGGGATCCAAAGGGGATTGCTGGTGAAAGAACAGTACCTCCGTTTTCCCCGCGTTGAGCCGGAGGAAATTATTGTCCATCCATTGGGCAATGGTACGCAGGCAGTTTTTTAGTGGGTCAAAGGTGGATTCGGTGGTGCTATTGAACGCAAATAAAAGTTGAATATCATCTGCGTAGGAAGTGGCCTTTATTCCAGTTTGGGCAATGATTTCAGAAAGGGGTGAAAAATAAACGTTAAATAGGAGGGGACTCAGTGAGGAGCCCTGGGGGACTCCCCACCGAAGCGGATGACTGTCCGAGGTGTAGGGAGGGGTGAACACTGCCTGTGTCCGGCTGGACAGGAAAGATCTAATCCATTTTAAGGCCGTACCCTGGATACCTTGGGATTGTAGACGGTCCAGGAGGAGGGGTTGGGAGACGGTGTCGAATGCTGCTGACAAGTCAAGCAGCACCAACCCCGCTCTTGATCCCTCGTCCATCCTCCAGCGTACGGCATCGGCCATCTCGATTAGTGCTGACTCAGTGCTATACCCTGGTCTAAAACCATGCTGAGAGTCGTGAAAAGCACCATGTGTTTCTAAAAAACCTGCCAGTTGTTGCTGTACAAGTTTTTCGAGTACTTTGGCAGGCGCTGGTAGAAGAGAGATAGGCCTGTAGTTGGAGGGTTCACTGGGGTCGGCATTGGCTTTCTTCAATATGGGAACTAACCGAGCATGTTTCCATGAGTCTGGGAAGACACCAGTATGCAAAGAATCGTTCCAAATCCCATTCAAAATGGGGTTGCGAATAGGTGCCAAGGATTTGTATTGCTTGGCAGGCCAGGGGTCAAGAGGAGAACCGGTTTTGCATTTTAAAAGTTCTTTAAGGGATTGATCCAAGGTAATCTCTTTAAAGTTAGAGAACGTACAGTCTGATCCAATGGTGACAGCATTGGTTACACAAAATTCTGGATTAGTATTGCTGGGGAAGGAGTCGTATATAGTGGCAATTTTATTTTCAAAAAGGTCGGAGAGACTATTGCATAGTGTCTGAGACACCAGAGGAGGTCTTTTGAGAGCCAGGGGGTCGGTGAAGGTTCTGACTGTATTAAATATTTCCCTGGATGATCCCTGTGCACGGTTCATTTTTTCTTCCAGAAAGATTCTTTTGTGCTTGGTATGTTTTTTTCATACCTTAACGATACCTTACATAATCGATGTGTTGTGAATATGATTTTGCAAATGGTCCTAGAACAATACCCGTGATAATGCAAAGCAGTTCTTTCGCCCTAGGAAGAATATGACCATGACTTTTAAATAGAGTGTGTTCATGCTGTTATGTAAGTCATGTGCAGGGATGTTTTCCAAGAATCCTCATGCGTAATAAAAGAGGATTATTTCCAAGAAACCAATCAACATTTATTTAGCACATAACTGAGTAAGAGGTCAGTGCTAGAACCGCTATGCAATAAAAGGTAAGACAATATAGATACAAGGTCGTATAGCTACCAAGACCTAGATTAGAGTTCACTGGGGCACATAACACGCAATCCTCATCCAAAGGAGGATAAGATCAATTGATTAAAAATATGCCAGCTTAAAAACATAAAACATTTCCTAAAAACATCTAAAAATATGGTATATTTAAAAACTATGTAAAAAGAAATTGTTAAGCTCTACAAGTCCACTAAAAAGAGTCTATATAGGATCAGACCAACTAAGCATGCTAAAAGCCATCATGCCCTGTAAGAGCAAATACAGAAAAATAAAACTACGTTTACGCATTCCAATTTGTCTTGTTTTGAAATTGTTCCCATCACAGGAAGAGCCAATGTTTATATGTGCTGTATGGGAAACACAAAATTGCTGTTGCTTGTATCAGCAGATGGCGGTCCCTGTAACACTTCCTGTATCAGGACAATGGAGCAAAGGTGATCTTCTTCGATTCCTACAGCAGCTGCTTAGTACACACTTGGTAGATGTGAGCCAGTTATAGAGCTGGTGTCTAAACCGACAGGAGCTAAAGCATCCTATGGAGGCTCCTAGAATGCATTCATGGGAATAGGCTGAGGACACTATAACATGTGGGCCTTTGTGGGGTCTAGTGGTACATCTTTGTCCGGAGGCACAACTCATGGAAGTGTCAGACACAGGTTGAAAATGCATTTGTATCTGCAGAATAGGAAGCCGACCACAGGCAAGATTCAGTCTATCCAGACTGGTCTGAATCGGAGGAACCAATGCTCGCTTAGTTCCTGAAGCAGCGGTGTGCCCGGATGGATTACCATGTATTCACTGCAACTTCGCACCAGGAGTGCCTTTTCCATCTCTTGATGAGTTGGACCGTCCATTGCGTAGCAGGAAAATTAAAATCAGGATACCCACTACAAGTAGTAGGGCCAGCAGAGACCCTCCAAAAACTCATCCCAATAGGGAGTTTATTATGGCTGGAATAACTCCAAAAATTGTCTGAAAGGGGCTTAATAGTCCAGCACTCATGCTCCTAAATAGGTGCACAATCCCCCTTGCATCAGAAATGTTAAAGATACGATGAACTATTTCTCCTAAATGGAGCGGGAAGTTTGTACAGACTAGAGCTTGTATCGCAGATGATGACCTTGCAACCTGGATATCAAAAGTCTCTTGGACTGAGGTTAAGGCCACATCCTTCTGAAAAAGCATGGCTTTCAGTCTGCTCAGAGACTCAAACCGTATAAAAGAAACATTCAATGAAGGACATAGCGTTGCCTTCCTAGCTGTGCGGGTCAGCCAAAACAATACTTACATACAGAAAGTAACCGTGGAACTTACTGTGACTAGATATGCATTGCCTGGTACCATCCCACGATAGCCTTCATCATTCAGCATCAAATAGCTCCCATTCAAAAGCAATTTGAACACCAGATAATCACAGCAGCTGGGGATCCCTTCAAAAAACATGACAAGTTAGCAACCGAAGCATTACAGGCTCTGTGAAGTAAAATGCCTTTGCAAACTAGAGACCGACTTAAAGCACTTTCACAGTTTTGTACCGCTGAGAAAAACTTCAGTGTCCCTGTTCCTGCATTGATATCTGTACGGTAATTCCCAGAAATCATGTATTTGTATTCTTCTCCCAGCGCTTCTTATCTACCTACCTGGTGATACTGTAGACAGTATTGAAATTGGAAGGTCATGACTGGCTGTGTAATATAGCCAGTATTAACCATTCTGTGGAAGGTGACTCAGCCACGGTGAAAGGTAATTGGTCTAAGTTTTCAATGTGCAGCATTGTGTATTTTGCATTTCTTCGTGCCGTTGCCATCTATCTGTCTGTTAGATTGTATGTGGAAAACAGAGTTGTACTGTTGATGTAAAACCAGGGCAGATGGCCAGAACGCAATGACTGTAGCGTCCATCTCAGTAATAGAATTGATCGCAATTGTGATTGTCCATGTTGAAGGATAGTCCTATTCTTTTATATCTATAGTAGAAGATACAATGTTGCTCAGTGAAAAAATACTGGATGATAGTGTGGTCATATCATGGTCAACCACAGCCAAGCCTTTTCTAGGTTAACCCTATCAATCTCACATAGTCTCTCAGCAGCCTTTTGTTTAGAGGTCTTCCATACCTCATTGTAAGTAGCACACAAAAAGCGCTTGGACATGGCTTCTGGGGACCCACCAAAAAATTCCTAAGATCCATGTTGTCTTGGAGAAGAGACAGGTGTTGTTTCGCCTGGTACTTTTTTGAGGTTGTACGTCACTCGAAGCATAACTTCCCAACACCGTATGATGCCACCACCCTGAATGTTCTAATTGTACATAGCGTGGGTCAGGTCTATGTATACTAAACCCTTTGGTGGTACCCTTGAATCTTGACTGACTCTATTTGTGTTGATAGGCCAAAACAACCATCCCTTCCAACTGGGGTCTGATGAATTATAAGAACCGTTTTGTAGCATAGCATCTAATATATCCTCACTGTGTGTATAATTTTGCCACCTCTCAAAGTGAGGGAATCTGAGGTTTGTTAATTTCCTTAATCTTGGCTAGTCCAAGACAGAAAGTCTATTACACATGTTTGTTCAGGAATATTATCGGTTGTGGTATGATGCATGCTCTAAATAAGGCCTCAGTTCCCTGAACCTACCAATCTTTAGTCCCCCAGTTAGATTTGGTGTCTATAGTGTTTCTCCAAAAGTCGAAACCCTGTAAAGACAGTTTTAAAATAAAGGAAGCAGAGTATATCATCTTAATGTTAGTGAGTATAGTTTTCTTCGCACATGTTTTTGTAACCCTATAGTTATAAGAGGCCGGATCTGAAATGTTAAATCCTGAAAAATAAGCAAACCTTTGTGCAAATGTTGTTGAACTTCCTTTAGGTGGTATTGGGCAATGTTCTGATTGATGGTAAGTGAAAACATTATGTGGGATACTTGCTTTGTGCAAGCAATTGGTGACCATAGTGTTAGTAACAGAATGTGTCATCAAAATTAGATGTACCATCATACAATTCATCCTCTGAAAATGCAGCGGATTGTTCTAAACCAGATAGCATAGTATTTACAGTTTCAAAGTCCCAATCATCAGAAAAGTTCTGGAGATGATGATATCACTTAGAGAAATTTTTAATAAGTGTGTTATTTTCAATAGTTGGACCATACACATCATGAGAAACTCTATCCCAAGCCATTCGTCAGAACTGGAACTGCTGCAATGTTCACGAAGGACAGAGCCCTCTGTTTATGGTGTAAAGATGTGTGTGGTTTCAGGACCGAGTTCACATGTTGTACTGCAGAGCGTCCTGGCAGATAATGTCCATTGAGGAACAAGAAAAAGACAGTCACTATACCAATCCAAAGGACCAGGAACAGTAGACCAATTGCAATCCATAGCTGTAGCCAGGGAGAAACAAGTAGAAATCATGAATTCTTCTTTTTAGAAGAACAGGCATTGGCTGTGGAGGTAAACCGAGTTCACTTAGATCTGAAGAGAAATCGGCAAAGTTTATGAAGTAGCCAGATGCAATTCGATCTATCTTTGGTAGCTCAGCAGGGTTTGTGGAACTGGCAGATGACTCAGTTACAGACATATTTACATAGACATCGGTATTTGGCCGTATTGAGATCTGTGTGCCATTTTTAATTGGAAGTTGTCAATTTGAACAAGTAAAAGTTCCATTCTATTGTTGATAACTCTTTCACTTTGAGAATATGAGTTTTTAAACGTTATTAATATTTTTATCTGAACTTGGCAGCGAGAGGAGATCAACGGCTACCCAGGAGCCCATGCAGCCTACTATTCAGTATTGGCTACATAATGTGGTTTGATCACATCAATTGAGACAAATATATTTTCTTTCTTGCTGACAAGAGGCAGAAGAAATACAGGTCTCATTCCTTCGAGAGCCAGGACAGGTGCAGGTGCTCTGTAAGATGGCCCAAATAATGTTTTGTCCACTTGTTTTTCTCTGACCACATCCCCAATCTTTGGTCTTGCGTAACAGCTTTCACTTCTCCAGTGGTGGTGCGTTTTACTCAGACATTGCTTTATAATGCCCAGAATTCACTGAGTTCCTGTAAAACAGCCAAAATATCACTGATGTAAAATGGTTTTTCATCGACCACTATGCTGCCACATTCAAGGTCACGTACCAACATTCTATTCCCAAACAGGACTTCGTATGGAGTTCGGCACCCCCAGGGAACTTCTGGGCATATTATTAGGTGCCCTCTGGACCCAATATAGGTGTTTAACTTTACTACCACCTGAGCCTAACACACTAGCTGTTAAGGATTGCTTTAAGTTATTCTTTTCCTCTCCAAGATTGAATTTCCCTCAGGATGATATGGAGAGGAGTACCTTTATTTTATTTATTTATTTTGAGAGTTTTATACAGCGCGAACAAGATCTTTGCAGATATCAGAGCGCTTTACAAGTAAAAAATACAAAGTATAATATACAAAGTAAAAATACAATGTAAAGAAGCGAATATACAAAGTAATATATGAGGTAGTTAGGTACAAGGTGCTAGTTACATAGGTAGGTCAACGGACATGAGGTAGGTCATAGGTGTGGTAATGTAGGTACACTGAGTATAGACAAAACAGTTGTGTCAATAGCATAAAGTGCAATAGCAAGGAGCATATACTTGCTTAAGCGTCTTTAGAGTATCTAGAGTTTAAAGGTGGGCCTAGTTGAGGTGGGTGTGTGCAGGATGTAAAGTCCCACAGGTGCGAGTAGAAGGGAAGTAAGGATCGTTGAGGTGGAGAGGGTAAAGTGTGCAAAGTCAGCCAGGTGCGTCAACAATATAACAGTAAACATAATCAACCAGGTGCATCAAAACATTATAACAAAATACAAGGAGTGAGCGTATACAATACGTAATTCGTTAATACAGGGTACAATAGGCCATGGACGGGCAGGACTTACAGCGCAGATTCATGAGTGATACGTAGAAATAGGTCATGTGTATTTTGCCATGAGGATCGCTTTAACTTTCTTCTTAAAGATAGTGTTGGAGGTGATGAGCCTTGTTTCAGGAGGGAGTGAGTTCCAGATCCTGGGCGCCATTCCTGAAAAGGAACGTTTATACGTTTTTTCCTTCCGAAATCTTCGGGGTTTCAGCAACAGATTGCTTGTGCTCCTAGTAGTTCGGGAGCCACCCGAAATTGTCAACTTTTGAGTGAGGTAGGCGGGTGAATTCAGATGCACAGCCTTGTGTGTCATGCATGCGATTTTCAGTTGGATTCTGGCCTCAAAAGGTAGCCAGTTCAGTGATTTAAAGTCCGGGGAGATATGTGAGTGTTTTTTTGAGCCTGTGACGAGTCTCGCTGCGGCGTTAAGGGATGCTCTTAGGGGTGCTGTTGTAGTTAGGGGGAGCCCGCAGAGGGCGGTGCAGCCGTATTCTATGTGCGGGATGACTATAGATTGTACTGCAGTTTGGAAGTCTTTGGCAGGAAGGAATGGTTTAAGTTTTCTCAGGGTATTGATTTGGAAGTTCGCTCCTTTGGTTGCCTTGCTGATGTGCTGCTGCATGTTGAGATTGGTGTCAAGTGTTATGCCTAAAGATTTTGCAGAGTCTACTACGATGGGCTGTACATTTAGAGCCGTTAATTGCTTAAGCCATGTTTGAGCCGTTGATATTTTAGCGGGAGGTGAGATCAGGAGAAACTCGGTCTTCAGTGCATTGAGTTTGAGGTGATTCTCTGCAAGCCAGGATTGGGTGTTACTGATCGTGGTGTTCAGCAGCATGATGTCCTTGGGAGATTGTATTTTAAGATAAAGTTGGGTGTCGTCGGCATACATGTGAAAGTGCACATTAGAAGCCTGTAGCAGCGTGGTGAGAGGTTCCATAACTAGGTTGAACAGTGTTGGGGAGAGGGAGGATCCTTGAGGGACGCCTAGCGATACTGGAGCCGGAGATGACAGCAGGTTGTTGCTTTTGATTCTTTGTGTCCGGTTGTGTAGAAATGAGGTGAACCACTTTAGCACAGTCCCTGATATGCCCATTCTTGTGTTTAACAGTTCGAGTAAGTTCTCATGTTTAACTGTATCGAATGCTGAGGAGAGATCCAGAAGGATGAGGAGACAGGTATCGTTTTGGTCTAGGATTTGGAGGGCATCGTCCACTATGTGAGTCATGGCAGTTTCGGTGCTGTGCCCTGCTCGGAAGCCTGACTGATGAGCGTTTAGGAGATCAAACTTATCTATGTGTTTAGACCGGGATGCTAAACTTAAACTTCCCGTGGCTACTTGGTAAGCCCATGAGCTAAACGCAGGGCCACGATCAGAATGTGATGTGCCAATTGCATATGTCCCTATTAAGCATAGCAAATCCTTTATAACAGTTCGGCTGTCAGCTGGGTGCTCGGCCAAACCCTCAGGAATCTAGAGCATGAATCCACTGCCATCAGTATGAACCTTTAAGCCCCGTTAGATTGTGGTGGGTTTAAGTGGTACAAATAGACACATGCAAGAGGTCTGTCTGTTATTAGTAATGGTGTTTGTGGTGGACGTGCTACGGTGGAACCTTTTATCTGCTGACAGATGTCGCACTTAAGGATGTATCCCTTGGTCTGTTTAGTGAGACCTGGCAACCAGTAGCACTGCTTCAATAGTGCAGCGATACCTGCATGTGCTGAACCAAGACCCTTGTGAGCAGATAGAATTAATCCTAACCTGTGATCCATATTTGGTATTACTCTATTCCCCACTCCTGTAATTTGAGCATACAGAATATTTTGCATATCTAACTTGTAGGAGAACTTGAGTAGAAAGCCTTTTGACAAGGCAGACCTGTTATTACGCCTAGCATTGACAGCTACTATGATTTGTCTATCTATCCTCATGCTATAATGAGTGATTGCAGCAACGGCAGCAGTTCACACTGTCGCCTTGGCGGCTTCATCAGCCAATTAATTCCCTTCAATGTGAACGCCAACACACTGATGACTCATCATGTGTTAATAACATGAGCATGTGGCAAGCCTTTTTTCAGCATTACCACTTGTTCCCAAAGCATCTTGTGCTTTATTGTTCTACCTATGGAGTCCCTAAACCCATTCTGGCTTCAATAGTGTAGATATTTATTCTATGACAGGACACAATAGAATTAATCAGGATATTCCCGATCCATATTATGTAGTGCCAATTTCAGTGCTTTTAGTTCTTCCAGCTGTGACATGCAATCTTCTACAGACTTTGTCTGTGTATTGCTAGGACGGATCTTGCTGTCCCGCATACGTCCCTTAACAATTGCACATGCTGCGCTGTATTGTTGCTTACTTCCTACGGCAGGCTCGGCAGATCTGTCAGTGTAAATGATGTATTCATACTGATCTAAAGATATTATTTCATTCAGGAGAGGATGTTCTTGTTCACACTTTAGAAATGCTTGTGTTTTCAATTTAGAGTCAAATTGTAGTCTACATCTGTTGCAGTGAGAGAGTTAGCCCATTGTATCCATCGTGAATGCAGTGCTTTTGCGTTTGGAACGCTTGCTTTGGTAACAGCCTATAAGCTTGACACCAAAGTCATGACATTTATGTTCTTTCTCGCACTACAGCAATTGATACTGCTGTCAGTATTTTTTCTGTTGATGTAATCGCATTTCAGGGCTTGTGTACAAATGAGATTTGTATGTAATGGGTACTGTATCGCCTTCATTGAAAGTGTGGTAGGTGTACCCTTATTGGCCCGCGACTACACGTATCACAAAATTTGTGGTATTCACATGCACGTGTAAATGTTTTGAAGCTATCATGTCAGCTTGTACAGAATGGAGAATTTCTGTGTGTTCCTGTGTTCAATGTTGAACTGAGAAATCGGTCTGATTAGGTCATAGAAAAAGTTTACCCTTTCTGCATAATGCAAAATATATGTTCTGCCCAAATTTAGGAATCCTAAAATGGATTGCAAACCTTTCAGAATTTTCAGAGGCTGGAGCAGTGCACATTTTTCAAAATACTTCGCTGACAGACTTTTCCCTTTATTTGATAGCTTATATGCCAAAAAATGGACATTGAGGTGTTTTTTTAAAAAAATGTTTAAATAAATGAGGAGAACCCTAAAATCATGTTGTTTACCCTGTTCAAATGTTGCAATAATTCATCGTATGTCAGATAAATATCATCTACCGGGACAATGCGTCCGCATCACATTTTTGAACTAACTCTGTTACTCTTGCTGAGAACAACCCAGGGTTATTCTATACACTTGGGGCAGTCTACAGAATTGACGTTGAGAGCCTGGGGCAGAGAATGCAGTCAAATATCTACTTCCAGGTGCTATTTTGTGGAAAAAAAATCCATTTGAGATATCTAGTGTTGTTTTGTATTTTCTCCACACAATTCATTAATGCAGCACTGTGTGCATTTTTTACTGCAAATTTCTTTGTACATGTATTCAAATGTGTACAGTCTAAAACTAGATGGTATGAATTGTCAGGTTACATTATGGGAAACTAAGGATTACTCATGGAAGAGGTACACTTCTTAATCACATCCTGGTATTCAAGATGATCTAAGATCTCCCTGATCTGTTTCTTTGGGTCATGTTTTATTGGGTACTGCCTGTGTGGAGTTGGAGTAATATTTAATGGGATTTTATGCGGAGGTGACTCAGCATCCCTCCCTACATGATTGTGCTGAAGTCCAAGAGCTAAGGCTAATGCCCACTCCTATGAGTATGATTGTTTAAGATACTCTAAAACAAAGTCGGAGAAAGCAGGTAAAAATTACATCTTCCCCCTTTAGGCACTCCATAACTATCTTAGGTTTGCCAATTTCTTTCAGCCAAGAGAATATCGTAACCATATTTCAGTATATCCCAAAAGGGGTCTTTCACTTTCATAGGTATGTCCCCCTCCATTCTGAGCGTTATTTCATAAAGACGATGTGGGACACTTACCATTGTATCATGTGTCTTCACCGTGATACGTTTATTAAATGCTACTGTCACCAGAAATTCCAACAGGTTCCATCGGGACCTGGCGAGCTATGGTTACTTCTGCTGTGCTGTCTAGCAACGTCAGAGCCCATTTCTTATTTTAAGTCCAGCTACTTTCTTCTTTTTAAATTGAGGTTTAATTTTGGGTTTATCTTCTTGTCTGATAATGTAGTCTGAAGTGCAATTTGTGTCTTTCGGCTTGTCTTGCTCTTCTGATCTGTGTTCTGACTGTCCTTCCCTCTCTGAGTGTTTTGATGAACTCCGAAAGTAACAAGAGGAACGTGTATCAGTATCCTGATACCTGTCAGGTTTTCTAAGATTGTACATCTTTTCAAAGGGCTCCCATTGAGGAGACCCACCCAGTGGTCGTGGTCCATTCTGCTTACTATTAATTGTTTGTTTGTTATCCCATTTCTTTTTAGATGCAATGGGTGCTTGAATGAGTTATCCTTTTCAGGATTAACGGTTAATTGTGGTTTCCCCGGTCCAGCTCCCAAATTATCTCTACCCAGTGAAGCAGGTGTATTCGATAATGTAGGTAGTTCACTTTCCTGTTGTACAGGAGTGATCTTCCTCAGGCTCTGGTGTATAGCCACTGCTGCTGACTTCCCTTTTACCTAACATAATTGTTGATACCTGGGCAAAATTGCCTGTCAATATAATCCCTAAGTCCAGGGCAGGTTCTGGCACGTACTCATTCTGTATTTGTTTCAATTCTTCTGCTATGACTGCTATTGAGGGGGTATCATGAGCTCTGGTGTAAATCCTGCATTGCCGTCCTTTGTGAGTTGCAGCTACTACCGCTGAAACAAGGCCAATGGAGGTACCAATGGGGGAGGCGGACTGGCATTGATGTCAGGGCCGGCTTTAGTGCTGGTGGCACCCTGTGCAACAATGTTTATTGGTGCCCCCAATTATCACCTATGCCTCGGACTCCCTCACTACCACCCTTTAACAGTCCCCCTCAAGTCTCCATCACCACACTCTTTCTCAGATACATTTAATTTGATTTACAGCGCCACTCTTACCAGTGTATGGTGTCAGAGCACTTTACATCACACACACTACACAGAGACAATCATTTATATGTTTCTAAATCATTGTATAGGAAATGTTATATAAGACAATGGACTACAAGGTGTATAAGTCACATGACAACCAAACTAGTAGGAGCATGAAAAAGCAGGCTTGCGGCTTTGCCCATCGTCAAGGACATGTGGACGCAATCCTCTCGGGCTCCACTCTCCACTGCACTTATCTGTCACATGCAGGCATGTAGGAGACCCAAAATGTGTCAAAGCCAAGAGGACAAGTGGCCGGGGCATTGAGGGTGGCTCCAACGACTGGGACTACCTGTTCTAATTAACAGCGGCCTCAACAAAGAGGAGACTTGGACGATATTTTTGACCCGTTGATGATCGCCGCAGTCGAGGTGCTGAGGGGGGGGTTACTGGAGGCGCTCACGGAGGCTGGAGAGCACCGTATACGCAACTGCCTGACCCCAACTTGTCAAGGCACCAACCATGAGACTGATCTACGGGCTCCGGACCGTTCTAGGCTTGCGCTATGACGTTTGCGGCTCATTCTTTGCCAGACTCCACCCCTCAATAATAACAAGAGGCCACAAACCCTCCGGGCTTCATTTAATCACTGGATTCCTCGTTTGGGGCAAAATATCCTGGTTTCCACTGAGTTTAACCCAATGGAAGTTGTCTCAAGATGGAACAACAGGGGTGTTAACACGGGTGCCACTTCGCTCACCTCCTTCCACCCTTCATTGGGGTAAATTTCCTCCAGAGATAAAATATCCAGAGCCTTAATCCTTACCCCAGTACCTTTAAAAAGGTATTGGTGGATCTTAGGAGCTTTGGGACCCCCGGCCCAACCGTCTGTTCACTCCACCGAAAGCGGTTTAATTAAAACAATGAAGCAGACTCCCTGGCCTTCTTTTAATCGATGGAGGGTCAGTGACAAGGGCAGCATTTTCCCCAGGGGTTACAGTTGGACCTGAGCACAGGTTCATGTATTGGATTGGATGCTGCTCCTCAGCAGAAGCTTCCTGACGACATGAGAGGATTCAGGCACAGCGCTTGGCTTCAACATCAAACAACTCAAAGCCTGGGGTCGAAGTGGGGGAAAAAAAGTAGGGGAACTGTGAGCAGAGACTCCGAGGGCGGGGATAACCCAAGGATTGGATCAGTGGGCGGAGTCAGAGGTGTGGCCTGAATGTACAAACATCCCAATTGTTTGTGTTTGTTTGCATTTCACCAACCAGTTACAGCTTATTGTGTTAATTTAATTTAACCAATGGATACACTTGATTATTTAAGGTTTAATAGGAGTTATTGGCATTAAAATACATTCACAAATGTGGATATATTTCGAATCACACAATGTCCCAAATACACTCAAATGTTGAATGACAAGCAATTTGTCCCCAAGCCATGCAGTTTCTCTCATAGCACTTCTCCTCCCTTCTTCCACAAGAGCAGTTCAAACATGATTGGCAAAATATCCTAGCTTGATAATGTTTTCTATATAATTATGGCTCTGCCATATTTGCCACATAATACTTCATCCACTGCATAATCTTACAGTTTTAACTAATCATTTTTGTTGCTCAAACGGATAAAAAGTTAATAAAAAATGTGATTTGAGTTGCTGCAACATGGATGGCCCTTTGCAAAGGTTGACTGATCACCTTTCTCACTGCTGCATTTGTATGTTATACTGATACTAATGAGGCAGCATCTTTGCAGACTTAACATGTGTAAACATGTATACATTGTTTTGTTGCATAATTTAGTCAACACTGCAGCATCATTTTGTCCCCCATTGTTGCATATTTCCAGTGGCTCCAGAGCAGGTAGCACATGTTAAAAGTGCTTGTGCATGAAGCAGAGAGACTGCAAAGTTTGCAAACTTAGTTTGGTGTGTGTGCAAATTCTGCATTGCTGATCCTTGGTGAGTTGCAGCTACTAATGCTGAAACAAGGCCAATGGAGTTACCATTGGGTGAGGCGGACTGGCCTTGATTTCAGAGCCGGCTTTAGTGCTGGTGGCGCCCTGTGCAACAATGTGTGTTAGTGCCCCCAAAGATCACCTATGCCTTGGACTCCCTCACTACCACCCTTTGATAGTCCCCATCAAGTCTCCATAACCACACTCTTTCTCACATGCATTTAATTTGATTTACAGTGCCACTCATACCAGTGTATGGTGTCAGGGCACTTTACATCACACACACTACTCATAGACAATCATTTATAGGTGTGTAAATCACTGTATAGGAAATGTTACATAAGACAAAGGACTAAAAGGTATAGAAGCCACATGACAACCATACTAGTAGGCAGTATAGTTTAAGAGCTTACTGTTCTATGTTAGGATTTTAACTTATAAACTGCAAGTAACAAAAGAATCTCTCTGACAAAAGCAGTAACTTGCTTACCTCGTTAACATTATGAGCACTTTGTGATCTGCATGGTACATGTTCTTTGCAGCAGGCACTTTTGCCTTCTTTGCTACCTTTCTAGGAGTTAACACTTCCACTAGACAAAACTCCGATCTCTCTCTAGGAAGAACATTAATCACCGAAGCAATCATGACATTTTTATTGTTACTGAAAATTGCTGGAGGCCAGGAAGGAGGCAGAAGTTTTTTCTTTTTCTTTTTTATTAGAAATTTTTTATTGGTATACAAAAGAAGGTCGTACAAAAATATATATATACAGATATAGGTACACAGATGGCGGTCATATCTATTGTTCTCCCTCCACTGGAGAAGAAAAGAGAAAAGAAGAAAGAAGGGGGGGGGGGTACGCACGTAGTTGTCCTTGATTGTCCTTTATTGGGTCGTCCTCAGGAGCTCATCGAGCGGGTCCCACATGTGCAGCTTGGCTTTGTGTTCTTTCGAGAAGGTGCCTGTAATGTTGTCGGCTCCCCTCAGAAAGGTAATCCAGTTGATCCATGTTTTAAAGCTTGCTTTGGCTGTGTTTTTCCAGTTCGTTAGGATCATTTTGAGGGCTGCTGTGAGAAGTAGGTCTAGGAGTTCTCTCTCTTCTTTACTTTTTAGGTTCGCTGTTAGGTGCTCAGTCGCCAGGCTGACGAAGCTGATCTCCAGATGTGTTTTGAGCATATCGTTCAGGAAAGTGTTGATTTGTGCCCAGAACTTCCTGACTTTCACGCAGGTGAAGATAAGGTGTTCGAGGGTCCCTTCCTCTTTCAGACAGTTCCAGCATTTGTCTGAGTCTGCTATGCCGACCTTGTGGAGTTTGGATGGCGTCCAGTATGCGTTGTGGAGCAGCCAGTATTTTGTTTGCGCTAGTTGTGGGGTGATTTTGTTTGTTGTCGCTGAGCTCCACATTATCGCTCGCTCCGTTTCATTTAATTGCCTGCCCAGGCGCGTCTCCCATGTGTTGGTTGCTTTTTTGTTCTGCGCCATCTTGGATGGGCTGAGGAGTTTATAGATTTTTGCCGTTTGGTGACCTGCTGAGTTGATGAGCTGCAGATACTTGATGATCCCCGGCTCTCCTCCGCACAGGTTGGCCTTTGTTATTGCTGTCTTAATTTTTAGGAAGTTATAGAACTCTTGGTTCGGGAGGTCATGTAGCTGCTGTAGGTTCTGGAACGTCAGCGGTTTTTTCTTTGTTTCCATTTGACTGGGCGTGCTGATGCCTTCTCCAATCCACGTGTCATTGTGCAGTGTCGCCCCTTGGTAGGTCACTTTAGTGTTGAACCAGATGGATTCCCAAGCAGTGCCTTTCAGTTTCTGCGCCATGTGCCTGTCCACTTTCAGCAGGGCGTCTCTCGTGTGTTTTAGTATGGCGCTCGCTTTCAGTGGGTGCCGGTTCGCTGTTAGGAGTGCTATTGGCTTGAGTCCTCCTAGGATGTCTTGTTCGACCTCCAGCCATACTGGCATGTACGTTTGTGTGGCATCTACCCAGGCGATACCCTGTCTCGCCAGACATGCCGTCTGGTATGTCTTGAAGTTCGCCAGGTTAAGGCCTCCGAGGTCTCTTGACAGTCTTAGTTTTTGTAGGCTTATCCTTGGCTTCTTGTTTTTCCACAGGAAGATGTTTATGAGCTGGTCCAATTTTTTGTGAAATGTCTCTGTCATTGGGAGTGGTAGCATTGATAGCGTGTAGTTTATTACCAGTGTTATCATCATTTTGATCGTTTCAATGCGTCCCCACCAGCTGATGAACTTTGGTGACCATAACTCCAGTCTCTCCTTTATCTTCTTCAGCGTGAGGTCCTCGTTGTGTTGCAGCGTTGACGTGGGGTCTCTCCCAAAGTGGAGCCCTAGGTATTTCAGAGGTTTCGTCTGCCATGCTAGGCCGGAATCGCCTAGGACTTCTCTTGTGGTGTGGACATTCATTGGCTTACACTCCGATTTCTCCTTATTGAGTTTGTAGCCTGAGGCTTCTGCGTATTCACCTATTGTGGCCATCAGAGCTTTTATCGACGTGGAGGGGTTCGCTGTTGTGATTAGGATGTCGTCGGCGTATGCTGCTAGTTTGACGGTCTTCCTCTTGAGCTTTACGCCTGTTATCTCAGTGTTGTCCCTGATTCTGGCTAGCAGGGGCTCTAGAGCGAGCAGGAATAGTCCGGGGGAGAGAGGGCATCCTTGTCTGGTGCCTCTGCCCAGCGTGAGCGTTTCGGATGCGCTCCCATTTACCACTATTTTCGCCTTCGGTTTGTTGTAGAGGGCCATGACCATCGCCGTGTACTTCCTGCCTAGGCCAAAGGCTCCCAGACAGTTACCCAGGAAGGGCCACGAGACTCTGTCGAAAGCCTTCTCCGCATCCAGCGCTATCATGACTGCCTGCTCGTTGCTGCTTGCTGTGTGGTTGATCAGGTGGCACAGTAACCTTGTGTTGTCCTGCGACAGTCTGTTCTTTATATATCCCACTTGTGAGGGGTGGATCCTGTTTAGTCTGTTGGCTAAGACTTTTGCGTAGATCTTGCAGTCGACGTTTATTAGCGATATTGGTCTGTAGTTCTGGGGATATTGTGGGTCTTTCC
Source organism: Lissotriton helveticus (assembly GCF_964261635.1). Classification (NCBI taxonomy): domain Eukaryota; kingdom Metazoa; phylum Chordata; class Amphibia; order Caudata; family Salamandridae; genus Lissotriton; species Lissotriton helveticus. The sequence continues at coordinate 140,806,124 of NC_136059.1, read as the reverse complement.
CCTCCTTGGGAATTATGGTGATGTTGGCCTCGCACATGGACTCCGTCATCCTCCCTTTCTGGATGCATGTGGAGTATGTTTGTGCCATCAGTGTCTTGATGTGTTCGCTGAAGGTTTTATAGAATGTCGCCGAGTAGCCATCTGGTCCTGGCGCCTTGTTCCGTTTCAGTTGGCTTATGGCAGTTCCAATCTCTTCCTCCGAGATGTCAGCTTCGAGCGACTCCCTTTCCGCCTCGTCTAGCTTCGGCAGATTGGTTTTACTGAGTAGGTAACGTCCTGCATCTTTGCTCAGGTTTTGATCCTCAGTGTACAGTTCTTGGTAAAATTGTCTGAAAACCTCTAGTATTCCTTTGTTCGTTGTTTGGGATTTGTTCGTGCGGTCAGTTATCGCTGCTATCGTGTGTTGCCTTTGTTTTGCCTTTAAGTAGGACGCCAGCTGTTTCCCTGCTTTGTTTGCTGCACATAGGTTGACTGACTTGAACTTCGTCAACCAGGAGCCCGCTCTTTCGCTTAGGATCCTGTTCAGCTCGTATTTCTTTTTTGTGAGCAAAGTGAGCGTGTTTTTGTCCGTTATGTTAGCACAGTGACCTCTCTCCAGTGCTGTTATTTCCTCCTCGAGCTCACGGAGTTTCTTGTTCCGTCCTCTGTTCATCCTGGCCTTGATGTTTATCAAATTCCCCCTTATTGTCGCTTTGAGGGCATCCCATACGGTGTCTTTCCCTACCTCGCCATTGTCGTTGTGTTCGAGGTACTCTTTGATTGTAGCTTCAATTTCTTTGACGTTCTCTCTGTTCTGGAGGATGTCATCGTTCAGTCTCCACCTCCTCGTTGGGTTTTCATTGTGTTTCCCACTTAGAGTGAGTGTTATGTGAGCATGGTCTGAGACGGTGATTGTGGCTATCTCCGTGTCTTCTATGAGGTGCGTGTGTGTGTTGGACATCAGTATGTAGTCGATCCTGCTGTAGGAGTTATGTGGGTGTGAGTAGAAGGTGTATTCTCGCGCTGTCGGGTGTTGGAGCCTCCACGGGTCTGCCAGTTGATGTTTGGTGCATAAGTCTTTCAGGGTGTTGTTGTTGTTGTTGGAGTTGTGACTTGGTCTGTTTGGGTGTCTGTCTGTTGCCTGGTCCATCGTCTTGTTCATATCCCCGGCTGTGATCAGGAGGTCCTCTTGGGGGAGATCTGATAGCTTGCTGTCCACTCCCAGCCAGAATTGCTTGTCTTCCGAGTTCGGACCATAGATATTGACCATGTGGATTGTGTCGCCTCCTCTCTGGACGCTTGCTATGAGCATGCGGCCATCTTCATCAGTGTCCACTGCTAGTGTTGTCATGTTGGCCTTCTTGCTCAGGATGGTTATTACTCCTCTTTTTTTCCCTTTTGCCGGTGAGCAGAGTACCTCCCCTATCCATCTGGCTTTGAGTAGTTTCGCCTCCTCTTTGGAGAGCTTGGTCTCTTGGAGCATGTACACATCTCCCTTTAGTTTGGACAAGTAGTCCAGGATTTTCCTGCGTTTGACTGGGTGGTCCAGTCCTTTAACATTCATGGACACTACCTTCAAATCAGTGGAAAGGCCCGCTCTTGTTGGGTTTGTCATGGTGGTTTCGCTTCGTCGCTTGTGCTTTGCGTTCTGCGGCCCCCCCCGGGGTGCTGGATGGGAAAAAAGAAATAGGAAAAGTATAGGGTGCCTGTGGAGAAAGGCAAGATTCTAGGCCCTTTGTTCATGACGCAACCGGCGGCTCTGCCATGTACTGTCATCTCCGCCGACTTCACTCCCCCCCCCTGGCCCGACCCCCTCCCCTCCTCCCCCCTCCCCCCGTCAGTAGTAAACCGGGTGTGCGACAGCAAGGGTCCTCACACTCCCCCCCCCCCAAGTTCTTCCTGAGTCTTTTAGTCCTTAGCGTGTTAGCCAAAAACCCCCCCGCCCCTCATGGTCAATTTCAAAAGAAAAGGATATGGTCAGCGGTTGCCCGCCCGTTCTTCCCGTGGCCACCGTGGCCTTGCTGAGGTAGGTATGGTTGTTCTTGCTGTTTGGTGGCTCACGGCATGTTCTGTATCCCGGTGGCTGTGGCCAATCTTGTTCTGTGGCCATCTGAGGTAGTATGTTGTTGTTGTGTGAGGTAGATTCCCTTTTTTTGAGGTAGGTTGTTGTTAATGTCAGAGTTTCCTTGCATGGTTGCGCATGCTTGTTACTCCAGGCTATTGTTCGTAGCAGTCAAGAGTCTCGGTGGTTGCTGTTGCTCCTGTACATGGTTGTCTGCGACATGCGTGTTCCTTAAAAAGCACTCCTTCTTATTCACCTCCTTCGTGTGTTTCGTCAGAGGATGCCCTTCTCTTTGCCCCTGGGCTCGGCAGCTCCATCTCCTCTGGTTCCGGGTCTCGTAGGTATCGGTGCAGGTCGTTGGGGTCATCGAAGATTCTGCTTCCGTGTCTGTCTGTCACTCTCATCCTGGACGGGCCTGCAAATGTAAAAGCAATGTTCTTTTTCCGCAAATGTTCCCTTTGGGCTAGGAAGCCTTTCCTCACCTCGACTGTTAGTTTGGAGAAGTCCTGGGTGATGGTTACTTTGCTCCCGTTTATCATCATCGGGCGGCCCTTCCTGGCTACCGCAAATATCGCCTCTGTTTGATTTTCTCTTAGTGATCTGCATATTATGGGTCTGGGGGCGTTGCTGTTCATTTGCTTCCTGGCTGGTATGCGGTACGCTTTGGTGATCTCCAGCGGTTTGTCGAAAGTAAGTCCCGTTATTTTAGGTATTAGGGCCTCCAGCATGAGGGCACATGCTCCTGGTGTGTCTTCTTCCTCCTCGGGTACTCCCAAGAGTCTTATGTTCCCCTTGCGACTCCTGTCCTCCTGCTCCGCTACGGCCTTCTGTAGTGCTGTTGTTCTCTTTATCACAAGCCCCATGTCCTTATGTGTTATATTTGCGTTGTCTTCTAGCGCACCTATTCACTTCTCTGCCTCGTCAATTCTTCCATTGGCTCTGCTTTGCTCGGCTCTGATTGCTATTAGCTCCATCTGGATGCTGTCTACTGTTTTTTTCGTGGCTTTTGCCAGCTCGTTCCCCTCCGTTATTTTCTTCAGGAGCATGTCCAGCGTTATGGTGCCATCCCCCTGATTGTTTCGTTCTTTGCCCGGTGAGGGCGGTGTCTCATTCTTGCTTTTCTTCAAGTCGTTGGCCCCTTGTTTCCCGTCCCTGCCTGCCATGGCTTCTGTTCCTCTTTTGGCCTGGTTGAGACTGAGCCTCCCTTCTGTTAGTGGCTGTCTTTTTGCGGCTTTGTCTCCTCTTTCTCCCTCCTTGCCCCTCGAGGTGCAAATCGGCGTTATAGGGTCGTCTCTGAACCTGGGTGGCCACCTGACCACTCTGGTTTTAGTCCTAAGCTCCGCCAGCCTTCTGCGCTGTTCTCTGCTCTGGCCGTGTCCCCTCTACTATTATTATGCTCCAGCTCTCGCCGCCGTCTGCTCAGGCTTGTTTGTCACAGCGTCAGTGGCCTTATCGATGGCTCTCTGCCTCCTCCCCTGTTGTGTACGTGCCTGGTGCGTGACTGATTGCCCCTCAGTTCCCTGCTTCGTTGGAGAAGTGCGGGCTTACCGCTCTGACCTGCTTGCACTGTGTTGTCGGCTCGCCTAATGCCAGGAGAATTTTTGCAGTGAGGTACTTTGGCTTATAGCAAGATGGCCGCCCCCGCTCACTCCCTCTCTACCAAGATGGCCACCTTGTTTTTGTCTTTTCTGCTGCCGTTGCAGCTGCGGCCTGGCCCCTCGATAGAATTGTGTGGCTGAGGCTGGTCGCCCCTTAGTTCTCCGCTGCGTCGGAAAGAGTGCAAGTTTGCCGCTCTGACCCACTCGCGCTGTGTTGTCGGGCCGTTTATCGCCGTTTGTCGCCGTAATGTACTTGTGGCTGTAGCAAGATGGCCGCCCCTGCTCCTTCCCCCTCTACCAAGATGGCCGCCTTGTTGTTGTTGTTGTCTTCCCTGCTACCGAAGCGGCTGTCGGCCCCTCTGCCGCGGTGTGTTACTGCCGCCTCGTCAGCATTCAGAATTGTGAGGGCGTGGGGGGAGCTGCCAGTTCGTTCCTTGCGCTGACCTGCGCGCGCTGCTCCGTTGAGCCGGTGCTCACTTGCGTGACTGATTGCTCCTCAGTTCTCTGCTGCGTTGGAGAAACGCGGGTTTACCGCTCTGACCCGCTTGCACTGTGTTGTCGGGTCGTGTAATGCCAGGAGAATTTTCCGCCGTGAGGTGCTTTGGCTCTAGCAAGATGGCCGCCCCCGCTCACTCCCTCTCTACCAAGATGGCCGCCTTGTTTTTGTCTTTTCTGCTGCTGTTGCAGCTGCGGCCTGGCCCCCGATAGGATTGTGTGGCTGAGACTGGTCGCCTCTTGGTTCTCCGTTTGCCGCTCTGACCCACTCGCGCTGTGTTGTCGGGCCGTTTATCGCCGTTTGTCGCCGTAATGTACTTGTGGCTTTAGCAAGATGGCCGCCCCTGCTCCTTCCCCCTCTACCAAGATGGCCGCCTTGTTGTTGTTGTTGTTTTCCCTGCTACCGAAGCGGCTGTCGGCCCCTCTGCCGCGGTATGTTACTGCCGCCTCGTCAGGATTCAGAATTGTGAGGGCGTGGGGGGGCTGCCAGTTCGTTCCTTGCGCCGACCTGCTCACGCTGCTCCGCTGAGCCGGTACTCACTTGCTCGGTCCCCGCACGCCGTGACCGCCTCTCTCTCCTTTCTTCCTGAGGCAGGGGGGGGAGCGGGGGTGTTGGGCGGTCGGTGTTGCGCTCCAGGTGGATCGGCTCACCTGTCTTTGTGTGGCTCGCTGTCTTCCCGGTCTTCTGACTCAAGCCGCCATCTTGGGGTCGCTCCTCTTCCCCCCTGGTCGCTCACCTTCTCCCCCGCCGCCGCCTTATTCTTGGCTCTTTTTGGTCGCGGAGCCTCTCGTAGGGTGCCCGTTTGGTTCCCTCACACTGTTTCCGGGGTTTGGCTCAGTTTCTCTCCGTTGGGCTGTAGTGCGCGCCGCTCGTTTGAACTTGGGGTCGGGAGCTCCGGACTTAGGTCTCCTGCCTCCTTGCCATCCAAGCCACGCCGAGGCAGAAGTTTTTTCAAACCATAATATACTTGCAAACACTAAGCCCCCACCCGAAATAGGTACCCAGTGCGGTCACACCGTTCACACCATCCCTAAACTGCTAAAGGTAAATGTGAACTCAGTGACAGAGTCACAGTGACTGGATCACTGTTGCTCTAGGCTGTGCTGCTCCATAGTCCTGCCTGCAAAATTGGAGATGAACTTCAGTATGGACTGTGGTGGGCAGGCCTTCAAGGTTAACCCACAATTGACACCGCTAGGGTACACCTGTTTGTGCTAAGAATCAGGCCTTCTAAGGTCTTTTTGATAGTAATTGGCCTCCCTGCTCCCCTCACAGCTCCTCTTGTTTCTTCACTCGTGGGCGATCCGTCAGTTGTGTTTCAAACACAACTGACGGATCGCCCACGAGTGAAGAAACAAGAGGAGCTGTGAGGGGAGCAGGGAGGCCGATTACTATCAAAAAGGTCAAATTGATTAAAGATCCTGTACAAAGATACTCCGACGCTGCCTGCAGAATTAAAGGTATCCAGTGACGGTACAGTGAGGGACATAGAACCCCTTTTTGCGGTGATTTTTATCTATAATATGGTGGGCCCCCTCCAGCAATATCCTCATCACCACAGAGTTCCTGAGATAAGAAGAAGGGGACCTTACACTGGAATTAAACAGACCAGATCCTCTACAAAATTGAGTGACATCGATCCAAACTTCCTCCAACTTCAATACGAGAGGTATAGTAAATAATTAATTCACAGAATTGTTTGTCCTGAAGAAGGTGGTATCGTTACACACCAAAACGCTGCGTCGACAACCTCAACAACTGTGATTCTTTGATCATTTTTAACTGTGTATTCTGTAATGATTTTGATTTTTAAATTGAAACTACACTTGAAACTTGGCACTATTATTATGTTATATAACATTGTTTTTATTGATTTGTAATAAATTGTATTTTTTTATAACATACACACTGTTTAGGATTCTTGATTTGTTCATCATATGGTTTTAATTGTATAACACTGTACATCCTTTGAGTAAGTTGGCATTTTGAGATATAAGGGAAATACACTAAAGGGTTTCTTATCAGTTGAGTGTCTTGGGACTTCCCCAGTTCTTTACTAGTTTAAAAAGACCACATCCATAAACACAGCGCCATGGTACACATTTTATTTTCTAATCAACCCATGAACAAGGTATTGCAATACATCCAGAAATTGTGCACTTCCCCACCCGAGGACAACAATGCTGTTCAAAGAAAGAGGAGAAAACAAAAGTAGCGCTTCACTGCAAAGCCTGTAAAGTGAGGCTGATGTGTTTGGATGTGAATAAAACCAATCTGGTCACTTTGCAACCACCACTCTGGCTTGCTTTATTTACTTATGTGTTTATTTTTCATATTTAAAACCTTTTATTTCTCTCCATCCCGAGGCTGTACTTTGGAATAGAAAAATGTCAGAAAAAGGGCATTTCCTGCAAAGGTGTTTTTCTTTTTTGGATCCATTTCACAGGGAAGCAACTACATGAAAGAAGGAAAGAGAGGTTGTGAACCACTTCTTCAAGTCACGGTTTTCAGTAAGTGAGAAGCAAGACAGAAAGAGAGGAAATAATAGGAAGAGAGAGGGCAGCTGCCAGCACAAAAAAGAAGAGGACATTGTCTGTGTCTGCTCTGACAGTAAGGAAGAGACAGAGTCCTTTTCCTTCTATGCCAGTCCCACCCATCCCCGATCATCCACAAAAGCAAACAGAGCCTTTTCTGAAAGCCTTTGCTATTTCTGCCATCTATTGGATCTGTCTCATTTGGGTCCAGAGTAAAAATGGAGTTGGACAGATTTGTTACTCAGAGTCAGGAGGAAAATGGAAGGACTCAGGGCAGGACCGCCTCAACAAAAGCCAGAAAAAGGAAGTTATCAATTTTAGGGAAACCAACATGATAATGACCCTAAGAGTCCTACTCAGCTCTGTGAACTGGTGAGAAATGCTTTAATTTGAAAAATACAATCCTGTTGAGTGTGTGTACTGACTCAAGTTTGAAACGTCTCTATTATGCGGTCGGGTCAGGTTGTGGGCTAGCTGATGTAAGTAACTAGAGCCAGACAAATGATGTCATCACATTATGCATGCACTTGGCTAAACATTATGAAGACAGCTGTGAGATTGATCAGCCCGGTACATGCAGCCACTTTTCTGTGATTGGTTGTAGTTTACTCTCACTTCTCAGTTAATCAATCACACATGAGTCATAATATGATTGATTGCAACAGGCTATGATCTTGCTCTGCCTCTCTGAGTCTTCTTAGTACACTCATCATGAAGCTTACCTTCTGTTTTGTCCTTTTCTTTGACTGTACACTATTGTTTCTATTTTACAATATGCAGGTCTTCTCTTCTCCTGCACAAAAGGTGAAAACTCCATAGCGCTCCTTATCTTACCGCACCACTTTAGTCGAGTACCCATGATTGATGAATTATCTGAGAAAGATGCAGATGCACCACCTAATTTGACAATACAATATCATTTTTCTTTTAAGAATCATTTTTTAGAACTGTGTCGGTTCATCTTCTATTTTTCAAACCTAGATGGCAGAACAGTAGGATATATAAATGACTTGGCTCTCCGGGGCTGAAGTAATGTTGCTGTTTGCAATGCATTTACCTGAACTGAGACATACTCATCCCTTCATTTCCTTTCAATGCAGATTGATGATGATGTGCTGCTCATCGACCCAATAAACATAGTGTTGTTCTGTAGTATTTGTCATTGTCACACTTTTTGCCATATCCCTTTACCATCCATTCATCAAACCCCTAACCCTGTTCTCCCTGCCTGTGTGATTTTTTGAAGTGTGACTTAATTTACACCATAAATAGATCACACACTTGGTGGGGCGGATGTGGTGAAAGTGACACCAACTCCCTGCGGGACCTTCTATTACTAATAGCCCAAGCTGGTGTCATGTTATTTTACCCACCCATGTATAAGTGTGATCCATGTATTAGATATTGAAGAACATCATTTGTCAACATCATCATTCAGGCCTTGTGTTGAGTTGCATAAAAGCTTAATCATGTCCACTCCTTACTCTTACTCAACTCCTACTGACTCAAAGATGTTATAAGTTGAATACTTTAATTTTAAAAAGTAGCTCCCCATTGATCAGAACAAGTTACTATTGCTAGTTTGTGTTATACTAGGTCTTCTTTGTTGGTTCATGGTGGTAGTCTGGTCCCAGTCTTTCTAAAGTTATGATGCTGATATAATAACATAATAACCTACTCACTCTGTGTTTTCTTTCAATTGAGTTGTCTGTGTTAGATAATACTTTGATTAATGGAGTTCACCTAGTGGGGATTGGGACCTTGCTTGCATTCCTTCATGTTAGTGTGCTAGCCTGCTACTACTGCCAGCACCAAAAGATGGAAACTTGGAAAATCCTGCAGTAACAACACTGAGAGATATATCAGCATTCACTTCATCTATTGAGGTACGAGAACTGCAGAGCTTCTTTGTAATATAGACAATGGCAATCCCCAATAGTCAAGTTACAGAGGTTAGCAGGACAAGGGGAGGCCTGGGCAGTAAGTTCTGTTCCGCTCGCGGAATTCACAGAATTTGGGTAATTTTGTGTTTCGCGGAGAATGCGAAATTGCCCAAAATTCTGCATTTTGCGACTTCGCCAAATTGTTTGCTTCTTTGCGTTCTCAAAATGCGTGTTCGCGAGATATTTCCCCCCGAGCACGCAAACAGTTTTTGCGAACAGTAAAAAAGCATCGCAAACAAGCAATTCAGCGTGCTTGCAGAATTTCTGCGTGTTCGCAGAGATTTTTTACCGTTTCGCGGAGATTTGCGTAACGCGATTACGCAAATTCCGCCCACCCCTAGACAAGGGTTTTGCATGGTATACACTTTTTTTAACAGATCAAAAAACAAGCTGTGCTAAAAGGCAGCAGTTCAAAGTAAACCACCCCAAAAAAGATTTGAGGCATAAATAAAGTAAAATAAATATTTAATTCCCTTTTTTAACAATAAAACCCATCCCTTCCACCCACCAAAGACCTACTCCTCTGCCCAAACAAATCTCACTGTCCCCAAACTTGCCCAAAATGTTTAATGAAAAAGTCCAAGAAACAGTCCTGATTCCAACTCCAATTATTCCTACCCTCTCCAACCACAACAAGTCCCTTGCACCAAAACAAATATTAAAAAAGGGGCTAAGGAAGAGAGCACTACATTACATGCAGGTCATGAGCTGTTTCAGGTACCCCTCCATGCATGCCTGTCAGCTTTTAATGTGTACCAGCCTCAGCATGATGTGGCACTAGAAAGTGTTGTCTGGGTAGGAGGGGGGCAGCAATGGTGGTGTGATGGGCAGCTGTAATGGTCTTGTTGTTGCTGGGCAGCTGGAGGCGCTTGAAGTTGGCTGGAGCCCTAAGCAGCAGCTGCTGCCACCTCCTCCTCAAGTGCCACCGACCGCTGATATTCAGCCTTATGGCATCCAGCCTCTGTTGCTTCAGCCAGGCTGCTATCTCCTGCCTTGTACCTTGCCGACCGGCAGAAGTAGCTATATCAAGAAAGAAAAAGAACATATTGTAAACAATGTTCTGTGCAAAGCACTTCTTTAAAAATATATAGTAGCCAAAAGCAGTACATTACTGGTTCCTAGGGCCATTCAAATTTGATGTGATTAAAGTTACAGACATTTTTTAACCTCACATGTGGCTGAAACTGACTGAATAAGGAAAGGTATTAAGGCAGAATAACAGCAAACTTGATTAAAGAAAGGAGAGGAAACAACTTTCTTGATTGCAGGGTAAGTTAAAGGGATTAGACTATAGTTGACACTTGTTGAAAGGGAAAGATTTGAACAGGTGTAAATCTGTTATGGAAGACCTGAAATATATAAATAACTTGGCCAGAAAAAAGTGGCGCACCCAAGAATGGATTTTTCATTTTTTTGGCCAGGTCGGGACAGGACATAGGAATAAATAGTGAAGTACCAGAAAGTGACTGAATAGTCACTGGGAGGGAAGGAAATCACACTTTGTTTTCACATTTGCTATGCCTTGAACATTTTGTAAATGCCACATTAACTGAAGCAGACGCACATTGCATTAGTAACACCGCAGTACCACATTTTACCATGTAGCAGTTAGGTCATGGGTGGCAATGGCAAAATGCCATGTGAAGGGATGTGATGGGTGAGATACATATCTGCCTTGTTTAATAAATGCAGTTAGTCAAGGGAGTAGACAGAAATATCCGCCCACTTTGAACCAATGCTTTGATAAAAACATTCTAAGAAAGCAAAGTAGGTGTGTACACCCCTCTCCTGAAGATCTCCCTTTTTCTTCATCCATGCAATTATCCACTCATCATTTCATTGTTCTAGTACTCTTCACATTTTGATACCCACCATTTAAGTCTTACATTTTCTCATGTAGTCTTTCACTATTAAAAACAATCCATCCATATTTATCCATCCATCCATTCATTCGCACATCCACTGCTCTCAACTATCCTTTCACCAATGCATCTATTTATCCACCCACACATCCTTTCACCCACTCCATCATCATCATGAGCTTTATTTCGGTTGTAAAACCACAAAAGATACAGAAGTATTCTTCCTTAGCAGTGGAGCCCATGATACAGTTAACGCAAGTAAAAGTACATATTTAGTACACCAGGTTCAACTAGTCAAGTATCACGTAATGAGAACAAACACAGAGGAAATCGCTAAGATGCAGCATTTCTATGTGTGTACTCCATTAAAAAATATTTAAAAAGGATAAAACAGGAATAAAGTGCGAGTGCAATAATAACCAACAATATCCACAATTTATAAAGATTTTGCTAAAAACTTTGAGAAGAAGGTTAAAAACAGGATCCTGGGGAGTCGTAAAATGTTTACGAGAGCTGATCCCTGGCATAGGGAAAACTGGACAGGAGCCTTCGTCTAATGGCCCAGAACCGGCCAAGAAATTTTGCAATGACACATACAAAGGATGGTCTCGTATCCGATCTTAAAATTCAAAGTGCGCCAAGGTGACTATGGCTCCCCAACTGTTTGCATAGTGGGACCAGCCAATTCCTTCTTGGTTTGTTGAAGGCTGGACATGCAAAGAAAACATGGCCCACAGTTTCATTTGGGTCAGTACAGGATGGGCATCCCTTAGGCTGGCTGGTGTTGTTTAGCAAAATGTTGGTAAAGTCATTGATGGTTTAGCAGCCAAAACTAAACTGGGTATAGAATGTCTTGCCCCTAGGCACTTTGATGATATCAAGATATTTCTCAAGGTATTTCAAGGATTTTATGTCTAAAAAAACATTGGTTAAACAACAATGACAAATTCTCGATTAGGTGGTCTGTTCTACCCATAGCCAATATTGACGCTTTAGCTGGTCCTACCATGGTGGAGAGCTAGCAGGCTCATTAGGAAGGCTAAATGTTGCCCGAACAGTGTTAACATATTTTATCCACCCATTTTTTTTTGTTCTTGTCTAGGGCAGACACTTTGTTAAAAGAAGAAATATAAGGGGCCAGGTCGCGGTTAGTGACCAACCTATACCAAAAAATCAAGGGGTGTAGACTCGCTTGATCATGTATAGACCTAACTCCCAGGTCCAGCTTCAAAGGAAGGGGGGGGCTGCTTTGGGGCAGGGCTACAAGACTCCTAAGAAACTTGTTTTCAACTGTTGTTAATTTCCATGTGTCCACCAGACCCCACAGTTCTTCCCCATAGAGTACACTACACATAACCTTTGAGCTACAGAGTTTAAGAGCTCGGGATACGGGCTTCGTATATAATATGCAAATCTCACGCCACAATGCCCCTGCTAGCTGTAATAATTTTAGGGATGTCTTGTTCAACTGATTATTCCAGGTAATGCTATTAGAGACCACTATGCCCAAATATTGAAAGGGATTCAAAAAGGGGGTGGTGATGGACAGAGTATCTGAATTAAGCAAGACACTCCTACCCAGTCAACAGATCAGGGCTTGATCCATCACCATTTTTTAGCTCACTGCACCATCCCAGCTCAGAACCTGGCTACATGCAAATTAGTCTGTCCCTGGCCCAGTGCATCATGGGAACAGGGCAGACCAAACTACCATGCCAATTCTTTACCAGAAAGGAAACAAGCTTCCGGGGACCGGTTTCTGGCATTACAGCCGTCTTCGGCCCGGCTTGCTTGAATCCTGATGGTGCAGTGAGCAAGGGACTCACATCTGAGCATACCCTTACAGGCTTGTGGGGGCCAAAACGATTCAAAAAGGGGGTGGTGATGGACAGAGTATCTGAATTAAGCAAGACACTCCTACCCAGTCAACAGATCAGGGCTTGATCCATCACCATTTTTAGCTCACTGCACCATCCCAGCTCAGAACCTGGCTACATGCAAATTAGTCTGTCCCTGGCCCAGTGCATCATGGGAACAGGGCAGACCAAACTACCAAGCCAATTCTTTACCAGAAAGGAAACAAGCTTCCGGGGACCGGTTTCTGGCATTACAGCCGTCTTCGGGCCGGCTTGCTTGAATCATGATGGTGCAGTGAGCAAGGGACTCACATCTGAGCATACCCTTCCACGCTTGTGGTGGCCAAAACGATTCAAAAAGGGGGTGGTGATGTACAGAGTTTCTGAATTAAGCAAGACACTCCTACCCGGTCAACAGATCAGGGCTTGATCCATCACCATTTTTTAGCTCACTGCACCATCCCAGCTCAGAACCTGGCTACATGCAAATTAGTCTGTCCCTGGCTGTTCTGCTTGGATTTTCGGATCAGATAGAACCTGCTCCTCAGAGCATCACTAATCCAGCCAGAACGTAACCACCTCTTCCTCCCTAGGGCCTATTTACAATAGGTAACAACATATATCTACCACCTAAGGACAGGGAATTCCTAATACACATACCAGGACCTCCTATAATCGGCCTCGCGATCCCATACGGATCCAGACCTCTCTGCCCATACGACAGTATCACAAGCGGCGGCCTCGCGATCCCATACGAATCCAGACCTCTCTGCCCATACGACAGTATCACAAGCGGCGGCCTCGCGATCCCATACGAATCCAGACCTCTCTGCCCATACGACAGTATCACAAGCGGCGGCCTCGCGATCCCATACGAATCCAGACCTCTCTGCCCATACGACAGTATCACAAGCGGCGGCCTCGCGATCCCATACGAATCCAGACCTCTCTGCCCATACGACAGTATCACAAGCGGCGGCCTCGCGATCCCATACGAATCCAGACCTCTCTGCCCATACGGCAGTTCATCCTATGATCACCATAATATACAAAGGAGGGGGCATTACCGATCACACAAGGATTGCCAGTTCGAGCACAGCCTGCTCTCCTGTTCGAGGGGCTCCCTTCTCCCTTATGCAGTTACCACTTACCTGATCAGGGTTAACATCTGTTCACATATAGGCATCTGACTAGAAGAATAGGTTACCCTCTTATACAAGAACACGCAACACATGTCGGTTCACTAAACACTGGGGTACTTTATTACGCAATCACATGACATTACAATATAACACATAACCTGCAAAGAAAAGTGAAAGATTAAGTTGTGCACTCTAATAACAAAGGGTCGACATCACCTTTCTGATATGAAGCCTGTGCTCAGTAGTCATCTAGGTTCCCTTCTCGTCTGTGCCTCGGCTCGCCTGGAAGTCACACCTCCGCAGTCACGGGTACACGTCTGCACCGCTATGCGCTGTTCCCTTCACCCTTCTCCGAGTCACTGGAACCTCTCTCTTATCGGCTACTCTCTCCTCTCCGGTTATTCTGCTAGGAGAGTATCTGTCGGTTTTTCTCCGCCTTCAAGATGGCGTCTGTCTTCCCTGGAATAAGTAATAGCTTTGCTGCTAGATGCCGCCTACGGACTGACTCTGCAACTGCCTCGGACTTTCACTAATATAGAAGTGCGTTTCCTCATGGAAAATTCCGGCCCGTAACCTGCCGCCCACCAAATTCTTGTACCTCCCCGTACCAAGGACACGTTCCCAGCCGGCCGGCCTGATGTTGTGTCTTCGGCATGAAGAAAAATACAATCCTTCGATAAGGGTCGGTCTGAACCGGTTCTCTCCAAGCGAATAACACCTCATAACTAAAACATTACATTTGACCTAGAAGCATCCCAAGCTGCCAGAGCAGAAAGAAAGATGGAGTCTCTCCCGTTTGAGGCCTACCAGGCCTGAATTCAGCACGACTCCATGAAATACCCTCACTACAGGACAGATTATCCCTGATCTATCCCCTAGTCTATATGCAAGCCCTGATCTATGGGGGAGAACATAGGATCATGTCGAAGTGCCTAGGAAATAGGCTCCATTCACTACTCTAACCCTTACACTGGAATGGTAAGAGACTGAAGTCACATTCAATCACCTTTTCTCACAAGGGGGCCGGGAAAATCGAGCAGAACATTTCACCCTTGACTTCAGTCTATTATACATTCATTAAACAGAACTAACATCTGTGGAAGAATAATATGAAATAAAACTAACTGATCTATGTCTAGAACCAGGTGTGCAGTATTGAAACAGCGAAGGAATACACTGAATAAAGCAACAGATAGAAATCAAAACGCCAATAGCAATCAGAATACCCCCTAATATCTGACGTAACATATGCAAATCAGGTAACCAATTAAAGAGCCAGTCAAACCAGCCCTGGTCAATGTGTTTTCTAACTTCTTCTGTCAAGTCATGTAATTTATCAATGTGAGCCTGAATGGATTTTGTATGATCAGACAGGTTAAAACAACAAAGACCCTCAAAATCAGAACAATCGTGTCCATGTTTAAGCAAAAGGTAATCAATGGCCGCCCGATTCTGCAAGATAGCTCTACGTTCACCCTGGGCGTCTAATAGCATGTCAGACAGGACTGTAGAAGTATGATTAATGGATTTCACCATCCAGCAGGCCATTTTCCCAATAGATTTGGCATTATAAACTGCCAAGGCAGGAACACCAACAATTGATATAGCCAGACTAAGGTATTCAGACTTGGAATATAAATGCAAAGATGAGTCACAGTCCTCCTGCAGCGTCACAGTATCTCGAATCACACGGGAGTTGGCATTCGGATGTGATGAAAACATCAACAAGCTCAGTCTAGTAATGGCACAAGGGCCTCCGGAAATGTTTGCAGGGATATATGGCCAGGAAGTATTACCACACGAGAAAAGCCATCCGGCAGGTAGCAACATGGTGCGATAATGACTGGGGGTAACCACTAAACTCTTACAAGTCATGTTATTCTGAACAGAAGTACATGCTTTCGGTGTTCTTTGAAGGCACAAAGTTCGTTCATGAGCTGTGAATGAAGTGGTACCTCTCAATTTTAAACGCAAACATTCAGAAATCGCACTAGGATCGCAAGTAAGGAAAAAACACAAATCACCCTGTGTGATATTATAGGTAACTATTTGGGACTGGACGAGGGGTGTCGAGTCTGACAGTACAGTACACAAAGGGCAGTACTCATGGGTAGCGAAATCGCCCAGAAGAACATTGGGACGAGCATTCGATATATTGAAAATATGGGTCAAAGTCTCCAATGAAGCAGGGACAGCAACTAAACAAGTCGCTAGAATGTCAGTCACCGATCTCATCTGTGTTAAGCAAAAATGAGGGGCTTTAGTCACCCGTTTGGCTAACATAGTCCAAAAGTTCGATGACGAATCCCATGCAGCGAAGGAACGCGACACTCGGGTTCTCAACTCAGCCCGGGTTGGTGGATTCCCTCCTCTCTCGTCGTAGCAGTCCAAAAGGAGTCCAACGCCGACACATCCTGCAGCAACAGTCCAGAGAATGATCTGAAAGAAAATCAAATACAGGCATTATTCATTCTCGTAAGTAACATTTGTCAGCTGGGACAGCTTCCCAGCTATCTTTCCCTGGTCTCATAACTAAAACGGTATTGTCATGACCGGTGGCAATGACCTCAGCTTGTTCAGGGGGATTCTTAGGCGACTGCACCCAAACTCTAGCCCCAGGATTATCTGTGGAGCCAAAACCTTTCTGGCCTCGTACAGTTAGCAACGTTGGGGCAGTGCCTTTTGTGATCTCACCACTGAAAACAGGCATTATTAGCAATTGAGCCACTCGGTCAGTTTGATGTATCGGTAAGTCAACCACACTGCTATTCAGCAGGAGCACCTTAATCTCTCCCTGATAATCACTGTCAATGATTCCTCCAAGCACCTGAACGCCTTTTACAGCCAGCCCCGATCTAGGGGCGATTAATCCGAAATTCCCAGCTGGTATATGAACACCAACACCAGTTTCAATGATGACTTGATTCTTACTTTTTATAACGGTGTCATTCATGGCATGCAAGTCTAAACCTGCCGACCCTGGGGTCGCTCTACATGGAGCCAATGCTCCGGGAGTAATTTCCCAGTACATCACAGTCTCTCTGATTTCATTGGGCTTAGCATCAACATTCGGGGGAAACAAACGCATAAGTGGGGATTCAGCATTTAGAAAAGGACGGTTATTCAAAATCAACAGCGCCTGAGATAAAAAGTCTCGCCAATTCTTATACTTGTCATCCGTTAATTTACGCAATTGATCTTTCAGCAAGCCATTAACCCTCTCCACAAGGCCCGAGGCCTGTGGATAGTATGGTATATGGAACACCCATTCGATATTATTTTCCACACAGAATTCCTGCACCAATCTTCCACGAAAATGGGATGCATTGTCAGATTGAATTTGGAATGGGACACCATAATACATCATAATCAATTCCAATGTTTTAATAGTATTCATTTGGGTAGCTTGCTTACAGGGAAGGGCCACCAGCAGGCCACTGTATGTATCAACAATAGTGCAAACATATTGACAATTCCTACTCATAGGAAGTGGACCGATATAGTCAATCTGCCAAATTTGAGCGGGCAATTTCCCGCGATGTAAATGACCTTTAACGATTTGGGGCACTTTACGCTGCCTAACATGCTGACAAATGGGACAATGCAGAATAACATCTTTGATTAAATCTAGGGGAATATAAATTCCTCGATCAGCTGCCCACCTGCTAGTGGCTTTCTCTCCATAGTGTCCTGCTTTCTGGTGGGCCCATTTCGCCAATCCCGCAATATCAGAATCTTGCCTGTCCACCATTGCCTCAGCAATTTTAGATTTCTCATCTGCAATGTTATGAAAGAATTTGTCAAGAGAGTCTATCGGGGTATGAGCATCCACATGGAAGATTGTAACAGTACTCTGTGGAAGCATTTCCCAAATCTCCTGCCATAATTCTTTTCCCCACAGTTCTTTTGAATGCAATTTCCAATTATGGGACTGCCAAGTCGGTAACCAAACTGCCAGTCCATTGGCAGTAGACCAAGAATCAGTAAAAATATGACATGTGCCAGGTAACTCTTGTTTTAGAACTTGATAAACAGCATAAAGTTCAGCAAATTGACTGCTCTTACCCTCACCAGTTGTACTCAGCAATTTTTGTGTGATCGGATTATAGGACACCGCCTTCCAATGCCGTTTCGTTCCTATGAACCTTGCTGAACCATCCGTAAACCAGACATGGTTTCTGTCCTCCGCGGACAAATCATCAAATGGTTTACCCCACTTAACAGGAGACTCCTGTACTAAAGGTACGGAACATTCACTCTCAGTCTCAGCCGATGGCGCCCGCGCCACCTGCTCATGCAAAGATGCAACTCCTTTCTGTCCCACACGTGCCCTGTCTTGTATATACCATTTCCACTTAATCACACTTGCCTCTTGAGCGTGTCCAATTCTGTGAGTTTTTGGCGAACTCAAAACCCACTGCATGATAGGGATTTCAGGTCGCAACACTATATCATGTCCCAAAGTCAATTGCTCGGTATCCACCAGAGCCCAATAACATGCAAGCAACTGTTTCTCAAAAGGTGTATAACGCTCACCAGCATCAGGTAACTTTTTGGTCCAAAAACCTAACGGTACTTTACTCTTGCCTTGTTTATGCCACAAACTCCAATTTGCATAAAGGCCTTGTACAGACACATTCAAATCCACATCACCATCGCACACAGGCCACAAATCCAGAGCATGCTGAATTGCTTCTTTTGCCAGACTGAACGCATCTTGCTGTGGTTTATCCCATTCAAATGCATTCTTTTTACGAGTGACACGGTACAAAGGGGCCAATATTTGACTCAAATGGGGAATATGCTGGCGCCGAAAACCAAACAAACCAATGAAGCTTTGGGCTTCTTTCCTATTCCTCGGAACTGCAAAATCAAGAATTTTCTGTTTAACCTGAGGGATCACTTCTCGGTGCCCCTCATGCCAATTAATACCCAAAAATTTCACAGCCTGGGACGGACCTTGTAATTTATCCAGATTAATTTCCCAACCTTTCTCACGCAAGCACTCAAGAACTCTATCCAATTGGGTCTGAACTTCATCTTGTGTTTCACCTTGGATCAAAATATCATCAATATAATGACATATCTGAATTTGCGGATGAACCGGTACCTCAGTCAAATGCTCTGCCACCAGCCGGTGACATATTGTAGGACTATGCACATAGCCCTGGGGGAGACTTCTAAACGTCATTTGACGTCCGTTCCACGTAAAACTGAATTGTTCCTGACACTCAGGGGCAATCGGAATCGAAAAGAAAGCATTAGCAATATCAATGGACGCATACCATGTACCTGGATGTTTTTGGATTCTTTCAATTAGGGTAATGATATCCGGTACTGCAACAGTCAAAGAGGGTGTGTGTCTATTCAATTCTCGATAATCAACAGTCATGCGCCAAGAATTATCACTCTTACGTACAGGCCAAACAGGATTATTCCAAGCAGAAGTAACTGGGGTTATAACTCCTGCATCCACCAACTCCTGAATAGTGGTACCAATCTCTTCATGACCACCTGGAATACGATACTGCTTCTGACAAACCACTTTTGTCGCCTGGGGAACCTTTATGGGGGGCATTCTTAGACGACCCACCCGTACAGGCCTAGACGATATATAATGTTTAGCTCCAAATTGGTAACATCCATCATCCAAATGTAAAGTCATTCCCTTCAAAATATCAATTCCAATTATAAATTCTAAGAGTGGCACCACTAATACAGAGTATTCTTTTCTAGGAATTCTACCTATTCTCATTTCAAGTGTAGTTTGAACTGCGGGAGTTTCCTTTCCACCTAATCCGGTAATTGTAAAAGACTGACCTTTAAACTTCTTTGATTTTCCATGAATAAGAGTGGCCTCCGCTCCTGTATCTACCAATGCTCGGGCCCTTTGGAGATTACGATGTCTCCAAAAAATGTCAATATCTACATAGGGTCTGTTATCTCTGTGAGCCCATCTATGTACTGGAGCTTGACCTATTTCCTAGTCATTTTTACTGCGTTCCGTGTACCAAGATAAATCAGGATAAAGACTCTCACGTTTCTCAGGTATCGATACCTCCTGTTCATATCCATCTCTATTACGAAATGGATTCCTGTCCTCTGTATTGTACTGCGGATTTCGATCGGACAATCTGTGTCGATCCTCTCTCCTCCTCAACTCAGGGGATTGATCCCTTTCATCTCTACGTCTGCTGTTACCATAATCATCTCTCCCCCTTTCTCTTTCCCCCTCTCTCTCCCTCTCTCTCTCACGACGAGGGGACGAATCACGCACATAACGGCGATCATCACGACGATCAGAACGCCCACGGCGGTCGTCATCACCGCTACCATCAGAATAACCACGATCACACTCCGTCGTCCGAACACGCCGGGCACCCTCCTTCCGATCCAAGCCATGTTTGCGAAACAGCTCCCACAAACGAGCAGTAGTCTCACCATCAATCTCCTCCTTCCGCACACCATCAGCCACAAGAGCAAAAAACATGTCACGTCTAGTAAGCTTATTGTCACCAGGAGTACGGGTGTCAGGCCGGGACTGCCGTTCAGGTCTAAACCAATCACCCAACTCACCGAGTTGGCGTACAGATTCCAACACCATAGACAACGCATTGCCTGTCTGGTTGATCAGTAAAGTCATCATGACTTGCTTATAAGCTACCGGGGAAGAACGAATAATACGATTCCGCACAGAAGACGTCAATAAACCATCGAGCAATCTGTCAGCAGTACTCAGAAAAATTGCAGTTTTCATCACCTCCTCTTTGAGACGTTGTGCAGCATCGTGCAAAGTATACCACGGCTTGTCATTCATAGGCCAGTCAGATTCAGTAGGGTACTTTTGATTACAACCCTCCGTTGCCAATTGAAGCAAACTAATTTGACCACCAGCATTGTAATTACGAAAATGATCTTGCACAGTAGAATCCGTACTCAAAGAACAAAACTTCAAACAATCGCCAGCATCCAACATAATGCCAGCAGCGCCCAGTTCATAAAGGCGCACCATCCACGTAAGCAAGGTTTCACCAGCACGCTGTCGAAACCGTTGCAAAATATCACTAATTTCCTGTTGCGTAAAATCCTCCAAAGAGTCCAAAGCAATACCATGCGGATTACCGGGAGCCTGCTGCAACTTCCTTCGAAAAACTGGATGAACAGAGACCGCGGGACGAGCATCACAAGGAGCTCGATCAGCACACGTAGAGGAACCATCAGTGCAAGAAGCATCAACACCACTCGAAGAACGAGCGCAATCGCGGGATGCACCATCAGAGGCACCAGACTTAAAATCACGGCCGGAGCGAGAAGACTCGCGCTTGGCAGACGCCTCATCCGAGGAACGAGAATCACTCGAGTTCCAGATATTACCATCCCATTCATCAGGATTCCAATCCAGTCCGGCTTTCGCCACGACCAGACGCACCTTTCGCGTCGAAACCCGACCACGCCGATTCTTGTATTTATAACGAGCAATTCGAACAGCCGCCCTCTCGGCAATAGTCTGGTACGTTTCAAGTTTGTCAGCAAGCAACTTATTTTGACACCGCAACAAGGTATGAGCATTCTGAATCTCAACAAAGATCGCTTCCGCGTCCTCATGTAATTTCTGTAACTTCGACAACCTCTCATGCAGAATCCTGTACGCAGACAAAACAATCCAACCTCTGCGCCCCAAAACAGGAAGCTCATCACCTTTCGATACCGGCGCCTTCTGTAAGCAAGAAATCACATCAGATGGCTCCGCCAACTCCAGACAAGAATTCCAATTCTCACTCAAACCAGTAGAATTAGCCCACACACGGGCCAAGGCTTCATAAGGCATTGAATCCCAGCCGGGAATATCAACGGGCAACTAAAAGGTAGATTTCGACGTCCTCGAAAACATCTTGAAGAAAAATTATACACACAAATATATACAGAAAATATACAAACGAAACCACGCACGCGCCGAGAACAAACACAAAACAACCACAACGCACACAGGTTTCGTAAACGGTTCGTGACGCCAAATGTTCTGCTTGGATTTTCGGATCAGATAGAACCTGCTCCTCAGAGCATCACTAATCCAGCCAGAACGTAACCACCTCCTCCTCCCTAGGGCCTATTTACAATAGGTAACAACATATATCTACCACCTAAGGACAGGGAATTCCTAATACACATACCAGGACCTCCTATAATCGGCCTCGCGATCCCATACGGATCCAGACCTCTCTGCCCATACGACAGTATCACAAGCGGCGGCCTCGCGATCCCATACGAATCCAGACCTCTCTGCCCATACGACAGTATCACAAGCGGCGGCCTCGCGATCCCATACGAATCCAGACCTCCCTGCCCATACGACAGTATCACAAGCGGCGGCCTCGCGATCCCATACGAATCCAGACCTCTCTGCCCATACGGCAGTTCATCCTATGATCACCATAATATACAAAGGAGGGGGCATTACCGATCACACAAGGATTGCCAGTTCGAGCACAGCCTGCTCTCCTGTTCGAGGGGCTCCCTTCTCCCTTATGCAGTTACCACTTACCTGATCAGGGTTAACATCTGTTCACATATAGGCATCTGACTAGAAGAATAGGTTACCCTCTTATACAAGAACACGCAGCACATGTCGGTTCACTAAACACTGGGGTACTTTATTACGCAATCACATGACATTACAATATAACACATAACCTGCAAAGAAAAGTGAAAGATTAAGTTGTGCACTCTAATAACAAAGGGTCGACATCACCTTTCTGATATGAAGCCTGTGCTCAGTAGTCATCTAGGTTCCCTTCTCGTCTGTGCCTCGGCTCGCCTGGAAGTCACACCTCCGCAGTCACGGGTACACGTCTGCACCGCTATGCGCTGTTCCCTTCACCCTTCTCCGAGTCACTGGAACCTCTCTCTTATCGGCTACTCTCTCCTCTCCGGTTATTCTGCTAGGAGAGTATCTGTCTCTCGGTTTTTCTCCGCCTTCAAGATGGCGTCTGTCTTCCCTGGAATAAGTAATAGCTTTGCTGCTAACGGCTAGATGCCGCCTACGGACTGACTCTGCAACTGCCTCGGACTTTCACTAATATAGAAGTGCGTTTCCTCATGGAAAATTCCGGCCCGTAACCTGCCGCCCACCAAATTCTTGTACCTCCCCGTACCAAGGACACGTTCCCAGCCGGCCGGCCTGATGTTGTGTCTTCGGCATGAAGAAAAATACAATCCTTCGATAAGGGTCGGTCTGAACCGGTTCTCTCCAAGCGAATAACACCTCATAACTAAAACATTACATTTGACCTAGAAGCATCCCAAGCTGCCAGAGCAGAAAGAAAGATGGAGTCTCTCCCGTTTGAGGCCTACCAGGCCTGAATTCAGCACGACTCCATGAAATACCCTCACTACAGGACAGATTATCCCTGATCTATCCCCTAGTCTATATGCAAGCCCTGATCTATGGGGGAGAACATAGGATCATGTCGAAGTGCCTAGGAAATAGGCTCCATTCACTACTCTAACCCTTACACTGGAATGGTAAGAGACTGAAGTCACATTCAATCACCTTTTCTCACAAGGGGGCCGGGAAAATCGAGCAGAACACTGGCCCAGTGCATCATGGGAACAGGGCAGACTAAACTACCAAGCCAATTCTTTACCAGAAAGGAAACAAGCTTCCGGGGACCGGTTTCTGGCATTACAGCCGTCTTCGGCCCGGCTTGCTTGAATCCTGATGGTGCAGTGAGCAAGGGACTCACATCTGAGCATACCCTTCCACCCTTGTGGTGGCCAAAACGATTCAAAAAGGGGGTGGTGATGGACAGAGTATCTGAATTAAGCAAGACACTCCTACCCAGTCAACAGATCAGGGCTTGATCCATCACCATTTTTTAGCTCACTGCACCATCCCAGCTCAGAACCTGGCTACATGCAAATTAGTCTGTCCCTGGCCCAGTGCATCATGGGAACAGGCCAGACCAAACTACCAAGCCAATTCTTTACCAGAAAGGAAACAAGCTTCCGGGGACCGGTTTCTGGTATTACAGTCGTCTTCGGCCCGGCTTGCTTGAATCCTGAAGGTGCAGTGAGCAAGGGACTCACATCTGAGCATACCCTTCCACGCTTGTGGCTGGCCAAAACGATTCAAAAAGTCCACCACCACCCCCTTTTTGAATCGTTTTGGCCACTACGAGTGTGGAAGGGTATGCTCAGACATGAGTCCCTTGCTCACTGCACCATCAGGATTCAAGCAAGCCGGGCCAAAGACGGCTGTAATGCCAGAAACCGGTCCCCGGAAGCTTGTTTCCTTTCCGGTAAAAGAAATGGCTTGGTAGTTTGGTCTGCCCTGTTCCCATGATGCACTGGGCCAGGGTCAGACTAATTTGCATGTAGCCAGGTTCTGAACTGGGATGGTGCAGTGAGCTACAAAACGGTGATGGATCAAGCCCTGATCTCTTGACTGGGTAGGAGTGTTCTGCTTAATTCAGATACTCTGTCCATCACCACCCCCTTTTTGAATCGTTTTGGCCACTACGAGTGTGGAAGGGTATGCTCAGACATGAGTCCCTTGCTCACTGCACCATCAGGATTCAAGCAAGCCGGGCCGAAGACGGCTGTAATGCCAGAAACCGTTCCCCGGAAGCTTGTTTCCTTTCCAGTAAAAGAATTGGCTTGGTAGTTTGGTCTGCCCTGTTCCCATGATGCACTGGGGCAGGGTCAGACTAAATTGCATGTAGCCAGGTTCTGAACTGGGATGGTGCAGTGAGCTAAAAAACGGTGATGGATCAAGCCCTGATCTCTTGACTTGGTAGGAGTGTTCTGCTTAATTCAGATACTCTGTCCATCACCACCCCATTTTTGAATCAAATATTCAAAGGAGCTAACCCTCTCCAAAGGGACATTATCTAGGACCAGGTTCTGTTTAAAGTATTTACGAGGGTTCAATATCATCAACTTGGTTTCACCCATTAATCTTTTTAACCATCCCGCTTTAACATACCTGAGAAGAATTCCTTTCATCCATCATTTATTTCACCCACCAGGCAGGCACCTTTTCACCCACATATCCATCCTTCACCCACCCATGCATCCTATCACCCACCTATGAATCCTTTCACCTTCATTCATCAACGCATCTTTTAATTCATAGAACATTTCCCCATCCTTTCTCCTTCCATCCTTTTTCACATTTTCAATCAACTCATCAATTTTAGCGTTCATTATGAGCTTTTGTCTGCTGAGTTGTAGATAGAAGAGGCCATTAACTCAACCCCGCAGTAGCTGCTATAGTGGGGGGGGGGGGGAATTTCATGATTCCCTTACAGTGAGTGTACTAATAGTTATCAATAAGCAAGCAATGTGACTTACCACCGCCCGTCTCCTCTGCCACTGGGATTCCCTCTGCGACCGATGCTGCATCTGCTCCACTGGCTCTGGCCGTGGCAATTTTAGATGCCAGATACACCTACCCTTAATATTTTTTTATGAACAAAGGTGAATGACAATACATCACTACATTTTGGTTGCAGTGTCTTCTATCAAAAATGTAAAACATGTAATGTTGAGCATTTTATGTGTTGGCAATGTTTAAAAAGCCTGGTAGTTAAGCCAACCTAAAACTTTTTGTAATGGAAGGACAGAGCTATGATGACTCTTGAGTCAATGGAACACAATGACAGAGAGAAATAATAATTGGTTAATAAATGACATTAGGTCTTTGTTGGCAAATGAAATGGAACCGTCCTCATACTAGTTTCCATGAAACACTGTCATCGAAACAACTGGTACACTACTACTGTATAAGTTAATACATGCACAATTTTGGGTGGTCCACCCATGACTATGGCCACTCTCTGGTTTTACTGATTGAGCATACCAAGAAAAAGAAAGTAACTCAAAGAACATGCGTAGAATAGGAATAGCTTACTTGGGCATGCAATCGTCACAGTAGAGTACCTGTCCTAAAATTTGTTCTCTTAATCTTACAGTACCAGTCCAAAAGATATCTAAGGTAAGAAGGAATGCTTACTGACAAAGCAGAAAAAAATAGAAGCTACAGACAGACTAGTAAAGACAGGAGCAAGTTATCTACAGAAAGTTGAAATATAAAAAATAACTAGGATAATGCAAGGATAACAAGAGATGTAGCAACCATTAGATGGAAGTAGCATCAAGAGGAGGTGGAATAAAAATAATTAGGACACAGGTACAGTAAGAAAAAATAAAAATGAAAAGGTATTCTAAAGGTGGAGCGGTAAAAAATAGAAAAATATTAATGATACTATTAACAGGAGGACTTATTGGGACCAGCAGATCCGTCTGTCATGGCACTATGTTAGTGGTTGGAGTGGAACTTCCACCCTCATGCTGCATTGGTCGTGGCACCCCTATCTCCCTGAGACACCTTTTGGATACTACTTCTATTGCTTTTTTGTCAAATATTTTCATGGAGTATATGACAACAGAGAAATAACAGTCCAATCAGTATCATCAGGCTATTTTAAACATACATAGCAGAAACAGACTCTCCCATAAGTTGAAAACTCAACAGCATCATAAGTCTACATCACTATATTCAATTGCGGATACACTTCCGTTCATGGCAATTAAAGAGGTCCTCATCTCTGACTCAGCACATAACCCATGTCTGTATTCATTACAATGGCCCCAAATTATTTCAAGCTTATAGGGACAACCATGACTCTCATAGATTACCCTTCCAGCCACCATACACCAGTCAATATCTTGTGTCCAATCATTGAGCTGGGGTGATGATTGTGCTCCCCAAAGTCTTACTATGTTCCTTTTGGCCACCATGAGGCCTAGGGAGACCTATATTTGCTCCATGTGGCCTAAATCCATGGCCTCCCACACATTCAGAAGGCACCACCTCTCAGAGTAGACACAACCCCTCTACCCACACTATGTATACAGGCCACAACTGAGGCCCAATAAGTTTGTGTTACTGGACAGTCCCAAAGTATGTGGAAGGAGGTGCCCTCACCCCCAAACCCCCGAAGCAAGCTGAATCAAGCCTCCGTTCCCATCTTGACTAATGTATTACAAGATGCATCGGCCCTGTGCAGTATCTTGAGTTGCACCAGGTGAAATGAGGATCTGAACGCCACCTATTTCAGAGAGCCTGAGGCTTCCTGCCAGTCTTCATCCTCTATGTCTCCAATATCAGCTTCCCAGCATTGGCGGAGCGGAAGCAATGTGTCTGGTCTATTGTAGATCCGTTTATTTTTATGTTAATTAGATCAATTTAAGTGCCATGTAATCATCCAGTATTCTGGCTTCCAACGTTGATGCTTCCGGGAGCGCCTCCACTTTAGGGATCACTGTCATTAAAGAGTGGCAGAGCTGAAGGTATCGAAAGGTTTTTGAGGTAGCTTGGTCACATTCACGCAGACAATTTGGAAACTGTAACACTGTTACACCTCTACAGAGATCTCCAACTCTAGAGATACCTATCAGATATAATTTATCAAAGCCGGGCCTCCGGCCTAACATGCCTAGTTTTCCTGAGTCCCACAGCAGTGGGACTTTGTGATCCTACCCTCCCAAACCAGTGTTTTGAGGATTTTGTGCCACAGTTGGACCGCAAGTGCTGTGGGTCTTACACATTTTGGGGAGGTGTACAGTGCTCGTTTGTAACCATGTGGTTGCAACACATAAGGGTTCGTAGTGTATGCCGAGTCTTCTGGGGGACAAAGCACCTATTGGTTGACAGTGGCGAGCTGCGCTACCTGGTAACATTTGTAGATGTACGTCAATGCTACACCACCGTCATACCAGTCACGTCAATTTTTAAACAGCTTTATGGGGGGCCTCCATCCTCAACAAATGGCTCAGTTCAGTCTCTGTTGCATGAAAATACACATAGGGGACTAGGAAAGGTGTATTTTGCAACACATAAAGAAACCGCAACTTTGCCATCATCTTGTATAGATGGGACAGGGGCAAGGTCCTTCAATGGCACATGTCTCTCCTTACATCCTGAAGGGGACCCTGGAGATTATGGTCAGTGAATGAATCAGGTTTGGTGGTGACATAGACACCCAAATATCGGAAGCCCTAAATCGACACCTTTGCTTCACATCCCCTGGGTTGTCGCAGTGTGTCCCCATGGAGAACAAACAAACATTGGCTTAGACCAATTAATGTTGTACCCCAGGTACCTCCCAAAGTCTGTGAATATATCTGGCATGTGACAAAGGGAGGCGCAAGGGGCTGCTACGTACATATCAGCATACATAGATATTTTTTCCTCCCACTCCTCTGTCCGGTGCAAGCCAAGTATCCAAGGGTCAGTAAGGACCTAGATCGCCAGTGGCTCTAAAACTAAGGCAAACAAGAGAGGTGAAAGAGGGCAACACTGCCGTGTCCCATGTCGCAAGGGGACTTCTCTTGAGTTTTTCCCATTAACAACTACTCAGGTCATTGGACGAGTATGTAGTTGACGTATCCAGGAAATTGGGGCCAAAGACCATCTGTTCCATTACTGCAAAAAGCTATGCCCACTCCACGGTGTTGAACGCCATATCTGCAAAGGCATGCTTTAAATCAGTTGTGGCATCAGTATGTGATTGGGATCTAGAGCAAGGATGTCGGTCCTGAGTTTCTTGACCGCTGTCCTTGTTTGCTTTTTGTGCCCACCATCAGCGAGTACTTCACCCTTGATTACAGTCTTATACGCTTCTCAGTAGGTCTGAGAGGGTTCCACTGAGAGTCCATTTCCTTGAAATAATCATATGTGGCCTTCATCAGGCCATTTCTAATGTTTGGGATCTTCAGGTACCATGGGTTTAGTGTGATACTGTCAGAACAATGATTACGTCGTCCCTTACCTTGTCTTGATATGTGACGAGTAGTGAATTCGCAGGGACGCAAGGGACCAACCTCCCTAGAGACTAACCCCTTCCTGGAGGAAGAATTAAACACTACAAGATATGAGCTAGACTAAGGGGAGGAGGGTCGGTACTGGACGTAGGAGTTCTTGCTGTCGACCTGCGAAACAACAAGAATCACTAATTTACTTCCAGTTCTATTCTAATTTGAAAACACAACTTCAGTACCAACTACTACTCTCTTTAAATGTACAAACTTTCTTGCCTACCTGCGAACAGCTGTTGTCCGTCTTTCGTCCAGAATGTCTTGCTTGTCTTGCTAGTCAGTCTTGTCAGGTGAATACAGTTGCTCTGTCGTGTTGTCTTGTTGTGAATTCGAGCTTTTGAAGAGATTACTGTAATAACACAAAAGAATAGTTAAAGTCCTTTCCTATCCTTTCTCTTGTTGTGAAAACCCCCTTTTTTAACCTAAAGAAACAAAAGGCCTTTCTCCCTTATTCACTTACCTAAATAATGATCTGCGTTCTTTTAACTCTGTGTTCTTCTGTCTAAAAGTAAAGGTTTTACATAGCAAGAAGAAAAAAGTATAACATTCAGAAATTACGCCTTTCCAAATTTGCAGAGAACACCTTTTGACCTTTTCTTTTACAAACTCTAATTACTAGATAACTAAAATAAAACTCAAAGTTCGCTTCCAAAGTCTTGTAGGATTTCTCTTGAATAAATATTTCCAAAAATTGTTCCGGTAACCTTTCTTGCGAAGGGCGCCTTAAACTAGAAAGTAATTACACTTATCTTTTCTTGTCTCTGCAGGTTCCGATGCTGAAAAAGAAGATGCCAGGCTATTATTTTCAAGAAGATGTCGAAGATCGAAGACAGAAGCTCTTAGGATCATAAATCAGGTAAGCGGCAGTCTTCTTAAGGACGGGAGCTCAGCAGGTCCTTCCTCTGGAGCAGGCGGAAGGCAAAGCGCCTTCCAGAAGGCTGGGTGCGGTTTAAATACCTGACCGCACCCAGCCGCACCCCACATATGTGTGCGCTCGACCAGAATAGGTGGGGGCGCACGCGAGAGAACATCTTTTTTGCTTTTGCCCCGAAGCAAACTGCATGATCTAAAACTAAGGGCAAGTTAGCTTTCAGATACTAAAAGGTCATTTCAAAACCTATTGAAAACATCAGGAGAAACGTAACAAAACAATAATCAAAGGTACCATGTTTCGAAAAACACATATTGTCACAAGTCACAAAGAGAACATTCCGTTTTCAACAAAACACACACCCTCATTATACATTCTTTTGGAGTGCAGGTGCACGGGAAAGGGGTGGGTTTTTTAAGGCGAATAGCGCCCAAAATAACATCGGAGCTCCCAGTGGAGGCCTCATACGGAATCATGACAGTACTCCCTCCTCAAGATCCCCCGTAAAACAGTTGCAATAGGCTTCGGTTTGGAAGGGTTCTGCAAATGAAAAGACCTCAGAACTTTAGGAGCATTTTGTAAATGAGCGATAGGTTCCCAGGACCTTTCTTCAGGGCCATACCCCTTCCATTCTACCAAATAGAATAGTTTGCCTCAAATTCTCTTGGAATCCAGAACCTTTTTGACTTCAAATTCTGAATGACCATTAATTAAGACAGAAAAAGGAGGACGAATCATCCGAGTCTGAGGATCAAAAGGTTTAATTAAGGATACATGAAATACTGGATTGATCCGATATTCTGAGGAAGAAGTAACTTTACACAAACTAGACTGATAATCTTTTCAATGGGAAATGGACCTATAAACCTGGGATTACATTTCTTAGTCCCTTTTATGGCCAATTTTTTTGTGCTTAACCAAACCTTGTCTCCAGGATTGTATTGGGGTTGTTCCCTTCTGTGTTTATCAGCAGTTCTTTTTTGGGATTCTTTTGCTTTAGCCAAATTGTACCTGGCTTCCTCATGAATAGAAGACAAATCAGAAATGTAATCATGGATTGCTGGAACTGTATTATGAATCTCTATGTTTTCTGGAAAGCTTTTAGGGTGGAAGCCATAATTACAAAAAAAGGAGACATGTTAGTGGAAGTATGTTCTGCATTATTGTATACAAATTCCAGAGTACTTAAGAGATCAGACCAATCTCCAGAAACAGAGGTCAACATGCAACGCAGATATTGTTCGATGGTTTGATTTGTGCGTTCAGTTAACCCATCAGTTTGGGGGTGGTAACTAGACGACAAACGAATTTCCATTTGGAGAAGAGAACTTAAATTCTTCCAAACATGAAATATAAATTGAGACCCCCTGTCGGAAATTACTACTGATGGAATTCCATGTAAACGAATGACATGTGTAATCAATATTTTTGCTAATTCCATAGTTGTCGGAAGTCTTTTCAGTGGAATGAAATGTGCCATACGTGAAAATTGATCCACTACCGTGAGAATTGTTGTGTCCCCTCTTTGTGTTGAAGGAAGTTCAACAATAAAATCTAAAGAGATAGAATGCCAAGGTTGATGTGGTATATGAAGAGGTGTTAACAAACCACTAGGAGGCTGATGAGAGGGCTTATTTTGGATACAAACACTACATGAGGTTACATAAAATTGAACATCTTTGAACATAGCAGGCCACCAAAATAGTCTCTTGATTAGTTCGTAAGGTTTGGCAATTCCCGGATGAGCAGAGAGAGGGGTGTCATGAAGAAGGTGGATAATTGACTCCTGAAGGGCTTTTGTAGGAACCATGACAAGGTAATGTACATAAAAAAGTTTGTCTTTCTCTTGAAGATACGGGTACTTTTTTTCCAATCTTCAAAACTCTTTTTCTTTTGCTCAATCAGTATCTCATCAGTAAAACTTTTGACGGATATGCAAGCTTGAAAACAAGTAGTGGGTAACACAGGATGAACAACAGTTTCTTGTTCCAAACTACTTTCTCCTATGCGAGACAATGCATCAGCTTTTAAATTTTCCTTTCCCGGACGGTAAGTAATCACAAAACTATAATCATTGAAGAACAGAGACCATCTTAGCTGTCTGGCTGATAAGGCTTTCACCTTTTGTAAAGCTTGCAGGTTTCTATTGTCAGTATAAATCGTGATGGGGTGAGGTGCCCCTAACAAGTAGTAACGCCATTCCTCGAAAACTGCTTTTATGGCTAATAATTCCTTATCAGCAATTGCGTAATTTAATTCTGCAGGGGACATTTTCCTAGAATAATAGGCAATGGGATGCATTTGACCAGTTTCAATATGTCGTTGCGACAGAATCCCTCCTAAAGCAAACTGAGAAGCATCCGCCTCAACAATAAATGGGAGTTTAGGATCTGGGTGACTCAAAATGGGAGCTGACGTAAACTTTTCTTTTAACCCCATCGATGCTCGTCATGAGGTACACCTACTGTGTGCTCATGACGAGCTGAGCTCGTCATGAAAAAGGGGATTCAGTAAATATCAGCACAGGAGGGGGATCAGCTTAGCACCCAAGGTGTTAAGTCATGAAAGGCCTGATCGGCGGATTCTTTCCAATCAAATTTTACCCCTTTTCGCAGTAGTTTGGTAATGGGAGTTATAGTCTGCGAGAAGTTCTGAATGAATCTACGATAAAAATTTGTGAATCCGAGAAAACTTTGTATTTGTTTTACTGATGAGGGCCGAGGCCATGAAGTCACGGCTTCCACTTTCTTAGGGTCCATTTCAATGCCAGAGGGACTAATAATGTATCCCAAAAAATCTACTTTAGACACATGAAAAAGACTCTTTTCTAATTTAACGTATAGTGAATTTGAAAGCAGTTTTTTAAGAATGGTGTGAACTTGTTGTACATGTTCGTCTCCTGAATGAGAGTAAATCAAGATGTCGTCAATATAGACCACACAGCAAACGTCAATAAACTCATGCAATACCTCATTTATAAAAAATTGAAAAGCTGCAGGAGCGTTGCAGAGTCCGAAAGGCGTGACTTGATAGTCGTAAAGGCCAAATTTGGTACGAAATGCCGTTTTCCACTCATCGCCTTTTCTGACTCTGACAAGATGGTAAGCTCCGCGCAAATCCAATTTTGTATAAATGGTTGCATTCTTTACTTGATCTAGAAGAGTTGGAATAAGAGGCAAGGGGTACCTTTTCTTAATTGTGACATTGTTTAAGGCTCTATAATCTATGCACGTTCTTAGTTCCCCTCCACGTTTCGGAATGAAAAAAAGAGAAGATGATACTGGAGATTTAGAGTCCCTAATGAAACCATTAGCGAGATACTCGTCTAGATATTCTCGCAAGTGCTTGTTTTCTTTCTCGGTCAGGGCATAGATTCTGCTGCATGTGAAGGTTGCTCCAGGCACTAGATCAATCCTACAATCAAAATCCCTATGGGGGGAAGAGTGTTAGCCTTTTTTTTATCAAACACGTCCTGTAAGTTTGAATATTCTGTAGGTACTCCCTCAAGGAGCAGGATACTAGAAGACTCTCCGGTAAAATCAAAGCCTTGAATAGTGTCTTCTGGCCTGTCTAACAAAAAACATTGACTCAAACAATGGTGAGATTTGAAAGTCAAAGTTCTTGTCTGCCAGTCAATATTAGGGTTGTGTAAAACAAGCCAAGGAAGTCCCAAAATTAGTTTAAATTGAGGAGCGTCAATCACATCAAAAATGATTCTTTCTCTATGTATAGGGGAACAGTCCATAAGTAAGACCTCGGTTTGCTTATTTATGGGTCCAGAAGTCAATTCCTTACCATCTACTGCTCTTACAGTTTCTGGATGAATTTTTAGAATTGAGTTGAACCCTAAATGTTTCAAAAATTGAGTGTCAATGAAATTTCCCGTAGCTCCCGAATCAATGATTGCTTCTACTTTCCTAGGACTCATTGGATTGGCTAAACTTTTCAATTCTACAATTACACAAAAGTGTTGTCACCCCTTGGGTGGGACGTTTGAGGCCGAACTGGAACACACACTCGATAAACAGACCTCTTCCTTTATCGAGCATTCTAGTTTTCCGAACCTTCTAATGTTAAGGCTACATCTATGGACTTAGGCTTCCCCTTATTAGGTCTAGTAGGACATTCTTTCACAAAATGTCCAGTCTTCCCACAATAAAGACATTGGTTTAGCTTTCGTCTTTTTTCCTTTTCCTCTCTTGTTAAAGGTCCTCGAATAGACCCTATTTGCATGGGTTCTACAGGATCTAATTTTTGGGTTGAATAACGAAGAGTTAGGACTCTTTCCTTTTGAAACATTACCTTATGGTCCGATCTTCCTCTTTCTCCTTTCCTTTCAGAGAGCCTATGATTTAATTTCACTACTAGATCAATGAATTCACTGATATCTTCTGGGGGTTCTAGGACTTGGGTTACCATGTCCTTGAGCTCGTCCTTCAAACCACGATAGAATAAGGACACCCTTTTTACATTTGGCCAATCAGCTTCCAGAACCAAGCGATTGAACACAGATATATAGTGTAGTAAATCAGATGATCCCAGTTTTAAATTTAAAAGCTCACTGTCAGCCGATTGAACAAAGACATGTTTTGCAAATATCTTCCTTAAAGATCGTTCGAAAGCTCTAAAATTATATAATACCTGATCGTCTCTTTCTACCAAGGGGACAGACCACAAAGCTGCATCTCCTCCTAAGTAGGATAACATAAAAGCTACCTTGGAGGAATCATCTGGGAAAGCTGTGGTTTTGGCCAAGAAATGTAAATGGCACTGATTGAGAAAGATGGTAAATTTGTTAGGGTCTCCATAAAACCTCTCAGGTTGTGCTAAGGGCGTAGGAACCGGTGTGATTACTTGAATCTGAGTTTGAGCTTCAGAAGAAGAAGCTCCTCCCTGGAAAGTGGCTGGTTTTAAAATTGGCTTTTGTTGTTGTTGGACTGTATGTTGAAGAGAAGCCATATCTCTACGCAAAGCTTCATTTTCCTGTTTTAACTCATTTAGAATGGCTGCTAGATCTTGAAGGGAAACTTGGTCCATTGCGTCCAGGCAAATTATTCTACTTGGGCTTTGCCTTCTGTCAGAACAATGATTAGGTCGTCCCTTACCTTGTCTTGATATGAGACGAGTAGTGAATTCGCAGGGACGCAAGGGACCAACCTCCCTAGAGACTAACCCCTTCCTGGAGGAAGAATTAAACACTACAAGATATGAGCTAGACTAAGGGGAGGAGGGCCAGTACTGGACGTAGGAGTTGTTGCTGTCGACCTGCGAAACAACAAGAATCACTAATTTACTTCCAGTTCTATTCTAATTTGAAAACACAACGTCAGTACCAACTACTCTCTCTTTAAATGTACAAACTTTCTCGCCTACCTGCGAACAGCTGTTGTCTGTCTTTCGTCCAGTATGTCTTTCTTGTCTTGTTGCTCAGTCTTGACAGGTGAATACAGTTGCTCTGTCGTGTTGTCTTGTTGTGAATTCGAGCTTTTGAAGAGATTACTGTAATAACACAAAAGAATAGTTGAAGTCCTTTCCTATCCTTTCTCTTAATGTGAAAACCCCCTTTTTTAACCTAAAGAAACAAAAGGCCTTTCTCCCTTCTTCACTTTCTTAAATAATGATCTGCGTTCTTTTAACTCTGTGTTCTTCTGTCTAAAAGTAAAGGTTTTACATAGCAAGAAGAAACAAGTACAACATTTAGAAATTACGCCTCTCCAAATTTGCAGAGAACACCTTTTGACCTTTTCTTTTACAAACTCTAATTCCTAGATAACTAAAATAAAACTCAAAGTTCGCTTCCAAAGTCTTGTAGGATTTCTTTTGAATAAATAGTTCCAAAAATTGTTCCGGTAACCTTTCTTGCGAAGGGCGCCTTAAACTAGAAAGTAATTACACTTATCTTTTCTTGTCTCTGCAGGTTCTGATGCTGAAAAAGAAGATGCCAGGCTTTTATTCTCAAGAAGATGTCGAAGATCAAAGACAGAAGTTCTTAGGATCGTAAATCAGGTAAGCGGCAGTCTTCTTAAGGACGGGAGCTCAGCACGTCCTTCCTCTGGAGCAGGCGGAAGGCTAAGTGCCTTCCAGAAGGCTGAGTGCGGTTTAAATACCTGACTGCACCCAGCCGCACCCCACGTATGCGTGCGCTCGACCAGAATAGGTGGGGGCGCACGCGAGAGAACATCTTTTTTGCTTTTGCCCCGAAGCAAGCTGCATGATCTAAAACTAAGGGCAAGTTAGCTTTCAAATACTAAAAGGGCATTTCAAAACCTATTGAAAACATCAGGAGAAACGTAACAAAACAATAATCAAAGGTACCATGTTTTGATAAGCACATAGTGTCACAAGTCACAAAGAGAACATTCCGTTTTCAACAAAGCACACACCCTCATTATACATTCTTTTGGAGTGCAGGTGCACGGGATAGGGGTGGGTTTTTTAAGGCGAATGGCGCCCAAAATAACATCGGAGCTCCCAGTTGAGGCCTCATACGGAATCATGACAGATACCTTTACTGGTTCCCTGTTTGTCAACATTACATATAGCCCAGATGGGGGAGTGGTCAGATATCCCCTGGCCAAATGGTGCACCTCACCAAATCGCTTATGGGCCAAAGTGAGCAGGATGATGATACAGAATAGGCTCCATGTTTCCCGAGTGAAATGTAAAGTTCTGAGCAGTGACGTTTTTTTGTGCACCATCAATCCATCCCCCCTCCAAACTGTAAAGCCCCCCTACGAAATTGTCCACTCCCCAAAACCTGCAGAGCGCCCATCGCCCAACTCCACATGAAGTCAATGACCTCCCCTATAGCTGATATCAAAACACATATCCAAATCCCAGAGCAGTGCCAAACATGTGAATATAAATCATAACAATCATACATTCCCATTGCTTTTATATACTTCACCCATCTTTATAGGTTCACTGTTACCCTTAGTGCAGTAGCTCTTTCATCATGGCCTGCATCGTGCCAAGTGCCATACCACCGTGTGCAATGTACCATACATCATAAACAGTTCAAAACAGTGTTTATGTCTTCTATTCATGGATCGTGTTCAAGGGATGCCCTTGTCTCTTCTTGATGTGTGTGTTGCTTCTGCTGTCCTGATGAATCTCCTGATCAGTGGCACCATCGTCCACATTAGTTCGCAGTTTCTGTTTGCTGATGGTTCTCCAACCGTCCAGCCACTCCCATGTCTCCTATGGGAAGCGGAAAACCATGTTTTTCCCTCCGTTTCCACTCGTAATCGAGCCAGAAAGAGCACTGCATATTTAAGGCCTGTGTCTCTCAATCCTTTTTTGACCTTGAGGAAGCTGCATCTTAGTCTCTGCACCTTGAGAATAAAGTCCGGATTTTTTTTTATTTGCGGGTTTTTCATAAATCACTAGAGGAGCACTGCTGCCTGTCTGTAGAATCACGTCCCGGTCTCTAAAATTAAAAATTCCGGTTATGATGGGTCAGGGGGTGCCTCCAGGATTCAGTGGGCTTGTTCCACTGAAAAGTATTTTGAGAGGCCACAAGGTTGCAGTTCCTTGGTCACTAAATCTTCGACAAAGAGGTCTACTGCACGCCCCTCCGCGATTTCCGAGACACCCAGTATGTGTATGTTGCGGTGCCGCGCTCTACCTTCAAAGTCTTCCAGTTGGGCCTCCATTGCGACATTGGCCTCAAGTAGCTCATGAACTTGGTTCTGAAGGGTCTTAGTGTCCAGTCCGAGAGAGATAGTAGTGTTTTTGATTTCCTTCAGTCTTGAGATCATGTTACATATCCGCCCACTTCAGAAACACCTACGTCGTGACCTAATCCATTTGTGTTTCTATTGAAGACTTTATCCTCTGGATCGCCACCATAATATCATGTAGTCTCAAGGACTCCCCTCCCGACGGAAGAGGCCCCACTGGCTGGCTGTTCTTAGGCCTTACCACCAAGCACCCTATTCTCTTTCAAGACAAAATGGTCCAGTTTTGCTTGATGAGCACCTCTCTGGCCCTTGCCTCCTGCCTTGGTGTCTCCTTCAATCAATCAATCAATCACTTGTAAAGTGCACTACTTACCCATGAGGGTCTCAAGGTTCTGAGGGGAGGGGGGTGCTACTACTGCTCAAAGAGCAGGGTCTTGAGGAGTCTTCTGAAGGTGAGCAGGTCTTTGGTCTGTCCCAGGTGGGTAGGGAGGGTGTTCCAGGTCCTGACGGCAAGGAAGGAGAAGGATCTGCCACCGGAGTTTGTTCGTTGGATGCGGGAGATGGTTGCGAGGGTGAAGCTGGCGGAGCGGTTGGGTAGTGGAAACTGAGTCTGCTGTTCAGGTAGGCTGGTCCGGTGTCATGGAGTGCCTTGTGTGCGTGGGTGAGGAGCTTAAAGGTGATCCTCTTGTTGATGGGGAGCAAGTGTAGGTGTCTCAGGTGGAGGGGTGATGCGGCCGCGACGAGGGATGTTGAGGATCAGTCAGGCGGAGGCATTTTGGATGCGTTGTAGTCGTAGTAGGTGTTTGGCAGGGATTCCTGCATAGAGTGCGTTGCCATAGTCCAGTCTGCTGCTGACGAGGGCTTGGGTCACCGTTATTCTTGTTTCAGTCGGGATTCATTTGCGGAGCATGCGTAGGGTGTTGTAGCAGGCAGAGGCGATGGCGTTGACCTGCTTCACAATGGAGAGGGAGGAATCGAGGATGAATCCTAGGTTACGTGAGTGGTCCGTGGGTGTTGGTGGTATTCCCAGTGTGGTCGACCACCAGGAGTCATCCCAGGCAGAGGGGGTGGGGCCGAGGATGAAGACCTCTGTCTTGTCTTAGTTCAGTTTCAGACGGCTTCTCCTCATCCAATCAGCGACGGCCTTCATTCCCTAGTGGATGTTGGTTTTGGTGGTGTGCGGGTCCTTGGTGACGGAGAGGATGAGCTGAGTGTCGTCAGCGTAGAAGATGATGTTGAGGTCGTGCTGGCAGGCCACTTGTGTGAGGGGGGCCATGTAGACATCGAACAGGGTTGGGCTGAGGGATGAGCCCTGGGGTACGCTGCAGATGATGTCAGTGGCTTCAGCTCGGAAGGGTGGGAGGCGGACTCTCTGGGTTCTATTGGAGAGGAAGGACGTGGTCCAGCCCAGGTCCTTTTCTTGGATTCCGGCTCCATTGGAGGCGTGTCCTTAGTGTGTGGTGGCAGACCGTGTCGAAGGCCGCTGACAGGTCCAGGAGTATGAGGGCTGATGTCTCGCCCTTGTTGAGTTAGCCCCTGATGTCGTCTGTGGCGGCGATGAGGGCTGTCTCGGTGCTGTGGATTCATCTGAATCCGGACTGGGACGGGTCTAGGATGTTGTTGTCCTCGAGGTGGCAGGTCAGTTGCATGTTGGAGATTTTCTCGATGACCTTCGCAGTGAAGGGGAGCAGGGAGATGGGTGGGAAGTTCTTGAGGTCGTTGGGGTCCGCCTTGGGTTTCTTGAGGACGGCGTTGATTTTGACATGCTTCCAGCTTTCCGGGAATGTCGCTGTTTCGAAGGAGATGTTGATGACCTTCCGTAGTTGGGGTTAGATGGTTGCGTCCACTTTGTTGACTATGTGGTGTGGGCAGGGGTCCGATGGTGATCTTGTATGGATGGAGTTCATGGCTGTGCGCGTCTCGTCGTCGTTGATGTTGGACCAGAAGGTCAGGTGGTTGGTGCTGGTGTTGTTCGAGGGGGTGTTGGAGCATGGCGTTGTCGGGGTGGTCCTGGTGTTGAAACTGTCGCGGATGTTGGCTATCTTGCGGTGGAAGAAGCTGGCCAGTGAGTTGCACAGATCTTGTGAGGGCGGGATGTCGTTGTTGTTGGCGCTGGGGTTGGAGAGTTCCTTCACTATGTTGAACAGCTCTTTGCTGTTGTGTACGTTGTTGTCCAGGCGGGCTTTGAAGGAGGATCTTCTGGCTAATCTTATGAGGTGGTGCTGTATTGAGTCCTTGTGGGCTGCGTGGCTGTCCGGTGTGCATTTGTGGAGCCGTTTCTTCTCCAGTTTCCTGCATGTGCGTTTGGAGGTGTGAAGCTCCTAGGTGAACCATGTGGCTTTCTTGCTGGTATCGTTTAAGGGGGGTTTCTTGAGTGAGGCGAGGGTGTTGGTGCAGTCGTCAATCCACTGTCTGAGGTTGCTGGCGGCTGTGTCTGTGTCAGTGGGGTTGGTGGGGGGGTTCTGGCCGAGGGTGGAGGTCAGCTGGTCTTCGGTGACATTGCTCCAGCAGCGGCGGGGCAGCTGTTGGGTGCGGTGGTGCGTGGTAGGTTTCTGGAAGGTGAAATGGATACAGCGGTGGTTGGACCAGTGGAGTTCGGTGGTGTGGTTGAAGGCGATGTGTGTGCTTGTGGCAAAGACGGGGTCAAGCGTGTGGCCGGTGGCGTGGGTGGGTGTGGTGACAAGTTGTCTGAAGCCGAGGTTTGTGAGGTTGTCGATGAGTGTGACGCAGTTGGCATCGCTGTGGTTCTCGAGGTGGAAGTTCAGGTCCCCGAGGAGGATGTAGTCCATGGAGGCGAGTGCGTAGGTGCTGGCGGGGTCAGCGATGGAGTCGCTGAACTGAGCTTGTTATTCGGGGCGTCTGCAGACCAGGGTGGTGTTGGGGTCAATGTGGATCCCGAAGTGCAGGTGTTCAGCAGTGTTAAGGGTGTCATATGCGTGGGTGTAGCACTGGAGCGTGGATTTGTGGACGATGGCTATACCTCCTTCAGTTCCGTTGGCGCGGTCCCTGCGGATGATCTTGTAGCCTTCTGGGATGGCTATGGCGATGTTGGGCGTCGAGGAGTCATTCCACCAGGTCTCGGTCAGGAAGGCAACGTCTGGTGCGCAGGTGTCGAGCAGGTCCAAGAGCTTGAGGACGTGTTTGTGTGCGGAGCGGGTATTGAGGAAGATGCAGCGAAGGTGGTTGGGTCTGATCCCTGGAGGTTTGGTGGTTCTGTTGCAGGTGAAGTTGCAGGTGCGGCAAGAGAAAGGTCCGTGGGTGCTCTTTGGGGCGGCCTGGAAGCAGCGGTTGTCACGGCCGGTGTTGAGTGTGAGAAGAGTGCTGGCGTCGTACCAGAGTCTGGCGTTGTGGTGTGTGCGGGTTCCAGGGGTTCTGGCTGAGCAGCAACAGCGAAGGGAGGCGCTGGCATTCAGGTGGAGCTGTGCGGCAGCAGGGGAGCGACCTGTCTTGCAAGCAGGGTCAGGGGTCACTCCTGCTGTTGCGCAGTGACCGCTACATTATCTCAGCCTTAACTGTTGCTCTTTGGTGAGTCACTATGCTGAGGTATTTGATTTATTAATGAATGAGAGCCCTGATGCCCTTTTTCTTACTGAAACCTGGCTTACCCAGGATACAGTGGCGGAGCCAGGATTAGCCCTCCTGGATGGCTACATCCTACATAACATTAATAGAGAAGGGGGAATGGGGGGTGGCATTGCGCTGATAGCCAAAGCTGCTTTCGCTGTTAGCCTGTTTAAGGAAAAAATAATAGATTGCGAGAGTGCATTGTTTAAAATAAAGTTTAGCAGCAACTTGACCATGTCTGGCCTGTTAATATACAGACCCCCTGGGCCCTCCGGAAATTTTCGTGAGGACCTAGTAACTAAAATTGGACAGCTGGCCTGCAAAGCGGCCAACTTTACCATCTTGGGGGATCTGAATCTGCATCTCGAGCGGGAAGGAAAGGCTGAGATTGACAACTTCCTTGCGGACCTGGAAGCTTTTCAGCTCCCGCAACGGGTCGCAGGAGGCACCCATGTGGCTGGACATCTGCTTGATCCTATTTTTTCCAATCTTGGCTATCTAAAAATCTCTTCTCCGGTTCCACTAACCTGGACCGACCACTCAGTAATTCCATTTTCCCTACTGTGGAAGGGAAGAATTGATGCGGTTCGCCCAGTCATGGTGGCAAAACGACCCTGGCATAAGTTGGACCAGGAGCTGCTCGCTTCTTGGTTAGCAGAGCACAGCCCCCAGCTTACTCCTGACATAGAGGGGGCACTTGTGGGCTTTCATGACTGACTGGTAGCTGGTCTGGATAGCTGTATTCCAGCTAAACGGGGCAGAAAGGGACGTGGGCTATCTAACCCATGGTTCACTGACCTTCTAACCCAGGCAAAGAAGGGATGTAAACAACTAGAACGTGCCTGGCGGCGTTCTTATGAGCCTTCCACCAAAGCAGTGTATCGTAAGGCAGTCAAAGATTATCACAAACTCATCCGTAAAACGCGGGCAGAGTTTGTAGCCAACAAAATCATGGCCAGCTCCAATCCTACTAAAACCATTTCCACCTTGCTTAAAAACTTGAAGAGTGCAGGTATGACCAATCTTGCCCCCGTAGCGTTGAACTATCGCTGCGAAGATTTAGCACTCCAATTTGTGAAGAAAGTGGAACTGATTTATCATGGTTTTTCCACCGGAATGGCCCCCGCTGAGGATGTTGTGATGACTAGGCATGGGCGGATTTTGCGGATCCACGATCCGTGGATTTTGCGGATTTGCGGATCGTGGATCCGCAAAATCGGCGGATTTGCGGATTTGCGGATCCGCGGATTTGCCCTGCTGAATGAGTCACTGCATTTGAGCTTAACTAGTTTCAGCGACCATGTGTGTGTTACTATGCAATCGCCCCGAGGGGCGCAGGGGTCCCTTGGGTGAGCTGTCCATCTTAGTGGGTCAATGTCGGGAAGACGGTGCACACTGCGAGTGTGTGGGGGGCTTCCATGCGAGTGAACATGCACAGCTGATTTTCGACGGTAGATTTGGGAAGAAGGTACACCTGCCCAGCCTCGACGACGCTCACGATTGTTTTTGGGCAGATGAATTAGTCACTGCATTTGAGCTTCAACTAGTTTCAGCGACCATGTGTGTGTTACTATGCAATCGCCCCGAGGGGCGCAGGGGTCCCTTGGGTGAGCTGTCCATCATAGTGGGTCAATGGCGGGAAGACAGTGCACACTGCGAGTGTGTGGGGGGGCTTCCATGCGAGTGCACATGCACAGCTGAATTTCGATGGTAGATTTGGGAAGAAGGTACACCTGCCCAGCCTCGACGACGCTCACGATTGTTTTTGGGCAGATGAATTAGTCACTGCATTTGAGCTTCAACTAGTTTCAGCGACCATGTGTGTGTTACTATGCAATCGCCCCGAGGGGCGCAGGGGTCCCTTGGGTGAGCTGTCCATCATAGTGGGTCAATGGCGGGAAGACGGTGCACACTGCGAGTGTGTGGGGGGGGCTTCCATGCGAGTGCACATGCACAGCTGATTTTCGACGGTAGATTTGGGAAGAAGGTACACCTGCCCAGCCTCGACGACGCTCACGATTGTTTTTGGGCAGATGAATTAGTCACTGCATTTGAGCTTCAACTAGTTTCAGCGACCATGTGTGTGTTACTATGCAATCGCCCCGAGGGATGCAGGGGTCCCTTCAGCTCCTGGCCACAGGAACAGCACGAGGATTGCGCTCGTGAAAGTCAAGGATGCAAAGGCCTCTATCCAGCATCACAGCTGATTTTCGACGGTAGATTTGGGAAGAAGGCACACCTGCCTCGACGACGCTCACGATTGTTTTTGGGCTGATGAATGAGTCACTGAAGTCACAGGAAGGGCATGTTGTAAATATTTTACGATGGCGCCGGCAAGCTGCCAGCGCCATCCTAAAATACTTACTAAATTAGCTTCAACAGGAAGCTCTAATAGATAAAATAAAGCAAGTGCTCGAGCACCTGCTTTATTTTATCTATTAGAGCTTCCTGTTGAAGCTAACTTAGTAACTATTTTAGGATGACACTGGCAGCTTGCCGGCGCCATCGTAAAATAGTTACAACAGGCCAGCCAGGCTTCAACTTTTGCCCCCGGAATCCGCCGCTCGCGGATTTGCGAATTCGCGGTAAATTCGCGGGAGTTCGCGGATCGCGAATTTACAGAAAATTCGCAAAATCCGCGAGCGGAACGGATTTTGCGCTCACCCTTGATGCTGACAGGGCCTGACTCTAGGGTGGGCAACTGTGTGTCGGCTTTCCCTCTGTTGTCACTCGAGGAGTTTGAGGTTTTAAGTGCTAAAATCAAGTCGGGCTCGCCAGAGGACCCGATATCGGCATTTTCTCCAGCTTCTTCCTCTCATTTCCCTAGAATTGGTCAACCTGTCACTGAAATCAGCCTCCGTCCCTAGGGCGTGGAAGCATGTAAAAGTGATTCCACTGTTAAAAAAGCCATTGCTTTATCCGGACGACCCTAGTAACTACCGTCCTATATCTCAGCTACCTTTTATGGTGAAAGTGGTGGAGGCACATGTCAATTCCATCCTGCCTAAATACTTCGACATGCATAACATCTTTGACCCTTCCCAACATGGTTTCCGCCCCTGCCATAGCACCGAATCAGCTCTCCTTGCTGTTACGGAATCCATCAGCAGTCGGCTGGATGTAGGAGACTCCGCAGCATTGGTCCTATTGGATCTAAGTGCCGCTTTTGATACGGTGTCACATGCGATCCTTCTTGATCGCCTTTGGACGATCAGAATCAGTGATACTGCCCTGGAGTGGATTCCTTCCTTCCTGGCTGGGCGATCGTTCCAAGTGTCAGTACCTCCGTTTCACTCTCAGGATCACGATCTATCTCATGGGTTGTCACAGGGTTACATCCTGAGCCCACTTCTTTTCAATCTGTATGTAGGACCTTTGGCGGAGGTGGCCAGAGGTAGGGGTCTATCCTTGGTGTTGTACGCTGACGACACCCAGCTGGTGATTGCCTTCTCCAAAAATTGATGTGCAAATTTGGAAAGCTTTAAGTAGGATCTATTGGTAATCTCGGACTGGATGAAGGCTAACTGCCTTCAATTAAATGCCAGTAAATCCGAGATTCTTCTCTATGGGAAAGACGAAGAGCTTTGGTCGGAGCAGTGGTGGCCTGATCATCTTCAACCTGCTCCCTCACCGAAGAAGATGGTAAAGAACCTAGGTGTTTGGTTCGAGACTGGCCTAACCTTCGAGAAACAGACAAGAGCTGTTGCTGCAGTGTGCTTTGGGCTTCTGAGAGGTTTAAGACCTTTGCTTGGCTTTTTCCCTCCTGGAGTGCACCAAACCATCCTGCAAGCCTCCATTCTTGCAAAGCTTGATTATGGCAACGCTTTGTATCTGGGAGCCAATAGAGCAAGTATTAAACGCCTCCAGAGGGTCCAGAATGCGGCAGCACGCATGCTAGTAGCGCTTCCCAGATCGCAGTCGGTGGCTCATGTGCTCTCTAAGTTGCAATGGCTGCCCATTGAAGCCCGCATTCACTTTAAGGTGCTGTGCATCGCGCACAAAATCCTGATACTCCAAGCCCCTATCGGGCTCTCTGGTTTATTGAAACCCTATTTGCCCGGGCGTGCTCTGAGATCCGCCAACCGCAGGCTGGTCTGTGTCCCTCGAGTAAGAAAAGCTAGGGCAGGGGGCCGCTCGTTTGGCCTTTTGGCGGCCAAACTTTGGAACTCCCTCCCAACGAACATCCGAGTCATATCCAATCTTTTGACGTTTTGTAAGTCTGTAAAGACATGGTTGTTCCCTACCGTCTAACAAAGGACGCTTGTTGTATCCGCCCTCTCCTCTCTGGTCTCTGGTTGCGCTGGGACGCCTCGTTGCTGTGGCAGCCATGCGCATTATAAATCCTGTATAAATAAATAAAATACATTTTTGATGCGGTAGGGAGGGAGGAGCAGCTGG
This sequence comes from Lissotriton helveticus, assembly GCF_964261635.1. Taxonomy (NCBI): domain Eukaryota; kingdom Metazoa; phylum Chordata; class Amphibia; order Caudata; family Salamandridae; genus Lissotriton; species Lissotriton helveticus. The sequence goes on along the minus strand of NC_136059.1, from coordinate 140,761,257 downwards.
GAGGCGGGAGCGGGGTGGCGAGGGGGCGGGGCCACAGGGGAGCAGCGGCGGGAACGGGCTTCTAGAAAGTGTTGGAGAATATGACCCTAACGATATTACCGGATGGGGACGGGGGAGGAGAAGAGTACTAACCTGTGCGGCAAAAATACACCACGTGGTCTGTTGGTTTACACACTCTGCCAAAGTCAGGCTCCTGCCCCGCCTATAGGTACCTCCACTGTAGGCCCAGGAGCTCCCTATGTCGATGCACATGATTCACCTGGAGACAGGAAGAGGCAGGTTGGGAGGGCCCTGGTGCAGCTGCTGGATCCAAGGCCAGTATTGTGAAACTACCCAGGTTTCAGTAGTATAGGGCTGAGGCTCCAATTGCATTGGTGTTTTGAAGGGAGAGGCACCATGCTGCACTTACCAGTGCTTCATGAGATCACAGCCGGGCAGTCAGATTCTCTCAATACCGCCCTCATAGCGACCTAGACGTCGCAGTTCTTTATGCCTGTGGCACAGCAAGTTGCCGCAATCCTGCCTGGGCCCCTGAATCCCATTTCCATGCTTCTACTGGCTGCAATTTTCTCCTGATCCACATCGGGTAGTGTAGGGGTGGATAACGGACCTCCACTCTGCTGAAGCTATCTCTTAGCTCCTGTTAATTGGCAGGGGTCGTTAGGTTGAATTCACGATCACGGCTTCTGCTCTTGTATTCCCTCAGCAACTGCGAGTAACGTGAGGGCTGTGCCCCTCGCTGCCTTCCAGGGTTATACAGCTCTCCTCGGCCATGCGATAAAACCAATCAGACAAAGGAAGTGTTTTTATATTTCAGAGTAGCACCTGGGCGCTCTGCCAAAAGTGGACGCAAATAAGTATTTAGAACAAAGTGATAACGTGGTGCAACTGGGTGAGCAGAAAAGACCCTCTAACGACTCAAAAGTGTGTCGGAGAAACCGTCTCACGGGACATATATATAACAAAATACCCTATGCACACAACAGAAAATCTACTTCAGTCGTATCAGTGTAGATACATATATACAAATGAACCAAGCAAGGGTATCACTACAGTTCAGTTCTTTAAGTTTGTCAGAACCAGCCAGCCGACACGTGTTTCATCGCGTTTGGAATAGTAATTCCGCGAATCCTCAGGGCTGGGAAAGATACAAAGAATGTCAATAGAACATCTGACATGAGGTCAGAACATTACATGTTGTACAGTGCATCCACTTACGTAAAAAAGTACAAACGTCCAGCTCTCAAAAAATTTTTTTTAATTTAATTTAATTGTGGGTTTAATATAGCGCTAGAATCAACTCCCGGAGGAGTATCTCCGCGCTTCGACCGCTGGGGAACCCGTCCTGGCTCACCCTGAGAGATGGTCCCTAATGGGTATCTCTAAGGTGCGACCAAGCATCCCCGGCGGTCTGGGGGGCCGTTGTGAAGATGAGGCAAGCTAATGCCCAGAGTTGCCGAGTGTGGTCCCTGACTGGAGTAGGCACCGAGGCGAGAATTATCGAGCCCGCTGACCCTGGTCCACGACCCTGCCGCGTCGGGAATCGAACCCTGGTCCCGGGCCGTCCTCTGCTTACGGGTCTGCCGCCTCTAACCAGTGAGCCACACCACTCCACAAAGTGAAACGTACGGCGTGTGCAACACCTAGGGATAGATGTGATAGGTGAAAAAATTTAGTGGAGGCTCTATCAAATAGTGAGATCATATTAAGTAAATATAATGGACCTTTAAAAGAATTTAATCAGAATTTCATGCATTTTCAAATGGTGTGGGAATCCTAGTGTGAAAGGTGTGCGTGGGGTGACGGATGGATCACACACACTGTAGTGCCTAAAATCCAAAGTGCTCAGTACAACGTGGAAGTGCAGAGCGTGCATAACTTTAGGTCGTACCTGTAATCCAAGTATGACTAGAAAAGGGAGGTCTGAAAGAAAGGGAAAATGGAAAAGTAAGAAAACAAACAATAAGAGGGAGCCACTTTGTCCACAGGGTCAGGTAAACTGTGCTGTGTAACTGAAATCACTAGAATAGGCAAAGACACAATACTGGTGCCCACGGCAATTGAAGGAAATCAATTAATTACCAGCACGCATTTTCAAAGAACAGTGGGCCCGGGTGAAGAGTTGCAATATGCTCCTGGAGCGGATAACTCCTCGTCTGTCTGTTTCCTAAAGTACGAGTGAAGGGGTAATATTAGTCCCGTAGGGACAGCCTGTAAGGACATCAATAAACTCCACATCAAACAGGACAGCCGCACGTTTAAGTACAGAGACAACTTGACACAGGGTAAACGTTTGGCACTCAATTTATTGAGTAACAATCGAGACATTATCATAAGGGAAGCAGATAAGGGGGGCAACGTCGTGGTTATGAATCTACATGATTGCCACGACAACATTTCCACTCAACTCCAGGATAACACATGCTACTAGCGCCTCTCACAAAATCCCATAGGACCTCTCACTATAGAGATCAATAGCAAATTGATGTTCTGGAAACAATCAGGTCTGCTGAACGATGATGAGTACCTTTACCTGAAGGTATTCAGGCCTTCATGTCCATGGCTCTACACCTTGCCCAAGATTCACAAACACCTTCCATTCCCACCAGGAAGGCCGATCGTGTCTGGCATGGGGGGACCAACGGAGAGATTGGCAGAATATGTTGATCTCTTCCTTGGCCCCCTTGTGCGCAACCTTCCGTCCTATATCCAGGATACCAAACATATACTTAGTGTATTAGCAGACATTCAATGTCAACCAGGCACGCTTCTAGCAACTATGGACGTGGTGTCACTGTACACTAGCATAAATCCGTATCTAGGGATACAAGCTATCAACAAACTACTGTACAATCGACCCGCTCCATGTGGCAACACACTAACATGTTAACATCTATGATGGAAATCATTTTGGGTAACAATTTTTTCATCTTTGACCAAATTTGCCAATATCTTCATGGGCACTCTGGAAGCTGACCTCATATGGGGACCCAAAGGTGCACGATTTATCGACTCCATAATTTTCTGGGGACAATACATTGATGACTGCATCCTCCTTTGGTCAGGCACTGAGGAACATTTACACAACTTTTTTAAACATCTAAACACAAACATGTGGAAACTCAGCTTCACCATGGAGTGCATTACAACTAGAATCGAATTCCTGGACATGGAGTTCTACGTCTCACAAGACACATTACACAGCAGGCTTTTCAGAAAGACAACCGCATGCAATGCAATTTTGCAAGCCTCTAGTTCACACCCAGCACATCAAATACATTCCATACCTTATGGAGAATTCCTAAGGGCAAGGCGGAATTGTAGTGAGGAAGCAGAGTTTACGAATTGCCTCAGCGATATGAAGGATAGATTTTCGAAAAGAGGTTACTCTAGAACTACCCTACAGAAAGCAGAAAAGAGGCTGAAGAAAGTTAAAAGAGTGGACACATTAAGGGGACATACTTCCCATAAACCTCCTAACAACAGTATACGCATGATCACAGATTTTAACTCAAGGCACCATGCCATACGCAAGAGTTTTATGAGACATTGGGACATCATGAAAGCAGACAAAGCAATTCGAGAGTTCATTTCAGAAGTCCCACAGATTTCGTTCAGGTGGAGAACCGGGCCTTATGGGCCTGGCGGCGCAGGGTACGCCTTAAATCTCCGAGTTCACCTGCCTTGTCGGACAGAGACACGAGACACTCTGTTAGGTGTAGAAAAAACAGGTTTATTAGCTGCAGCTAAGCACAGTTGTCCCAGAAGTACAGAGTAGGTTCTCAGGAGACTGCCACTTTATTCCGTGGCGCACAATCTTTTATAGCACACATATTTACTAGTATACTCCCAATACATACAATGCTAGCCAATAGGAAAAGTTGGAAAACAAGCTATCAAGTGTCCCAAATAGGCCCTTCTTTCAGACCCTGTGTGTCACCCCTCCCCACAAGTTAATCAGTGCTAGTGCCTACAATCCAATTTGCAGGTGTCAGGACGTATTTGTGTGCCTCAAAGGATAGTTATGTAACAAGAGAATACAAGGGGAGAATAGCGAAGGCCAGCCGGATAAGATAAAGTAAGGAAAGAATAGGGGAAGCCAAATAGTCAGTCGAGACAGGGATCAATCAACCCAGACATGGATTAGTGAACTCGGCCAGACCCTGACATCGGTTTCGTAAACAAGGGCAGGGGGTTACTTTTTAACAGAAGAGACACGTAGCAGCTGGAAAAGGCAAAAACACTCTGTTCGCCGTGCTGCCTGAGTGAGGGCAACACAAAATGGCGACGGGACACAAAATGGCGGCCGAATACGGGACAAAGTCGAAAACCGAAGAACCTCAGCCCTCCTTTTGCCATTACTCAGGCAAAACACACAGGACTCAAGTTAGTCTGAGTCGATGTCAATGGCCATGAGGTCGTCGAGCTGTTGCTGCAACATCATTTTAATGTTCTCTGTTTTCTGTGACACAGGCCTTTGGACACACATGGTGGCACAAAGACCGCAGATGGAAGGGCCACACTGTAAACAAAAACAACAAGAGAAAATATTGGCCAAAGCAATTCAAAGGAAGGTTAATACCTTCCATCCCCATGTGGACAGTAGTCCCCAAAACCATCCCATCACAGACCAATCTCCTGTGTCCTGGTGAATAGATTCGGAAATTATGTTCAATTTAGAGATGGCTTAGTATACCGTAGGGGCATTATCAGGAATATAAATGCAGCAACTAGACCCGATCAATTTACAGACTCCTACACGATCTGCAAGGACAATGTCTAAAACCATTCGGTTCTGCAAAGCCATAAGGCGGTCCGCCTGAAGTTCGGCTGTTAGATTACTCAAGGCTCCAGAAGTTACATTTATGGTAGCCTTAACAACACAAAATAACTGTCTAATGTTTCTGCTATTGGCCATTGGGCCCCAGAAAGGAAGAAACCCTTTGATAAAGTCCCCTCCTTCTTGTCCTGCTGTGTCCTTAGAATCGATAACCCCTCTGCCATATCCTTTTCTGTGATGACCTGAAGGAGCAGTGTATGTCAGAGGGAGAAGTTGGTTTTTAATATTTGGACCATTTATCTGCAGACATAAATTACCTCGAGGAGGTACGGTCCAAATTGGTGGGGATCTCCTTTGTCTAGCCTTATCTGTGAGGCTAGTAACGTAACGAGTCACGTTCCAACCGTCATACGCTTGTTTCTCATCAACGGGAATCTTACCAATTTCGGCAATTCTAGCCATGGCCACTATTACCTTTATCAAAGAACTATGACTAAAATCTGCTCCACCACCATATGGACCACCAGGAGGATATCAAAGTTGATTCTGGTATACATTAGAAAACATGGCCAAATAGGCCCAAGCGGAACCTTCGTAAGAAAACGGAAGGACTAAATATGGAATCCCTCTCTCTGTGTTATGGGGCATGAGTCCACAAACCCAACAGTCGGTAGTATTGACTACCAGTTGATGCTGATGCAACAACTGGATGAATGAATTGTTGAAGTATTCTGTTCTCCTAATTTGCTCGTGCTCTGGGAGTGTATGGAACTGATGCGGGGAAGCAGTAGTAGAAAGAGGCAAAGAAACAGAAGTAGGAACAGGTGCCTGCTGCATAGTGTGAACAACCCAACTCACACAAGCCAATAAAATACATGAACATATTAAAATACATAAGGTTACGCCACAGGAAAAATTTGGAATCCACTGTCTACAATAAGGGTAATGCCCAGAAAGGCACGCACCTCCCTTTGTGTGGATGGTACAGACATTTGTGCGATTGCTTGAATACGTTCTGGGGTCAATCGCCTTCCCTCCTTCGACAAGCGATGACCTAAGTAGGTAACCTCTTGGCGGAAATATTGTAATTTAGAGGGTGACACCTTGTGATATAGGTCAGACAAATTACGCAAAAGTGAAACAGTCACATTTTTACAAACATCCTCTGAATCAGCAGCAACTAACAGATCGTCCACATACTGAATAAGAGTGGCACTTGGAGGCAAAGTGAAAGCATCGAGCTGAGATTTCAAAGCCTGACTATAAATGGAAGGACTCTCACGATAGCCTTGAGGTGCACGTTTGAATCGGAAACTTCGGCCTCCGAGATAGAAGCCAAAAATATCCCTACTCTCCTCAGCAATAGGAATGCTGAAAAAGCATTTTTGAGGTCAATACCTGAGAACCAGGCAGATGAAGCAGGTATCATTGTGAGCAATGCAGTGATATCTGGGACGACAGGAAACTGAGGGACAATAATTTTGTTGACCTCCCGACGATCGATCACAAAACGATATACAGGAGGCTGAGAAGGATCAGTGCGTTTAAGAACAGGTAGAACAGGACTATTGCAAACATTTCCTCTTGTTTCTTCAACCACACCCTTCTGAACTAGATCATAGATAATAGCCAACAAAGCTCGTTCACTATCATTGGAAATTTTATACTGAGGAATGCGTGGTAATTTAACATTAGGCGTGACAGTAACCACGTAAGGTGGAATTTGGAGCAGACCAACATCACTCGGACCCGTAGCCCAAAGCGTAGCAGGAAGAGAATGCAATTCGGGTGGTAGTTGGTCCTTAGACAAATACATAGGAGAAACCAACTTCTTGCCTAGAGTAAGATGTACACCAGAGGGGGAACAATACAATGTTGCATGAAGACGTTTCAATAAATCCAAACACAGCAAATTCTCGCCGCAACCAGTCGTTAAAATGAGCGGGGGCTCCAAATCATAAGGACCAATTGAGATAGACAAAGGGCAAGAAACCGGGTTACTAACTGGGGTGCCAGAGAATCCTACAGAAACATTTGTTAAGCCAGACAACGGTGCGCCAGGGAGTTTGGAGTGAATGATAGAACTTCTCATTGCACCAGTATCAAAAAGAAATGGCTCTGAAACACCCAATGCAAAAACTTCAACATAAGGCCCATTCTGATCCACAAAATCCTGATTTTCACTTTCAACACAATAATCATCATTATAATATTGCGCAGACTGAGTATTCTGCTGGTCAAAATAATTCATAGAATTCTGAGGGGGAAAGGAACGCTGTCCCTGAGACAACGCACCTCGCCCTATACCTCTGGGTGTAGATTGAAAACCACCACGGCCTTGTGGCCCTGGGAATCCACCATTACGCTGCAATAAAACCGGACAGCTATTCTTAAAATGACCTTCCTCTTTACAATAGGCACATTGATTAGGACCTAGCAAAGGTCACAGAACAAATGGTTCAGGTTTCTGTAACAGCCTCTGAAACTGTGGAGGCTGTTGAAATTGGCGCTGAGCAGAACGAGGGGGATAAGCCTGTTGCAAAAGAACCTTCATTTTTAATTCTTTAGTCTTTTTCTCGATTTTATCCTTTTCCTCCTTATCTCTATTCTCTTAATAGTGAGCAGTGGCTAATATCTGGGCAGACAAAGAAACAGCCCATGAACTTTCGGAGTCTTCAATTTATGCGATAATTCTGGGAGTAAATTAAACACAAATTTATCCACGAATAATCGCTGTCCACCCTCAGTACTCATATCTTGACCACTGTGGTCGATGAACGTCTCCTCAAAACGGGTAAAGAAATCAGAGACACTCTAATCCTTCTTCTGTTTACACGCAGCTAACTTATCCCAGTTAACATGTAAGGCAGGCATCATCGTTTTCATTAAAGTGATGATCCTACCGGGCAATTGTGCAATCAAATCATCGGGTTTAGCACCACCTACTTGTGCTGCATCCGCAGCAGTTATAGCAGCCCAATTACCACCTAAAGCTTGGCCGTGGTCCTCCCTACGAATCTGAGCCCATAACGCTTGTGGGACCACATTTCCCGTCAGCATATCAATATCGGCCAAATTCATAATACACGCATCAACAGTCTGGGACAGCTCTTTATAATACCCAGCGGGATTTTTACGAGGGTCCGGTAAAGACTGTTTAAGCGCCAAAACTTCAGATCGTTTCCAGGGGACATGTACCCATATACGCTGGAAATGAGCAGGGATACGCGGAGCAGCACCTACCTGTGGAACCTCTTCTCTCCATACTGGAGGAACTTCTCTCATAGGATAATGTTTCATTTTCTGTCTAACTGCAGGATCAGGTTCAAGAATAGTCTGAGAATAAAATAAAGACCTAAAAAAGTGACAAGTGTCCTTACGGCGTCCTCAACTTCAGAATCCACAATAAGTCCTTTATCAAATTTAGCCTGTACGTCTAACAGACCCTGGGGAGCTAAACCCAAATCCATATCCTCCCATCCTCTGACAAGATTGTCACACATAACATTAAAAATATATCTCTGTGTGGACGCATTCCACTGGAGAAAGTGCTCATGATATCGTGCACACTATACTGTGGACCACTCATGATCCATTTGTGAGCAAGAGAGTCCAACACATTTCGCTCATCGGACCCTGGGAGTTGACTACGGGATTGCATTCGAGAAAGAGCAGGAGTCATGTTAAAAGGGGGAGAAAAGGCCAGAAACAGTATCAACCAATCGAGGAACCAAAGGTAAAGGAGACTGAGGTACAGAAGTCGGTGGCAAAGGAGGCGGTGTGGCAATACTGGGAGGGGCAATTGTGGAAGAGCCGGATCAACTGGCGGAACAACAGGTTGCTGGACAAGTGGTAACAATGGGGGTGCATTAGCACCTGGTACATAGGGCGGAGGCAACCTCAACAAATGGGACATTAAGGGATCTTCGTCAAGATCCTTACTCTGTGGAGAAGTAGGCAACACAGGGTAACATCTACCTATTGCCATACGATGCTGTCTTTCTGAGACTTCAATTGCCCGATCAATCTCATTTTCTTTAAACTGCTGGGTAGCCTGTATAATCGTCATACCTTTCGCTTTCTTATCTCTTTTTACCTGCTTAATTTCTCTCTGTTTGGCTTCCTTACGCCAGAGGCGGAAAGAGTCAAACATTGCCGGCCGGGATTTTCTTTTGAACAAAATTGCTTCTAGATTGTCTAATATGTCAGGCTCAAAGCTACCATTTTGTGGCCACTGCAAAACACCATCTTTCTTTGTGTATCGGATCCATGCCTCGTGAAAGGCAATGGGGCCAACACCATGTTTCGAATAGAGCTCATAAGTGGGAGTTCCAACCAGAGGAATCGGACAAGAGTCCTCTAGCTGGGAATCCCTATTGCAACCAAGACAACAAAACTTCCTAAACTTACTAAGACCAGGCATCTTTAATTCACTGGTCTGTTTACAAACTTCAAGGGGTTAAAGCAAATAACACAGCACAAACGTACTCACCCCTTGGCTTCGGCTATTGCAATGGTCGAATAACAAACCCAAAAAACAAAACAAAGAAGTGGGCGCTACCCACGAATACTTAACTAAGTGTTCTCTCACGCCAACAGAGGTCCGTCTAACATCTCGCAATACCAGTCATCACCAAATGGGCCAAGGCAGGGCGGCAGTCAGGGCAGCAGTCATCAGCAGCCGTCGGAAAAGAGTAGCCGCGCTGCAAAAGACCTTCGGTCCACTTCGACATGCAGGGGTCGCTTGACGTGGTTCGCGAATCCTCTGGAATTTTCTTGCGAGGCTCCTCACGACCCTCGGGCTGAACAGCTACCACTGAAGCCGCCCCACATTGGGTGCCAGTTGGAGAACCGGGCCTTATGGGCCTGGCAGCACAGGGTATGCCTTAAATCTCAGAGTTTACCTGCCTTGTCGGACAGAGACATGAGACACTCTGTTAGGCGTAGAAAACCAGGTTTATTAGCTGCAGCTAAGCACAGTTGTCCCAGAAGTACAGAGTAGGTTCTCAGGAGACTGCCACTTTATTCCGTGGCGCACAATCTTTTATAGCACACATATTTACACCGTATACTCCCAATACATACAAGGCTAGCCAATAAGAAAAGTTAGAAAACAAGCTATCAAGTGTCCCAAATACACCCTTCTTTCAGACCCTGTGTGTCACCCCTCCCAACAAGTTAATCAGTGCTAGTGCCTACAATCCAATTTGCAGGTGGCAGGACGTATTTGTGTGCCTCAAAGGATAGTTATGTAACAAGAGAATAGAAGGAGAGAATAGCGAAGGCCAGTCGGATAAGATACAGTAAGGAAAGAATAGGGGAAGCCAAATAGTCAGTCGAGACAGGGATCAATCAACCCAGACATGGATTAGTGAACTCGGCCAGACCCTGACATCGGTTTCGTAAACAAGGGCATGGGGGTTACTTTTTAACAGAAGAGACACGTAGCAGCTGGAAAAGGCAAAAACTCTCAGTTCGCAGTTCTGCCTGAGTGAGGGCAACACAAAATGGCGACGGGACACAAAATGGCGGCCGTATACGGGACAAAGTCGAAAACCGAAGAACCTCACAGGAGAGGCCGGACATTGAAAAGTATGCTAAGCCCTACAATCCCACACAGTGTGGGCTTGAGTACCAGGATGACCAAGCACAGTCTGGGCTTCTACAAATGTGGTTTCTGCTCCATGTGCAGATGGGCGAAACATGGAACTAAGATTTTCAATGGCATCCACGGAGAGAAATTCACCATCAAACACAACATCAACTGTACTACAAAATTCATGATTTATGTGATTGAATGCACATGTGGGAAGTTTTATGTGGACAGCCCTGTTAGACCACTTAAGACAGAATTGCAGAACACATGAAGGCCATACAGAAACAGGACCCCAAATATCCAGTGGTACTTCATGCGGTCGCATGTCAGTCACAAGATATTGACAAAAAGGTGTGTTTTTTTTTGCATCGACACAGTTATGCCTAGTGTAAGGGGAGACAATAGGGAACTCATACTACATCGAACAGAGGCTATGTGGATTTTACTCCTTTGTTCTGTAGAACACGGCCTTAATTATGATCAAGAACTTCAATATTTTCTGGGTGGCTGATGTGGGCTGGTCCCGTGGTTAATACATGATGTCTATAGAGCTCACATACAGATCAGGCTTAGCTGTTATTTCTACTATACAAGGATAGACCTGATCAATGTGCCTTTGAACATAAATGTATATATGTATGATTCACACCTTCTCTTATGATAATGATTTTTATATGGATGATTCACATCTTCTCTTATGATAATGATTTTTTATGAAACTCACATATAGATCATGCTTAGCTGTCATTTCTACCATACAAGAATAGACCTGAACAATGTGTCTTCGAACATAATATGTACATGGATGTTTAACATCTTCTTTTTTGGATAGTGTCAACATGAAACAATGTGTTTTCAGCAGAATTTAATGATAGCTTCCATTTCTCAACTGTCACTAATTGTTTACAATAATAATGAATTTCTATGCACTGAATGTGGTTCAAGACGTTGACAAATAGTCTTCAGTCTGGATGTCTATGTTTAAATGTGACATTCTTTATACTTGGACAACCTGTCAAGTGAGTTACAAGCTCAATGTACCTCATAGATAGAACAAGGTTAGTCGATGCTTAGCTGTTATGTATACAGTATATGGGAACACCAAATCAATATGCATATGAGCCAAGAAAGTATTTGACATAAGAATCAGATCGTGTCAAAACATGGTTTAATCTTGAGGTCCAGGTCTTATCGTGACATTCTCTCTACCTGTTACAATCTGTCACTCGTATTGAAATAGTAATGCACCATACAGATAAGTAATGGTGTGCCAATGCCTAGCTTCCATATGTACATTATATGATAATAACAAATCGCTTAACACATGAGCGTAGATATATTTTATTGATGAATTGGATCATTTACTTTATTCATGTTAAGATTGAGAATTGTATTCGATACAGAAAGAACGGACAATGTATTTGACAATCACTTTACTCAGGAGCCAAGTCATATTTTTTGGATGAACTGTATTGTTTCTTTTGACCGTGTTAGGATTGATTTGTGTGTTCGATATAGTATGAACAGACAATGTCTACCATAGCACTATCACTGGGTGTTTGAATAATTACACACACTGGCAGATTAGATTTTAATGATGATAATCACGAACCAGATTACGTGACGTTCTCTATGACTGTCATTTTTTTGCACCGGGTAGAGTCACGCGTGGAGTCACCACGTATACTTTCTATTTCTATTCTATCATCTTGCTTTTCTTCTGACTACACCCAGGGCCGGCACTAGGCATGGGCAGTGTGGGCAGCGGCCCAGGGCCTCGCGCTCTGCCAAAGATTAGGGGCCCCCCCATCAGTGTGAAAGGCCACACTTTCACATTAGCCAACCTATTCTTGCGAGGCCCCCTGCCCCAGCTGATCATATTACATCATGAAACTTGCTGGCGTGGTGACATTCCTGGGGGAGCAGGGGTGGGGGAAGGTACAAACTGAATGGGGGACAGCACACCAGCTGGGCCAGCAATTATCTTGGCTCAGTGTCAGAGGCAGGCAGCGCCTTAGTTAAGTATCAGCCATTCTAGGCCCTTTGTTTCCAGGGGAAGGCGGACACAGGTAAGAGGAGGTGGGTGATGGGTGGAGGGGGCAGCCAGATCAAATTGTTTTTGACCTTTCTTTGTGTATAAACTGTGTGTTGTGGGAAGTGTGTCCTTACTGTTTCATGGCCCAGGGGAGGGGGCCCCCTCCCTGGGCCTTGAAGCACTGGATCAAGCTGCAAGGTTCAGGTGCGGGGGCCCCCTTCCCTGGGCCTTGTAGTAATTATGCAGTGCCAGGGTTGGATTGGGAAGGGAGTTATTCGGCTGGTGCGAGAGGCCCAGCCCCTGAGGCTTAAGTGGGCCGTTTTTTTTCCTCATTTATGTTGAGGCTTGCTCTGCTGCTGTGAACTCGAGAGGTCTCAGCAGCTTCTTCCACTGCCCATTTTCATATAAATAATTCGTTTTTCGATTGTCCTTGAACAGCAAAAGAACTGAATGGTTTTTGGGATTGATTTAATATTAAATGTTCAATCTTGGTGCTCCATGTAAAGCATTTAAGCGAGTTCGAGCTATTGACATTGTAATGACAATGCCTTTTTATTTATATTTTGGTTTTTTAAACATAAATAAAAGGCATAGTCATTTACAATGCTAATAGCTTAAATTCGCGCAAATGGGAGACCTATTGCATTGTGAATGCTTGTTTCCGTCTGGCACTCCGAGCGCCGCATAAGGGAAGTAAAAGTACAGGTCCCAGAATGCACATGTGTGAGGCAACTATAGAGCTCTAAGTATCTGCTTGATGCCTGCCCACTAAGTCTAGTTAAGCATATTAGTTGAACAGAGAGCCAGTGATAGCACTGTCCACCTTTGGAGCTGAAATCATCCATAACAATTACGCAGTGAGAATTATCATGGCATACTCATCCTCCTATGTAACTTTTAACGCACAGTGTGTCAGCCTTGCATGACATCTGGCACTGCAAGTGAGAGACCAACTTCACCTCTCTATTAATTTTTGAACTTCCAAAGACTCTTATTTTGCAGTCATATTTAGGTATTATGTCCCTTGTCGTTCTCGCTGAGTCATGGATTAGGAGCCTGTGGTCCCAGACCAGTTATCTGATCTGCATAAATGAGCTTTGCCTGAGGCCTTTGTCTATAATTTAAAAAGAGAGAAGTCTGACAATACCATCTGCATGTATGTATTAAGCGGGTATATCGCTCCTTGGTACGGGGCCTGTCCTTTCACCAAAAACACACGATGTAGCATGCAGCCTTTCAATAAAAGAGACAAAAATAAACACACCCAGCCAGCTGTGGTCTGCAGTAGTTTATTTATAGCTGGCAGAATATTTTCAAAGAGCAGAGCAGTGAGTGCTTAATTTGTAACAACATAAGTGCCAGGGTTCTCATTGGCGGTCACTGCAGCTTGCACCACACATTGCCCTCGCCACGCTGCCAATTTTATTAACAAAACAGCTACTAACCATCACACTACTGCAAGCGCGATAATTTGAACTATTTCAGGCCTCCAAGGCTGTAAGAATGGCTTGGCTGGCAGGTACTCGTGGCTGGTCTGGCTTGTCTGCGTACCGACCAATCACAATGCTGCCATTGCAGCCTTGAGATTGGCTTAGGGGAGTGAGGCTTCCTGTTCTGTTCCTGTTCCTGTTGCAGGAGAGCAGGTCAGGAGCAGAGACGACGCGAGACCTGGGAAGGTAAGTTTATTTTATTTTTAAATTACGACCCAGCGTGCGAACACCTACGTGACCCCCCACTCGCGCATCAGGCCGGCCGCGATTGGATGTTACATGCAAATTCAAGGGGCCTCACATCTTTCGCCCGGGCCCCAGAAGTTCTAGGACCGGCCCTGACTACACCCCTGTTTGCTTAACGGTTTATGGTGACTAGGTGCTGACAGGATTGGCGATTATTGGTGATACATGACGTGGAAACATTGAAGGTTTTTTCTTAATATGCCTATTACAGGCGTCTACGCTCTTTAAACAGGCAGGTTGACGCGCTAGTTCCTAAAATTTCGCCTTCATTCGGGCTTACGTACAGCCTTTTTAAAGACTTCCGGTTTCCGGGTCACGTGTCCACACTTTGGAACACGGCGAACCGGGAAAGGAGAGACCGGTGAATTCTACTACTAATTAAGTTCCCGCTTTGACTACAGAAACCTTTACTCATGGTAAAATCTTTTACATATTCACACAGAGACCGCGTCCTTACAGGCTGTCCCTAAGAGACTAATATTACCCCTTCACTCGTATTTTAGGAAACAGACTGACGAGGAGTTACCCGCTCCAAGAGCATATTGCAACTCTTCACCCGGGCTCACTGTTCTCTGAAAACGCGTGCTGGTAATTAATTAATTTCCTTCAATTGCCGTGGGTACCAGTATTGTGTCTTTGCCTATACTAGTGATTTCAGTTACACAAGCAGACAAACGTGAATCACATGATCCACTTTTGTATCTTTCACAGCGTTAGCCTCTACATTCGAAATTTTGAAATCAACACCGTGGCAACAGTCTAATTTTATACGGACGTTTACATTTGCATGAATACAGACGCCTTTGAATATATTTCCTCATAGGTAATATTTCTCGAATTACTAATTCCCCTGGGATATACTTACCCCTATATGCCTTGTGCATTATTTTAGGATACGGATTGTGACGTTCTCTCCCTCTTCTTCTCCTTTTCTCCTTCCTTCCGTACTTTTGCTGTCACCCCCACTTTACAGCTCGCCAGCTCCAGGATATCGCGCATTAGGTAACGGGCCCTGCCGGGTCGGAAATATCACAGGTGGAGTGGTGAGCTGCCTTTTTTTATTTTTCCTTTTTGACTCTTGGCTGATCATGTGCACCCACATTTTACCTGTCCCCGTGGACAAAGTGGCTCCCTCTTATTGTTTGTTTTCCATTTTCCCTTTCTTGCAGACCTCCCTTTTCTAGTCATACTTGGATTACAGGTATGACCTTAAGTTATGCACGCCCTGCACTTCCACGTTGTACTGAACACTTTGGATTTTAGGCACTACAGTGTGTGTGATCCGTCCGTCACGTCACGCACACCTTTCACACTAGGATACCCACACCATTTGAAAATGCATGAAATTCTGATTTCACCCTTTTAAAGGTCCATTATATTTACTTAATATGATCTCACTATTTGATAGAACCTCCACTACATTTTTTCACCTATCGCATCTATCCCTAGGTGTTGCACACGCCTTACGTTTCACTTTGAGAGCTGGACGTTTGCACTTTTTTACGTAAGTCGTTGCACTGTACAACATATATTGTCGTGACATCATGTCAGATGTTCTATTGTCATTCTTTGTATCTTTCCCAGCCCTGAGGATTCGCAGAATTACTTTTCCAAACGCGATGAAACACGTGTCGGCTGGCTGGTTCTGACAAAATTAAAGAACTGAACTGTAGTGATACCCTACGAGAAAGACTTGTTTGTTTCCGTTTGCTTGGTTCATTTGTATATATGTATCTACACTGATACGACTGTAGTAGATTTTCCGTTGTGTGCATAGGGCATTTTGTTACATGCGATCAAACCAACACTATCCAATCGCTGCAACGGGACGGATCTGTGACAGATAAAGCGTGGAGATTGTGGTCAGGTGTCGAAGCCACTCAATGAAGCGGCCATTTTCGTTGCTGGTTGGCCATGCCCCTTACGACTACCCCTCTTCTTGCCCCCAGATGGTGATATAAGAAATAAAGGAAATAAAATAGAAATAATTAGTGGTACAGTTAATAATTTCCCCAAAAATATTTTAACAGGCAAAGGCAAACACTGTAACAATACACTTCTATATCTCAGTTTGCCTATTCCACTACTAGTATCCAGTTGATCTATTCCTAATTTCCTAAACATAAGCCCTATTCCAAATTCCCTGAACTACATTTTGGAACTACTAATGCATTGCAATGAATGATCTTTGATTCTCATTCTCAATCTCAGCCCCCTTAGACGGGCCAACTCAGTCTCACTTATTATAATGCAGAGATGCATACTACACATCATTGGGAGATTGCTTGGGACTGTATGAGCTACACAAAGAAAGACACAAAGAATGCTGATTTACTGATTTTACTACAACTACAGTAGTAGCTATTCGCTTCTGTGGCTCGTCCATCATACTCTACTCAACAGCCTATTCCCAACCCATTCACAGTTATGTCCAAATTCAGCAGGCAGTGTATCTTTATTGAATCAATCTCTTGAAAAACTGCCAAGGCAGATGATGACCAACCAACACTGCCCTTATTTCAGGTGCTGGAAGCCATCCATAAGGAACTATCAGCATTTTGACTGGCCATAAACATGATGGAGACCTCTATGGATAAAACTGCTACAGATATTATGTCTATTCATTCCAACCTTGTCTCCTTCAATACTCGCATACAGGCTACAGCAACAAGAGCAGTAAATAGCAGCTTCTATTGATTGGGAACATTATCATTGGTTTCCCCAGCTCAAGATAACTGTCCTGGAAGACAGACACAGTAGGGATAATCTTCACTTCATAGGTGTGCCGGAGGGGATAGAGGAGAGAGATGTGCTGGCATTCTTGTCACATTTAATTCCTGAACTTACCAAACCTACTTTTACTCCACCTCATGGATTTTTGTCACTTAGTCCGGCAAATACAGACAGACTCCATCAGATCAAAGCTGTTAACTGCGGCCCTAAAAAGTGCAGCAAATCAATCAAGAAGCCAAAAGATGCAGCCCGTTTGAGCACCAGGAGCTGAATATTGCAGTCAGAAAGGTTTCTCATAGAACACTCTCAAATGCGGGAACTGAACTGAACAGTCATGTTGCTCAGCCCACATTACAAAACAACGGCCTTTGTTGACTCAGAACAATTGGACAGGTGGCTCAAAACCTCAGATAAAAGGAAACTGGAACTGCCTGTCCTAGAAACTCGTCGGAAACCCTGGACTCCCAAACAAGGCATGACCACAGAGCCGAATTTCTTTGCGCGCACAACATCACCAAATGTGATGCTGTGCGC
Source organism: Lissotriton helveticus (assembly GCF_964261635.1). Lineage (NCBI taxonomy): Eukaryota > Metazoa > Chordata > Amphibia > Caudata > Salamandridae > Lissotriton > Lissotriton helveticus. The sequence goes on along the minus strand of NC_136059.1, from coordinate 140,743,843 downwards.
GCAACAAAATTCATGTTATTATTTATATGTTTACTTACCTGTTAAACTCCGTAATCCATACATTACTACCGTCCACCCTGCACCTCCCCCTCCCCACATCACCGCCCAGCAGGTACTCCCATTACCTGCTGCAGCTGTGTAGAAGGCATCAGTACAGTGGTGGTGAAGTTTAAAATGTTTCTTTACGCTGATGATATTTTAGTTACCATCTTCAACAATGGGATATCCATCCTATATCTTATGATCACGATTTTGGATTTCTTACTCTTCCCAGGATACAAATGAACTGGGGAAAGTGCAAAGCATTACCCTTAACACACTCTAGTATGCAAGTTTTTTTTCCAGGAATATCCCTTCCACTGGAAATGCCATAACTTGATGTACCTAGATGATTACCAACTAATAAGGGGCTTGCTAAAATGATAGGCAACAACATAAATCCACTGATCGGTCAGATCCAGACTGACTTGCAATGGTGGTCAGCTATACATCTCTTGTAATTGGGCAGAGTGGCTATCCTTAAGTCCCCTGTGGAATAATCATAAGATCCACATAGGGAGACAAGAGCTGGTCTGGAAACATTTCATCTGCAAAAACATTTGTACAATTGACCAGATTACAGGACAGAGTGAAAACCTTTGCAGAGGTTATTTACAACTCCTGGGGAGCTATTTTTTTCATAAGGACTCGTGGTCCACCCAACTTCACCTTGACTACCCTAACAATGACTGGGCGGACCTAATGAACAATTATGATGAAATTTTAAAGGAAGAGTTTCTCAAACTTAGCTATTTTAATATTCTCCACAGGTGGAACTGAACACCGACATGGCTAAATCACATGCGGCTACCAGATGCAACATGCTGGAGATGTTCCTACTTGAGAAGCTACATTATACACATTCTCTGCATCCTTATACATGAAAACTATCTTGGGACCACTTCACCTACTCATAAGCTGGGCAGCACTTCTGCATATTACTGCAGACTATATGGAGGTCACCCAATTGAAGGCTAGTTGGGTTGTGACCACTCTTACGGAGCCAAACTTTGAAAACTCAGACTCTGGAAAATGCCTCACAAAGAAGCATGGGTAAAGGAAATGTATATAATAGCCACTAGGAACAAGTGATTACAACTTAAAACATTAACAGGATAAATTTGACGGTAGCTGGGGCAGCTTTGTGATGGCACAACCACACCCAGTAGACAGACGTGATGAGCATAATTGATTAGGATCTGACACCATCATATGGATGACAAAGTGTTTATATCTGACACAATGGCATGCACAGGGAATTTCTTCACTCTCTATATTCTACTTTTAGTACCTCAGATAAAGGTCTTGCACAAATCTTCTGCTAGGGACATGACGGAATGAGGAGGTTTGGTTATTTTTCAGTTGTATGTTCATCACATTTTATTTTTGGGGAATTATTTAGTCGTTTTACTGTAGCAATGTGCAAGAATTATTATGTAGGAGGCATGTCTTTGTTCATGTTTATATATCTGAATGGAGTAACCATGACAGACATTTCCAGGTAGGTGCACCTAAAACCTTTTTTAAGTTCAGAAAGATTTTATTAATAAAGAATACAAGGTTTCATATATATTTCAGTGGAATAAATACAAGTCATACACAATACAAAATTACAGTGTAACAAATGAATCAGGCTTAAGGATAGAATTAGAAGTAAAAAAACATCAACAATTGAAAAAACTACTAGCACAAACATCTAAATAAATTGTGACCGGTGACCATAAATCTAATCTTTTCGACACCATGTTAATAGGATATACAAAGGAAGTGTCTAACATGTTATTATGGCAAACAGCATACCACCAGCTCTGTAAGAAATTTAGGAGAAATCTTTCCAATTCGCTTTCATTTGCTGAAAAGCAACTGCAAGTAATAAATTCACAATTTTAACATTAAGCATAACAGCCTCCCAACAGGATGACAAACTTCCTGGAAAAAAATGCGTGTAGGAAAAAGAGAATATAGTATCGAAGATCACATTGATTTGAGACCATACTTGTTTCCAAAAATTGTATACAATAGGACAAGAAAATAACATGTGGAATAAATCAGCTTTTGGAGAAGAGCATGACCAAAACATATCAGGTACAGTAGTATAATTTTTGCTTAAAGCACTTGGCAACAACAGGAGCCTGTTATAAACAAAGATTGACGTTTGTGTTGTGCTTGCAGCCCTGGAGGTTTTACGAATCTTGACCCAAATTTTATTCCATAAAGACATTTGCCAAGATATTTCAAAGTCTCGTTCCAAAGCCTCTTCAGTTTTGGATTTCTGCTGAACCTTTTCAAAGCTATGTAGAAAGTTATGTATTGTAGAAACTTTGGGTGTTGCTTTTAACAGAGTTTGTAGTTGTGATGATGAGTTTGGAGGGGAGGAAATATTAAACACCGCTGTCAAACTGGTACGTGTATCTATCACAGCTTTGTTGAGTAGAAGGTATTTGTTAAGGAATGAAGCTGGTAATTTGTATGAATGACTAAGTGAAGAAAAAGATAAAAAAAGCCTGAATTCAAGAAAAGCTGATGAATCCAAACTAGACCTCTCCGGTGCCAAGTTTTCCAATAAAATGTTTTTTTTCGAATAAGCAGGTTTTTGTTGTGCCATATTGTGGAGTAGAGGAATGTATCAGTAGTGTCATGAGGAGATGAGAATAAGGGCAATAAAAGTTTAGAGGTCGTTTTAATAATTGGGGTAGATAGGGCTTGTGGTTTACGTTAGAAAGAAAAGTATTCATCAAAGGAGAAGGGGTATAAAAAAATAGGCTTGACGAAGGAGAAATGCTTTTTGGTATACTGGAAAGTCGGGAAAATTGACTCCTCCATCAGATCTGGGAAAAAATAATCTGAGTATGGTTATTCGGGGTTTCTTATTATTCCAAAGGAATGAAGAGAGAATAGAAGTGATTTTCTTATAAAATTTAAGGGGTCATTAGGATTGCGTTTTTTCCGTATCCTCCGGGCCGGCGGAAGTGTCCGCCGGCCCCGAGGATGTGGAAAAACCGCTGCGGAGGCTTCAAAGACCCCCCGCCAGATTAGGATGGCTGGGGGGTCAGGAAGACCGTCCGCCGCTTTTCCGCCGCGGTCGATTTACGACAGCGGCGGAAAATCTCTAATATGGAAGCGGTGTCTAACAGACACCGCCAGCCATATTAGGATGGGGTAAACAGATGCCTTTCCGCGGCGGCTTCTCCGCCGTGGAAAGGCATACGGTGATTTCTTTGGAGGCCCGTTGCGGGTGACATGGGGGGTACCTATGGTACCCCCCTGCATTTGCGTGCACGAAGCAGCAGACACCGCGCGGTGCCTGCCACTTCGTGCATGCAAATGCGAAGCATGCATATTTAACCTTGTGGCGGGTGCTGCTTCAAGCAGCACCCGCCGCAATGTTAAATATTGAGGATGTGACCGCCAGGGTGGCGGTCACATCCTAATTGCACTGGAGGGACCGCCGCTGCCCCTGTGGACGGTCCCTCCTCCTCTGGGGTGGCATCCTAATGAGCACCTATGTTGGGATAAGTACTGGGATGTTGGAAATAGTGCATAAAACTATGGGTGATAACATCATCTTCATAGTATCCAAATGGCCCCACCATGATAGGTTGAGAGGGTGCCATTAGTAGCCAGATTAGAGATCTTTTGTATACAATTATTCATGCATAACGTTATTGTGTCTGAAATTGAAGAGGTAACATGTAGACCTAAATATTTGATATGATTAGAACTCCAAGTAAAATTAGAGGCACTACAATCAGGTTTAAAAGTATACTTTGTTAAAGGTAGAATTTCATATTTGTCATTGTTTAATTTATTACCAGATATGTTAGAGTAAGCTTTTACATCTGTTAAGAAGGCAGGAATGGAATCAGTTGGTTGAGAGATAAAAAGCAAAATATCATCCGAGTATGCTGCAAGTTTAATATGGGAGTGCAGTGCTTGGAAGCCATGTAAATTTGGATTCTGATGTAATTTAGAAAGAAACGGTTCCAAAGCCAAATTAAAGAGGGCATCCTTGACGCACACCTCTACATAAATAAAAAAAATGGAGATTTCATGCCGTTAGCACAAATAGCCGCTCTAGGATTAGAATAGAGAAGAGAAATCAGGGAAATAAAATTGTGACCAAATCCAAACCATTTGAGGATATAAAGCAGGTATTTCCATTCAACTCTATCAAACGCCTTCTCAGCATCCAACGCTATTGCAGCTAGGGATTCTTTAATAGGTGAGGATTTTGACAAGATGTTAAACAGAAGTCGTGTGTTATCCGTTATGTAAGGACCTTTAACAAATCCAGATTGCTCTAGTCCTAACAGGTCAGGTAAATAAGAATCTAGTCGTAAGGCTAATGCCTTGGAAAAGATCTTGTGATCAATATTAACCAGACATGTAGGCCAATAGTTCTTACAGTATTTGGAGTCTTTACCTTTAGGAATTATACAGATATGCGTATATGAGAAAAAGCAGGAGGAGCGTCCTAACGTACTAAATGAATTAATGAAAGAGTGTAATTTAGGCATTCAAAGTCCCTATCCCGCTCACCTGGTCGGACCACTCTGCAGTCCCCTTGGAATTGGATGTTACTCCTGTAAACAACATTCCGAAGGGCCCTAGTAAAATGGAATCCAGGCAAAATCTTAAGAGTATAACCAATGACTTACTTGCTCCCCTAATTCCTACTTTGGCTATCTCTATGGACGAGGATGTGTGTTCAGCTGTGTTTAAGTTAGAAACCTCCATTACAGTAGATTCGGATGAGCTGGCCCCAGCCTCCCTACGCTACTCTGCCAGAAAAAGGCCGTCGGCCCACTGGTTCTCGGAGTCACTAAGACTTCTTAGACATGGTTGTAGGAAGCAGGAACGACTCTGGCGGGCCAGCTGGGCTACGCAGGATAGGGAAATCCATAAATCTCTTTTGAGGGGATATAAGGCTGAGGTCATGAGAGCAAAGTAGGAGTATTTTTCGAATCTTACTACCGCGCTTACCTCGCCGAAAGAGTTGTTTAAGATCTTGAACTCTTTGACTACCCTGCAGACCCCGGACCATGTCACTTGCACTCAGCAGCTCTGTGACGATATTGCCCTATACTTTCATACAAAAATTTACGAAATTTTTTCGGCCTTAGAGTTGCAAAGGGCGTCAATATCTTTCTCCCCCTCCCAATCCATCCCCTCTTTAGTATCTGCTGGGGCCTCTACTCTGGTATGTTTGTCTAGTTTTCCCCCTCTTTCCCTACAGGAACTGGATGTCCTTCTGACTAAGACTACGTCGGGGTCCCCCCTTAACCCCTGCCCACTTAAACTTCTTAAACAGTGTAAGGAAACTCTCTTGCCCCCACTACTGGAGATTATGAACAGGGCAATGCAGGATGGCATTTTTCCCTCTCAGTGGAAGAGAGCGGTGGTCAAACCCCTTTTGAAAAAGCCTACCCTAGACCCGGAGGTTCTTAAAAACTTTCACCCCATTTCGCTGCTTCCAGCTCCTGCAAAGATGCTCGAAACTCATCTTAACCAGCATCTTGCATCTTTTCTGGAAAGCTCTGGTCTTTTGGATCACTCGCAGCATGGATTTCGGAGGGGCCATAGTACAGAATCGGCCCTTACCATAGTGCTTGATAACATCCGCACTACAGTAGATAAGGGCCTGACTACCCTCCTTATCCTGTTAGATCTTACGGCTGCTTTCGATACCCTGTCTCCCTCGGTGTTAATATCTCGGCTGAGGGAGACAGGGGTGGAGGGGCCAGCACTCAGTTTGTTGGCCTCCTTCCTTGACCAGAGGGAACAGAGAGTTAAGCTGGGGGAGTTCCTATCTCCATCCAAGCCTGTGCAGTGTGGGGTCCCACAGGGGTCGGCATTAAGTCCGACCCTGTTCAACATCTAGGTGACCCCACTTGCCAGGCTTATTAGATCATTTGGGATGGATGTAGTCTCCTACGCTGATGACACTCAGATCTTGTTGTCTCTCGCCCAGTCTGTCAGCTCCTCTGCCTCCAATTTTAGACACTGTATGGAGGCAGTTGCTCAATGGATGATTGACAATTCATTGAGGCTGAATGGCGAGAAGACAGAGATCCTAGTGTTCCGTGGGAAGGATGACATCTGGTCCGCGGAATGGTGGCCCTCATCTCTGGGGGCTTGCCCTGTACCCACGCTCCTGGCTCGAAACCTGGGTGTCATGATTGACCCGGCCCTTGCGATGGGTCAACAAGTGAATAGGACAATCTCCACTTGTTGGGGCATTATCAAGATCCTGCGGAAGATCAAACACTATCTGTCCTTGCAAGCCCACAAGCAAATTGTGGTCGCACTAATAGGTTCTCGGCTCGATTACTGTAATGCTTTATACGCAGGAATAAACAAGGGCCTTCTACAGCGACTACAAATTGTGCAGAACGCCGCGGCTAAGTTTGTGCTGGACATGCCCAGGTGTTCGTCAGCCACTGCCGCTGGGAAATCCCTGCACTGGCTTCCGATTGAAGCCAGGATCTCCTTTAAGGTTTTCTGTCTGATTTACGGGGCCTTGTCCAGAAAGGAGAAGGGAGGAATAAAAGATCTGCTTGTTCCGTATGCTCCCTCTAGAAACCTTCGCTCTTCCAAAAAGCTCTTGTTATCAGTCCCCCGAGTCCGAAGAGCTAAGTGGGGAGGTAGGGCTTTTTCCAGTCTTGCTCCTAGATGGTGGAATACTCTGCCCTGTGAAATTAAGTCCATGCCATCGATGCAAGCCTTCAGAAAGGCCCTGAAGACATGGCTTTTTGCCAAAGCTTACCCTTAGTTTTTGGGATCTGCCTTTTATGATTCTTTTTGATAGGCGCCTTGATGCCTCCGGGCTAAGTTGCTCTATATAAGTTTTTATTCATTTCATTTCATTTCAAAGTTTGGAAAAATGTAAATAAAAATCAACAGTGAAACCGTCAGGTCCTGGGGCTTTATCATGTTTAAGAGAATGAAGGGCGGTTAATAACTCTTGCTGTGTGAAATCTGATTCTAATGTGGATAAATCTGGAGAATAATTTTTAAGTTTTTGAATGTTAAAGAAAAACTGTGATAAAGCGTAGTCAGTAGGTTGTGTTTCAGAAGCATATAATGTTTGATAGAAGAGAGAAAATTCATTTAAAATGTCAGCATCCTTAAACTGTAGGTTCATATGTGCATGATATATAGATTCAACATACAATTTATTGTGCTTAGCTTTCAAATAATTAGCCAAAATGTTACCAGCTTTATTCTTGCCACCGTAGAATTTAGCACTAGATTTTAACAAATTTAGGGAGGCATCCTCCGTGGATTTTTTTTATTAAATTGCATTTTGGCATTGATAAGGGCTGTTAGACAATCTTTTGAGCGTGAGGTGTAAAAAGAATGCTCCAGTCTCTTAATGTCTTGAAGGAGATCCATGGATTGTTTACGGGCATACTTCCGTTTCATTGCAACAAAGGTTAAGATGAAATCTGTTGCTGAAGCTTTAAATGTGTCCCAAAGAGTAGAGATAGGTATAGACTCAGTTTGATTTATCATGTAATTTTCATCAAAAAACTTGGTAAAGGAGGCAGTGAATTTTGGGTCTAATAGAAGGGCATTTTTAAACGCCATTGTCTGGGACTTGTAATTTTAGGTAGTATTTCAAGGCCACCTGAGATGGGAGCGTGATCTGATAACAGAATAGGACCAATTTCCGCATGGGTAAGAGTTTGCGAAATATGATGGGAGACAAAAATATATTCAATCCTTGATTTGAGAGTTATGAGATGGGGAATAAAAAGTAAATTCTCTGGTGGTTGGATTGCAGAGACGCCAGGCATCGATGAGCTCATGTTGGTTAACAGCGTGTACAAAGGATTTGTGAGGCTTATTGGGTATAAAAGAGGTCTTGGAATTTGGGTCAATAAAAGGATCAAAAAACTGATTACAGTCTCCAGTCAAAACAAAATTATCTTCCATGCAATGAGAAATTTGCTTGGCGAGTATGGGCCAGAAGGATGGTTCACCACAGGTGGGGGCATACACATTTAAAAAAGAGAATGGGACACCCTTAAAAGATAATTTAACATTCAACCATCTACCACAAGTATCAGACTCTTGAGATAAGAGTGAAAGCTAAAGGGATTTACGACATAGTATCAATACTCCATTGTGTTTGCCATCTCCTGGTGAAAAGAAAACCTTCCCTACCCAACCATTTTTTAACTTGGATGATTCAACTTCTTTAAGGTGAGTTTCTTGTAGAAAAGCAATATCTGCATTTAGTTTGGCTAAGTGGGTCAAAACTCATTGTCTTTTAATGGGAGAATTCAAGCCCTTAACGTTCCAAGTAATCACATTTTATGACATATAAATAATGGAAATATATTGACCTACAATTGTTGAATAAAAGCCCAACTCAATCATAAAACAAAAAAGAATTTGAGAAAAAAGTAGATTAAAAAAAAAGTCAATATGAAAATAAAAAAGAATGCAAGAATTTATAGATCAGGAACCAAGAAAGAAGCTGGAGATCAATAAATGAAAAAATTAAATCAACTACAGAAAAGGTAAATATGATAATTGAGAAAGAAGAATGTACCAAAGTGACAAAAAATGAACATGCAATGATGAATATAAGGAGAAAATAGAAAAAAGAACAACAGACAAAAATGTTGAAGACACCAAGAAAGCAAGTGAGCACAAATTGTGAAGAAGATTGAGGGGAGAGGGTAATTGCAACACAGAGAACAAAAGACAAAACAAGAAACATACCTACAAAAGGGAAATATGGAGGGGGGGAGGTGAGGCCACATGGACAGACAGAACATCCGAGCGTAGACACACAGGAAACCAGGGGAAGACCACGCCTTGGGAAAGAGGGATCTGTGGAAGCAGAAAGCAACAATTAGGAAGGTGAATAACATCGCATATCATATATTAAAAAAACTGTGAAAATACGCTTATTAGACTAAACATATTTGAATACAATGCAAAATAGTTTTGTGTTTAAACCAACAAATATCCATTCTGAGTTGAGTAATTTTACTGGTAGGATACAGAATTTGTACAGAACTTTGGAAGCAATTTCATAACATAATAGCATAAAATTAATTGTTAAATGACGATGAAGGAGATGACGAGTCCATGTTAAATCGTGAATCGTAAATCATACGTTCTTATATAGCGCCTTTCACCGTAAGGCCTCAAGGCGCTTGCTTTGGGAACCCGTCCTGGTCTTTCCCTGCGAGATTACCTCTACTGGGCATCTCCAAGGTGAAGACCAGGCATCCCATCGCGGTGGGGCCGTCGTGGAGATTTAGCAAGCTATTGCCCAGAGTTGCAGAGTGTGAACCCACGATTCGAGTAGGCACCGAGGCAAGAATTATCGAGTCCATGGACATTTTGAGCTCAAGGCCCTGCCGCGTCGGGGATTGAACCCTGGTCCCGGATCTGACTTCTGCATCAGGGACTGCCTCCTCTAACCGGTGAGCCACACTTCTCCATGATAACTGGTTTGCAAGAGTTTATGAAGCTCTGTAGTCTCATTGGGTCATTGCACGTTGTAGTTCTATTATTGTGGGTAACCTTAAAGAGACAGGGATATAAAAGTCCTTAACGAGCTCCTAGTGACCGATGGTCAGATCTCATATTGAGAAAAGCTTTGCGTCTGTTAGCGGTGGCTTTGGCGTAATCCTGTGCAAAAACCCGACCATGTGATTTTTTGGATGGCTTTGGCCGCTGATAAGACTTTTAACAAGTATGTGTACTCCAAGAAATATAAGATCACTCCTCTTGGCCGTTGCGAAGATGAGGTGTTTGAAGGAATATGACCCAATCTTTGTGCTCGCTGAATATTAAGTATAGTACAATCTATCATATGAAGTAGCTTAGGAAGGATGGACTTAAAAAAGGTAAGAGCATATGATCCCTCAAGTCCTTCCGCCAGGCCGTAAATTAGAAGGTTATTCTGCCACTTTCGATTTTCAAGGACCTCGACTAGTCTTTGGAGCACAGATACTTGAGAGTGGAATTGTGAGACGCCAGCACATGAGTTCTTAAGGGATGAGACACTTTGCTTGACAACTGAGACTCTTGTGTCTAGTTGGGACCAATTATCTGTAAGGATTTGCAATTTAACATTAGTCTCTACCATGGAAGATCGAAGAGCTCTAATTTTTTCCTACAGGAGCTCCATGGAGACTAGTGAGACTGATTTCAGCGGAGAAGGAGGATCCTTTTTAAAGCATTTTGTGATAGATTTTCCTGAGGGTACAGAGGAAGGATCCATTGTAGACTGCAAATACTGCGACGAGGATAATAAAAAGTCTTCAAGTTTAGAAAATTCTGTGAAGACTTTCGAATTTTTGATAAAAGATTGCTTCCCTTTTAGTAGTGTGGAGCAGGATGCCTTAGTTCTGCCTATTAAGCATATCCAGAATCAAAAACAGGAAAAAGCGTTGGAGAAATGGTTGTCAGGATATGACGTGAGAGCAAACTGAACTGCATTAATTGTGGCTTCCGACCAACTGGTAATAAAAAGGTAAATAATGTTCAGAGCTTGAGGTGAAGAAATGCCTAAATGGGCTAATGTATTAAAAGTGGTCTAACTTGCAGAACAACACAATGATGCTTGATGAGCTGCATTATAATATAGATTGAATAAGGTGGGTTTTACCCAATAGAGTCACTAGGGACCTGGGTGCTATATGGTACAGAATAAGGGGTCCCAGTGACAGTATCACAAATACACAAACAAAACACTTAATATCACACTATGTAAAAATTCACAAACTAGTAATTGGACACACTGTTATTTATTCACAATACGCATGTTCATATTTCTTTATAACCAATTTTTTACCATATTTGTTGAGGTGCCCCAGGAGAGGGAAGGTGAGGGACAGTGAAAGGTAGGGAGGGAATATGCAAGATAGGTCATTTGTGACATAAATAACAATATATGATTCTTGAACAATCAATATGTCTGGCTTCAGAACCATGAGCTAGTATAATAAAGGAGTTATAACTACTCATCATTTAAAAAGGAAACCATAATGACGATGCTACAAATTAATGAGTAGAATGGTGGTTGCATCGACTGGTAGATGGTGTTAGCTGTCGACGTTTCAACCCCAGATATACTGCTAGGTATACATCACACCTTAAAGTAGAGTCTTCATCAGGACAAAAGGCCCTGGGGGACACCAGTTTCTCTACAAAATACAAAAAAAGAAGTGTATAATATTTACAGTGAAAATAAATTTCAAGTTTAAAATAACACAGGCGCACAAGTGCGGCTGGCATGGACCAATAGAAGAAAAATGTAAAAGTTATTCACCATGGAAGGTTGGGCTGAATAGCTCACAACTGAAACAGGAAGAGCGGGGAGCGTCAATCGATCCAGTTAAGATTATCAGGATCCGTATTCAAGGCGTTCTCATGAAAAGTAACATCTGCAGAGGCGTGGCTTGCGCGCCGCTTTGGAATGGCGGTCTGCGCTTGAGCTCCGAGACGAGCGAGGGCCGTCGGAGGTTCATCTCCGTCTCCAGGGACCCCACAATAACGAAAACGGAGCCTCATATGTCGGAAGGTGGTGTGTACCTGTGGCAAGTCCTTTCTGCGCCCTGGAGCTGCTGGTGGCTGCTATTTTGACTCTTCGAGGTGGCGCTCGGTGTATTTACGAGCGGCCGCCATTTTGTCTTGCCTCACACACGCAGTTCCGAGTCTCCTCAGGAACGGAGGTATCATGGAGTCTATTTTATTCAGGATGCGCATAATCCAGTGGTGGTGACGAATATTGCCTTCTGCAAGCTGGTAACGGTTTTTTTACGTTCTCCATGCTGTGTGGCTTTCAATGAAGCTTTTTTCTTTTCTGCAATTTTATTTTACTGTGCCTTTCTTCAGAGCGCCTACAGGGCATTTTCAATAACATTACCTGCTCTTTGAGGCTCTATTTGCAGTCTTCTTAGTCTATGCAGGCATATTCTTCATCCCGGCAGGATCCTGACATTACGGTGTTTGAAATTTCACGTTTTTGTGCATGTAAGCCCGCCGCAATTTATGGTTTTGCGATACCTATTGACTTTGTGCTCTCACATTTTTGCTCACTCTTGTTTATCTTTCCTTGCCTACTGAGTACACCAATATCCTCGTGCCCTCTGCCTTTCCTCAGCTCTTTGAAGTGGTGGTTTCTCCTACCTTTCTTTCTGAAGCTCTATGGCGGCCAACATGGGCTTGCCGCAGCCTGCTAAAGATTCAAAGGAGTCGAAAGCTTCTCTTAAGAGGCTCAAACAAGTATCTCCTACACCTGATTTATCTTCAAAAGATGCTAACTCCACTTTAGAGACTATTTTGACGCGTCTCAATGATGTCCATGACATTGCGCAATCTACCAAAACTAATACAGATTTACTACAGGTGGAGGTATCAGCCATCAGGAATGATTTTAAGGCTCTATCCATTCGTGTTTCTGCCACTGAGACACGTGTTAGCGGCGCAGAGGATTGTATACACAAGCAATCTAAAACTCTTTCCCAATTAGAGCGCTCAAAGGCGGCATTGCAGAGGGATCTCACTGAGCAGGAGGACCGTAATCGCAGATCCAACCTGCGCATTTTTGGCCTTCCTGAAGAAGCCGAGAAAGGTGCTCCGTCTATGATTGACTTCTTATACCAATGGTTGCCTTCTACTCTGCAAATTTCTTTTCAAAGAGACTTTGAGCTGGAACGCGCACATCGTGTTCCCTCTTTTCGCTCTAAATCTGCTACGCAACCAAGGGCTATCATTTTTAAGCCGCTGCGTCATCAGCACACAGAACAAATTTTGGCTCATATGCGGAGGATTAAAGTTGTTTCTTGGGAAGGCCACCGTATTTCAATTTCTCAAGACTTTGCCAGAGACACAGTGATAAGGAGGAAAGGCTTTCTCAATCTTCGGAAGTGTCTTTCGGAGTTGCATATCCCATTTTCCTTCTCGGGCCCTTCCAAATTTCGCATTACCTTTAAAGGTCGCTCCAGAATCTTCGACGAACCTGCTGATTTGGCCTCTTTTTTGGATAATCAGATGGAACTACAGATGGAGCTTCAAATGGAGGATTCGCTTGTTCATGGTGCTTCTGGCACCTGATGTGACTCTTCTGCCTTACTTGATTTTTTCTTGTTTCCGGGTCTATTGAGCTTACCTTTTTAGACCTGCGTGCTCCATGGTTGTTGGTTCGTCAATGGCTTTCTTTCGTGACTGGTGTTGTCAGTCAAGTTTTTGGATGGTGTTTTTCCTTCATTTTGGTGTTGTCTCCTTTCCATCTCTATGATGGTGTCAGTTGGCGCATTAAGCTTTTCAAATTGTCGTCTTTTTCTCATCAGTATAGTTGTGCCTTTTCGTTTCTTATCGGTTCTCCTTCACCTTGATGTTGTTTTTTCGCTTTGGTAGTGTTCTTCTTTCTTCCTTATGGGTTGTTCCTCTTGTCTTCGTTTCCTCCATCCTTATTGTTATATTTGGCATATCTCATGTTTATCTCCTTGTTCCACTCTGTAGTACTCGTCTGTTTTGGTTTCTTCTCTTCCCCCGTCCGTGGTTGCGTAGTCTCGTCTCTCACCTGATTTGTACTTGGTTCTTCCGTTTTGTGTGGTCGTTCTACTTGTATGTCTTCCGTCTGATTGACTTCAACGTGTTTTGCGTTGTTTAGTATTCTGGTACCAGTCTGGTCGTGGGTTTTTTATTATCTATTATCGATAGTGGTGTTTACCTGCGCCTCACATGTTACAGTTACTGTATTTTGCATTTATTTATATGCTTATTAGTTATTGTTTTACTGATTAGAATGCTGTACCAATATTACTGGCTTTTCTATTTAAGACTGAGATAGTGGATTTCGTTTCTACTATATCTTTAGCATATTTCTGTATCATATATGGTTGGATTATTTTTTCATTGTTCCTTCCTGTTTACTTTAGCTAACTATCACAAAGTTTATATACCTTATGCATGGTGATTACTTGCTTATAAGTACTTTTGCATATTTATTATATATATAGTTTTGATCTATATTTACATTGCTATTTTTACTATTTGTTCTGCCTCATAACTACTTAATATCTTCCTTTATCGGTGCTAGTTCCTTGTAAGCTGTGTACTTTTCTTGTACTTTATGATGTGATATTTTCTTTTTATTGCACTCTTTAGTTTCCTGTTATCCCACTTTCTATTACTATGCACTCCACATGTTCCTGCATTCTCGTATCAAATTGTTATAACAAGGTTTCCATATTAGAGGACGGTTGACTAATTGTTTATCTTGGATTTTTTTCCATAGTCTTCTTCATTACAGTATAGTTCCTTGTATTCCTCTATCATGGTGCTTTATTACTTGGTCTAGTAGCCACTTTTTAGTGCCTTTCTCTATCTTATTTCATTTATCTCTTTATACTGCACCCTGTTATCTTTTCGTGAAGTTTGGTTTTCTTCTACTCTCTCTTTCCTGCTATTTATACTGATGGTTTCACCTTTGCTCTATCTACTTTTCGTTTTCTTTACTGATATTTTGGTTGTTTTTTTCTTTTTAATCAGCTATTTCTATGACTAAGTGTTGTTATTACATTTATTATCTTGGATGTCTACTTTATATGCTACCTGTATAGTAACTTGATATATGCGTATTCAATTTCTAGATTTCCGTAATGACTTGTTTTTCTTGTACTATACTAGTATTATTTTATATTTTAGATGCTCCTTTCTCCTAATTGAGTATTCTCAGTTCTGGACTGTTTTGGGGTTCTTGATATCGTATGTGATCAGTCCTCGTGACGGTCCCTTTGCTTGCCTTCCCACGTTCCCCCTAGTCTGAATTTGGTCTCTTTCAGACCTCCCCTGCTGGTTCTTCTCTTTCTTCTTTTTTCTCCTCTCTTGTCTTTTTTCTCTTTCCGGATTTCCTCCATGGACTCTCCCTCTTTGACTTTAATGGTTGATGTGTGCATGCTGGTCTTCGTGTTGGTTGCTTTTTGTTTTTCATCTATGGATTATGTTATCTTTTTTTATTTATGTCTATGTCAGGTTTGAATGTGCTGTCCCTTAATGTTAAGGGTTTAAATCATCCTGTGAAAAGGTCAAAACTCTTAGATTATTGCAAATCTCTCTCTTCAGATCTTGTCCTTTTTCAAGAAACAAAGGTCTCTACCAGAGAGGCGATATTCCTGAAGAAGGACTGGGTTTCAGACGTTGGTTGTTCCGATGCTTGTGGCAAACGAAATGGGGTCATTACTTTCATTTAAAAAAATTCAGGTTTATCCATAATCTCGTCTGATCACGATACTGAAGGTCGTTGGCTATTAACTAAATTGTCTGATGGTAATGCCGATCTTTATGTTATGAACATTTACGCCCCTAACAAGGATGATCCGTCCTTTTGGAAAACGGTTACCAAAAAATTGAATGATACACCTCATTCTGGAAATCTTATTGTTGGTGGGGATTTTAATCTACCAATGGATCCCATTCTCGATAGGAATTCAGCTTTTCACTTTCGACCTCCAAAATCCCATAAACAAATGCTTAACATGTGTTCCATAACTCATCTTCAGGATGTATGGCGTCTTCACAATCCCACTGGTAGTGATTTTTCCTTCTTCTCTTCACCTCATTCCACTTTTTCTTGTATTGATTATTTATTGGTTCACTCCTCTCTTGTTTCGTCTTCCTCCTCTCCGCTTATTCACCCTATTTTGATTTCTGATCATGCCGCGGTAACTTTTACATTGTCGTCCTTTGCTCCTAAGTCAAGAGCTCGCTCTTGGAGATTAAATACAGAAATTTTGCATGATGCTGCTCAGATCGAGAAGTTCTCTAGTGCAATTGAAACCTTTTTCCTTGAGAATGAAGGCTCAGTCTCTTCCCCAATTGTCCTCTGGGATTCGTTTAAATGTACTTTCCGTGGCCAGGTTATTAAATGTATGTCAAGAAGGAATGCCGCTATTAAAAAAGAACTTACAGATCTGGAGACTGAAATAAAACAGTTGGAATCTACCTTTCGACATACTAGGGGTACATCTTGCCTACAGTCCATTAAGCAATTAAAATACACATACAATACTATAGTTACCAAAAGAGCACATATTGGGGTTCAGGCTCAGAAATCCAAACGGCTACTGTTAAAAAATCGAGCTGGGAAGATTCTCGCGGCTACATTAAAATTTCAGGATTCTTCCTTTAAGTCCTCTCAAATCTCTTCTATTGCTGATCATCTTGGTTCTAAAAAATTTCAGACTGAGGAAATTCTGGAGGTCTTTCGTGACTTCTACAATAAGTTATACACCCCTTCTAATCAGGCCTCTTTTGAGCAGTGTCAGGACTTCTTGAAATCTGTCCCGGTGCAGTCTGTTTCCGTGGAGGATAGCATCACCCTGAATGGTCCAATTACTCCTGAAGAAATTATTGCCGCAATTAAAGCTACTCGATCTGGGAAGGCTCCGGGGCCTGATGGCTACCCTATTCTATTTTACAAGACTTTTCTTCCTGTGGTTGTTCCCAAGCTTCAATCTGTCTTTGACACTTTTATTAAGGATGGGTCTGTTTCTGGCACAGCGGCTGACGCTACCATTGTAGTGATTCCAAAAGAGGGAAAGGATCATTCTGATCCCAAAAACTTCCGTCCTATTTCCCTTCTTAATATGGAAGCTAAGATTTTTGCTAAAATTTTGGCCAAGAGATTGGAATCCTTCATTCCTAAACTGGTACACCCCTCTCAAACTGGTTTCGTAAAGGGCCGTCTTGCGCGGGATAATATACGTACTTTTTGTCATATTCTCGGATCAGCTAAATGTTCTCATCTCCCAGCCGCAGCCTTAGCTCTTGATGCTGAAAAGGCCTTTGACAAGGTTTCTTGGCCCTTTCTTCGTGCTGTCTTGTCTGCACATAATCTTGGTGACTCCTTTATCAATATGGTCATGTCCCTATATTCTCAACCTAGAGCTAACATCAGAGTCAACGGTGCTACTTCATCCTTTTTTAATCTTCGTCAGGGAACCCGACAGGGCTGCCCTTTATCTCCACTTTTGTTTTTACTGTCCATCGACCCTCTCCTTAGATTGATTGAGCTACACCCAGACATTAAAGGTTTTTCTTTTGGTCCTCATTGTATTAAAACTGCTGCGTATGCGGATGATGTCCTTATTTTCTCGGATGATATTGCCTTGGCTATTCCTGCTATCTCGGACACGATTTCCCTTTTTTCAAAGGTTTCAGGGTACACCTTAAATAAGGATAAGACGGAGATGTTCCCCTTGAATGCCTACTGCTTTTCTACGCATATGGGCTCTGCTGGTTTTAAATGGCAGTCTAAGCAATTAAAATACTTGGGTATCTATTTTTGCTCTACCCTATCGGCTACAATTACCTATAATGAAACCCAGACTATTCTTAAAATACGGCGTCTTTTGGACACATGGTCTCCGAAACACATTTCCTGGTGGGGTCGCCAGCAGACCCTTAAAATGATGATTATACCTATTATTAATTTTGTATCCTCTATGCTCCCGGTTAAGCTTTCGGACTCCTTCTTTCATGAAATTGATGTTCTGACTTCTAAATTTTTATGGAATGATAAACGGGCTAGAATGGCATATAAATTCTTGCGGAAGCCTTGTGATATGGGGGGTTGTAATTTTCCGGATTGGGAAAAATACCAAACTGCCTTTTTGGCGTCTCAAGGAGCTCTATGGTTCTCTTTTCCCCCTCAACATGTGCCTTCTTGGCTGTTAATAGAACAAGAATTGGCTTCCCCTTTACCGACTGCTTCCTTCTGCACTGCATCTACCTTGTCCATCCCATTCTCCCGATCTATTATTTTAGATACTCTTGCTGCGGTCCGGAAGGTGGACAAGAAGGTGGCGATTCCAATCCACAAATCTAGGTGGTCGTCTATTTGGCGGAATTCTAAAATTAAAATTAATATTGATCCTTCTCTGATATCCTATTGGGCTACTAAAGGGATCTCCCTTGTTAAACACTTTTATGGTTCTGATAATCAGCCACTACCTTTCCCCTCCTTAGCTCAACAGTATTCTTTAACTAATTTGGATTTTTATACTTTTCTCAAAATCAAAGTAGCACTTGCTAAGGTGCGTCTTCTTCCTACTTCTCCTACGATTACTCTTTTTCAAATTTGGATTAAAACTGGTCATGTGGCCTCTAAAATCTATACATTTTTATCAACGGTTTCATTACCCACTCATACGGTTGCCCAACAAAAGTGGTTACACCATTTTGATCACAGTCTCACTGACCATATTTCTTCAGACACCTGGCAGTTGATTGGCACACTTTCTCTTCGCAATAAAATCGCCCCATCGTTAATGCAATCTAAATTTTTCTCTGTCAACCTTCTGCATTGGACTCCTGTCCGCTTACATTCGCTCAATCTCAAAGATGATAACCTATGCTGGAGCTGTGGGTTAATGGCAGGTGACTTTCCGCATATGTTTTTTGAATGCTCCCTCCTCCAACCCTTTTGGGACCTCATTCACAAACACCTCATGCTTATCTTTGGTATTAGGTTCACACTCTCATTCCCATTAATTCTATTAGGTCCATTAGCTGCCCCAGTCCCTCTCCCCTTGGAACCCATGGAATTACAACTCTTGGACCTCCTATTGACCATTGCAGTGAAAGTAATTCTTATGGATTAGAAATCATTCTCCTCTGTTTCTTATCATACTTGGTGGGCTTGGGTTTCCTTTTTACGAAGTGCTCATACCTCGGTTGACCATGCTCACCTTTCTCCATCTATTGCTAGTGGGGTTTGGACTGCTCTAGACAATTACATGGAGTTGTCCTCAAAGGGGTTGGTTGAACAGTATCCCTTTGATTTGTCTGGTTGAATGGCGTCTTGTTTGTAGGGTTAGTTTGTTGGAAATCCTTCTCTCTTTCTTTCTTTCCTTCTTCTCTGTCTTTAATCTATTCTTCTATCCTTTTTCACTCTTTTTTTTCTCTTTCTTTCTTCTTTCTTTGCTCTTTCCCTCGCTCCCCATGATTATACCAATTGTTAGTGATACTCTTATGGGTGGACTCTGCCTTAGTCACTGCATTTATCTTATCTAATTCTTTTTGCTGTTTTATGGCAGACTACTTTTATCTATTGAATGTATTTGATATGATAAATTTTTGATTGTCCGCTCCTGATGACTATTTATCTGCTATCAATTGTATCACTATTACTTACGATCTGTACTTTCATTTACCTCTTTATACCAATAAAATTCTTTTGAAATAAAAAAAAAAAGTAACACCTGCAAAAGGTGTCAATTTGATCACCAGTATTCTATTAGAAGAAAAGGACATGAAAAAATATATCAGTACTATGTCCCTTAATGTTCCATACAAAGATTCATTTACCGAGATTAATTTGCAAAGCTTTGTAAATTATTCGGGTCGTGTTGTAAATATCACATTCCAAAACCCATTGAAACTGGTTGCTCCCTCATGAACAATGATTAATACAGAGGAAACACAGAGGACTGTGAGGACAGGCTAACATTAATCTAACTAATCGAGATCTGATGTCACCATCTCAGATTCAGTAGAACACATAAAACAATTTAGAAAACATTAGAAAAAATTGGTTGAAGTGCATACCACAGCAGTGTAGTGTCGTATCTCTGCTGGATTGCTTGGTATACCACAAGTTTGAACAACACCGCTGTCTTATCTCTAAAAAACGTATAAATGCCCAGTAAGTTAAATGCATGAACTCCTTATGCGGCGAAAAAAGAAAATGGGGGCCGCTACGGAGCTGCGAGGCATGAAGGACGAGAACAGCTTAGAAATAAGTCTTTCAGTGTGCGCACACAAATGATGTGGTGCGCATAGTGAACTGTATACCTTCCAATGTTTTCAAGTCATAAAGAGCTTCAGGGAGGTTAGCTGTAATCGCGGCTTCACCGAGGTGAGCCTGGAGCCTCACACGGACACTGCCATGACCTTCGGCGCCAAGCAAAGCCCGTGCACCTAAAACCTAACAAGCAATTGCAGGCTCTGATACTAGGACAAACTGCATACCCATAGAGTCAGGGTTCTTCATCTACTGGCATGATAATTGCTTATATTTTTAACCTGCCAATCAACCAATGATGAATGGTTAAATGTTAAACCAATTACTTATATGTACAACCATGTAGATAAAAGTACTTTAATTTATATTCTTATTTCACATTACGAACAAATAGGTCATAAACGCTATCAACACAATACCTCACCACCTATACTAGATACAACATCACAACATGGGGGGGGTGTACTGGTTTTATTGGAGTGTTAACATATCAGTAAAATTAGCATCATGTTCTATTTCAGTGTAGCAACACAATAGAAATTAATGGAAATAGTAACAAGACGCATTCCATGTATTAGCCTACTAGTAAAATCAATTTAATTCATTATACTATTATGACTTTCATTGTTTATTACCAACACTAGCCATAAAAATTGACTACAACAACATGCATCCAAAGCCTTTCTTTTACTTTTATCCAGCTGCAAATACAGCATTAGGACTACTGCAAAAGTACTGATCTAAGGACAACTTTAGTGTGAATCAAAAACTCTCCGGGGTCAAAAATATAATCCACTGGGAGACTTGTGGTGAATTTTTCAAACCCATTTACAGGGGAAGGGGAAAATCACATTTTCTGCAGACAGCCAACCATGCTGGAAACTGTTGGTGTTACCCCTGTCCTTCCTGAGGCCACCACCACCAAATTATGCATATTTTAAATCACCTCATGGGGTTTTATGGATTGCTTGATTCCCCAAGGCATGAATATTTTATAAGTGTCTAACCTGCCCTCCTTTCTTTCTGAATCAGCTGTATATTTCAATCTTTTTCTTTTGGTTCTTTGAGTGCCCACAAAACCCCATGGCCGCCAGTGTCCCAGCCAGCTCCCCAAACACAAGCTGCACTTATGTGCAGTGCATGTGAATGGCCATGATTTGCCTTCTGCTCTCACTGTAATGGAAACGTCTTAGCCCACAAGCAAGAGAAACTCTGTTTCCATAGCCTATGCTCGCCCTGGGCAAGAAAGAGGAAGGTTAACATGTCCCTACTCCCAGACATGGGAATGGGGTTCCTTGGACAAAATATACTTTTGTTTCAGGCCTCAGGGGATCAGGTCCTGAGGGACAAAAGTTGTCTAGGATAGGGGAATCCACAATGCCCCATTTCCCTGGGAATCATAGGAAAACAAAAGGTGTGCCGATCCTCAGCGGCTTTGCCCTTCCAGGAAGAACTGTAACAATCTCTACTCGCTCTTTCTTTCTCTCAGACCCCCCAGATGGACCAAACTTTAAATGACAGCATCTCTTGTCCTATACAGCCTATCTTGAAGGTCTTGGACTCATTTTGTGCCTGGTGGCATTCCAAACCATAGGCAGTTTGCCCACTACGTCACCTCAGTTTGGAGTTCGCCATAGGCAAACCAGTCTTAACCCTGCTCCAATAGGACCAGTCCAGCCCAAATTGCCAGGTCATGTGCTGTCTGAACCGCAACACAAGCAACCTAAGACTATTTTTACCCTGATTGGGGCTCTTTATTTGGCTTAGTTCCAGTCTCACAACTAGCAAGGGACCCAAGTCTGGGCAGGTCATCCCAAGGCGTTACATAAATGACAAAAAAGGTGATAGGAGCAAGGAAAAACTGTAATAAAAGACCTCTTTTTGCATGATGACCCTCATTGTTTTTGGACTGATGATTCTGACTTTTGAGCCCTGTGCACTGGGACCGGCTTGCCAGGCTACAGTGCATGAGCTCTGACAGTTCAAAGCTCATAAAATGTATTAAAAGTCTGAATTGGCATATTTAAATTACATGTGCGTCCCTAGTATATGGTGCCCAGTGTAACCAGGGCCTGTAAGTTAAACATCACTTGAGTACTGCAGCACATTTTGTTTCCCCACTGAAGTGACTATTTAAAGCATAACTATAAGCCTCCCACATCAGCCTAGCATGAGTTTTAAAACTGTCATTTTGAGATGTTAAAATCTCCCTTTAAAAATGCCTAACCCTTTCGACTTATAAGTCACTCCTAAGGTAGACCCTATGGGCTCATAGGT
Source organism: Lissotriton helveticus (assembly GCF_964261635.1). Taxonomy (NCBI): domain Eukaryota; kingdom Metazoa; phylum Chordata; class Amphibia; order Caudata; family Salamandridae; genus Lissotriton; species Lissotriton helveticus. The sequence continues at coordinate 140,721,747 of NC_136059.1, read as the reverse complement.
CAGGGTGCTTAGCATTTAAAATATGGGACATGTTTGCCTAAGTTTTACCTGTCCTGACGGTGAAAAAGTCAAGGCTAGATGAAATGCACTGGGTTACATTAAACCCTATAATGCGTAAATTCAATTTAGAAATAGCCACAACGATGGTGCAATGATTCAGATTAATAGAAACATAAAATCCAATCTGATGAAGTTACTATTTTGAAAATACCACTTTTAAAAGTTGGCATTTTCTTGCCTACTGCATCTGGTAGCCTTTTCAGAGTTACTACCCAACTCATCTCACCTGGCAGCTTGTTGGGAGGTGTACATTTCTCCCAATAAAGAGAACAAAAGGCCCTTCGCTGGGGGAAGATATGACCTCCACCTGACAGAATGGCCCAAGGGATGTGCCACCAATTGCATGAGATTAAAAAAAGGCATCTCCTGTCACAGGCAGATGTATCTCACACTTAAACCTGCCCCTGCCATTGTCCAAGTAGCAAGCTTACATCAATCTCAGTGGGAAGTCATGTTCCCGAACTGGTTTCCAGGGGGAGTTCCTCCTTTCCCTAGAGACACCACAGGGGTGTGTCCGAAAGCTCAGGTCAGGGGAAGAAAGATGTTGCCATGTTGGAATTTGGCAGAGCAGTACACTGTGGAATAGTTTAGGGCCAAGCCCTCAGGAAGCCAAATCCCTAGGAAGTGATATCAAAGTGGGTAGAAATGCCCCATGGAACTTTTTCCCTATTGGTCAGGGAGTCACCCTCGCCGACAAGCTAATGCCAGGCATAAATGTGGCACCTCTGGAAGGCCTCCTCAGAACACTGCTGAACCTGAAGAAGACAGAGGAAGGGCTGCATCTGTTGATCCATGAAGTCAGAAAGAGGACTGCACTGCTGTAACCTGTGGAGATAAGCTCCAAGGGCCAGATCAGCTCCCACTTGAATCTAGAAGAGTGGACTTCGAGGTCAAGTTAGCTAACCTCCTGTTATGTTCCAGGACCATAAAAACTGCAAGAGGCCCAAGATTCTCCTGAGAGCAGCTGAACAGTACCAACTGTATTTATCCAATACCCTACTGGTGGCTTCTTGGAGATTGAGTCATAACCCCCATGTGGTACCCACACAGACCTGGCCCCTCGGTTGGTATTAGATTGTACTCTCATCTAGGGGTGGAGGTACTGTTTCTTTCTGCCTCTGCAATTGGTGGAATTTTGGTCACCATTTATTACACTTTAATTCGGGGTTCTGCGCCAATCGCCGTGTGGTGGAATTATTCTCCTATGAGGCTCCAGAAAAGGTTTGCTGGCAAGTAAAAGAAATGCAAATGTATTCAAGTGTTCAGTCTTTTAAAACCATTACAACAAAACAACATATTTTACATACATAGAACATCCTAGGAAAGCTGCTGTTTGTAACTCAGTTTCTGTTTGACTTTAAATCTGAGGTATTTATAAGTAGCTACTGTCTCAGCTTTTTTTCCATCCAAATGGCAAGAGTGTTTCTTATATTTGGTATCCCCCTAACCGTACTATATTTGTTTTAGTCAATTTTAATTCTAGCACTTGCAATTCCATGCACTTGCTAGTGCACTCATGCTGCTTGGTAACTCACTTGGGGTTTGGCTTAATAGCACTATAACATCAGCATACTGAAGGCACCTGATTTACTCAATAACCAACTTTGGTGGGTGACAGTTGGTCTGTTCACTTCCCGGAGAGCTTCTTCAAGGTCGGATTAGTACAAGTTAAAGAGACTGGGGCTAGCACACACCCCTGCTTTAACCCATTGTTGGTATCAATTTTCTTTGTTACACAACTGCCATCCCCTATTTTTACATGAGTTCAAGTACCTATATATAGTTCTTTAATGGCATTCAGTAAATTACTTCTTCTGGGCACACGGTCGAAGGCAGACTTGAGGTCCACGAAACAGGCGAACAGCTGCATGTTCTTATATTTGACATTTTCGTCTAGAAGCGTTAGTGCCGTAAATTTGTTAATGTGCCTGCACCAACCCTTAACCCTGTTTGAGTCCGAGGGATCCGTTTGTTGTCTTCTGATCATTTGTTAAGATGTTCGAACAGGCAAGCTGCAGATAGCTTAGCTTCAACATCTATTAAAACAATGAGTCGGTAACTGGTTGGCTGTAACGGATTTCCACTTTCAAGATTTATTTTGAAGGTTTTATATAGCACGAACAAGACCCTTGCTTTACAGGGTAAACATAGGAAAAAAACAGGCATATAGTAAATAACATAATGTTCCATACAAATCAGGAATCATATAACGCTTATGAACAAGGCTCATGTGAATTTAGCCATGAGAATAGATTTTTTGAAAGATGCAATAAAGGGATTCAATCTAGTTTCTGTGGGCAGTGCATTCCACATCCTGGGTGCCATCCACGAGAAGGCTTGGTTACATGTTTTCTTCTTCTTGAATCTTTGTGGTTTCAGTAAGAGGTTGTTGGCACTTCTGGAGGATCTGTTACCACATGATGGCACCAATTTCTGTGCCAGATAGCTGGGCGTGTTGTGGTGTTTGGCTTTATGGGTCATACATGTGGATTTTTGTTGAATTCTGACTTCAAAAGGCAGTCAATTAAGGTATCTGCGGTCCGGGGAGATGTGAGAGTTTCTTTTTGAGCTAGTAATGAGTCTCACTGCGGTGTTGATTGATGCTTTTAGAGGGGCCGTTGAAGCTCTGGGAAGATCGCAAGAGCAACACTTCCATATTCCACTCTTGGGAAAACTAGGGCTTGTACTGCCAGTTTGTAGTACTTTGCGGGCAGGAAAGGTTTTAGTTTTCTCAAGGTGTACATCTGAAATTTTGCTCTTTTTGTTGCGGTGCTGATGAGTTTCTGCATATTTAGATTTCTGTCCAGAGTTACTCCCAGCGATTTCGCTGACTCAATAATAAGAGGGTGGCAGTTGAGTGAAGTTAGATGTTTCAGCCAGTCTTGAATTATGGTTATTTGGGAGGGGGGAGCAATTAGGAGGAATTCAGGGTCATATGTAGGAAGCTGTTTTACGATCGCAAAAAACTGCAAATCACAAAAAAATGGTGTTTGCGATCACAAGAACGAGTGTTCCTATGTAGGAAAGGTTTTCGGTGTGCAAAATTGGCAATCGCAAATTTAGTAATTACCAATTTTGTGAAGCCTTGAATCTGCGAATATGTAGCAAATTGGCAATCAGTGTCACCTCATTTGCAATATTCGCTAATAACATCCTCGCTAAATGCAAATTCGCAAAATGAGATACAGAATAAATTGCAAATTAGCACATCTCATTTACCACCAGGTGCAACCTATTTAAACAGGCCCACAATGGCCCAGCAGCTTTCCACTATGGCTGGGCTGTATATGATAGCCAGGAGGCTGCAAATCAGAGCTGCTGCACAGAGAAGGTGACGACGGGAAAGGATCTGCGGAGCGGGCGTCACCCTGTTCCAGCAGACCGAGGAGGAGATCCATGTGAACTACAGGCTGGACCCAGAAAGCATCCTGGACTTAATAGAGGAGCTAAAACCCATTTGGAACACCCCACACACAGGGCACACACCCATACTATCCATATACAGGTCCTGTGATTTCAGGGGGTGATAGTCTCAGCAGGAGGGGTCTCTCAGAGTGCACTGTTGCACTTCTTCAATGCTTTCTGTGATGCAATGGTACAGTGGATTCATCACCACATTCAATTCCCCAGCACACAACAGGCACTAGATCAGACCAAGCAGGAATTCTACCAGATTGACCAATTCCCCCACATAATTGGCTGCGTAGACGGGACCCATGTTGCACTCTCACCCCCATCATGGAATGAATATGTGTTCAGGAACCGCAAGTCATATCATTCCCTGAACAAACAGGTAGTGTGCAATGCCAAACATGTAATCACCAATATTGTAACTAAATACCCAGGCAGCTCACATAACCCATTCATATTTCGCCACAGTGCATTAAAACGCAGACTCACAAATGGTGAGTTTGGAGAGGGCTACTTGCTTGGTAAATGCATGGCTTACAAACACACATTCGGTAAAGGTTTTAAGTGGCAGGACAGTATTTAACCTAATTCTTTGTACCCTGCAGATGACGTTGCCTACGCTGAACATGACTACATCCTTACTCTGTACCTGAATCCAGGAACTGCAGGGGAGAAAACACAGAGCCCACAGAGCCACACGCTGTACCATTTAAAGGACCTTCGGAATCCTTAAGAGCCGTTTCTGCTGCCTCCATAAGAGTGCAGGAGTGCTATTGTACAGTCCTGAGACATGCTGCAAAATCGTGGTCACCTGTGCAATGCTTCACAACCTTGCTACCAAGAAAGGCACCCCAAGTCGCAGACCAGCAGCTGGTGCCGTGGCAGTTGCCGGGCCCCAGAGACGAGATGAGATTACACATAACTATGTTTAGGTGAGTAATGCGGACACAATCCTACACATTGGTGCTAAACTGTGTTATTTATTTCCTTGAGTGCAACTATATATCTGTCACACAGTTTGTCTGGGGTAGCTTTACTACAGCACGGCTTCACGGACATCACAGCCCTTGCTGGGCTGAGGGGCTCACCTGCGAAACTGCCCTTCGTTCCTGCACCGGAACGCTGGGGTGACAAGCCTGCCTCCCGCAGCTACACACACCCGCGGCCGCCGAGTGGAGAGCGGGATGCAGGCCACGGCTCCCAGCAGCCCACGCACCCTGCTAACTGCGCCAGGTGGCGCATAAAATCGCCGTCACCTCCGCCTCGCGGGACACGAGCGGGACGCCGGGCGAAGCCCGGGCAAAGGGCGGGCCCTCTTAGGCCCTCAGAGGTCAACAGTGGTCGGGCGGGCCACCCCTCTAAATTGCTACAAAAGGTGAGCCCGAAATATTAAAAATTATAATGGGGAAACGAAACACTAGTACTGTGACACAGGCACCGGAGGGACCCTCAGTTCTCCAGCCTTTCTTTGAAAGCATGTTGGAAAATGCATTTAACATGGTAACAAATGAAATTGCAAATACCGAGAGGAGAATGTCAATGGGCCTCACAAATATACATCCAGAGCCATCGCAAACAAATTTTAATAATGTTCTGCCGCTTTCCCCCGTGGTTACACTTATGAAACCTACTCCACTTGCCAATCCGTTGGTACCGTTGCCTGGGGTTAGTAGCTCTACCATTATTATTGACTCCATGCCTGACCCTGTTGTACGAACTGTCATTACCCCCCTGACCCTGAGCAACAAGTCTGGAGGTGAGAAAAGAAAAAGAGGTGCCTCCAAATTAACAGTAAACAAGAGGAAACAACCCCCTCGCAATAAGAGCCAACCGACCCCACAGAGTATGTGGACTAGAGGGAACAAACAACTACCAGGGGGTGGCACTGACACCAATGAGTCTACACAACCTGCCGATGGGGCTCCTGTTGCATCTCCACAAGCTTTCCTAAAAGAAGGACATATCTCTGTCTGCACACAGACTGAGTCGCTAATTGAAAGCATCATCCAACCAAAGACTAATGGGAATCTTATTGAGACTATTGTTGATACAAATTTTAAACAAATGGAAAGTCAAATGATCAAACAGTTTAATATTTTTTTTAAAAGACTGGATAGATTGGAAAACCTTGTAAAAGAGGAAGACATAAAAAGGAAAGGGGTGATTAGTCTTGATCTAATGAGGGGAGATCGTCTACTGAAAGATCTGGAGTCTGCTAGTAAGGTCATTTTGGGTGGTGGGCTCAATACCATTAGCAGTAGCATATCAACATCTAACGCTGCACCTAGGAGCGACACTGCAGGGAAAATCCAATCTGCCACGAAACCACAGCATACTCCGGCAGTAGCAGCTGGATCCTCCTGTTCCATCAGTACGGCTAGCGGCACACCTAAGGATGGCCCTACCTCAGCCACCACTAAATCAGGAGCACCAACTAATACTCTCCCGGATAAGGGACAAGCTGCTGTTATTAGGCCCACAAAACCCCAGGGACCTGCCCTTCACCTACCCCCTGACGCATGCCCTTATGTTTTAATCTTAGCAGGCGTACCACCTCTTAAGGAGGGACAAGGAGAGTCCTGGGTCCAGCTGAACAACAAATGCATCGACTGGATGTATAAACACAAATGGGTAGGTCATGATATCTCGAACGAAATCCTGTCAGCACGTTGAGTAAGCTGGGTTGGTCCCTAATTTAAGAACATTAATGGTGATTGTATTGTAATTAATTTTAGGCACCCTGGTACAGCTAAATATATACTTAGCAACAACAACATCTACCCTGGCCCAACAACTGTTATAACCTCTCTACCATTGGGTTACTTTTATAGGCCCCCTCAGAGATCATTTAGCCAAGCTCCACCATCATATCCACTATTTAATAGATATAGTGAACTATCTGAGCTGGGCACCTTGGACTGACCACCACCACCCATCCTCTCTGATATAGCAGCTAGCGATCACCCGAATATAATTGACCCTGTGGAAGAATTGCCAATCTGCCCCAATGCAATGGTGCTTAATGGGCTTAGAGCGTCTGTGTTACCATCTAACCTTTTAACATCTCCCCAGGGCATCATTACCCCCATACCATCCGATGATCTGACCATTCTGAGTTGGAACATCGCCGGTCTTAATGCAAAAAATGAAAATCAAGGAGTGGATAGACTGGGTTACTAACTTCGATATCTTAATGCTCCAGGAAACCTGGTGCACCAGCCCCCTGCTTCTAGAAGGATATAGTTGTTATAACCAAATTGTACCCATCCCGGCCATGGGCCGACCTAGTGGGGGCCTATCCATCTAGGTCAAGATTACGGCAGGAGTTAAAACTGAAACACTGCCTACTAACAATAAGAATTTTCAGGTGTTGATATATACTAGCAGAATAAAGCTATGCTTAATTAATGTTTATAACAATGATTTCACAACTCATCCCAATGCTAATTTTATAAGATTATTTGATTTTATTGATGAAATTGTTGATGGACATAAATATGGTAAATTTGATGGTATTTGTTTAGGAGGCGACTTCAATGCACACATCCACCCAAGAACCGCAAGCTGTAAAAGAGGAGAAGAATTGCTCAACTATTTAGCTACACGCGATCTAGTTAATGTTATGGAGAAGGCAAACACGACCGTGAACATAGGACCTGAGGTTGCCTATGTAGGGCGTGGGAGTTCAACTATAATAGACTATGTATTTATATCCTCTCTCTTAGGGGACCTCTTATTAAAGGCCGAGGTTGTCATTGCCTCACATAGTGATCATTACCCGATTTTAATTAGTCTTAAATGCATTAAAAAACAGGGGAACCATAGAGAAATCGGGGCAAAAAACCTGGTGGCATCCACGGACAAACTTAGGGTGGTCTGGAGGGGGATAGATAATAAGGGGGTTTTAACTTGTATTATGAAAAAGCACCCCTTATTAGTGTCTGTTTGTCTATCCACCGATAGTTCTGACCATGACATTGTTGAGGCCTTCATGGGTCTTTGTAAGGCCATAAAAAAGGAGATCTCTAAACCAGTCTTAGCCAGCAATTACAAAAACTCAAGGTGGTTCGACACTTCATGTTCCAAAGCAAATCGGGAACAAAGGGCTGCCCTCACAGCTGATCCACGGGACCAGTCTGTGGTGAGGAGACTGAGGTCTAGCTACAAGCGCACTCTAAAAATAAGATCAGAGGAGTTACTAAAAGACCACTGGGATTCCCTTGTGCGCACAGCGTCACTGAGAGATGTCACCGGGTTCTGGAGCGAGGTTAAGAACTTGAGATCAATGGGATCAAACATCACCCCCATAAATTGTAATATATCAGGGGACGTGTGGGTGGACCACTTTTCAAAAATCTATGAGGCACCACTTAATCCCACGGGTACTGCCCCCCCTTTAACTACACTGAACATCACCATAATGGAGGTGGAAGATGCTATCTTAGAAAGCGCGGGTAACAAAGCTCCAGGGCCCGATGGTTTATCCATCGACCAAATTAAATCAGAACCTGACTTTTGGGCACCTTTATTGTGTAACATCTTCAATAACCTATCTCATACCTCAGTCCCAGCAACATGGTCAAATAGCATTATTGTGCCTATTTTTAAAAAAGGCGATAGATTGGACCCTGGCTGTTATCGCCCGATATCTTTAATAGATAACACTCTGAAGATCTTAGGTAGGGTCATCTTTAACAGGATCAGAACCTGGGCGGAGGATAATGCTATTCTACACCCGTGCCAGTTAGGTTTTAGAAGCAACGTGGGAACTGTGGAGCAATGCCTAAATTTAAATTTATTAATGGCCAAATATACCATCGCCAAAAAATCCCCTTTGTATTTAGGTTTTATGGATTTAAGTTCCGCTATGGATTTTGTTAACCGCTCTCGTTTATGGTCAGTTTTGTTGAATTATGATTTAGATGAACCCTTGGTTTATTTTTTGGCCCACCTACACAGTGATTTGAGAGCCCGAGTTCGATAGAATAATGATGGCAAAGTCTCCGGTGATATTTTAATTGGCAGGGGGGTCAGACAGGGTTGCGTTCTGGCCCTCTTGCTTTTTATCTTGTACATAAATGAATTAAGTAGTTTTGTGTGTAAGCTAACAATTGATGTCCCGCACGTAAATGGTAAACCACTTCCCGCACTTCTTTATGCGGATGATGCGGTCCTCATGGGCTGCACACCCAATGCACTGCGCACTTTAATATCAGGATTTGTCACGTATATGGCAGATCTTGGCCTTTGCACTAATTTTAATAAATCCTTTTTAATGTGTTGTGGCCCTAAAAAACACAAAATTAACTAAATCTTGTCAGGGAATAATGTTTTAAAAAGCACATGCACTTTGCTTTGCGATTCTCAAAATGCAATTCGGAAAAAAACGATATTTGAGAATCTCAAAAAACGTTTTTCCTACTTATGGTCCTCAGTTTTGAGGGTATTTTGTTATAGATGGTTTTCAGCCAGTCAGGTCTCAGTTTTTTCTAGCATTGAGTTGAGAGATTTGACGTCTTCTAGTGAGTGGATCCTTAAACATAGCTGTGTAGCATCTATGTACATATGATATTGTACATTAGAGGAGTTGAGAATATCAGTGAGTGGTTCCATGAGTGACCACTGTGCCTTTAACTAGGCCGGGTCACCCCTCCTGCTGCCGTCACCTTCCTGCCTGCTGCCGCTGTACCGAGCGAACCAGCCGCCGCTGAGCCGCCCGGCTGTGCCGATTTCCCGCCACTGCCTCCCTGCGGCCCTGCCCACCACCAGCCCATTGGACGCCCCGCTCCCGCCTCCCAGCTGCCCACCCTCCCGGCTCCAGATTTAAGGGGATTGCAGCGAGAGACCCAGGAGTGACCACTGTGCCTTTAACTAGGCCGGGTCAACCCTCCTGCTGCCGTCACCTTCCTGCCTGCTGCCGCTGTACCGAGCGACCCAGCCGCCGCTGAGCCGCCCGGCTGTGCCGATTTCCCGCCGCTGCCTCCCTGCGGCCCTGCCCACCACCAGCCCATTGGACGCCCCGCTCCCGCCTCCCAGCTGCCCGCCCACCCGGCTCCAGATTTATGACGCCCCCAGAGCGACCGCGCAGCGAACGCGCGCAGCGGGATCACCGATTGAGCGCCGAAGGTGCGCCAAAGGTAAGCCCGTCTGCGCCCGTCCGTGCCTGGCCCGCGCCCAGTGCCAGGACCCCTGGCCCCCACCAATGAAAGCTGACCCGACGGACCTACGACGCCGCCGAACTCAACGCACTCAACACCGGCCGCACCCCGGGTTGCTACCGAGCCACACCGAGACGCACCCACGGACCCTTCAGCTGCCACTCCTGCAAGTTCACCTGCAACCGGACCCACGCCACACCAGCAGCAGGACCCACCAAGCCGAACACCAACAGCACCCACCTGAAGTGCATCCTGCTCAACACCCACTCCGTCTACAGACACGCCATCGAGCTCTGGAACCTGCTCGACACCACAGCCCCAGACGTCGCCTTCCTCACGGAAACCTGGATGAACGCCTCCTCAGCGACCGCCATCGCCATCGCCATTCAGGACGGCTACAAGATCATCCGGAGGGACCGCATCAACCAGACAGGAGGAGGCATCGCCATCATCCACAGGAACACCATCCGCATCACGACCAACGCTGACGACACCCTCGCACCCACCGAACACCTGCACTTCCAGATCCACATCAACCGCAAGACCACCCTCAGAGGCACCCTCATCTACAGACCCCCGGGACCACGCACACAATTCAGCAAGGACATCGCCGACTTCATCAGCCCGCACGCCCTCCTCTCCGCTGACTACATCCTCCTCGGGGACCTCAACTTCCACCTGGAAAACAACAACGACCGCAACACCACCACCCTGCTGGACAACCTCGCCAACCTCGGACTCAAGCAACTGGTGAACACCCCCACCCACTACGCCGGACACACGCTTGACCCAGTCTTCTCCTCCAGCAAGGACATCGCCTTCAGCCATGCCACGAGACTCCACTGGACGGACCACAGCTGCGTCCACTTCAGCTTCAGAAGGACCACGCTCCACAATCACCAGCAACAGGTTCCCCGCAGAAGCTGGAACAAGATCACTGCAGACCAGCTCGCTACCTCCCTGAGCAAGAACCCTCCCACCAGCACAACGAACCCCAGCCAAGCGGCCACCAACCTCACGAAATGGATCAGCGACTGCGCAGACGACCTCGCCCCTCTGATGACCCCGCCGAGCAGACCCGGCAGCAAGAAAGCCCCATGGTTTAACGACGAACTCAAGAGCTCCAAGAAGAACTGCAGAACACTCGAGAAAACCTGGCGCAGAGACCCAACACCGGACAACATGACTGCCCTCAAGCTCGCCACCCGAAAACACCACCAACTGATCCACGCCACCAAGAAAACCGCATTCAAGGAACGACTGGACAACAACGCACAAAACAGCAAGGAACTCTTCAACATCGTGAAAGAGCTCTCCAACCCCAATGCCGGCAACAACGACATCGCCCCTTCGCAAGACCTCTGCAACTCCCTCGCCTCCTACTTCCACAACAAGATCGCGGACATCCACAACAGCTTCAGCACTCAACCGACGCACGCCACGACCGAACCACCGCCCGCCACCACCACCCTCCGCGCCTGGACCCCGATCAGCACCGAAGACACCATCCGCACGATGAACTCCATCCACTCCGGATATCCGACAGACCCCTGCCCTCACCACGTCTTCAACAAGGCCGACGCTGTCATCGCACCCCACCTGCGGGACATCATCAACACCTCCTTCGACATCGCCACCTTCCCGGAGAGCTGGAAGCACGCCGAACTCAGCGCTCTACTCAAGAAACCACAGCCGACCCCGCCGACCTCAAGAACTACCGCCCCATCTCGCTGCTCCCATTTCCGGCAAAAGTCATCGAGAAGACCGTCAACAAGCAACTGGCCGCCTTCCTCGAGACGAACGGTTCCCTCGACCTCTCGCAGTCTGGCTTCCGAGCCAACCACAGCACCGAGACCGCCCTGATCGCAGTTACCGCTGACATCCGAGCCCTGCTCAACAACGGGGAAACAGCGGCCCTCATCCTCCTGGACCTCTCCGCGGCCTTCGACACTGTCTGCCACCGTACCCTAGTACAGCGCCTCAGCAACATCGGAATCCAGGAGAAGGCACTGGAGTGGATCATCTCCTTCCTCGCCGCAAGGACACAGAGAGTCCGCCTCCCCCCGTTCAGATCGGAGGCCACCGAAGTCATCTGCGGCGTTCCTCAAGGCTCCTCGCTCAGCCCACCACTAAATCAGGAGCACCAACTAATACTCTCCCGGATAAGGGACAAGCTGCTGTTATTAGGCCCACAAAACCCCAGGGACCTGCCCTTCACCTACCCCCCGACGCATGCCCTCATGTTTTAATCTTAGCAGGCGTACCACCTCTTAAGGAGGGACAAGGAGAGTCCTGGGTCTAGCTGAATAACAAATGCATCGACTGGCTGTATAAACACAAATGGGTAGGTCATGATATCTCGAACGAAATCCTGTCAGCACGTCGAGTAAGCTGGGTTGGTCCCTAATTTAGGAACATTAATGGTGATTGTATTGTAATTAATTTTAGGCACCCTGGTACAGCTAAATATATACTTAGCAACAACAACATCTACCCTGGCCCATAAACTGTTATAACCTCTCTACCATTGGGTTACTTTTATAGGCCCCCTCAGAGATCATTTAGCCAAGCTCCACCATCATATCCACTATTTAATAGATATAGTGAACTATCTGAGCTGGGCACCTTGGACTGACCACCACCACCCATCCTCTCTGATATAGCAGCTAGCGATCACCCGAATATAATTGACCCTGTGGAAGAATTGCCAATCTGCCCCAATGCAATGGTGCTTAATGGGCTTAGAGCGTCTGTGTTACCATCTAACCTTTTAACATCTCCCCAGGGCATCATTACCCCCATACCATCCGATGATCTGACCATTCTGAGTTGGAACATCGCCGGTCTTAATGCAAAAAATGAAAATCAAGGAGTGGATAGACTGGGTTACTAACTTCGATATCTTAATGCTCCAGGAAACCTGGTGCACCAGCCCCCTGCTTCTAGAAGGATATAGTTGTTATAACCAAATTGTACCCATCCCGGCCATGGGCCGACCTAGTGGGGGCCTATCCATCTAGGTCAAGATTACGGCAGGAGTTAAAACTGAAACACTGCCTACTAACAATAAGAATTTTCAGGTGTTGATATATACTAGCAGAATAAAGCTATGCTTAATTAATGTTTATAACAATGATTTCACAACTCATCCCAATGCTAATTTTATAAGATTATTTGATTTTATTGATGAAATTGTTGATGGACATAAATATGGTAAATTTGATGGTATTTGTTTAGGAGGCGACTTCAATGCACACATCCACCCAAGAACCGCAAGCTGTAAAAGAGGAGAAGAATTGCTCAACTATTTAGCTACACGCGATCTAGTTAATGTTATGGAGAAGGCAAACACGACCGTGAACATAGGACCTGAGGCTGCCTATGTAGGGTGTGGGAGTTCAACTATAATAGACTATGTATTTATATCCTCTCTCTTAGGGGACCTCTTATTAAAGGCCGAGGTTGTCATTGCCTCACATAGTGATCATTACCCGATTTTAATTAGTCTTAAATGCATTAAAAAACAGGGGAACCATAGAGAAATCGGGGCAAAAAACCTGGTGGCATCCACGGACAAACTTAGGGTGGTCTGGAGGGGGATAGATAATAAGGGGGTTTTAACTTGTATTATTAAAAAGCACCCCTTATTAGTGTCTGTTTGTCTATCCACCGATAGTTCTGAACATGACATTGTTGAGGCCTTCATGGGTCTTTGTAAGGCCATAAAAAAGGAGATCTCTAAACCAGTCTTAGCCAGCAATTACAAAAACTCAAGGTGGTTCGACACTTCATGTTCCAAAGCAAATCGGGAACAAAGGGCTGCCCTCACAGCTGATCCACGGGACCAGTCTGTGGTGAGGAGACTGAGGTCTAGCTACAAGCGCACTCTAAAAATAAGATCAGAGGAGTTACTAAAAGACCACTGGGATTCCCTCGTGCGCACAGCGTCACTGAGAGATGTCACCGGGTTCTGGAGCGAGGTTAAGAACTTGAGATCAATGGGATCAAACATCACCCCCATAAATTGTAATATATCAGGGGACGTGTGGGTGGACCACTTTTCAAAAATCTATGAGGCACCACTTAATCCCACGGGTACTGCCCCCCCTTTAACTACACTGAACATCACCATAATGGAGGTGGAAGATGCTATCTTAGAAAGCGCGGGGAACAAAGCTCCAGGGCCCGATGGTTTATCCATCTACCAAATTAAATCAGAACCTGACTTTTGGGCACCTTTATTGTGTAACATCTTCAATAACCTATCTCATACCTCAGTCCCAGCAACATGGTCAAATAGCATTATTGTGCCTATTTTTAAAAAAGGCGATAGATTGGACCCTGGCTGTTATCGCCCGATATCTTTAATAGATAACACTCTGAAGATCTTAGGTAGGGTCATCTTTAACAGGATCAGAACCTGGGCGGAGGATAATGCTATTCTACACCCGTGCCAGTTAGGTTTTAGAAGCAACGTGGGAACTGTGGAGCAATGCCTAAATTTAAATTTATTAATGGCCAAATATACCATCGCCAAAAAATCCCCTTTGTATTTAGGTTTTATGGATTTAAGTTCCGCTATGGATTTTGTTAACCGCTCTCGTTTATGGTCAGTTTTGTTGAATTATGGTTTAGATGAACCCTTGGTTTATTTTTTGGCCCACCTACACAGTGATTTGAGAGCCCGAGTTTGATAGAATAATGATGGCAAAGTCTCCGGTGATATTTTAATTGGCAGGGGGGTCAGACAGGGTTGCGTTCTGGCCCTCTTGCTTTTTATCTTGTACATAAATGAATTAAGTAGTTTTGTGTGTAAGCTAACAATTGATGTCCCGCACGTAAATGGTAAACCACTTCCCGCACTTCTTTATGCGGATGATGCGGTCCTCATGGGCCGCACACCCAATGCACTGCGCACTTTAATATCAGGATTTGTCACGTATATGGCAGATCTTGGCCTTTGCACTAATTTTAATAAATCCTTTTTAATGTGTTGTGGCCCTAAAAAACACAAAATTAACTAAATCTTGTCAGGGAATAATGTTTTAAAAAGCACATGCACTTTTCCATACTTAGGCCTGTTGTTCTCAGACTCTGGATCATGGCAGCCTCATGTTGCCCAGCGGTGGAACAAATTGGGCAAAGCTATTAACTTTATAACCTCCCTCCGCCAACCTAAACATGCAGAGACCCAATGCTTACCCACAGGAACCTATGGTGCTGAGGTGTGGGGATACTCGAACTGTACTAATATACAGACCGAGGAGAACAGATTTTGTAGGAAGGTCTTGGGGGGGGTTATTTCCGCCCCAACTTATGTGTGTCATAGGGAATTGAATGTCTCCTACACAGACAATTTCATAAGATCTAGACCTGCCCTGTTATGGCTGAAAATATGGCTGAATTCAGCGGCCTCTCTGACCCGTGATATTATTTCAGATTGTCTAAAAAGTGAGTGGGCCAATTATATACCATGGCTCAGGGCTGTGGAGAAAAGCCTAGCAAGTGTGGAGCAGGGGCATCTAGTTACATCTCCCCAATCTATCGATCGTTCGCACAAGAACTTAGTAAAAAGGGCATTGTATGACCTTTACAGTAACGAGAGGGAAAAGAGCAAGTTTGCAAAACCGGCTATTATAAGGTACATACCCTTTTGGTACCATGCGGCAGGCCATACGACATGCCCCAAGGCTACCTGTGTAAAAAGCTGGGCAAATGGAACAGGAGCCTGCTTTTCCGGTTCAGGGAAGGGAGCATTAAAATCTATTATGCTTTCCGTTAGGCTTAACAAAAATGTGGAAAACCTAAGTTGTCCCTGTAACCTAGGTGGGAAACAAAGCCTTTTACATTTTATGCTTTTTTGTGGCTTTTATGCAAAATATACCAAACATTATTTAATCCCATATTTTCGAAAGACTGCCCTGATGAATTTTAATTTAGCCTTCGGAGATTTACTGATGTTACGCTCTGATGAAGTAATTTTCAGAGTCAGTTGCTTTCTTAAAGCTGCTGTTTGATCACGAGTATCATTGAACATGGTCTGATATGTTTTGTACTATTTCTTGCCCAGTTTGCACACTGCCCTCCATGAAGTCATCAGCTAGTCTCCCCTGCCGTGCACTCCGGCGTCTGTCCGGTGGAATTGGTGGAGTGGTGCTGCTCCTGCTGGACTGTTCATCAGTATAAAAAGTTCTCAATAGTCCTATGCCACCTGTTGCAGCTGCCCGCATCTGGTCCATGGCATGTGTAACCTGCACCAGGCCCCTGGCCATGTCGTGTTTTGGCAGCTCCTGAGTTAGCGTTTAGCACAGCTACACGGTCTTTTCGTTAACTTGACCAAAACGAACGGGGGCCATTTTGAATCCTTCTGGCTTCCATTTTCTATGAACACACTGCCTCGTGGTCAGTGTGCCCTTTCGTCCTTCCTCGATACCCATGGTCACCTATTCTGCTCGGCAACAGGCTATTTTTAGTACTGGTCAAGCGCACATGCGCACTATGCATCAACTGGTCACACTTTAGGAATGTTAGCACTAACTGACCAGTGCTATTGAACTCCTCCCACATGCTGGATGTGTTCCAAAAATGACCTTATATGTACCGAAAATGCGTAACTTGTAACCGCCTATCTTTTTATTGCTATTAAACTGTATAAAAGAGGTCGCGCACCGATGTTCGGTGTGCTACTTCTTACATTGCCGAAGGGTGCTGTAGGAATGTATTACCACCCCATGGGGTCTTAATAAACTTGTCTTTTGCCTTTTTCCAGTGTCCGTGCCAACTTCTATACTAGGTGTTCGAGAGTTTAGCAGAGTATGTAGGCCTGATTTGAACCCAACACCACAATTGGCGACCACGAAGGGACTCATCGGCGACTCGGATGCCCGAAGGAGAGGTCGTGACGAAGGTCAGGAAACTCGCCATGGACGCGTACGCTGCCACTGAGTGACCCGAGTCTTGGCACCCACGGTGTATTTTTCCTTCCTTCCGATCTGACCTTCCAGGTGGCGCCGGTCTTCGACTGAGATTCTGATCTTGGATTGTCGTGATGTGCCGTTTTGGCTGATTCGACCACAGAACTTGGCAGTTGGACCTTGGACGTTTGAAAATATTTGGTAAGCTTTTGATTGGTGAGGTAGTCTACTGACACTTACCGTGGCTTTTTGAATTTTGAATTTGAATTTGTTTGAAGTTAGCTAACGTTTGAATCTTTGAATTTGAATTTGAATATGTGAAGTGCACCTCACATAGGCAGGCATGTAGGGATATTTCTCTGATTTATTTGATTTGAACGATACACCGTGTTAGGTGCCATTTTGTGTAGTATCGCGTTTTCGTGGTACTTTTTGAACATGCCTGTTTTTAGCACACTCCGAAGGATGTGCCGTTTTGAAAATGGTACCAATTATCAATTAAATGAATCACAGCCGGCTCCCCCAGAGGGGACTCCAAATCGTGAGATGTATGTCAAATTCGGTATTCCACCAATATTGTACAGCACGTTATGGTATAAGTATACTAAAACTGATCGTGAATTACAGTGGCCACTATATGGGTCGTTTGACCTTCGAAAGGTTCAATATGTAGAGCAGTGTTTGTTTCAGCGAAGGTCTAGACAAGATATGTTTGATTGCGTGCGTATGTGGGAGAAAGAGGTGCGTGAACGAGTGAAGCGTGAGGAAGCCTTGGCGGAGAAGGTGCAGCGGAAGGCTGCACATGATAAAGCTTTACAGCTACAGGAGAAGGAATTACAGGAAAAGAAAGAGAGAGAGACGGGAGAACACAATTTACAGGTTAATGGTCAATTCCCTATCAGGCGTCCTCTTTATCCGGTCCTTACTAATGAAACAGATGATTTTTCATTACTAGATCGCTGTCCGCCTCCGTACGTCGCACCTACGGCTCCGAACGAGGAATCAGATGAGGATAGTGATCGTACACAGCGTACAAGGTTACATGCGGAACGAACTGCGGAATTACGTTCGTTTGCACGAAAGCTAAATATTAATACTGTTACTGTTTCTGAAATTACTGCACAAATGGAACAGTGGTCTGATCAGGAGCGACTGTATTTCTTAGATCATTTTGGAGAGGAGGTTGTTGACCGGTTCAGAAAATATTCTCTAGAGTTAGAACCCAAGGATATATCCAAGGGTCGTGAGAATTTTCGTAAAGCTCTTTTTGTTCTTTCAGATGCGGATGAATTCTTCAAACGTTTGATTCATCTACGGAATGAGGCGACACGACTACGGGAGTTGGAAAAGTCGAAGAATCCGCCTGCGTCCGGAGCGACGGGGATATCCAAAGAATGCCCTATTTTTGGAACAGATAAGATCGCTGCGATTAATGTTAGACCTATGCGAGAAGCTGCGCCTTTATATGTCCCTCATAAAGGGGATGGCACAGATGATGATAAAAGATCCAAAGACGCGAAAGGGTATTTTATATATAACTGGGTTTATACGCCTTGGAATAGAGCAGATGTTATGGCGCTTAAGAATGCTTTGCCTGATCCCCGTAAAAATCCTGCGGCTTTTTATGAAAGTGTTGAAAGTGCAATTTCTTCGTGTATTATGACGTTAGTTGATATTGATCTGTTTTTCGGGTTGATATTGCCCCCTGATATGTGGAGAGCGATTCGTAAGTTTGATGACCACACGACTCTCGGGGCCACTTGGAAAGATCTTGTTCAAGCTGATTCGGATAGGGAACCAGCATGTAAGCCGTGTCAATTAATATTAGACCTCCCAGGGGCCATACTAACAAAATTGAAGACTCTTGCTCCCGCTAAAAAGATTGATTGGACTATATTAGCCTCTTGTAAGCAGAAGACGGATGAATCGGTTTCCGATTTCTTCTCTCGCTTTGAGGAAGCGTTCCATGATTACAGTGGTCAATCATTGACAGAAGATACAGGCAGGCATTTATTCGTTGATAAGTATGTGGCTAATCTCCTACCGGAGATTGCGAAACGATTAAAAGCGAGTGAAAGTTCATGGACCACAGCAACCCCTGCTTCTTTATTGACTATGGCTCAATATTATGAATGACAGGAATTGGAGGCAAAAGAAAGTAGTGAAAAGAAAGCGAAGGATTTGAAGACGAAGGTAATGTTAGCTCAGGTTCAGGCTACGAGAGGAAGCAACCGAGGAGGGCGAGGATCGTACAATAATGCTCCTCCCCCTCGTTCTGACATTTCTGTGAATCAATGTGCATACTGCAAACAGTTTGGGCATTGGATTGCAGACTGTCCGGTGTTTCGAAAGCAGTGTAATTTGAGGGGACGAGGAAGTGGAAGGTCTAGGAATAATTATGGAGGGCCAAGAGGATGGGGAACGCATGATCGAGGAGGTTATGGCACGAATGATCGTGGAGGATATGGAGCAAGAGGTCGTGGTCAGACAGATTATAATACGTTTGATAATCGCAATCAATATCAGATAAATGAGGGTGGTTCTGCTGAGCCACGGGATGAGCACTATGCATAGGATTGCGTAGGATGGGGTGTGGAATCGGTTGAGGTACAAATTGATCAAAGGGGTCCATATATAGAAGCACATGTTTTGGGTTCTACTGATGAATTTCTGGTCGATACAGGAGCTACTCGTAGCGCTTTGTCCAAATACTTGGTTCCAAGGGCTCCCCTGTCTGGCGAGGTAATTACAGCTATAGGGTTCGATGGAACACCTACTTCTAGCCCACTGTCTCAACCAGTTGCATTTCATGTTGATAAATTTGCTGCCCCTTGTCCCTTTTTGTTGTCTCCAAATACACCAGATAATATTATGGGACTCGACATGTTAAAACACTTTCGAGCTACTATTCGCTGTGCCCCAGAAGGAGTGCGAGTTGTGTTGAATGAGAATTACCCAGAATTTGAGCGAGTGTGTTTTCTCCATGAATCTGAAATATTGGCCTCCTTACCAAAAACGTTGTGGGCCACTTCTGACACGGATGTAGGGCAGATGATAATTCCTCCAGTACGTATCACTGTAAAGGAGGGAGTATCTCTACCACGTGTCCCACAATATAAGATTTCGAGAGAAGGTGAACTTGCTTTGATACACATTGTGAACGATTTGATTTTGGCAGGAGTAGTTGAGGAAGTCCCCTACAATGTTTGCAATAGCCCAATTTTACCGATCCTTAAAAGAGATACAGATGCTAAGGTCTACCGTTTCATTATTGATTTGAGGGAAATAAACAAGATAGTAGTGCCTCAGTACCCGGTGGTGTCTGACATCACCACGTTGCTTACGTTGGTCCCATCGACGGCAACTACTTTTACAGTCATCGATTTGAAGAATGCCTTCTTTTCGATCCCTGTACATCCTGACAGTCGATATCTATTCGGCTTTATATTAAATAATAAATCGTACAGATTTTGTCGAGTTCCTCAAGGCTATACCGAAAGTCCTAGCATTTATAGTCAGGCATTAAAAAGACAGCTTGATTCCTTTGAATTACAAGATGGAGTGGCTCTTATTCAATATGTAGATGATATCTTACTTGCTGCAGACACACCAGAACAATGTGAGAAGAGTACCTTTTCCTTGCTTTCCTTCCTAGCCAAACATAATCATAAGGTTTCGAAGAAAAAGCTGCAATATTGTAGACCCAAGGTGACCTACCTCGGTCATCTTTTGTCTAAGGAGGGCCGTGCATTGACACCAGATCGAATTCAAGCAGTTTTAGACACACCAGTTCCTCGCACTCAGAAGGATGTTCGTGCCTTTATAGGTTTGACGTCTTTTTGTAGGCAATGGATATTGGGTTTTTCACACATTGTTAAACCATTGTTGGCATTGTTGTCTAAAGATACACCGATCCCCATTGAATGGACGGATGAATGTCAGAATGCTTTTGAACAATTGAGACAGGCTCTTTGTTCTGCACCAGTGTTAGGTACACCTGATTACACGAAGATTTTCACATTGTATGTACACGAGAAGGATGGGTGCGCATTGTCAGTGTTAGTGCAGACACACGGAGACAAACAGAGGCCTTGTGCATACTTCTCGGCGGTACTCGACCCTGTGGCTCGAGGATTACCTGGATGTTTTCGAGCACTTGCAGCAACAGCAGTAGCGATACGACAAAGTGAGGGAATAGTTTTGTCACACAAATTGTTGGTGTTAGTTCCCCATGCGGTAGATGCGTTATTGAATCAAACGAAAACACAGCATCTAACCAGTGCCCGTCTGACAGGATATGAGCTAACGTTGTTGGCGCCGCACATCACACTAAAACGATGTGCGACACTGAATCCTGCTACTTTACTGCCGGATCCTGTTGCTGAGACCCAGAAGGAAGAACAACATGATTGTGTTTTTCTGACTGAGGAACAGACAAAGGGTCGTATCGATTTAGAGGATACACCATTTCCAGATGTAGATGGGGAACTGTGGGTTGACGGATCGTGCGTGAGGTTACCAGATGGTACGACTTCCGCAGCCTACGCGATCACGACACTTAAGACAGTGGTAGAAGCAGCACGAATACCCCAGAAATCGGCTCAAGCAGCTGAATTGATAGCCTTAACGAAAGCATGTGAGTTAAGTGCTGGATTATGTGTGAACATTTACACGGATAGTCGTTACGCTTTTGGAGTAGTGCATGATTTTGGCCTACTCTGGAAGGAACGAGGATTCTTGACTTCACACGGAGTACACATCATGCATGGAGAATTGGTACGCGATCTCCTGAATGCACTATTATGTCCAAAGAAAGTAGCAATAGTGAAATGCAGTGCACACAAAAAGGTGACGGACAAAATAGGACAAGGCAATGCTTTCGCAGATCGCATTGCGAGAGAGACCGCTATGCTACAAAATAATTCCCCCATGTACGTGGTGAAATCACAAGCCGAGCGGTGGCATGATGCTAGAGAAGAAATACTAGATATACAGAAGTCAGCATCTGAAGCAGAACTTACGAAATGGGCCACTGAAGGAGTATTGGATGATGAGGGTTGCTGGCGTAGTAAAGATATGGAGAGATGGAAATTACCCATGGCCTATTTACAACCAATGGTGCAAATGACACACGGGCTGGCACACATTGGAGCTTTTGCAATTACTAAATTGCTTACACGAGTTTGGGAAAATGCTGACATTGCTAGCACGGCTAAGAGAATAGTGCAGACCTGTCTGATATGTTTACAGCACAATCCTGGACAAGGGACTCATACTCCTAAGGGAGGGTTTGTTCCACCTACTGCACCATTCGAAGTACTACAAATGGATTACATCCAGCTGGAGCGCTGTAATAATCTCAAGTATGTCCTAGTGGTGGTGTGTGCCTTCAGCAAATGGATTGAGGCTTACCCTACGAAAGACAATACAGTATTGACAACAGCTAAGGTGTTACTCAAAGAGTACTTCCCGCGCTATGGTGTTTGTAAATTTATGTGGAGTGATAATGGTCCTCATTTTATTGGGAAAGTAGTGGAGTACGTCCTGAAAGGATTGGGAATCAAGCAACGATTCCACGCTGTCTTTCATCCGCAATCAGCAGGTTTGGTAGAAAGATACAATGCAACTCTGAAGCTGAAGCTAGCAAAGATAGTGGCATCCACATCTCTGAAATGGCCGGATGCTTTGCCTCTGGCATTGCTGTCCATTCGATCAGTGCCACATTCTCAAACTGGCCTCACACCCTATGAAGTGGTGTTTGGAAGGCCGATGAATATTTGGGGAGTTCCAAAACCTCGTTTAATACATGATGTGCCTTGTATAATGATGAATGATTATTTGGCACGATTAACAAATGATTTGCTTTCTATTCATCAACAGGTTCGAGAGGCGCTCCCTGATAACTCCACTGGTGAGGCTCACGATCTTCGTCCTGGTGACCATGTTATGATCCGGGTGTTCGAGCGCTCCAGCAGCTTGGAACCGAGATGGCATGGCCCTGAGCAAGTGCTGCTGGCGACGCGGACTGCTGTGAGAGTCACCAATAAGAAGCGGTGGATACATTCAACGCACTGCCGACGTGTCTCTCCGGATCTGGTGAGCCCTGTGGTGCTATCCGACTACAGAAAGATTTTGGATGCAGAAAAGAGCCCAGCTGTCACGCCTGATGAATTGGAGGGAGCCTTCCCGGACCACGTTGTTTCTGATAAAGTGAAGTACAATCTACGTCCCAGGAAATAAGATTCCTTTTTGTATTTTTGAACTGGTTGGTAACCGCTCTGAGGTTTGTGAAACGGAAGCCGGGAATATCAAGGGGGGGGGATCAGTTCTGCCCAGTGTAGCGACACCCGTCTTGAATCCCGGAGAACAAATCAACGGCAGCCTCGGTCCAGAACCATCGTTTTATTTTTTCGCTTAGTATTGCTTTTAAAGAGTATTGTTTTGTGAACTATGGCATCTCCTTCGACACAAAAAGGGAGAATTCTTGGTGCTGTTTTGTTTGTCTTGACCGTAGTGGTGATCGCAGTATTAGCTTGGACTATAGAACTATTGTTTCCTGTACGAGAACATTTGCTGCCCACCACTCCAAGTCCATCTGAACATTTTCATTTTACTTTGCCTTTTCACGAAGAAAGACATAGGCAGACTTATTTGAATAACAGCTTTATTCAGATTTTGCATCATACTCATAATATGACCAACACGTCCAATTGTTGGGTGTGTGGAATGTTGCCCGGACATCAGAAGAGGGGAGGAACTCCACTCATTCCTCTCCCGTTTTCTCATAATGGTTCTTGTCATGCTTGGTACACTCTTCTTTTCACCCTGCGATGGCCAACGAAAGGTGGACTACTTTTTCGATTGAATAAAATATGCTATAACGACAAAGATGGTTATCCACACGCTGAAGGAACTAAATTTGAATGGGAAGAGTACCGTCCGGACAATGTCTCTACACCTCGTGTATATACGAATCAAAGACTTATAAATGTGACGAGCTTGCATATGATAACAGTCATTGATACAAAAGCAGATTTGTGTATTAGAAATAAAGGTACAATCCCTGTAGGCCGCAGTGAATGTAATATTACACTTACCTTTGATACACCAACTGGAATTGCATTCGTAGCTTCACGTAACACATATTTCATTTGTGGAAATAAGGGATACCATCGTCTACCATTGGGATGGTTAGGAACATGTTACATAGCTTCTGTATTACCACCTGTATTTATTGCTCCTCCCATGTACCACAATGATTACGTTCTGTACCATGATTTCGTACTGAACAGAGTTAAACGAACATTAGATCTTGATGAAATCGACCAGACTGATACCACTTTACAACAATATGTAGATTTCAACTTGGGGTTATTTTCATTCGTAGGAGCTGCACTGAATAGCAGGAAGATAAGGCGGCTTACACGAGTGGTGGAAGCTGTCGCTAATGAAACTGCCTCTGCTTTAGGAAATATTACTGAGGAATTGCAAATTACCAGAATTGTAGCGCTCCAGAATCGAATGGTTCTAGATGTGATACTAGCTGATAGGGGCGGAGCATGCCGCGTCATCGGAAGTAGTTGTTGCGTGTACGTACCAGATAACTCACCTTCCGTGTATGATTCGATTACGAAATTACATAAGATAGCTGCTGAGATCCACCCAGAAAATGGAACATGGACCTTTTCCGGTTGGTTCTGGACCCTGCTTAGTACTTGGGGTTGGAAATTATTAACGATTCTCTGTGTTTCTATTGGAGTACTATTTTCTCTTTGTCTATGTATTCAATGTGGCCCTACATTATGTTCTGTATGTATCACAGCCTGTATTCCGTCTAAACGAGCTATTGTTAAGCAAGAGAAACTGATCAATGATGAAGTACTGGAAATAATGGCTATTAACATTGATGATGAGCATTCTGATTACGTTCACTATGAGGTAGCTTTTGCTAAACGCTAAAAGGGCCGTCTGTCGTGTTTTGGCAGCTCCTGAGTTAGCGTTTAGCACAGCTACACGGTCTTTTCGTTAACTTGACCAAAACGAACGGGGGCCATTTTGAATCCTTCTGGCTTCCATTTTCTATGAACACACTGCCTCGTGGTCAGTGTGCCCTTTCGTCCTTCCTCGATACCCATGGTCACCTATTCTGCTCAGCAACAGGCTATTTTTAGTACTGGTCAAGCGCACATGCGCACTATGCATCAACTGGTCACACTTTAGGAATGTTAGCACTAACTGACCAGTGCTATTGAACTCCTCCCACATGCTGGATGTGTTCCAAAAATGACCTTATATGTACCGAAAATGTGTAACTTGTAACCGCCTATCTTTTTATTGCTATTAAACTGTATAAAAGAGGTCGCGCACCGATGTTCGGTGTGCTACTTCTTACATTGCCGAAGGGTGCTGTAGGAATGTATCACCACCCCATGGGGTCTTAATAAACTTGTCTTTTGCCTTTTTCCAGTGTCCGTGCCAACTTCTATACTAGGTGTTCGAGAGTTTAGCAGAGTATGTAGGCCTGATTTGAACCCAACACCACAGCCACATCCTGGCAGCAGTGGGCCATTTAATACTGCATACTCACACAGCAATGGGCCAGCAGGGACTTGGCAGTCGACAGGAGGTTCACAGCTGTAGTGTACAAGTCCCCCCGGCTGTGGAGATGCTGTCTCTCCCTGCGCCTGGCTGCTCGGTCTCTCCTTATCTCCCTGCACAGTCCTTCCAGTGCACCTGTTATGGCCATTATACCAACCCTCATCTCAGTCATGTTGTGATTGTGTTCTGAGAACTGGCGCAGGATTGAATTCAATATTTTCACTTGCATGCACTGGACATTGAGCATGCTGCCTTCAAGCCCGGAGAATACTGTGTCTTCTTCGACAGAAGCAGTACTGGTGGACGGCCGTGACCTGCTCCCTTCACTGGAATGGACAGGGGACTGTCCTGCACGCTGCCTCTGGACTGGCTGTGCCTCTCTTGCTGTGTCTGTTGGCCCTGCCTCCAGCAGTGGTAGTGGTGTCTCTATGATGCGCTGTCTGCATGGCATAGGGATTGCTGTTCTGATTTCGCCCTGCTCCTCCTTCCCTGCCTCGCCTTAATTTTCGGATGTGTCCTCCCCTTCTGCAATAGATTCCTATGTTGCAGGTGGTGCTGTGAATGTAAATGCACACAATAATTCTGTGTCCTGCTTCACATTGGTAATGCAATACAGTTGACACATTTTAAGTCACATGAGTACTGTCTGTCTATTTCATTACTTTCCTTGAAAATTCATCCCTATTCCACCTTGCTGTGTCTCATTGCTCCATGTTTTGGTGCATGTGACTAAATCTCCCATAATGCATTACTGGGTGTGCTTGTGAACACGTACTGGAGTTGTAATCA
Source organism: Lissotriton helveticus (assembly GCF_964261635.1). Lineage (NCBI taxonomy): Eukaryota > Metazoa > Chordata > Amphibia > Caudata > Salamandridae > Lissotriton > Lissotriton helveticus. The sequence goes on along the minus strand of NC_136059.1, from coordinate 140,695,817 downwards.
TGTTTGGTGTCTGGGTGTTTCCTGCTTGTGAGAGTGGATTGGGGATGTGTCAGGGTGTTATGGCATGCATCTTACCTTGTCTGGTGTCAGGGTGTTCAGAGCTGTCCAGGTCAGCCACTCTACTCACCCTCTCCAGCTGAAGGGTGCCCTCCAAAAACTCCTCCATGGGTGTTGAATCAGAAGCAGTGGACGTCCCACCACCAATTTTTTTTTGACTAGGCCAGTCTTGTTTCCACCTTCTCCTTGGACCTTTGCTGCATGTCATACCACCGTTTTTTGAGCTCTTCGACATTGCGGTGGATTACGCCAATGGCATTGACTTTCTCCCCTATGTCATTCCATAACTTCCTTTTGCGTGCCTCTGGCACTCGTAGAGATTTTTTGCAAAACAGGAGTTCATGGCTGGTGACCATTTCCTGGATGAGAACCTCCTGCTCCCTCTCACTAAAGTTTATGTTTCCTCTTCCTTACATTTTCCTCCTGCTGGATCTCTGCCTTCTGGGACTCCATTTTTCCTTCTCTCAGTTGCAGAGCACAATTCTCTAACTCTCCTCACAGCCTCTCACTCAGCTTCTGGCAATCAGGTGCAGCATGGGCAGTCACACTTCCTGGTTGTGATGTCATCATGCTGCACCTGAATTGCTGATTCTCTAAATTGCGATTCCTTAATTGCGAATTCGCTATTAAGGAATAGCAATTTAGGAATTTGCAAATTAGATCTACAAATTTTCGAGAATAGCTAGGTTTTTGTGAATCTTTTATCTACATCAGGCTTTGCGATTCTCAAAATGCAATTCGGAAAAAAACGATATTTGAGAATCTCAAAAAACGTTTTTCCTACTTATGGTCCTCAGTTTTGAGGGTATTTTGTTATAGATGGTTTTCAGCCAGTCAGGTCTCAGTTTTTTCTAGCATTGAGTTGAGAGATTTGACGTCTTCTAGTGAGTGGATCCTTAAACATAGCTGTGTAGCATCTATGTACATATGATACTGTACATTAGAGGAGTTGAGAATATCAGTGAGTGGTTCCATGAGTGACCACTGTGCCTTTAACTAGGCCGGGTCACCCCTCCTGCTGCCGTCACCTTCCTGCCTGCTGCCGCTGTACCGAGCGAACCAGCCGCCGCTGAGCCGCCCGGCTGTGCCGATTTCCCGCCACTGCCTCCCTGCGGCCCTGCCCACCACCAGCCCATTGGACGCCCCGCTCCCGCCTCCCAGCTGCCCACCCTCCCGGCTCCAGATTTAAGGGGATTGCAGCGAGAGACCCAGGAGTGACCACTGTGCCTTTAACTAGGCCGGGTCAACCCTCCTGCTGCCGTCACCTTCCTGCCTGCTGCCGCTGTACCGAGCGACCCAGCCGCCGCTGAGCCGCCCGGCTGTGCCGATTTCCCACCGCTGCCTCCCTGCGGCCCTGCCCACCACCAGCCCATTGGACGCCCCGCTCCCGCCTCCCAGCTGCCCGCCCTCCCGGCTCCAGATTTATGACGCCCCCAGAGCGACCGCGCAGCGGACGCGCGCAGCGGGATCACCGATTGAGCGCCGAAGGTGCGCCAAAGGTAAGCCCGTCTGCGCCCGTCCGTGCCTGGCCCGCGCCCAGTGCCAGGACCCCTGGCCCCCACCAATGAAAGCTGACCCGACGGACCTACGACGCAGCCGAACTCAATGCACTCAACACCGGCCGCACCCCGGGTTGCTACCGAGCCACACCGAGACGCACCCACGGACCCTTCAGCTGCCACTCCTGCAAGTTCACCTGCAACCGGACCCACGCCACACCAGCAGCCGGACCCACCAAGCCGAACACCAACAGCACCCACCTGAAGTGCATCCTGCTCAACACCCACTCCGTCTACAGACACGCCATCGAGCTCTGGAACCTGCTCGACACCACAGCCCCAGACGTCGCCTTCCTCACGGAAACCTGGATGAACGCCTCCTCAGCGACCGACATCGCCATCGCCATTCCGGACGGCTACAAGATCATCCGGAGGGACCGCATCAACCAGACAGGAGGAGGCATCGCCATCATCCACAGGAACACCATCCGCATCACGACCAACGCTGACGACACCCTCGCACCCACCGAACACCTGCACTTCCAGATCCACATCAACCCCAAGACCACCCTCAGAGGCACCCTCATCTACAGACCCCCGGGACCACGCACACAATTCAGCGAGGACATCGCCGACTTCATCAGCCCGCACGCCCTCCTCTCCGCCGACTACATCCTCCTCGGGGACCTCAACTTCCACCTGGAAAACAACAACGACCGCAACACCACCACCCTGCTGGACAACCTCGCCAACCTCGGACTCAAGCAACTGGTGAACACCCCCACCCACTACGCCGGACACACGCTTGACCCAGTCTTCTCCTCCAGCAAGGACATCGCCTTCAGCCATGCCACGAGACTCCACTGGACGGACCACAGCTACGTCCACTTCAGCTTCAGAAGGACCACGCTCCACAATCACCAGCAACAGGTTCCCCGCAGAAGCTGGAACAAGATCACTGCAGACCAGCTCGCTACCTCCCTGAGCAAGAACCCTCCCACCAGCACAACGAACCCCAGCCAAGCGGCCACCAACTTCACGAAATGGATCAGCGACTGCGCAGACGACCTCGCCCCTCTGAAGACCCCGCCGAGCAGACCCGGCAGCAAGAAAGCCCCATGGTTTAACGACGAACTCAAGAGCTCCAAGAAGAACTGCAGAACACTCGAGAAAACCTGGCGCAGAGACCCAACACCGGACAACATGACTGCCCTCAAGCTCGCCACCCGAAAACACCACCAACTGATCCACGCCACCAAGAAAACCGCATTCAAGGAACGACTGGACAACAACGCACACAACAGCAAGGAACTCTTCAACATCGTGAAAAAGCTCTCCAACCCCAACGCCGGCAACAACGACATCACCCCTTCGCAAGACCTCTGCAACTCCCTCGCCTCCTACTTCCACAACAAGATCGCGGACATCCACAACAGCTTCAGCACTCAACCGACGCACGCCACGACCGAACCACCGCCCGCCACCACCACCCTCCGCGCCTGGACCCCGATCAGCACCGAAGACACCATCCGCACGATGAACTCCATCCACTCCGGATATCCGACAGACCCCTGCCCTCACCACGTCTTCAACAAGGCCGACGCTGTCATTGCACCCCACCTGCGGGACATTATCAACACCTCCTTCGACATCGCCACCTTCCCGGAGAGCTGGAAGCACGCCGAACTCAGCGCTCTACTCAAGAAACCATCAGCCGACCCCGCCGACCTCAAGAACTACCGCCCCATCTCGCTGCTCCCGTTTCCGGCAAAAGTCATCGAGAAGACCGTCAACAAGCAACTGGCCGCCTTCCTCGAGACGAACGGTTCCCTCGACCTCTCGCAGTCTGGCTTCCGGGCCAACCACAGCACCGAGACCGCCCTGATCGCAGTTACCGATGAAGTAGTGTGGCTCACTGGTTAGAGGCGGCAGACCCGAGAGCAGAGGACGGCCCGGGACCAGGGTTCGATTCCCGGCGCGGCAGGTTTCTGGACCAGGGTCAGCGGACTTGATAATTCTCTCGCCTCGGTGCCCACTCTGATCAGCGATCACACTCGGCAACTCTGGGCATTAGCTTGCCTCATCTTCACTAACGGCCCCACCAGACCGCCGGGGATGCCTGGTCTCACCCTGGAGATACCCATTAAGGGACGATCTCTCAGGGAAGCCAGGAAGGGTTTCGCAGCGGTCGAAGCGCCTTGGGACCCTACGGGTAAGTAGTGCGCTATATAAATGCCTATACATTTACATTTACATACATCCGAGCCCTGCTCAACAACGGGGAAACAGCGGCCCTCATCCTCCTGGACCTCTCCGCGGCCTTCGACACTGTCTGCCACCGTACCCTAGTACAGCGCCTCAGCAACGTCGGAATCCAGGAGAAGGCACTGGAGTGGATCATCTCCTTCCTCGCCGCAAGGACACAGAGAGTCCGCCTCCCCCCGTTCAGATCGGAGGCCACCGAAGTCATCTGCGGCGTTCCTCAAGGCTCCTCGCTCAGCCCAACACTCTTCAACGTCTACATGAGCCCCCTCGCAGCCATCGCACGCCAGCACAACCTCAACATCATCTCCTACGCCGACGACACCCAGCTGATCTTCTCCCTCACCAACGACCCCACCACCGCCAGAGCCAACCTGCACGAAGGGATGACAGACGTAGCCAAATAGATGTCGAACAGCCGCCTGAAACTGAACTCGGACAAGACAGAAGTCCTCATCCTAGGATCCTCACCCTCCGCCTGGGACGACTCCTGGTGGCCCCCCGCCCTGGGCACCGCACCCAAACCAACAGACCACGCACGCAACCTGGGCTTCATCCTGGACTCCTCCCTCTCTATGACCAGACAAGTCAACGCCGTCTCCTCGTCGTGCTTCAACATTCTACGCATGCTACGCAAGATCTTCCGATGGATCCCCTCCGAGACCAGGAAGACGGTCACCCAGGCCCTCGTCACCAGCAGTCTGGACTACGGCAACTCCCTCTATGCCGGAACCACCGCCAAACTCCAGAAGAGACTCCAGCGGATCCAGAACACCTCAGCACGACTCATCCTTGACATCCCCCGCCGCAGCCACATCTCCGGACACCTGAGAGACCTGCACTGGCTCCCGGTCAACAAGAGAATCACCTTCCGGCTCCTCACCCACGCACACAAAGCCCTACACAACCAGGGCCCAGGATACCTCAACAGCCGCCTCAACTTCTACGCTCCCAAACGCCAGCTTCGATCGACCAGCCACGCCCTCGCCGCCGTCCCCCGCATCCGAAGACCCACCACAGGAGGAAGGTCCTTCTCCTACCTGGCCGCCAAGACTTGGAACTCCCTTCCCACCCACCTCCGCCTGACCCAAGACCACCTCGCCTTCAGGAAGCAGCTCAAGACCTGGCTGTTCGAGCAGTAGCGGACCCCTCCCCCCAGCGCCTTGAGACCCTCCGGGTGAGTAGTGCGCTATATAAATGCTTTGATTGATTGATTGATTGAATAAGTTGAAAAGAGTAGGACAGAGGGATGAACCCTGTGGGACTCCTAAAGTGAATGGGACATGTTTGGACAGGGATTGATTAACCTTGAATCGTTGCGATCTGTCCTGCAGGAATGCGGCGAACCAATTTAGAACAGATCCAGATAGTCCAATTCTGTGTTTTGGTAGGTCAAGCAAGTTGCCGTGTTTGACAGTGTCAAAAGCTGAAGAAAGGTCCAGCAGGATTAGCAAACATGCTTAGTTTTGGTAAAGGACTTGTAGTGCATCATCTATTATGTGGGTCATGGCTGATTCAGTGCTGTGCCCTGCCCGGAAGCTGGATTGGTATTGGTTGAGAAGATTGAAATGGTCTATGTGTTTGCCAAGCTGAATGTGTACACATTTTTCTAAGAGTTTGGCCAGGGTAGGGATGTTTAATATTGGGAGGTAATTATTCAAGTCTGTAGGCTCAATCGTTGGCTTCTTTACAATGGGGGATACCTGCCCAGATTTAAGGATTTCAGGGATATTCCTTGAAGAAGAGAGGTATTTATAATCTCAGTCCAAAGAGGCAGTAGCAATGGAAATAAGTATTTTAAGCGGTTTGCGAGGAGAGGGTCTGTGTAGTGAATGGCGGGATTCAAAGCCATGAGCATTTTGAATATGAAGTATTGAAGGAGGACCCGGAGGCATTATTTTTGAGGTCGTACTTTTTTGAGCATTGGGTGGGACTCCTGGAAGGGATGAGGAGATGACCATAAGTGTGTCAGTGTGCGTTATTAGATAATTGAGTAGATCCTTCTTTATGTTTTCAGTTTTTAGAGTGAAGAAGGAGGGAAATGCTTCGCAATTGGGTAGTGCGTCTGTGTTAGAGTGGAGAGTTGAGGTGTATCCTTAGAGTGTGTTTTGATTAGATCGAATAGTTTTTTGGGACGATTCTTGGCTTGGTCTAATTCCTTACTGAAAAAGTCTGCTTTAGATGGTCTGATCTTTCTGTAGTAGGAATGTCTCTTCATTCTTAGTAGCTTGAGGTGGTTGGCAGATAATGTAGATCTCCATCTTCGTTCAATTAATCGTAGGGATCGTCTGTCCTCACTTGAGACTTCCATCGTACCAGGGTTTTGAGTCTTTAGTGGAGGCTCTCTTCAGTTGTAGGAGGCAACCTTGTCTAATACCATGTTCATGGAGTAGAAGTAGTGGTTTATGAGCTCTTGATCATTGGATAGTCTTACTGGGGGAAGAAGGATGTTGGAACCGGAGGTTGCGATTAGGTCAGCATTTATATTTTTCAGATCCCTCTTCCATATTTTAGTTCTTGCGGGTTGAGCAGAGTTGGGTTTTACTGTTCCCTTGATGAAGAAGGTGATGATGTGATGATCAGACCAATCGAGCTGAATGGCTTTGGTCCTAGAGATGACTAAGTCAAGGAATGACATTGACCAAGTACCTGTGCACACATAACATTACAGCATATAATACGTATATATAATGGGCAGATAGACAAAAAAGAACATTTGCCACATCTTTTCTAGTTGTTTTAATGCTAGTTTGCATCAACAGCAATTGTTGATGCAAACTAGCATTAAAACAACAAGAAAAGACATGGTGAATTTTCTTAAAGGGAGTGTTTGGTACTTCATTAAGGCCTGCTGTGCCTTCTGATTTTATTTCTTTATGATTTTTGTTAATTCATCTGTTTCTGTTACCTCAAAGATGTTTTTACTCTGGTGGGCAATGTACATGTTCTATTTGTAAACCCCTGGAGATGTCTGGGTCCCTAGAAGGAGGCCCATCCTCCTATCGGTTATTCCATATTGACAATCTGTTTTTACAATGAGCTCTGGTTCCATGTACATTTGGTCAAACGTGGGCCTCCCACGTCTCTTCAATGATCCCTGCATTTGTTTGTATCGCCAAAAGAAGTTTGCTCCAGATGGTAACATGATGGTTTGTTTTTGCTTTGTGGCAGCCTTTCTTGTATTGAATTCTTAATGTTTTAAGATTAAATTTGTCCAGTCTTTCTCCTGGTTTGAAACTATTCTGATTTCTCCAGTATTAGGCGTTTTTGCTTATGTAATTCAGGACTGTGTGGTGACCATTAGCCCAGTTAAGCTTCCTGTGGAATTGGGGTGAGGTTGTTTCTTTTTGGCAGGGAATTTTCCCAATAAGACGACTTTTAAGGTTTCCCAGTCCTTTAGTCTCTCACCATTCACTAATTATGGATCTACTTGACTTCCTGTTTCCTTTATTGTAGCTTCTTTTGTTCCTGCTCAAAGGTATACCTCAGCCATCACCTTCTCTATCCCAGTACCTCACCATCTCAGAATTTTTAGATTACGTGCAAGGGGCACACAGATAAGTTCATTAGATGCCATCAACAGAGCAAACCTTTGTTCAAGTTGCATTATTTGAGGAAAATAGTTGCTCTTCGTGCATGGAATAATTTGAAATTTGCACATCATGAACGTTACATGTTCACTCACTAGTGTGTGATCGATTGTTGGGCTCTTTTTCCCTATTAAAAAGGTGATTGATACTGGTGAATCCTCGTTTGAATTTCCATTCATATGTTTTAGGCCTAATGTTTCTAGTTGATTTCTGAATCTATTGCTAATTTGGTGATAATTCTGGCGGGTTTTAAATAAATTTGTGTTAACGTCACCTGTGATAATGAACAGCGCCTGAGAGTATTGCCTCTGCATTGTTTTATCTTTATATATAGGATTTTCATGTCTCTTGGGTGAATATAAACGTTTATAAAAATAGTTTTCATAGGTGGCATACTAGTCTTTTGATTTTCCAACTTTGATACGAGGAGCCATTTTGTCGCAAGGAGCCATTTTGTCCCTGTTGGTAGTTTTTCATCAACCAGTTAACTTTAGTTGAGAAATACGAGGAGAAAACCTCCTTGGGGTAGCCACATTTTGAGGCTTTTACTGCCTTTTCATGATGATTAGTATAACCGATGATATGGAGTGGAGTTAGACTCCAAGGGCCCCATTATGATGGTGGACGGATTGCCCCGCCATATTATCATGGCTGGGGGGGTCCACAGCGGATGGAAAGACCGTCTGCCGCTTTTCTGTCCCGGTCCCCTTGCGACCGGGTGGAAAAGGGTTCAATATGGTTGCGGTGTCTATCAGACACCGCCAGCCATATTAGAATGGGCATTTTCCAATGCCTTTCCATGGCGGCATTGCCGCCAAGGAAAGGCATGCAGAGTCTACCTGCGGGGGCCTGTTGCAGGCCCCCAGGGACTCTGGGAAGGTGGGGGGTGCAAATGGGGGTTACCTGTGGTACCCCCTGCATTTCAAAGAACAACATGGCAGGCACCGCATGGTGCCTGTCACGTTGTTCTTTGAAATGCACAACATGTATTCTTAGCATTGCGGCGGGCGTTGCTTTACGCACCGCCCGCCGCAATGTTAAAAATAAAGGATGCGCCTGCCACTGTGGTGGGCGTATACTAATTTCCCCCACGGGACCCCCGCTCTATGGCGGGCGGTCCCTTTCTACGATGTTAATGTTAATGTTAATGGGAATTTATTAAGCGCACTTACACCGGGTGGCTTCATGGCGCTGACCAGAGAGCAGAAAAGTACTGAAGGCGGACTGAACAGACTACAGCTGTCAATTATCCCAAGTTATAAGCTAGCCGAAACAACCAGGTCTTGAGGAGCCCCCTAAACTGCATGATGTCGTTACAAGACCGAATCTCCAGAGGAAACAAATTCCAAAGTTTAGGTGCCAAGACCGCAAAACGGCGGCCCCCCTGACGCACACATTTAAACTTGGGTACAGAAAGCAGAGAAAGATGGGCAGAATGAAGGGTCCGGTTGGGCTCATATCTGGATAACAGGTTAGTAATAAAAGTGGGGCTTTTGGCATGCAAGGCCTTAAACACCATGCAGCCAGTTTTGAAAACACAGGGCTGAGAGATGGGGAGCCAGTGAAGTTTCTGAAGCGCTGGGCTGACTGGTTGCCTTCAGGGTTGACGCATGACCAACCGAGCAGCATGGTTTTGGACTAACTGCAATCGCTTAGTCCAAATGGGATATGAAAGTGGCCATTATAATCCGGACCAAAGCGCCCTGAGTGAAAAATCGGTGGATTTTCCGGATCTTGCGCATCTGAAAGAAGCACTTTGAGATCACACTGCCCACCTGAGATTTCAGTGTTAGTTCCTTGTCAAGGGAAACTCCTAGCGTTTTTGCCGAGCTGGCAGGGAAGGGGGATGGACCGAGCTCCGTGGGCCAGTAGTGAGGACCCCAGAATTTACCACTGTCCCCGGTCAAGACAAGGTTTGTCTTGCTCGGGTTCAGTTTCAGATGGTTACCGTTCATCCACTGTTGTATAAACAGCAGTGTTTCATGGAGGTCCGCCACTGATCGTTCGGAGCCATCGATGGGATGGGGGGTGGACAAAGTCCGCCCGTCATCCTAATGGGCCCCCAAGTTTCTTGGGTGAAAATGATGTAATTTAAAAGGAATTCAATGGTGTCATTATGTTGTAGGAAATGTTCTAACCCGTAGGTGTTCCAAGAGCAAAAATTTTTTGGGATTTTTTTGTGAACCTTTACTCATAATGTCAGGGTTGCATGTAGACATGGTGTTTCTGGGCCCCGTACTTTCTTTTTTTATTACCCAGTTAGTCTTGTAATATTCCTGAGGACTCCCACCAGGGGGGACAGTACTTAGGGATTTGATGATTTTTAGGTTTTCAAATTCTTTTTTGATTGGTTCCGGTGCCAATAGCACCCATTAGGACCGATCCTCCACTTTCTTTTTTCGGAGGTAAAGGACCTGGGTAGCATGGGGCATCAATCCTTTGTAATTCGATCCCCCAGGACTTGAACATTTGCTGATGTATTATTATGTGATCTACTATCTCTGATGAGGTTTAGTTCATTATTGTAACCTCTCTGCTGTTCAAAAATGTATTAGGTCTAAATTTGACTGATAACAAGTTAGAGGTTTTGATGCAGGCTATATCCCTTATTTCTTTTATCAAGTATATAATTTTACCTCTGTTTAAAGTATCAAAATTCCCTCTTGAGATGTAAATAGGGAATAACACAAGTTTATATGAGTGTTTTCCATTTGTTATGTGCTGTAAATCTAGATCGAAGTTCTGTAAAGGATGGGAGCCTTTTTGAAGCCTACAATCTTTCAAATACCAATTAGTACATTGCTCTTGAACTGGTTGTATGCCCTATCCTTGTTGCTCTAAAGTGCTTCTCAGCTTCAGATCCTCATTAGTGTTTTACTTATTCACTGAATTCCTTCAAGCTTGTACCACTAGCAAATATTTTTCTTCCTGATTTGATGTAAAAAACCCAGAAACATGTATTCCTTTTATTGTTGCATATTAGAGGCGTGCTCTTGGGGGGCTGTAGTCAAAGTCTGTTGATCTTTGGAGTTGAGTAAGGAGGATGGGCCTATTATATTCTCATCCCCTTTTGGTTCAACTGCAGGAGTTCCTACTTATTGGACTGCGACCTCTGGTTCCGTCTGATTTGAGTTCTCCTCTGCCGATGTTTTTTCATTCTTGTGTTGAGAAAATGATTGCCATATTTAATTTTGTTGAACTATTTTCCCTTTGTTACTTGTTATCCTCAATCTCTTTTTTCCTTTTTTTGAGACCGCCAGTTTTCCTTCTACTATCTCCGTAATTTTGTTTATCTTTTTTCCGTTACTGGCAGAGTGATTGACTTGCCTATTAGAAGTACTTTCTTTTGATTCAATTAATTGGTTGTTTGCAAAGGAGGGGGTTGGATTTTTTGAGGCGTAATTTTCCATGTTTGAGGCAATTCTGCTAGGATTTTTATATTTTTTTGAACGTTTTCATCATGTTTCTAAACTCTTTGTCTTGATTGTGTCCTTGCTGCTTGCGCTCTTACTTCCATCAGTATATCTGACAAGATTGAAGATAGAATTTCTGGATCTTCACCTGCTATTGAACATTGGCAGGTGACTTGAGTTGTCATCAGTGATGTCATCAGTGATGTCACTGACCATGTCATGAATGATGTAATATGTGACATCATCAGCAGTGGATTGCAGGTGCGCGATATATAGTTAGTGCAACTAACTATATATGCGAATTTCAATGGTTTTGTGTGAGTAAAATAAGGTTTTGTAAATGCTAATCCCTAACTATATATGGTCTATAACCTATGGTTTTTTCAGTGAATTTTCCAGGTTTTGTAAATGCTAATTCCTAACTATATATGGTCTACAACCTATGGTTTTTTCAGTGAATTTCAATGGTTTTTTAATAGCAAATATCAAAAGTTGTAAAATGTATTCTTATTTTATTGGAAAACTATATTTTATATGTTTTTAATATAATTTTGTTATGTATTTATTTATTTTTTTATTATTTTTTTTGTTTCGCTACCAGTCCGCGCACCGGGTAGCTTCCCATTAGCTCAATTTGGTTCCGCGACCCGGTCCGCGAACCGGTAAACGTTCCGTTAGCGCAACTACCGCGTTAGAAAACGTCGTGACGCGTCGCGTTAGCGCACCCGGAAGCGTTCTGGTACGCGAACCGAGGCGCGAAGCGCAGCACCCCGGAAGCACTCCGGGGCGCGTAGCGGGACGCGTAACGTAAGCGTAACAGGTCATGTGACTTGAAAATAACACTTTTTATTGGTTGATTTCACTTTTGGTTTCTGAATGATGTAAAGCTAGGTCATGTGACCTAAAAATAACACTTTTCATTGGTTTAGAACATTTTTTTTTCCCAAATGCTGAAAGCCCCCTCCTATTTTTCTCACTCTGACTTTCAACTTTGTGAGAGGAAGACCTATTTTGATTATTGGAAGATGGCTTCAATTGTAGCTGCAGCTGGTGGACCCCCACCACCACCACCACCTCCTAGGAAGGATGGACCACCTCCCCAGTTTATTCCCAACCCTGAAGAAGAGGAGGAAGAAGAAGAACAGGATGTACAATACATAGTATTTTTGCCTGAAGAGCCCCGGAAATCACACCACAAGGACAATTTTATTTGGCAGTTTTTTACATTTCCTGAAGGCCAAAAAAAGGTGAATGCCCGTTATGTTACATGCCTGATATGTAAAGAGGCTCTTTCCCGAGGCACGGATAAAAAGTATAGCTTTGGTAACTATACTATGCATCGCCACATGCAAAGGTGGCATCCAATAAATTACAGTGTGGCGGAGGTGCGTAACCTACGTGAAAATCCACCAACTCCTGTGGCCACCACCTCAACGCATGAAAGTCTTTCGGGACCAGAGGCGAGGGAGACGGTCCCCACTATTCAAACTAATTTTCAACACATCAAGCTGGTGTGTATTTATTGTGGGGGTTTGCTTTGTTACGGCGAGATGAGCGTAAACTTAATGAACAGAGCATTTGAAAATCACAAGTGCTCAAAACGCCCTAGAAAGTGATTTTTTTTTGTGCTCCTGTTGAGCCGTTTCTAATGCCTGTTTTTCGTTCTTCCCCCTGAACAAAACACAAAAAAAATTAAATTGTTCCAAAAATACAAAAAAAATAAAAAAAATTCAGAAAAAAATATATAAAACAACAAAAACAATTTTAAAAAAGTTCTTTTCAGAACTACCTCCCATTTATAAAAAATTGCTAAAATGTTAAGCACTCTTGCATTCTCTTTTTTTTGATTCGCTTCCTGGTTCGCGCCCCGGTACGCGAACCGGAAGCAAACCAAAAAAAAAATGGAAAAAAAAATAGTGTATATAAGGGAAGGAGACAGAGAGAATAATGTTAAAAGAAATACATCACTGATGACATCTCAAATGACATCACTGATGACATCACTGATGACAACATCCAGTGACTGTATGTTTCTGTAAAGCTAAAATATGTCTTACATATTGAAGAATGAGTGGATGTATAAGTGTCTGGATGAAGGATTTAGTAGGTGCATGACTGACTGTATGAGTGAGTGATTAAATGTGTCTCACTGAGTGCATGGGTTAGTAACTAAACTGTCTTAATTTGTGCATCATTATGTCTGTTGTTCTGTAAACTGCTGCATGTGTTGATCAGTAGCTATATGAGTAACTATATGGGTTATTTATAGGTTGCCCAAGTATTTGTATGGGAGACTGAGTGTGTGTGTGGGTGGCTGGGAGGTGTATGACTCTGTGCATAGATGTGTGAGCAGTTTATTCACTAGATGTATGCGTTCAAAAGTGCATGTGGAAACAGCTGTATGGGCGGTTGACTGTGTGCATGAGTGTATTGGTGAGTGAATGGATATCTCAGTGCTACATGTCAAAGTAAGTACATATGTAAAACACAGTACATGTGAGAGTTGACATATATAGTGCACTGTGGTGGAAATGATTTGGGCACTATGACTGGGGTTGGTCTGGAAATGCTTTTAAAGAACACCTTTCATCAATTGATGACACTTTTTCCCCAAACTTCCTTGGTATATTCCAATATATGCCAAAGACAGAAATGGAAGTGGTCCAACCTATTTTTTCCACAATTTGAGAAAGCACGGAAACATGTGAATAAATCTGTTTCTGCTTAGAAGAGAGACTATGGAATGGGTTTAATATACAACAATAACTTGCGTTACAACATTCAAGACATCTACAGAAGAGATGGTGTGCACTTCTCCGATGAAGGGAATAGAATATTCGTCCTTTATTTAAAACTGTGCATTTGAACCTACTTGTAGGTACCTAAATTAGCCACAGAACACAATAGCTCTCTTCAGAGCTACCCAACCTCTGATCAATCAAAACGTTTATCTTTTTCTAACTTTTTTTTTTTTTTCACCAAAGTACGCTCCCCGGTTCGCTTACCGGTGCGCGTACCGGGCGCTCCACCCGCGAAATTTTCAATTTTTATTTTTTTATTTTTGCATATATCAGCGTCCTAAGCCCCCCTCAGAAAACCTAGAGGGTCACAACGTGTCTGCACCCCTTCTACCCATTCCGAACATTGTTTGTCCTCCATCTTGTGTCTCAATTCTACCGATACACAAAATGGAGGACTCCCGTAACGCTGCCGGTTCGCGCACCGGGGAGCGCACCTGTAAGCGCTCGATAAAAAAAGGTGGGAAAGTAATTTACAGAAAAACCACTACAGACACTTTCATCAAATATAGAATAGGCCCTACTAAATAGCAGTCCCTACCATTTAACCAAATTTGATGGAATTCCATTGAGAAAATTATGCTGTAAGCCTGACTAAATATCCTGAGGTAAATTACCTAACAAAAACACTTATGAAGTGTTAGAATTGACAACCAATTAAAATGCTACTTTCAATATCCTCTATTATTTCATGACATTTGATTGGTTATGTACCTGAATATATATAAAGAAAGAGAGAGAAACACAGCCATTTTGACTACTACTTCCTGAAGTACATATCAAGTACATTTCAACTGAGAACTTAAACTTCTTTTTGAAAGGTAAGATGTTATTTTAAAAACTGAAGTATGTTCTGCACTTTAAGTTAATTAGGAAAACATTTTCTGATAGTTATATACTATCCCTCTGTAATAGTTATAGAATAAGATAGACTTCTCTGTTTTAGTTATGGATGGAGTTAGGCTTGTCTTGTATAATTAAGAATTTACTTAGGCTTTATCACATAATTTTTTTTATATTTCTACTTCCAGTCTGATACCATACACTGCCCAAAGATAAAATCACTGTTTTATAAACCAAACTACCTGTCTGTACTTAAACCCAACAGTGCCCTATCTGTACTGATATATTTTAAAAAAAATTCAATTTACAGCACAAAAATGGAAGGAGAGCAAAAAAATACCATCAAAATTGTTCTGGAAAGCAACAAAGATACAGAAATTGAACCCAATGACTCTGAATTCTTTGATGAATCACGGGACTTTGAACTTCTGCAATGTGTACAATCAGTAGATTATCTGATTGAAAATGAGAACATTTCTGACAATCAATTATTAAAAGTTCTTTTAAATTTTGAAAACGAATCAGAGAAATAAATTTATATTTAATAATTCAAAAATTGTTTGAGACATTATTCTTTTTTATATGTATTTTTTAAACTAGTACCAAATTGATTATAATGTAAAATCAGACTTTAAAAATACTGTGCAACTTTTTTGTGTTACATAGTAAGTTTGCTCATAGTTACTTCCTTTCTCCCACTATATTATCTCCAATGTGTATTTAACATCTCTTTATCATCTCCTGCCTCCATGGTGTTTCTGCTTTCCTGACAGACTACGCTATGAATTCCATATACCACAATAACTTCTGAAACAACATGCAAGATATCTACAAAGGAGATGGTGTATTTTTATTTTTAGACTCTGCATTGGTACCTACACGTTGGTACTTAAATAAAAAAAAATTAAAAAAAATACAACAAAAAGAACAATCAATATACATACATTCATCCTATTTTCCCTATATTACGCTTCCCGGACCGCTTCCCGGTGCGCGTACCGAGCGCTCCCCCCGAAAAAAAAACGATAATATTTTTTTTTTTTCCCTGCGGGGCCCTTTTAAAGCCCCCTCACCAAACCTAGGGGGTCAGGGAGGATGTACTCTGCCCCCTTATGCTCATTTCCCCCTTTGTTTTTGCCACATCTTGTGTCACGATCCTACTGAGACACAAGATGGCGGCCGCTCCGGACTGTTTAGAATGTTCACAGTCACCGGGGAGCCAATCCGCTTCTCCTAGCGCAGTTCCGTTACGCGTCAGGTACGCGAACCGGGGCGCTAACCGGAGTGCTGTCACAGATATATCTGTTTTTTAAAACATTAATTTCACAAAATCCACTGGAGCACATATATTGAGACATAGCAAAGGCACGTCGGGCAAACCATATCTACAATTTTTCCAAGTTTCGTGTAAATCCATTCAGCCGTTCGAGCTAAAACTGAGTCCAACCGCCCTATGGAAAAATGAATGGGAAAAACGCGTTTTGGGACCCCCCTTTTTTCTCGGCCCCCCCTTGACGAAACCCCCCCAAATTTTTGGGGGCTGCTCAGAAACAAAATGTGCCATTTTCCTGAAAGTTTCAGCCAATTCCGTCCACAAACGCCAAAGTTATTCGACATAGAATTTTCAGAAATCCCATAGGAAAAAAATCCTAACTATATATACCTACTGGCGACCGCCAGTAGGTAATATATATATATATATATATATATATAGATGTGTTATGACAATGTCCTTTTATTGTTGAATAAGGGGTTGTTGAATTTAACACATGTGTTCCATGAAATAGACTGTATTGTATTGTGACATTTGGCACCTTACATTGGGCACAGCCGGCATCGGCATCGCACAGAGGGTGTCCTTGGTGGAAAGTGGAATGTACACCGATGTGTAAAAGCCATGTGACTTTGAATTAGGTCCCTGGAGTGGCTCTTAATCGTGGTCGGCTATATTTATATATTTCTAGCAGGACTGCAAACTCCAGAACGCACTGCGGCTCAGCAACGGCTAAGCAACGAAGGCCTAGTACTAGAAGGCCTAGTCACAGGACAGAAAATTTCCTTTCACTTTGAGTTTCTGTGCTTTTGCCTAATGAGTTTCCACTATTGAGTTTCCACTGCTCTCAGCTCCCCATCCCTTTTTTTTTGTTTGCTGCATGGGATAGTTGCTCATTTTCATCTTCCTTTTTCTTATGTTTATGTATTATATATTGATATGAATTGTTATTTGTTGTCGATTTTCTGAAATTCTTTTTTGTGAGCTTGTGATTGTGGCGAAACTGGTTGTTCGGATGAATTGTATGAGTGGTTTTGATTGACTGGGTATGTCTGCCTGTGATTTTGGTTTTGGGGGCTTTTTTGTGTGTATATAATATAAATATGTATATATAGAACATTTGTAGTGTATTATGGTCACGACTATGAGCTTATATTGTTATTAAGTTCTTAAGTATCAGAAAATGTGTAAAAAAAAATATGATAATATCTTTTCAATAACCTCTGTTTGTGGGACAATGTTACTTTTTATGTGAATGTAGGATATACTACCTAGTTGAAATTACTACTTAGTGAGTTCTTGTTGTTGTTCTCATTTTCATCCAGTGGCGTAACCCGAGTAGGGCCGTGCAGTCTGCATACAGCTTCCATACCCTTCTCCCTTTCCTCCTGTCCTTTTGCCCCTCGTTGCCTTTCCATCCCACGGACAGTCATTATTTAGCTTACAGACATGGCGGCGAGGGTTAGGGGTAAACAAGCAAAACCGGATTCAGTGAGAGATTCGGTGAGAGAGCTTTTAAAATCACCGACAGTGGCTTCACCCACACTTGTGGCTAAAGGAGGAGAAAAAAAGGCAGAAGAAAGGCACACCAAAAAAATGCCCTAAAGTTTAAAGCGATGGAAGCGGCCGAGAAGTTCAGACAAAATAAACATAACATCTCAATTAAGTCAGTTGAGAAGGAGGGGGAGGAGGAGGAGGAGGAGGAGGACATGGAAGAAGAGGATGAGGATGCGGAGACATTATCCGAACTTTAGGCAGAATTGAGGCTTTTGGGCATTGATGATAATGGTGAGGGGAAGGGGGTGATAAGGCGGATACCGTGGATAACGCTGGTAAGAGTAAAATTAGGAGGATTGAGAGCCAATCGAGTCCCAAGCAGTATCCCCTTTTTCAAAACCAGTGTTCCAGCAGGGGCGATTCATGAGTACTCCAATGCGGGAAGAATCTAGTCAAAGGGAATTAAGAGGAGCAATGGAGCGAGAAGATTCTAGAGAGAAAGGGGGTGCGATAAAACCAACAACGCCAATGGCAGAGGCAGGTTTGGAGAAAACGACAGAGGCAGAGGTAGTGGCAGTGCCGGATGCCACTTCGCTCCCCCCCATCTCATTACAATCATTACAGCTACAGGCTCCTTTAGCCCCCTCCACTCCCTTGATTCAGGCTGCACCCCAGCCCCACCTTTGTTCCACATCACTGTCTCACCCTCATCACAGTCCTATCAACATCGCAAAGTCAGCTCACTCTGCAGACAAAGTACAACTCTTGAATTCCGTCTCTTTGCCAACTATGCTACCTTCCACCGAACTCCCAGGTCTAGGTCCAGTACGAAATCTTTACAACACTCAAGAAGATGGTGTATGCAACGTTCTAAAAGTGAACTCGATAGAGGAGATGCTTAAAACTATACTCCGCGAAATAAGGGATCTTAAAATCTCCCAAGCTCACAAGATATCACAGTTGCACTGCAGGCATACAAAAATGGAGGAGCACTTTGGTAATCTTCCCACAAGAGTCTCAGAGGCTGAATTTCGGGTCTCCTAGAAGATACTTTGATCACGATGCAGAAAGACCTCCATGCAGTAAACAAAGAGAAATCTCAGTTGGCGGAAAAGCTACAGGACTTAGAAAATTATAACAGGCGGTCCAATATACGCCTAGTGGGCATTTCCGAAGGACTGGAAGACACAGACGTAGTGAAATGGTCAGAGTTCTTGTTAAAGAAGGCTATACCGGAATTGCAAGGTGACTTAACAATCACAAGAGCACACAGAGTCCCGGCACATAAACCCAATAATCTTAAATACCCCTGTACAATAGTACTTAATTTTTCGGATTATAGGGTGAAAGAGAAAATCCTTAATACAGCCTTTTTAAGAAGAACATTCAACGCCGATGTAGCAAAAAAACTTTCGGATCTTTTCGGACATGTCAGCGGCATCTGCCCACAGACGTAGGGACTTTGTCAAGATGATCGATTCTTTTAAGGTTAAGGGTGCCCAAGCTATGATCCTCCAGCAGTCTAAACTGAAGGTCCTAGTCAAAGGGAGATTCTTCATTTTTACAGATTTACAAGAAGCACAGTCTTTTTTGGAGGGTCCCTTCGCATACATTTTTTAAATTTTTTTAAATTGAAAAGGGCGGTTGCAAGGGGTTACAGGAAGCGCACAAGGATGCAATAAAATGCCATCCACAAAGAAGAAAAAGGAACAGAGGGAGACAGAAGTGGGACACGGGGCTTGCCGTCACCTCTAGGGGGGTTTGGGAGGGGGGAAGGTGAAGGGGGTGTTGCAGGGGGGAAAAAAGAGAGTTCATATGATAAGAAGTTATATGGTCAGTTAAAGGTACAGTTACTATATGGGAGAAATTAGTAGCAAATTAGTAGCAGTAGTTTGCTTTATGTTGATGCACTTTTTTTTTGCACTGAATGGCACTGTAAGATTCTGAGCGGGGGTTATATTACAAGTACCGGTCCGAATAACGCATAAACCCATGGCAGCTTAACTTTGTCTAATATTAGAAACTATCGCAAGGTTTAAGTTCTATGCCACTTGCACTTTAATCGCTGATTTTGCACAGAGGCCAGGTATAGGAGGTTATACATTTTTCTCTTTTAGTGATGTTTTCGTACACTTGCTTGCCTCCAATTTTATATTTCAGGGTTTTGTATATGTTGCACTTTATTCGCTCTTTAAATGCTGATTTTGTATAACTGTTTGCTGCTATATGAAATGGTGATTTGCGTATTTTGCACAAAAGGTTGCTCAAACTCCTACGATCTCTTTGTCTAATATTGGAAACTATCGCAAGATTTAAGCTCTATGACATTTGCACTTTAATTGCTGACTTTGCACAGAGGCTAGTTATAGGAGGATATAACTTTTTCCCTTTTACTGATGTTTTTTTTTACACTTGCTTGCCTCCAATTTTATATCTCAGGGTTCTGTATATGTTGCACTTTATTTGCATTTTAGAGGATGATTTTGTACAACTGTTTGCTGCTATAGGAAATGGTGGTTTGCGTATTTTGCACAAAAAGTTGCTCAAACTCCTACGATCTCTGAACTATACGGATGTACTTTGCACATATTTCCCGGGTCTCTTTTTCTACAATTCCAGTCCTTGCTGTACTTTGCACACAATGAGTTTTATACTCAATATATAAGTATTATTGAGAAATAAGCTGAAGTTTTTGTCTTTTAATACAAATGGTTTGAATAATGTTCGTAAAAAAATGCTATTGAATGCTGGCTAAAGAGCCTCTGCCCGGATGTTATTTTTCTACAAGAAACCCGTCACAGAGTCCAGGCTGAATCCGATAAAACTCTAAAGGGCTGGGCGGGTTATAGAGTTTCATCAGTAACTGGGTTGGCACAGAGGGGAGTAAGCATCATAGTAGGAAGGCATGTAGGCTTCTTTCTGGAAGGGTCACTCACAGACCATAGTGGTAGATGGGCATTCGTATATGGTTAATTAAATCAGGTAAATATAATATTAGCCACAATATACGCACCAGTGATAGATGACCCACTCCCAATTCTACAACTGAAACAAGCATTGACGGGTATACCTGGGCAAATAATACGGGGAGGGGATTTACATTTTTTACAGAATCCTTTAATTGATTCATCTAAAAAAGACCGATACCAGAATAAACCCAACGTTGCTATTGCCTTACAAAGTTGCAAATAAGACCTTCAAGTCATTGATTATTGGCGAACTCGCAATATATCTAAACGCGAATATTCTTGCCATTCTGCAAAATACAATTCAGCATCTAGGTGGACTTCTTTCTAACATCCTATGGGTTAGAAGTTGATAATTATGATCACCTACCAAATCCATTCTCAGATCACGCAGCACTTTATATGGAGCTAATTATAGGGAATCAAGAAACAGACACCTAGAAGATGGTATTTTAATAAATTGAACTTTTCAGAGGCACAATGGTGTACAGACATCGAGGAGGAGATTGAGGAGTTTTTTATGCGGAACAGAGGGTCAGATCCAATCAATGTAATTTGGGACGCTTTTAAGGCCACTTTGAGGGGAATAATTACCTCCCAAAAAAATACCGAAACAAAGGGCAAAAAGGGAGGAAAAAATTATTTACAGACAAATCTTGTGAAGGCGAATCAAGAGCACTATAGAGCGAGATCTTTGGTCTCGGGTCAAAAGGTAGCAGAAGCAAAGAGAAAAATGAAGGAATTCTACTATTATTTAGGTGACACAAATAGTAATCTCTATGCCCAGAAGCTCTATGAAGAGAGTGAATACATAGGCAAACTCTTGGCGTGGCAAGCTAATGAAAATCAAGTCCGCAACAGAATGGAGCACCTCTTGGTTCCCGTTACCAAAGTACAGGCGAAAACTACAGCTTCTATAAGTGAGATGTTTTTAAAACATTATGAGGGAGTTTACCAAACTAGTGAAGGGGTCGCAACAGAAAATATTCGGGAATTGTTAGATGCACTCCACATTCCCAAACTAGGTAACGATGATAAAAAATTATTGGTTGAGGAGTTTACAAAGATAGAACTAGATGAGGTAATTAGCTCCCTCCCCAGTTGCAAGGCTATTGGTGAGGATGGGCTTCCTGCGGAACTTTTTAAAAAGCTAGATGGTATTCTCCGTAAAGAGCTCCATTTACTAGCTAATTTCTTATTACAAGGAGGGCCCCCTCCGGACTCTTTCCGCACTGCAGTGGTTGTTAGTATTTTTAAAAAAGGAAAGGACAAGGAAAACACAAATTCATACAGGCATATAAGTCTTTTAAATACATTTTTACGAAACTTCTTGCGAATCGGCTGAATAAAATAGTAGGGTCTCTTATAAGTCCAGATCAGTGCAGTTTTATAGCAGGAAGACATATCCACACTAACACAACATTTTTATTGGAGGCATTGGATTATTGTAAGATTAATAAGGTGGAAGCACAGATCTGGCTTTTAGATGCCGAAAAGGCTTTTGACCTAGTGTCATGGGACTGTCTTTTTGCGATTTTGCACAGCTTTGATTTTCCGACTGATTTTATCTTCCTCGTGAAGCAGCTATATGAGAATTCTAAGGCACAGATTATTATTAATAACATAAATGTTGGGTCATGTAAAATTAACGGAGGCACGCATCAAGGTTGCCCCCTGTCGCCAATTTTATTTGCTTTATTTATCGAACCTTTGGCGATTGCAATTAGGGGGAAAATGACCGACACAGTACATGTAGCCGGAATGACAAATATAAAACTATATGCCGATGACATTGTCCTCTTTCTAAATTCAAAGCTTACAAGTCAAGTAGAAATTTAAAAATCTTTTCTGACTTTCAAAAGCTAGGAGGCTATAGAATAAATGTCAACAAAACGGAAATTATTTTAGCTAACTGCACGGTAGACACTTTATCAGTGGAATTTAGGCAGATTTATAATATCCACCCTAAGAGATATTTGGGAATATTCATTTCTGACAATTTGGAAGACCTATATACGTTAAATTACATACCCCTGTTAAAAAGGATTGGTTCAATACTAGATCGTTGGAACCAACTACCGTTATCAATAATGGGACGTGTTGCTCTAATCCGTATGTCTAACCTACCACTTTTCAATTTCCTTTTAGCGCAGCCCCGTGTTCAATTCAGGTTTCATTTTTTTTAAAAGTGGATGCTATGCTCTCCTCGTTTCTATGGGCAAATAAAATTCCGAGATTAGCACTTAGCACTTTATACCTCCCGTCCGCACAAGGAGGGTTGTCCCTGCCAAATATTAGAGAATATTATTTTGCTACTTTTTCACATCACAGTTTTAGTTTTTTTTTTAGATGATCACGAAGCAGACAATTTTTTTATGAGGAAGGTGTTGTTGGAATCTAAAATCTATGATCCAGTAAGAATCACGAAATACCCAAAGAAGGTACGTTATAAGTCCTTACAATGGCTATTTAAACAGAGAACCCAGCTCCTGAAACACTATGATATTTTTAGAACAAGTAGTTCGACTAATTTACTCAATTTAAACATTGGGGAGAGGGGATGTCTGGACAAAAACACTGTGCGACTTTGGAAGGAAAACGGCTTTGAGAAAATTGAGAACTTTCTTTTAGGGAATAGATGGAAGTCTTGGGAGGAAATTACTGGGGAGATCCACCACTCAAACATAATCTTGAAATGGTCTTTTATCACTCTTCAAGCTGAGTTCAGAGAGCTAGACATATGTAACTTATTTCATAAAAGCATCATAACGGAAGCATTGAAGAGCGCAACACAAAGTAAAATTAGTGTCTGGATAAAAAATCTCAAAGATGATAATTCAATTGTAATGTATAATAAGGCCAGAGATAGGTGGAAAAAGAGGGAAGACATTGAAATTAACAAATTCATGTGGGATAAAGTTAATAAATTTAACATATGCATTTTTAGAGACGCCAATTTTAAGCGAATGCAATTTTATAGCAAATGGATAATTTATAGAACGCCCTCGTTTCTCCATAGTATATATCCGCAAGTTGAGGATAAGTGGTTCCATTGTGAAGAAAACGGCACTTGGAAACATTTAGGGGTCGATTAGGATGGCGGACGGAAATGGGTACTGTCCGCCATGGTCGGGGAAATTTTACTCCCGGCTGCGCCGCGGAGATTCCGCTGTTGGGATTAGGATAATCATGTCACGAAACTCCGACCGCGGCGGACGGATCATAACCAACACCGTCCGCGGTGGCCGGAACACATCCAACTCCGTCCGCGGCGGACGGAGTCCAATGAACAACCACTGCCGCGGACGGAAATGACAGCGGAAAATAACACATGTACCGCCATACCTGTGAATACTCCGTGGCCGCAATTAGGATAAATCCGCCCGTACCACGGAACGCACAGCCATCCACGTCCGCGGCGGAAAGAATGCAACGATAAACACTGCATCACTGCGGAAGGCCAACACGCACAACATCCCTAGCGGCAAACAAATGTTACAAAGTGTACCGCAAGTCCAAAGCAAACATACGAACATTGACAACGCCCCCCCCATACACCAACACCAAGCACAAGCCACCATGACACGTCCCAAGTATCCAATAATGCACACTAGTCAACACGCCCACCTACCACCTGACTGCCAACAACCATAGAGACACGACTATAAAATGACACCCACACACTACCACAATCCTTTGCATCACAGCATTGCTGCTAGCAAGAGGCCCAAATCGAGATACTGCTAACTCACATAGAAGACACACAACCACCACCCTACCACACCCACCACACAAACACCCACCACACAATTCCTACACATCACACACCACACACCTGCACCCCCCAACTCACTCAACTCACACACTGAGCACCACACACCATGGCACCCAAAAAAAACCTAAATTCACGGAGACCGAGTTGAGGGTAATGGTAGATGAAATAATCCGTGTTGAGCCCCACATCTTCGGGGCCCAAGTCCAGCAGACGTCCGTGGCGCAAAAGAACCACATGTGGGACAGGATCGTCACTCGAGTGAATGTGTCGGGGACTGTGCCGAGGACGAAGCATGAAATTCAGAGGCGGTGGCATGACCTGAAGACCAGGGTGAAGGGCATCCGATCGAAAAACAATGCAAGAGCCATTCTTACAGGCGGTGGAACACCCCCGGAGCCCATACCCTACACCGATTGGGAGCAGAAGGTGCTGGTGATACTACACCCAGAGAGCCTAGACGGACTTGACGAAGGAGAAGAGGCTGGTAAGTACAAACCAAGCACCACGATCAGCACGACATGGTCAGGCTCACACAACTGAGAAGAAACATCTCCTACGCCCCAACCCATGCACGTTGGCACCAACTCACAAACATGTACATGGCTCCCAACAGGCCCCCATGTTCACGGTGAGGGTGGGGGTGGTGGAGGGTGGGGTGTGTGAGAGGCCCAAACTACAACTCCCAACAGGCCCCCATGTTCACGGTGAGGGTGGTGGTGGTGGAGGGTGGGGTGTGTGAGAGGCCCAAACTACAACTCCCAACAGGCCCCCATGTTCACGGGGAGGGTGGTGGTGGTGGAGGGTGGGGTGTGTGAGAGGCCCAAACTACAACTCCCAACAGGCCCCCATGTTCACGGGGAGGGTGGTGGTGGTGGAGGGGGGGTGTGTGAGAGGCCCAAACTACAACTCCCAACAGGCCCCCATGTTCACGGTGAGGGTGGTGGTGGTGGAGGGTGGGGTGTGTGAGAGGCCCAAACTACAACTCCCAACAGGCCCCCATGTTCACGGGGAGGGTGGTGGTGGTGGAGGGTGGGGTGTGTGAGAGGCCCAAACTACAACTCCCAACAGGCCCCCATGTTCACGGGGAGGGTGGTGGTGGTGGAGGGTGGGGTGTGTGAGAGGGCCAAACTACAACTCCCAACAGGCCCCCATGTTCACGGTGAGGGTGGTGGTGGTGGAGGGTGGGGTGTGTGAGAGGCCCAAACTACAACTCCCAACAGGCCCCCATGTTCACGGTGAGGGTGGTGGTGGTGGAGGGTGGGGTGTGTGAGAGGCCCAAACTACAACTCCCAACAGGCCCCCATGTTCACGGGGAGGGTGGTGGTGGTGGAGGGTGGGGTGTGTAAGAGGCCCAAACTACAACTCCCAACAGGCCCCCATGTTCACGGGGAGGGTGGTGGTGGTGGAGGGTGGGGTGTGTGAGAAGCCCAAACTACAACTCCCAACAGGCCCCCATGTTCACGGGGAGGGTGGTGGTGGTGGAGGGTGGGGTGTGTGTGACAGGAAACAGAAATGTCTACTAATCTATATGACCATGTAATGTCCACATTACTGACCAGCTCTATCTTGTCCCTCAGGTGATCGTGAACTGACTGGGGAAACCAGTACCCGGCCGCCAGCCTCGCCTCCCACACATACAGGACTCTCTGGTGACGAGGACACAGGCAGCTCCGGTGCGGAGGATGGAGCGGGACCAAGCACACAGCCAGGGCCATCTGGCTCACAGGGACTCCCGGGACCGACCACCGTCGCATGTGTGACTCCAGCGACACCTGTCTCTGCGATCTGCACAGTCCCCACCACCACCAGTAACACCAGTACCACCAGTACCACCAGTACCACCAGTACCACCAGTACCACGACTCCTGCCTGTGCCACCCAGCCTAACCCAGCGCACGACGCTGGTCCATCGGCCTCACACACAAGCAGGGTGAGTGGGCCACAAAGAGAGGCAACGGGACATCAGCCAATCAGGCGACCCACACACCGCCGTACAGAGGAAGGACAGCTACCCCATCCAGTGGCAGAGTCCCTACAAGCCCTTGCCAGGTGCCAGGCGTCATACGACCGGTCCCAGGCAAACGCTGATCGTGCACACCAGGACTCAGTGGACAACACCAACATGTTGCGCGAAATCTCTGGGTTCCTTGGCCAGATGGTGCACATCATGGGCCAGCAGGCAACGATGTGGAGGGAATGGGTTGGCCGGAACAACCCCCCCCTCCACCAATTGTCGTAGCGCCACCGCCACCGTCACCTCCACCTCCACCGCCACCGTCACCTCCGCCTCCACCGCCACCGTCACCTCCGCCTCCACCGCCGCCACCACCGCCACCACCACCTGTGCCCCTGGCGACGGATGCGGCCCATCAACAACCTGCCCCCCCAGCTGCCTCTGTTCCACCTCAGAGACGGAGGGGCCGGCCGAGGCAGGAATTGGCTGAGAGCAGTGTTGGAGCGCCATCCACACGCTCCAAGAGGGGATGCCAATGACAATGTCACTGCCTGTGCCAGACATTCACCCTGCTAAGTATCCTGTCCCACATAGACAATCATTCCCACTGGTCTGCTGGACTTGTATGTCCAAAGAAATGAAGACACACATATGCAACCATCACAAACAACACACAGCTGATGAACCCCACATCCACACAACACCAGCAAACATACATGAGGCATTGTCAACCGCCACTAGAGGTAGTTACTCACATTCAAGGGAAGTAGCGATCTATGAGCTGGCGCCTCTGGTCCACACCTTCCTCCTCACCACTATCCTCATCAGTCGACATGGGTGGGATGGGAGGCCGAGGAACTTCTTCGTCTTCAGGGTCCAAGAGCAGTTCAATGTCATTGCGTACTGCCAGGTTGTGGAGCATGCAGCAGGCAATCACGATCCTGCATACTTTTCCTGGTGAGTAAGGCAGGGCCCCTCCGGTCTTATCGGGGCACCTAAACCTAGACTTTAGCAGTCCAAAGGTACGTTCGATGACTCTCCGTGTCCTTCCATGTGCATCATTGTACCGCATTTCACCCGCTGTTGTAGGATTACGTAGGGGACTGAGGAGCCAGGGCCGGTTTGGGTACGCCTATGTAGGGGGATGAGAGACACAAACATCACAACAAGATATGGTGGGTACCCCATGCCACACAGAGATCACAAGAGTCCCCACTGCACACTCACCAACAAGCCACGCTTGACCGGGTCGCAGATTTGCCATAAGTCGTGGGACAATGCTGCTCCGCATGATCTGGGCGTCATGTGCGGAGCCAGGAAATCTTGCACACACATGGGAGATGATGTTGTTTGCCAGGCACACCACCTGCACGTTCAGCGAATGGAAGTGTTTGCGATTCCTAAAATCTTGCTCACGTGCCCGTGGTGGAATGATAGCGATGTGTGTGCCATCAATTGAACCCACAACGTGAGGTATGTGGCCCAGTGCATAGAAGTCAGCTTTGACTGCTGCCAACTCTTCCGGCCGTGGGAAATGTATGTAGTCATTCTTGTACAGCATCATAGCTGTTAAGACATCCCGAAGAACCGTGCTAACCATGGCCTGTGACATCCCCCCGGCATGTCCAACTGTGTACTGAAAGGTGCCAGTAGCAAAGAAATGTAGTACCGCCATGACCTTTGCAGTGGGTGTAATCGAACCAGGATACGTCCTACGTGGCAGCAGATGAGGAGACAATTGAGCAACAAGCTCCAGCAACCGACGTCGATCCAGCCGGAATTTCCTAATCACCTCCTCGTCAACCATATCCTCCAGCACAGTGTATGGCCGATGCACATTTGGAGCCCTCCTGTGTGGGAGAGAGATGTAACTTAGGTCAACTTACAAACGACGCATACGTGTACAACTCCATCACATGTGAACCTTACTGACAAAACGTCAGTCTTCACCCTAATGTTTAGTAGCCACATCACAGACACACATGCAACTGCATGCACACAAACGATAATGATACACACGCCATGTCATCAAGCACCAATGCCAACACCAATAATGTTGTGCATACGGTAATTACATGCATGGTGACACAACGTCCAAAACACATACACAGAATGCATGTGTACCACCACCACTGTAGTCACCTCGCCAGAACCACACACTGACAACAGATGCATAATTTGGCCATACAGCCGTGATGTACTGTGTAGTTGTGAAGATGTAATAACGTCTGTAGGGTCACACCCGACGTCAACACGTCCAAATGCACATCTGTTGCCCATTGTGTGCCGACCGATGGGCATAGTATGGACACACATGCTATATTGTATGACATATGACCTTTCCCTATCACGCTCACAACCCTCATGACGCAACTGCACACAACACATCACGGTGCAGCGTCTGACAAGATAACATAATTGGCGCCGCCATGGCGGTGCACAACTTCCGCTACTTCCCAAAGGCCATACGCGGCCAGCGTCCCTCTTCCCATTGGCTGCATGTGCACGGACCGTCACGGGCACACATCGGCAAACGCACGTGCAAGCTTCAGGCACGGATGCTTCAGTTGCAACAATGTTCTATCACTGGAGCCACCATGGCGGTGCACGTACTCAGCGGGGGAGGTGCAGGCCTATACACCCTGTAGATGTACTCAATGGACATGCCAGTTCATGTCCCCTCTTACAGTCACATTGCATCATCCACCGTACACCGGCCGGAGCGGCCGGACCAAGGACGGCCGTGCCGGCCATGTCTACAACCGCCGTGCCCGGCCATGTACACAACCGCCGTGCCCGGCCATGTACACAACCGCCGTGCCCGGCCATGTACACACCCGCCGTGCCCGGCCATGTACACAACCGCCGTGCCCGGCCATGTACACACCCGCCGTGGCCGGCCATGTCCACAACCACCGTGCCCGGCCATGTACACAACCACCGTGCCAGGCCCGGCCTGGCACGGCGGTTGTGGACATGGCCGGGCATGGCGGTTGTGGACATGGCCGGCCACGGCCGTCCTAGGCAGGGCCGGGCACGGCGGTTGTGTACATGGCCTAGCACGGCGGTTGTGTACATGGCCGGGCACGGAGGTTGTGTACATGGCCGGGCACGGTGGTTGTGTACATGGCCGGCACGGCCGTCCTTGGCCCGGCCGATCAGGCCGGTGTACGGTGGATGATGCAATGTGACTGTAAGAGGGGACATGAACTGGCATGTCTATTGAGTACATCTAAAGGGTGTATAGGCCTGCACCTCCCCCGCTGAGTACGTGCACCGCCATGGTGGTGCCAGTGATAGAACATTGTTGCAACTGAAGCATCCGTGCCTGAAGCTTGCACGTGCGGTTGCCGATGTGTGCCCGTGACGGTCCGTGCACATGCAGCCAATGGGAAGAGGGACCCTGGCCGCATATGGCCAATCGCAAGTAGCGGAAGCAGTGCACCGCAACAACAGGGCCAGTCATTGGCACATTTCACGAACACGCTTCCAGGGCTGACCAATTGCTGGCGACGTATGCCACTGACACGTGCTGAGGGCCCTATATATGTGTGTTGGCCAAAATGACACTTCCTACCCTGGGGACCAGTGCTGCCTGTTCACCTCGACCTGCTGCTGCTGCTGAGCTTACCATCGACTGCTGCCTGTGACCATCACCTCGACCTGCTGCTGCTGCTGAGCTGACCACCGACTGCTGCCTGTGACCATCACCTCGACCTGCTGCTGAGCTGACCACCGACTGCTGCCTGTGACCATCACCTCAACCTGCTGCTGCTGCTGAGCTGACCACCGACTGCTGCCTGTGACCATCACCTCGACCTGCTGTTGCTGCTGAGCTGACCACCGACTGCTGCCTGTGACCATCACCTCGACCTGCTGCTGCTGCTGAGCTGACCACCGACTGCTGCTCTAGTGCCATACTCCGTGATCTTGCCATGTCGAGAGGCAAAGAGATCCGGTCTCGACCCTTCACCGCCGCGGAGCTTGGTGTCCTCGTGGACGGTGTACTCCGCAACTATGGACGCCTCTACGGCGCACCAGGACGGGTGGTAAGTGCAGTGTGGGACATGTTGGTGTGCATGAGGGGGCCAAATAATCAGGCCTATTCCTATCTTAGCTGTGTAGTGTGGGCTAGACATATATTCCTGATTGTGCATGGCTGCTGACAGTTACGTCTTGCCCCTATGTGTGTGACAGGCCAACTGTCCACTGACTTAAACCCTTTTGTCTCCCATCATGGTAGGTCAAGCTGCACCTTCGCAAGGACCTGTGGAGGAGCATAGCACGGGAAGTACGGGCATTGGGGGTGTGCAACAGACGACATACACACTGCCACAAACGCTGGGACGACATTTCCAGGCTGAGCAAGAATGTAGCGGAAGTAACACTGGGCATGATTCCAAGGACGCCCCGTCTGGCCCGACGCTCCATGACCCCTCTCATGCACCGTATCATTGCAGTGACGCAACCTGAACTGGCCGAACGTCTGAGTGCCGATCAACAGCAAACTAGCGGTGAGCATACTGTCTGTGTAGGAAACCTGTGAGTGCTATGCATGTATTGGTGCACAGACACAGTATTGAGTACCGTGTTGCGTATGTATCTCTGTGATGCCATTTTGGTCCCATTGGGTGGTTGTCATTTGACATCCAGGTCCGCCATGTTGACACGACACTTGCTTAGTAGTTGATTGTTGAAGCACATCCCCTAGTGGTCCATGGCCCCATGGCAGGAAATGTGAGGATGACTGGTAGAGGTGGGCCGTGTGCAGGATGGGGGCTACTAAATCTTTGTCAGCTATGGAATTTGGCAATCCTGGTCCTTCTGTACGTCAGTGTGCCCATGACTCACACATCTTTTATGTGCATTTCAGCTATGACAGAGGACACTCAGCCACAGACGGTGGAGATTAGTCGAGGAAATGAGTCCGGCTCAGACTTCTCACACACGCAGACTGACACAGAGGAGGCCAGCGCCGGAGAGGGGGACAGGACCATCCCTGAGGACTCGCATGTGGAGACACCATCGTCCTCCTCGTCGGACACTCTTGGTGAGCCTGCACTGTTGTCACAGACTGGGAGTGGGCAAGACAGCACACAGGGCCCACACTTCCGCCAACTGCACCATGTACTGTGCGTGGCCGGAGGAGTAGGGGGAGCAGAGTGGCAATCGGTGCAGGCACCGCTGCCCCTGCCACGGTGAGCCAAAATGCACTGTGTGCTGAGGCCGTTGATCTGCTGCGACAGCTGTGTGTGGGGCAGACCAATATGACAAATGCTTTCCAGTACCATGATAGGAAGTTGGGGCAGGTGGTGGCATTCATGGAAGGGATGCATGGCGATCGTGCAGGTCTACACAGGACAGTGCAGTCATTGGCAAGCAGTGTGTCGTCTGCAATAGTACAGTCGCATGAACAGGGTGCTACTTCTGTTTCCCCATCTACACCACTGGATGTCTCAGGGGGTAGTGATTATTCTGAGCAGGACTCAAATACAGGTTATTGCACTAGAAGCAGCGTCAGACAGCACGTCAGGGCACGCAGGGCACAGACCCCATCCCCTAGATCAGCTAAATCTGTTCACGTAGACAACGTCAGATACACTGGAGTACACACACACGATCCACAAGTGTTGTTGGGGGACATGCCTTCAGGAGCTACACAGGCATTCAACGCAAAAGGTACTCCCAAGGCAAGGGATACTCACATGTCCATGGACTGTACCTTGGACAAGGCCAGTCAGAAGACAAAGGCACCTCCTAAGAGCAGGGAGACTCCCAAGGGCAGGCCCACAGCAGAGGAAAGGGACCCTCCCAAGGACAGTGAAAAGACAAAGGCACCTCCTAAGAGCAGGGAGACTCCCAAGGGCAGGCCCACAGCAGAGGAAAGGGACCCTCCCAAGGACAGTGAAAAGACAAAGGCACCTCCTAAGAGCAGGGAGACTCCCAAGGGCAGGCCCACAACAGAGGAAAGGGACACTCCCAAGGACAGTGAAAATACAAAGGCACCTCCTAAGAGCAGGGAGACTCCCAAGGGCAGGACCACAACAGAGCAAGGTCCATCTCCCAAGGGCAGGGACACACACAGAGAGCAGGTATCTACTGGAGACAGGTGCACCACAGACGACAAGGCAGGAACAGGGCGGCGACCAGGGCACAGGCTACATCCAGAGACAACACTCCACCTAAGGATAAGGCACATCCTACGGACAAGGCTTCTAGCATGGACAATGGCGCAATCAAGGACAGGCATACTTCACCCCTGGCTGCACTGAGGCTGATGTTTTCTACTGAACGCCAAACAGATGTCTCTGCGGCAGAGTCCCCCCATACCTCCACTCCCATCCAGGCCGGTCAGAAGCAGAGGAGGGTGTCCCCTGTTGTTGCATCCCCCATTACACATGATTCAGAGTCCAGGCGGCAGGCACACAGCAAACGAAAAGCAGGCTCCAGCACGTCCCCAGAAACCCGATCCCCGGCTGCAGATGCTCAACCTATGGTGGGTGGTGATTCTTTAGAGTCCCCACCACTTGGCAGTCCTGTCCTGTCCAGGGTGCACTTACACATCCCTAAGAAACGCAGACACACACCATTGACACCTGCCAACCCCGATGTGGCTCAAGGTCAGCTATCCCCAGCTCCCAGGCCCACCCTGCCTCCTGGCCCATACAGCCCTGTGGCTCATCATTTTAGTTGTCCCAGTGGCGCAGGTGCAGTTGACTCTCATGTATCAGATGGTGGCACTGTGTCTGTTGTTGGCTGTGCATCATGTAGTGGCACAGTCTCTGTTGTGCCCTCTCCTGTTGCATGTCCTGGCAGTCTATCTGGGTCTATGGCTCACGTGTCAGTTAGAAGATCTGTGGCTGTGTTGCACACTCCTGTTTCTGGTGCTGGCAGTCTGTCTGGGTCAGTGGGTCACGTGACTACATCTGTGGCTGTGTCTCACATTCCTGTTGCTGGTGCTGGCAGTGTGTCTGGGTGTGTGGCCCATGTGTCTGTCACTCTGTGGCTGTGTCTCACACTCCTGTTGCTGGTGCTGCCAGTGTGTCTGGGTCCGTGGCCCATGTGTCTGTCACTCGGGCTGTGGCTGTGTCTCACACTCCTGTTGCTGGTGCTGCCAGTGTGTCTGGGTCCGTGGCCCATGTGTGTGTCACTCGGGCTGTGGCTGTGTCTCACACTCCTGTTGCTGGTGCTGCCAGTGTGTCCGAGGCAGGTAGTTCACGCAGTCCCCCTGATTCTGTGATGTGAGGTGCTGTACACTTCACTCAAATGTTATTTCACATGGTGTGTCCATTGAGAACTGCGTGGCACTCTTGTGGTCCCTGTGACAGGTTGGTAGGGACACGTACTTGTGCTGCCTCTGATGTACCTGCTCTGTACTCCACAATGCCCTGTTGATGCTCTGATACTGCATTCCGCCCTCTGATGTGCTGACTCTGATGTACCTGCTCTGTTGTCCACAATGCCCTCTTGATGCTCTGATACTGCATTCTGCCCTCTCATGTGCTGCCTCTGATCAACCTGTTCAGTGCAATGGACTGTTGATGCACTTAGCCCCTCTCATGTGCTGCCTCTGATCAACCTGTTCAGTGCTATGGACTGTTGATGCACTTAGCCCCTCTCGTTTACTGCCAATGATGTAGCTGCTCTGTACTCCACAATGCCCTGTTGATGCTCTGATACTGCATTCTGCCCTCTCGTTTACTGCCAATGATGTACCTGCTCTGTACTCCACAATGCCCTGTTGCTGTTCTGATACTGCATTCTGCCCTCTCGTTTACTGCCAATGATGTACCTGCTCTGTACTCCACAATGCCCTGTTGCTGTTCTGATACTGCATTCTGCCCTCTCGTTTACTGCCAATGATGTATCTGCTCTGTACTCCACAATGCCCTGTTGCTGTTCTGATACTGCATTCTGCCCTCTCGTTTACTGCCAATGATGTACCTGCTCTGTACTCCACAATGCCCTGTTGCTGTTCTGATACTGCATTCTGCCCTCTCGTTTACTGCCAATGATGTACCTGCTCTGTACTCCACAATGCCCTGTTGCTGTTCTGATACTGCATTCTGCCCTCTCGTTTACTGCCAATGATGTACCTGCTATGTACTCCACAATGCCCTGTTGCTGTTCTGATACTGCATTCTGCCCTCTCGTTTATTGCCAATGATGTACCTGCTCTGTACTCCACAATGCCCTGTTGCTGTTCTGATACTGCATTCTGCCCTCTCGTTTACTGCCAATGATGTAGCTGCTCTGGTGCCCACTTTGCCCATGCTCACGCATACACTGTGATTATACCCCTATTATGTACAATAAAGGTAGTCTATCAAGTCTCGTGGTCTGTCGTTGTCATTCCTGCTTGCGTACTACAAATGTGTATTCGTATTTGCTTCTCATCAGTGGTTTCGGTAACATGACACTCCCCCTCCCTACGTCACGACCCTTGCTGGTATTCCCCTCCAGACAGCCAATGGTTTGTGCCTTACCTGCGTCGTCGTCGATAGTGGGCCATGACTAGGACGTGGTAGATCGCGAAGAGCATCGGGAAAGCGTGTAGCGCTGGGTCCATGGTGGTGGTCATCTTGCGGTGGGTATCTCTGCTATGTCACCTATGTTCGCTGTGGGGATTCCGCCGTGTTCAGACAGGTTGTTTTTCCGCTGCGGTTTTATGTGTATTTTCCGCAATCTTGATTTGGGGGACGGTCTTAGACGTCAGTACGTACGGCGGAGCCTCCGGATGTGTTCCGTTCGCAGCGTGGTCGTGTGTAGTTCGACGGCGGTGCGTGCTTTCCCGTCGCGGACGGAAATTTGACACGTTTCCTGATCACTATCCTGATATGGCAGACGGAGTATCCGCGGCAGGCGGACACGGAAAAGGGTTTTTCCGCCTACTCCAGGGCCGCGGTGGCTCTTCCGTCCGCCATCCTAATGAGCCCCATAGTCTGGGAGTGTTCCGAAATACAGGAATTCTGCAAGGAGATAGGAAAATATCTCAGTAATATGATGAAAGTCAATATTACATTTGATGAATTAACTTCAGTCCTTGGTTGCTCCTTGAACTCCACTCCCTACGACGAATCCTTGTTCATAGCATCATTGATAGCAAAATCGCTTATTTTACAGTATTGGAAATCAGAGAAAGTAAAATTATCTAGGATTTAGGGAAGGGAAAGAAAGTACGCATTGAGATCAGGAGCCCTTAGAAAATATGATAAATACTGGAGTGTGTTTAAATGCTAGACTTATTATGCTGGACATATATTTTCAATCTCTTTCTTAGTCTGTTTTACTGTTAATATACTGCACTATGCACATTGCACTTTAGGAGTATTTGAAACAATTTTTTAATTTGAATATGACTATGTATTTAAATGAAGTTACTCAGTTTGCTTACTGTTTTTTTATATATACTGTACTATGCACTTTATCAATTTCATTGCCTAAAAATGTCATGTAATGTTTATCCACTGTCTATGAACTCTCAATAAAAAAAATATTTTAAAAAAAACATGTGTTCTATGAAATAGTTATAAAAAGTAAATTAGGTGTTTTTAAATGACTGTCTATTGTATGTCTGTATATGGAGTATGTTAACTATAAAATAACTCCATTTATGTATAAAATGGTTCTTTTAATGTAAGACTATTTGTCTTTGTGTCTGATTGTTTTTCTAATGTAGTGTTCGTTTCTATGTTCTAATGTTTAAACAGCCCTGAAGAAATACCATGAGAATACGGATGAAACGCGTAAGATGTTCCCAATGCGCACTTGCCTTTTTGTATCACTATGCGATTTGAGAAAATAAAGAATAAAGAAGATGAAAAAAAATCTGACAATTGGAGTGTTATGAAAGTAGTGTGAGTTTTCTTACTGTCATTTAGATGAGCTTAACCCCTTAAGTGCTGCGCACGTTCACCGGCCGACGGCACCACTACCTCCGTAGTGCTGCCGTCGGCCATTGAACGTTCGAACTGCACCTGCGCAATGGAACGTCCAGCACTGGAGCTGGACGTTCCATAGCAGCTATGAGGTTATTATTAAGGCATTTGCTGTCATTTTGCTTGAACATAAGGGGAATACAATCATTGATTTATTTTGGATTAATTCTGGACTCTGGTGCAAGAAAGAAATATATAGTGCTCCTCAAAATTGTGGAATTGTATTCTGCATAGAGTATCAACTGTATTAAAAAAACATTCAGTGAAGGTCATAATGGTGACTCCCTGACTGTATGTGTCAGTGGAAACAATACTTGCATGCAACAAGTAACCCTGGAGCTCACCGTTACCAGATATGCGATGCCCAGGAGCATTGCACAGCAGCTTTGAATGTTCAGCATCAAGTAACTTCCATTCGAAAGTAGCCCGAATGGTGGAGTCATCACGGCAGCTGGGGCACCCCTCAGATGACAGGACAAGTTCGGTCCCCACTCCAGCATTGAAATCTGTATTTTAATTCCCAAGATTCCTTAATGTATTCCTTACCCATTTTTTCATATCTGCCTGCTAGCTTTTGTTCAAGGCAATACTGAAAATGAAAAGTAGTGACCGGTAGAGTTATGTGGCCATGGATTAGACATTCTGTCGACAGTGATTCTGCTACTGTAAATAATAATCTATCCATTGTTTTGATACGCAGAATTGTATATTTTGCTCCCTTTTGTGCCATTTCTATCTGATTATCTGTTACATTGTATTCAGAAAATGGATACGTACTAATGGTAAAACGCCAAGGCACATAGCCTGCATAGAAAGATTTCAGCGTCTAGCTCAACAACATAATAGAACGTAACTGAGGTTGCTTGTGTTGTAATATGGCCACATCTTGTTCTAGTATGTCTATCGCAGAAGATACACTGTTGCCTAAGGAATATATTGTGGAGGTCAATGTTGTTAACCCAGTTTCTACCACTACTAGAGATTTTTCTAGATTTATAAGGTCTATTTCCCGTAATCTCTGTGGTCTCTTGTTGGGATATTTTCCAAATTTCAGTGTAGGCATCTTAAAGTCCAACATATATGAAACATTTCTGACGTGGCATCCTGGTACCTAGTAAAAAATCCCAAAGATCCATGTCCTGTGTGAGTAAGTATAAGTGTTGTTTCACCTGTGTGAGTGTTGACGTTTTTAGCCAATCGAGGCACAACTTCCCAACACTGTATGATGTCACTACCACTGGATGTTCTCTCATAATGTGGATCCGGCCTATGGATACTAAAACCTTTGGTTTTACTCATGAATCTTTCTTGACAAACATTGGTGTCTGTAGGCCATATCAACCATTTCTTCCAATCAGGATCCGATCTATTGTTTTGTATGATGTCTTCTAATTCAACCCCTTCCTGCGATGTTTTATTACCCTCGGTTAGTGTTGGTGTTGGCAGCCGAGGTGTGTTCAAGTCCTTGTTCTTGGCTAGTCCAAGGCAAGATGTCTGTTGCACTATCTCGCTCAAAACATTTTCCGTTGAGGGATAAGGCATGCTCTAATTAAAACTTCTGTTTCCTGAACTTGGCATTCTCTAGTACCCCAGACCAATGTTAAGTCTATGGTGTCTTTCCATAAGTCGTAACCTTGTTCGGACAAATAGGCAATAAAGGATGCAGAGTAAATCTGTTTGGTGTTTATTAACATATTTTTCTGTGCTGATGTTTGTGCAACCTTATAATAATATGAAGCTGGGTCTGACATATTAAACCCTCTAAAATATGGAAACGTTTGGGCAAATATTTTTGAACTACCTTTTGGGTGTGATGGACAATGTTCCCATGGTGGTATGTCAACACATTTCTTGGATTAGCAGATTTATGCAACAAATGATGCATAATGCCGATAACAATACATTGATTTGTACTCTGCTGAGCTCTCCAATGTTTCACTATTATAAAATGCAGCAGACTTTTCTAAATCAGACAACAAGTTAATAACAGTTTCAAAATCCCAATCATCGGAAAATGTACTAGAGGTAATGATATCACTTAATGATATATTAAATACATTTGGCATTTTTAAAGGTTTGGTTGGGCAGAATATGTCAAAATCAACCTTGTCCCACACTATACCATCTGGTATAGGAACTGCTGTAATGTTCACTGATGACAAGTCTCCTTGTTATCGATGAGATGATTGATGTGTTTTTAAAATTAATTAAATTAACATTTTAGGCAGCAGAGCTTTGCCGAATGTATTGTTCACTAATAAGCATGTTAAAAATTATCTCTAAGCCTAACCAGAAAAAATAGAAAAGCACCCCAGTGAATATCCATAGGTCTACCCACAGTGATACCAGGTAAGTTCTTTTAAGAAAGTTTAGAAAGTCTTCAACTTGCTGCTTGCGTGATTTTTGTGGATCACTTGGATCCAAGGAAAAGGTATCAAAGTTTATGAAGTAGCCAGAAGCAGTTTGATCAATTGTTAGAAATGCATCAGGATTTGATGAAATTGTACTTTGTTCTTGTTGAGGCATGTTGACGTAGACATCTGTATTTGTACGCATAGCAATTTGTTTGTTATTTTGAGATCATTTTGAAGTTGAACTTCAGTTTGAAGGTGAACGAGTTCCATAGCATTGTTGCATATTCCTTCATTCCGTACAGGTGACTCTTTGAGCGTGATGAGTCTTTCCTTTTGAACTTCTTGAAGTGTAGCGAGAGGAGGGCGTCTGCTACTTTTGGATTCCATGTGGCCTACTGCTCAGTATCGGCCACATACTGTGTTTTGATTAAGTTAATTGAGACAAATATTTTCTCCTTTTCCTGGCCAAAGGTGTTAGAAGTACACTCTTGTTCCTTTCACTGCTAGGACCTGTACAGTTGTTTTGTAGGATAGCCCACATTTTTTCGTGCCTGCTATTTTCTTCCTGACCAGATCCCCGAGTTTTGGGATCCAGAAAGGTCTTACCATGACTGATTTGACTTCCCCAGTGGCGGTCTGCTTCAGGTGGACATTATCCTGGATTCATTTAGATCCTGTAAAACAGCCAAACATTCATAAATGTCAAAAGGTTTTTCATCCGCCGCTGCACCTTTACAATCAAGATCAGTTTGCCACATTCTTGTTCAAATAGGATCTCATGTGGAGTGCCCCCTGTTAGATCTTGGGGACTCCAGTTGGCAATGGTGTTCATCTTTGTGCAAATAGGGACCCTTACTTCTAAGTCAGGATAAGGGGATTACACTCCTAAATAACCCCTGCTCACCTCCTTGGTAGCTTGGCACGAGCAGACAGGTTTATCTCAGAGGCAGTGTGTTAAGCATTTGAGAAAATTTACAGTAATACATTGAAAACACTGCAGATGGACACAGCACAGGTTTAATAAAAATATGTATTCTTTATATAGACTCAACATAAGACCACATATGAAAAAATCCACAATACTATATTTAAAGTTGACTTAAAGATGATGAATGTTGCTTAGTTCAAGTTGATGATCACTGCAACAAGGTTTTCAACAAAGTACCTGGACGCAAAGTAAACAAAAGGCTCGCAAAAGGGGAGATGCGTTGGTTCCATGATCCGGGGGAATTGATGTGTCGTGCCTCAATGCTTGCGCAGTGTTGGGGCTGTGTCGTGATCCTTACTGGTGCAGGTTTGATGCGTCGGTTCTCGGCTTGCGGTCTGGTTGCGATGCGCAAGATGGCGCCTCGATGCGACAATCCTGGTGCGATGCGAGAAGAGCCCTCGATGCGATGATGCGACGATGATGCATAGATGCCCTGGCAGCCCTGCGACGACTCTGTACTTTGGAGCCGCAGCAGGCCCTGCGACACACTCCTCCGGTGATGCGATGGTGGCTCTCTCGATGGAGTCATGCTTCTCCGTTGATGCGACAGCTGGCAGCTTTAGACGAAGACACGCTTCCTGGGAGATGCGCGGTGGCACGCTTCTCCGACGGTGCAACAGTTTCAGCTGTGGCGGTGAAACGCTTCTTCTCGATGCGTCGCGCTTCCAGCTCCCAGAGACAGGCAGGTTTGGCAAACATAATTCCCAGCAAGGAAACTCTGAGGGGGGCTAGAGGTGAAGTCCTTTGTCCCTGAGACTTTAGCAGGAGGGCAGCACAAGTTCAAGCCCTTGGAGAATATTCTGTAGATGATGAAAGTCCTTAAAAAGTTCCTTCTCCTTTCCTTGGCAATGAAGCAACCACTTCAGGCTAACCCAGCAAACAGCACACTGGCAGAGTGGCAGTCAAACTCCTGCAGCTTCCTTGGTTCTTCTCCTTGGCAAAAGGTTTCTTGTTACACAAGTGATCTAAAGTTCTTGGGACTGGGTCCCAATATTTATACCCCAAAATCCTTTGTTCTCTGAAGGGAGAGAGGCTTATGCCTAGTCCAAACCAGTTCCTGAGCACTTTGTTTGCATGACTCCTTCCTTCCTTTCACAGTGCAGGGCAGAGACATCAGACGCCCCACAGGAGGTGGAGCCAGCACAGGGGAGGGAAGGCACAGCTCAGTAACACTTTGTTTACAAAATTCCTCCTTTCCGTTCACGGTGCAGGGCAGAGACATCAGACACACCACAGGAGGTGGAGCCAGCATTGTACAAGGAAGGCCCAGCCCTATTCAGGTCCCAGGTGCAACTTCTCCCTTCCATTTAGATGCCGATCTCTCTATTCACCACTGGGCTGCTTCAGCTTGTCTCCTGGAATCCCCCAGCCCTGTCACTCAGAACTCCAGACAAG
The DNA here is from genome assembly GCF_964261635.1 of Lissotriton helveticus. NCBI lineage: Eukaryota > Metazoa > Chordata > Amphibia > Caudata > Salamandridae > Lissotriton > Lissotriton helveticus. Next base: position 140,655,215 of record NC_136059.1, on the reverse strand, counting down.
GAATACACAACCTAGCAGAGGCAGGCCTGGACAGTTAGGCAAGAAAATACCTACTTTATAAAAGTGGTATTTTCAAACATAGAATGTTAAAATCAACTATACTAAAAGATGTATTTTATCATTCTGAGTTCAGGCATACTAAATTTGAATTCCTACCACGTTCCCTGAGTCAGTTAGGATTATAAGAATGTAATGATCTAAATTTCCATTCTGGCCTATGTAGAACAGGTAGCCTTGCAATAGTGAAAACCAAGAAAAATGGCTTTATTTCACTATTAGGACATGCTACACACACCAGGGCACGTTCTACCTTATACTTACAATGCACCCTACCCTTGGGCCTACCATAGGAGTGTCTGATATGAAGCAAAGGGAAGGCTTAGGGACTGGCAAGTGGGTGCACTTGCAAAGTCGACATGGTAGTCACAGACTGCACACAGGCCTTGCAATTCAAGCTTGAGATACACTTTACAAGCTGCTCTTGTGAGTGGCACAACCTGTGCTGCAAGTCCACCAGCAGCATTTGATTTACAAGCCCTGGGCACACATGGTGCACTGTACTAGGGTCTGACAAGTAAATCAAATAATCAATCAACAAAGAGATGGACAAGAAGGGCTATTTTTAACGGGGTCCAGCGTTTGTGCCCTGTAACTAAGTAGACAAAGAAGAGTACGCAGTTCCCCAAAGTGTTGCACCACAAAGAAGTCACAGAAGGGTGGGAAGAGGCCCCAGTGAGCAAAGGGGGAAGGGGAGGGCGAATCCCCCTTTCGGGACTAAAACCCTACACACCCAGCAAGCTAGATGTCATGCTTCATCATCTGGGTTTTGCTCCTCGTCAAACTGGCAGTGCAATGTCTGACGGGCACCCTAGAAGGCGCTCTTTATCGGAGTTCTTTTGTCCCTGCCAGTTGGTGCTGTGGATGTGAGGGCCCTAGGTGAAGTGTAGATGCAAGGGAGTGGTGGAAAAATGTGTTAAAAAAGGTTAGGTAGTCCACTATGTAATTTTGATAGTGTGGCTAACTACCTTATTAAAAGAAAGAATGGGAGAGGTCACTGTCCGGTACAATGATCCAGGGAAGTACACTCTACCTAATGGTCAACATGTTTCTTGCTCTGTGCTCAAAGAGATGCATTGCAATTCGTCAGGACCTAAAAATTAAAAACTATCTACACAAAGTGGTAGGTCAATACTACCTAATCCACAAGATGTTCAATGACAGGCCGAAGGTTCTGCCATTCTTTAGTGGGACCTGGAGTAGGGTGACAAAAAGGGAAAAAGGTGCAACAACAGTCATGAAAACATTAAAAACAATTAAAGGATGAGAGATTACTGAAGAGAGTGTAGCCACTCAGCAATATCTCAAGCTTGATGCACACAACTCAAGAATTGTGCATCTAGAGGACCTGTCGTGACATGCGTCCAATATTCAGCAACAATGGAAATCACAAGGGTGAATGACAACTACAACTCAAGAAAAGGAGTCAGACTCGGGAGAGAGGCAAACGGGCAGCAAGGTACTCAGGCTCACTCTACTAATTTTGAAAGCGTTGCCTCATCGTTTTCCTCCCGTGTACAGGAACTTCAAAGGTAAGTATCCTAAAGTAGAATATAGCCAAAGGATTAATGTTGTTAGGGTGTGAAGTGCGGTCAAACACACCTACAACAAGACACCCACAGTATAAACCTACACGCCATCTAGTCAAGGGTACAACCATGTTGCCATACCCCCTGACAAACTTCCTGTAGTACCCTGAGAGTTCTAAAAAGGCTCTCACCTGTGTCTGAGTCTTTGGGGGTTTCCATGCCAGGATGGTATCACTCTTGGATTGTAGGGGCAACACCTGGCCGCTCCCTACCTGGTGACCCAAGTACACCACTGAACCCGGCCCGATCTGGCACTTACTTGCCTTGATCGTGAGGCCTGCCTTTCGCAGTGCCATCAAACACTTCCCAGAAGTGGTGCAGATGTTCTTCCCAACTGGCGCTGAGCACTGCAATGTCATCCAGGAAGGCGGCACTGAAATCCTCCAGTCCAGCCAACACCTGGTTGAACAACATTTGAAAGGTGGCAGGGGCATTCTTCATCCCAAAGGGTATAACCCAGAATTGGTGGTATCCATCTGGTGTGGAGAATGCTGACCTCTCCTTAGCCCCTTCAGTCAAGGCGATCTGCCAGTACCCAGACGTCAAATCAAACGTGCTGAAGTACTGTGCAGCCCCTAGCCGGTCAATGAGCTCATCATCTCTGGGGATGGGGTGTGCATCAGTCCTACTGACTGAATTGAGCCCTAGGGAGTCCACACAGAACCAGAGTTCAGGTGTGGCACCAGGCGCTGCAGCCTTTGGGGCAAAAACCACTGGGCTGGCCCAAGGACTGCTAGAGGACTCAATCACCCCTAAAGCAAACACTTTGGAGACTTCCTCCCTAATGTACGATCTGACATTGTCAGTCACTCTGTAAGCATTGTGCTTCACGGGAGGACTGTCTCCAGTGTCCACATCATGGACACACCACTCTGTGACACCAGGAACCAAGGAAAATAGATCAGAGAATTGCCTCAACCGATGGCGACAATCTTGCTGCTGATCAGGGGTCAGTTTGGCAGAGAGGCTGACACCATCCACTGACCCATCTTGCTCTGTTGCAGACAGGAGGTCAGGAAGAGGCTCCGTCTCCTCCTACATTCCATCATCTGTCGCTAGGAGCATGCCCACTTCAGACCACTCTATGTGGGGCTTTAGGCGGTTAACATGCAGGACCCTCTAAGGGTTCCTGGGAGACTGCAAGTTCACCAGATAGGTGACATCACTACTGAGCTCCACCTCCTCAAATGGAGCAGTCCACCTGTCCTGGAGCGCACAAGGCTCTACAGAGGCCATGACCCAAACTTTCTGTCCAGGCTGAAGCTCAATCAGAGTGGCATTCTGATCGTACTACCGCTTCATCTCTTCCTGGCAGGCTTCCAGATTTGCCTGAGCAAGATCTCTGAATCGTCGAGTCTTGTTCCTGAAGGCCAGCATGTAACTGTATACATCCTGAGGAGGTTTCCTGGGAGATTGCTTCCAGCCTTCCTTGACCTGACTCAAAGGTCCTCTTACCGGTGTCCATAAAACAGTTCAAAGGGGCTGAACCCTAGGGACTTTTGTGGCACCTCACAGTAAGAAAACAGAAGGCATGGCAAGAGGACATCCCACTTATGCCTCATCGGTTCCTCAAGAGACATGATCATGCCTTTAAGGGTGCGGTTGAATCCCTCAACCAGCCCATTACCTTGTGGGTGGTAAGGAGTGGTGAACTTATAGATAACACCACACTCCTTCCACAGAGACTTTATATATTTGGAAATGATGCTTGTACCTTGTTTAGACACCACCTCTCTGGGGAACCCCACATGGGAGAAAATCCCCATCAGTACATGTCCCTCCGCGGGGGCCGTCACTGTCCTGAGCAGGATGGCTTCCGTGTACCGGGTAGCATGGTCCACCAAGACCAGGATAAAACCTCTTGCCCATGGCTGTCTTGGGGTCCAGTGGCCCCACCATGTCAATGCCCACCTGTTCAAAGGGGGTACTGACTACATAGAAAGGTTAGAGAGGAGCCTTGTGCTTCCTTCCACTTTTCCCACTTGCCTGGCAAGTTTGACAGGTCCTACAATGAGTATCTGAACTCTCCTGCATCTGGGGCCAATGGAAGTGGGAGACAAGCCTTTAAAAGGTCTTGTTCTGCCCCAGATGGCCAGGTAAAGGAACGTCATGAGCCAGCCCCAGTAGGAAGACTCTGAAGCGCTGGGGTACCACCAGCACATGGGCTGACCCAGGCTCAGCAACCTTAGGCTCAGTATACAGGAGGCCGTTCTCCCATTAGATCCAAAGTGATCCAGATTGATCACCTGCTGCCTGGTTTGTGGCCTGTTGCCTCAAATCCTCAAGAGAAGGGCACAAAATTCCTCCCTAGAGGGCCCTCCTTCTTGCTGCCAATGGGTCAGCTCAGGTAGGTCCCTCAGGTCAGGAACTTGTTCCCCTGTAGGTTCCTCGGCAACCCCCTCAAGCTCTGCCTCCTCCTGGTCCATGGGAACAATGGGGGCTGGTTTCCCATGCCCCCTGCCTCTTCTCTTTAAGGCAGGTTCCTGGGCCATACTTTCAGGGTCCAGGATCTCTTGAACACCCTTGGCTGCCATAGACCGAATGGTCACATACGCCCACTCAGGCAGACCCAACATCTCTAAATGAGCCTTCTTCTCCCTTTAGCCCAAGGGGAGCTTTCTAAATCATTGCCTAACAGACAATCAACAGGCATGGCTGACCTCACAGCTACTTCAAGAGTACCAGAGACCCCCCCACTCAAAGGGAACTTGAGCCACTTTGCAATGGCTCTCTGTGTTGTCAGCGGCAACAACTGGGAAAAATGCATTGGGGACCACGTGCGCTGCAGACACCAAGTGACACTTGACAGCTGTCACACTGGCTCTGGTGTCTCTCAGAGCCTCTACTCTATGGCCATTGATGGTCACCCACTGCCTGTACTTCTTAGTGTTATCAGGCAGCTGAGTTTTAGGGACCATCATAAAGTTGCCTACTGAGACAAGGGACATGTCTGATGGGACCCGACCCACCTTGGGCACCCATCTCCTCCCCGCCAAGGGCTACACTGGCCATATGACAGGGAAGGGCACGGGGTGGCACATACTGACCCTTTTGGGGACACTATGGATCATACCAACGGTTTCCCACCTGCTTACACTGAAAGCAGGTAACAGGCCCACAATGGCCAGGTTTACCTGTCGGCGATCCTGACTTCTTCTCAGGGGGAGGCTGGGAACCCTTACTTTGATTCCCTTGGGAATTACTTTTGGGCCCTTTCTGAAACTCCCTCTGTTTACCCTTATCCCCCCCACTCTTGTGCTGGGGACCCTGCCCACCTTTGGCAGAGTCTCCCACAAGACCCTTGTGGACCCCGGTACTGACCCAGTGGTCTGCCTCCTCAACAAGCTTCCTTGGGCTAGTCAACTTGTTATCAATATGGAGAAGTGTGGCTCAATGGTTAGAGTGGCAGACCCTGATGCAGAGGTCTAGCCCAGGACCAGGGTTCAATTCCCCGCCTCGGCGGGTCTTGAGCTCAAAAATTTCACGGACCTGATAAGTCTCGCCTCGGTGCCTATTCTAATCATGGAGTCCCACTCTGCAACTCTGGGCAATAGCTTGCTTAATCTCCACAACGGCCCCCACAACGCTAAGGATGCCTGGCCTCCACCTTGGGGGTGCCCAGGAGTGGACACCTCACAGGGAAAGCCAGGATGGATTCCACAGCTGTATTCGTACAAGCGCATTGAGACCCTTGCGGGTGAGTAGTGCGCTATACAAGTATCAATTTACATTTACATTACAATATGGTGATGGCGTAGCTCTGGAAAACAATTAGCAGACAAGTGCTCCCTGGCAACCAAATCATAGAGCGCTTGACAATTATCCACTTTGCTACCCCCACCCAACCATCCATAGATCTGCAAAAGAAAGATGCATATTCTACCCAAGTGGTTCCCTCCAGCTTCTTACAATTCCTGAACCTCTGTCTACAGAGTTCTGGGATCAAACCATATCTTGTCATCAGTGCTTCCTTCATTTGGGCTTAAGACATCCTATTCTCACTGGGCAGGTCTAACAAAGTAACCCTCCCCTCAGTCACAAAGCGGCCCCACAACCCAGCACCCTAGTCCTTCTCAGGGACCCTGTGGGCCAACATTGCTAGCTCATAGGCTGCAAACCACTTCCCAATTTCTTCACTTTTATGGAAATCTTTGATGATATCCTTGGGAATATATACCCTGCCTTCTGAAGGCACAGATGGTGCACTGCCACCAGAGGGATGGATTTCTAAGCCCTTGGCCTTGATCTCTATCTCCCTCAAAATCCTCTCATGTTCCATTCTCATTCTCTCTCCTCCAAGGAAAATCGGTTATTCTCTGCTTCCCTCTGACTCTCCATCTTGAGCTTAGCAATCTCCAGCTTGTGTGCCCTATTTCTCTTCCTGTCTTCCAACTCTCTGGGGGACAGGTCTTTGGAAGAGATACTATGTCCAGGTGGGGACGGTACCCCTCCCCTTGCTTAAAACAAAGGCCTAGCCAGTTGCCCATCTGCATCCCAACTGGCTCCATCACAAGATCTGGGACATTTTCTGCTTCTACCCAGGCCCTCAGCTCCTTTTGGTAGTCATCCTTTTTAGAAATGCCTGGTGTAGCAACTTTCAGTTTCTTGCAGAGATACTTGATCTGTTTCAAAGTGTAGGTTTCTAACCTCTCTTCCTCAAAATCAAGATCCATAGTTGCAACAGATGCTGGTCTTCTCATGGTAGTAAGAATTGGGAGTTTTCAGGAAAAAATAACAGTCCAAGGAAAAAGATTCTATCAAAAAAAAGTATGTGGCCTCATTTGGTCAGCACTCACTAGTAGTAGAAACCAATTACTGTATTTGAAACACAAATGCAGGTCCAAATCCTACCGCTGACCACCAATGTTAGATGTGGGGGTCTCTAGTTGGCAATGATATTCACCTTTGTCAAAATAGGGACCCTTACTTATAAGTCAGGATAGGGGTTTTACACTCGTAAATAACCCTTGCTCACCCCCTTGGTAGCTTGGCATGAGCAAACAGGCATATCTCAGAGACAGTGTGTTAAGCATTTGTGAATATACACAGTTATACAGTGAAAACACTACAGATGGACACAACACAGGTTTCATAAAAAATAAGTATTCTTTATATAGACTTAACACAAGACCACAAACAAAAAAAAACACAATACTATATTTAAAGTTGACTTAGTTCAAGTTGATGATAAATGCAACAAAGTTCTCAACAAAGTACCTGGATGTGTAATGCAAAGTGAACAAAAGGCTCACAAAAAGGGTAGATGCGTTGGTTCCATGATCCAGGGAAAATTATGCGTCGTGCCTCAATGCTTGCGCAGAGTAGGGGATGCGTCGTGATCCTTACCGGTGCAGGGTTGATGCGTAGGTTCTCGGCTTGCGGTTCGGTTGCGATGCGCAAGATGGTGCCTCAATGCGGTGCGACAATCCTGGTGCGATGCGAGAAGATGGCGCCCTTTATGAGACAATGGGACGATGATACGTAGACGCCCTGGCAGCCTTGCAACAACTCTGTACTTTGGAGCTGCGGCAGGCCCTGCGTCATGCTCCTCCGTTGATGCGATGGCGCCTCTCTTGATGGCATAATGCTTCTCCGGTGATGCGACAGCAGGCAGCTTTCGACGAAGATACGCATTCTGGGAGATGCGGCGGCACGCTTCTTCTCGAAGCGTCACGCTTCCAGCTCCGAGCGACACGCAGGCTATGGCAAACAGAATTCCCAGCAAGGAAACTCTGAGGGGAGCTGGAGGTAAAGTCTTTTGTCCCTGAGTCTTCAGCAGGAGTCAAGCACAAGTTCAATCCCTTAGGGGAATATTCTGTAGATGATGAAGTCCTTAAAAAGTTCCTTCTCCTTTCCTTGGCAATGAAGCAACCACTGCAGGCCAACCCGGCAAACAGCACACTAGCGGAGTGGCAGTCTAACTCCTGCAGCTTCCTTGGTTCTTCTCCTTGGCAAAAGGTTTCTTGTTCCACAAGTGATCTAAAGTTCTTGGGACTGGGTCCCAATATTTATACCCCAAAATCCTTTGTTCTCTGAAGGCAGAGAGGCCTCTGCCTAGCCCAAACCAGTTCCTGAGCACTTTGTTTACATGACTCCTTTCTTCCTTTCACAGTGCAGGGCAGAGACATCAGACGCCCCACAGGAGGTGGTACCAGCACTGGGGAGGGAAGGCACAGCTCAGTAACACTTTGTTGACAACATTCTTCCTCTCCTTTCACTGTGCAGGGCAGAGACATCAGACACACCACAGGAGGTGGAGCCAGTATTGTAGAGGGAAGGCCCAACCCTATTTAGGTCCCAGGTGCGACTTCTCCCTCCCATTTAGATGCAGATCTCTCTATTCACCACTGGGCTACCTCAGCTTGTCTCCTGGAATCCCCCAGCCCTGTCACTCAAAACTCCAGACAAGGAATACACAACCTAGCAGAGACAGGCCCGGACAGTTAGGCAAGAAAATACCTACTTTCTAAAAGTGATATTTTCAAACACAGAATGTAAAACCAACTACACTAAAAGATGTATTTTATCATTCTGAGTTCAGGCATGCTAAATTCGAATTTCTACCATGTTCCCTGAGTCAGTTAGGATTATAAGAATGTAATAATTTAACTTCCCATCTGGCCTATGGAGAACAGGTAGCCTTGCAATAGTGAAAGACGAAAATGGCTGTAATTCTCGATTAGGACATGCTACACACACCAGGGCACATTCTACCTTATACTTACAATGCACCCTACCCTTGGGCCTACCATAGGAGTGTCTGATATAAAGCAAAGGGAAGGTTTAGGGACTGGCAAGTGGGTGCACTTGCCAGGTCGACATGGTAGTCACAGACTGCACACAGGCCTTGCAATGGCAAGCCTGAGACACACTTTACAAGCTGATCCTGTAGGTGGCAAAACCAGTGCTGCAAGCCCATTAGCAGCATTTGATTTACAAGCCCTGGGTGGACATAGTGCACTGTACTAGGGTCTGACAAGTAAATCAAATAACCCAATCATGGAATCACTAATCAGTTCATCAAATTAACATAGGGGGCACTTGCACTGTGGCACTGAGAGCAGTGGCACAGCGCCCAAAGCATATAACCAGCAAAACATATAAAAAACAGAGAAGGCAATCAGTAAAAATGGAAGGGAGACTCATGCCAATGATGCCAAGTCTAGCAACTCCCACTAGAGAACTTCTTGGCATGTTGTTCAAAGCTCTCTGTACTCCATACAAATTTGTTACCCAACTTTCACTGGTACCTAATACTTTAGCTGTTAAAGATTGCTTTAAGTCTTGTTTTTTCTCTCCACAACCGAATTTCCCTCGGTATGGTGTGGAGATGAGTACCATAAGCTGCACCCAAACTTCTCATGGCTCCCTTATAATCTCTAGAGCTAAACGTTGGCCCTGGTCAGAATGTAATGTGCCAATTGCGTATGTCCCTATGAAGACTCGCAAATCTTTTATAACAGTTTGAGCATCAGCCGAGTACTGGGGCCACACCCATGGGCAGCTCAAGCAGGAGTCCACTGTTACCATGATATACTTTAAATCCCCATCTCGTTTTAAAGGCCTGCAGTGGTCTAGGTAGACACATGCTAGTGGTTTGTCAGCTTTTAACAACGGTGTCTGCGAAGGACGTGTTACAGTGGAACCTTTCATTTGTTGGCAGATGTTGCATTTCAAGATGTAGTCTTTAGTCTACTTTGTTAAACCAGGCCACCAATAGTGTTGTTCCAATAAAGAAACGGTTGCCGTAACTCCTGCATGCGCAGAACCTATCCCTTTTTGTGCTGCAGAATTAAACCTAACATACTTTCCATGTTGGGTATTACTCTAACCCCCACTCCAGGAATCTGACCACATGGAATGTTATTAACATCTAATTTGTAGGAGTACTTCAGTGGAAATCTTTTTGGTACTGCACCACTGTTTTTTGAGTGAAGCTATAACAGCTACCATAATCTCATCGTCTATTTTTGTTTTAGGATGAGTGATTGCAGCTACGGAAGCCGTACATACAGCACCTTTCGCGTCTTCATCAGCCAATTAATTCCCTTGAACGTGCACGTCATCACGCTGATGACTTAGTGTGTGTATCACGTGAGTCCTTGGGAGTTCGGTTTTTAACACCACTACCTGTTCCCATATCATGTTATGCTTAATTGTGCCACCTTTAGCATCTTTGAACCCATTTTGAACCCAGTATTGCAAGTATTCATTATATGACTGCACAGAGTAAAAGGAATCGCACACAATTAGTGTGGGGAATTCTCGATTCGTATTTTCGAGTGCCAGTATCAGTACTTTTAATTCTGCCAACTGTGCCATGCAGTCTCCTATATATTACGTTTTAGTGCAGCTTGGATGGAACTTCCCATCTCACATGTGACCTTTAACCATTGCACATGCCGCGCTATATTGTTGCTTACTTCCAATGGCCGGTTGAGCAGATCCGTCAGTGTAAATGATATATTCATAATGATCAAGAGACTTTATTTCATTACTTAGAGGATATTCTTGTTTGTATTGCAGGAATGCTTGTTTCTTTAAATTTGGATTGTACATTTATTCTACATCAGTTTACAGTGAGAGAATTAGCCCATTGTATCCATCTCAGATGTAAGGCTTTAGCGTTAGGGACGCATGCCTTTGTCGCAGGCTCTAAGTTTGGAACAGGAGTCACTACTATTATTCATTTCCCCTGAGCCAGTGCTCTTTCTCTCGCTACGGTAGTCTGTAAGGCTGTCATTTTTTTTTTTTGTAGATGTGAAGCGCATCTCAGTGTTTGTGTACAAATGTGATTTGTATGCAATTGGCACTGTTTCACCTTCATTTTATGTGAGATAGGTATACCCAGATTGACCCGAAATTATCTGTATCACCAGGTTGCGTACGTTTATGTGTTTCTGTAAGTGTTTGGAAGCTATCATGTCAGATTGTAAGGGACAATGTGTGTCTCTGTGTCCCTGTGTCCAATTTCTTACTGGAAAATCATGTTTGATTAAGTTGTAGAAAGGTTTAAATCTAAAATGTATGTTCTACCAAAACTTAGGAATTCCAGTATTAATTGTAGATTTTTTAATGATTTTGGAGGTAGGAGCAGCATGCATTTTTCTAAAAAAATTGTCTGTCAGGCTCTTACCTTTACTTGAAAGCTCATATCCTAAAAACAGGACGCTGAGGTGGGCTATTTTTGATTGTTTAAAGTTAGATTTGTAGCCTCAGCTGCAAATCCCAAAATTATGGTATTTACCCTATTCAAGTGTTCATCTTGGTCATCGTCTTTTAGATAAATATCATCTACATAGGGCAATGCCTCTTCATCACATTTTTGAAGTAACTCAGTTACGCTGGCGGAAAACAACCCCGGGTTGTTCTGAAACCCCTTGGTGAGTCTTTCTTCTTTATTGTTTATTGTTTAAGTTATTTAAAACCATAACAATATCATAGTACAAATATGGAATCCATGTGAACTATATACAAAAGTTAAAAAAATGTATTAATTATTTTAGACCTAAAAACCGATAGCGGTGTCCTTATCATGAGGCACTTTAAAAATGTGTTTAAAAATTCTACAACATCATATTATTGTCAAATTATGGTTTTTGCTGCTAAATGACGTATAAAACATTTTAAACATTTTCATAAAATTGCAATAAACTTCTGAACATCATTGTAATTATGTTCCTTTAGATTACTAGACATTATTGATCTTGTAGTGTGACATTATTTTTCTCATAAAACAATAGGAATTTCATCAATTTACAAGTCAGCTGAGGGTCTGTAGTGCCAAGTCCTCTAATGATTGCAGATCTACAAGTTCGAATACCTCTATCATTAAAAGCCTTTTTTAGTAGAGCAATGTGTTTCATTTTTAGGCAGGGGCAGAAACATATTAGATGGATAATATCTTGCCTTGCTACACCACATAGGCTACAGGATTTGACGCCGGTATGCTTCCATGATGGTTGTTCAGCCAGGCTTGGTATAACCCCAAATCTAGTTGCCATTAGTTTGCGTTTCAAGTGGGGCGAGTATGTTGCGCCGAGATATTCCGCCGGTCGGAGTGATGTGTAAGATTGCAGAACCATCCAGGCGTGGGATCTTTTTGCTAGGGTACCTTTATCTTCCATTAGTGATTGTAGTTGTGCCTCCTTATTTGTTAATCTACGGAAGACTTGGAAGGAGGGTTTTTTTGCCCATAGATCCATCGTCTCAGTGTCGTTCAGTGCTATTTTCAAGAATTTGCCATAACTTGAGTTTGGGTCATCCTGGGCTTGCCACAAGGCATCATTTAATAAATTGGATCGATTCTGCCAAAGTTTATACCAAGTTTTCATCACAGTATATTTTCTTCCAATTCCTTGCTTGATAAGGCCGAATTCCAATCGGACTTGTGCCGGAGCTGCTGACTGCAGTAGACCAAAGACTTTTTTGTAGGGCTTAATTTGTAAAGAGTCAAGGATTTTTCCGTCTTTACCATTTTAGTCAACGTATTTGATGCTGGGATCCTAGCACTGAGAATGCTGTTAGATACCTAAGGGCATATGTATGAAAGTGCCAATTTGCGATTCTGAAAATGCGATTCTTATTGAATCGCACATTCAGAATCGCAAATCGCTATGTATGAAAGAAATCGCAAATAAATAGCGATTCCTTAAAAATCGCTATTTATTTGCGATTACCCCAAATGCGATTCCTGAACCAGTAGGAATCGCACAATTTTAGAAATCGCAATGAAAAATCGCAATAATAGCGAAAAATCGCAAATTGCGGGAAAAAATCGCAATTTTGCGATTTTCGCAAATGAGCCAATCAGGAACTCTGGTGCAGCATGATGACATCACAACCAGGAAATGATTGACTTCCCATGCTGCACCTGACTTCCTGAATCTGAGGCAGAGTGAAGGAGTGTTTGAAACTGAGCAGTGTGCACCTGGAGAAACATGGCTGAGAGTGGAGCGACGCCCAGGCAGGATTCCCAGCAGCAGGAGAGTGAGAGCTCCAGGAAGAGAAAACAAAAGTTTTCATAGGCAGAATTGGAGGCTCTGATACATGAAATGGTGTCAAACCATGAACTACTTTTTGGAAGAAAATCCAGGGAGGTGCCAGAGAGTCGCAAAAGGAGGATCTGGGAAGAAATCCAGCACAAGGTTAATGCTGTGGGTGTAACACCCCGGAGTGTAGAGGACCTCCGAAAGCGATGGTACGACCTGCGCCTGCGCTCTAAGGAGAAACTAGCTTCCAGGCTGGAACAGTCCAGGATAACAGGTGGTGGGACCTCATCTGTTCCAGATTCTACACCCCTGGAGGAACGGGTTGAGGGGACCCTGCAACCAGAGAGTGTGGGAGGAGTGGCTGATTTTGACAGCTCTGACCAGCCAGCAGCAGGAAAAGGTAAGACCCATGCCCTCACAACCCTCACACCTCCTCACACCCCCTAACACCCCCCAGCAGTGAGCCAGGGGCTGGAAACAAGATAGGTAGTCCAGAGAAAGCACACAGGCAGCCATAGCAATGCATTATGGGAGATGTAGTCACATGTAATTCAAAGTGTTAAAATTGCAGCAAAAATAGTCAATCACATAATCTGCTGGTCTTGACAGTGAAACAAGAGCCCAATGTAAAAGAATAGTTGTGAAAAATATATTAACACAGTGCAAGTTAGTGAAGAAAATTATTGTGTGCTGTTCTATTCACAGCACCATCTTCAACACAGCCCTCAGGCAGTGGGACAGTGGTTGAGAGCCATGAGTCAGGAGATGCCTGCCAAGATGTCAACACGGATGGGGATGACAGCCCAGTCACCACCCGCAGACATAGAAGGAGACACATTGTCAGGCCTCTGGCGCCAATCCAGGATGAGGGAGATGTAATTGGTGACAATGAAACCAATGTGGACACACAGCCAGATCAAGAGGGACCTGCAACTGACCAGCACGTCCCACGTAGTGCAGCCAGGCGCAGACGACGCACTGCCAACTTATTTGAAGGGCGAGACGAGGAATCTGTCTATGCAGGACTGGAACTGAACATGTTGCAGGTGCAGCGCCTGCAGGCAAAAAATATGAAACTCTTACAAAGGGAGATGAGGGAGGGCTTCCGTGGACTCAGGAAGGACCTGCAGGATGGCCTACGGGCCGTATGCGATCAAATGCGCAGAGGTAGTCAACGCCAAGACAGGTACACCCGTTCGATGGTGCCTCTGGTAGCAATGTGTGCCCTGTTGTATCTGCGTTCACTTGCATTGTTGGGATTGAGGTAGGGCGTCAAGATAAAATCCCGTACAGCATAAGCACTGTCACCTGTGGGTTAGACAAAAATATGTTAGCCTGTGACATGCACATGGTAGTTGGTACTAATGACCCCTATGTCTGAAGGTATTTACCGAGTAGGTATCCCTCGCCAAACTCCCCTCTTGAGAGTCTACGATATATCCCACTGTGTCTGAAGATGAAAGCATCATGTGTGCTGCCAGGGTACTTTGCTACAATGTCAGTTATGATGTGTTTGGCATCACACACCACCTGAATGTTCAGTGAGTGGTAGCATTTCCGATTTTTAAAGATGTATTCATTGTTTGAGGGGGGGATACAGCAACATGTGTGCCATCAATACATCCTATCACGTGTGGGAAATGCGATATTTGATAGAAGTCCTGCTTTGTCTGTGCAATTGCCTGAGGTGTGCTGGGGAAGTAAATGTGATGGTGCATCCTCCGAACCATGGCATCTAGGAAGGCATGGAAGAATCGCGAAAGAGAACTTTGTGACACCCCTCCTGCTGACGCAATCACCCCCTGGAAACTTCCAGAGGCCAAGAGGTGTAGTGAACAGAGGACCTGTATTTCAGTGGGAATGGCATTTGTCCTGCGGGTGGGGTGTTCAAGGTAGGGTCTGAGTTCTGCTATTAAATCATTTATGCTGTCTTCATCAAGCCTGTAATGGGTGTAGAGGTCCTCCTCAAGGCGCTGGGAGATGCTGATGCACAAACGGAATACCCTCTCCTGACGCAGCCTCCTCTGTGCAGCAGCTCTCAGACGCATCCTCCTAGCTATGATGTAAAGCCCCGCCATTGTGGTAAACAGTTGTTTGAATTCTGTTGCTGCTTAAATAGTTTGCACCTG